>NW_026606060.1:13637500-14966250 GCF_029834395.1 Sorex fumeus
CTTGGGAAATAATATCGAACTAGGAACTTTTGCATTCAAGGCAAGTGCCACTGTACTAGCACTTCAGCCCTAAGCCCTTATTTTGTTTTAATTTTTTGCACAAAATTGGCACATATTCTTAATATGTCATGATCGACTTTAGAATTCTCATTTCTTCCGTTGGTAATAGGTGTCATCTTTCTTTTATATTGATTAATTTGCAAGAGACTTACTAATATTATTCAATAACTTTCCTTCCTGCTTTGTTTTCTTGAAAACAAAAAAGTAGAAAGCATTTGTATTGTTTTTCTTGATTTCATTTTTCCCTTTATAATTCTTTTTGCTATTTTCTTCCACTATAACTTTTTGAAATGAATAATCACATTATTGATTTTTTAGCCTTTATTATTTTAGTAAAATATGCATTTAAGGCTATAAATTTCTCTCTCAGTTATGCTCACATCTTGTTATTTTCTACTGACCTAATTTTCAGCTCACTCATCCTGTCTCCATCTGTGTCCAATATGTTTGAAACTGATCTATTGGGTTTATTTTTTTTAAAGAATTTAAAATTCATTTAATAAATGATGCCAGTTCTTTAGTAAAATTTATTAGCAGTGCCTATCTCTTTAAGCACATAATAATATGGCTTTTTTCAACATCCAAGTGAAAATTGCAGTATTGAAGTCAATTTTGCTTCAGTTTTGCGGTTACCACACAGAGGGTAATCCCTACTCCCACACATACAAAACTGCCTTGGATCTTGAGACTGTTGATAGATCAACACCAAGGGTTATGAACAGATATTGCTTATATAAGGGGTTTTCTGGGGAGAACTAGGCAGGCTCCAAGTCTGCCACAGTGACTTCCGCAAAGAGAAGTAGTTTTGTTTTTTACTTAGGGAAGGGTATGGAGTCTGTGGTGAGGCTTAGTATTTGAAGTGCTGGAATTTATTTACTGACACCAAGGCAGGTGGGCTTTCCTACTAGCTCATCAGGTAGTGGGAGAAGAGGGCGAAGGGGAGGAGTAAGGCTTCAAACCTGTTGGCAATCAACATTTAGATTAGAGGGAGGCTCTTTAATTGGATTCTTCAGTGATGTTTCATTGATGACAGGATTACACATGTTTCATATATTGCAGTTTGAACTGTGTAATGCAAGTTACAATGGGACTCTAGGAGGCTTTTGAAAATAGAGACAGACTTTTGTTTTGCTTTCTATCTTGTTATTTGACCTTTATGCTGATTATTTGATATGCCTGGTCACTTTTGATTGAATGACATGCTTGTATGGAAAGAGACAGAAGGTCTGTGACTTAGTCTGTTTGGCTTACTGTAAGAAAATATCAAAGACTGGATGGTTTGTGAGCACTAAAGATGTTTTTCTTGTGGTTTACGAGATTGGGGGGATGTCAAGGAGATGCTAGATGCTAAGTTAGACATGTTTTGATGAAATCTCTCCTTCTGGATCAGGGTCAACCTGTTCTCACTGAGGTCTCTCAGAGTGTAAGGGGCATAGTGACCATTCTTCTCACCAAACAACTTTATGAGACTGACCTTGACACAGTGCATTCCTATTTCAGAATCTCAGGTGGAGCTTTATGTTGCTATTAATGTAAATACCATAAGAATTATATGACAGATAATTTTCAGTGACAAATACGTTGATATCTAGAGGAGTATTCATCAATGCTTTTAGTACTTCACCATTTCTTGGTTACTGAGTTTTGCTGTGATATATTCAGTTTTCCATCTCTTTTATGCTCTGTGAAGATTCCTTTAGAAGGTGAATTTCATTTACAAGTGTGATCCATTAATCTCCCAAGGTCTTACTTCTAGTATACCATTACATTTGGCATGTCAGTATATGAATTGAAGGTGGAGGTGGGGTTCACCTTGGACACCAAAGTTCAGACCACTTCATTCTGGGTACTGTTTTCTCCCACCAAAGAAGAGTTATGTGACCCCTAAAGGGTTGCTGGGAGGCACCCTTTAGTTCTCCATCCAAGAATCAGTGACCTTAGACTAGTTGCAGACTTTCTACTATATAAGCTACCTTTCTTTTACTCCAGACCTCTAGAGTTGTTTCCCTGGGTGCAACACGGGATCAGATGTATTACCCACTGTGCCATCCCATTTGTGAAGTGTTTGCTCCCATTTTTGTTTCATCAGCATCCTGAAATATCCTAAAACTTTGCTTTGCTTTTGGGATGCTTTCAATTTCCTTCTGGATCATTATCATATGCAACTTCACGGGTAAAGAAAGACCTTTGGAGACAACTTCTGATAAAGTGTTGTCTTTGCACCTCCTTTCCCTATAGAACCTATAGTCAGTCTTTGTTTTCTCATCTGTGCTGGGAGACTGCATTAAACTCCGAAGAGTCGCCTTCCTCTCTGCAGCTCACTTTCAAGTTTAAGTATTAGAAGTATCTGGGAGGAGAAGTGAAAAGTAGAATTTGGGCTCCTCTCATTGGATCTTCCTTTTGGACGTAGTCTAAATTTTTACTTCTTCTGCAGCTGTACTTTGCTTTCAAGCAAATTATTCTGCATTTCTAGTTCTCAATGAGAGCATGAGTCTCTTATTATACTTCTTTAATGCTGGGAATGTAAAACCCTGATCTAATTTAGATAAGTTTGTGGACCTTTTAGTTATTGTTTGCTTGGAGTTCTTTTTCACTGGATGGAAATGTTAAACTTTGTACCTCAAAGAAATATATAAGCTAATCATAACAGTTTTGATGATGTGGAATTAATAACCACAATGACCTCTTTCTTCTTTTGCTTTAAACCATTCCTCTCATCAAACAACTTTACAGAAACTGTTATGGACACTGCATTCCTATTTCAGAATCTAAGGTAGAGCTTTAAGTTGTTATTAATTTAAATACCATAAGAATTCTATGACAGATTTTTTTTGGTGAAGAATGCTTTAATATTTAGAGTAAACATCGGGACTTTTGGTACTTCACCATTTCTTGGTTACTGAGTTTTGCTGTGATATATTCAGTGTTCCATCTATTTTTGATATGTGTGTCAATTTTCTGCAGTTCAACACTTTCTATTCATAGAGATTGATACGGTGAATAACAGATGTAGCACATATTGTGGTCTATAGAATGTCTCAAGAGGGTTAAGCTTTATGGTTTCTGAACTATTAGGAAAACACTAATATGAAAAATAATCTGCCCCCTGTTTTGGGGGGATAACCCCTCAGCAGTGCTCACATCTTGTTCCTGGCTTTCCATCACTCCTAGTGGTGCTCAGGGGACCATATGGGATGCTGAAAATCAAAGCTAGGTCAGCTGCATGCAGTGCATGTGTCTTATCCACTATACTCTCTGGTCCAACAATTATCTAAACAAGTAAAATCATAATTTTCCACTTTAGAGTGTTTCAATAATGAGAATAAACTTCCATTGCGGTTTATAATTATGAGAATTTAGCTGGTCTACTATGATTTTTGTGTTTGTGATCTTTAGTAATATTTCTCAAACTTTGCCCTATTATGGCCCCCTTCTGACCTTGTTTCTTTCCTATCAACCTCAATCATATTGATTGATCCTCCAGACTCTGTGTCATGGCCTCCCATTTGTTATTTTCACCTGTTATATCCTAGAGTCCACAAGGGGACATATGTCCCCAGTTGAAAACAGTATAATATCAACTTCTACATAGGAATCATCACAAGTATAAGTGTACTTGAAAATATTAGTATTTTTCCTAATCTCTGGAGGAAATTAAATCATCTTTGAGAGTTAGGGCTTTGGGTGAGACAGGTTTTGAGATCTGTTGAGGATACCTGTTGAGCATTATTTCCAAACCTTTTGAAGAAATGGCATGTAAACTATTCAACACTGTATAAATGTAGTAGAGTTGGGCAGAGTGGCTATATTTGGGTGGGAAAAATAAATTATACTTGAGTGGCTATGTTTCAGGGGCAGAATAAACACTGTAACAAAGAAAATATACAGTAATCTGTAAAATGGGAAAAAATTAAAAACTGCAATACAATTTTTATATCTCATTTTCCAAGAGCATCAAAGAAATAGTTAAGAGGACGAAGAACTCCGGCTCTGGGCACATCTTTTCAACTCCACCATTCACTCTGCACTAACATAAGCCTCAGAGACCTGGGCCCTATGAAAACAATGAGAATGCTATTCGGGTCACCCAAAGAGGAATCAGATTTTTTCCAGTGCAGATGTCACTAAACCCTTTAAACATCAAACATTTACTTCTTATTTCCCCAGTCACTGTAACCACCATTTACTTTCTGTCTTTATGAATTTAACAACTCTTAGAACTTCACGGAACTGGAACCACACCATATTTGTCCTTCTAGACTTACTGCATTTTTCTCCCATGACTTTGCTGCTCAGTCAGTTACCTGGTCTTTTTTTTTATTTCTTCTCTGAACCACAAATGTTAGTTCCAGTTACATACTCTGGGAAATAGCAGTGACCTCTCTAGGTCTATCTCATCTCTCTGGTCCTGTTATTCTGTTCCTCCTGAATGCAGAAGCTTAACTGAACTTCTAAAAATTCAAATGAAATCAGATAATTTTCTTGCCTGATTTCTTTTCTTTGCAAGTTAAAGGGCAACATGTTAAGGAAGACTATTAAGCTTGCCAACATCTTCCCCTTAAATCTTCAGGACCAACTTCCTGTTCTCTCTCTCCATATAAGGCATCAGCCACACAGGACATCTTCCATTTGTAAAATGTGTTTTACATCCTCTGCCTCATTACCTCTATGATTATTTCTATAACCCCTTCCTCATTCTAACCTTTTTTCTAATTGGCAGCTCAGACATCATATTCCTAAATGGAATCAATTTCCTATGATGTTCACTATCATACACCCCTATTTACTCTATTCACACATGTATAGTTCTACAACTATATGATATTTGTTCTGTTGTGCACAAAATAATTATTCAGCATACAAATATTTCCTAAAGAATAACTGAAATAATAAATGAATTTAGGGATATTGAAAAATTTTTGACTCCTGAGGTATGGTATGTTTGGTATCAGATAGAGATGATGGTGCCAAGGATATCAGTAAGGAAGCATTTGCTTATGAACTTCCAATTTGTATTAAGGAGAACTTCCAAACATGGTATAAGCTAACGTGAACTCCCAGTTCTACTTTCTTTGGGCCTCAAAAGTTCTTGATATATTTAATTAACTATTATGACACTCCTGAGGCAGTGGACCTAACTTTTCTGTCATTTCTTCCATGCCCTCTGTCTCATAAGCTTGTATTTGCTCTTCTACTTGCTTATAGAGGAAATGAGAAAGAGCTGGTCTTATATGACAAAGTACAGTTGCATAATTGAGGCTATAACAGTGATAAATTAGACAAAAGTATCTGAGTTCTCTGCTTCATCCTCTTGATTTAGTTACTCCTGATAGCAATACCCCATGACAATGAAGAAGCTGTATCTTTGAGAAAAATGCTAGGTTTGAAAATAAGGCCAAGTCCTAATATTCAGAATCATGAAACTGATAATCAGCAGAGTACCAGAGTGCCTTTGCTTCATCCCCTAGTAAATTACTTCTTTCAATTAATCCTTCCACTGCCACAGATTCATTTAGCAACAAATATTTACTGAGTGGCTACTATGTTCTGACAAGTGCTGGCAATATAACTGTGAACAAAACATAAATATTCTGCTCTGGTGCAGCCTACATTCCAATGAGGAAGATAGAGAAAATGAGATGCTTGTATAATAAGTAAGGTGGGTAACTGGAGATAATTCAAAGAAATAGAGTGCATGCTTGGCATGTGGAGATCCCAGGTGCAATCTTTCGATCCCTGGTCCATATTTTGCCCTGAATACTGTCAGGAAATGACTTGGGGGCTGGGCATAGCTCCCAATCTCTGATACATGAATCCTGTAATAAAAAATAGTAATAGCTAGTAATCTAGGACTATGTGCTGTAGACAAAAATAACTCAGAGGAGGGAATGTAAGAATGATGAAGGAGGTATGTATGCTTAGAAAAGACTGCTCTCCAAAAATGAGGATTGACTAGAGAGCAGGAGGAAGTGAAAGAGTTTTTCAGATTGTGGGGAGAGAAAGGGCAAAGACCCTAAGGCAGCAGTGTGCTTACAAATTGGATGAAGAACAAAGAGCTCCATTTGGCTGCAGCTGAGAAAAAGAGGAAGGTTTTCAAAGATTGAGGGCAGGTGGCAAAGATTTTATTTTTTATTCATATATTTGAATCTACTGGTATTGGTTTATAACCTCAGGAGTTCCATAGGTGAAAACTGAAATTGGTCCCTGTAATGAAGGGCAAAAAAACTGACGGAAAAGGAAGTTGTGTCCAGATTTGTAGGTGGCTGTTTTAATGGAAAGGGATCATATATTGGATTCTTGAGTTGGGAAACCAAAAAAATGAGATCTCAGCACTCACCTAAAAAACTAATACTAATTTCATTTTTTAATATTGTTGTTGAGGGCCACCCAATGCTCAGGGATTACTTCTCTCTCTCTGCTCAGGGATCACTTATGGTTGTACTCAAGGAATCATATATAATGTTATGGATAGAACCAGGAGCAGTCACATGCAAGGCAAATGCCTCAACACCTGTACTATCTTTCTAGACCCAAGAATAGTAATGATTCATGTTAAAAGAATTTATATTATTCTATTATCACATCAATACATTTTGCTGTCAGAACATATCCTTGGATCAGCTCTTAGGAATGGGACAGTGGGCATGATATTCTTTCCAACAAGGGGAAGTAGGAATGGGAGCTGGGATGTGGGTACAGACACCTGGTTTGCTCAGATCTACTTGGAAGTTAGACTGCAGTTACTTCCTCTTGGTGATCTCCTCCAACAATCAGCAAACTTGGAACAAAGGCGTGACATGATCAGATATGGTGTTTGAGTCATTTCGGTACTAAAGGGAAAATATTCTGTAGCATCACAAAAGTAAAAGGAAGAACAGATAAAAGAATGTACCTAGAGTCCACTGAGTATTTAGGGCTAGGATAGAAAAGAAGCAATGGAAAGAAGAAGTGGATAAATAATTTTTTAACATGGTTGAGCCAATACATTTGGTTTTGGGATATGAGACAGAAGAGTCTAGAATGCCTCTAAGATTTGGCATGTTGCAGTAGTGAAATCACTTGAAACTCCTATAAATCTATACTCTCACTCTCAGACTGTTCAGACTGGTCCTGGCTACAGCTATTTGATGGTTGTGATCCTAATAATAATGCAAGTTGCTCTGGTTTAAATAAATATAACAGAGTTTTGAAAATTCCAATGTCTTCAGTCAACTGTAAATAAAAAAAATTCAAGAAAAGCTTGAAGTCTACATTGGGCTACATTGGGCTGGATCTCTGTGCTTAAAAAAAAATACAATATGAAAATTCTCATCTTTGTCTCGCTGATGCCTTCCCCAGTCAAGTTAATAGAAGTGAACTCAAACTGAATTATTGGAATTTCTCATGTTATTCAGCCATAGCAAATCTATAAATAATATTATTTTATGAATAGCTGTTTTGTTCAGCTCAAACAACTGTTAAAATCACAGTATTTTCCCCCTGGCCTTTAAGCAATACATATTTCAAAACTACTCTCACCAAAATTCTCTCATCTATATGTTTTTTTAAACTTTTCTACACATATTATAAAGTGAGACATAAATGTTCAAGGATTTACTTAGGCTCTTGGTAACTATTAAACTTAGGACGATTTGTTTTATAAATTTATTGCCACCCTACTTAGTGCTTCTGACAATCTTATGGAACAGTCACTATTTTTACTTCACTTTACAGAATAGAAACTGTATTTTTAAAAAGTTAAAGAACTTTTCCAGTGTCACAGAGACAGAAGCAGAATTCATCACAGGTGTCCAAGTGTCCAAGTCTCCTGGACCCTGAAAACAGTTATAATTAAGATTCCACACTGCTCCCAGACTTTTGTCCAAGGTACACACACAGACTAGCAATATTCTTCCTTCATGTAAGTATTTGCTATAGTGACTGGCCCCAAAGTCCTTGCTCAAAAATGCTAGCAGCTTCTGTTGCTGCTATTGCAAAGGTATTAAGTCCTCTATCTCTCAAATCACATTTCAGAGAGCTATACTTTACTGCACACATCCCTGGGAGTAACACATGTTACAGCAAAATAATTCCTGTAAACACTAGTGGAGTAGATCATCCTTGCCACTTTTTAGTACTAGCATCAGGCATAAGCTAAGCTCACCGACTCATGCCATGAATCCATCTACACTACATGGTTTTTCTTGATCCAATTATTAAGCGCCGTGGACTTTCAAATATTGCCTCAAATGTTGAATTCTAAGGCTATTCAATATTTTCATGTTCAAGGTTTACTACTGTACTTGAGTTAAATATTTACACAATGTGAATACTTCCAAGTTCAGTCTTTGCAACCTGGTCAAAATGCAAAGTTGAGGACTACATTAGGGGTTCAGATTTTGCTTAGATGTAACAAGTATTAACCATTAATTTATATGGAAACTATTTGCTGGTAATGAGATTTAGAGCATTTCACCTCCCTGACTCATGTGCTACTTTGTCATATTACTTTGAATAAAATTTACTTAAGAAACAGTCAGTGCAAGAAAAATACATTGACCCTTTTACTTCCTGAAAACATAAAATAAATCTACTCTGTACAAAGTATTCTCCCTGTCTCTGGAGGTAAAGAAATGTTGTATCACCACTATGGAATATTGGGCTGAGAAGACTATATAAAAAAAAACCTGCCACTTCTTACTAATTTACTACCCAACGCTAAGTTTCTTTGTCTTGATAATTCTTCACAAATGTGTTATTTCCTTGGAAACGGGATATAAATGTTGCATGCATTGTCTCCGACCTTGGGTCACGTTTTTTGTGGCATCTATATATATATATGTATATATATATATATATATATGAATTTTCCCCCTCCTCTTAATATACCCTTTATTACAGGGAGTGCTTTAAACTAGAGCTTAGAAGGGTATTGGGGAATTTTTTCTCTTCTACACTGGCATCTGGATAAAAGTTCATCCAATCAGGTTTTATCCTCAAGCTTCACTGATTGGCTAAAATAAATACTCTTGTGGAGAAACAGAAAATAAAGAGCAATTAATTCTTATGTTGCATGGTAAGGCCTGGCAAGCTCCCCGTGGCGTATTTGATATGCCAAGCACAGTAACAAAAAGTATCATAATGGAGACGTTACTGGGCCTGCTCGAGCAAATCGATGAACAACGGGAGGACAGTGCTACGGTGCTAATTCTTATGTCAATACCTAGGGAGTAAAGGATAGAAAATCAACACTTGGTCTATTCTCTGTGCTAAATGTTATGATAACTTTCACACATTTCTTTAAGCATTCCTCCCTTTTACCTTCTAGTCCCTTACTCTCCTTTTATTTTCTTTTCTCCCTCTTCCCGTCTATTAGTTTATATATACATGGTTATAGTTAAATAAGTGTCAAATTTTAATACCAGTTTGGCTTTACCTCAAAAAATCATAAGTCAGCACATTATTGATATCATTTTAGCTTCGACTCTAGAATTGAGAAAATTCAGAGTTATGTATCAGAAGTATTCTGAGGAATTTGGATTCTAGGCAGTAATTTTGGTGCTGCTCAGTCAGACTTTGGAGATCTATCTACACTATTGTTGCTGCTGAAAGGAACTAACTGATACCTTGTTGTACTCAATAATTAGTCTGACACTTGGTCATCCATGTGGGGAATTGATGCTCTTTATTGGTATATGCATATTTTCACCTATAACTTGTGTCTTTTTGCAACTTGAATGCTCCATATATTGTAGCCAGCTAATTCAGAAATGTTGCTCTGTAGTCTAATGTTCCATGGTTAAGATAAGACATTTCAATTAAAAAATGAGGAAAACCAACACCTATTAGAAATGATGTGGTTTTAGAGCATGGATTTTTTTTTATTGCCCACAAAAATACTCTTTCACGCTTATCTGTTCAATCTTTTTTGGTGATAGGGCCTTTAATATTACCAATCCCTTAACCTGTCTAAAGCCATAGTTTAAAAGAACTGGGATATTTTTGAGCTGAAAGCAAATTTCCAGATTATATTCCATTAACTATTCTAGGGCATTGAGATCATCTTCTGGCCTGTCTGGGACTGGTTGTATATCCCTCGCATTAGGAAAAGAACACTGTCCTCTGGACCTGATGAGTTTGATGTCTTTAATAGTGCGATGAGAAATGTGAATGAGCAAGATACTTTCATCCTTTGATTTCAGATTGTGCTTCTATCACATGGTGATTAAGTAGTACCCATATGTGATTTTCTGTACTTTAGATACCTTTCTTGACATCAGATTCTAGGAAAAATCTCAAGAATTGTTTCATCATACAATGCTTTGGTGACTGAGGCTGAAATCTCACTAAACTACAATGATTTTCCTGTACCCACATTCCAGCAGTGATGCTGAGATGCTGTGTAGAGTTGATGACCAAGCTTTTCCAGATAACAGAGAAATCAAAAATGCTGGATCCCATCACTAATTTACATATTCTTAGTGGTCAGTTTGCCCGTGACTGACCCAATGTCTGAAAAATAGTTTAGAATGGCAATTGTTATCTTGTTAGTGATTGCTGGGGCCATTGCAGGTGATACTCAAGATCTATCAGATATACTCCCACCAGTGCTGGAGGCAGGGACATTTGGTGCCAGGGATCAAACCCAGAGACCCGTAGGTGCCAGAAATGTGCTCTATCCTTTTGAGCCATATCCTTGGACTCTTAAATATCCCTTCATAAAAGTGGTGGTTGTATTTGTGAGAACCACAAAGAAAATGGTCATTGTCTGCCACAGAGAAAAACCTACATAGTAGACCATTACTTGTTCATATGAGTTAAAAGTCTCAATCTCCCCTCCCCTACTTTCTCTGCAAAGTTATTAATGCTTCCTGGTTAAATCAAGCATTGAGAACAATCACAGTGCCAAGGGGTGCCAGGTTGTAAGACACTCCTTAGCACATCTTTCACCAATCTCCAATAAACATTTTCTACATTTCAAAGCCACTTTTCTGTGAGATGTGTGAATGTGTGGGTGTGTATTTTAGACATATAAGTACATTCTTTGATCTAAAGAACAAATATCTTCTGAACCTTATGTAAAATATAATGTGAGCATTTTTAGAAAAAAATTATATCCTAATTGACCTTTAATACAAATTTGAGTAAGATCTGTAACATAAATGCACCTTATACTAATTTCTCCGTTACTACTTCCAACCAGATTGCTGCCCTCAGCTGCTCCTATTTAAATGTTCTGAAACTGCCATGGAGTGTGAAGTTCACACATCCAAGGTGCCTGGGAATTGAGTCAATATTTTCACATAATGCCAGTTGCCACCCAAATATAGTTACTTACTTAGACTGGCAAGGTTTATTTTTTAATGCTAAGACAATAGACCATGAGTTATCTTTCCCAAAATTTTCCTTGGAAGAACAAAAATACAGACATCTATATATTTTTAAAATTTCTAAAAATTTTCAAACTCCTCTTTTAAGTTTATGTAGTGGGACCCAAATATCTCCTCTCTGATAGGGTTTAAAAACATTTTATCATTTAAAAAATGTATAGGTTGCTTTTTCAGTTCATTTAAAACATAAGGTATTTAGCTGATGAACTACACAATGAATGGTCAGAAATTCATTTCAGACTGCTTGGATGAGAAACCAAGCTGATTGCTGGTTTTTAGTTAAGTGTCATGACAGCTTCTACACAGAAACTGACGAGTTGAGAGTTGGAGATTGTTACCATAGTGGGCATGCAGAGTTTCCTATGGATCAGTAGTTTTTGAAACTCAAAATGTCAGTGATTTGACCTATCCCAATGTACTGATCAGCTAAAGAGACTGTTTTGAACCCCAAAATCAAGTATCTCCAAAAGTCGTCTTTCCAAGCCAATGCTTTTAGATCTATCTGTTACATGAAACTTAAAAAAATTGCAACTTAAATTCAAACTTTTACATTTTCCCCCTTGTGCCTGTTCTGTATAAACATGACAAAACTTAGTTTCATACCATCTGAGGAAGAGCTTAGAACCACTCCTGACTGCTCACCCTCTGGGGTGAATTATGACTATCCAAGTAGAATCCAGAGTTGAGAAAGCTCAGATGGAATTTTCATTTGGGAGGGGCACATAGGAACTAAGAACAGGTCACATATTTGCAGAGGAATATGGAAATATAGCCAGAAACAGCGTTGATATGTGATTCAAGGTATCCTGGTAAGGTCAGTAATTTAAGATTAGCAAGAGAAAGGAAGAGAAATGAAAATATTAAAAGTAGCGGGAAGAGGTAGGTCTGATTTAGGCAGAGAAGCCAGGAAATCTAGTTGCCTCTACTAACTGCTTTATTCTCTTATGGCTCTAATTCATATGTCAAAATCTTATTGCTTCTCTATCCTTGAATTTTGTCTTGAGGCTCAGATTTCCCTCTCATTGACTTCATGCACTCTGTCTGACCTCTATTATTTCTCCCCAGGGTCCTCCTATTCCCAGAAATATTTCAAATGTCCATTCAAGAAATTTGTAGATTTCAGCGCCTTCTATTTCTACAAATACTAGTTACTGCACATTATTTTCTCTTTATTTGGAGGGAGATATCTAATATCCAATGAATTCTCTTGGCTTGATTTTGCCTGGAATTTTGAGGGCAACAATTGCTTTTCTCAAAATGAAAACAATTCAACCTTTGTCCCAATTATCGGACTAGATTTTTGAAGGAAAAACTTTTGCTCAAATATTACCAATAAATGACTTCCGGGGAATTCTGAAAGTTTCTCATGGTCAAAAAATTACTAATGTCATTTGTACAAGTGATTTTCTTGCCCTGAAGTGTTAAAGTGTAAATTCAAAAGGAGGGGATTTGAAGAAAATATTTCTTCAGCCCCTCCTGGAGAATTTCAGTCTGAAATGATTCTATCATGGCAAATTTTCCAAAAGGAAGAAAGAAATTAAGGGAGGATTGCATTTTCTGTAGTTGCCTATCATTTCCTAGCCACCCTAACCTAACTTATTACTATGACAATGTTACCTTCCACAATAGCTTCCAAGAGTCATATTTTTTCCTTATTCAAAGAAATTTATGATTTTTCAAAACTTTAATGCACTAGTAGCTGTTATGGTAACAGTATATATGGAACTCATGAATGCTTATCAATTTAGAAGAACATGGTGGTGATGATGATTTTAAAGGAGCAGGCTGCCTTTTCTCTGAATGAAATAAACATGAGCAAATCTATGAAGATCAAAGTATTAATGAGGAAAATGCAACTATGATAGGGCTTTTGAAATGCCTCATTCCTGAAGTTTTTGCTTCAGGTTTCTTTGTTGTGAGGGGCTCTCTTCTGTATTGTCTAATATTTAGCATCATCATCAGGTTCCATCCTTTAAATTTCAGTAGTACCCTTTCCCTTAGTTGTCACAACCAAAAATGTTACAGAAATTATCAAAGATCTCTTGGGTGATAAAATTGCATATACTTGAGATCACTTCTCTAAAATCTTTAAAATAAATTAGTGGGACAGGTATGTGGCTCTAAGAGGTTCAGCAATAGCTGCCATGTGTGAAGCCCCCCAAGTTCAGTTGAAGGCAGTGCATTGAGACTTCGTAGCACAGCCGGGTGTAGACTTGATGATGTTGAATCCATTATTTTGTGTGAATCAATCAACTAGATAACAGAAGAAACACTGAAGATTCATTTCCTAATTGGAATTATCTCTGAAGTTGTTCTTACTCAAAATTCTTATTAGTTAATCTTCCATAGATAATTTGGTGAAAATCTCCTGTTCCCCATTTCCCCATAATACTTAATAATGACTAAAATATAAGCACTTAATGAATTGTCCTAGCATTCTGAGACTACTTTTAGGAGGGACAGCTTAACTATTGTTCCAATAGTAAAACGTAATTAGGATCCTCCCGTTGTTTTCTTTTTAATGAAGGCAGAAGACTGAACCGAAAACTAACATGAAAGAAAGCAGAAGCAAGTAAAAGAGGAGAGGGTCATTAGATATAATGTGCCCGAAGAGAAACCTACAAAGATGAAAACCAAAGATGATAAATTTACACATTTATTCAATATCATCAGTTAGGTTCAGTATCTGTTATTAAATTAAACAGTAGAATAGAAATAATATGGTCATGGCCACGGTCCTCCCATTGTTCATCGATTTGCTCCAGCGGGCCTAGTAACGTCTCCTTTGTGACACTTGTTACTGTGTTTTGGCATATCGAATATGTCACGGGGAGCTTGCCAGGCTTTGCCGGTGGGTGAGATATTCTTGGTAGCTTGCCGGGCTCTCCAAGAGGGGCAGAGGAACGGAACTCGGGTCGGCCATATTGGCTGCGTGCAAGGCAAACACCCTACCCACTGTGCTATCGTTCCAGCCCCAGAAATAATACATGCTCATTAAATGCTTATTAGAAGAGAGTTAAATTTGAGTTCAAATTCCATGGATTGATCTGGTCTCAGTCTACCTCCAGGGGATCTTAATATTAATTTCTTTAAAATAAAAAGAATAAATTACACTGATACTGGGTATAGTTTCCAGAGCACCTCTTGAAGTGCTCCCTGAGCATAGAGCCAGAAGTATGGTTCTGAGCACTGCACACACCCTCCCACCCCTGCCAAAAGAAAAAAAAAAGAATCCTTTATTACAAATCCACCATTTTTCATCAGTGTACTGACAGTTCTAAAACTTGCTATCATTGAGCCTTAACTTCTGCCAGAAATTTTGTTCTAATTTCTTTATCTAGTATTTTTTCTTTTTATTTATTTAATTAATTTATTTATTGCTTTTTGGGTCACACCCAGCGATGGTCAAGGGTTACTCTTGGCTCTTCCCTCAGGAATTACTCCAGCTGGGGATCATGTGGGATGCTAAGGATTGAACCTGGGTTGGCCACGTGCAAGGCAAACACCCTATCCACTGTGCTATTGTTCTGGCCCCATTACCTAGTAATTTCTTGATTGATTTTTTAAAAATAAAATGATAGGAAGATTTCAGAATTTTTCTCAAGCATTTAAAGGGAGTTTGGACTATAAATTTTGCCCCTAACAACTTTTGTATAACAGTACAAAAGACAGCAAAACCCCACCATAATCCTAGGTGATGGTTGTGGACAGACACTGGATAGTGATCACTGGAAAAGTACATGACCCTTGGATCTGCAGTATTGCCATATGTGGTAACATGTTGGGAAAGCAAAATTACACTTTCTATTTCTGACATCACTCTTTATTTCAGCACAACTTCAGTTGAGTTCTGGGACCTTCTAGTCCATACAGCACTGGCACAAATAAGAACCATAGTTCTCATTTATTATGAGTGCCATAAAATACTTTAGGATAACAACAACAAAAAAGAATGGCAGGACCTGATACTTATATAGGAATTGCATACAGTATTCAAAAAGTTCCCAAACCAGGCAGGAGAGATAGTACAGTGAGTAAGATGCCAAGCCGGGTTCTTTACCTTGCCTTGTAAGTGGCTGACCCGGGTTCTATCCCTGTCAACCCCTGTAGTTCTGGGATTGCCCTATCAGAATTGATTCCAAGTACAGAGCTGAGTCTTCCCCGAACATTGCCAGGAGTGGCCCAAAATTCAAAAAGAAGCAAAATAATTGCCAAATATGTTTACTTTAACACCCTCTTTATGGGCATCAATATATGTATCTATTTCTATATCTCAGCACCCCTCCTCTGGGCAGGGCTCACCATGTGGTTCTCAAGGACTCCTGGCTGTGTATTCAGGGTTCACTGTTGGTGCAGCTCAGGGGATCATATATGATGCCAGGGGGATTGAACCTGAGCCTGCTGCTCAGGTTCATGGATGTATATTCATGGATATAATTTATGAATCTACTTCTCCTGCCTGAGAATTCATCTCTTTTTATTATAAAAATAGAATGTGCCCCTAATTGCACCAAAAGCTACTTACTGACCCCCCTAGCAACCCCTTTGAGGGGGAGAGTATG
This sequence comes from Sorex fumeus, assembly GCF_029834395.1. Taxonomy (NCBI): domain Eukaryota; kingdom Metazoa; phylum Chordata; class Mammalia; order Eulipotyphla; family Soricidae; genus Sorex; species Sorex fumeus. The sequence continues at coordinate 13,653,492 of NW_026606060.1, forward strand.
CCTGCATGTTAGAATTTCATTGTTCTCAAAGACACTGAGAAAAACACTTTAGAAAATCCTGAGTGATAGAATCAAACTTTAGGGCAGAGGAGGCTTGGTTTCAGATATATTATAATTAAGATTTGGTGATAGTTAACAACTCGGGGGTTGACATGATGAAAATAATGTTTTGGGTGATTATTTTTGATTCAACTTTATTATTTTTAATTTTAAAATATGGATAAATTTTCAAATGTCATGGCAGTCAGCTTGTTAAATACCATTTGCATTCAAATAACCCTGTCAAAAGCTGTCCAGAAATGCATAATTACAATTAAGTCAATGCTTATTTGGCAAGTTTAATTATTTAGTTCACAATTAATTTTTTTTCTGACATCAGTTTCAAATCTATATAATAACAATTCTGAAGTATAGGTACTGTGTTCATTTTCTAGGCCTCTAACAAAATACCACTAACTGGGTAACTTAAATAACATAAATTAATATTTTATTGTGTCTCTGGAGCTTTGCTCCTTGTGTGAAAGACAGTTGTTTTCTTGCTATATCTTTATCTGGTCTTTTCACTGAAGGCCACATCCCTGCATTTGCTTTTATGGGTCTATTTTCAAGGTTTTATAGGTTAATTTCCCCCCATTGTGTGAGCTAGTCATTTCACAACTCAGAGGTGAATTTTATAGTGAGTCGCAGAAATTATCACTAGTTAATTTTCTTTGAAATTCTCTACCCTGTTAAAATATCTTCCTTGAGTCGGAGAGGTAGTATAGTGCTTAAGGCACTATACTACTATACACTATACCTTCCGTGCAGCTGATCTGAGTTCAATCCCTGACACCCTGTATGATCCCCCAAACGCCACGAGGAGTGTCCCTGAGTGAAGAGCCAGGAATAAGCCTTGAGCACAGCTGAGTGTGGCCCCAAAACTAAACAGAACAACAAAAACAACAAAAGAAACCCAACAACAAATCCTAAACCCTTTCAAATGCATTGCACAGAGCAAGTCTTGCTGTACTACAGAATTCTGCAGGGTAGAAAAAGAGCTCTGGCTCATGCAAGGTCCTGAATTTGATACCTGGCACAACCTAACCCCTGAGCAAAACCAGCTGGAGTCCTGTTCACATCAAAACTGCAGGGAAAGTCTCTCTCCATATATGAAATTTTGACATTCTTCATCTGCTTTAGGTTCTTTAATGACATTCTTCATTTCATCTGTTCCTATATGTAGGCAGTTGTATGAGGTTTTCAAGGTGCCTTGCAGGATTCATCACTCATTCCCATCTCCTGAAACTGCCAGGGGACTTTTTCCCCATCATACATTTCTTATTCTTCCATCTTCAGGGACTCACCTTTCAGCCCTATTGAGACACCTTTTTGGTCTTTAAAATGAATCTTTAAAAAGTTATATTTTAGAGAATCAGGGCAGACTTGGGGTGCCTATTAAATGAGGCAATGCTACTCAGGACACTCCATGATACTCAGAGGCCCTGAGGGTTACCCCCTGACCATGCTTTAGGAGCCTTGCGGTGTCCGGCATTGAACACTTGCACCTGCTAGCTCACTTACTACCTGAGTTCTTTCCCTCATCCCTGAAAGACCTCCTTGGTCAGTTGAAACTGCGCAGGTTCTTTGCCTACAGGGCTTGGAGAAGGATAGAGGAGAGTGGCTTCACTGACTGTGTCTTTGTTTTCTTTACAACTGTTTGTAGGATAGTTTGTGTTTTACATCAGTTTCTAGGACAGTTTGTGGGTTTTTTGTCTTGTTTTGTTTTGGTTTGCTTTTTGGGTCACTCCTGGTGATGTACAGGGGTTACTCAGGAATTATTCCTGGTGGTGCTCAGGGAACCATATGGGATGCTGGTAAATGAACCTGGATTGGCCGTGTGCAAGGTAAATGCCCTACCTGCTGTGCTATCGCTCCAGCCTTGACAGTTTGTGTTTTACATCAGTTTCTAGGACAGTTTGTGTATTGGGAGTACAACTTTGTGCCTCTTGAAAGCATTTTGCCAAACCACACCTGCCAACACCAATATCCAACTTCCTCTGGCCTGCCCTTCCCCCCTCCCACAATTGGTTGCTGTGTTCTTTACCCCATTGATCTCCCTTCCTCTCCCCATCTGTGAACCACAGCTCTGTGGTCTGAGTCCTCAAAGTGTTCCTGCATATAACATTCTATGTTACAGTGACCAATTTACTTTGATCATGCAGAACTCCGCCCCTTATGACCTCCACCCCATGCTACCCTGTACAAACACACATACATTATATACCCATTGCCATAGATTTTTAAATTTATTTTCAAAGAATTTTTTATCAATGTATAGAACTTACAATACAGTTCATCATACATTGCCAGTGTGAAAGATTAACAGCTTAAACTTTTAATTACAAGTCTACTATAAATATCATACAGTATAGGTTACTGTATCTGTTCGAGCATTTACCTTTGTGAGAGAGCATCACATGTTTTATAGCTCTCTGTTGCTGTCTGCTGTCTTTCCACAACTTGAATGGCTCTGGGTAGTATTTCTTAGAGGGGTCTAGGGGTCTAGTGGGCACTGATCACATCTTATACTTCATGTGCGAATATTGTTTAGGAACCACAACCACCACCAGTTTCTATTATAGCCTGTTGTTGCTGCTGCTTTAAGGAATATGAATTTTCAAAATTATCTTCCCTTTTTGATAATAAAATAGACACTGAAAATTATATGAGTGAGTACAGGAGTGGTGGAAAGGGAGGGCTAATGATGTTGAATATATATCATGGAATTATGGTGAGACGCTTCAAGTCTAAATAATTCCTCGACTACTTTAGGGTGCTTTGTCAACTGCATCAGTTACAGCCTGTGAATCTTATTATATCTAGTGATTTTTGCTAGCAATAAGGAAAGTCAGAAAAAAATTCATCATTGGTTTATTTTTATGACTGATAATGAATTTTAATCATAATATATTTGCAATAAATAGATGTTATATGAGTAGAACATTGTGTGTATCTCTATTTCACAATACTGTCTAATATGTGTATGGCATTTCATATTTTTCAAAAACACTTTCAACAATATACATTGGTTTCTTCAAATGGTCGAATAAAGAAGATGAGAAAAATTGCTTTTCCAAGAAATGTCACACACATCTAGTTGGTACATACATGACTGCTGATTCAAAGTTTCCAATTATTTTCTGCTGATTTTGAGAGCCTACTATGTGCCAGCCAATCTTCTTATCAGGTGAGATAAATAAATATTAGTGAGCAGAATAGATTTCTGCCATTGGGGAATTTAATTATAATTCTAGAAGGCGGTAAATAATAGATGAACTATCTAACTAAGTAATAGTTAACGTGTGACAACAGCTATAGAAAAAGAAAACATAACAGTAAAAGTGATTGGGAATACAGGATTATCATTTTAATTACTTGTCAGAAAAGGCTGTGATCAAAAATGATGTTTGATTAGAGTCTGAAATAAAGTGATTTTGGTGTTTTATAAATGCTCCACTGTGCCTCTCTTCCACTTGGAATTACTTATAGTACAATTACCTAAATGACCTTCAAGTATTTTCATAGAAAACTTAATGACCGTGTTGTGTTTAAAAATAATCCTGGGCATTAAACTGAAATTGTAAAAACTGTCACTGTAGAACTAGAAACCAATCCTCTTTTGTTTAGTTCTGGTAACTAGAAAATGGGAGTACCCCCACCCCCATTCTACTGAGAAATATTTGAATAAATTTAAACAGAACATGATGATTTGATATAACTATGTATTGTGGAGCAATTATCAAGATAAGAGTAATTATCATGTTCATCACCCACACTAAGTGCTTTAATTCTTTTGTGGGGGAGGCAATTGGGGGGGGCACACTCAGCTGTGCTCATTGATTACTCTTGGCTCTGTGTCCAGGGGTCAGTCCTGGCAGTGTTGAAGAGCCACAAGCAGTTCTGGGGATCCAACTGAACTGGGTCAGCTACACTCAAAGCAAATGTCTTAGCCCCTGTACTATCTCTGTAGCTCCAAGCTTATTATTCTTATAGCTCTATACCCTATACTTATCTCACTCCATATTTCTTCCCTGTGCCCATTCCCTGACAATCATTATATTCTCTATTTTTATGAAATTGGATATTTATTTTTTTCAACTGCACATAAAAGTGATACTTGAGAGTATATGTCCTTGGTTATTGTGAATAAATACTTCAGTGAACATGGAGGTGCAGATATCTCTTTGGAATATTAACTTTATTTTCTTTGGACATAAACAAAAATCCCACACATGGGATTTTTTTTTTTTGTGGGCTACACCTGGTGATGTTTAGGGCTTCCTCCTAGATCTGCACTCAGGGATCACTCCAGGTCGGATCTGGGGGCCATATGGTATACCAGAAATCAAAGTCAGGTTAGTTCCATGCAAGGTAAACACCCTGCCCTCTCTCTGTACTATTATTCAGTATCCTCAAGCATACAATTTTCACCTATTTCAAAAAGGTGGCAAAGTCTTCCCCCTCTCTATCACCACACACACCAACATACATTAGCATAAACTGATCTCACACCATTGTAGCTTCAGGGAGAACTTGGGTTAAACAATCATGATGGTGGAATACTATTCCAGCATCTCTAACAGGCAACTCTTTCACAACATGGTAAAGAAACAAAGAAAGTTGCTGAGAGCATTGCCAATGCAAGCATGCACTTCCTGGATATGACACATGGGGAGATTGTATGCTTGGTGAAAGTCTCCTTTATATATGGTGTTGATATGTCGTTGGTCTTTTTTGCAGTGACACTAAACATGACGAAGTATCCAATTATTGATTGTCCACTACATAGTAGATCTTATGCTCAACACTTTTCATATATGATCTCATTTAAAATTTATAGTAAATGAGATAGTTAATAGTTTCCTAGGATTAAGAAAGTCAGGTCTCAATAAGTTAGCTAGGTGGTATAAACTTGTTAACTTACTATAGGCATAGTTATATTTTTGTGTGTGTGGTTTCAAGTATTAAATCCAGGGCTTAACCCATGTAATTGTATGTACTCTATTCCTGAACCTCATCCTCCAGACATCGGCATATCCAGATTTCATATCCAGGTGATGTACTCTTCAGGGATAGAGATGGCATTTTCTTCCTGTCTGAAGACCCCTGAGAACTGATGCAGTTTCTGCAGAAATCTGAAGGTTTTTGTTCCAAGTCCTCAGCTATGACAAAACATTTACTTGTTTAATTCTCTGCAAAGCAATAAATAAGCAGATCATTGTGGGGGCCACTCTTGTGAACAACCTACATCCTAAATTCCTGCCTTTCTAGTAATATCTTGTAGGCTTGATTTTAAACTCTGTGGTGAAGTGGTCTGTGGGCATAAGTTAGATCATCTCTCATAGCAACCATTTTTGAGCTTTTTTTTGAAATAAAATGATTTTTTTTTACAGATATATGGTGGAGATGGGGAGCTGTCCTTAGGACATGAGTTTCTCCAGAAGGGAGATTGCAGTTAGTACTTACTTCAGGTTGAAACATGAACAGATCCACAGTTCACAGCTCTGTTCATCCGTGAAGTAGTCTAGAGCATGAGAGAACAGTAGATTTGAGGGTTTTTCACCCCCCCCCCCCCAGCTTTTTAAATCCCTCAGGAAGTTCCTATTATTAGTACAGGATATAGTAAAAGTGCTAAAGAGTCCAGGGAGTCCTATAATGAGGTATTATAATTTGCACATCCCCAACACACGCACATACACACACAGACACACACAGACACACACACACACACACACACACACACACACACAGACACTTTCTACCTCTATTGAAACTTTGACTACGTATTACTTTTGCTTAGTATCTGCAGTCTTCCAGTTTTCAAGGAGCTTCCATGCACTATTCTTTTGGGGTAAAATTATCATTTGTTGTCAGAATTCTTGGCAATTCATCAACTCTTTTATTCTTTTTCCCCCCTCTCAGTTTCCTTCTGTTACTTGGAGATCTGAGCACTTTTCTCTCCTCTGGAAGATGGGAGGAGAATTTAATGAGTTTAAACCTTTAAACTTCTCCCCTTGCCAAACAAAACACAATTTTGAGTGGCTTCAGAAAGCGACAGAGAGAAAGGCTCACATCATCTTTGCTATCAACCCCATCCTGTTTCCTTCTATTAATTAGTCTCCAGATATCTTCTGAACAGAAAATAGAGTAACCTTACCTCTGACGGGGTCAATAATTTCCATCTCTCCTTCTTACCAGCCCCTCCTACGGTACTCACCTAAGGCTGGCAGCAAAAGAGACCCACAAATAGGAACTGCAGCTCACACTCTTTTCCTGTTTTTATCTTCTGCGGGGCTCTGGAATTGGAAGAAAGATGGATTTGTAGTCCAGTAGCCCGATGAAGCAAATTCAATAAAGACAGCCTTTTTGGGAAACCCAAGTTCATTTAGCTGTGTACACAATTCAGATTCTTTAATGTTGATTCAGAGAAAGACCCACTTTTTGAGGATTGCAAAACAGCAATGGGGACCAAACAAGCCAGTCTAATCCCAGTTCTATCGACTGGTTTTAAAATGGATCACACGGTGTCGTTTTTAACCTTTGATAGGATTAATCCAAGCTGACAGAATGAGGAAATCCATTTTTCAGGTTTCTATTTGTTTCTTTTCCTTATCACTCAATCAACAAATATGTGTGGAGGACCCACTATGAGCTAGGCAGGAAAGGAAAACAAAATAAACTAAGTCTTGAACTCTGTTGTTACCAGTTACCATTTGCCTGTTAGCAAAGCCAAGATGCATGTTCTAAAAGAAAGGACTGTTTATTTAAAATAGGGAGACCTGTGGTCTAGTCACAATTTTTTTTTTTGAGTTGTATCGGATATGGTTAAGTGTCCTGAAATTGGACTCTGAGAGCTACAAAATCAGGCACTGTCATTAGCTAGCAATAAAACTTCAGGAAGTTTCTTCTCACCAATTTTCTCATCTGTGAGATTGCCACTAATAACAGTGCCCAACTCAAAGAGTTTCCAAGACCTTGGAGTTAAGCCTTGACTATCATTTTGGACATCACGTTAAGTGGGTGATATTACCGGTTCAATATTTCAGGTGAGACTATATGTAAGTCTCAGAGACAGAAAAGGGCCTGAAATGTGTGTTTGCTCTGCCTCTAAAGCCGGAAGAATCTAACGGGTTACGTTGAATTTGTGTTTATATATATCCTCACAAATCCATTTTGAAGTTGTTGAGAGAAACTTGAAAATGTTAATAATAGAGATTTGTAAGGTCTTCGGTCTCCGGAAGGGCAAAGCTCTGGCTCAAACACTGATCTATCTGAATTCAAAATTTATGCATTTTCCTTCTACTCTGAAACCTCTCTAAGCCTCAAATTCCCTTGTCAGAAAACCTTGGGGTGGATCAGAAAGTCTCTGAGTTCTCTCTATATATATATATATATATATATATATATATATATTTCTAATCAGTCAACTTTCTAGTGTATCTTGATTTCGGGGCACGGGAGACTAGAGAACATGGGGACGTTCACCAGGATGCGATTATTAGTAGTACATGGAGATAAACTAGATTTTGCCTTCATGGAAAGGAGGGGAGAGGATATTTTGGGTAAGCATAAACACTAAAACAATGTGGGCCTAGTAGGAATTATTAGGGATGGAGGGAATGAAAAATTAAAATAAACAAACAAACAAACAAAAACAAACACTATGCCTTACCTGGAAGAGGTTGCTGCTAAAGAAAGGTTAAGAGACAGACTATTTAACTTTCTTGTGTTTTAACCCAAGACTTCTCAATCGCAGCACTTTTCTTTTATGCTATATAAATATTGCTTGTAGAGACTGCCTATGTATTATAGGATATTTAGAAATATTTCTAACTTATATTCACAGATACCAATAGGATCCCCCCACACTCCCAGTTTTTTGTTTGTTTAATTTTGTTTATGTTTGGAGGAGATGTTTAGTTACAACCAGTAGTATTCAGGGCCTATTCCTATCTTTATGCCCCAAAGTGACCTGTGATGGTGCTCAGGACACCATATTGTGCCTGGAATCAAACTCAGGTTGGCATCATGATAGTCAGGGGTTGTAAGCCCCCTGCTGTCTCTCCAGCGTAGCGTCCCTTCAGTCGTGGCAGATTAAAATATCTTCATATATTTCCCATTGTCTTTTGGAGAAAGAAGGTCACCCTTAATAAAAACCATGCACTAACCTTATTATTTATATATAATAAGGATATATAAATTTTAAGTTATCACCTTCAAGTTTATTCTTGCTTTGGTTTTATATTTACCTAATGCAATGGTTCTCTAAATTTAATCATGATAATTACCTGGATTGATGTGGTAAAATACAGATTCTTGGTTTTCCCTCTACTTGGTGCAAGGACTTTTATTTATACCCAAATATATTTTTCCCCCTGTTTCTGTTTCCTGAACTTATTCCAAGCAATTTCTGACAAAACCACAAGACCTATTTTGAAAAACACTAACCAAGTTGCTAGAATCAGAATCAACCTTGACCCTGTGTGTATGTGTAAAATATCTTGGAAAACAGTAGTTGCATATTTAGACACTTCACTTACCGAGGATTTTCTGGTATTCTGTGTTAAATCTATAGCCTCTAAAATTAGTCAGGTACTTCAGTTCCAAAGCCTAAGTTCATCGTTTAGAGGGTATATAGCCTTAGGAAACTCATTAAATATTTCTCTTCCTATGTTTTCTCATTGGTCAAATTTGGAATATTGTTTGTACTTGCCTCTAAAACTGACTTTATATATGAACAGATGCATGAAAAACTTATAATTGCTCCAGCACAAAGTATTGAATAAATGTTTAAAAGTGGGGACAAAGGTTAATTAAAAATGTATGGTGTGGAGTGTTGCCATCACAGCTTTGCTAGTATATTCTCAACCTTTTTGAAACTATGGTGCATTTGGAACTGGATTTTCTAAAATCACACTTCCTAGGAGACATTTGGAAAGTGAGTCATTTGCAAATGCATGTTCCTAGGGTCGTTCTGAGGTAGTCTATTCCAGTATGTCTTAAATGAGATGTAGAATTCTGTATTTATTTTGCTTTGGGACCACACTCAGAGTAGCTCAGGGAACCTTGCATTGCTGGTTACTAAGCTTCCTATGTGTAAAGCACACACCCCAGTTCCTGGAATCTGTATTTTCCTAAAGTTATCCAGGTAAATATAACACAATCAACACAAAATACCATTAGAAATACAGTATCTTCGAGGGATTTGCCCATTACATTTTCCTACTAAAAGTAATAACTATATTCTGGGACACGAACTTTAAGTCTATTCTCTAGCACATGCCCCAGATAATCACGATTACAAAACACTGTCTGACACTGTAGGAGGGTTTTTTTTTTTTCTTCTTCTTCTTCTTTTTTAGTACTTACCAAGGATTCTCTTTGGTTTCTAGTTTTCTTTGATTCCCTTGAAAGTTTTTACTAGGTTAATCACTGTCTGGAGAAAAAAATTATGTAAAGTTTTTTTAAAGAAAGGAAGATGATACTATTGAAAAGGATGCTATCTAGACATAAAACCCATTTCAGTAGGCCATTACAACATATTGGGTTGTGAACTTAAAATGCTTTTAGAAATTCTAAAAGCAGCACAGATTCCTAACAAGCAAGAGTTCAGTTATGTGAAATTCTAAGGACCTGTCAGTATACATTTTCATTTTACCTTTATTCTTATTCTTTGTTAAAAATAAAACTTTGGAAAAGGAAAGAATTTCCTCCTTAGGGTTCCTTCAAGGAAAATAAGGATTTTGCTTCTTCAAAGGCAGATGTATCCTGGGCACACTAATTTTCCTTAACATGGGCTCAAATGTGTCTAGCTCTCCCCAATTACACAAATCTAATGACTGTTAAGACCATCATAAATATGTTTTCATAATCAAAATCAAAGACATTGATTTTGATATTGCAAGTGTTCATTCAGTTATATGGTGAATTTTCTCTTTGTTCTTTATGTCAATTTTCTTTTTACATGAATTAAGACACTCTTGTAGAATTTTGTTTCCCTTCTGCTACATTTTCTCAGGTAAACTAAATTCCTTTAGAATTCCTAAGTCGTGAGTAGGGGGCAAGTAAGAATGGTATTGGACTTAAAGAACTTAGGCTAAGCAGTGAAAAATCTTGCCCATTCTTCTGAGGAGAAAGTGACAGACCAAAATTTACTCTTAATTAATACCATTTTAAAGAAGAATAGCACTGTAGCACTGTCATCCCAGTTGTTCATCGATTTGCTCGAACAGGCACCAGTAACGTCTCCATTGTGAGTCTTGTTGTTACTATTTTTGCCATATCAAATATGACACAGGGAGCTTACCAGGCTCTGCCATGCGGGTGGGATATTCTTGGTAGCTCGCCAGGCTCTCAAAGATGTACGGAGGAATCGAACCCATGTCAGCAGCGTGCAAGGCAAATGCCCTATGTGCTGTGCTATTGCTAGAAAGATATTCACTTGTAAATAAATCTTCCTGCTAAATAGTCATGGTGAAGTCTTAAGTAATTAAACTCAACTAAACAGATCCTTACTTACTATACAGAGTTTTAGAAAGAGTCAAATTTCCTGATAGCTGCAAAAGAAAACGCTATCCAATCTTAGTTTGAGAACAGCTTTGCAGGAAAGCCCTGGGCATCCTCTCCAGATTCGACTGAATCATTGATACTTTTTCCAGTTGTCCATAGGTTTTGTGAGGTTCCCAGCCTGAGCTTCAATCACTAAAGAAGTAACTTTTTATTTAGCATTGGATTGATTGGATTGTTAGGCAAGAGAGGTGTTCGCATTTAAGAATGATATTCAGTAATAAGGCTCAATTCGCTATATATAGTCTTAGTTTTACTAGAAATCAGCTGTTATATGAAAGATATTTCAAATGTTCCGGAGAATGAAACTACTTTTCTTTCTGGAGAGCATTCACAAAATCAGAAAAGCAGTAGTATTTGTAATATTTACTTTTAATTCCTGTGTTTCACCTTGTCTGTGTCTCCAAATCTTGACTATATATTAGAACCACCTGGAGGATTTCAATACCTCCTAAGTTTGAGGGCTTCACCAGTTGAGATTCTAGTTCTCTAGAATAGATGTGGGTATCAGCCAGATCAATGGTCCTGTGGTCCTAATGAACAGCCAAAAATGAGGGAATTAGCTGAACATGTATGTCTCTAGTATATGTCTATTTTTCTGTCATCTTCTAGTCTTATATTTTTGCTTGCCTGTTATGGTTCTGTTTTTTATAGGGTTTTACTCTTAATAGGCAAAGAGTTGATAAGATTTCATGTGCCCAAGAGATTCGCAATTAGTAAAGGTCTCCAGAAAGCCAATAGTCTAAATAACGATCTAAAATTGGATATCGGCAGGACAGTAACACTGTAATTTCCCTGTCCTCTACTACCCCTGCCTCTCTCTTTATTTCATGACTTAATTCATTCCATTATTTTTTAAAAACAATTTGTCAGGGATTCATACTCAAATTCCTGCCACATGTTTGCTCTTCTACCCCTGCTAGTGATTATTTTGGTTTGTACATTTAGTCTGAAATATTTTGTTAACCCTTCGTGATTAAAGTTTCTAAATCAAAAGCAGAATCCTGCATAAGGATGAGAAATGCTTAAAAATAAAAATGAAGGACTGGTCATGTAACTCGATGATTATGCACTTGATTGTGAGAAGCTCTAGGTTTAATCCCTGGTGACACACACACACACACACACACACACACAACTTAAATTTCTTATTGTGAATTTAAAAAATTGCAACAGTGATGTCAGTTCTTTACAAAAACATTAGAAACTTCAGAGAAGTTAAGAGAACAAACCAGAAATCACCTGCAATTCTTTATTTTGGCCTTAAACTGCAATTACCATGTCTTGTCTTTTTTTTTCTCTTTTTGCTCCGGCTGCAACCAACTTCCTATACTTAAAATGCTTTTTAATGAACCTTCTCAAGGTACACTTGGAAATAGAGGCTCTGAATAAGGCAGGAATATTTAAGATTTGCAACTCACTTTGTACTGTGAATTAAAAACTGTTTCTTGGAAGCTGAGATATTAGGATATTGAATTTATCTAAAGATCAATAAAAATAGTTAGCCTCAAAGAGATTAAGGGATTAATGTAGGTGTAGTTGGTGATGGATAAGGATGTTAAATCTAAGGTTACTCATTTCTAAGGACCAGCTTCCTTGCTAGTTCACCTTCCACTATGACCTTGATATGACATCCTGTACAAGGATATCAGTTTTTCCATGTCTGCTTATGATATCTCAAACCACAAACAGTAGAGTTGGTCTGTTCCTTTTAAGAGTGACTATTGATCTGAACTATATACCTATAGTTGGATAACTTTGTATTTCAGAGGACTCTTCGGCGTATGCATTGGGTTGCATCTTATTGCTTCACACAGAGTTATGTGGTTGAAAATTAACAGAAACATTATTCACAGAAATAGTACCATTTAAGCCAACATGTCATACACTTGGGTTTGCAGAGCATGATATTTTAGATGCTGAGAGATAACTTCATGGAAAACTCTTAATTAAACCATCGTCATATCTGTAGGAGTGATTCAGGATTTTAATTCTTTTGTAAATGTCTTATGTGCAGAAAAGGTAGGCAGGTTTTCTAGTCACATTAAAAGGGTATTGTTATTGTTGTTTTTATTTTGCAAGGAACCATTTAGACACATATTTAGAAAACTTAGTCTTTTGTTTCATAATTTGTAGAAAATCCTTTGAACATAGTGGTTTAATGTTTTTAGGAATTGTTATTGGAGATAGTGGGATATTGATAGATCAGGTAGAAAAGATAATTTTGTACCATGGGGTTAATTTCTTACAGTTCATCCCAGAAAACAGAAATAAATTGTCAGTTCTTCTCAAGGGTGATTATTGGTAGTTACTTCCCTTAACCCTCCAACTGCATCTCTTTTCTTTTGTTCATATTTTTTCTAGAAGTTATAATTTAAAAAGCAGTATGCATATGTATATATGTATTTTTTTTCAAAACCACAAAAGAAATATTTTTCGAATGCTGTTCCAGGCTAAGAGAGTCCTGAATATTTTTGAAGGTGTCCAAAGTAATCAAAGTATTCTGCTAAGGGTACTTGTTGGTGGCGGGTCTCTGTTAGTCTAAAGTTTATGGTGGTTAAAGTTTGATATAGCACAGGTAAATCAATAAAATCACAGGGTTGAATGGTAACCTGCAGCAATGAAACTTGAGAGGAGCATTTCTATTTTTGTTCATAGTCTTCTTGTCTATTTGTCTCACCTAGGACTTCAGTAATAGCCTTTCGACCGTTAATGTGTCCTTGTTACAATTTTTAAAAGGTATTTTTCCATTCCAAGAAGGAACTATGTCTATTTATATACTTTTACTAAATTTTCTCTGGAAAGAGAGTTAGGGCATAATCCTTTGTATGGCCTTCTCACCCTCCTGTGCTATTTTGTGCCATTACGTATAAGTACCGAAGAAGCCCATCTTATGAAGTAGATCCCTGATCTCAAGTACACACTGCATAGCAACTGCTACCATGCACCCCTCTTACTGCACCTGGTCCCATCTCATGATGCTGAATTCTCAGAATCATTGCACTGGGGCTCATTATATAGTTCAACCCTTTAATTTAGAACTTCTTTTATTGAGTGGGAATAACTTAATGAATTGGAGTAAATTACTTGAATGCCCCATCAAGAAATGGGGAGAGTAAGTGGACACTTCTCTGTGGAAGACCAATGGATGAGCAACAGACTCATGAACATTTATGAGTTCATGAGTCCAAATGCTCATCATCATTTGTTATTAGTGAAGTTTAAATTAAGACAACAATGATATATCATCGATTTGCTCGATGATATATCATCTTATAGCAGTGAAAATGGCACTAAGCAAAATTACTAAAAACAATCCTGTTGGGAGGATATAGTGAAAAGGAATCCTCATCCACTGCTGATGTTGTTTCATTTAACCCCTATAGAAAACAGTGTGGATGGGTCTCAGTAAACTCATAATTGAGCTGTTGTGGGGCTGGAGCTATAGCACAGCGGGTAGGGCGTTTGCCTTGCACGCAGCCAACATGGCTGACCCAGGTTCGATTCCCAGCATCCCATATGGTCCCCTGAGCACTGCCAGGAGTAATTCCTGAGTGCATGAGCCAGGAGTAACCTCTGAGCATCACCGGGTGTGACCCAAAAAGCAAAATAATAATAATAATAATAATAATAATAATAATAATAATTGAGCTGTTGTATGACCGAGCAATTCCACTTTTGGATATCTATCCCTAGGACAGAAAAAAAAATCATTCAAAAGAATGTGTACTCACAATTATTCATCACAACACTTAGTTCAAAGCTAAGATTTGGAGTCAACTAGATGTCCAATGACAGATAAGTGGATGATGAAGATCTGGCATATATAAACAATGGAATGCTACACAGGTGTAAAGAATGATAAAATCATGCAATTAGAAGTAAAATGGATGGAAATGGAAGATATAAGTTTAAATTAAATAAGCCAGAAGGATAAACACAAGATGTTATCACTTATATGTGACATTTAGGATAACTGGATGACGAAATGCAATATTTTAAAGGAATGATGCAAGAATCAATGTTGGCCCCAGAGTATAGGGTAGGGCAGGAAAGAAAGAGAGGAGGGGAGGAGAAGAAGAGACAAATGAGAAACAGCGGAGGCCATGTCATGGGACTAAGGTGCAAAGGTTGTGTTAAGGAATAATAGAGACAAATATCTAAGCCATAGTCAACAACAGTGAAGTCAAGAGACCCAAAGTTTAGCAACCAAATTTAGAACCATGTCTTTCAAGAGGGAAAGCTGGAGGGAGGGGTGGAGAGTCTGGGCAAGGGAGAGGAGTGTTGGGAGGGATCATTGATGGAGGGAAGTGAACACTGGTAGTGGGATGGTTGCTGCATTATTGTATGTCTAAACCTCAGTTATGAATAACTGTAATTCATGGTGCTTCAATTAAATAAATAAATGAAAGAATTTAGGGTTTATAAAATAAGCTTAGGATATATATCTTGAATAGAACAATCTTGTCCAAATGATATGGTTTTATAACTAATTTAATAACTATATATTCTTTTATACTGTTGTTAGTTTCTAGGTCTAACAATTATTCTTAAATTAAAAAAATATGTTTTATGTATGGTAAATCAATATACAGACTGTTAGAAGTTAAGAATAATGAGGTGGCCTGAGAGAGAGAGACAGAGGCAGAGATAGTGACACTAGAGCAGAGAGAGTGATTGTCTTTCATGCAACCAACCTGGTTTGACCCTGGTATCCTGTATGTTTCCCTGAGCACAGCTGTGGAGTGATCCCTGAGCACTGCAACAGCCAGCTGTGCCCTCCCCTTCCCCAAAAACAAAAAGGAAATTAGATATGGACAAATTCCAGGATCCAGAATATAGGGGTAGTTATATATCAAAAGACATTCAACTATGGCTGCTTATAACACTATTTAAATGGTTACTTACTGGATTCCAGGTACTAGAGGAAGAATGTAACAAGCATCCCCTATGGCAGATACTTTTATTAGTTTGCAGTAGCTACCACAGGAGGTGCAACGGAAGGACAGTGCTACAGTGCTGCCACAGCTCTAGCATAGAGGGGCTGACCTGAGTTGCAGAAATTTACTCTCTTCATGGCTCTTTCGGCTAAACGCCTGAGGACAGAATGTCAGCAGGTTTATTTCCTTCTGAGGCCCCCTTCACCTGCAGAGAGCAAACTTTTTTGTCTTTAGCTTCAAGTGGTCTTTCCTTGATGTCTGCCTTTATCTTACTCTCTCCTCACATGCACCCCAGTCATATCACAGGAAAATGCGTTTACCAGGTACAGGCACATCTTATACTTCAGTGTGTGAATCTAGGACAATATATTTTTTTTGTTCCAAACAATATCATTTATGTTTTATAGGCAAAACAATCTGACTTTAGTTATATTCCTTGTCTGTGGCCATGCATCCAATATCTATTGCAGTCGGGAACCAAAAACTAGGTTTAGTGATGACCAGAATCTGTTGACAGTCATTGTGATATACTGTGATATTTGCCAGTTCATCTATTCATTCCCTCAATGAACTAGTATTTATCAAATGTCTCTTGTTTGCCATGCATTTTGCTAGGTGCTATAAACATTGGTATTTAAAAACAGACAGGACCCTTGCTTCTGGGGCACTGAAAGGTGTGGTTATAATCCATTTGGCTCTGGGCCAAATAGCTTTAAACCCAATGGTACATAAAATCCCATCTGTTTCCCAATTCATTCAGGTCTCCCAGGGCTGATTACCAAAATGGATAAGGTCCTCTGGGTAGTTCTCACCATGCTAACATTTCAGAGACCCAGAGACCAAGTCACACTCTGTATCCCTGATTTTTGGCTAGCTCCTTTATAATCGTACAGAACTTGCAGAGGAGAAGAGGAAATACAAGTGGTATCAGATTTTCCTTGCAGAGTGGGCTGGAGAAAGGAAACTTAAATGAAACCTTTGGGAAACATTCAACTGTTCAAGCCATTAAGTTTGATCACAGCAGATTTGGGTTGGTATGAAAGGAATTTGAATATAGCTATGCATAGTAAAATTACTGGTCAAGGTGACCTGCCATGCAAAAAATAGGGTGAGAACGTCTTTAGATTGGGAAGATTTGTTCTTAGCATAGTGCAAATAGACTAAATTTGGGGACAGCTAGAATTTAGGGTTTATAAAATAAGTTTAGTATATATATCTTGAATTATATCTTGAATAGGAGAGATCATCAGAGTTTGTCCTCCAGACCATAGTGGGATGGAATGGGCTTAAGGTGTGTATGGATATTAAGGGGCTGTTTGTCTAATGTGGGTATTTGAGCTAATGTGGATATTAAGGGATTATTGTCTAATTGACAGCAAATAGCAGGGATGAGGTATCAAATAGATATCCCATTCCAAAACTGTTGAGCTTGGTATTTCTAATACTCTTCTCAGCTTCTCCTGACTGTTTCTGCAAGTTTGAGTATGCTGTGTGTGTTTGTTAGTGCCTCTACCTCTTCGAAGGGCAAAGTATTAGGGATTAACAGTCATCTCTCTGCAGTCAACCCAACCTGCAAGAGGGATACACAAGGGTCATATGTCAGTAACATTGATCTGTGAGTAACATATCACTTTTAAGTGTTGGCAAGATCTTCACTATGGAGAAAGCCTCTAATAGGTTACATTCTAAACAGGCTTCTCTGTGAAGGCATTCGCAGTGGATTCATGATTGCTGAGTTTCCCATGAGTGAACTGTTCTAAGTAAATTCTTCTTAGGTCTACAGAAACAGTTAGAAAAAAAACACCACAGAAAAACAAGGCAGAGAATAGAAACCATCGCAAAGCCAGCAGCTTGTTTAAATAGAAAACATCACAAAACATATCTCTGTTGACTGTGTGTGTGGGGGGGAGGCACACAAGGTCTTACCAAACAACAGTTGGGTAAGAGAATGTGAGGGTGAACAGAGTAACTACACAGAATTCAATTTCAATCAGAATGATTTGATTCTCTGACCTGAATGTAAATCAAAATCTATGTTTCTCTTCTCCACCCCCATATTTTATTTGATGGCGATTTCCACTGAATGTCAGTCTTTTGTGTAATGAAATAATGCCCATTCTGTGAGCACCGTTACCAGCTGCCCTAGCTCCTGTAAGAACTTTCTTTGATAGGAATAATAATAAATTACTTCAATCATTTACGACTTAGCTGCACAATTGTCAAAGCTCTGGTTTATATTAACATGCAGCTAGAGGGAAAAAATTGAAATGGCAAAGAGAGAGAGAGACAGAGAGAGAGAGAGAGAGAGAAGGAGAGAGAGGGGAAAAACATATTAAGCCATCTCAGATTGGTAAGAGAGGCTGTTTAGAACAAAGGCAAAGCCACATAGTTTACTGTTATCTGGTCTAGTTATTCTTTATCTTCACATATTAAAATTGATTGAATTGAATGACTTTATCCATGTTGGAAGAAGATCAAATAAAAGAATATTGGGATTGGTGGAAGAGGTTGTTATAGCAAGAAAAATTTCACTTCAGTGTAAAGAACTTTCCTTTACATGAGTGTAAGGCCTAAAGGGAAGTGGAGTGATGCATTCACCTTGTTCAGCTCTGATAGCCATCTCCAAGATGGTCACATGTGTCACAACACCACTTCTTCGTGCACATGCATGGAGCAGGGATCCACACACTGACTGTGCAGTGTTGTTTGTGAAATAGAAGAGACAGCACATGCGTTGCACTGGGGAATAATCGGCTATCTGGATACTTAGTCATCGCAGATGTTCAATATATATAGTTTTTCATACCTACTCAACTCAGAGATTGAGTGCAGAGCCTGTCAGGGAGATGGCGAGAGAGATAAAAAGAGCCTGCTATGGCCAACTGGGGGTGGTGCTCCCTTCCCTGGGTTCCTGATGATCATTTTTGCAGAACTGCCTGCAGCACACTTGATCTCCACAGATCTGCATCTGCAGCCTCACGGTGTATTGAGCCAGCAGATGGCATGGAGCCAGCCAGGGTGTTTGATCCTTGTCAGTCTCCCCATGGAGCTTTGCCCTGAGCACTAACTGGTGGGCAGGGAGGCAGTGCTTTTCTCTCGGATGAGAGACCAGCACGGAGAAGGCCTGGCACCAGACGCCAGAAGGAAGACAGGAAAGCTGTGAAATCTAATCAGAAAATGTTCTTGTTGGAAGGGGACCTGAGATCCTCTTATTACCTGAGATCCTCTTAATAAGAGGGAGCTTATTACCCTCTTTTCACTGATGAGGAGCCAGAAGGTCAGGAAAGGGGTCAGTTGTCCAAGGGCTCACATCCTGGGTGAGAAGCAAATCTTGGTCTGAGTCAAAGAGTCCCCGTCTTTGAACTGGTGACCCCTCAACTTCAGTTTTTTCAGCAGAGCAGGTGCATAAGTGGGGAGATGGTGAGGTTGGTGAGGTGACAGGCGAGTTTGAGATAGTCTCATAGCTAAACTATAAGACAATGGCTATGGTGTATTGATTATGCTTATATCAAAAAGCAAAGCTCATTATTCAAGACTGGGGTGAGGTCGCTGGAACACAGGGAGTAAGCACTGTAGCACTGTCATCTCGTTCATTGATTTGCTCGAGTGGGCCCCAGTAAGGTCTCTATTGTGAGACTTGTTGTTACTGTTTTTGACATATCGAATATGCCATGGGGAGCTTGCCAGGCTCTGCTGTGCAGGAGGGATACTTTCAGTAGCTTGGTGGGCTCTCTGAGAGGGACGGAGGAATCGAACCTGGGTGGGCCGCCTGCAAGCCCTACCTGCTGTACTATCACTCCAGCAAAAGAGGGATAAATTCAGTTTCTAATTGCACATAGAATAGGCTCGTATAAAACCATTCTTCATCAAGGGAGTTGGAAACCTTGAATCTTCTGGAATCTATGTGAATGCCAAAGGAAGCAGAGTTTGCAATGTTGGTATATATGTTGGGGGGATAAAAAAAGAGATGGATTTGAATCTAACATCAAGGTTACCCAATTAGGTCTCTGTGAAACTTCTAGATAGGGTAACTGTTTCCTGACTTCTCTCCATTTGACCTTTTATACTTTGTGACTCCTTCCTCTTCTGTCTCTTCTTGGGAACATACTGTGATAAGTTCTATCATCATTAACGTGAACAAAATAAAGAGATACACCTTTACACTACAGTGATGTTAGTTAATGTATGTTATCCATATGAGTTCTGAGTTTTAAATCAAGATTTTAAAATATCAAATGGAGATAGAAGGAGAGGGCCAACACTGACCATGACCATGAAGTCTTGAATAGAAAAACAATCAGACAAAGGGAGCAGGGGTTGTGTAAGCAGAAACATAGCTGCAGACCATGTGCAAAATTCAGTTCCTGCTGCTCTGATGAATCAAAACAAACCTGTGTTTACCTGAATTTCAGAGTGATTTTGTGACAAAAGGAAAGTCAAATGACTTGGAAGAGAAGTTGAAAATGAGCAAAGTGGCTTAAGAACTTCTTGGCCCTTTTGCTTTGTAGTTCTTACTATCTGAACAGTGTCTTTATCAGAAATCAAGGTCTGGGGCCAGAGAGGTAATGCAGTTGGTAGGGCGCTTGCCTTGCACACAGCCAACTCAGGTTCAATCTTTGTCACCCAATATGGTCCCTCCAGGCTGGAGCGATAGCACAGCGGGTAGGGCGTCTGCCTTGCAGGCAGCCAACATGGCCAACCCGAGTTCGATTCCTCCGCCCCTCTCGGAGAGCCCGGCAAGCTACCGAGAGTATCTCGCCCGCACGGCAGAGCCTGGCAAGCTCCCCGTGACGTATTCGATATGCCAGACACAGTAACAACAAAGTCTCCAATGGAGACGTTACTGGGCCCGCTCGAGCAAATCGACGATCAACGGGAGGGCCTTTACTTTACTTTACTTTACTTTACTTTATGGTCCCTCCAGCCACCAGAAGTGATCCCTGATCTCAGAAAGGAGTAAGCCCTGAGTGCAATTGTGTTGTGTCCCCTGTCTCCCAAAGAAGAGTACTATTTGAAGGTTGTGAAGATTTGGGTAAGAAAATGATCCTCCTGCATAAGGACAGATGTGGTCAAATTGTGTCTTTTATTTACCACTAGATAGGAGCTGGTCATGTACTATTAGGCCAATGGTCATGTACTACTTTGCTTGGGGTTTACTCTACTTTTATGTTCCTATGTGTATTATTGGTATTTTTTTTCTTGTGGGGCACCTCTATCTAGAATATGATCACTTTAGTGTCTCCTGTACTTTGGACTGTCTACCAGGCTGTGGATGCTTTCTGAAATTTTGCAACCCTCATACCTGCAAGAAAACTCCCAGCAGCACTTGGAGTCCTGTAGAAGGAGATCAATCAAGAAGAGGGAAGGATGCTTTTGGCACATCCAGGGACAGAAGGGTGCTGGTTGACACATCCAGGGAGCAGCCTGAGCTAACCCAATTTCAGAGCATAGCCACATTTCATGATATGGAACTAAAATGTAGATGGTATGGTTTCTCAGAGCTCTTAGTGTCACCACTGTAAACTAGTTCTTTGTTTTTTCAGTGTCTTAGAAACAATTAAATGCAGCAAGTGTTTAAGACCTCAGGATAAGTTAGGTCAACTTTTGTAAACTCAACGTAATTAATTCCAGCTCAATGGTCTTGGTCAAGTACTTGAACATGGAAAGTCTCACTTTCCTTAGTTATTAAATGGGGATAAGACTAGATATATTTTCTGGCACCTGAGAGAGTTTGGTAAGGAGATGTGTATGAAAGGTACTAAGTATTGTTACTACAATTATGAGCACATTAAGTACAAAATGCATTGCATTTATCACTTATATCAGTATTGCTGATTTTTAGAGAAAAATACAATTGCATACATGGCTTTAAAAGATCCATTGTTCTGACTCCAAAATATCCAGCTCTTCATTGCACAACTCCCAAGACTAAGCACAGAGTAGATTCTTGGAACGGTGGATGAATTAACTTTCCTCTCTGTAAAATTTTGATTAACCACTCATGGATGATGCGCTCTTTAAATTTTATTTTATTTTTTAGAGCATTTAAACTTACTTTCCTTCCTTGTCTTCCTTGATTAATCTGTCTGCTTTCTAAGATATTATATAGTTTATTTTTAAAATTAATTAATATTTTTAGTTTTAGACCATATCCAGCAATGGTCAGAGCTTACTCCTGGCTGTGCACTCAGGGATCATTCCTGGTGAGCTCGAGGGACCATATGGGTGCCAGGGATCAAACCCAGGTTGGCCACATGCAAGTCAAGGCAAGGACCCTTACCCATTGTACTATTTATTGCTCTGGCTCCATGTTTAGTTTATTTAAAAAATTTTAAAAAGGAAAACAACAACAAACTCAACTACTTTTTGAATCCCCTTGCACCCTACTAAGAAGATCTAAAGAAATAATACACTTTTGAAAAATAACTATCTTGAAGTTTCAGTTCATTATTCAGTTCAAGATACATTCTTCTAACTGCCTCTCTCACCCTTACTACTTCCATGCAAAACTGAAGTTAAGCTGTATGTGAGAAAAGTAAGTAGAAATAGCTCTATATTTTTCTCTCTCTTAGTAAGTGCCAAGGGACACAGAAATAAGTTCTTATATATTTGGTCTAACTTCATCGAAAGACTTTGAAGAAATAAATAAGCCTTTTAATTTTTTCTTGTAGAAATAGTTAGGGCAATTCTATTTAGGCCAGTTGATATGTTACCTCTGTTAGAACTGAGGGACCATCTAAAAAACTTAGATATTTCAATTATTCATATAGTGATGCATTTTGCAGTTAATATGGCTAGTGTTTATTAATCAAATATATTACTAAAGACTAATTTATTCACAATTATATGAGTTAGGTAGAGTTTAAGAACTAGACTATGTCAAATTATATAGATGACTTTCTGCACCCATGATACCAATACAAAATAAATTTATGTTGAAGAAAACAAATTAAGGTTCTCCAAAATATTAGATTATTAACATAACTACAAAATTGGTTGAAATTGCTAGAGCTTCCTATATTTCTTTTTTTTTTTTTTAATTTTTATTTTTTTATTTTTTTTTGAGCTTCCTATATTTCTGATATTCATTTTGCAAAAGTCTTTCTCCCTAACCTTGAAAAATCCTTTCCACAGCTATTTGTGAAAAATCATTTCTGTAACTGACATTTTCTTGAAAATCACTGACCCTTCTTGTGTTTGGAAAGGACCTTGAAGTTTACCTCTTTCAACCACATTCTTCAATCTGACCTTCCCATTTGCAAATTAGACAATGCCTAGTTTAATGGTAGTCTATCCTGGTTTGTATTAGAAAAACTTAAACCAATGCAAATGCAAGTATTGTTTCTCCATACACCCCAAATTTCCCAGAAGTTCTAATGAACTTGGTTTGAGGAGGGAATCACCTTAGGTCCTTCTAACTTGCTGCTGGGTTGAGGAACATGAAGTGAAGTGACCTCCCATGTTACCTGCTGATGAACAAGAGCTATCAGGGTGGAAGAACCACAGACCATTCTGGCATTCAGTTAAAAGACAGGCATGGGATATTAAAACCTGATGTGTAAAGAAACTGACTATGGGGCCTAGCGCGATATCACAGTAGGTAGGGCATTTGCCTGGCATACAGTCTACCTGGGTTTGATTCCCAGCATCTCATATGGCCCCTCAAACACCACCAGGAGTAATTTCTGAGTGCACGATCCAGATGTGTGCAACGCCAGGTGTGACCCACCCCCAAAAGAAAGAAATTGACTATGTTTTATTTCATTTATTTATTTTTTAGTAGGGCTGGAGCAATAGCACAGCGGTAGGGTGTTTGCCTTGCACACAGCTGACCTGGGTTTGATTCCTCTGTCCCTCTCATGGAGCCCAGCAAGCTACCAAGAGTATGCCACCTACACGGCAGAGCCTGGCAAGCACCTTGTAGTGTATTCAATATTCCAATACAAACAGCAACAAGTCTCACAATGGAGACTTTACTGGTGCCCGCTCGGGCAAATCAATGAACAATGGGAGGACAGTGCTACAATTTTTAGTACAAGAAAGAGCAAAATGCCTGCTTTTAATAAGAGAATATCATAGAGAACACATAGGTCCAGGTAGAAATACCGGCAAATATTTTTGCAGGAGAGAAATACTCTGCAAAAAATAGAAGAATTGGGACCAGAGAGACAGTACAGTAGGGAAAGTGGTAGAGGTACACACCACTGACCTGAGTTCAGTAGTGAAACCCCTTATGATTCCTCAAGCCCTACCAGAAGTGATACCGGAGCTTGGAGAAAGCCCTGAGTATTGCTGGGTTTGCAACCCCCCAAAAAAATCTAAAAATATATGTTTGGTTTATACACACGCAGAAACACACATACACATACACAGAGAGAGAGAGAGAGCGAGATAGAGAGAGGAGCGGGGGATGGATTTTGGAAGTCAGAAGTTTATGGAATATACTTTATTCCATTGCCTTACTTAGTGCTTGAGATCCTAACCTAGATCGTTCCCATTCTGTGCCAGAGAGGTAAAACATACTTATTACCTTATTTCCATCCTGAGTTTTAACAATCACTATCCCTCTCTTATTTTTGTCCAACAACAATCTTCACTGGGGCACCAGAGAGATAGTACAGCAGGTAAGCACTTACCTTGTGTTGGTCCCTGTCATGCCATGTGGTTCCCCAAGCCCTGCCAGGAGTGATCACTGAACAGAGCCAGGAATAAGTCCTGAGCATAGCTAGGTGTGGCCCCCAAACTAAAAGTCTGCCTTGGATATGGTTTTGTTAACTTGCTCTGGCTTTGATTCCCATACAGGAGACCATTCATTTCCTACATCAGGGTGCTTACATCTTTACAGACTTGATTGAACATGCAGGCTGATGTGAGAATTTGTTGAGCAATGAATGACTTGGGGCATTCTCTTAGGGTGAGGAAAGATCCAATTGGCATGTAGGGGTGTTCCAATGTTTACACAGATTCTCTCTACTCAGAATTCACACCAGAAATCTCCAAACTTCCCTGAAATCTATAAAAATAATGCCAGTGGTTTGAAAATATATTACTTCATGCTTGCAATTCTATCTGATTAATATTCTATGCATATGTCAGGTATGGCCCCATTACAGAGGATATTTTGAGCTCAGTTAACTTCTTTTATGTTTTGTACATAGAAGGAATAAAAACTTGTCTTTGTGAATGGATCCTCCTGGCAAATGGCTGTCAGTCTGCAGCCTTTCTTTCTTTGGAAATGCAAAAACCAACATATGTTGTCCCTAATCTTGAGTGGCAGCCAGATATTTACATGATCCTTGGAGAATTATGACATGTATTAAGTATTCCCATATCCTGTTCACTTCATATGCAGGCAGTCATTTTTAGATCTTAACATGAGAGTTCTAGAAAGGGGGCCCTGGGGGTGGTATTTAATACTGAGAGAATAAAGAATCTGAAAGGAATGCAAGATTAGGGTTGGAGAAATACTACAGAGGTAAGGCAGATTGCTTTGCATACAAGCAACCTGTTTTCAATCCCTGGCACCACATATGGACCCCCAAGCACCAAGATATTTCCCTTAGGACAGAGCAAGAACTTAGCCCTCAGATCAGCCAAGTGTGTCCCCAAACTTTCCCCAGACAAAAACAAAAACAAAAACAGAATACAGGGGCTGGAGCGATAGCACAGCAGGCAGGGCATTTGCCTTGCATGTGGCTGCTGACCCGGGTTCAATTCCCAGCATCCCTGAACACCGCCAGGAGTAATTCCTGAGTGCATGAGCCAGGAATAACCTCTGTGCAACACTGGGTGTGACCCAAAAAGCAAAAAGCAAAAACAAAAACAAACACCAGAATATAACATTGACTTTAAGTAAAAGCCAAAGCATGAAAAAAAAAGCAGTTAACAAACTCAATAATAAACATAAGGTATAGATCTACATATATATGTATAATTTCTCTCTGTATATTTTTCAATGTCTCACTCTCTTTCCCTATCTTTTATAGGATCAAGCTTCTTCCTCTAAGCATCACCTCACCATCAGTTATATTCATTTCTTGCCAATAGTACAGTACACCTTTTATTATACAGACATGGACATATGTTCACACACGTAGTCGAGTTCAACTAAAAATTGTCTCTTACTGGTTTCCAACTTGCTTTTCTTAACATATCTCAGACATTTTTGTCAAAGTTAAATAGAAGATATATTTCTAACTCAGTGACTGCTCTATGGCAGAATCACCTGGAATTGTGGTTAAAATATAGATTGTTGGGTCTCATCCTCCAGAATTTCTGGTTCAGTGAAACAGGCATGGAACTCAGTGATGTGTACTGCTATCAGCTTCCCAAGCAATGTTGATGCTACTGCTGTTCCATGGATAAAGTTTGAGAAAGAGACTACTAACTTATTCTTTTAGGTAACTGTATAATTTTTAGCAATAGCATTATGAGTTTTCAGCCATTCCTCTATTTGTATATGAGAAATTATTTGTGCCTCTACATTTGGTTGTGCAAAATAATATTACTTTTATTTGTATGCCATTCTTTTCATGGGCCAGTGCTATTTTTTTGATCAAATCCAGAACTTTCTTTTGGCGAAGGAGCAAGCTAGATTGTGTTTTTCTGATCTAGACTGTGGGTCACAAGAGAAAATCAGTTTTCTTCCTTTGTGGTCACGTTTCAGTTGGATCTTATTTGCTAGAATTTGGGTCAGATGACGCTGACCTTTCACAGAAGTGAATTTCCCCTCAGAAAATGGAATGATGGTTTCCACTTTTGTGGATAAAGAAAGGATGTGCCCTCAAGTCATATAGATGCTATTGAACAGGGTCTTTAGCTGTGTCATCATAATCAGGAGCATGCTGGTTTTATGATGGTTTCTCACAATCAAGTCTCTAAGAATATTCTTATTTCTCTTAGAATAAGCTGTATAGCAGTGATTTTGTTGCTGTCTACAAGTCAACTTATCTGACATTTGCCACACATATCCTTTGCCTGGGGCGAATCTCAGAAATATGGGAAATGAACAATTAAGTGAGCATTTGACTCTTGAAAAACAGAACCTCGTGACAGGCTGAGAACAAGCCAGGATGCTAGAATCTTCACAAGTTTATTTTGACCTGTTATGAAAATAATTCTCAGGCTGGCAATGTTACTTTTCTCAGGTTGCATATGCTGGCATCTTGCCTACCTGAGATTTGAACTCAGAGATTTCTTGACTCAAATTGATTGTAGATGAAGGGGAATATGGGGGAATTCCCAGCAGGTTTGGGGCTCAGGGGTCACTCCTGGAAATAGAGATTGTCAGTGTGGGCTTAAATAAGGCACTAAGGTCTGCTGATGCAGTGCATCTTGGTCTGGCAGTGCTACGGGTCATCAGGGCCATACCCAGGAGTCCTGGGGCCTGGGGAATACAGTGCCAGGGCCTCATACATTTATGGGTGAATACAGCCCTTTGAACTATATCCCTAGCTCCTCTAATTTATTCTTTATTGAAATAACATGCTGCTTTGTATTGGTGAACTTGAGCGATGCATATGGTATGTCTATCTGGGCTATACTGATTGAATTTGAGGTTTGTACAGTTATTGATAGATGTTTAATCCTTCTTTCCTAAGCCTCTGTTTCTTGAGTTGTCTGTTATAGACAACATCAATTACTCATTCAATTTTAAATAATCAAGGCTGCATTAGTCATTGGTTTTTTTCAATTGATACTGATTTAATCTAGGTACTATTGTGTGTCTCTCATTTTTCTCTCTTTTCCTCATTTTTTGATGAATAAAATGCTACTAGGCCATCAATTTTGAGCCTAAAAAGTCACTATCAATCTTTAGAACACGTTTCCTCTTTAAAAAGACACCTCTATGCAGTGACAAGCATCTAGGGATTAGAGTGCATACACCCTTTGAATGTGTTCCACAACAGTGTCTTTGCTATATTCGGTTTCTTTTGTGGTCACAGGGGCACAATTCTACCTTTTTATAAATTCTCCTTTCTACCTCACTACCCTGCTTTACCTTTGGTCTTTTATAGCTTATTTTCTGGGGAAGTATTTGACCTCTGCTCTGAAATCATCATTTCATTATTTTTGCCTTCCCACTTCGCTGGCAAACTAATTATTCAAATTCTATGGTTTCTGTTCCAGATGCTCTCAGGCTTTTACATCTTTTATGTGGTTCTCCGCAAGTTGGCACTGAGAAGTGATACTTACTTGATGGTTTATGCCTCCGTCTCTGACCTCTTTTCCAGTACCTTTTCATACCACTGCTAAGTACCTGCTGACAAATCTACTCAATTAATCATCTCTAATGATCCTCTCAACTTGCTTTATCTTATTTTCCTTTTAAATTCATGACTCCTTCACTTT
Organism: Sorex fumeus; assembly: GCF_029834395.1. Taxonomy (NCBI): domain Eukaryota; kingdom Metazoa; phylum Chordata; class Mammalia; order Eulipotyphla; family Soricidae; genus Sorex; species Sorex fumeus. The sequence goes on from NW_026606060.1 coordinate 13,681,388, forward strand.
GTTTTCCAGTAACATAGCCAGGTTATCAGGAGAGAATAAAAATAAAATGTTGGATAGTTACCAGTGCCAGATAAAATTCCTATTTTTTATTAACATTCTTTGTGCATTCAGGGTGTTGAGCATTTTTTAAGTAATTTTAAGGTCAGTGTTACTTGAAGTGAGGGTTGATAGGTTATAGAGCCTCGAAAGGGAACTGTAATTCTTGGGTTAAATCTTATATTTCCTATCCTTCCCATCCACCCCCACTCACATCCATAGTGAATTATTAGAACTGGTCCCCTTAGAAGTTTTAGGGGGCTTTCACCCCAGATTATATTCTTGGTCAGCAGTACCATCAGGTGGCCATTCCATGTTTGAATAACAAGGAGAATAATTCTGATTCTATTGTATGAAATTTATGATGGAAATTTCCAATATGTAAGCGAATTTAATTATATTCTATTCAATAATAGTCTCGTGCAGAAGATTGAGCTGTATCTATTTTGCAGTCAATGAACCAAGCACAGAAAGGAAAAGAAAATAAACACATATTAAGTATATATTTTCTAGATATTCAGCCTGAAGGATAAGTGATTTGTTTTAAAACACACTGCAACTAAGTGAAGGAGCTGGGCTTCTTTATTTCTTCCTCTCTCTCAAAGTGTCAGTGACCAACAAGTTAAACTTGCAGGGACTCACAGCTCATATTTTCTGGGGTGCAGGGATAGAGCCTACTTCTTCTATTTTTTCCTTTGTTGGCTTATTCCTCTCTCCTTTTCCTGTGTCTTCCTTTCATCAGATTGAGACTCTCCCTCAAATTTTCTGTATATATAGGTAAAAAGCTGACCCTTGTTCTTCTTAACCTGATGTTGTTTCTCTCCCTCTCTCTGTCATCTGTAAGATCACTGTAGACCTCCAAAAGTTACACACAGTTCCAGCATGAACAAACAGGAAACTAGGTTCTATCTGGCATGTGTGAACTGTTTGGAGGAAACATATTCATCATATTAAGCCCTAGTTCAGTTCTTGTTGTTGTTAATAGTGGCCACACACAGATATGTTCAGGGCCCCAGAGTCCAGATATGATTTGGCGATATAATTTTAAATACCTTTTGAACTTTTCTTCTTGGCAACAGGGATGTCAGATATTGTGTTAAAAGTGATTCAGTGGGTGGGCATGAAGGGACTGGAAGAGATAGGACAGTGGGTAAGGCACTTATCTTGCACACCACCAACTCAGGTTCAATCATTGACTATCTGTATGGTACCCCAAACACAGGTCAAGAGTGAGTTTTGAGTACAGAGCCAGGAGGAACCTCGAAGTATCACCTGGTGTAACCACAAAACCAACCAGTCAAACAAACAACAAAAAAAGACAAAACAAAACCAAAAAAAGTGATCCAGGCACTGAAATTGATAAATATGGGTGTGGTCAGGTGTATTAATATTTTTAATTTTTTTAAGACTTTCTTTTGCCCTGGATGATTGAATCTCCTTGAATAAACTCTCTGTGTTTGTTTCCCCCCTATATAATGAGGACAAGAGCATATGAACTTAAAAAATATGAGTAGAGGGACATGACTCAGTTTTAGAACATATGTGTGAGACTCTGGGTTTAATATTTGGTGGGGATAAAAGTAGAATAAACGTGAATGTTGTATGGCAATGATGGTTGAAATTTCACTCTGTGCTTTACATTATGCTTTATATATTGTTCCCCTTTTTATCATGTTTCCGCCCTCACTCCTGTGCCTTTCTTAACACGAAAGATACTGCTATGTCGCCCCCGCACCCCAGGCTCATACCTGCTGTCCACAAGGCTCCCATGCGGCCGCCATCTTTCTTTCCAGAGGGAGGAGGTCGAATGGGGCAACACCCTCTCACGACTCCAGAGCACAGAAACCAATCTCTTAACTATCTGACTCTCAGTAGAAATACTTCCAGGGTTAATTAGCAAAATAGCGGAAATCCAAAACCAACATTTAATTCTTGAACCCAGCTATAGAAAGCAAATCACTTCACAATGCTCTCTCAGCATGTCTGATTTGGGGGGAGGGGGTAAACTCTAAATAATAGTGGTGCATCTTTTATTGAAACAATGAATCTAACCAAAGCAGATAGAGTGTCAACTAGAATTCATCTGCCTCGCAGGCATTGGGAGGGGTGGGGGGTGGGATTTTATTGGGGTTCTTCGTGGTAAAAAATAAGTATTGGTAAAGGGAAAGGTGTTTGATATTTGCATGACTGAGACCTAAACCTGAAAGCTTTGTAACTTTTCCCACAGTGATTCAATAAATCAATAAATTATTTTTTAAAAAAGAAAGATACTGCTATGAATATTACCTTATTTTTTCACCCTTTTTATTGATTCATCGCGAGATATAGTTACAAAGCTTTCACGTTTGACTTTGGTTCATACAATCATCAAACACCCATCCCTTCACCAGTGCACATTTTTTACCACCAAAATCCCCAGTATCCTCATCCGATTCCATTCCACCCCTTCCCCTGCCTGTGCGGCAGACAATTTGCACAAAACTCTCTCTATACTTTAGTTACATTGGATATTTTGCCACCAGTCCCAACACCACTCAAATCTGTCAAAAAAGCAATGCTAGATAATTTGTTTTGTATTGCTTGATATGAATAAATATAAAATATAAATTCTAAAATTTTAATAATTAGTGTCTGGAGAGTTCTCTGCAGGGAGCTGCTCAGTTCTGAGGTGTGTATGTGTGTGTGTGTGTGTGTGTGTGTGTGTGTGTGTGTGCATCTGGATCATGGCCATGTGGTAGTTTAAGTAGCCAGTGGCCGTTTATGGGCGCCATCTCAGATTCCCATCGGAGCAGGGAAAAGGAAAAGGCCCGGCTCCTCGTCTGTCCCGTGAGGCCTGGCATTTCCTGCCACTACTACCATGTACCGGAGCTTTCATTGAGTTCTAGAAGATGGCAGCCTCTGGGATTCCTAGGGGGCAGGAGGAGGGACAGCACCTGCTCCCATCTGGAGTGGCCCAGCGAAAGTGGTCTATTGCAATGTCTGGAGGCATCTCTGCAGGAAGCTGCTTAGTTCCAAGATGTGTGTGTGTGTGTGTGTGTGTGTGTGTGTGTGTGTGTCCGAATATTACCTTATTTATGTAGAAAACACATATTCTGTATTTCAGATGCAATTTTAAGAACTTAACTAAATTTAAGAACTTTAAACAATTGAAGAAGCTACTGAATTAATTCTATAACACAGATGAAGACACTGAGTCATGGAGAAGTTAATACTTCCATGTGCAGTTACTTAACACGTAACAAAGTGGGGTTGACATTCCAGCATTCTGGTTCTGGAATTTTTGCTCTTACTACACTGATTTTTGCAAAATACTTTGATTTCTTCATTATCTGTCTAAATAATCATTTTACTGCCTTCTTAAATTATTTCTCTAAGCATCTGTATCTCTACTGGAATAAGAGATGCTTTAAAAATCAGGAATTTTTGGTTATTCATATTCTTTCAAAGGGACTTTGACTTGTTTATTGTTGAATACCGATGCCTAAAAACACATAGTTTCTCAATAAATAACACTTGGATGAATTCATCCTTTGTTTGTCACACCAACCACAATGACTCATCCATGATAGTCCCGATGAATGTTAAATATATTCATTTTCTAGTAAAGGTCAGGATCTTAGCTGTGTAATCACAAATAACTTACAAATCTGAATCATACAATTATTTATTATATTTTACAAATTTAGTGGTTGTGTGGTCACTAGTTTTTGGCATAATTCATATCTAGAGTAATAGCAATTATAGAACTACTTAAATGGGAGCCTGGGTCATAGAGATCTAAAGGGTGCATATTTAATACATTTGGTACATGTCATCGGGAGCAGGTAGATTATTGGGTACCTTGGAAGGCACAAAGAAAGCTGACTGAGAGCATTTTCTGTTGCCTTCAGAAGCTGCTACCAGGATTTGGGATTATCTGACGCATTTGAAATCGTAGCCGCCTTACACAGAGACCAAGTTTGGTGAAAAAAAGAAGTCATCTCGCCCCCACCCCATTCTTCTCCAATCCTTTGCCCCATCATCTTTATTTCTTTTAAACAGGGAATTAGGAAAGACATTAAAGCAAGGAATTTTATTTTTATAATTTAATTCTCATTTTATGATGCAGTTAAAATGAGCTCTTCATTTGTGTAATAAACCCAAGCCTTCATTAATGTTCTCCTGAGTGTTATATTCAATTCCAGTATGGTGTGATAGTTTTTATTTTCTTTATCTACAAATGAAATAAGCACCCTTTGTCCAATGGGAAGTGTGAAGAGTGTGTCCTATGGTTATTTAGTACTGTTTTAATCATTCACATACAGAGCCATATATCCTCGGCTTCCATTTTTTTTTCTTTGTTGATCCTGCCTGCTCTTTTGCTCTAAAAATCTAATAAGAAAGCAATGTCTCATGTTTTCGTCCCCTCTACCTTATATTGTGATTGCCACATTTCTGTTGTAATATTGATTTGGAAAACTCATTGGCGTTCCAGTGTATAAAGTAATGGAAATCTGAATCCTGGTGGAAGGAGTTATTTAGTCTTTATTGACATGATTTACAGAGAGCTTTCCATCCAAATAAAATTCTCAGAGAAGAGAGGGAGAGGCACTAAAAAGAAATCATGCCTGTCTCCCAAGTAGCAACCAAAATACAGAAACTGTGACTGCTTTTTTAAAGAAAAACTTCCCCAATTTTATGAATGAATAATGTTCACCTTGCCTATTTCTGGAAAATTATGAATGGTATAGATCTGACAGAGCATATTTCACTATTATTTAAATAATTACTTTTTTTTTTGCAGGAACACAATATATATATTCTAGGTGAGAATCTTTAAAAATGGTAGGAACAATATTTTTTTCAAAAGGAAGGAATCTTTAGGTTTCGGGAAAGCATTTATTTTTTCATTTGTTTTGTCTATATAGTTTTTCAGAAACTTCCTTTGCCTTGAAATGTTCACATACAAATGGGGAACATGTATTTGATTGATACATGAAAAGCGTTTGCAGTTCCCATAGCATTTGTCTGTGAGTTCAAGCAGGATGTCATTTCTGTTTGATTCTATCTTGCTTATGTCCCAGCAGGATTTCTATCAAACAAGATCAATGAAAATAATATAAATTTGGGGTTTCCAAAGGAAGGACAAATTTTAGATAAGATGGAGTGTGTTACAGTTGTTATAAATTGATAAACATTTCTTTGATCCTAATAAATCATTAGCAAATACCTTTTAAGTAGATGATATTTATGAGGCTGTGGTGCAAAACATAATTACATCCAGCGGGTAGGGCATTTGCCTTGCACACAGCCGAGAAGGCCGATGCAAATTCGATTCCTCCGCCCCTCTCGGAGAGCCCAGCAAGCTACCGAGAGTATCACACCCGCACGGCAAAGCCTGGCAAGCTCCCGTGATGTATTTGATATGGCAAACACAGTAACAAGTCTCACAATGTTACTGGGCCCACTCGAACAAATCGATGAGTAATGGGAGGACAGTGACAGTGACAGTGACCGTGACCAATGTGAGAGAAAATTCTGGTTCTCATGAAACATCAGTTTAGTTAAGGACTTTCACCTGTGACCAGTGCTCAATGTTTATTATAAATGTTTAAAATACACTAATACAAAGGCACATATTTTTAGTAAAATTTCAGTAACTCTTACTGAACATAACAAAGCTTTTTAAGTTGTTATATTTTGACACAGGAAGAACTAAAACACAGAGTTAAATAATTTCCCCAGATTTCACAGGTGAATGACTGATACAACTCAAATCTACAAGAGCAGACTCCAAAATTGTTATTCTTAATTACTTCATTGTACTGCTTCACACAACAGATAAATGTCTCAGTTATGTTCCTTTGGCTAATACATATGCAGTGCATAGATGAATGCATGTAAACCACTTGAAAGAATGCCACATTTACTTTGGTAAGCATGGTTAACACTCAAAGAAACATTTAATACATTGCTATACACTTAGAGCACTTTAGTCAATGTACAGTGATCCTTTGATGAAGTTGTCCTTTTGCTGTCTCAGTCTCGACTTCCATCTTCACCAAAACTCATTTTAAAAAGTGAATGATTTGCTTATTTATGCATTTTTAGTTTTGATATTTCAAATATGTGGTCTACTACTATGGGAGTTGCCCTATGTAACAGTGCCCTTCACTACAGTCATAAGGTGCTGCTTTGATTTGCATTTAGGGAAGCGGAGCTAGGGGCACTTGCCTCGGTTCAGCTACTCATTTCATCTTTCTTACCGTTGGTCCCTCCAAAATTCTTGACCTTCCTCCCTGCATAAAAAAGTAAAAGAAACAAGAGAAAAGGAGAGGAAGAGGGTGACTTAGGCAGGTATTTTTCTTTTCTTTTTGTAGATAATTGTATTTTTTTTTTAACCAGGGTATTATAAGAGGATATTCAGTAGGAGGTACATAATATGTGTATTTTCTTTGTCACTACTGTGAGTCCATTTTAGTTAAAAACAGAAGTTTTTAAAGAAAATTTACCTTTAATGCTCTAGGGTACTGCTCTTGAGTTTCTCTGTTCAAAGAAACCAGGAGGTTTTTTATTTTTATTTTTTTTCCATTTTGGACTACACCCAGTGATACTCAGGGGTTACTCCTTGTTCTGCGCTCAGGAATTACTCCTGGTGGTGCTTGGGGGACCATATGCGATACTGGAGATTGAACCCATGTCAGCTTTGTGCAAGGGAAATGCCTTATCCGCTGTACTATCTCTCCTTCCCCAAAACCAGGTATTCTTAACACTGCAAGTTAAAGAAAGAATGAAATACTTATGTGCCTTTTCTTTTAAAACACACATAATGATGTTACTCATTTAAGTAAGTACTATATTCCCCATGGAAAAATTTATGCTTCTCTTAATTATTATTCCATTGTCACTGATGCCATGGAGTATCTTGTAAGGAAATGCCAGAAGAACATGTGGCTCATTCTTTTAAATATTTCCAGTAGATGATTTTTTTCTTCTATTCTGAAGACAGTTTTGACTTTTTAAAAAGCCAAGAGTCAGCTGGGGCAAAATCTTGTGAATAAAATAAAATAAACCAAATGGAATTTAATGTTCGAACAGCATAAGATAAGGGACCCATTTGAAAACCAAGTAACGACAGGAACCATTTAATCACTCCAATAAAAATGGAGATACACTTATGTAACTGAAAAGCTGGAGCACTGAGGCTATGGAGGTGGATTTTACTCCCACGTGTACTATTTTTAACACTAGAAACCATCTCTAGAATTAAGAGTTCAATGCCGCGCTGTAATGAGGCTCAAGTCCTTAAATTAGGGTAATAAGTGATCAGTTGAAGTTTAGAAGCTGTATATTTTTGCTGTTGTCATTGTTTGGGGGTCATCCCTGACGATGCTCAGGACTTTTACACACCTGGCTCTGCACTGAGGAGTCACTCCTGGATAGACTCAGGGGACCAGATGAGATGCCAAGGATATAACCCGGTTTGGCTGAGTGCAAGACAAGTGCCCTGATGAATCTAGCCTAAAATTTAACAACTTTAAACATGATGGGAGGATGAAGACTATAGTTATGAATTTTGCCTTAAACGAATGCCTTCCTTTTCCTCAGTCATTTCTTTTGGCCATTCACAAAACACCAGGACTAACCAAGATGGGAACTAAATTGCCCAGGCCTGCTCTACAGTGACTTGGTAGCTTGTACCCTGGAACTGATGTCAAGAAGCAGGGTGAAGGTGTAGAAGGGTACAGGTGACACTAGGCCCATTTGTTGCTCCTCTAGGTGTCATGACAGCTGAAAGGAGTCTTATGCTGACAAAGTTTAGATTTTCCCTCTCAGTTTATCTAAGAGCAAAACTTTTCTCCATTCTCTTCTTTAGATTCTGGAGATTTTTATCATTTTCCCCCTAATATCCTCAGGCAGGCTACACTGACATGAATTCTGACTTAGAAACATTGTCGGGAAAAAATATCCAAGGAGTTCATTATATTCCTGAAGAGCCAGAACCACCAGGTAATAGATAATTGTTAGATAAATTGATTGTGCTTCCCCCAGGGTAACCAGTGGAATGTCAAGTTTCTCGTAGATCAGTGACTACTAAATATTAGTTGCTTGATAGAATTTTCTAGCTTGGAAAAAATGAATTCAAATGCTAGAGATTGTATTGCATTCAATTGTTGATATCTGACACTGAGCCACCAGGCAAACAGCTATCCTTTAGAAAGCTGCTTCTAAAGAGAGGTGGTTCTAGTATTGAAAGATGTTCCCCAAGAAAGCACCAACTGTTAGAGATTGACTTCTTGAAGTTTCTCATGCAGCCTACAGGGACAGGACGTGGGTTTCACTACAGGGCTCAGTGCATGGGTAACAGAGTACACATCATGGGGTATGAGCCAAGGTTCAGGAGTAAATGTGGGTGGGTGACGAAGAGACATCTGTGATAATGGTGGTATTGGAACGTAAAACAGAGAGATGACATATTTCATTATGCCTCTACATAGCTCAGTATATTATTTTTGCCATAAAAATGTTAGTCACATTCCTGACAATGGGAATGGTGATATAGCATGCCTTGAGCAAGCAATGCAACCCTTTAGAGATAGGCAATGGTGATTTCTGTTATAAACTTTATGAAGAATTACACTGGTCCTCAGCATTCTTACCCACATAGAGCAGAGTCAATGCAGTTACAGGGAGGTGTCCCTCAAGACCCACACTCCATTTCATTTGGAACAATTAGAAATCCTTGGGGCTGAAGTGATAGCACAACAGGCAGGGTGTTTGCGCAGGTTCGATTCCCAACATCCTATATGGTCCCCTGAGCACTCCTCGGAGTAATTCTTGAGTGCTGAGCCAAGATTAACCCCTGTGCATCGCCGGGTGTCATACAAAAAGAAAAAAAATTAAATTAAATTAAATTTAAAAAAAGAAGGAAATCCTTGTCACATTGCATCTATCCACTTCTAGGAAATGCATGGGCCTCTTTGCTAATCCGTGCTTTTGTGTAAAGATTGGACAGCTGGTAGGTGCTCAGGGGACCATATGGGGTGTTCAGAATCGAACCTGGGTCGGCAGTGTGCAAGGCAAAATCCCTACCTGCTGTGCTATTGCTCCAGCCCACCTCTAGACACATGGGTGGAAGTGATACTGATGGAAAAGGTTAGAGATGTCCTTTTATAGGGCAAGAAAGAGCTGAGAGGGGAGAACAGGCTTGGTGACTAAGACTAAGTTTTAGGGACCACAAATCAGATGGTCTCTGCCTTTGTATTCTATTCAGAACATCTGTAGCACTGTAGCATTGTCCTCCCATTGTTCATCGATTTGCTTGAGCGGGCACCAGTAATGTCTCCATTGTGAGACTTCTTGTTACTGTTTTCAACATATCAAATATGCCACAGGGAGCTTGCCAGGCTCTGCTATGTGGGCCGGATACTCTCGGTAGCTTGCCAGGCTCTCTGAGAGGGATGGAGGAATCCAACTCGTATCGGACGTGTGCAAGGCAAATGCCTTACCCGTTCTACACACTGTGCTATCGCTCCATCTAGGGTTTAATAATTTCTGAATTTAGAGTTTTTCTCCCAATTCTCAGTAGAAGAAACAAGCAGTATTTCCCCATAAAACTAAAGGGATAGAGAAAATATGCAAGATATAGGAGCAAACCGATAAACTGATAACCAAGCATTGTTGGTTGTAACCCTGGTGGTGTGTAAGCTTCTTGGATAAGGCCCTGGTGGGCTCCAGTACCTCTGGGTTCGAGCTCTGAACCATCAGACTTGCACCATCAGATAATTTCTGGGAGTAACTACAGGACCCCAAGGCCTTCTAGGGAGGGGCCCTAAAAGAAAAGAGTTTATTGTATTGCTGTGTATTGGCCCTGAGAAACCAGGATGCTGCCACATGAAGTTACTTTACTTTGAATTTAATTTTTATAAATTCATTCATAATAGTTCATTACAGATATTATTCAAACACCAGTACCACCACTGTGCACCTTCCCACCACCATATGAGGAAAGTGTATGAAAATTGTTATTTTCATCCTGGAGCCATTTAAGCCCTTGGATCAGAGATTGCAAACATGCATGTTAAACCCAAACAAATGTGTGCTACTTTTGGTACATCAGTGGGCTAGATTATAAGAGGTCACATGGCCACATTTGTTCCAGGAGGTTCTGTGTTGCTCTCTTCGGGGAGCAATATCTCATGTCTCTGGATCTCGGACATTGATGAGATTATACGGTGTCAGAGGCAGTTTCTGGGTGTGACTGCCAAGCTCCTGGAAAACTGGGGAGCTTGTGGGGAGAGGCCGAGTCCCGTTTTGAGTGAGCTTGGCGATCTCAGTCATGGGTCCCACATACCTGGGTTTTTCTGCAGGTTCCCTCATAGGTGAGGCTCCGCAGAGCCTGTGGAGAGTGGCCTAGAGCATGGCTGTGTAGTTGGGTTCTGGAGATTTTTGGCTGCTGGGGTTCTGCTGGGACAGGGAGGGAAACTCAAGACACCCCCTTCCCCCAGTTGTCCCCATGAAAGATAAATTGGCGAGGGGTCAGGACGTTACTTTACTGTTCTTGAGATAGAGTTCATTGAAAAAAGCACGATACCTTTAATGCTATTTAGAAGAAAACATACATTTATTTAATACTCATTTTATTCAGTCATCCAACACATGTTTGTTCAACATGGACTATGCTTTATGCTCTGATTTAGGACCAGGGATCAGAGGAAAAAATGACATTATCTTTACATTTGTTATATGTGGCTTCCTCATACCTTTAAAGGCAGCAGTACTGATGAGTTGGGGATGGAGTCAAGATAAAGCAATTTGCCAGTGAGGAAAGTAGTATTAAAACAATTTTTTTTAATATTATGGATATACCTATAGGTAACCTTCTCCATTACAACTTTGCTGGATTTTAGAGAAATGTTGGATGCTTGTTGTGTACTTGCAAAAAATTAAGGCATTAAAAGGGGAGAATGGATGGGAAAAGGGTGTTTGGGGTGGACATGAAAGGGGAGGGGTTACTTTCTCTTCCACAAACACAGTTAAATATATATACATATATGTATACGAATATAGAAAAAATATAGAAAAAATCTAAACAAAGAAAGCTAGTGTCAGATGTAGGTCAGATGGGATGGTAGAGAAGAATGAGAAAGGGAGGAAAGGCGAAGAATGGGATTATTGCTTGGATTTTCAGTGACACCAGAGGTCATACAGTAAATGAATTGCTGTGACTGAAGAGGAAATGGTGATCTCTTTGCCAACTACGCTTAAGTAGAGACTCCCTTACCACCCCCACTAAATAATGCATAATTTCTGGCTTGGAATGCTAAGAGATAATATTTGGGAATGCCTACTGATTCTGACTCCGCTTATACTGTGTCTATGTTTTCCAGCTACAAGTTAAACTCTTCTTCCAAAATTTATTATAAAACTACCAAAATGCAAAGTCTTTGTATTAACTTAACAATGAATTAATGGAAAATCAGGAGCCTTTCCTAGTGATCTTTATTGAAATTTCACAAGGAGCCAGGGATTCTCTGCTATTAGAGTAAATATCAACACAAGACAGTCTGGTTTGATAGGTGCTTGAAAGTATCATCAGGAAATTAAATTTGCAAAATAAGAGTAAAACCATGGTGGTTTTTGTATAAGGGGACAAAAGCAAGGAAATTAAATATTGAGATTTTTGTATCACTCGTCCCTGGTGATGTAGAACTGAAGAGCATACAGTTTGTCATCAAAAAGTCAAACCTAAGACGACTTAGCAAGATGTTCATTATAAAGATCAAAAAATTCACCTGAGAGGCCTAGATCTTAGAGATATAGTAGTCTAAGTAAATTTAAGTAAATGAGGTTTCTGTGTTATTTTTCACTCAGCATTTTGATTTTTTTAACCCATCTTTAGAAATGATTCTCTAAGTACTTTATTGTGTGAACTCACTACGGAACAAGGTTTTCTCAAATAGATTACTGATTATATTCACAAGTTCTTTGGTGTGAATAATAAATACACGTCATAGTGAAGGGAATAGTCGAAAGTATTCCCCCATTGGAATGCATAAAGTACAGTGTATTTAGATTTAATAAGAATCAGAGAATATAGAATTGTGGCCTCATTTTTCTTTCTTTTTTTTGAAGATAATTTTTGTTGACACAAGTAATATGTATGTGCTGGCAGATTTAATATAGAAATAAAATAGATTCTGCGAAGGAGGAGGACATTCAAAAAGCATTTAAATTTATTATGTAAAAAGTAATTGGCACATGCTTATTTATTTGCTTATTTTCCTAAGAAAAGTATCACAACTCAAGTAAAACTTGTGACAGTGATAGAATATTAAGATCTTTTGTTTGAGAGTTCAAGAAATCCTTTGGTCTGTCTCCAAACAGCTATGAATCCTTATGAATATAGTGGAGGTAGGAGATTAGGTATCTTTGAAGTAAATTTTTGTCTCTACCATTCTCTGATATAATTTTTTTCAGATATGCATTTAAGAGCTGCCTTTTTAAAAAAAATTTATTGAATCACCGTGAGATAGTTATAAGCTTTCATGTTTGGGTTACACTCACACAATGATCAAACAATCTTCCCTCCACCAGTGCACATTCCCCACCACTAATATCCCCGATATACCCCCCCCCATTCCAACCCTCCCTCTGCCTCCATGGCAGACATGATTCCCCATAATCTCTCTCTACTTTTGGGCATTATGGTTTGCAATACAGACCCTGAGAAGTTATCATGTTTGGTCCTTTATCTACTTTCTGCACACATCTCCCATCCCAACCAGTTCCTCCAGCCATCGTTTTCTTAGTGATCCCTTCTCTATTCCAGCTCCCTTCTCCCCTTTGCTCATGAGGCAGGCTTCCAGCTGTGGAGCAATCTATCTGTCTCGTGTATCGACTGTCCTTAGGTGTCAGCCTCGTGCTGTTGTTTTATACTCCACAAATGAGTGCAGTCCTTCTATGTCTGTCCCTCTCTTTCTAATTCATTTTACTTAGCATGATACTCTCCATGTCTATCCCTAACATATGACTGTAAAACTTTCTGGGCTCTTCCTCAAACATTCAGGCTACAGATTGCCTAATATTATGAGGAGGAAATCCTTGTTCAAACAGAATGCCATTAGGGAAAACCAGAATTATTGCAAATAGTTAAATACTTAAAGAAAAAAAGAAAAGAGAAAAGTTTTTTTCTACAAATATATTTTATACTTGTTTTTAAAAAGCCCATATTTCACTGCATATGTTTCTTTTTTTGGGGGGGGGGGTTGTCACACCGGGCGGTACACAGGGGTTAATCCTGGCTCTGCACTCAGGAGTTACTCATGATGGTGGTCAGGGGACCATATGGGATGCTGGGAATAGAACCCTGGTCGGCCGTGTACAAGGCAAACACCCTACCTGCTACGCTATCTCTCCAGCCCCCTCACTTGTATATTTTTCAGTCCCCAGATTCATAACCTTTCAGGGTGTAACAGTCAAATTTTTCATGTCACTGTCACTATCCTCCCGTTGATCATCGATGTGTTCTAGCAGGCCCAGTAACGTCTCCATTGTGAGATGTTGTTACTGCTTTGGCATATTGAATACGTCATGGGTAGCTTGCCAGGCTTTGTTGTGTGCGCAAGATACTCTCAGTAGCTTGCCACGCTCTTCAAGAGTGGCAGAGGAATTGAACCTGGACCATCGGGTCAGCTGCATGCAAGGCAAACGCCCTACCGCTGTGCTATTGCTCCAGCCCAATTTTTCATCATGCTACTTAAAAGGTAAGTAAAACTGCACCCAGGGGCATACACCCCAAATTGTTTTGGGAAAGAATTTTTTTGGCATAACATCTGTGATAAGTATGTGGTGAAATATGGGAAGCAACTGTGGCCATCCATGTCACAGTGCTCTACACTAGATACTAACATTTAGGATCGACATGTGCTAGGTACCACCTCAAGTTGAGTTCTCATGCTGAATCACCAGCCCTCCTGCAACTCAGGCCATATATATTAAGTGTCACCTCTCTGCATTTATGTCACTTGCCTTGTGATTCCTTTACATCACCAACTGAGCTAATACTATTTTGTGAGAATAACAACTTTGTCCTTTAATTAGCTGAACCCATGACTACAAAGGATAGAAATTTGATTTATCCCCAAAGAGGCAGAAGCCAACAGAAATTCTAGTGTTGACATAGCTGAGAAGTCAGACTGAAACTTTCAAAGCTTATGTACAGAACTTGCTCTTTCATTTTCATGTCAGTTACGATACATCTTATCAAAAATGTGTTACATGTATCCCTCACTCCCCAGATTTTGGGTGAGCTCTGATTGTTACAAAAAGTGGGGCTTTGACTCCATGTGTGAAAATCAGTCAATTCCAAGAAAACAGAATGTCAGAGAAGTAATTTGGCTTTAAGAAGTAAAAAAAGACTGTTTACCCTCAAGTAATTGTTTTGCAGCTAAATTATTTACATGCATTGAGAGCATTTGAGAATTATTGAATGAATTTTCAGACTTGACTACTTTTTTTTTTATATTTCTCCCATATATAAGACCTAAAATGCAAGGTCCTTAGGCAAGGAGAGAGTCACAAATAATTAGGTTTAGAGAATGCACTGAAGCATTCATCTCTGTCCTCTTAATTTCTAACCTCAGATATAAGGACAGAGCACACCAAATGATTAAAAAAACATTCTTCCAGAAACTAAATCATCTAAGAAGATGTTCTTCATCTGCTTAGCTTCAGAAGGTGAACCTTATAATTTGTACCCATTCTGGAAGAAAATTGATATTAGTTGTCATATTGTGAACATTCATAAGAGAAAGCAAATTATATTAATTTAAGAGGAGTGGCTTTTTAAATTTTTTAAAATTATTTATTTATTTATTTATTTATTTATTTGCCTTTTGGGTCACACCCAACATTATGTAAGGATTACTCATGGCTCATGCACTCAGGAACTACTCCTGGTGGTGTTCAGGGGCCATATGGGATGCTGGGAATCAAACCCAGGCCAGACACGTACAAGACAAACGCCCTACCCGCTGTACTATCATTCCAGCCCCCGGAGTGGCTTTTTTTTTAAGAATAGGAAAAAAGGAAGCAAAAGCCATGCATTGGCTTCTTATAAAAATTCTCTTGATTTTGATACAACAATTGTTATTTTAAACTGTATCACATCTGCCTTGTTTTTAAGGCACTAGTCTAGAGTAGTGGTTTTTAACCAACCATTTTCAGTTTGCCGAAATTTTTCGCCAGTCCTTAAAAGTGGTATTACTGTTTAACACTGATTTTTGCCACTGGTCTGTGAGATCTTGACAGTTCACAAGTGTGATGCTCATGTAGTTGATCCAACATGGAACCTTTTCAGATGGAAAACTAAACTTATTTTTATATGTTTCAAGAACCACATTCCTTGGTATCCAGGGGAGTTAAAAACTTAGGTGTGCATAAAATGTGAACATGGCTATTCATAATTGCAAAGATGCTAATTAGATTTCCTTTAGTCTGTGAGTAGGTAAACTGTGATATATCTACATAAGGGAGTATTATTCAGTACTGAAATAAAAAGCTATTGAGCCATGAAAAGACACAGAGGAAACTTAAATTCATAATGTTTTTTTATTTTTAAAACTAGCTTTTAGTGATACATAAAATTTTATCATTGTTGGTATATCCCTGGAAAATAATATTTAGTTTTTTTTTAATTTGGAAGCTTTGTTATTAAGTTTGTGTTTTCCTCCCACAAATATTGTTTATTTCATTACACCTATGTTTATCATAATTTAGTACTCATAAGTAGAAAAAATTTTAACCAATAAACAGGTGTACGATAATATCAAGGGACATTTTGTAATGTTCTGTAACACACTTAGTTGTTCTGACTGGAGATGAAAAGAAGACGGCATTGATATACACTAAGTAGAGGTCAAAAATGTTTCTAAACTTTCTACAATGCATGAGATAGCCTCTGAAAACAAAGAAATGTCTGGACTGAAATGTCCACAATTCTAAAGTGGATAAACCCAGTGGGGAAGAATTGAATGGATAGAATGTAGAGCATCATAAAGAGAAAACAAAGGAGAGGCCTGCTGGTTACTTTAACGTTCCCACAGAACTATGATGTGCATTGAGAATTAGAATCAGTTTGCCTATTCATTTCCTAGGATCTTGGATCAATGCCTGAAACTATAAAAACAGATATAGAGAAAATCGTCACTTTTTTAAAAAAAATTTTATTAGTGAGACACCATGAGGTACAGTTGTAGACTTACAGATTTTTGTGCTTGGGTTTCAATTATACAATGATCAAATACCCATCCCTCCACCAGTGCCCATTTCCCACCACCACAAATTCCAGTATCCCTCCTACCCCCATCCCCCATCCCACCTTGCCTCTGTGGCAGGGCATTCCCTTTTGTTCTCTCTCTCCTGTTGTGTGTTATGGTTGGCAAAAGAGACAATGAGTGGCAATCATGTTTGGTCTATAGTTCCTTTTAAATTCTTAAAAATTCACTGTCACTGTCCTCTCGTTGTTCATCGATTTGCTCAAACGGGTCCAGAAATGTCTCCATTGTGAGACTTGTTGTTGCTGTGTTTGGCATATCGAATAATTCACGAGTAGCTTGCCAGGCTTTACTCTGCAGGAGAGATACTCTCGGTAGTTTGCCGAGAGGGGCGGAGGAATCGAACCCGGGTCAGCCACGTGCAAAGCAAACGCCCTACCGCTGTGCTATAGCTCCAGGCCTCTTAAAAATTAATTTATTTTAAATTATGCTTGTTATTTTTGTTTGTTTCCTAAGAGGCTTGGGGGGCACAGCAGTTGTGCTCAGGGCTTACTCAAGACACCTGGGGACGGCCTGTGGGGATAGTACAATGGGTAGGGCATTTGCCTTGCACGTGGCTGACCTGAGTTTGATTCCGAGTATCCCATATGGTCCGCCAAGAACCACCAGGAGTAATTCTTGAGTTCAGAGCCAGGAGTAACCCCTGAGAATTGCCAGGTGTCCCTCCCCCCCCCAAAAAAAAACGCAAAAAGAAATAAAATAAAAAGCCAAAAGATACCTGGGGACTCCTCACAGCTACAGTCAGGCAACTAGGCCAACAGTACAAGGGTCTGAGTGTGTGGTCCTACTCCAGCCTGAACTACTTTTGTGTGGGGTGGCGAAGGGGGGTATGTTCAGGACTGTGCGAGGTGGTGCTCAAGTCTACATGGTGCTGGGGGTCCACCAAGGACAGGTGCACACAAGGCAAGCACTGTAACCTCTTTGATCTCTTACCCTGAGAAAAATTTTCCAACAAATATCTGCAAAGGTGGGATGTATCACCTTAAAATTGGTGGTCTTTTTGACTGATGGTCCCTAATACACAAATTAAACTGTCAATATAAAAAGATGTCTGATACCTAATTATTCTGCTATATTGGTTTATTGAAAATAATTTTCTTGCAGATAATGTGCACAGATTTAAAGTCCAATGTTGCAAAGACTATTTAAATAAAAGTTTAAGCCTCCACTTACATATGCAAAACTTGAGTGCTTCCATTCTTGCTAATTCTGGATAAAGCTTGGCTCCATATACAGCATTATAAATGTATGTAGGTAGCATTTCAGAAAGATATATAGATCTGTTTCAACAAAGCCTTTATTTCTGCAAGGTTTTAGAAATAGATACAACATTTTCACGTCTTGTCTTCCATAATTTTCTAGACTAATAACCTCCAAATTTAATTGATCATATAACCATTCAATAAATTTTTTAATCCTTGCTCATTCTTTGCATATTTGGATAATTAAAAATTTATTTTATCACAGATGGAAATTTTAAAAGAGGAGAAAGAGAAAGCTCATAGATTTTCTTTTATGGAATTGACCAAAAGTTCTAAATTAATGTGTCTCAGCATAAGTAAAGTGTTGCTATTTTACAATTTTAATTTATTTCAACTTTTATTTATAGGATTAATTTGTGGTTGCACACTCGTTTGTGCTCAGGGCATACTCCTTTCTTTGTGCTCAGGGATTATTCTTGCCAGTGCTCAAAGGACTATATATGCAGTACTGGGGGTTCAACCAAGGTCAAGTGTTTGCTAGGCAAGCCCTTTAACCCCTTATACTATCTTTCTGGCCTCTGTTTTATTTTCATTCATTTATTTATTAGCTTTTGGGCCACACCCAGCAGTGCTGGTGCTCAGGTCTTACTCCTGGCTCTGCACTCAGGAATCACTCCAAGTGGCCTCAGGAACCATATGGGATGCCTTGGATCAATCCCTGGTTGGAGGAATAGTTTGTAATGGGAGATGTGTGCTGAAAGTAGATAAAGGATCAAATGTGATAGCCTCTCAGTATCTATGTTTCAAACCATAATGCCCAAAAGTAGAGAGAGAGTATGTGGAAAATTGTCTGCCATAGAGACAGGGGGAGGGTTGGGATGAGGGGGATACCGGGGACATTGGTGGTGGAAAATGAGCACCAGTGGATTTTCAGTGGGATGAGTGCTCGATCATTGTATGGCTGAAACTCAAACCATGAAAGCTTGTAAGTATATCTCACAGTGATTAAATAAAAAATATTAGAAAATTAATTTTGAATTTCTTGTGAAATCTAAATAAATATACTTGTAAACGAGAAGTTAAAAGACTTACAAAACAAAATGCAAGTTTTGTGGGTTTTTTCACTATATTTTATTTTAGGCCATATACACAGTGTGCAGGGTTTATTCCTGACTCAATGCTCAGGAATCCTTCTTGGCTGGTCTTGGGGAACCATAGAGAGTGCCAGGGATAAAATCCAAAGGGAGTAGAGCACATGCAAGGCCACTGCCCCACCTGCTAAACTATCACTTTGGCCCGATGAAGATCTATTTTTTAAATAGATTGAACAGAAAATTATTGTTTTGAGTTTCTCTAGGTTTCTAAATAATTACTCTGAATCCTCATGCTTATTTATTGCGGGGAGCCCCGCCAGACCACTCTCCGGCCAGCGGAGGTGGCCCTAGGATCCGTAGGTGCAGGGAAGGACCGACCGAATGAACATGAGACACAAGAGGCAGAATGCAGCTCAGAAACAGAGAGAAAAAGGGACAGGCTTTATTGAGGGTGATGGGGGTATATATATAGTGAGGCACAAAGGGTCGTGCTCAAAATGTGGTTAGGAAAGTTACAGAATCTATAAGTTTAACATACCATGCATTACAAGGCTTATACTAAGTTAATCATTGTCAGTTACAGCCATGACAATTGTTTTCTCAGGATAACCATACAAAGCACAGGCTTTACCTGCCGAGGGTCACGTAGGTCAGGTCAGCTGCACAGGCACGTAGGCTCTTGGTCAGTTAAAGGGCCAGCTTCCCACAATCTATCTTACCTCTACTCAGTAAAGTCTTGACATTCTCCCTGATCTACTGGCCATCTTGTGTGTACTTTGGAATACACCAGCAAGGTGAATATTGTTGAGACAAGATGTGTGAAGTAACACGAACCAATTGCTGAAAAGAGAAATCACAGTTATACAGAGTTTCTGATCTAGGGGTTATGTTTGATGTCATTGAGAAGTAAGAAGCCTTGCTATCTAAAAATAGAATGTCCAACTGAGAATTAGAAGGCTGCATTGACATTGCTAGCTTTCATCTTAATTATTATATGACAGAAAACAGTTTACATATGCCTTCTTTATTTGGCTTTTTCATCTACAGTGGGATTAAAAGTATCATCCATCCTTCCCTTAGAAAACTCTTTTCTTTGTTTTGTCAGCTATAGGGAAGCAAGAAATTTGAGAAGATGGTTCTAAAACATGAATGGGTGCTAACTGAATTAGTTAAAACACTTAATTGTATTCTGGCAGCTTGCAAAATTGAAGTCAATCTGGTGGTTAAGTTGAATGTAACGATAATCACTATTATTTTATGCCTCCTTTTAGGTGAGTCATGTTTAAATATCTATTGGAGGAGAAGCCATTGGACAAATATGCCTCTTCTCATTTCTTTGATATGTTATATGCTTTTATTTAACACTCTATTCCTAAGTCTGTTGTTTATAAATGGGAATAATGATAGTACTTGCACCATGGGGTTGGTGTTAGGGACTAAATTAGATAATTCAGATAGGCACTTAAAAGTGAGTGGCACAAAATAAGGACTCAGTCGCTGACAGGTATTATTATTGTTAATAGTTTTCAATTGACAGAAGTGCCTGATCATTCAGAATATTAAAGCACTTCATACTGAGCTGTGTAGTCACTTGGTGAAATAGACTAGACAGGAACTAGAAGGATGTTAAGCTTCACCTACTGGCTGATCCGCACCAACCAAAGTCCCTTCAGAGCTTTCTCTCCTGTTCTGCTTCTTGGTAGAGAAGCATCATGCTTTAGAAAGACGCAAAAGCAATATTAACTACCATATGTTTGTTGAGGTTCCACTTCACAGCTTTAGTGTGTCGGAGACTGTAATGAAGGAGCTGACTTAGCAAAGCTTCCTGTTAAGTATGTGGCTGTATGAAAAGAAAAAATAAGAAAATTAAAAAAAACATATTTTACTATCAGAGGAATTTATGTCTTCCACAGACATTGAAGACATGTGTTTATGTGTCCAGGAAAATGCTATCATTTCTAAAGTGTATATCTGAGGAAGAACCAAGTTAGCGGGAAATATTGAGAGTAATATCCTCCTCTGATGGATCTCATTTTATATGAAATACATTCAATAGGGACTCAAGAGTCCCTTTTGGTGCTGGAGAAATAATACTGGAGGAAAGCGAATTTGCCTTGCATGTGGTCGACCCTGGTTTGATCTCAGCACGAGCTACGGTTCCACCAAGCATAATCAGGGAACACTCCTGAGTACAGAGCAATGACTAGGCCCTAAGTACTGCAGGATGTGCCACCACCCCCTACCCCCCACCATGTAATTTTTAGAACGGTTGGCCACATGAAAGGCAAATGCCCTACCCACTGTGCTATTGTTCCAGCCCCACATCTTATTCTTTAGGAATAAAGACAATCGATTTCTCTCATTCTGATAAATCAGTTCCTGTTTCATTCTCACACAGTTGTCTGAACTGGAATTACTGACACTTTAGAGTCTGGTGGTTAGGTGTAGACCTCACCCAATCCCTCCAGTGAGGAAGCTCTAACTTTTCTAGAGGGCTCTTGTGAAATCCAGTGTGGTTAGAAAGTTGCTGCACTGAAACAGGATGACTGGAAAAAGAATAGTTAGATCACAGGTCAGTGAGATTTCTGTAAAGGGTTTTGTATTATTAATATTTTAGGGTTGTGGGCCAGCCTCTGTTACTCAGCTTTGCCACTGAAATGAAAAAGCAGCTTTAGACAATAGGGCAAAGATTAAAAATGGCTGTGTTCCAAGAGAACTGTATTTGCAAATATTGTTGCAGGCTGCTTTTAATTCAAGACCTATAGTTTGCTGACCCCTCAACTTATGGGTCTGGCTTCATATACAGATGCCACCAACTGGCCGCCACTGGAAAAAATCAGCTAAAAGTGTTTTGTTGTTGTTGCCGTGTTTGGACTTACTCCACAGTGTATTTCTGCAGAAAGTTACTTCCATTTATTTGCTGGTATTTGAAATTTAGGAGATTTTTATGCACATCGATAGAACTTAGCATCCGAACTAGATCACAGAGAGATCTAGTAATACCTGTCTGGCAATAGTGGTGGTGCCCGTTACAGAACAGTCATTTGCTTGCAAAACTCACTAATCCTTGGTCTCTTTCAGGAACTTGGGTCCCCTTCCCTTATATACATGGCCCTGGCTTGCCCTGTTCTGTTACTTGTAGACCTTCATTTTTGTACAATTTGGAGCAGATCCTTCCTCTTACTCTCCTTTATTCTCAATCTCAGGAAATTTATCTAATTTTGCTTCATTGCTGTTGTGGATGTGGGTGTTCTTGCCAAATGATTATGGCTGAGTGACATAGTATATCCGAGAATATTATGCAGAGCTTCAGAACGATTGAACAAGCATTCTCAATAGATGTAGTGGCTCAGGTGTAAGGCTCCCCTTTATTTCCCCTATAACAGTAAAATGGTACACATAAAGGATATATTCCTAGCTAGACGGGGTCTTCAAAATTCTACACAGCTCACTCATTCCAGTCTTCAGTCTTGTCCATCTAAAGTCTTCTGTTTGCATAATATTAATCATATAGTATAATATAGGTAATATATGTGTGCAAATAATTTGCTTAACTGAACGGTATTAAGCCTCATTGTGATCAAACTATAAAATGCAATAAATTAGCTACAAACATATTTGTGTATTTGTCTATAAGCTCATTTACTGCATAATAACAGTGCTCACATCTGCACAGGAGGTGGAATTAATTGCATGGTTAGTTTTGTGCAGTTAATTTAGTATTTCCTATGTGCCAGGCACTGTGATGGACAATGAAATAAAAAAAGTTATGGTAGCTGTCATGGAGGAGGTGGTGAGTAAAGCAAAAAACAATTCCTAAATGTAGAATCTCACTTTACAGAGATCTTTCCTCTTATAAGTAAACATGTACATGAACTAAAGAATAAGGAGGAAAGCACAAGTATTTGTCACAGTCTTTCCTTTTAATTAAAAGTGACTTAATATTAATCCAGGAAACAAAGCTTTAGGATAAATGAAAATTTCACGGTTTAATAAATGGAGTCAGTGGTGTTTTATGTAACGTCTGCAGATGCCCTCTATGCTTCAGAATGTTTAGTGAAAATTCAGTATATTTTGAAAATCCATATGGAATTATATAGGTTAGCTTATGTTAAGTTAATGAAAGTTGACTTAAGAAATAATTTAAGGGGAGTGGGCATGAGCTTACCTTGCATTTGGCCAACCTTTGTTTGATTCTGAACACGCTGTATGATCCCTCAAGCCCTGCCAAGAGTGATACCTGAGCACAAAGCCAGGTGTAAGCCCTGTGCACTTCTGGGCTTGGTCTCCTAACCGCCCCCACAATTCGAAGCAGGATATGAAAAGAAAAAATTCAATTTCATGATAGTTCCTGACACATGGTGGGTATGTTGAATAAGTAAATATGATCTGGATGAAGCTAAAATCACCAGGGAAGAATAAAAACAAAGAAAAGGTGATATTGCTACTTCCCTGGGGAAGAAGGAGGATGATTCTTTAAGTAATGAGGGTATGACTAAAATGTGTGAAACCCTGATGCAAATGGACTAGAAAAAAACTAAAAAATAACTTTTTGTACCCCACTGCACAGGAGTGAGAGGAAGTGAAGAAATTAGAAGAGGGATGGAAACCTGGGAAATTTCTATAGGATAGACATTACAAAGAACTGTGTGTGTGAGTGTGTATTGCCTGTCTCAAACCTATGACCTAATAATGTAAGATGGGTTCTCTGTTACTAAGCCATATGCCAACTCCCCAATAAAATACTATATAAAATACTATGTTGATACCATATAATAAAAACAAGTTGTTCTGTGATAGCCTATATACCTAGAATATGCCAGAATTTTTGTTTGTTTCCAAAGTTCTTCCCAAAGAGTTTTCAGTATACCTGGAGGCACTGTTGACCAAATCTAGCCAATTGTGCCACAGAGTTCAGTGGTTGGGCCCAGAGATGCACTGCGTTTTAGCCTGGTTCCATTGGGGGCCATCTGTGGCAGTGCTCAGGGTCACTGGTACCACACCCAGTGATGCATGGAAGCCATGGGGTGCTATGAATTGAATTGAACTAAGACACCTGATAGCAAGCTATGTGTCCCTGACCACTGACCTGTCTCCCGAATCCCTGAAGTAAAGAAATAATTAGATATAGGAAGCATTTCTGAAAGTGATTTGCTCACTTTTGAACATAATATTTGATGATTATATATGCATTTGTTCAACTCCTTAAATTTATATATGTATATATAGGATGAAATACACACACACACACACACACATATATATATATATATATATAATTTTTATCCTCTGTCAAAATAGCTTCTGTGAAATCCCCTGAGAACTCTTAATATATTTGCTTTTGGAAAGTGACAGTATTCATCTTTTTGACCCACCTACAATCAGTACTTCTCCTC
This sequence comes from Sorex fumeus, assembly GCF_029834395.1. NCBI lineage: Eukaryota > Metazoa > Chordata > Mammalia > Eulipotyphla > Soricidae > Sorex > Sorex fumeus. The sequence continues at coordinate 13,705,432 of NW_026606060.1, forward strand.
AGTGAGGAACATATATACCTTTTGATAAGAATTACCCTTTTGATAGTTCCATGCAGGGTTTCTGCAAATCTCTGTGTTTGTTCTCATTCCTAATGATTTGAGATTTTATTTGGTGGCAGAGTTGTATTCACCCTGGAGCCTGAAATCAAGACCTCCAACCTGACAGCTCTGTTAAACATCTTGTGAATGGGAATAATGAATGAAAAGGTCAGACAATCCATTTAAGTAATAACATTTTTCAGATTTCAAGATGCCATAGTATTATGACAGAACCCATATGTGTTTCAGGAGAGCAAGAATGAAATCAAGGTTTTAACCTTTAGTTTTAATACATATTTTCCATTAAAATGTTGAAACATTTTGGTACTTTATCCAATGAACTAAAAAAATACTTAAAGAAAACCCAGACAGGATATTTTATAGTCTCACAGACATAAATAAAAATAATTCAAATATATAACAGTCGATATACATTCTGTCCCTATTATTTAGAGAGCAGTTTTGGGTTTTGTCTCATGGTGCTTTATCTTGAGAGTCATGATATTCTGTGAAACTAGATTTTATTCTGTGAAAAGTTAGATTTTAGGAACTTGAAATTTTATTCTCTTATTTCTTGTGTTTGTGTGGCATTATACAAGTTCAATTCAGTCCTATTCTTTCTCTCACTCCTAATTACAATCTCAGCCTCTGTAAAGGCATTTGTTTCTAAGTGCAATCATGTAGCATTTTAGAAATCAGCTGTGCATAGTGGAACTTTTATAAGTGATTAGTTTGTTACATTTGTGTGAGAAACAATGTGAACATAGGCATTCAGCGGGAGTTGATAGATATATATTAATTTTATAGGATGTGCTATGTGCTATATAGACATTGTGGAAAATACAATGATAAATAAAAATGTCTGGGATCATATAGTGATATTTCAGACTCCATAACTAGGACTTAAGTCCAAATCTTATTTTGCTTTACCACTTACAAATTATATTACTTCTCTGGAATATAGAATTCTTGACTAAATGAGAACAATATTTCATATGATAACACATTTCTTAAGCTATGTATTTCTAATTATAGAAGTTATACAGATTCATTGTTAAAAATAAATTATGACACATATATACATATAAAAAGCAGAGTCTCATTGCTATCTTATCCTCAGTTCTAAGTAAATCACCAGGAGGGCTTTGGTTTATATATTCCAAGAAATATTTGTAGCTACTGTATGTATCCTACATGCCCATTACCATATCGTTAACTTTTTGGAGTATAAATCATTTTTTATTGTCCATACCATCGACATATTTTATTTTATTTGTTTGTTTTCACTTTTTGGGGGGGCCCACACCCCAAAATGCTCAAAGGTTACTCTGGCGGTGCATGGGGTATCATATGGGATGCCAGGAATCGAAGCCAGGTTAGCCTCATGCACGACAAGCTTTGGGATGACTTTAGATTATATCAAAGTTGAAAAAAACAGGCCAGAGACCCATTTACTTTTCAATTTTCTCTAGTTACATAGAGCAGCATATATAATCTCTTACACTTATGAAAACTAACATGATAACATTTGTTGATTGCTATCAAATAAGTTCAGGCTTCATTTGGATTTTACTCCTTTTTATTCTAAAGTCTTTTTTCTTATTTTCAGTTTTTCCTCCCCTTCCGTTTGTGGTGCTATTGCAATCCCAGACAGTCTTCAATGCTGTTGGTTGGGGTCTCATACGTGTGGTATTGGAGATCACATCAGCAGTGCACACCAGGAACTTGACCATAGGGGTCTATACTAGGGATCAGGTTTATGTCCTCACCCATTCAAAGCAAATGCTCTGCCACTAAGCTACACCCACTAATGTCTTTCTGTGGATCCAGAATCCAACCTAGGATGCAACCAATGATCTTGTATTCCATTCAGCACCTACTTGGTTTTATTTTATAAAAGCATATTGGATGTTCTTTTATCTTTGTCCATATGATACTGTCATTTAGAATTCAATAAGTAAATAGTATTCATCAGTTTAGGACATAAGTAATAATGTATTGAATCCATGCAAGGCAAGCTTTGGGACGATTTTAGATTATATCAAAGTTGAAAAAATGCATACTTTTGTTACTTTTATAGTCTTTTTTTCCTCATTTGTTTTTGTAGGAATTACCTGCTGCATTGTAGGTTTCTCCCAGGGTACTGGCAGCTGGTGGTTTCAGGTCTCCTGAATACTAAGTAATGAACTTTTGAATTATCTCTAAGGCATTCTTATTATTCTTAAGTGGAACTAAAATGCATCAGGACATGTCATACATGGAGATAAGACTTAAGCTTTACCACAACTTATATGTCCAGAATATCGTAACTGACTTTTGTCCTACAATTCTTACTTATTTCATAGAAACCAATTTATTTGTTATATACAATTTTCTAGAACAATTGGAAATTTCATATATTGGCTGTGCTGATTTTCATTCATGGGATGTAACTAAATTTCAAATTATCAAAGATGTAGATTTGTGATACCATTTATTACTATTAAGTTAAGAAAGTATTTGATTGAGCCAGTTTCAACAATCTAGGCAGGTTTTTTGGGAAGCCTATACCTTATTTATAGTTTTCCAGTTGTTAAAACAAAAATAACTGTGATCCTCTGCTGATGAGTGATTTTGTTCTTAGACAATGGTCCAAATATGAGCCTTGCTTCCTACTGATAAAATGCATGATTAAAAATTGGGGCATGTTGCTCAAATCCTATTCTTTTTAACTCTCTAAATCCAAAATAACAAATGATCCTGGGTTATCTGTTTTTGTTCTGTTCCCACCAGGTCTGGTAGTAGAATATGTGGTTGCTGATATCTGTATTTGGGTAAAGAATGTCCCATTATCTCTCAATGTGCTCATGCTGTGGTAGATTTCGGGAATTGTTTTACGAAGGTATTATCAATACGATGGGATAGATGAAAACTTAAAAGAAAGGGTTACAACGTAAGCTACATCTAATGTCCATTGTGAGTTAGACAGGGTATTAACATCAGCATCAGTTCCCACTTAGGGAAAAATAAATGAGCAGGAGCCTGAGATAGTCACCTCTGAGTCCAGCTTATTGTTATTCAGCTTCCATTCTAATGCAGTTTCTCTGCTTCTCAACATCAGTTTCTAAAGGCATGTTACTTGTCTACAGACCCTAGATAACTAAATAAATCCCAGTTTGTAGGCTTAGAACTAAGTGGCATTTTGTATCTCTACAAATGCATGCTGAAGATGGATACAAGGAATTCAAAATAAATCAACTGTTAAATCCACATATCTTAGTGGAATGAAAGATGAATAAGAAGTCTGGCTCCCATAGCCTTTCCTCTTCCCACTTTAGGACATTGTTCCTTTTCTTTGCTAGATGCTTGTTTCAGTTTTGTTTATTTGTGGCAAGGACATTTATACAGAGTTAATTATAGGGCTTGGACCTCAGAGAATAACATTTACCTCTGTCTTTTCATGGACATTTGTGATAGGTATCTGATAATTTTATGCTCATTATGTCTCTGCTTTTGCACAAGGTAGCAGCTCAGGCAAGTTTTAAATCCCTGAGATGGACATTTCTGCAGTTTTCATACATTTCCTTCAGAAATATTTTAAATCCTGTTCACAATGAGACTTAAAATTACTGCTTTCTCAAGGAAAGGGGATATAATTCAGGGAGTTTATAAACTGCATTTGGTGGAAATCTTTGGAGAGAAAGTAAAAATCAGTTCATTTTAATGATTGGCAATCAAGAAAGATAAACCATCATTATATTCTAAAAAGATCTAGAGTAGTGTATTGAATAGGGTGAGGAAGGATGATATAAACCATCTTATAGTTGCAGAGCTGACTAATATAGTCTAGGTGCTTTCTTTTTTCAGTTGTTCATGCTGAACATATTAACCGCAGGTTGCTGGAAATCCAAATAATGGCATGGTGATTGTTAAGGGACCATGCTATCTAAGGATATTCTGATATTTAAATGAGTGCCCCACTTCTTGCTTCTGAGAATGAATGTTGGGAGGTTGGTTCTGAATGTGTTTTGAATATTTTAATAGAAGTGGATTTTATCTAGGAGGAAATATAAGTATCTCAATGACCACAATTCCATTCCCTAGTTGTAAACTTTCATAGTTGCATAATTTTAAACTGTATTTCCATTGAAATACATTTTATTTTAGTGTTTTAGCATGTTGATTGTGGAAAGATAATGCTAGGAATAACCTAAGGACTTGGGTTGGCAGTGAGAGAAATGGATCCTGTATGTTATGTTTAAAAAACGGATAAAAGAAGGTTATCTGTTGGGGGAGACAATGAGCACTAATTGCATATAGGGTATCTGTGAAAACCAAATATGAGGTCACAAAATCTTGCTGTCTTCTTCGTGACTCATTATAAGTGACAGGTAACAGATCTAGGAAGACTGGCAAGTGAATGCAAATGAAGACTGGGTTAAAGTTTAGACTGTTGGCATCTGTGAAAAATTTCTGAGCAAAATAATGATGTGGCAGTCTGTATATAAGTGCTCTCTTTTCTTACCAACTACTTTTAGATGTTTGCTCCATAGCTATCTCTAGAGACCTCTATTAAAATGTCAAATATAAAGGATTTTTATCTTTTCATCCAATCAGACCATGAAGAATCATGTAACTCATTCAAAAGCAGCTAAATTCCTAAACTAAACTTTTAGATTTGTAATTGATAAATGTTTTCTTTTTGGTTATTTGGGCTTTGTTTGTTTGTTTGGGTTTTGGGTGAAGGTTGACACCCTGCAATATTCAGGCATCATTCCTGACTCTGCACTCAGGGATCACTCCTGGCAGTGCTCAGAAGCCCATATGGGTTGCCAGGGATCTAACCTGGGTTAGCTACTTGCAAGACAAGTGCTTTACCCATTTTACTATCTCTCCAGGCTCTGGAGTTGGCAAGTGTTTTCTATGAAGCATCAGGTAATAAATTTTTAGGCTCTAATCATAACTCCTCGGGCTGGAGCGATAGCACAGCTGGTAGGACGTTCGCCTTACAAGCGGCCAACATGGCCGACCCGAGTTCGATTCCTCCGCGCCTCTCGGAGAGCCCGGCAAGCTACCGAGAGTATTCGATATGCCAGACACAGTAACAACAAAGTCTCCAGTGGAGACGTTACTGGGCCCGCTCGAGCAAATCGACGAACAACGGGAGGGCCTTTTACCTTTTAATCATAACTCCTGAAATCTGCCATTTTAGTGAAAATATATACCATAGGCAATAAAAACTATTAAGTATAAATAGGGTTCAATGATGTATTTTTAATTTCATTTTAAGTTTTGGGTTTTGAGGTCATACCTTGCCATACTCAGGAAGCTATTCCTTGCTCTGTGCTCAGGAAAGACCCCTGCTATTGCTCAGGGGACCAGATGAGGTGGCAGAGATTAGAACCTGGGTTGACATGAGTCAAGGCAGGCACCTTAACACTTCCCAATTACACTTTAGTTTCTGACAGTGAAATTTAGATTTCATATAAATTCCATGTGCCAAAACAGTATTATTATTTTTTAACCATTTAAAAATGAAAATCTTCTGTTTGTAGGATGTTCAAGACCAAATTGGCTATTACCAGTCAGCTGTAGTTTGCCAACCTTATTTTAGATAATTCAAAATAATCACTTATTCAAACTGTTACCTGCACCGGTATAAATATTTATCTATATATTCTTTTTAAAAAAATCAAAGGAATAGCATGTAATTTTGTTGTTGTTGTTGAAACAATGTATTATCTCCTAAATTAAGAAAAAAAAGAAAGAAAACCAGTTTGTTCTTTCCTTGCCACCAATCTAGTATCAGATGATTAAGTGCAATTTCTTCGTGCAAAATTTTCTCTTCTGAAATTCCTGTTTAAGCACTGTAGCACTGCACTGTTCTCCCATTGTTCATCAATTTGCTTGAGCAGGCCCAAGAATTATGCTTATTTTTTAACATTAAAGCAGACATGCTTTATTTTTCAATGAACCTCCAATAAAGATACTATCAAAAATATTAAAAAACCAAAAAAGCAAAAAAAAAAAAACATGCCTCAGGAGTCTAGGGAGCGTAGTCTACTAATCAAAAGGAAAGTTATTTATGAAATTATGGGATTGTTTTACATTCTGTACTACCAAAGTCTGTCCTTATTTCAGTTTGCACAAATTGTTTCAAATTACTTATCCAGGGCCTGGAAAGATACAGGGGTTCCGAGCATTCCTTGCACGTGACTAACTCCAGTTCAATCCCTGGCACTGCATCTGATTCTCCGAGCACCTCTAGAAGTGGTCCCAGAGAACCTCCAAATATGACCAAACTCTACCTCCTAATTTCTGATCAATTTGATTCTTCTTTCTGCATAAAGTTTGATTAATTAAGTATCACACTTAACTCTCTCTTTATCAGAACCCCCAAAGGCAGGATGTATCTGAAACTTGAAAAAAAAATGCATCGTTGAGTTTAGCTGATCGCAACACAAACTGGTTGTGATGACTCTCTGAGACTCCTAATGGTAAGAAGAGAAGTGCCTGGAGAAATAAATCTGTCTTACATAGTGAACAGACTCCAATTTCCTTGTAGCTTCCACCTACACATCTGACTCCAGCCTCATATGACCATGTATCATGATAACTTTCTTTGAAGGAATATAGCCATATATGTGCAAACTGACTGTTTCATATATTGCTGGTCTAGTGACTGAATTAAGTTTTCTGTGTCTGAATAATGAGGGAAGATCACTAATGGTTTTTCAATTACTAAAAATTCTAGGTAGTATAAGCCCAAAGGATATAGATCATAGAACTACTGGACAGAATATGAAATGGAAAAGGAACATTAATAGACCTTAGTGAGGGAAGACAGAAACAGAAGTAGGTAATTTTTAGGGCTGAAGCTGTGAATCAGGAACCAACGCATTTTAATTTGCCTAGAGGAGAGCTACTTGATGCCTGCTAATGGGCGTAGTTAGTCAGAGCACTCTTTTCACGCTCAAAAGGTCTCTGTTTAATATGTGTGTGTGTGTGTGTGTGTGTGTGTGTGTGTGTGTGTGTGTGTGTTGGGGGGATGGTTATTGGGTCACAATGAGTGATGCCTTGGGCTTACTCCAGGCTCTGTCCTCTGAGATCACTCTTGTAGTTCCTAGGGGAGAACTTAAGTGGTGCTGGGGATCAAATCTGGGCCAAATTTGTGCAAACCATATGCCCCAAAGTGTCTCTGTTTTTTTAAAAAAACTATATTGCCGCCTTAAACTCACCACTTTAATATCACCGTGATTGTATATTGTCTTTTACACACTTCATAAAATTTTCATACTTGGTTTTGTAGCTCAGCCTCAAACTCCAGTGTCTGATTTGAATTGGTTTACAGCCACTTGGCGTGTTCTGGTTGAGCTGCCCACTGGGTGAGGTGAGGTAGATAGGTGGGCAATCTCTCTGGCATGTCATATCTTTAGGTTCCTATTTGTCTAGGAGGGGATTAGATAGGATAGTCCCATTACAGTTTGACGTTTGTTCCCATCCCTAAAGCTCCGATCACTTCTTAATATCTCATTTTCCATTTAAACATTTTTTAAGTTTAATTACCTTGCTATAACTAGAGGAAGCTTTATGAAACACAAGAGTCTCTAAAATACTCCCCAAATCTTAGAGGGAAAAGGAAATTTCTGAGATTTGATTCTACATATTTACTCCCACCTCCCTTCTACACTATGCTGTGGATTTCCCTATATCTGGTGAACTGTTCTTTGATATGTAATATTCTCATTCATTTTCATTGGGTACTTTTTTTTACGTAAGCTTACAATTCTTTGTTATGCCAGCATTGTCCTAATTTTTACTTTCAGATTTAGAGTAGCACTGTAGCACTGTCCTCCCATTGTTCATCGATTTGCTTGAGCGGGCACCAGTAATGTCTCCATTGTGAGACTTGTTACTGTTTTTGCCATATCAAATATGCCACGGGGAGCTTGCCAGGCTCTACTATGCGGGTGGGATACTCTCTTTTGCTTGCTGGGCTCTCCGAGGGGGACAGAGGAATTGAAACCAGGTCGGCAACGTGCAAGGCAAACACCCAACCCACTGTGCTATCGCTCCAGTCCCAGATATAGAGTAGAAGTCTATCTTTTTCTTAGTATCTCACTTTTCTCTTCTAAGTTTCTTATTCCTTTGCTTTTGATCCTGCCATTCTCTAGGCACACATCAATAATCTAAATTTTAGATTATGAATTTCATTTAATGTTTTCTTTCTCCCTCATGAGGCTCTTGACTTCCAATAGTAGCCCAAAGCAGTGTAGTAATTAGATGAATTAGTGAGTAGTCAATATGAGAAAGGAGTATGATTTCTGCAATAAAAGGTGTGGGGAGGCTAGATCAGGTAGGGTGCCTTCACATGACTGACCCAGGTTTGATCCCTGGCACCCCATATGTTCCCCTAAGCCCCACCAGAGTAGAATGGGAAGTAAACAGTAAGCAATGATGGGTGTGCTCTACTCTTCACAGATCAGGTGATGGTGATCCAGGATTTAGAAAGACATTGAAAATATTGAATGTATTTTAATTTAATTTAAGTAGGCGAAAAGTATTGTGAATCTTTGTGAAAACTATCCTTTTAGTGATAATTTTTCTTTCAGTCATGGATAAGAAGGAAGATAGATTTGTATTTGCCACATAAAATACTTACCTTAAGCATCAAGGAACATTTTTTATCTCAGTATAGATATTACCATAATAATCAATATCTCTGATTTCTCTCAGAATATGTTTTAGTGGAAACAAATATTCCTTGAACACTTGAGAATAGGAGTCAGTGATTATGAAATAATTGTGGAAGGCTAACATAAGTCCTGGGAAATGAAATAAAGTGAAATGGTGTCTTGAATTTTGAAAAAAAGAAAATGTGAATTTCTCCTCCCATGGGCTTGTGGGAAAATATTAACTAGAAAAACATTTTGAAAAAATGATTAAGGGGACCATCTGTGAATATTTACTTGATCCACAGGGTTACTCATGATCACCTCTCAGATGTGAGTCAGTTGGAAAGGCCAATCAATCAAAGTTTGTCTGTCCTTAGAAAAATTATCTAGTCTGTCTGTTTGAGTTTTTGTCTTTTCTACTACTTCTTCTACTATTTCTTCTACTACTATAATTTTATGTACACGTGAATTCTTGTTTTTTTACTTCAAATCTACACATTTTTCACAAGAGTAGATGCAGAATCAATGCATTGCTGATAATATGAAGAACAGTTTTGTGATCTCTCTTTTTTTACCCCTTATGGTCAACTCTTGGTTGTCCTCAGGTGACTATGGAGGACCAGTTATGGAATCTGGGGCTCCATATGCAAAGCCTTTGTTCCAGCTCTCTAAACTATCACTCCCTGCCCACTCAGATGGTTTGATCATTTAAAAGAAAAAAATGACTTGGACATATAATATGGCCGCTAAAAAAGTTGATTACCCAATGTAATGATAACAGAAGTCAGGATTCTACACAGAGGGACTTTTATTTTGTTCTGGAATAACCAGAACTAGGAAGTTTGCCTTGAATTCATTGTGTTCCTTGGTAAGAGAGACATTTGCAAAGCAGGAGTATTTTTGAGAGAATATCTGGTGAGATTACAGTTTTGGAATGTATAAAAATATAATCTATATAACTGGGGCAGCAATAAAAATATCTCCAAGGAGTTCAACTTCAAGTACTGACTGTGATACTAAGTGAGAACAAAAGGACAAATCTGCACTCACAGAAAGCTCTATGGGTTGTAGAATCACAAAACTAACAATGACTATCCTGTTTCCAAACAGGATATGATGGGCTACAGAAGGGCTTTTGGGAGTAGCATCAGCCAGGAGGACTATTCAGCTGTAAGAAGACAGCTTTATGGGACAGAGAGATGCAGGTGTTACAGGATGCTAACAGCCGAGGTTGGGATGATAGAGCTCAAATCAAAGAATCCTTAAGATAGAAGTAATAGAAAATGGCTCTCCAGCACAGCCATGATACCAGAGGCACACGAACCTACTCCATAGACCAGCAGCTGCGGCAGAAATGTGAATGGACTATGCGTTAAACTATGGTGCCATGCCCCCCGGGAGGGAAAGGGTTTCTGTCTCTTCTGCCTCCCCATTACCCTCCCCCCCCCCCCCCCCCCGCAGCACGGTGGCCACCGCCTCAAAGCTTATTGGACAGCCAGGTATGAGCCAGTGGTGAAGGGCAACTGCAGCCTCATGGGATGAGGGGTGGAATAGGCATGTCCTTCACGCCCTACTGAGGCCACAAGTTGCCTTCCACGAGCGGCTCTCCGGCATGGCCATGGCACCAGAGACACACAAACCAATCTCATAATTATCCGGTTTTGGGCAGAAATTCCTCCAGACATAATTAGTAAAATATCAGAAATCCAAAATTGCTCGGTTGCAATTGCGGCTGCGCAACATCATGTGGTTTTCATAACCAGCAATAGAAAACAAATTATTTCACAATGCCTTTTCAGCAGTTCTGATTGTTGGGAGGAGATTCCAAACAATAATGGTGCATCTTTTTTAGAAATAATGAATGTAATCACAGGAGAGAGAGAGAGAGAGAGAGAGAGAGAGAGAGAGAGAGAGAATTAAGTAGAAATCATCTGCCTCACAGGCATTGGGAGAGGTGGGGAAGTATATTGGGGTTCTTGGTGATGAAAAATAATTACTGGTGAAGAGATAGGTGTTTTATAATTGTATGATCAAGACTTAAACCTGAAAGCTTTGTAACTTTTCTCGTGGTGATTCAATAAATATATTTAACAAAAATAAAACAGTGGTAGGGCATTTGCCTTGCACACAGCCAGCCCGGCCGAGCCGGGTTCGATTCCTCCGCCCCTCTTGGATAGCCTGGCAAGCTACCAAGAGAATTCAATGTGCCAAACACAGTAACAAGAAGTCTCACAATGGAGATGTTACTGGGCCCGCTCGAGCAAATCGATGAACAATGGGAGGGCAGTTTGTTTGCAGCAGTTTGCAAAATAAAAGGTAAAGGTAAAGGCCCTCCCGTTGTTAATAGAAAAAAAAAGAAAGCGGGTCTAGAGAGATAGTATAGTGGATAGAGCACTTGTTTAGCATGCAGCCGACCTGGGTTTTATCCCTGACACCCCATTTGGTTCACTGAGACCTGCCAGAGTACATCTGTGCTGAGAGCCTGGAGGAAGCCCTGAGTACCTCTCTGGGTGTGGCCCCAAAACTAACAACAACGATAAAAACAAATCACCAGAAACCCCAAAGGATTTTTCTACATCAGAGGATGGCTCTGCTGACACCTTGATTTTAGATTTTTAGCCTCCAGGACAGTGAGGCAATAAATTTCTGTATTTTCATTTGTGATGCTTTGCTGCATTCACTTCAGGAAATGAATGCAGGGACAGAGACCATTCTTTTGCTGCCACAGGCTGGCACTGTGCCTCATTCTAAATGTGAAGAGCCCCATGTCATGTGTTAACACACATATGCTGCCTGGCTAATATAAGACACTTTGTACATATTATTACCCTTCACCATTCAAAACAACTTAAGAGTTTGCATTCATAATCACTGCAGTGCCACATAAAGCAAGGAACTTGAATTGCAGTCACATCTGACTTTTGATTCCGGCTCCACCACTAGCTAGCTTTTCTTTCTGAGCTTTAGTCTTTAGCTCGGTAGAATGTGGATGATGAAATCATCTTCTCGCTCAGAGTAAAGATGAGAAACCGTGGCTGTAGATCATTTGTTACATGGTAAGCACCCAGTACTTGGGAAGTCATCTCATTTTATTCGTGCATGATTTTTCATATTAGATCCTTTCTTTGTGATTTGCACTGCTGCTGGAGATGCTTAATTGTAATGTTTTCTTAAACAATTCCATTTATAATCATTGCATACATGATAAAGAGAACTCTGGTTTCCTTAAAAATATTGTTTATATCCTGGAGGTTTGAGACTTGGAAAATTAGTGCTTTCTACTTGCATTTTTGAATTGTTACTAATTTTAGAGGGCCATTAATCCCTCGTGTTTATGACTCACCATTCATCATCAACACGATGCCTTTTCAAGCAATATGTGACTCAGTAGAAACATTAAACAGGCACCTTACGAATTTGGGAGGAAAAGTTTGTTTTGGTTTACTTTTTTCCTCTGAGCAATGGAGGTTGAAAAGTTTGGCTGAACATAAAAAGATTCAAGCACATGCTTAGAGTTTGATTCATTAATTTTCAGTGGATTATACAATTATTTGTGTCAAGGTCTCCTTGTTTATCACCTGATCTCTCAGTGATAGAAATGCCAAGCAGCACTGCCGCTGATTTGATTGTATTTGTCTTAGCTTTTCTCTCTACCTTCCACCATTATCTAAGGAGGTTATTCTATATATGTATCAATAAGAGACAGTGGAAATAATTAGGGGAATTAGCTTAGCTGAGAACTTTCCCAGAGTCAGATGAATACAGGGCAAAAAAAAGCATCAGAATCAGTGACAGTAGTTATTAAAAGGGAAATTTGAAACTATATAATTAGCCTTCAGACCTTCCAGGTGTATTGGGTAATCCCAGGCACTGCTTGGACCAAACTTCATTGCATCCTGGGCCCTTTCATTGACCCACCATCCCAGATGACTGAGAATCACTCATGGGGCCCCTAGACCAGCCAGGTGTGATTCAGGTCAAATCGCCCTGTATATATATATATATATATATATATATATATATATATATAATTTTGAAAAATCACCCTTTCCATGTAAAGGCAGCACCTGGTTTTCCTTAATCTCAACTGAATATATCCATTAACATATAGGAAGATGATTCCTAGTTATTAAGAAAATGAGAGATCATACTAACTATATATAAAAAAAAAGAAGTCAGAGCCATGGAGATATTGTTTTACTAAAGTGTTATTTTCTTTTTAAAAGGTGAACATCCCCAATATTTGATCACCAGAAACATAAACAAAATAAAATATGAAGCTCCCATGTGCTAAGGTTTTTATAAATAATACCCCTGGAAATTAGAAAGGATGTACATGAAACTAATTTTTCCTTCTGATAATCACCTTTATTTTTGGCGGGGGGCACACCCAGTTCCATGACCACCTTGGACTCTTTCACACTTGTGTCTGTGACAGGATGCATACCAGGTCCAAAGCCACATTCTAGGCAAGCACTTAATCTTTGCACTATCTCTCTGGCCCACTATCTTCCCTTCTAAGCAGACATGGACTTTCTCTTTAGCAAGCTTCCATGTAGCATCCTTGAGAGCAGATCCAAAGAATGTGGACAAGTGGCAAGTTTTGTATTCCTGAATCCATTAATTTAGCCTTTCAGTAGTGGCGATGTCCTCTGATCAATCAAAGACAGGTTAAAATGCAGAAGGTCATAGGGTGTGACTCATCACTAAACTCCTTTGTGCTTGGGGGTGGTGTGACAAAAGGGTTTTTGATGGAGAGAAGATTACTTAGGCATGCTTTGTGCGTGTATATAGTTTGCAGGGCTGGGAGCTAGGGAACATGGCATTTCCATTCAACAGGAACTTAGAGAACAACTAAACTCTGTGAAACACACGAGAGTTGAGGATAAGAAATTCTCTTTTGAGATGGATTTTTAAAGAAATACCCCAGAGACCATATTTCCGAGTAACTAATGTAAGGGAGAGAAATACAACTGTAGCGGGAAGCTAGTTCCCTCCTTAGCTTCAGCAATCATAAAGAGAATCTTTTGCATGGTCAAAGAGGCGTAGAGAGCTTTCTTATGTTCACTGAGCACTGTGACTATGCTTCTGGAACTTTCGCAGAAAAAATTCCTCAGGGCAGAAAATGAACTTTCTTCTCTTTACTCCTAGAAGACTGAAACTGCGAGTGGCAGGTAGAATTCTGAGATGACACCCATGAATCCTGTCCCTGAATATATACCTGCATTAGACCCTCCCATATTCAGGGCTTGTGGATGGATAGGAGAGTCACTTTCTTGACTAGGACATACTATATTAAGCTTCTTTTTAGCCAACTGAGAGATTCCCATTCTGGTCCCGAAGAACCACACTTTCTGCCATTTTAAAACAATCTCTAGAGAATGATGATGACCTTTAACTGATAGAGAGCAAGAAACCTTAATGTTACAGTCGAAAGGAGTTGAATCCAGCCCACAGTCCACCCAACCAGTAGGCTTCAACTGGGACCAGCAGCCAGCTACATCCTTAATTTCACCCTGGTAAAACAGAGAGCCCACTGCTTTGTGCTATGCTGAACACTTTGAAACTGTGAGATAGTGAACAGAAATGTTGGACCAGAGAGAGCTTAAAGAGTATTTAATGTGCATATTCTGCATGTGGGAAGCAGGTTTGGAGTACTGACAGTTTCTCTTGGTCCACTAGCACTGAGGAGCAAACCCTAGGGAAATGTCAGGGATATCCCCTGAACGCTGCTGGCTGTGGCCCCCAAATCATGGCCAGCCATACAAATAAATGTGTGTTATTTTAAGTGGCTATGTTTTTTTTTGGGGGGGAGGGGTTGTTTGTTTGTTTGTTTTTACTGGTATACTTGGTTTGTTTTTGGACCACACACAGCCTCGTGTTACTAAGTACTTATTACTGAATCTGTGCTTAGTAATCACTCCTAAAAGTACTTAGGGATATGTGATACTAGGGATGGAATCAGGGTCTATCACATGCTACACAAGTACCTTAACTTCTGTATTGTTGCTCTACCCCTTAAGCCATTATATATGAAATTATTTGCTAGGTCCTGATTTCCATTTACAGGATACCCTGTCTCTGAGTAAATTGAGAAGCAAGAACAATACTCTCAAGTCCAACCATGTCATCCACTTATCTTTATTCGTAATTCATGAAATATTCCTCCACTTTTAATTTAGCATATCTGTTACAAAACAGTGGCAATCTGATAGTTTGGACACTACTAATGTCACAGTGACTTCATGGATTAGGCTGCCTGAGTTTTTGCTGACTTGGCTGAGCAGTCACTTCTCTGAAATTTGTAAGTGATTGAATGCCCACCGTGCCACACTTTAGTTGTCTTCATTACTAAGCTGTTATCTTAATACACATTCTGCTCCCCTATGTGTTGCCTTCACTACCACATAGAAATACATTGATCTGGAAGCTTCCTCTTTTTCGTACTCCTCCTACCTTTCTCATGAAAATATATTTTAGAGAACTGTCCAGCATACCACTTTCTTGAAGTGAATATATAGAGAGATTCATTTTGTTTCTATGTATGGAGAGAGGAGGAGAAGACCACCCAGTAAAAATTTCTTATTGATTTTCTGTCCAAGTGAATCTTGCTCAGACAAATGGGCATTGCTAAGAATACTCTGGCATACCTGGTGACCTTTCTATATCCCGTGCTTCATCTGTCTTTTAAATGGAAGAAAAATGTTTTCAGTGATTTCTTGATTTATTTGAATTATTGTTTACCATAGCATCCCAGATATAGCTGATAATGTTTTCGGATGTGAGTCTGTAACACTTTTCTTGTTAAATACCAGGATTTAAAAAAAATGTGTGTGAATTGGCTTCTGACTTATGGACCTACATCATCAGCTCTGTGAAGTTTATAAATTTCACAGCTTAAAAGAACACCCTCCCAATCTTTCAGGCCACTCCGTTTTCATTTAGACATGCACCAAATGTTCTTAAAAATGGTGTCCATCAAGCAGTAACTTATGAGATATCTTAATTGCCTTTTCTGTAGATTGAAATAGGGCTGTCCTGGAGAATTCTTGAGTGCTGACAAAGGCTGTCTCTGTTATAGTCTGCAAATCTTTCCTTTTACTAATGGCTGATATTCCATAATTATAAGGAGCATCACCTGGCCTCTTTTTAAATGGAAGTAAGCCTGGGAAAGGTGAAACTCAGTGTTTCTCAAATTATAAACCAAGACACCTTATATTTTACAAGTCTCAAGGGCACAGTTCTAACACTATTTATCAGAATGGTGCCCCCCGCAGTGCCATACCTTATCTCTTACATTTAAAACATTTAATACATGGATGTATTCCTAAGATCATGCATTCCCCGCTCCCCCCCCCCCCTCTGCTTCAAAGTATCTTGTACATTACTCAAGTTAAAAAAAATAACAAAACAGCAGACATATTTGTGTGTTTCAGTTGAGATCTATCTTTCTTTATGTCTCGTAGGAATAAATTTCATCAATCCCTCTTTGAGTTGCATTTAATTCTCAAGAGAAAATAAAAGCAAAAACCTTAAAGACGTGGTATGTAGATATATAAGAATGGACTCAATAGGAAAATACAAGACAATTTTACTTGCTTATCTTTTGTTAATGTTTCTCGTGCTAATTTAAGATCTCACCATCCCGATCCACCTGTTCTACCATCCATCTAGCTATTGGTCAATGATTAATCTACTTATTCATGTATTTATCTATCCATAAGTCCATCTACCAACTATTTATTTGTCCATTTTACTAAGTAGGATTGTAGCACTGTCCTCTCATTGTTCATCAGTTTTCTCAAGGAGGCCCAGTAACTCTCCATTGTGAGACTTGTTACTGTGTTCGGCATATCAAATAAATCATGGGTAGCTTTACAGGCTTTGCTATGCAGGTGAGTTACTCTTGGTAGCTTGCCAGAGGGGCGGAGGAATTGAACCCGGGTCAGCTGGGTCAGCCACGTGCAAGGCAAATGCCCTACCTGCTCTGTTATTGCTCCAGCCCTATTTTTTTTCATTAAAATTTAGTTTAAGTTTTTAGTGATTTAAAAAATTTTCATGTTTAATCTCATATTATTGGTTGATTCAGCAACCTGTGGGACTTTCCTTACATAATAACTTAATGGTATAGAATGGAAGAGAACATTAAGATGTGACTATATTTCTGTCATAGACCAAAGAAATTGAGAAGTAGAGTACATATAACCCTCTGAAAATAATGTTTGTGCTTGTATCTTTATTCTGCACTCCTTCCATTTTCCCATACAATATCAATAGATTTGTGTTAATGATCCTCAGGAATCAGGCTGTAACCCTCAAATTATATAAAGAGACAGACTTACAGATTTTAAGGGCTTTGTTAAAATATCTATTTTTTTCTTTCCCTTTGTAAATTACTAGTCATGAAAACAAACTACTCTCTGCTTCATGGAACCCATTTTTTCTACTGAAGTTCTTCTTTCTTTTCTCTTCTTCATTTTGTATTATGTATAATGAATGAATATCTACGTTTTTAGTCATTTCCACATTTATTTCTTCTTTGTAAGATTAACTCAAACTAATGAATTTATTTAAAAATACGTTTTAATGAATTTCTTCAGCTAATAGAAATTCTTCTTAAGTATCACATCCCACTCTCCCTCTTTATAATGGAAAACGGAATAGATCCAAAGTTGTTAATTTCAGCTTTATTTAGAGAAATGTCAATATGAAGATCAATTACATCTTGATTATTGTATCCTTTATGCATCTGATTGCTTAGGCTAGTATCAGTCCCATCATTTGAAGCAATCAAAATGCTTTCATCATCTCAAAAAGAGAATAACTTGATTTTGCACAATCAAAAAATGTTATTTAAACTCTTCCCTTATCAAAGGTAAAGTCATATTCTTTTGGCTGGATAACTAAAATGAGAAAAAATTACATTGAATTATTAATCAATCCACTGGATTATTGCTATAGAGTTAAATGTGACACGTTGAAATATATAGTTTGAGATCTGCTTTAGTTCCCATACCATTTCCAGAACAATATGAACTGCTGCTAAACTCTTGGAAACTTATGAAAAAGAAATTCACTAAGTCAGATAAAGTGGAAGGGGCTGGAAGCTGCAGTGTCATTTATTTAAGATACGTTTGTACCATTGTAGCTCAGTGTTTCCAAGAAGCAGCTCAAAGTCAAGGAGTTGCTTACAAAGGATTTATTAATAAAGGTGCTTTTGGAAGAACCCTAAGGAGGGTGGCGGAAGCAAAATAGGAAAAGCATGAAAGTTTGACTTACCCAATTTCAGCCTTTTACTGAAAGAAAGCTCCAGAGAATAAGTTGTATTCTCAAAGGGTTGCAGATACGAAGTCTGCAGAAGGTGGATGCAAAATCACTTACAAAGAAAGCTATGGCAATTAGGAAGGGGCATCAGTTGGTATCCACTGCAATTTAAATGTTAAGCTCAAGACTGGAAAATTTTATTAAAAGGATTTTTGTGTGTTTGTTTTTGTTTTATAAAATTATTCAAAATTTTCAGGCATCATTCTTTCTTCGAAGCTCTTTGGAATAGAAGTAGCACTGCACTGTAGCACTGTCCACCTGCTATTCATTGATTTGCTTGAGTGGACACCAGTAACATCTCCATTGTGAGACTTGTTGTTACTGTTTTTGGCAGGGAGCTTGCCAGGATCAGGCATGTGGGTGGGATACTCTTGATAGCTTGCCGGGCTCTCTGAGAGGGATGAAGGAATTGAACCTGGGTCGGCTGCATGCAAGGCAAACACCCTATCCACTGTGCTATCGGAATAGAAGTACAAAGACAAACATGGCTGTGAATACAGAACCTATACATTTGACCTCTAGCACTGTGCTTTAGTAGCAAAATGAAAATATTTGGCATGAAAGTAAATAACACTACTCCAAAACATACATGAACAAACCAACAGTGCCCACACTGCTCTTATCAGGCACGTGTATTTCTTGTAAAGTTTGACATTTGGAACCTTTTCACTGTGGGCTTTATCTTAGTTTTCTACTTCTCTCTTTCATGAATATTTTAATTTTTACAAATTTACTTCTCACTGCAAATCGATGGAATTTTCCCTATTTAAAGAGATTCCTGGCCTTAGAAAAAATGGTTATGGCAAGCTTAATCAGAAAAATCCTTTATCTTCCCCAGGGACCTCTGCAGATGTCACAATCCACTAAGCCTCCTTCTTTTCATACCCACCTTGAAAAAAAATTTTTCAAATAAATCTTTACTAAACGACAAATTAGAAAAAGACAATGTATTTCCCTTCATTTGTTTTTCAAACAAGCTAGTGACCAACATTGATGATTTTGTTTACACCTCCTGTGAGTTGGTTTTTAGTTTACCCATAAGTTTACCCAATGCATTTCCTGATCCAGGGGTGTTTGGCAGGCAGAGGCCATCAGACCTTGCTGGGCAGCCTATCACTGAAATCAGGTTCCAGGGATGCCCCTACCTCTCTGCTGAAGCCCTCTGTAGGGATCCTGGTAATTTCGTAGGAAAGGCAAACAGCCCTCTGGGAATCAAGCAGCCAGAATGAAGGGTCTGGTCGTCTTGGTCTTGAACTGGGTAAGAATCTTATTTCCTGAGTCAGTTATTAGCTCTGCAGGTCAAGAGATTCTGCCAATTGCAAAATGGTAGGTTTACTAATCTTTCAATCATAGGCTGTTATAGCTATAAAGGACTTTAGAGATCATCTTTCCCAACCTACTCATTTCAGAGAAGAATGAAGTGAAGCACACATAATGTCAGGACCACTGCTCTATGTGATCAAACATAGTTGTTGATTTTTTTAATTCGGGCACTATTATTTATAATTGTGTCAATATTAGATTTTCTGGCATACAATGTTTCAACACCGTTCCCACCACCACTATCAACTTTCCTCCACCAATGTCTCATGCCCCCCCTCTCCCCTGGCTTCATCCCTCAGCGTGCCTCCTTAATAGGCACTTTTGAAGTGATTAATTATTGTAGATTGAGTCCCATACTTTAGTAGCAAAATGAAATATTTGCTACTGGATATTTTGGTAGTGTGATATGTCTAGACCACAGAGCCAGTTTAGATACCGCACCTCTACACCACTTCTGTGCCCAAGGCCCCTAACAGTCGCCACTATTACCTTTGTTTGCATTTTCCTGAAACCCTCTCCAATTCTCCCCTACTCTGGCCTTTTCATTACTATAATCTACAGCAGAAGGAGAGTTTGACCACATTTGATAACTTGTATTCTCTTTTTATACTATTCTAAATATCTCAGATTTGGTATTTGACCTTATTCTTCTAACTCCCCTTAACATGATATCCTCCAGTTCCATATAAGTTTCAGAAAATTGCATGATTTTATTATTCCTATGGATGCATAGCATTCCATTGGGTTTACATAGCCTTCATTAACAATTCATTTGTCTTTGAACACCTAAGTAGATTCCATAGGTTAGTTATTATACTAAGGGTTGCAATGAATAATGGTGTGCATATGTCCTTTTGAATGAGTCTGTTCTTGTCTTGGAGTACTGAGAAATGAAATTCATAGGTCATACACAAACTCTATTCTTGCTTTTGTTTTCTATGGGGGTTGAATAGATAAAAGACCAACTAGCAATGGATAAAAGTTTGTTTCCCAACACATCCCCATTAATACAGTGTTTCCAGTTTTTTTTATATGTGCCATTCTAATTGGTGTGAGATTATATCTCATTGTCATATAGAATTTGCTTCTCTGATAATAAATGATGATGAGCACTTTTCATATACCTACTTATTATCTATCTTCAGAGAAATGTCTATTCCTGTGCTCTACCTGTTTTTGATAGGGCTTGGGGATATTTTGTTGTTGATCTTTGTGAGTGTTTTGTATATCTTGGAAATTAACTATTCATCTGTTTTCGGACTGAAAATATGTTCTGCCACTCAGTAGGGTACATTTTAGTATTAGTTTTAGCAGTATTTTTTTTACCATGCAGAAACTTTTCAGCAATAGATTTTCCTTTTTAGGAGCGATAGCACAGCGGGTAGGGCATTTGCCTTACACGCGGCCAACATGGCCGACCCGAGTTCGATTCCTCCGCCCCTCTCGGAGAGCCCGGCAAGCTACCGAGAGTATTCGATATGCCAGACACAGTAACAACAAAGTCTCCAATGGAGGGGGGGCCTTTAAGTATTAGCATTATAACTTTTGTTTTCAATAAAATGTTGCTGTTAATCATGTTTAACACATTTGCGGAAACTAATTATAAATAAGTGAGGAATGAGGAAGATTGAACCTGTTTTCCTCTCCTTTCATTGGATTCTTATAACCACTCCTCATGAACAAACAAATGCAACTCTTAAATGACTTGTCAAGATGTTGTCCAGGAATATTTTTATTTGTGATATTGCTTAAAAAGGTCTAAATCCAAACATATTTCCAGTGTGAAATGCCCATTATAAGGGGGAATCCCTGGCAAAACAAGCCATTGTCAAATTTGGGTTAAGAGCATCAAAAAAAGATAAGGGAAGCCGGAGAAAGAACCAAATAATAAAATCAGTATGTGAGCTAATTTTATTCTAATTATTTCAAGACCAAAAGATAGAAGCTAGAAATAGTCTGCAAGACCAATGGGAAATGACCAAACTGAAATAATAATAAGGATGCTGAAATAATTCTCAGAAGCTGGGTTGAAATTGTATGGAAGAAAGGAGAAGATATTCTGTTAGTTTTCTATGGCTGTTATTTGAAGAAACTAATTCAATTACTCTGACAGTTCTTGGAGAACCCGAAAGGCTACCGAATATATCCTGCCCGCCTGGCAGAGTCTGGTAAGCTCCCTGTGGCGTATCCGATATGCCAAAACACAGTAACAATGATGGATCTGTCTCATTCCCCTGACCCTGAAGGAGCCTCCGATGTGGCACTTGCTAAAATCTCAGGGCTAGGATGAATGGAGACATTACTGGGGCCTGCTCGAGGAAATTGATGAACAACAGGATGACAGTGATACAGTGATATTTACAAAGAGGCTGTGGAAAATATATATATTTATGATCTCAAAAATGTTGGGGTTAAATTCTGAGCATGGTTTATCTAGTTCTCTGCTTAGGCTGACTCAGGTCTAAACTAAAGGCACTAGCCAGCTTGGGTTTCTTTCTAAGATTTGGGTTCTTCTTAGCCCAGCTAGTTGATAGAATTCAATACATTGTGTTGTATTATAGTTGTTTCTGTTTTCTTTCTGGCTAGAATACAGGGGTTCTTCTCAACACCTAGAGCTCACTGGCTATGTAATATGCTTTCCCAGTGCTAATATTCCTCCTCCTTGAAATTATTGAACAACGATGTTTTTGATGCTTTGTCATCTTTGAAAAGACGCAAGATTAGATAAGACCTTCTCAGGAAGTCTGTGGATTAATTCAAAGTTAACTGGTAAATGACCTAATCATAGAAGATAATTCCATCAGATTCAAAACAGAGGGTGAAGATCTTGGGAAACATCTTAAAATAATTTTGTATATAATTGCACTAAAATAAAGGAGAATAAGGACAGACTTTCTGGTTCCGAAGCTGAGCTCTGGCACAAAGAACTTGTTAGACGTTAATAAGGGTGCCATTTTCTGATCTCCTTTGTTTCTTACCATGAGATGATAGTAAAATATAAATATACTTATATCCAGGATATTATACATAGATTTGTTATAAATATATCCAGGGCTGGAAGATAGCACAGTAATGAGTTGAAGTTGGGGCCAGAGTGATAGTACACTTGGGGGAAAGGGGGGCATTTGCCTTGCACTTGCCTGACCTGAGTTGGATTCCTAGCATCCCATATGGTCTCTTCGTGCATTAACCCTTGAGCATTGCTGGGTGTGGCCAAAATATACAAAAACAAACAAAAAAAATGAGCTTAATTTAATGTTAAAGACCCATGTTCAATTCCCAGTACTACATAGTTACTTCAGTACTTTTTCCAGGAATGACACCCATGACCACAGACCTGGGAGTGGGCCGAAACCCAAATAAATAAATAAATAAAGTATGCACAAAAGCCCTTTTTATCAAAACCCGATTTAAGACCTTTGCTTAATAAATGCACACTTTTATATAGATGGACTCTAGGGGATATAATGATTTAGACAGCCTAGAAATAGGAAGTCACTAAGTAGCTCAGAACCATGTGGAAATGATATAACTGCTAAGTTGGCTTTTTTTAATGCACTACAGACCCTCAGCAGGAGACAATGAAATCCTTGAGAACCTGAATAGATGCTTTCTGGGCAACAGAGTAAAAGAACAGTGTCAGGCAGGCGAACTAGCAAAGGGCTAGACTGCATACCTTGAGTTTTGAGACCCTGAGTTTGCTCCATCCCTCTTCCCCAGCACTGCCAGGTGTAGACCTGGTTACTGTGGTGCTCCATTGGGACTGAGCAGTATCCCACAACCCAGCTAATCATTGCATTATCCAGCCCAATTAACCAAGCATTGCCTGGAGTGACCCCAGCTTCTCTGAGCATGTTTCAGAATATCTTCCATGCTACCACCCTCAAAGTAAAATTGATTCATTCTTAACCCCAGGCAAAAGGTCGCATCAGAATTGGCTCAAATTTTCTGATGACTGGAGGAGCGAATTGAGACTTGAATGGCATGGAGGATTGGGATTTTCAAAGAAGCGGGAAGGAAGTGTTCCTGTTAATTGACAAAGTTTCCAGATAGCAATTGGCCTAACTTGTGTGTTGAATAATAGCTTGTGTTTCTCTTCTCCCACCAGAGGAGCAAGTAATTAATATATATATTATATATATATATTGTGCCATGATCTTATCTCATTTTGATCACGAATTAGAATCTAATTATCTCATTTTAATATTAAAAGTATCTTTTAATACCACTGTCTCTAATGTTTGTACACTGAAGAAATCAAAGCATAAATGGAGATAGAGCACACCAACAACTGTCAATTCCTCACTCAAAATGGAATTGTATGTGTCTTACGTTGAGTCAAAAGGTGTAGGTTTACTTAATGAGAAAAGGATGAAGGGCAGGACCAAGAAAATCTGAAGGTACTTCATCATGAATGTGTATTAACTTCAAAAGTAGAGGAAGACAAATTAAATTTTTCCAAGTGTCCAATATAGCCATGTACATTTTAAATTTGGGGCATAAAATGTAATTTTACAACTTTACTGATACCTTGCTAACTCATTTTCCCACAAATGTACCTGGATGTGAAATGTTCCAGGTGCTTTCTTTCTTTAGCTATTTACGTTATTAAAGTTAGTTAAAAAGTTAACTGTAAGTGCTATGCCTTTTTTGAGAATGCTGCAGCTGTTTGAGCCAGTTATAAAAGATATGTAAAGCAGTCTCAAGGGGTATGTGGAGAAATTTCATTGGCTAAGTAATTTATAGTTCTGTTTAGTTTCTATGAGGTGTCACGTATTCCGAAAAAAAAAAAAAAGTGACAACAGCATCAGCTTCAGCCTTATTATTAGTGCACAACCAAAAACATTGTGGAAACAAAGAGTCATCAAAAGACTGTCTTTGGGACATTACAGGTAAAGTTACGGACCATCTGCTGAGGTGGCCTTAGCATGGAAGCAAGCATTCACGGATGCTATTAATGCCGCCTTAGCAGATGGTTCACTAATAGACTGCTACCCCTGAGTGACCAGTGGAATCTATCAGACAACTATTAGCAACAGTGACTGGTTAGAAGAGCCTAGGGAGGCTTCCTGGAGGAGAGAACTGAATATTGAAAGGGTTGGGTAGGGCCAGAGTGAACATACAAGTGTTAAGTGCTTACTTTTTATATGAAAACACCAGTTTGATACATGGCACTGAATACGCGCCCCTGAGGACTTCCAGGGGTGACCTTCGAACCAAAAGATTTTTTTTAAAGGGTCTGAGGTTTGGGTATAGTTCAGATAAAATAGAAAATGATCCTGGGAAAAAATTATAATACATAACGAAACCAGTATGAACAAGAGTGCCCAGAATGACTCATTATCCACCCCAGAAATATACCATTTCTTCCTTTTACTTTAAGACTCATTCTTTACCTGGTTATTATTGGCCCATATCTAAACTTCAGTTGTGTACTCTGGACTTTTTTTGCCCTCTGGAGAAGCCCGTGTTCTCTCTTGAACATATATCTCTTTCATTTCCTCACTTTTCTCTAAGAAGATTTATTTAAATAAAACTATTATACTTCACTAAATAGTAAAAGAGAGAGTTCAGGTGTGGAAATAAAATGAGAAGAGTTTAAAGTTATTGGGATTTGATCTGTGAGGTAGAGAGAGAGAGGATGCTGAAACCAAAGGCCAGGAAAAACAGGGGGCAGGAGAACTGGTCAATGGTTGGACACTTGCCACAAATGCATCAGGGGGGAAAGGGCAGTTAGGATATAGAGGGGGTTGGTATGTCAATAATAATTAGAAATGATCACTGAATGCTGAAAGTAGGTGCAGGGATATACATGATAACCTTTCAGTATCTGTATTGCAAATCACAATGTGTGTGTGTGAGGGAGGGAGGGAGGGAGGGAGAGAGAGAGAGAGAGAGAGAGAGAGATAGAGAGATAGAGAGAGAAGTGCCTAGTGCCTTCCACAGAGGCAGGTGGGACAGGAGTGGGAAGGAAACTGGGGACATTGATGGTGGGAAATGTACAGTGTTGATGTTGGAACATTACATGACTGAAACCCAGTCATGAGAATAAGGGTACTGATTAAATAATGACAAGCCAGATGGGTGACTTTCCAGAGTTTGGATATTTTCCATGAGCCATAAGGGAACAATTGAAGACGTTCATTCAGGGCAGCAACAAAGATAGAGCTTCTTTCAAGAGGGGTCCAACATAGAGTCAATTTATGTGGTCTCTGTGCTGGGAAGAATTAAGAAAGAGGCAGGACTGAGAGAAGGATGCCATTTAGATGGCAGTTCTGGTACAGTTCAGTAGTTAGATGGGTGCTATGGAGAAGTGGGGAGAGAGGGGAAGGAGAAACATATGGGTAAACAAATTGGGACAATCTCAAGTGTCTAAAAAAAACAGAGGGACCTTGTGTATCAGCACTATTGTCTACTCTGCCTTATCCTTGTATTCTTTGTCTGACAAAGAACCAAAGTATAGCAGAGCCTAAACTCTGCTTTCTTTTTCTGGGTGATAGTTCAAGTAACTCAGGCTAGACACGAGTTGACCATTAGGAGGTCTAATGTGGGAGGAATGGACAACAGTTAAACCACAGATTTCACACTTGTTTTTCTTTTGTAGAAAATAATACAGCCTACCAGTGACCAAACTGAGATAAAAAAATAAATGGGTCACTTCAGTATAAGCCCAAGTTCCCTTACTCCTGCCCATATGACCAGCCTCTCAGCCTCTCATAGCTATAGTTTTCTCCTCTAGAAAAAAAAAACATGAGAATAATATGATAGCATCTGGTAAAACACATACAAAGCACTAAGAATACTTGAAAGAGTCTCTGGACCATTTGAGTGTTTAATATTTGTTAATGAGGACTCATCTGAGGAAATTGAGTCTAGGAGTTGTAATTCCCAGTGAGGCATCTTGGATCAGATACTTAGCTTGCTGCGGTAATTAAACATTCTTTATCTCGGTATCTCCATATATATATGTGGATAATAATAATAATAATAATAATAATAATATCTACCTCATAGTCTTGTGATGAGGAGTAAGTTACAAATATGGGTATCAAGTGATGCCTGGCATAATAGGTGACAATGGACAATTCTACCATTACAATCATAAGTTTCATCTCATTAGTAGTTGCATATCATCATCGTCATCATCATCAGCTCCTTCATTTCTTCTGTCCAGTTTAGGGTGGTGGTAAATTGAAAATTAATGTGGATTATATTTAAACTGAGGTGCTACCTGCATAACTTGATTTTCTTAATGTATTTCATAAATATAAAATTTTCATAAAACAAAACATCTTCTCCTGCTAAATTAGGCTTACTATTTCAGGAAATAATTCTGTAACATTTGTTAATCTTATAATTTCATATTTATGTAGCACCTTTCACCCCTAAGAGAGGGAAATGAAGGTAAATGTTCTAATATCTTCTCAATTCTGGCTGAAGTTCTATTGAAAATTATGACTTGGCTCCAGGATTCACATCATGTCTTTTGTAGAAAATGCCACTGCTGTCATCCAGTAGGGCTGCTTACTGCCAGGAACCAAGAAACAAACTGGAATTGGGCACTTATTCTGGGCCTTCCCATTTTAATGGAAAGTGCTCAATTTATTTCTACTTACATCCATTATGTGGGCAATATTAAGTGTTTTTTGGGTTGCCAGTCATGGGATAAGTGCTCTGAAGATGGAAACAAACTTGTTACTGAAGAGCTTGCAATTTGGGTG
This sequence comes from Sorex fumeus, assembly GCF_029834395.1. Lineage (NCBI taxonomy): Eukaryota > Metazoa > Chordata > Mammalia > Eulipotyphla > Soricidae > Sorex > Sorex fumeus. The sequence goes on from NW_026606060.1 coordinate 13,732,493, forward strand.
TGTAGCTCACCTAGTGTTGATGAGGAGGTGAGGTGATGAGGAGATGAAGGTGTGGTCTGAACAATTATAGAGCTGCTGCACCCCCATAATTGCCCAGAGCAGGGGGAAATAAGCGATTCACTGCACCTTCAAGAAGGCCAGCCTAGGGAACAGTCCTGGCCATGAAGTTTTTGACATCTTACAACCAACTTCTCCCATCTCATAGCATCACTTTGATTTTCTTCTTCTTTTTTAATTTAAATTTTATTGTCTAGTTCTCACTCTCAGAGAACCCGGCAGGCTACTGAGAGTATCCTGCTCGCATATGCCTGACTGGGAACACCTGTAAAGGTTATTAGAGGCTGCCCCAAAAGCTTCCATCCCTCTCAGAGAACACAGCAAGCTACTGGGAGTATCCTGCCCACTCGGCAGAGCCTGGGAAGCTACCCATGGCATACTTGATATGCTAAAAACAGTAATAATGATGGTCCTCATTCCCCTTGCCCTGAAAGAGCCCCCAATATGCCTTCGGGCTACACTAGCATGTGACAGAGACAAATGGAGACGTTACTGGTGCCCGCTTGAGCAAATTGATGAACAACGGGATGATAGTGATAGTGAAATTTTATTGAATAACAGTGAGATAGTTACAAGCTTTTATGTTTGGGTTACAATCACACAATGACCAAACACCCATCCCTCCACCAGTGCACATTTCCCACCACCAATATCCCCGGTATCCCCCCCCCCCCCCGCTTTCCTACCCTCCCCCTGCCTCCATTTCCATGAGTATGAGTCTGGCACTGGGGCCTCTGAGCTAACTCGTGGTGGTGGTAGTATGTGAGTTTTGAGCAGAGCTGAACACCTGACTATCAGTTCTGGAATCACTGGACATTCCTCAGGGAGGTCTGAGAACACTCGGGGATGCTGCCCGTACAAACTGGGGCTGACACTACATGACATTGAAGGTCACGCTGAACTTTATACTTGCTTGATTTTACATTTGCTGGGGTAAGCTTCCATAAAGTGAAGGGCTTTAGGAAGTGAAACTATGAAATGGGAAGATTATTGTGTGTCTAGGAGCCCACGATGCATGCATTCTCCTCATTTCTGTTTTCTCTCTGGATCATGTCTGATCAGACAATTTCTAGTTCCTCGTCAACTAGATTTCCTTAAGTTGAGCTATGGGGTGAAGCTAAGCAACTGGAGATTATATTTATGATAGAATGCGGATGAGGAAATCACAGACCTCTTATGGAACCGCCTCGCCCCTAAGGGACTTCTGTGCTTTTTCTTGCCCTCAGTGACAAGCACATACTTCCCTATGATTTGCATACCAGTAAACTCAGAGCAGATTGGTGATTCAATATGCTCCTAGATGATGCACCCACATTTTAATATTCCTATTTCCTTTTATTTCTCGGATCTTTATTTTTACCTTTGTTATTTCCCATGTTATTGTGCCTAGGCATCTAATCCACCTTTAATTATCTGTGGCTCAAACCCAGCAGCAGTGCATGTGGTAAGCAGAAGTGTTAGATGCCAAAAGCAGAGTCCCTTCTCAGGAGACTCTTCCACTCCTCCATGATAAAAATAACCCCTCACATGGGCAGAACACATTTCAGTTTGTAAAGTGCTCCTCAGACTTTCATGACCACCTTGTGAAGAAGATGAAGGTCTTTATTTTCCTCTTTTGTTCTGAAGGCTGGAGCTATAGCACAGTGGGTAGGGCTTTTGCCTTGCTTGTAACTGACCTGGTTCAAGCTATCTGACCTTCTTGGAGAGCCTGGCAAACCACCGGATCTCATGTTCCTGGGAAACCAAGTTTGGCACTTCCAGGCCAGTGGGAAAATGGGGAAACCAGACTCTTAGGAAGAAGTGTGTTGTTCTCCATCCCAGAGAATGTATATTAATAATTCCCTTTAGGGGCACACTAAGCCAATTATTGACTGCTGTTGTCTAGTAAGAATAGAGTCCCAGACTGGAAGCCAGGCCTTCTCAACTTCTCTTACTCTCTCCACTGCCAAATACCTTTGCTTAGAGATGTGAGGGGTGTACAGTTCTTAAAAGCAGTGTCCCTCACTAAGCTTCTCTACATGGAAAAAGCAACTTCCTCTGTTCTGTTCATTGTACTTAATCCTTTACTCTGCCAGATTTGTTGACCCACATGTGTTTCTTCCTCTCTCCATCCCCTGATGCCTCTTTTGTGCCATGAATGGCAACATCTATGTTCTATTCCTTTTAGTAACTTGCGTGGCTTTGATTATGGCAAACAGAGGACACCTGTTTTTTGTTTGTTTGTTTGTTTTTAAATAAATAACATTTTAATTGAATCATTGTGAGATAGAACTATACAAAGTTGTTCATGATTGGATTTCAGTCATACAATGTTCCAACACCCATCCATCCACCAGTGTACATTTCCAAGAACCACTGTCCCCAGGTCCCTCCCATCACCCCCATCCCCCAGGCCCTACCTGACTTTATGGCAGAAGCTTTTCTTCTCTCTCTCTCTCTCTCTCTCTCTCTATCTATCTATAACTCTATCTTTCTGTCTTTCTCTATCTCTCTCTTTGTCTGTCTCTCTTTCTCTGTCTCTGTCCCTCTCTCTCTCTACTTTTGGCCATAGTGGTTTGCAATATTGATACTGAATATCCCTTTACCTACTTTTAACCCTTAGCTCTTGTCCAATGTGATCATTCCCAGCTATTATTGTCATACTCATATCTTCTCTATCTTACCTACCCTCAGCCCCACACACACTGTTTCCATGCATCACCATCACTGCAGGGCCCATCAGCATCACATCCTCCTAGAAGAAAGATCTCCAATATCTTTCTACCTCTAAAACTCTTGTATACACACACAAACACAAGCACACACACAGAGTAGATGCCCTTACATTGTCATAATGTGATACAAACAGACGATTCAGTGAAGTTCAACTTGGATTTTAAAAGGAGAAATGAATATTGCAGGTATTTAGAAGTTATTTCCCAGTGAATAGATCCATGCATCACCATCACTGCAGGGCCCATCAGCATCACATCCAAAGCATCCAAAGTGCTTACATTGAATCACTTTTGACTAAGAATTTTGGGAGGGAAACAGCCCTCTTGGGAATCCTTCACTCCCTCCTCTCTCACTCCCAAATTATGAGTGACAGCATAAACCAATAGCATCTAAAAATCATGAGGTTCTTCTTGAAATCAGTCTTGATTTCTGCTAAATGTATATATGTATATGTATATGTGTATATATACATATACATATACATATAATATATATATATATCATCCGGTCCCCACTGCACTTTACGTTTGTTGTAGTGGATTCTGGTGTATATGATCATTATCAAATCCAATCACATACGTGAATCTGCTCATGGTAATTTTTACATATTTTTTTCAAAAATATACTAGAATATCTGCATACTAACCTCATTCCTCATCCTAGAGAAAAGTCTTTGGTGACTGTTTGTATCACGTTATGACAATGTAAGGGCATCTACTCTGTGTGTGTTTGTGTTTGTGTTTGTGTGTGTGTATACAAGAGTTTTAGAGGTAGAAAGATATTGGAGATCTTTCTTCTAGGATAACTTTTTGCTTTTCTACTAACCTCACTTGCATGGGTTTGGAGCCCTTTAATTAAAATCGTTGTGGGGGCTGAAGCGATTTGATAGTTGGTAGAGCATTTGCCTCGCACAGCTGACCTGGGTTTGATCTCCAGCATCCCCTGTAGACCCCTGAGTACTGCCAGGGGTAATTCCTTAGTATAGAACCAGCATCAACTCCTTAGCACCTCTGGGGTTTTGGTCTCTTGCATATAGTTTTAGGCTTAAACCACCCCCATGTAAATAAATAATATTTAAAATAGATTAAATATTATTCATTTATTGTTACTAAGCATTAAATAAAATAAATAATACTTTAAAATAAAATGAAAATTATTGTGGTTATGTTTAAAAATTTTATTTTCTGTATGAAAAGTTCTGAGGTTGTCATTATTGTCTATTATGAATATAATTGAATGCGAAGCACTCGCATCTCATAAAATATCTTTCCCAGTGCCAGGGGTAAATCTTCAAACAAATTATAACCTTGTGTCTTTCTTTTGGATTTTTGGGAGCCATCTGGCAGTGCGCAGGGTTTTCTTCTAGCTCTGTGTCCAGGATTCTCTCCTGGCTGTGCTCAGGGGACCATGGGTGGTGCTGGGAAATAGGACTCAGGCAGACTGCATGCAAGGCAAACACCTTACCCTCTTTACTATCTCTCTTAATTTATTCAAGTCTCTATGTTATAGCATGCTTGCAATATGATATATTGATAAAATCTCTACCTCTCCCACCAGAACTGAGTAAATGAAAAGAAGCATTGTGATCTTTTTTCCATAGTTTCTCAACCTGACAGAGGGTTGAACACTGAATTCCTAGTACAGATTATAGAATTGTGACCAAAACTAATCATGAGAGGATATTTCAGTTTGGGGCTGGAAAGATAATTCAGTGAATAAGGTGCTTGCTTTGTACACAACTTACCAAAATCCAATCTCCATCACCAAGTATATTCCCCTCAGCACCACCAAGAGTGCCCTGAGCACAACCAGATATAGCCCCAAAACAAAGGAACAAGAGATATTGTCACTTTCCCAACTGTACATCAAGTTCTACAAATTAAACATCAAATATTATATAAAGTTCTTTTAACAAATACAGTTGTGATGAGGCTACATAAAGCCATAATTGGTGACTTTTACTCTGAGTTTAATTCCCCAGATAGACTATGTAAAAATTAGAAATAGATAAAGAACTTTAGGAAAACCTGAACAGAATCTTTTGGACTTGATATTAGTGATGGACAGGAAAATAGGGCAATAAAACCTTATATACAGAAGGGTTCACAAAAGCAAGTTTAAAAATAAAAGTTCAAAGGGAAAAATGGTAATAACTCTGGCTGAAGCTCTGTAGGTACAGAATATAAACTTTTGGACACAATGCTGTAGAGTTGAATGAGAAAGAATAGGTTGGATGTCCTCTGATGAGCTTCTAAGGTATATACAGAAGATGCAAGAAGAGATTCGTTCTCTTGGTGGAAAGATCAGGGTAAATTTTAGAGTTGTCTTTAATTCCAAATAACATTTCAAAGTGACCTGGTTTATTATATATATACATTTATACATTTAACTTTAATACATATGTATGGCTATAAATATTTATCTTGATCTTTATTCTTCTATGTATTTTTTCTCCAAAAGGTGAAAAATATCACTGCGTTTAATTCATCTATGTCAATGTTTTGTTAACCTTTGTGTGTGTTGTTTTACTTTTCATTATTCCCCTAGGAACCTATTAAAAATATCTCCCCCAAATCATCACTTACATTATAATGTTAATATCACAAGTATACTGTATATGTGTGTATGTACTACAACTTTTGGGAAGGTCATTGACAATTTAATATCTAGGATTTTTTTTATTTTTTATTGTTTATTTTTATTTTTTTTTTGCACCCTCCACATAAAATTTTTCTCCCTTGAGGTACATGATATATGTCATAACTGTTTTCTCTATAAACAAAATGTAGCTTTGAAGTGAAGTGGTTTGGAGCTCTTTTCTTTCTCTTTTCATAAACATTTAAAAATTTATTTTAATGTACACAAAATCCTCAAGTACTGATATAATTCTAGAGTTGAAATTGACAAGATAACAAAGCTACAAAATTAAAATCAATAGATATAAAAATAAATTTTATGTGAAAATCATTTAATTTTATCTTGGGGTTGTTAAGTCCTTGTCTAAGAATTTGGTAAGCTGTTTGTTGCTATTTGAGCCTTCTGTGTTATTGTTTTTGTTTGTTGAATTTAGTTGGCTGCTATCATGTTACTTTTTCATCTAATTTGATGTGCTCCTATGGAATATCATATTGAGGAATCAAGTGGTGTCATGTGGCTGTATATGTGAACACAGGTCGAGACTTCAGAATCTATGGTCAGGATCTAAGGTGATGGTGTAGTTCATCTGTTGGCAAAAGGGAGTACACTCACAAAAGCCCCTTTTTCTATTAGTTGAAGCTCTAATCTATGCGTTGTGGGTATCCTGTGTTCTCCACAAGATTCCATCTATATGATTTTAACATCCCCTTAGCTCCTATTACAAATTAAAAAAAACAATTAAATATAAACAAAAAATTAAACGTGCTGCTATTACTTCTTTAGTTTTTTCTTCACACTAAAGTCTCCCTCCCTCCCTCCCTCTCTCCCTCCCTCCCTCCCTCCCTCCCTCCCTTCCTTCCTTCCTTCCTTCCCCTCCCTTTGTTTTCCCCTTCTCTCTCTGTACTTCCATAAATCTTGGAGAGCTCTTGGTAGCAGAGTCTAAAACTAGGTATCTATTCCAGGAAGACAAAGACTCCTATTAGTTACTGGAATATTTGCAAAAGATTCCATTTGCTTTTGCGAGAGGAATTCTTTGGCCACTACATAACATTGTGTTTCTTTTATCAAATCCATGGCTGTACATCAATTAGGTTATGTTAGGTTATGCTATACCAACAAAATAATCTAATCTATGCTTTAAGGGTATTTGAAAACAAAAACAAAAATGTAGTGTTTCTATGTCAGAAGGATAAACAACTCTGGAGGCCCTCATTTAAAAAATGTTTTTTTTTTATTTAGATTTTTATTAGTGAAACAAAATGAGGTACAGTTGTAGATGTACAAATTTTTGTGCTTGGGTTTCAGTTATACAATGATCAAATACCCATCCCTCCACCAGTGCCCATTCTCCACCACCACTGATCCCACTTATCTCCCACCCCCTGTCCCCCCCATTCCCACCCTGCCTCTGTTGCAGGGAATTCCCCCTTGTTCTCTCTCTTATTTTGGGTGCTGTGGTTTGAAAAATGGGCATTGAGTGGCAATCATGTTCGGTCTAGAGTCTACTCTCAGCACGCATCTCCCATTGTGGGAAGATCCTCCCAACACCCTTTATTTGGTCCTCCCTTCTCTATCTGAACTGCCTTTTCCCCAGCGTGTGCTGCTGGCCTCCAAGCCGTGGAGTAAACCTCCTGGTACTTAAAATCTGGTACTCGGCTATTCTTGGGTGTAATTCTCCTATTTTGTTACTTTATATTCCCCAGATGAATGCAATATTTCTATGTCTGTCCCTCTCTTTCTGACTCATTTCGCTTAGCATGATACTTTCCATGTAGTACCAATTGTATATAAATTTTATTACTTCATCTTTCCTAACAGCTACATAGTACTCCATTGTGTAGATGTACCAAAGTTTCTTTAACCAGTCATTTGTTCTTGGGCATTCAGGTTTTTTCCAGTTCCTAGCTATTGTAAACAGTGCTTCAATGAACATACAAGTGCAGACGTCACTTTGACTATACTTTTTTAACTCCCTGGGATATATTCCCAGAAGTGGTATTACTGGGTCAAATGGGAGCTCAATTTCTAATTTTTTGAGAAACGTCCATACTGTTTTCCAAAAGGGCTGAACCAGTTGGCATTCCCACCAGCAATGAAGGAGGGTCCCTTTCTCGCCACATCCATGCCAACACTGGGTGCTTTTGTTCTTTTGGATGTGGGCCAGTCTCTGTGTTGTGAAATGTTATCTCATTGTTGTTTTGATTTGCATCTCCCTGATGATTAATGATGTAGAGCATTTTCTCATGTGCCTTTTAGCCATTCGGATTTCTTCTTTGAGAAAGTTTCTGTTCATTTTGTCGCCCCATTTTTTGATGGGGTTGGATGTTTTCTTCTCGTGGAGTTCAACCAGTACTTTGTATATCCTTGGTATCAACCCCTTGTCAGGTGAGTATTGGGAGAATATCCTTTCCCATTCTGTAGACTGTTTTTGTATTTTGGTCACTGTTTCTTTTGAGGTGCAGAAGCTTCTTAGTTTAAGATAGTTCCATTTGTCTATCTCTGTTTTCACTTGCTTGGCCAGTGGTATAACATCTTTGAAGATATCATTAGGTTCAATGTCATGGAGAGTTTTGCCCACTTTGTCTTCAATGTACCTTATGGACTCCAGTCTGATGTTGAGGTCTCTAATCCATTTTGATCTTACTTTTGTATATGGCATTAGGCAGAGATCTGAGCCCTGTTTTTTGCATGTAGTTGTCCAGTTTTGCCAGCACAATTTGTTAAAGAGGCTTTCCTTGTCGCACTTCACATTTCTTGCTCCTTATCAAAGATTAGATGATCATATGCTGGGGGGGGGGGGCGGGAGAGATATCAGTATATTCAACCCTGTTCCATTGGTCTGCAGTTCTGCCTTTGTTCCAGTACCATGTTGTTTTAATTATTACTGCTTTGTAGTAGAGTTTGAAGTTAGGGAGGTTGATTTCTTCCATATTCTTTTTCCCAAGAATTGCTTTAGCTATTCGTGGGTGCTTATTGTTCCATATGAATTTCAGGAGTGTTAGCTCCATTTCTTTGAAGAATGTCATGGGTATCATTATGGGGATTGCATTGAATTTTTACAGTGCTTTAGGAAGTATTGCCATTTTGACAACGTTAATTTTCCTGATCCATGAACAAGGGATATTTGTCCATTTCCTGGTGTCCTCTTTTATTTCCTGAAGCAGAGTTTTGTAGTTTTCTTTGTACAGGTCCTTAACTTCCTTTGTTAAGCTAATTCCTAGGTAGTAGATTTTCTGGGGCACAATTGTGAATGGGATTGTTTTATTCATGTCACTCTCTTCTCTCTCACTATTTGCGTATAGGAAAGCCATGGACTTTTGGGTATTGATTTTATAGCCTGCAACTTTACTGTATGAGTCTATTGTTTCTAGGAGTTTCTTTGTAGAGGTTTTACAGTTCTCTAAGTGTAGTATCATATGATCTGTGAATAGTGAGAACTTGATTTCTTCCTTTCCTATCTGGATGGACTTAATATCTTTTTCTTGCCTGATCACTATTGCAAGAACTTCTAGTACTATATTGAACAGCAATGGAGAGAGTGTGCATCCTTGTCTCATCCCTGATCTTAGTGGGGAGGGTCTCAGTTTTTCCCCATTGAGGATGATGCTTGCTGTAGGCTTGTGGTAGATGGCTTTAACTATATTGAGGAAAGTTCCCTCTATCCCCATTTTGGCGAGGGTTTTCATTATAAATGGGTGCTAGATCTTGTCAAATGTTTTCTCTACATCTAATATATTTTTTATCTTTTTTTGTTGATATGATCGATTATGTTGATTTTTTTCCGAACGTTAAACCATCCTTGCATCCCGGGTTGAATCCCACTTGGTCATGCTGTATGATATTTTTGATGAGTTGTTGAATTCTATTTGCTAGTGTTTTATTGAGAATCTTTGCATCCGTGTTTATGAGGGATATTGACCTGTAGTTTTCTTTTTTTGTGCTGATTTTTTTTTTTTGGTATGAGAGAGATATGGGCTTTATAGAAACTGTTTTGGAGAGTTTCTGCTTCTTCAATTTCCTGGAAAAGCTTGAGAAAAACTTGCAAAAGGTCCTCTTTAAATGTTTGGAAAAATTCACTAGTAAATCCATCTGGACCTGGGATTTTGGTTTTGGGAAGAATTTTGATTACCGTTTCAATTTCCTTGATGTTGATAGTTCTATTCAGATACTCTAGATCTTCTTGATTCACCCTTGGGAGATTATATGAATCCAGGAATTTATCCATTTCTTCTAGGTTGTCTTGTTTCGTGACATACAGACTTTCAAAGTAGTCTCTGATGAACTTTAGAATGTCTTTGGTTTCTGTTGTGATATTCCCTTTCTCATTACTGATTCGGTTTATTAGGGTTTTCTCTCTGTTTCTTTGTGAGTGTTGCTAGTGGTTTATCTATCTTATTTATTTTCTTGAAGAACCAACTCTTGGTTTTATTGATATTTCGGATTGTTTCTTTGGTTTCCATGTAATAGATTTCTTCTCTAAGTTTTATGATCTCTTTCCTTCTGCCTGATTTGGTCTCCTTTTGTTGATCCTTTTCTAAGATCTTGGACTGTGAATTCAAGTTGTTTATGTGTGCCCTTTCTTCCTTACTGAGAAATGCTTGCAGAGCTATAAATTTTCCCCTTAACACGGCTTTCGCTTCACCTCATAGGTTCTGGTAGATCGTGTTTTCTTTCTCATTTGTTTCCAAGTATCTTTTGATTTTTTCCTTCACATCCTTCCTGACCCACTCGTTCAACATTGAGTTGTTTAATTTCCAGGTGTTTGATTTGGTTCTTTGTGTCTGTGTGTGATTTACTTCTATCTTCAGTGCATCATGGTCTGAAAAGATTGTTGATACTATTTCTATCTTCCTGATTCTATTGAAGTATGTTTTGTGGCCTAGCACATGGCTTATTTTGGAAAATGTTCTATGTGCACTGGAGAAGAACGTGTACTCTTTCTTTTTCGGGTGTTACGCCCTGTATAGGTCTATACGCCCTCTCTCTTCTATTTCTTCTTTCAAAGCCATTGTTTCTTTGCTGAATTTTTGTTCCTGTTAATCTATTCAGAGGTGATACGGCAATGTTGAAGTCTCCGGCTACTCTTTTGTTGCTAGCAATGTGCTCTTAAAAATCTGTTAGCAGCTGTTTTAAATATTTATTTGTTCCCTCATTAGATGCATATACATTTAAGAGTGTGATTTCTTCCTGTTGTACGTATCCCTTGATGAATAGAAAATAGCCTTCACTGTCCCTTCTAATCTTTTTCAATGTGAAATTGATGTTGTTGGATACCAGTGTATGGGCACACTAATTTTTTGAGGGAGCTGTTTGCTTTCAGGATTGTTTTCCATCCTTTAAGTTTGTGTCTGTGTTTGCTCTTACTGTTGAAATGAGTTTCTTGTAGGCAGCAGAATGTTGGATTCTGTCCCTGAATCCATTTTGCCACTTCATGGCTCTTAATTGGTGAATTGATGTTGAGAGAGATTATTGTTATGGGGTTTTGTGTTATCTTCCTGTAAGGGTGTGCTGTGCTTGTAGGGTTTGTCTTGTCTTATAGTAGCCCCTTTAGCCCTTCTTTTAAGGAAACCACTGAAGACTATATTCCCCTCCCTCTTCACATGCCCAAAGGAATAGAAGAATGATCATCAATTGATTGATCATCAATGGTAAAAGGCAGTCTCAACAGCACCATGAGAACTGGCTTCCTGCTTCAGAGTAGAAGCCCTGGCTCCTCCTGGTTTCTTTTGGTCTACACAATCAAAGAAACTTCTCTAGTAACAAATTACAGAAATCATACCAGAAAGTATAGCCTTTTGTCCTCATTTAAGTACAGAAATAGCCCATATAACTTGTATTCCCAATTCATTAGTTAGAACTAGTCACCTGGCTCCATCTAAGCAGGAGAGGAGGAAATGCAATCCTACTATGGGCTGAAAGGAGAGAACACAACTGAGTTCTCTAAGGTGGTACTAGAATTTTCACTTTTCTGTATACGATATAAAAAGGTGGGAGTTCTTTTTCAATATTAGTAATTGATTTGAGATTACTCTTCAATATAAAAAAGTTGCCTTTCTTCTCTATTCCCTTGAAATAGTTTCTAAACTACTTCTCATTTTATCTTTACTCCCTCATATACTTTATTTGTGTTTACCTTTACCTTTCATCAACCTAAACCTTATTTCCTATTTAGATTTTGTTTTTCTAGACCATACGGCTTTCTTTCAATATCAGGCAAGCTAGTTTATAGAGTGAAATGCCTCAAGTACTATCTTTTCATGGAAAGTTGTAGCGCACATTCTTATGGGAACTAAAAGCCTTCAAGTATCTGAAGTGAATCTCATGGTGCCCATCATTTTTAGGTGAGCTGTCTTTCTTTTTGCCATTTCCTCTTGGAAACTACTCATTTTCAGGCCCATTCATATGAGTTTCAAATAGGAATTTTCCCCCCAGAATTATATCTCCATTCCTCCCACCATCCAGAGAATTCCCAGCTGTCTCTTCTGATAGAAATTTCTTTTCCTGTGTCTTAGGGCTTTCAATCTCAAAAGGAGATAAGACGATAAATTAATTGCTAATGGCAGAAAACAAAAGGAAGATTTTGACAGTCTTTATACCTTTGGATAGGTCAGAAAAGTACAATAGAACTCTGACTGAGGAGCTAAAACTGAGACTCAAAAAGGAGAACCTGGCCCTCAGATAACTTTGACACTTCAATGATATTATGTACATTTTACTGCTCTGGAAATTTATTATTTCCATCGCCAAGAGATGGATTTGGTTTTCTTTTCTTGATTTGTGTTAGGATAAAAATGCATTAATCTTTCTCTAATGCTAAAAAGAAACTTTTGTTTGGTATTCTTTAAATTTGAAATGTGTTTTCCATTATTCACCACATGAGCTCAAATTTGTAAAGAACATAAGAAACTGAAGACCTAATTTACTCCTTGTTCTGCTTTGTGGGAAACAAAGCAGAAAAGGATAATAGCCAAGGTCTGGTAGCTTCAGCCTGAAATCAATCTAGGTTTCACATTCCATATGAATGGTAAAAGCCTTGATGTCATTGAAAGGCACCTCTATTTCATCTTTATAGTGAGGAACAAAAAAAGGATGCCAAGTCCTGATAAAAGAAACTAGATTGGGCATTTCCCCCCTCAGGTCTATGAGTATTTTCACACTACCCACCTCTTTATGCCATGTCTGTCTCTGCTCTCCCATCCTTTCCTCACTTTACTCCTTCAGATTAGGTGTTTTATGATGTTCTCCTTAGAGAAGCCAGTGGAATTTATTAAAGCCACCTGCTCATAACCTCCCTGGTACAGGAAGAGCTGCCTTTCCTTCTTCCCCCTGACTACAGAAAGCTCTAGTGTCTACATTGAGCTGACTGTCTCACTTGCATCCCCATTGGGCCACTTCCTGTCATGAACAGCACAGCAGCATTCAATGTTTTCTCAGATCAGCAGCACAGTATGAAAGATGGCAGGAAACTGTTGGACAGCTATATAAAAGATGACATTTGGATGAAATAGCAGGGGCTATGTGACCTAAACACTGACTTGGTTGCCATCATCATTTTGTCTTGATTGCACTTGTGCAGAGTGCATAGATGCTCTTAACAACGAATCTACTGCTTTCCTCACCCTACATAGCCACTTCCCAGTGAAGTTACCCCTCTGGTTCTCACAGACCCTCAACTCAGCTCTCAACTCTAGATGGCGGAAGCTGGTCATTTGTCACAAGTGGTAGGCACTGAGTGAACAGTGATATTTTTTTCTCAGGGATGAGTGAACTTTTTGTGTCTGTTAAATAAAAGCTGGAAAAATCATCTTCAATGAAGGATCATTTAATCTCTGAGAAAATCGGGCTGGCTGATTTTAGCCTTGATCATGTGTGTTTGTTCCCACTGCAGTCTTTGGAAGTTGCCTGCCAAGGACAGGATTTGGTCTCAAGTGAGCAAGAAATACAGACAAATTAGGTGCCAGATTCCACTTGTCTAAAAATGGTAAATTAATAGTCCTTGCCTAATGGTGTTCTTTTTACTTGAGTTAAGGGCATAACTGAAATGTTCTCTTCCATGTAAAAACAGAATAGATTTTTGTTTCTTTGCTTCATTCCTCTCACAAGGAGTACAATCAATTTTGTTTGCAATAGAAAACTCTGAAGTTCCAATTGCTCTCTTTCTCTCATCCCATCCCCTCCCCAGAATACAATCCTATCCTTTAGTCTTAAATTAAAAAAGAAAACAATCTTGTCCTGCTCCAAAAGGTAAGAGGAGATAGATGGGAACATTTGTTTGTGACCTTCAACCAAAAAATTCTCTATCGGCACTATAAATTTGTTCCTTTGGTGAATGGAAGAGTGTGCTTCTCAGGATGGAGAATGTATTTGTACCCAAAATTTGAAAAGGAAAGTCAATTAGTCAAATTAATTTCTAGCTGACAGCCCTAAAATTTCATTTCCCATTGGCCACATCATGAAGCAAAGGAAGAGTTATAATGATTGTGAAAGATGCAGTGCTAGGAAATGGTGCCTTTCTTTCTCAGTCTTAATCAAGACTTTGCTTTTTCTGCAATCAAACTCAGTCTCTGCTGTCTTTGGGGAGAAAAGGTAAGGTAACCTGGGACCAACTCTTCACTGGTCTTCTGCATCCTTTAAGTTGCCTCTAGAAGATACTTCTTTGAATTCAAGAATGGCAGAATCACTCCGAAGCATCTATTCCTGCTAAGTTGTCAGTCACCAGGCAAAAATTCCCAGGGAATTGGGGATGTTAAGTAAGCTTTGTTAAGTAAAATGTCTATAGTTGATGATAGCATTGGGAAATTCTGCCACTAAAGAATAATTAAGGATAAGTCTTGGTCCATTTGATCCTAACTCATTAATACTAGTGAAAGTTTTATACAATTCTTGATCACTGAGTCACTTTCTGGACAGCATTTCTTTTACTTCATTGCCTAACATTGAATCTCTATAGCTGTTTTTCTGATCAAGATAACTGATCAGTGTGAAGTGAACATTTGAACACATCTCTGAGGTATTTATAAACCAGATATTTACCACAATGTATAATTTAAAAATTTCTATTTCTAGAAATTATAAGTGAAATATCTTCAGAAGTCAGGGCAATGAGGGAATTGGCTTTAAGGCATGCCCTAGAGAATGGTTTGGATTATGGTTTCTCAATCTTTTACCAACCATGCCTGTTTCTGATTTTGTTTCCTTTTTGTGAACCCCTTGTTCTATCTGTTTCCCACAGTTTTGTGTTGGAGCTTTATAGTTTTGTGTTTTTCACCTGGGGCAGCTTGGAACATGGCCTCATGACAAGAAATTTTAGATGATAGAACTAAACATATCCATTTGAAGTCAGCCATATTAGAAATGTTGATTTTGACTTCTGGTTTGATAGTTTAAAACCCCATTGTGCTTTGTAGTGACTCTTAAAAATATGCCTTGCATATTCAATTTAATGATGAAATGTCATTTGGTTAATAGCAGAGTGAGCTAGTAATCCCTTCGTACATGTGGAATGCATGATAGAATAATTGGATCAATCTGGTCTTCTGGTTTTGGAACATCATTTTCCCAATCTGTCAACTTATTCTCCTCTTCTTACACCCACATAAACACAGATTTTGGTTATGACTCTGGGTTGTCTCCAAATGTCCAAGAACATCCTTCTTGTCTTTCTGGATAAAGGAAAATAAACGCCCCACCCCACCCCATGCCCCCACACTATGGATGCTGAACATGTTGAAAATACAGAAATGAGTCTCCTTTGAGTTTCTACCTGAACTTGTACTGAATTGCCTCTACTTCCTTTTATCCTTACTACTTACTACTATTTGAATGTTGTGATCTCTCTTTGTGATCTCTGTCAATAAAAGTAGTAATCATTATCTGGAGTTGAATGTATCATGGAAAACTCAGTGTTTTACTTTTCTACTAACTTCTTAAATACACTTGTATTTATTATTTTTCTGAGTAAAAGTTATTTAAGAAAAATAAAATACTTCTGAAATTCAGTTTGCTTTTGAGCATCTTGTTGTTAATAAAAATGAACAAAAATAGGAAGTTTTGCATTTGCTTTTAGTTTTCAAGAAAGTCAATCTGATTTTAGTATACAATTATTGGACATAGACCTATCTGTGAACTTATTCATCCTAGGTTTTGTTAATTTCCTCCCTGGATAATTGAGGAAGATATGACTTACTTAAAAGAACTTACATAATAAAGGATTTTTTTCTTAAAGCTGCAAACATCATTTTTGCCTCTTATATGAGAATAAAGAATCCATAATCAGTGTTATAATGAGGGGAAGGGAATGTATGAAAGAAATACATACCTTAAACTTGATTTAGAAATGGGCACAACTGTGTATTTGTAGATATATGTTAGAGAAGTTTATAATAATTATGCATGGTGAGATCTTATAAAATCAGAAATATCTGAAATGAAAATATGGATTCCAGAAGGCTAAGGAAGGAACTATAGAACATTATTTGTTCTTTATCAATTTGTTCAAATTATCACTGTGAAGTTGAAAAAACATACTTTAGGCTCAGCCAGGCATTATTCTTCATTGCTGGTAAAGCAATAAACCACAGAAATCCACTGTCAAATCCATTGAAAAAGTGGCAAATCATTAAATTGGTAGGGCTTTTGAGACTTGGCCTGGCCACCAATTAAAAAAGCACAATTGAGAAAATCCCACTTTATTTATGTTTTAGTTTTATTTTCTTATCATTGGGGGTGGGGGCACGCCACACCCTGCAATGCTCAGGGCTTACTCCTGACTCTGTGCTCAGAGGGTACTACAAGTAGTAACAGGGAAGCATATGGTGCCGGTAACCTAACTGTGTTTGGCTATGTGCAAGACCAGCATCTTATCCCTGTATTAAGTAACTTCATCTTAACATGAGGAGCATGGACGCAATGCTCTCTAAGTCCCCTTGTAGCTTTAATATCATGAGTCATTTGAAAAATGCACTCAGATTGTGCAGGCATTGGGAACAGCATTGTCACTCCCCAGCATGGGGCCTGACCAGAACTCTGAACTATAGATAATAATAGGTCAGAACTGACCCCTTGACCCGGTCTGTTCTGACCTCCTCTGGTCTCCGTGTCCCAGAAACTTTTATACTTATTCAAAGGGTGAGTCGCCTGTTTGGTAATACATTTAAAAAAAATATGGGAAACAACTGCATGCTTGTATCTTTCCTACCTTTTCAAAATAGTTTTTAGCATGGTAGTCTGGGAATAGTGGTGGTGAATATGCTGAAATAGCCGGTAATAAAGAACCAGATACTCATCAGTCACACAAAGACTAATTGTCTTCATTTGGGGAATTATTTTGCCGGTACACCCTTGAGACCTCTCCATGAAATAACATGTTCTGGACCACTTCAGGAGCCTATTTATGTCCACTTTTACCTGACAACATGGTTTGGTAGATTGTTATCCATCTTTCTAGAAATGCAATTTCACTATTGATGCATTATTGCTTAGAAATTCCTTCCTTTTACCCCTCAGAAGATCAGCCATGCATTTTTCTTGTTTCTTAATCCTCCCTTCACCAATAATACAAATGAAATAGAAATTTCACTTTTCACTTTCTACACCGTGATGTTAGAACTAGGGTTTTGTTTTTCTAAGCAGCTATTCCTTTCTAACTGTAGACTAGGTTAGCAAACTCAGTACCCTCACCCACTCTGGAGGTCTAAGGGAATCAACACATTAGAAGGAGGCATTTTTGGGAAAGAACTGTTGGTATGTTGTGCCAGCCTCTTCCTCGAGCAAAAAAGAAATGGGCTCTGAAAAAATAATTGGGAAACTTACTGGGGAAAAAAGTTCCTCCATCACCTTTGTGATAGCAGTTACAGAGAACTGTGGTCTCATCAGGTGGAGACCATTTGATGAGTGAGAAGTAGGCTGCAGCTACTGCCACAGTGAAGCAGAGAAAAAATGACTGAGTTGGCCTTCATTCCCAGAGGTTTCAGTGAAAAGGATTGGTATTTCCTGTGCACTTTGGTTAGATCTTATTCAAGATGACTGCTTGGAAAATGGATAGTCATCTGTGAAAAAGGGAAGTGTTACTAGATTCTTAGGATCTGGGGCAGAGGAATGTGGCAGTGATGTAGAGAGCACAGGCAGCCCCAAGCATCTGTTGCCCAGCACTAGAGGCAGCAGTCATGTGAAGTGGGAGCAAACTGCCCTGTTTTCCATTTTTCTTACAGTCTCTGCCTCATCCTGCAGATATTGAAAACTCCTATTAGGTAGTCGGGGAAAACAAGGACTGAAGCTGCCAGGTTAGGGAACAGAATAGTAATTAAGCTTCCTCATAATGATCTCAACATAGCAAGTACAGGCTCAATTTTAAGCAGATTTCAAAATCTAAATTTGATAGAGAACTGTATTTGGTCAGTAGAGTAATACCCCCAGGCCACATCCCCTAACGCTCACAAAACTGTTCAAATCCTAAATGCAAAAAACTATGAATAAGATACCATGTATGGGAAAAGATAATTTGCAAAGAAGGTAAATGTGGAAACATATGGAATGAAGGTGGCTAACCTGCTGATTTTCAACTGATAGGAACATGAAAATTCCAGGTGGATCCAAGATAAACACAGGGGTCTCAATAAGCAAAGGCTGGAGGCATGAGAGTTAGAGTCTTAGGAAAGTGGTACCCAAGATTCCAGTAACTATCACTTATTTTGAAGATGGAAAGGAACTGCAAAACTAGAAAAGTGAAAAGCCTATGATAAAGGAAGTGAGGAAATAGATTCTCTCTGGTTTCCAGAAAAGAACACCACCCTGCTGAATCCTTGATTTTGTTTGGGGCTCACTTGTATCAGTGCTCCAGGCTTACACCTGGCTCTGTCCTCAGGGGTTACTCTTGAGAATCTAACTGGGGTTGGTCATAGGGAAGGCAATACTTTGTATTGTTTTTCTAATCCCTATTTGTGTTGTTTTAAGTCGCTGGTTTTGGAAGTGATTTGAAGCAGCAGAAATAGAAAACTAATGGAGAAAATACCTGAATTGAAACTATTACTTGCATAAGGTTCCCCAAAAGTGATGGGTAGAGGTAAAGAATTTCCTAGGTTTTAAATTAAGAAAAGTAAACCAAAAAGTAAAGTTGCTTAAAGAATAAAGGGGTTGGGGTTGGGGGCATAGGGGCATGTGGCCCATATCTAAAGTCCAAGTCTAGGATATTAATTTTTCATAGGGCAACATTACTGCCAAAATACTTAGCTTTGTCAGGTAGTTATTAATAGAAGCCTTACCCATTTGTCAGCATCATTGAAAGAGGACTGACCAGGCAGTAATCAAGGAAAATTGTAATCTTTGTGGTTGGAGGACTGATAGTAAATGAATATAGTGAGGAATAAAATTGGAAATGCATATTAAATTCTGCTTGATGGACTTTAGATATTATAGGAAATAAGTTGCATTTACCCCCAATAATCTTAAATAGTATATGAACATTTGAACTATGGAAGTGGCAAAGGAACTAGAATGTGAAATGATTGGAGACAAAATGTTAATGTTTAAAGATGACAAGGTTGGGACAGATAGTACAGAGGTTCAGGCACTGGCTTTCCATGTGACTGACCCCGGTTTGAATTCTGTTACCGCATATGGTCCCCTGAGCACAGAGCCAGAAATAAGCCCTGACATAGCTAGGGCTCCAAAACAAACAAACAAAAGTGATAGAACATGTACATAAACTAAGAAGCATAGTTTAAAAAGTAAAATGGAAAACAAAGAATATTAATTTTTCCTTTCAGTTTTATTTGGGCCACACTGGATTGTGCTCAGGGGTTACTTTTGATGGGGACCAAGGACCATATGGGTGACAGGAACTGAACCTGGCTCAGCTGTGTGCAAAGCAAGTGCCTGATCCATTCTACTATCTCTCCAATAATCTTAGTGGTTTTCAGCTGGACATTGTTAGCAGATAGTGAATGCAGGTGGGAAGAAGTAGAGGGACAGCTTTTTATTGTTGCTTATCTGTTTTGGTGGTAGGAACCTTTGAGATGATTAAGGGTCACCACTTTGGAGCAATTCAACCTATTCAAAATTGCATCAACATTCAAAGATGGAAGTCAGAGATTATATTGGGATTATTTGGGTGTCTTTGCCAGAAAAATCCAAATGGTTAAGGTTACAGAAATGAGATCATCTAGGAAAAGAGTATTGAGAATCATATTTATGCTCTATTGGCCCAATAACAAGAACATTTTAATGAATCAACAGCAACACCTTTGTAGCAGTCTTAAACATTGCAAATGATGTTCATCTCTTCCCACTGCTGAATGGGAAAAGATGTTGAATGAAGGGAGAATTGAGAGCTTGCTGAACAGAAATGAAAGCTGAGGTGTAAATGTGACAAAGACTGAGTAAATATTAGGTAGGTCCCAGCGAGCAGTGAGAAGCAACTTTTAACAGTATCAAAAAGTGTGTTTCAGTCTGAGCTGTAAATTGAGAGGAAAAACTAAATGGGGAAGACTGGATAGTGGGGAAAGAAAGCAGAGGAGGAAAATGTTAGTGATTTTGGTGATAATGGCAGGTCTGCCTGAACAGAAATTTGTATGGTGAGAGAAAGATAGGCGATGTCATTTCCTCCGGGGGAAATTAAACTTAAATAACTGTATTTATTCCACCACTTTTTGTTTAGCACTTCTGAGCTTGTGAAGGTCCTGAACTTCTTGGGAAGTTCCCTCTACTCTAGCAAGTGTGTGAGTGGTACATAGAATGGAATTGGGCATCACGATCTCAGTGGGGTTGGTGCTTGGTATCATAGTTTATACCCAGTCTAATACAGAGAAAAGAAGATCCTACGATTTGAGAAGTGAGCAGTCTAATTGATGAGGCCAATTTTTTTTCACAAAAATTACTTTTAATAGAGTCAAACTCAGGAGACAAATTTTTTAAAAATATTTATTTTTATTGAATCACCATGAGATACAGTTACAAAGCTTTCATGTTTGAGTTTCAGGCATACTATGACCAAACACCCATCCCTACACCAGTGCATATTTTCAACCATCAATGTCCCAAGTATTCTTGTCCCAGCCCACCTCTCCCCAAGATTCTCTGGCAGACAACTTCCCTCATACTCTCTCTCTCTCTCTCTCTCTCTCTCTCTCTCTCTCTCTCTCTCTCTCTCTCTCTCTCTCTCTCTCTCTCCTTTGGGGCATTACTGTTTGCAATACAGATACTGAGAGGCTAGCACGTTTTTGTCCTTTATCTACTTTCAGCATACATCCCCTATACCTAACAATCCCTCCAACCATTATTGACTTAGTGATCCCATCTCTATTCCAGCCTCCTTCTCCCCTAGCTCATGAATTTGGCTACCAATCATGGAGCAATATTCTTGGCCCTGTCTCTACCGTCCTTGGGTGTCAGTCTCATATTATGTTTTTTTTTATATTCCACAAATGAGGGCAGAGAAGACAAATTTTTAAAACTAATGCTATAAGATTGTAGAATGTAAGGAAGATTATATTAACCTATGTTAAGAGGGTTGAAGAAGGTTTCTGCATTGTATAGTGCTTTAACCTGAGTTTTGGATAACTAGAGAACAGGGTAAACTAAAGCATTGAACTGTTTAGAATTTGCCTTATACAAGACTGAATTGCTATTCTTGAGGAACTTCCTGAAAACCCTATTGCTCCACACCCTCCCACAAAAAGATAATCTCTTTCTACTTTGTGCTTCCACTCCAGCTGGCATAGACTACTACAGATGGTTTCTATTTCCCTGTATTTGCTCCTTTTATGGGCTGGCTCATTCAACAAGAGGTTGCTTGAGAGCAATCTGGGGTGGCTTGAAGGCAGCAATGATGCTTTCATTTTCCTTGACTTCATAAATTCTACCATGATGATTACTTAAGCATGGTGAATGAGTAAATGAAAATGAAATGCAATAACTGTCCTTTTGCTATTTTTTTAGTCTTCTGGTTAGCTGCAGTCAAAAACATAGCTGGATTTCATGACTGACTTTTGCTCTCTTTTCTCTTTACCTAGAAAGACAGAGTTTGGAAATACCCAATTTTATGAGTTTTCTTTAGCTTTGGTTTGTGGGTGACATATGGAAGTGCTCAGGGTTTACTCCTAGCTCTACTCAGAAATCACTTCTTGTGGTGTTTGGGGTACCCTGAGTTGTGCCGGGGATTGGACTGAAACATGGTTGGCTGAATTTAAGGCAAGTAACTTAACTGCTGTATTATCTCTTCAACCCCAGTCACTTTTAAATTGAT
Source organism: Sorex fumeus (assembly GCF_029834395.1). Taxonomy (NCBI): domain Eukaryota; kingdom Metazoa; phylum Chordata; class Mammalia; order Eulipotyphla; family Soricidae; genus Sorex; species Sorex fumeus. The sequence continues at coordinate 13,754,142 of NW_026606060.1, forward strand.
TTTACTTTATAATCCTCACTTAAGAAACCTCTCCTAGCTGGCTTGATTAGATGCTCTTAGGAATGTCCTTACCTAGAGCTAGTCTGGTAAAGTAGTCTTTTGAAATCTTTATTGGATTTGCCAATGGCTGTTATAATCTGAAAAAAATGTATGTATGCCACCCCCTCCCTTTTGGGTAAGTTACTTCCTACCTCATGTCTGTGAAGGCTGAAATAACTTGTCACTAGAGTCAAGTTAAAGGCTTTTGAATCTTTATTATCCTAGTGCCTAGTGTCTGAGTAAATCTCAGGACTAGGACTGATTCACAGCAATACACACACACACACACACACACATATGGGTATATATATATACGCATATATGTGTATATACATATATATACATAAATATGTGTATGTGTGTATACACGCATGCACATATATGTGGGTATATATTTGTGTATATATGCATATATGTGTATGTACACATATATACGTAAATATGTGTATGTGTGTGTACACACACACACACACACAAATCAAGTCAGTCAAGTCTGAAATTCCCATGTCCCTTTCTCCAGTCAGCTATCCACATCCACTTTCAATATCAAATTGTCTCCTTTCTTCTTTTGTGTTTTCTCTCTGATTGCAGTTCATTCTTCAGAAATTGAGTCTTCATCCAGGTGTCTTCTGCTGAAGGGGCATTTATCACATTTATTATATCAACTTTTTCTAAGTATCTCTTAAGAAAGGAAGTGACTTTTGTTTTGATATGAATAATTGCCTCATTGGCCTCTTATTTACTGTGTGACTTTCCCCTTGAGGAAACTACAGAGGTGGCAGTAGTGAGTGATATAATATTATATATCATACATAAACACGGTCCCTGGAAATAAACTTTCTTTCCATACTGGCTCTCCCATTGGATTCATGATAGAGGCAATCTAGGTACCCTTTCTTATCATCATTTGTAAAATGAGATGAACTGTTTCAAAGTGTGTTGGTAGGCATCATGCCGAACTGTAGGGGATTAGGGTGGCTGTTGTTATCATACTAGGAGGTTGTTGATTATCTTTTGGAGTTAGTCTGCTGAGTTCAAACATGACTTCCTACTTACTGTTCTATGGCCTTGAGCTTCCTTTTCAATTTACTTATCTGTAAAATGGTAATTATGGCAGCACCTACTTCATATGGCTTTGAAATTGCATAAAAAATGCAAAGCTTTATAAGATGAGGAACAATTAATACATTATCATTCCAACACTTGTGTTATTCTAAGTATTGTGAGAACTGAACAATGTCAAAGCACTTTTAAAATGTCATAAGCACAATAAGTGTATATGAGATTCCCTTGCTTGTAAGATTTTCTAAGAATCTTAAAGGCAAGTGACTTTGAATGGTTGTTTTTGTTTGTTTTTTGGAAACACCAAGCTGTGCTCAGGAAGTACTTCTGGCTATGCACTCAGGAATCGCTTCTGACAGGCAGTACTGCATGAAGTGCTGGGATCAAATGCGGTTGACTTAGTGCAGGGCAAGTACCTAGACTCTGTGCTATCTTTCAATCCCCATTAACTGTTCATCTTTATTTTTTTTATTAGTCTACCTTTTTTATTGAATCACTGAGAGATGGACGATTACAAAGCTGTTCATGATTGGAATTCAGTCATACTGTATTCCAACACCCATCCCTCCACTCATGTGCATTTCCCAGTACCAATGTCCCCAGATTCCCTCCCATCACCCCCCACCCCTGCCTGCCTCTATGGCAGGTGATTTGCTTCTCTCTCTCTCTCTCTCTCCCTGTCTCTCTCTCTCTTTCTCTCTCTATCTCTTCCCTCCTTCCCGCTGTCCTTTTGGGCATCGTGGTTTGCACTTTTGATACTGAAAAGTTATCATGAATATCCCTTTACCTACTGTTTTTTCCTTTACCTACTTTAAACCCTCAAATCTTGTCCAGCATTATCATTCCCGGCAATTATTGTCATACTGGTCTCTTCTCTATCTTACCTACCTTCAACCCCACACACACTTGTTGTTAGATCCAACCATTGACCAGTCCTTCTAACCCCTGTTCTCTCTGGTCATGGATATTAATCATCTATATATTTTTATATAAATGTTGAGAGCCCGGCAAGCTACCGAGAGTATTGGATATGCCAGACACAGTAACAACAAAGTCTCCAATGGAGACGTTACTGGGCCCGCTCGAGCAAATCGACGATCAACGGGAGGGCCTTTTAATATCATTTATCCTTTATAATATATAGACAGGTAATAAGTAAACAGTTGCAATATATGCATGTGTCTAAACTTTAGGGAAAAATATGGAGGTTAACATGAACCCTCACCATTCTGTAGACCTAGAATTATACCTTTGATGTCAAATTTCAGAGTATTAATAAAAAATAATAGCAAATAGAGACTGGAGTGATAGTACAATGGGTAGGGCATTTGCCTAGTGCACGGCTGACCTGGGTTCGATTCCCAGTATCCCATATGGTCCCCTAAGCACCGCCAGGAGTAATTCCTGAATGCATGAGTCAGGAGTGACCCCTGTGCATCACCGGGTATGACCCCCCCAAAATAATAGTAATAATATATCTCTCCAATACTTTTTAAAATGGCATGGATATATTTTTAAAAAAATTACTATAGAGAAATTCCCTATTGGTGAAGATTCCTAACAGCTGGGAAGGCCATTCACCATTTATTGAACAGAGAGGTTGGGGTATATCAGTAAGTTTCATTTTGAGCTTGCATAGGATAACACGGACAGCTGGGGACCGTATGAGGAAAATGGCACTGAGATCCACACATCAGGATTTCTGATTTAGTAGGTGTGACAATTTACATTTCTAATGAGTTTCAAATGATACTGTTGCTGCTTTTCCTGGGTTTCAAAAGATTAATCTGAAATCTGCCTTATCATATCTGTCACAAGGGAGTCATTCAGACCTAGAAATTATCAGACTTGTACCTTTCTACCTTTCCAGAATAAGAATCTCTTATAATAATGCAAACACAAATACAACAGGTGATTGTTAGGATGCGATGAACTTAGCAAACACTGGGAGAGAGATATCATCTCCCTAGGCTGATATCATTAAGGAGATATTAAAGCTGTTGAACAAGGGTTATGCTTTAAAATAGGAGAAAGCAATTACGTGGGAATGCTCTAATTGAACACAGACAGTCATTAGAGTACAGTTAGACTAAACTTAAAATGAAGTGATGGCTTTCCTTCTGAACTACAGATGAGGGTTAGAAGGGGAAGATTTAAGATCCACATGTCCAGCTCACACCCGATAAGACATTTATCAGAATCACTAAGAATCTATACTAACACTAATACTTTTTAATGTTTCTTGGAAGTTTTCAAAGTGTACTTGAGTGCATCTCTTTAGTAATAGAAAGACTGGGTCCTGGCCTCTATTTTGCAGCAGATTCACTGAGTGACCATGTTTTCCTAGATCCTTGGAATAAATCTTCTCTATTGTAAAATGGATGGAGGTAGGGTACACAGGAAATAGTTTGCTGCCACTAAATCAGTAGTTTTCAATCTTTACTGTATACTTGAATCACTGAGGGAAATGAAATAGGCAAATCCCACAGAAAGAATTATTGTTGTAGGCCCTAGGTATTGGTATTTCTGCTTAACTTTTGAGATGATTAGAATCTGTGCCTAGAGCTAGAACCATTGAATAACATTTTTTTTCTTTCTTTTTAAAAAATCCTTTCTGAGTCATACATTTTATATTTCTGAGTTTGTCATTGACTTATTATAGCCAGTGTCAAATCATTTGCTGAGAACTGACAAAATTGTCAAACATCTTCCATCAAATGATTTTTTGCCAAAAATTAGTATTTACTCAACTGTAATGTTCACTTCATCATATTATAGGAGTTCCTCTTTTTGTGGAATGTGAATTTCTTGAAACTTCATAAAGATTATCCCTACCATAATAAAAACTGTGGCTGTAACTGAACCTATTTTATAGAGATGAGGCAAGTTAAATAAGTTACTTGCTCAAATGAAAGAAGTATCCATTTCATCTTTCATACTAGTGATACTTTACCAGAATTTTTAAATGATAACATTTAACATTGGGGCATTACCAAGGACATGGTAGAGGTCTAGATGGGACAAAGGTTTGTATAAGATCTGAGATTCTGTATTTTTGACTATTCTGAGTTGTGGGGAGTGCTGTGATTAGAAAGCCTATGTCCTACACATATCTAAGAAGGTGAGTAAGCTCCACTTTATAGACAAAACTTCAGATCTAATAGCCCTGGCACAAAGAAGTGAGACTATCACACAAAACATACTCGTTTAAGATTTCCGTTTCCTTTAAAATAAACACCATGGGAATTTTACCCATATTTTGGAGGCACTGCCTCAACTGTGCTTTTACAAGGATTCTTTAAGGAATTTCCTTAAAAGTTCTGGCATATTCTTTGTGACCTTCTAAAACTTAGCAGCTCTTTTGTCCCTAAAGATAGATCTGAAATTTTGAAAAAAGTTGTATCTGGTGAAATCATGAATGATCGAACAGGTTTAGGTAAATGTCAATCAATATAAAGAGAGAAGTATAAAACTACTTTTTTCTTTGAAGAATGTTGCCAGATAAAAAAGTAGGAAACTTAATTCAGAGAACTCCACTGAACAGAGGTAAAGCCTCTCAGAGTTCGAGCTCTTGGAACAGTGCACTCCTGCTCTTTAAATAGACAGATATTAGAAGAATCATCCAATTTACTGCTGTACCATATTCAGGGGTAGCACAATTTCATCATTATATGTAGCAGATATTTTAGGATTTGTGTCCCTTAGTGTCTCATATTTTTTTTTCTGTGTGTTTTAACCACCATAATAAACATAAAGAAAAATTTTAGCTTGACTATATGGAAATAAGCAGTGGCTATGTTTAGCCATTGCTACTCATATTTCATCCCTAAATGAAATCTATTGAAGAGATATATCTGTGTATCTGTGTGCATAATATATATATCCTTCTGTGAAATAGCTTTTATGCCCCATGAAAGTTAAAAATTTACTTAGCTTTAGGGAATATTAAACTACTACTTTACTAAGAGCACTTACATTGATGAAGATCTCTATGTATTTTTGTAGTCCTTTCACCATCCCTCTATAAGAACACACATTATTGGTGTTCTCAAAACAATAAGCTTGGTTACTGAACTTGGATCTTTTGATAAAAAAAATGGAGACACCTTTGGGGTCAAAAGGCCACAGCTTACTAAACAATCAAATCAGAGAACACAAAGTAAATAGAACAAGATGAAGAGAATGTCCTCATTACTCCACTCCTCTATGGGACTGTTAGTCAGAACACCATCTTATATTTCACATAGAAAATTGAAAGGTCAGGGAAACTAGCTATTCACCCAGCTGACTAATTCAGTAAGAGGACAGAATGACCCACTGAGGATGACTGCAAAAATAGTTCTTTTGTCGAAAGTTACCAAGCTGAGCCACATCTGAAGGGCATTTTGGGGTTCAACCTATTCCTCAAGGCTTTGATTATGACCATAACCTTGCCTGAGAATTGACATAAGCTTTTGCAAGAGCAGCTGCTACTAACATCTAGAGCTGACCGTGGTCTCCAGAGAGCCGGCAGATGAAACAGGACACATCTGAGGTCCAAGCCTAGGCTTGGCTCAGAACTAGGTTATCTGCATCTCTTGCTCAATATGGTTGAGGTGGCTACATGAAGGTCACCTAGAAAGAACAGAGGGTATGGCATGAAGATTTTTGAATTGGTACTAAAATGGAAGAATTCTGCCTGCCCTACTCTCTGAGCACCATGGAAGTGAGTTAGATTTCAGAACTGGGAAAAGCTGTGGTTATTTGCAGACTTTGGCCCATAGAAGTTCAGGAATTCAGGGCAATTAATGGAGCAGTTAGGTGGGGAAAATCTGTAAACATTTTCTTGATGAAATTGGAATGTTCTGGCTCTGTGTATATACTGGAAGAGACTGAGACGGCTGTAGGTCTGAAGTGAGGGGGAGGCTTCTCCTGTGGGGTTAATGATACTATAGCCAGGGAAAACACCTGTAGGTATTAAGCCAAGGAGGTCTGAAAGCAGATATTAGGAAGTATTATATAAAAGCATGTAAAAATCAGAATCAGGAATAGAAGTGATGAGATGAGGGTTTTGTAGAATGTATGGGAAGAGTGCTACCACACATGAATGACTTTGTTTGGTTGCTTATTGAAACTGAACTGGAGCAGGCAATGAAACGTTTCTGATCTGCTGTCCAGGATGATTGAGGGACAGACTCCATGTGGGTCTGTAAATGGGGAAATGTAGGGCAAGTGCTTAGAAAAGAGAAGCTGTAGGGCAAGTGTGATAATATAGTGGGTAGATTTCTTGCCTTGCATGTAGCTGATCGGGTTCAATCCCTAGCATCCAATATGGTCATCTGAGTCCCATCAGATGTGGCCCAAAAACAAAAGGAAAAACAAACAAAAAGAGTCCTGAATGCAGATAGTAAGGAAATCACCAGAAATCCCAAAGGATTCTTTTATAGCAGAGGAGGGGGGTGGGCAGAGAGGCCCATGGCAGGAGGGTGGGGAGAGGGGGGAGGGGAAATAGGAGGGGGCAGGAAAGGAAGAAGGAGAGACTGTGTCCAGTACCCAGATAAATTTGGGTTCAGATATGAGGAGAAAATTGGAATTATAGGAGCAAACTTGGACAGAACGCAAGGAGAGATCTGAAAGTAAGACTTGGTGAGATGACACAGAACAAGAGACCCAGTTAACTTTAGGAAATGGATGTGGAAATGCCAAAGGCAATGAAGAAGCACAAATTAATAACTGCATGAAGATAGCCAGGAGCTATTAAGGGATTAAAGTGCTTTGAAAGTCCTTTCTTTAGTCTCTATTCTGTCAGCTAGTCAGAGCATTGTCCCAACTCCACCATGGTTTTAGTCTTTGACTTAGAAGTCCTCTGGGTTTTTGAGACAGACTTTCAGAATCTCTCCTCAGGTAATGCTCCTTGCAAGCACAGTTTAAGTCACTAAGTCCTTTGATATGCCTGTGTAGACTGCTATAGCCCAGGGTAGAGTTTCAAGGGACTAGATGGTGGATAAAATCAGAAGAGGTAAAATAGATACCAAGAAGGATATGGGGCAGATGAAAGGCTGAAGAACTAATTTTGTTGATTAATAGAAAGAATTACAGAGAAAAGCAAGGTAGCCTCTAGCTTCAGGAAGGGATCGTTGATGGTGCTTTCCTGGAAAGTAAGTCAAGTCACATTATTGACAATATTTGGTTTTCTCAACTCTGCTCACCAAACAACTTCTTATTTGAGCTTTGGAGGGTGTCTCTTCCTCACTTTGCCTTGTCATTTTGATTAATTGTTTTGGAACATTACTCTGTTAAAACTGGAGGGGGGGGGAATTATTTTTTCTTCTAAAATATGTGACCCTCCCTGTTGCATTTATGTTGTCGTAACTTTGTCAGAATTACATATGTTCTATCAAGATGTTTTCGTATATCTGACAATAAGTCTAATTACTTGACTTGGCCCGAGTTTTTTTCTAAACCAAATGAGGAAAGTTTATCTTCTAATAATAGGATAGGTAGTAAATATTCAGGAATTGTGAGTGGAATTTTCTGTGTTGGTGCTATTTCACTGTCCATGTGGTGCAATGAAGTCATAGATAATCTCTGAGCAAAGGGGCCTGACTGTGTTTCAGTAAGGCTTTATTTACAAAACATGGGATAAGTGAGGAAAAGATAAGAACATTCAGCTAAGTATAATGGTTTAAAGAAAACTTAGTACTTCACTCATTCCCCCTTAACTATCTCTCCTGGAGAACCTCAAATTTTTATACTATGCATTTCTTAAGATACTCTTGACTACTTAAAAACTTAAACTGCATTTTAAAAAAATCATATCGTTGTCATTTAGGTAAAATGGCTGCAATAGTTTTAACTTTCATTGGTTTGTGAGCAAAATTACTGCACCTTCACCAACACCCAAGTACCCAAGACACTTCACCACTGTCACACTCAGTTTGTATTCTCTCTATCCTCTTCCTCACTGCTTGGTGAGAAAGTTTTGCATCCAAAGTTCAAGACATTATTCTCATTAGATGCTATTCATTCCCTGATTTTTGTTTCTCACTGATGAATAAGAAACAAAATCTATCATTTTGTAAAAAATAAATCTGTTTTTTATTATCCCTCTAATTTATTTTACTTAAGATGAACTTCTTAGCACAGCAGTAAGGCATTTGCCTTGGACACAGCCAGCCCTGTCGAGCCGGGTTCCATTCCTCCACCCCTCTCAGAGAGCCTGGCAAGCTACCGAGAGAATCTCGCCCACATGGCAAAGCCTGGCAAGCTATCTGTGACGTATTCCATATGCCAAACACAGTAACAACAAGTCTCACAATGGAGAAGTTACTGGGCCCACTCGAGCAAATCGATGAACAATGAGAGGACAGTGCTAATAGGAAACAGTGCTAAGATGAACTTCTAGTGTTAATGATATTTTATAAAATTGAAATATTTCATCCTTTCTTAAGCTGTTTATTACTCCATTGCTTGTATATACCATAACTTCTTTATCCATCTATCTGTTGTTGGGCATTTAGGTTGTTTCTAGATCCTGGCTTTTGTACATAGGTGTGGAGACATCTTTTCAATTTAATATTTTTGTGATCTTGGGGAAGATGCCAAAAAGTGAGCCTTCAGTATCATAAGGAGCTCTATTTTTAGTTGTCTTTAGATTTCTCCATAATGTTTTTATAGAGGTTTTACTGGATGATGTTTTTACCGGTAGTAGGTGAGGACTGCCTTCTTACTCCATCTTTGCCAACACTTGTTTCTGATTTTTCTAATATACGCCATTCTAACTGGTTTGAGATCATATCTTTTCATCATTTTGATTTGCATTTTCCTGACAACAAATGATGAACACTTTGCATATGCCCGCCAGCAGACTGTAGGCCCTTTTCCGGACACCATGTGTTCCTCTTCTCCCCTCATTTTTTGATGGAGCTGATAGTTCTTTGGTTGTTGTTCAATTTAGTGAGTGTTTTATTTGGAAGTTTGCATGGTTTCAAGTGTAAAAAGATTTAACAATCACGGTTTACATCTTGATTAGAACTGACAGTCCATGGGCCAATAACCAAGACAAGTGACATTCCACAGCTGTAGAAGATTGAGGAACACTGTTCCAAACCTCTTTAAGCTTACAGTCTACTAACAGGCAACCTTCCAAAACCAGTGGTTGAAAATCACTAGTTTCTAAGAGTTCAAGGGACATCTGAGTCTTGAATTAAATCTTGTTTGTGTTGTCAGGAGTTTAACTGGTCGAGGCACCTAACCACCTCTTCTGAGTAACGGGGGCATTAGAAAAGGAAGTGAAAAAAATCTTATTCATCTGGAATTCAGTTGAAGAAGCTGAATTAAAGATTCACTATTGGTGAGCACTGTTAGACTCCCCTGTACTATGGTTATGGGTTTGACTCCACACTTTCCCTTATTCTCCTGGAATATGAGACCCAACTAGGGAGAGTAACTGCCCTAATTTATTCATCAGAATCTTTTGTAAATGTTTCTTGGCTCCTGCTAAAAGTCAAGTGTTGAATGGGACAACTCTGCCCTTCTCCACTAGTAGAGGTAGAACCTGGAGTTTGCAGACCTCAAAATCTCAGCGGGACATCCATCTCACATGTAAAGGTCAACATGTTTTATTCATTGAAAAATAGTTATGATTTCACTTACTTACATGGAACTCTGATAAACCAAATAATAGTGGAGAGGAATCTTTTAGTTCCTCAAGTGAAAGGATGGAGAAAACAATCCCAGGAGTCTTCAAGTAATTAAAAGGACATTTACATTCATTGCATGATTTTAGATACATGTGCTAAATCTTTTCTATCCTTTTCATACAACTGCACATTATTGATGAACAGGCATCAAGAAGGCATTAGGTAATGTTTTATTGCATTATTTTAAGCCACTGAGGTTTTTATATATGAAAGGTATAGATTTATGGTGAGTGATTCAGCTAGGAAGCAAGCACATCAATTTGTTCATGAACATGAACTAGTGATTACCTCCATTAAAGTCACCAGGGCAGACTGATCACTTTAATTTGGACAGAGGCATGCAAACAGCATTTGCTACTAGAGCTCTGTGTGTGTGTGTGTGTGTGTGTGTGTGTGTGTGTGTGTGTGTGTGTGTGTACTTAAGATACAGGCAAAAGACTTATTCTTTATCCCCAAGGAGCTCTCGAAATGCAGATTTGTTTTCTTATAGGTGTAGAAGTATAGACAAGGGTACATGGCTTGATGAGACCATGAAGAAATTGCTCCCAGAACTGTGTGGCAGGATGTTGCATGGTCTCCTGTGGTCTTAGCTACTGAGTGCTGATCTGATGATTTGTGTTTTTAAAAAATGCACAGAGGACATGCACTTGATCCAGAGGACATGCACTTGATACCAATAATTATAGAATTCAGAGTCCTCCAATTTATGACTGGATCCATTGATTGGTCTTCAATAAATGAAGGGAAGTTGTGGGATTAGTAAACTGCTTTTTTTGAAAAAGGGAGTGATTAAGGACTTTACATTTATGTATGTATTAGGGCAGTGAAGGCTCTTATACTGCTAGAATTCAGACTAGCTGGGAAGCACGGGTTGTTTTAAGCAATCCCTGTTTATACTTGTGAGTTTTGGAATGCAGGTTGAGAAGTTTTCCGATGATAAGGTTGCTGGGAAGGTAAAATGGACCATATTGAGAAGCATGTTAGGAATGCTAGTGATACTGAAGGACTAGCAGTTAATTCATTGTTGAGAGTCCCTCAGCAAACATGGCCACATATCAACATGCACCATAACAGTTTCCTGAACCAGAAGTTCCACTTCTGTCTTCAGCAAAAAAATGGAAGACAAAATAAGTGTAATGGCTAACATTGTAATCTATTAGAACCTTTAACAGGACATTGACAATTTTAAAGTAAAATCATTGGAGAATTATATTAAATTATAAAGTGTTGGTAAGTAAAGTATAAAGAATTGACTACATTTGTAAAATATGTTAAATAAGTAAATCACACTGAAATGGCAGCTTTATTAAAATTATACTTATTTCCAGAACAAGCTGTGCAAATGTCCATATAAAAAGCAGACCTCTCATTTATTTTTCACCAATTTTATTTTGCTTCCTTCTAATAATTTTTATGGGACATAAAATTTTAAACTGCATTCACTTAATGAATGTCATCAAAATATAATTTATTTTAGGGAACAAATGTGAATATTAATATTTTTAGTGACCTTTCAATATTACATGCTTATAAATTCTTACAGGGTTCTGATTTAAGTACTTCTTTTCCATTTCTTCCTCATCATCATTTTATGGAGAAGTTAATATTATGTTTTGAGGGTTTAGGTCACACCTGACCCTCCTGGCTCTTTGGTCAGAGATCACTCTTGGCAGATCACTGGGGAATCACTGGGAGATCACCCAGAGATCACTGGGGGAGCATATATAATTCCAGAGACAGAACCTGGGTTGGCAGGATGCAAGGCAAGAATAAGTGTCCAGTTGTCATATTCCAAAGTTAAAACTCTCACCATTAAGATATGTGTAGATATATATTTAGGGCTGGAGTGATAACACAGTGGGTAGGGTGTTTGCCTTGCATGAGGCCAACCCGGCTGGGTTCGATTCCTCTCTCTCAGAAAGCCCAGAAAGCTACCGAGAGTATCCAGCCCGTACGGAAAGTCTGGCAAACTACCTGTGACATATTCAATGTGCCAAAAACAATAACAAGTCTCACAATGGAGATGTTACTGGTGCCCACTCGAGCAAATTGATGAACAACGAGACGACAGTGCTACGTTGCTATATATCTTGGGAGGTTAGTTTGGACTTCACTTGGGCATTAGGTCTATGCCTGGCTCTGTGTTCAGGGTGATCTTGGGAGTCTCTGTATCAAACAGGGTTCAGCAATTTACGGAGAAAGTCCCTTATCCTCTGTGCTATCTCTCAAGTCCCACCATTAAATTTAGACAACTGTTACAGACAAGATGTGAGGGCTTGGGGGGAGGGTTAAAATGTGTGTTTTGGGAAAAAACAGTACTGAAAACCTGAACTAGGCCAAATTGCGTGTGTGTGTTGGAGGGGTGGGTAGGAGCAGCTGGACTCCATGGGAGGAAGGGCAGAAAACCATCAACTGCCCCAGACTCTCCCTTGGTAGGAATAAGACTGTCAAAAGCAGGGCTGGAGCAATATCACAGCGGGTAGGGTGTTTGCTTTGCATGCAGTGCACTGGTGTTCCATTCCCAGCATCCCATATAGTTCCCCGAGCACCGCCAGGAGTAATTTCTGAGTGCATGAGCCAGAAGTAACCCATGTGCATCACTGGGTGTAATCCAAGAAGAATAAAAAGTGTCAGAAGCTTAGAAAGCTAGAGAAACAGTTTAACTCCTTCATGCAGCTACCTGCTACCCATTTCTGAGCATCCTTCTGAGAACTGAGCCATCCTGCCCTCATCAATCTATCTCTCATGTGCAATTCAAAACTGAGGTAACTGGTAATCAGATAAACAGCACTTAAAAAGGACTCCATAAATATCACAGCAGAAAACAGACATTGTTGCAAAAACTTTCAGGTGTTTTATTTTCCCCCTTATTCCCCCTTATTTTCCCCTATTCACATTTTGTTTTCCCCTTTTATTTATACGAAAGTTCATATTCTTTTGAAAACTTAATGTCTCGCTTCTCTAAATCACTCTGCCCACCTTGGTGGAAGGTAATTCAAAGGAAAATTGAGATAGTTATATGCCTTTGCTGCCAGGTGACTTATGTGAAGCAGGGAGAAGAGAGGTGGGGTCACCTAGAAAAGCACCCTGGGAAGTTGAGGGCTAATAAAAACCTGCTTTGAGCACCTGCTTTGAGCATAGGGGACTGTAGAGTCAGTCTGGAGTGAGGTATTGCTGTTTGAAGGTAAAGCAAAGTCAGCCCTACCTCTTCCCAGCTCTTCCAGAAATGTGAGTTTCCCTTGGAGAACAAAATTTGAGGTTGGAGGCTAATGGGGAGAGAAAGAGTTTCAGGTTCAAGAGAAACTTTTGGCTTCTCCCAAGGGGAAGTAATCTAGAGTGATTTGGGGCATAGGGTTCTGTATGAATATTTTCCATAATTGCCTGGGTTTGGAATTCTTTAGACATATAGGATGATAATTGGCCTTTTCCTGGGGAAATTGACCTTCTGGTGGCCTTTGTCCCTGCAGTTCTGGCACATTTCCATCTCCACTGTGTGCAGGGCTTGGGATTCTGCATCACAAAGGCTTTTTAAACTCTTCAGTGGGTGCCAGTATTTCAGAGGCCTTCATGCCTTGGGGGCTGGCTTAGATTCTATACAATGTTTTTCCCAGTACAGCAAGCCAGGAACCCAACCCCTACCCACCACCCACCCACCACCACCATCTTTGCCTGCAACAATTTGAAGGAGATTTTGCTAAACTCATCTGTATGCATGACCACTAGAGTAAACTGTCCTTGAAAAATTTTTTTTACTCTTGTGTTTCAGAAGTTGTTACCAAAGCTTGTTTTTTCCAATTGCTGACATAGCTTTTGTGTTTTGGAGGTAACATTGTTTTATCTATGTATTGGTAAAGGATGCATTCTCACATCTCTTCAAAAGCAAATTACACCATACCCACACCAAAGTGCCAATATCTCCCCTTCTTTTGTTGAAACCCCCCCACTGGTGTTCCCCAATTCCCCCCACCCCCACTGATAGATTCTTGTCTCCAGTCAGTATCCAAGGCCTGACTTGTCATTGATTTAATGTGTTGCCTTGTTCTGCTCATTTCTCAACCATCCCCCATGACCGAGATTAGTTATTTTTCTCTTTCTGACTTTCTTTGCTTAGTGTAATGATAAGACACTGAATGTAATAAGAATTATGAAATTGTAATGTGAACTAAGAAAATGTATTGGGGACTGGGAAACAGAAAAAATGAACCTTATGTTAAACAAGAGACAGGAGGAAGAAGCATGCCTTTTATGGGCTCCTTCAAGTCACCAGATTTATGAAGTATACTGGGCCTAAGCAGTAGCACAGCAAGTAGGGCAAACATTTGCCTTGCACACGGTTGAGTCGGGTTTGATTCCTCCATCTCTCTCAGAGTGCCTGGCAAGCTACCAAGAGTATCTCGCCCGCAGGGCAGACACTGGCAAGCTCCCTGTGGCATATTCGATATGCCAAAAATAGTAACAAGTCTCACAATGAGGACGTTACTGGTGACCACTCGAGCAAATTGATGAACAATGGGAGGACAGTGCTACAGTGCTACTGGGCCTACAGGAATGCCCAGAGAAGACAACTGAGGGTGGCACCAAATGGGCAGGATATATTGTTCCTGACTGTTTTCCTTTTGGGGCCTGAGGACCATATCATAGGGAAAAGATGCTTTTATTGTTTGATCTTTTAGCAATTATCTCTGTATCTCCTGTCTCACTGACAAGAAGGTATGTAGATTGTAGCCCACGCTTAGAGGATAAAAGAGAGACCCTCTCAGCAAACAGGGCTGCAAGTCTCTTTCTCTTCTGACTTGGGGTCCTCAGCGCTGAGTTTCTAATAAACTTACTGTCCTATCCTGAGCTGTCTCTCTCTGTTTGCTTGTGGCTTGTACAAGTCCAGCACAACACTTAGCATTATAATATTCAACTTCAACTTGTCACAAATTAAATGATTTACTGTTTTTCTAAAATCTGAGTGATATTTCATTTGTACGTATGCCACTTTCTACTCATCCTCACTGGGCATTTTCTATAGGCTCCATATCTGTCTATTGTCAGCAGCTGTGGTGAACATCACAGTGTTTGTATATCCTTTCAATGCATGTTCTATACCTTGAGAAACTTCCTGTGACTTCCGAAGGGGCTGGACTCCAGGGACAAAGCATACTACCAAAGACCAATGTCCACTAATATTCACAGGCTAGGAAACACTTGTTTCGGTCTTTGTACCTTCTCAGGCATATGAAGTGCTTTTGATGAACATTCTCTGATAGTTACTGATAATGAGAACTTTGTTTTGTGATTGTTGGACATCTGTTTGCAGGTCTCCTCAGAAAGGTGTTATTCATCATCTCTGCCCCCTTTTTTGATAGATTTATTTGGGGATGACTTTATATACTCTGAATATTAGTCCTTACTGAATGCATGATGTTCAGGTCCATTCTTCTCTTGAATAGGCTCTCTTTGTTTTACTGAGTTTTTTCAATATGGTGCAGAAGCTCTTTTATTCTTTTTGTGGTTCTTTGACATGGCACAGAAACTTTTTAGTTTATAATACTAGTTGTTTACTTTTATTCATTTAATACACGTTTAGTACTAGTTGCTTCTGCTTTTTAAAAAAAATTACTGTAGGTTAAATCTCCAAAGGTATCACCAAAATAATGGAGTGATCATCTCTATTTTCTTCTATGTAATGGTTTCAGATCTTACATCCAAGTGTTTAAAAAATTTTGAATTTGTGAGCATAATATGAGATGCCATTCTTTTTGGATTTTTCTGTGGAGGGGAAAGGTAATACCTGGTGTTACTCAGGTGTTATTCCCATTTTGTGCTCAAGAGTCACTTGTGGCAGTGCTTGGGAAACTGTATGTGGTTCCAGGGATCAAACCTGGATTAGCTGCATGCCATGCAAGGCAAAAGCCTTACCTGCAATTTCTATTGCCCAAGATACCGTTATTTTGTAACTGAATACCTAGTTTTCTCAGCACTATTCATTGTAGAAACTTTTCATTCTGCTTTCTTTGCTTCTTTATTAACTGTCCATATGTGTGTGAACCTTTTTCCATTGGTTCCCAGTTTTGTTCCATTGATTCTTGAGTCTATTTTTCATTGTTTTTTTTAATATCTATGTTGTTGATGCAACACCATATAGTCTTGATGTAGTAGTTTTGTAATATGCTTGCTGGGTGTTTGTTTTACTTTTGGTAACCAATTTATTTTAGTTTATTTTAATATTTAAAGCATTATTATTTACAAAATTGCTAATGATAGATTTTTCATACACAAACTGTTCCAACATCATACCTTCCACCAGTGTTGGAAACCCCCAATCCAACACCATCTCTACAACCACCATGATAGACTAAGTTCTATAAATCAGTTCTCAGTCTCCGTTGCCTTTGGACATGTGTTATTCCTTTCTGTGCTTCACTGAAGTTAGTGTAAATGATATCACATATTTCTTCTCAAAATTGTTTTGACAATTTGGGGCCTTTTGTGGGTTTATACAAATGTTCTATTTTCTTAAAGAATGAGAAGGAATTTTAAAAAGTATCATTTTGAATTTATAATTAGAAATTGTTTGGGGTAGGTTGGTCATTTTAACAATGATAATTTTTCTAACCCATGAAAACTGTGGAACTTTTTTATCATTCATTTCTCTGACAGATTTTATTTACAGATGATTCACATCTTTTCAAAAATTCATTTTTAAGAATTCAATTATTTTTGGAAAATGTAAATGCATAATTTACATTATATTTTATTCATTTTCATTGTTTTCAAATAGAAATGCAGGAGTTTTGTATCTTTCTTGTAGCTTCCCATATTACCATACATATTGTTTTATGGGGTTTTAAATATTTTCTAAATTTTATTTTTTATTTTTTGGCCCACATCCATTAGTACTTAGGGCTTCCTCCTAAATCTGAGGTCAGGGATCACTTCTGGTGGGACATAGAGTATCATAAAGGGTGCCAGGAATTGAACCTGGGTCAGGAGCATGCAGGGCAAGCGAGCTATATTGCTCCAGCCCCTACTAAGGGATTTTTGTTTGTTTTTAAGTAGGGATTATCCCTAGAGTACTTGGAATCACCAGGGCTGTAACCCATAGCACATAGAGGGCCATGCATTGCTAGGAGTTAGACTCAGTTTCTCACGTATGCTAGGCATGTGGTCATCACTAAAATTCTATCTCTGATTCCTCTAGATTGAAAAAAAGAAAATGGGGACAATTTCCTCAACAGGGTCCATCTTCTGCAGTTTGATCTCACAGTTTGTTGCTTATCTCATGCTGGGGGTGGGGGGTGAGTATCAGAAACTTCATGACTTCTAGATGGTATTTGGGAGGGGTCAGGTGGTACAAGGTCTATATTCTACCATTTGAGCTCTTTCTCTCCCTAGTAAACTAAAACTCTGTTTTGTATATGATCATGTCACCTATGGATAGTAATAATTTTACTTTACTAATTCTCATTATTTTTCTTTCCTTTCCCCCCTTTCCCACACACACACATACACACACCAATTTCTCTGTCTGCACTGTAGCACTGTCCTCCTGTTGTTCATCGATTTGCTCTAGCAGGCCCAGTAACATCTCCATTGTGAGATTTGTTGTTACTGTGTTTGGCATATCGAATACGTGATGGGTAATTCACCACTCTTTGCCATGTGGGTGAGATACTCTTGGTTGCTTGACAGGCTCTCCAAGAGGGGTGGAGGAATGGAACCCAGGTCAGCCAGGCTGGCCGTGTGCAAGGCAAATGCCCTACCGCTGTGCTATCACTCCAGCCCATTTCTATGTTTTAAAATGGTGGTAAGAATGTGGTACAACCCGGTACTTTATTTTGGAGAAAAAGTTACTTTATGGAACACTTTTTAATTATAAATGGATATTGATTCTTGTTAAATGTGATTGCTTTTCTTCATGTTTATTGATGTGTTTATACAGTTTATATCATTTGTTTTATCTGTTATTACATTTATTGATTTTTATATCTTGTAGCCGGCCATCTATCTTCACTCCCATTCCTTCCCATTCCAGTCGTCGCATGATGTTCTCGAGGGTGGCACTGAAGAGTTTCGGTGAAATGGTATCACCCTGCCAAACCCCTCTCTTAAGATCAATGATTACTTCCCTCGAGAACATCATGCGATGACTGGAATGGGAAGGAATGGGAGTGAAGATAGATGGTTGGCAACTACACCACCTCTGCTTTGCTGACGACATTGTTTTAATAACACCAAACATCAGCCAAGCAGCACAAAGTCTGGCCGACTTCGACCGTGAGTGTGGAAAGGTCGGACTACAGCTGAATCTTATGAAGACAATGTTTATGAGATACAGTCTCGTTCCTGATGCCCCATTTGCTCTCAACGGAACGACCATCTCCGAATGCAACAGTTATGTGTACCTAGGTCAAGAAGTCAACATGACAAATGACCTGGCACCCGAGTTGTGCAGGAGGAAGAGAGCGGCTTTGAAAGCCTTCAAAAACGTCGAAGAAATAGCTAAGAGGACGAAGAACCTCCAGCTCTGAGCTCATCTCTTTGATTCCACTGTTCTTCCTGCATTAACATATGCCTCAGAGACGTGGGCCCTACGCAAACAGGAAGAAAACGCTATTCAGGTCTCCCAAAGAGGAATTGAAAGAGCTATGCTTGGAATATCGCATTTCACTCAAATGAGAGAAAGAATCCGGAGTTCCGACCTCTGTCGACAGTCAAGAATCAGGGACGCTGTCTCGTTTGCCAAGGTGTCAAAAATCAGATGGGCTGTCACGTAATGAGATTTAAAGACGACCACTGGACTAGAGCTGTTACCAACTGGATTCCACAGGATGTCAAAAGACCGCATGGCCGCCCACCTACCAGGTGGTTATACTTCTTCATCAAGATCATGAATGATCAGTTTGAGGCTCTTCGTGTTCCTAGAGCGAACAGATGTCATTGGGCTACACTAGCACGCAACAGGGACAAATGGAGACGTTACTGGTGCCCGCTCAAGCAAATCGATGATTAACGGGAAGTCAAGTGATCAGGTGATCTTGTAGCATGCTCACATTCTTAAAAATCTCACTTGGTCATTTGGTGTAATATATACATACATATCTATATGAATATATATATTTTTCGGTGTGATGGCTCATACCTGGTAGTGCTCAGGGATCACTCCTGGTGGTGCCTGGGGAACCATATGTTTTACTGGTGATTGAATCAGGGTTGGCTGAGTAAAAGGCAAGCATCTTAAGCCCTATTCTAGGTATGACTGTTAAATTTGATTTGCTAAGATTTTAAGGATTTTTGTATTTATTCTCATTAAAGATATTGGGGGGAGGTGTTTGTCAGCTTTTCTTACTAGAGTCATGCTGAGCTCATAGGATGTGTTTGGGATCATTTTCTTGTTTTGGTATAATTTGAGAAGCTAGGTTTTATCTTTGAAAGTTTTGTTGAACTCACAGGTGAATTTTTTCCCTTATTTATTTGGGGGGCTATTACTGTTCTAATTCCATCTTGGAAGGTTGTATGATTTTAAGAATTTGTTATTCTATATTTTCCAATTTACTTGTAGGTAAATATTATAGTCTCATGATTCTTTACATTTCTATGCTATCTGTTGTAATGTTCTGTCATTTCTGTTTTGAGTGTCTCTTAGTGTTGATAAGTTTTTTCAATTTTGCTTATCCTTTTGAGGAACTAGCTCTAGTTTTGTTAATCTTTTATATTTTATATTTATTTCTCCTTTCAATTTTATTTCCTTTCCCCTGATTTTTAGTTTCATTTGTTCATTCTCAATTTTCTTTAGGTATAAAGTAGGGTTGTTTATCTGAGTTTTAAGTATGTTTTCTTGTTTTATGACATAGGCCTTTGTTGCTGTGAAATTAGTACTGCTATTGCTGCAAACCAGACTTTCTTATAGATGATTCCTATCTTCTTTTCTATTTTCCAAGATTCAAATTCATTTCTTTTAATTTCCTAATTATTATTCCTAATTATTCCCACAGAACTCC
The DNA here is from genome assembly GCF_029834395.1 of Sorex fumeus. Lineage (NCBI taxonomy): Eukaryota > Metazoa > Chordata > Mammalia > Eulipotyphla > Soricidae > Sorex > Sorex fumeus. Next base: position 13,773,913 of record NW_026606060.1, read on the forward strand.
AGCAGCTTGAGTGATGTGTTTATTTTCCATATTTATGGAGTTATCACAACTTCTCTTTGGTGGTTGATTTCTAATTTTATACCATTATAATAAAGAAATATAAATATAAATAATATATATATTTTAAAAATACATATGTATTTAAATCTTTGTGGTCTTGTCACTGAATTACCATTTGTGCTTGAGAAGAATTGTAATTGGCTTGGCTTTTCTTGGGTGGGGAGAGGGGCAGGGTTACCCTGTAGTTGTGTATTAGACAAATCTGCTCTAATTCTTTATTTAACGCAATTACTTCCTTGTTCTCCTCATGTCTACATTCATATTAATGAGTGTTAAATTATATTGATTGATCCTTTGATAGTCCCTATCTCGTGTTTTAGTTTGAAATCTGTTTTATATGATACAAGTATGGTTTTTCTTCCTGCTTTTAGATTTATTTTTAGGATTGCTTCCAAACCTTTCAGTTTAAGTTTGTTTATCTTTCAATCTCAAATATTCTACCTGTAGACAGCAAAAGGTTGACATTTGTCTTTTGAAACAACCAGCCACTTTGTGCTTTTTAACTGTGGTGTTGATGCCATTGATTTTTATGGAGATTAATGATATAAAATTATATGTTACTTTTTCTTTAGTTCTGCTTTTTGTGTGTATGTTCTTTGTTTTTTTCCTTCTATTTTTTTTTCTGGCTACTATTCTGAGATTACCTTGAAGTTTACATTTATAAGTTTACATTTCTAAATATATAGCATATTTGAAATTGAAAGCATGTTAATACCATTTATTTTAGGAGCCCCTGTTGTTACTCTCTTCTTCTCCTTCACTTTATGATTCTATGCTGATGCATCGAGATGGCATTGCTTTTCATTCTTTAGAAATGCCTTTATGCATTCTTTGAAAGGTCTATTTGGTTGGACCATAAAGTTCTTTGTCACTACTTCAACTTAGAAGATAACATAACTGGAAGTGTTTTGTACAGTATCTCCAAAGTGCCCTAGATTCTGCCCCCCTGTCCTTGAGTCCCTTCTAATATGTTTATGTCTCCTTACAAATGTGTCCTCCCACCACTGCTTAGTAACTTCAGTTTGTGTGTGTTTGTGTGTATGTGTGTGTTAAATGCTGAAGATTTATCATTATCCCATACTGTCAGTTCAATAGTTTTGTTTCTTTATAGACCACAGATGAAAGTGTTCTTGCCTGCTCTTTTAATTTAAGCTTTGCACCCAGCCATTTTCTTTCTTTGTGCAGAATTTCTGCTGAGAAATCTGATAGTCTTGGGAACAGGAGAAACTCTTAATGTGGTATTTTATTTTTCTCTTACTCCTTTTAGTCTTCTGTTCTCATATTTGCCTTTTACCATTTTGCTTATTTTTATCCATTTTTTTATTATGGAACCACATTTGGCAGTGATGGTGGGCTACTTCCAGCTCAGAGCTTAGGAGTTGTCCCTGGCAGTGCTCAGGGAACCATGCAGTGCCAGGAATTGAACCCAGGCATCTCGCTTATAAAGCATGTGCTTCAGTCCTTTGAGCTATCTCCCTGGCCCTGACTTTTGCCATCGTCATTGCTTATATGTCTTCCTGTACATCTGTTCAGACTTATTTTGTGTAGAAGATTTTGAGCCTCCTGGGACTGAATCTATTTGTTCCCCAGTTTAGAGAAGCAGTATTATTTCTCTACATACAGTTTCTTTTACCCACTTCCTTCCTCTTTCCAGAAGTAGAAACCATGTGAAGGCATGTCAATTCTCTTGATTTATCCCTTGAAACTCAGATCGTAAAAGAGCTTTTGCTTTTTGCTGGTTCCTTTTGAATGCTTTCTACTACACTTTTAGTTCCATTTTCAGCTTTGTCCATTGTACTCTTGAAATCCTCTGTATTTTTAAATTTAGCTGCTTCATTCTTTAGTTGCGTGATTTCTATTTAGATCTTATGTCCTAGTTGAAGTTCAAATTTTGTTCATTCTTTGTTCTCCTTATTTCATTACAGAAGTTTCATTCATAAGTGTCATTACAATTGCTTTGAAGTCTCCTGCTCTTGGTTTGCTTGGCTCTGTGTTGTTAGCAATCCCCCCCCCCCCCCCCGCCGGTGTTTTGTCTTGATCCATTTGTTGGCATGAATGCCTCTGTGCCCTCATTATGTATAGTTCTCTTTGTTTCTATGGGTTGGACTAAATATCCTTCCACAGACAGTTCTGGTGGACAGTCTTTTGTTAAAATTAAAAGTTACAGGGTATTGGCCAAGGATGTTAGCCTTTTTTTATATTGTTGTATTTTGTTAAGGAATTTGCATCTCTCGTATTATATGATGACAGGATCCCAGGAACCTTCTCCATGCAGTCACCCAATGGTCCTTCCTACACAGATTATCTTCTTTTGAAGTAATGATAATGTTGCTGTGTAGTGTATATCACATAAACTTTTCTAAGCACTATAGCTGCTTGAGATGAGGAAGAATTTTCGCTTATTTTCTGTTCAGTGTATATTCAGTCAGTCACTTCTCTGCATATGTCGGACAGTCTCTGTGTCTTCAGTCGGCACTTTGCTCAGACTTTGACAGGTTCTTTATGCAGATTCTCCTGAGACTCAGGTGCAAGCGTGGTGGCAGAGGGCTGCACTTCCAAGTCACAGGCCTGTGCCACTGGTGGTTTCAGTCTTGGTATGGGTTGGACTGAGTGGCAAACCCCTAGTTTCTGCAGGATGTGAAAAATTTTGAGGATCTTGGGGCATTGCCTGAAGAGTTCCCTTGATGAGCATTCTTGTCTCAACTGCTGTCCAAAGCATCACCTGACCTGTATCAACAATCTGTCTTCACTGTAGATAGGCATGATTCAACAGGGTTCTGCTGCCTGGTTGCAGGAAGAGATGGGTTTGAGCTGGAGACCTTCATGATGAGATGTGTTTCATTCTTGCTGCAGCACAATCTGGGTGATCTGTGTTTTCCTGGGAAAGAATGGGTTTTAGAGCTGGAAACCAGCATTGCATGTAGTTAGTGCTGCTCCCATAGTCACTATTTGATACTGTTTTCTCAAACAAAAAGTGTGGCGGCAGCCAGGGCTGGGACCTTACGTGAGCAAGACAGCATTTATCCCCATCACCAAGGAACCTGCATGGTCCTTCAGTCAGTTCTGCCCTTCAAAGTTCCCAACTGAACAAGTGTCCAAATCTTCTCTCTGTCCTATATTTATCAAACCCTAGTTCTCACAGTTACGTTGTTATCCAGAAAAAATAAAAAACCTCCTTTATTTGTTTGGGTGTATCCTTCCTGGAACTGCCTGCCTATTGGGGTACTCAGCATTAGGGAAACCCCTTGGAAGGAAGAGTCTGAAAGTCACATGGGTCCTTAGACTGCTTCCTATGTGTGTCAAAGTGCTGTGACTCTGCTCCTTCTACTCACTTTGATCTCTTTTGCTATTTCCAGCACTAGCTTTGGTCTCCAAATCTGTCTCTTCTCAAAGCAATCACCTCCAATAAAGTTGCAATTTGTTGTCGCTTCCTGAGAACTGTAACTCCAGGATCTGCTTAGTTCACTGTCTTAGGAAAGGAGTCTAAATTCTCCTGTCATAACATCAGTTGCTTCTGTCTTACCTCTGAAAGATTTCAGGAAAATGTAACTCTCCCACTTTACTGAACTGCAAAATTTTCCATTTGTAATATAAGAGGTAGATCCTGACAAAATATCCAAATTATAAACAGCAGTGATGTGATGTATACATCAGTGCAGGTTTGTGTGCTGAATCATATCAATGCAGAAAAGTGAATAAATTTTTAGATTGAGACCATAGCATGCTTTATTGCCATGATTGTTACAGAGAAAAATAATTTGCTTGGAATTTGTACTTTTTTCTGTGGTTTTATATGGCCATGTGGCCCTGGTGCATATAAATTTCAAGACTTCCCTTTTAACAGTAAATAAGTTCTATTTTATCATCAAATTTATGATGAAGAAATATTAGCATAAGGAGCAACTGCTGTATAAACCTCTGAATTGCTATTCTGCTTTATTTCAATAGCATGCTCTTAAAACACCAATATGATACCTGAAGCTGTAAAAATTAATGAAATGATAAAGTATTGGGGGGTTGAATGCACTGAATGTGATGGTGTTTGTAAATGAGCAGAATTATGATTATTACAAAAAAGTAATTTGATTTTCAGAGCCATAGAAGAAGAAAGCAGTCTGTAACTGAGAGTTAAGTACTTAAATACATGTTAGTGAGGTTTTATTTATTTATTTTTTTTTGCTGGGCTGGAGCAATAGCACAGCGGTAGGGCCTTTGCCTTGCTCGCAGCCAACATGGCCAACCCGAGTTCCATTCCTCCGCCCCTCTGGGAGAGCCTGGGAAGCTACCGAGAGTATCTCGCCCACATGGCAGAGCCTGGCAAGCTCCCTGTGACATATTCGATATGCCAGACACAGTAACAACAAAGTCTCCAATGGAGACGTTACTGGGCCCGCTCGAGCAAATCGATGAACAACGGGAGGGCTGTCTAATATCTTCCAGATATTTTTGGCCTTCTTAAAATGAGTTTTTCTATAAGACTTTGGTATGTTTGAGATATAGCTGCTTTCTGTATTGATGACCATACAAAATTAAAGTCCTCACAGCCATGATGGGCTGTTCATATAGAGTTTCAATTGCAGAGTGTGTGTGTGTGTGTGTGTGTGTGTGTGTACATGCACACACACTTGCAAGTTTGTGTGTTATAAGAGAGAAGACTTTTTAACATCTCAAATTTTAAATTGTCATAATGTATTTTTCATAAGGTTGTTTATGACATAGTCAACTTTAATTTTCCCATCAGTGTTCACAGAATAACTCCACTGTTCCTGGTCAGCTGTAGTGGTGATTAAAGAATTGGAGAATTGATGCCAATTATAGCACAAATTCAGTTCAGGGAGCAAGTTACTTTCTTAGAAGAATTAGCATCAGTGTACCTTGCTGCTTTATTGTCTTTCTAATCCTGCTAATGATATTTTTGCTTGCCTTACCTATTTGCAAATTATGCCCCCAGGAGTGCAAAAAAATATTATCTTTGAACATCCAGAATGTTGTGTTAATCAGGCAATCAGATAAGAAATATTGTAAGATGAATATCTAATTTCTCCAAGATATGTTTACTGATTCCCACCCAGGAGTACTGAAAACTTTCTCTCATCGTCTAAAGCATAGCAGTCAGCAGCATATAATTTAGTCCTTCCTTTTAGTCTTTCTCTTTTTTCCCCAAGATTACCATCTATCTTTTTTTCATTTTTTTAATAGTGAAACACCATGAGGTACAGTTATAGACATACAAATTTTTGTGCTTGGATTTCAGTTATACAATGAACAAGTACCCATACCTCCACCACTGCCCATCCTCCACCACCACAGGTCCCAGCATCCCTCCCACTCCCCATCCCCCCATCCCACCCTGCCTCTGTGGCAGGGCATTCCCTTTTGTTTTCTCTCTCTCTCCTTTTGGGTCCTGTGGTTTGCAAGAGAGGCATTGAGTGACAATCATGTTTGGTCTATAGTCTACTTTCAGCATGCCTCTCCCATCCTGGGAGGATCCTCCCAACACCCTTTATTTGGTGCTCCCTTCTCTATCTGAGCTTCTTTTTCCCCCAGCACATGTGGCTGGCCTCCAAGTCATGGAGCAAAATTCCTGGTACTAATCTCGGCCACTCCTGGGTGTTAGTCTCCCATTTTGTTACTTTATGTTCCCCAGATGAATGCAATTTTTCTGTGTCTATCCCATTCTTTCTGACTCATTTCGCTTAACATGATACTTTCCATGTAGTACCACTTGTATGTAAATTTCATGACTTCATCTTTTCTAACAGCTACATAGTACTCCATTGTGTAAATATACCAGAGTTTCTTTAACCAGTCATCTGTTCTTGGGCACTCAGGTTTTTTCCAGATTCTGGCTATTATAAAGAGTGCTGCAATGAAGAAACAAGTGCAGATGTCACTTCAACTATACTTTTTTGCCTTTCTGGGATATATTACCAGGAGTGGTACTTCTGGGTCAAATGAGAGATCAAATTCTAAAATTTTGATAATCATCCATACTGTTTTCCAAAAGGGTTGGACCAGTCGGCATTCCCACCAGCAGTGAAGGAGGGTTCCATTCTTGCCACATCCGTGCCAGCACAGGTTGCTTTTGTTCTTTTGGATGTGGACCAGTCTCTGTGGTGTGAAATGATATCTCATTGTTGTTTTTATCTGCATCTCCCTGATGATTAGTGACGTAGAGCATCTTCTCATGTGCCTTTTTGCTATTCAGATTTCTTCTTTACAAAAGTTTCTGTTCATTTCCTTGCCCCATTTTTTGATGGGGTTGGGCGTTTTCTTCTTGTGGAGTTCAACTAGTACCTTGTATATCCTTGTTATCAACCCCTTGTCAGATGTGTATTTGGCGAATATCTTATCCCATTCTGTAGACTGTCTTTGTATTTTGGTCACTGTTTCTTTTGAGGTACAGAAGCTTCTTAGTTTAAGATAGTCCCATTTGTCTATTTCTGTTTTCACTTGCTAGGCCAGTGGTGTGACATCTTTGAAGATACTATTAGCTTCAATTTCATGGAGGGTTTTGCCAACTTTGTCTTCAATGAATTTTATGGATTCCGGTCTGATGTTGAGGTCTTTAATCCACTTTGATCTTACTTTTGTACATGGCGTTAGGCAGAGATCTGAGCCCACTTTTTTGCATGTAGCCATCCAGTTTTGCCAGCACAATTTGTTAAAGAGACTTTTCCTGCTCAACTTCACTTTTCTTGTCCCCGTATTGAAGATTAGATGATCATATGCATGGAAAGAGATGTCAGTATATTCAACCCTGTTCCATTGGTCTACAGTTCTGCCTTTGTTCCAGTACCATGCTGTTTTAATTATTACTGCTTTGTAGTAGAGCTTGAAGTTAGGGAGGTTTATTCTTCCCATTTTCTTTTTCCCAAGAATTGCTTTAGCTATTAGTGGGGGCTTATTGTTCCATATAAATTTCAGGAGTGTTTGCTCCATTTCTTTGAAGAATGTCATGGGTATCCTTATAGGGATCGCATTGAATTTGTACAGTGCTTTTGAATCACCAAGAGAACAGTTACAAAGCTTTCAGGTCTAAGTCTCGGTCATACAATGAAACACCCGTACCTTCACTAGTGTCCATTCTTCACCCCCAACAACCCCAGTATATGTGCATCCCAGACCCTCCCCCTACCTGTGGGGCAGATGACTTCCACATTACTCTCTCTCTACTTTGATCACATTCAATATTTTGACACCAGAACCACCAGTATTATTTGAGATTTTACCCCAACACTCAGATCTGCTGAAAAGGCAACAGTAAACAATTTGTTTTCTGTTGCTGGTTATGAATAACATATGATGTCATGTGGCTGCAGTAGTGGCCATGCAATTTTGAAATTCTGAAATGTTAACACTTAAATCTGGAGGGATTTCTGCCAATTCCTGCTGGGTTTCGAGATTTGTTCCTTAGTCTCTGGGATCATGGCCATTAAGCAGCTTCTTCAGGAGCCAGAAAGGCCATTCACGGGCGGCGACTTGGGGTCTCGTTGGGATGAGGAGGAAAAGGCCGGCTCCACCCCTGACCCGTGAGGCCCTGCATGTCTCGTCACTAAGGGCCCAAACCTGACTGGACAGTGGCCTCTGGAGTATGGCAGTCACCAAGCCACCTAGGGGCAGCAGGCAGAGGGACAACACCCTTTCCCCCCTGGGGTGGCCCGGCGACAGTAACCTACTGTGGGTTTTGGACGCAATTCTGCCAAAAGCCACTGGATTCCGAGATTTGTTTCTGAGTGTCTGGGATCATGGTCGTTAAGCAGCTTGATCAGTAGCCAGAAAGGCTCTTCATGGGTGATGACTTGGGGTCTCCTTAGGGTGGGGAGGGAATGGCCGGTTCCACCCCCATCCTGTGAGGCCCTGTGGGTCTCGTCACTGCGGTCCCAACCCTGATGTCCAGTGGCCTCTGGAGGTTGGTGGCCACTGGGCTGCCAGGGGGAAACAAGCCAAGATACGCAACCTATTCCCACCTGGGCTGGCCCAGCATCGGTAACCTACTGCAGGGACCGGATGCATTTCTACCAAAAGCCACTGGGTTTCAAGATTTGTTTCTGAGTCTCTGGGATCATGGCCATTAAGCAGTTCGATCAGGAACCAAAGAGGCCATGCCTCCAATTATATAGCTGAGACACGGGTGGTTTGCGTGTGTATTTCCCACATACCTAACTTTTGGCCGTTTACTTTCTTCATAAACTTTGCCCCAAGTTTTTGGGGTCTGCAAAAGCACAGCAGCAATTTTGGGGTATCTAAAAGTCTGAAGGCACCATCAGGTTGCTGATGCACTGGCTTCACAGGTACAGATTGACCTGCTGGGGGCACCATACCCCCACCATTTCTCTTTTATTTTCTCTTTTTTTTTTTTTTTAAATTAAAGAACAGTGATTTACAAAGCTATTGATAGTTAAGTTTTAGACAATTACCATCTTTTAAAGTACTAAGTTGTAAGACTTTGTCTTTTAGCTTTTACTGTCATAAATCTGTTTTCTTCTGAGAAGGGATAGAGGAGGCATTCCTTTAGCAAGAGGCTGTTTGAAATTTGGTCTGATGAGTCCACCAAGGCACCATAGCACCTTTACTTTATGTCCTATTCAACTTTTTGGAAATCCCAAATCAATTTAAGTAGCTCACCATCCAGTAGTTAATGATATGTTTTATTGCAGTCAAATCTTCCAGGAAAGCGAATGACTCTCATTGCCTCAACTAAGGTGTAAACAATTCAGGAGTGTGGAAAGCAGAGGCAAAAGCCAGCCCATAAGTGTTTCCTGCTTGGTTGATCCAAGCAGGTTTAAAATTTCTATTACATTTATTCATATTTTTCAACAACCTTTGGTTTTCAGACCAGTAACTTTATTCTGTACTGTTTTATTCACACTAATATTTTTTTTCAATAAATGGAATGATTCTAGGTCTTTTAAGGTTATCATGAGAACTTGTTTCATGAAAGAAGTTGGGGAGGGATTACGATGATTTGAAAAATGAGGACATCTCATTCTAGCAGGACATCTACTAGTGTATCCTCCAATGGGCTGGAGTGATAGCACAGCAGGTAGGGAGTTTGCCTTGCACACAGCTGTCACAGGTTCGATTCCTCCACCCCTCTTGGAGAGCCCGGCAAGCTACTGAGAGTATTCTGCCCACATGGCAGAGCCTGTCAAGCTCCCTGTGGCATATTCAATATGCCAAAAACAGTAACAAGTCTAACAATGGAGATGTTACTGGTGACCGCGTGAGCAAATTGATGAACAATGGGATGACAGTGCTACAGTGCTACTATTAATGTGGTAGTTAAAAACAGGTAAGATGGAAGAGATGGTATAGGAGGTAAGGTATTTGTCTTACATCAGCTAATCCAAATTAGAATACTTGGTATCACATATGGTCCCCAGAACATCATTGGGGATTACTCCTGAGATCAGAGCCAGGAAAAAGTCCTGAGCACTGTTGAGTGTGACCCTAAAACAAAAACAAAACAAACAAACAAAAAGTGGTAGTAAAAAACAAGTAAGTACTAGTTAGCTGTGCTAAGTAGGAAGTCTAGCCTAGTGATAAAAATTTTAATTTTTGTAGGCAGAACATCAGGGTTAATTTATGTTTAAAATATTTTATTAAAGCACTGTGATTCTCAACAATATTCATAGTTGAGTTTGAGACATACAGTTTTAGACATATAATTTCAGCATCAATCCCACAACCTGTGTCAATTTCCCTCCACCATTTTTCCCAGGTTCCCTACCTTCCCCTGCCCTAGCTTACCATCTTGATAGGAACTTTTTTCAGTTTGGTTGTTAAAGTCTGGGTCACATGATTTCAGTATTAACTCTGTGGTTTGGATCTTTAGCTCTTTCATTCCTTAATACCAGCAATGCACCCAAATCCCCTTGACCTCTGCCTCCCTTTCTTCTCATGTGTCTTTTCTCCTCTCCTCTGCTCAATTTCTTTCCTTTTCTTTCTTATACTTTGGGGTCAAAGGTGATCTAGATACCCCTCCCCCTAATTGAAGCCATTGCATTCTCTCATCCTATTTTCAAAGTATCATTTATCAGTGATATCCTGTGCTTATCCTCCTTCTAGTTTATTTCATTTAACTTGCATCTTCCAGTTCCATGTTGCAGTGAATCACATTATTTCACATTATTTATAATACTATAATACATTATATTATATATTACTTATAATAGTATTATACTCCATTGTGTGGTAGTAGAATATCAACTGCATTTCCATCTGTTTTATGTATTGAGATCAACTGAAAACATTGCAAGTCTCACTTGCTGCCATGGCAGATAAAACAATGTTCAGAATCATTGAAATGCCAGTGATCCAATGAGAATCTGAAAGGCAAACCCAGGACTAAGGAAGGTGAGAACTTGGGTTACATCCATGACCAATTTAAAATACACAGCTTGTCTTTGTACTTGATTAATTTCTTAGCATAAATATTTAAACTGTTTTCAGACTGTTTCCAAATACAACACAATGTAAATAATATCTTGACTTTAAGTGGGCCTAAACAGTAGGGGAAAATTGCAAAGTAAAATTGCAAATCAGGCTAGGATTTATGGATCAGTAAGATAAAGAGAAAAAGTAATAGAACGATTATAAGGAATTTCAAATTCTTGATATTTGTCAGTATTGCTAATATGATTTGCCTGTCTAAGATAATGCTAATTGATGAAGTCCCCAAATTGGATTTAAACATAATATTTTCAACAAATGCTAAGAGAAAATTTCAAAAGAAATGTGAATCAAAGTTTATTGTCTCCTCATGGCTTTTACTGGTGCTCACCTCTCAAACAAGAATCAAGATATTTTTAAACAAAAGTCCCCCCAAATCAGCTTTTCCTGGTAACCTGTGGCCAGTGAGAGACTGTGATGTAGAGGGTCATCGTTGACTCAAGTCCTGCTATAGAAGTCTCTTCAGTCTGGTTCTCTTTAGCTCTCTGCAAAGCCTTACCTTCAAACAGTGCTTGGATTGATTCAATTCTAGAGTGGAAAATGATTAGATAACACAGCTTCGATTCAAGAAATCAATTTTTAATGTGAACATTGTGCTATAGCATCAGGGTGTTGTTAACTTGTCAACAGATTTACTAAGCTGTTTATTTCTAGTCGAGCTTTCTGTGTTACGTTTTTTGTTTGTTGAGTTTAGTTGGCTTCTGTGTTACTTTCCCCTATAGTTTGGTGGGTTCCTATTGGAATTTCGGTATCAAGGAATAGGAGGAGTCGAGCAGCAGCATCTGGGCCAAAGAGTACACTGGGGCACCTGAAATAATTCATTTTGCTCTCTCTGTGGAAAATATTTGTGAAGTAATGGAGCTGAACCTTTGGCATGGCCGCAGTGGTGGTGTATGCTGGCTGCCACTGTGTCTTTATGAGGGCAGGTACTCAGCCTGCCCACCTTCCCTGGGTGCCTCAGACTTTTCAGCCATGGGGATCAGTGTTTTCATGAGTTTTAGATGCTCGGTGTGCATGTCCTCATATATTTAGTTGTGAATGTAGAGCAGGGCTGGTGGGTGATTCATCCTGGCAATGGCTGTGGGAGTTGTGCATGGCTGCCAGGGCTTCTGTAAGTGCATGGTTGTTATCCAACCCAACTCTGAGAAGAAACCAGAGTTCTCAGCCTGGGCATGCAGATACCTGAAGTTGTTTGCAGATTGGTGTCTCTGCAGGGAATATAGGCAAAGTGGTGGAGTTGAGCCCTGTGCATGGCTGCAGGACTGGAGTGTCAATGCAACTGCTAGGACTCTGACAGAGTATTTACATGTCTTACCTGCTTCCCAAGGTTGCCCCAGAGTTTTCAACTGTTGGGACTGCTGTTTCTATGAAGTGTAGTTGCTTGGATTGCATCTCCTCTGAGATTTAGTGGTGAATTGGCAGAGCAGAGCAACATGGCAGCACTGTGGGAGTGGACATGGCTGCTGGGGCTTCCAGAAGTATGGGGGTGTAGTGGGAAGCTCTCCAGCTTGACTGCAAGAAGACACCAAGAGTTCTCAGCCTAGGCATTGTAGTTAACTGAAACTATTCTCAATTTTGCATCTCTGCATAGAATAGTAATGAAACCGTGGAGTTGAACTTTTGTCATGGTTGGAGTGGTGGAGTCTGCATACAGATGCTGGGTCTTTGTCAGGGCAGGTACTTGGCCTGCCAGGCTCCTGAGGACACTCTGGGTGTAGGCTTATATCTACACTGAGAATCACTGGTGAATCAGTAGAGCAGGGCCTGTGAGTGAAGCAGCATGGCAATGGCCTGGGAAATGGGTGTGACTGCCAGTGCATCTGGAAGTATGGGGTGGTGGTAGTGAGGTTTCCCACGCTAACTCTGAGAAGACACTACAGTTCTTAGCCTGGAACTTGGATACCTAAAATTATTTGCAGTCTGGCGTCTTTGCAGTGAGCATTAGCAAAACAGTGGGGTTTAGTCCTGAGCGTGGCTGTAGTGGTAGGGTTGCTCTTGGGGTTTCAACACACTCACTCTGTCTGCCTCCTGAGGACCCTCCAGGGCTTTTAACCATGGAGAACATAAATTTTAACAGCTTAGACTTGTGTCTCCTTGGTGATTTAAGTGTGAATAGGAGAGCAGTGCCAGTGGGTGAACCAACATGTGACAGCTGTGGGCGGTGGGTCCTTGTGACTATGTTTCCCAGTTAGTCTTGATTTCTTGTGGTTTTCATTCTCACTATAATAGACTTAGTATAGAACTGTGATTTACAGAGTTGTTGATAGTTCAGTTTTAGTCATATATTTCAACACCAATTCCACCAACAGTGTCAAATTCCCTCCACCAGTGCTACTATATTCCACCCCGAATCTCCAACTGCATTCCCACCCCCTCCAGCCCCACCCCACCACCACCTTCAACTTAATAGGCACAGCATTACAGAATTCCAGTGGTTGTAGCTTAGATCTCATGTTTTCAGTTTTGCTGAGTGTATATTTTGGATACATGGCTGTACACGTCACCCATTTCACCAGTACAACTAAGTCATTATGTTTATTCACCTGTTACTTCTTGTTCCTTTCTCTCCATTATTTCTTTCTTTTCATGTCCTCTTGTCTCTAAACATTGGGATAAAGGGTGATTTAGGCATCCCCCTTTTACTACATTCCCTCATCCAGTATTCTATACACTACAGATAAGTTCAACCATCCTATGTTTATCTATCTTCTTCTGCCTTACTTCACTCAACATATTTTCCAGTTCTATCCAGATTGCAGCAAAGTTCGTGATTTCATCCTTCCTTAAAGCTGCATAGTATTCCATTGTGTATATATATAAATTTTCATAATCCAGTCATATGTTGCTGGACACCTAAGTTGATCCCATGTCTTAGCTATTGTACTGAATGCAGCAATGAATAATAGTATACATATGTCATTTTGAGATAGTATTTTTATGTTCTGGGTGTAGATGCCCAAAGTAGGATTGCTGGCAATGGCATTTCAATTTTAAATTTACTGAGAACTGTTTTCCACAGGGATTGTACCAGACCACATTCCCATCAGCAGTGAATTCTCACAGGAATAATTCATGAATGCAATCTTTGAAAGTATTCTAATAGCACTATCTAATATTGGCTGATAAGAAATGTGTGTCACTCAAAATGTGTGACTCAAAATGCTGTGACCTATATAGTTGGTTAATGATTGAGCTTCATAGTATCCAGTTCAGTGTTCTTTTCACTGTTCCACACAGTCTAGCTCAGGATTAGTTTGCCTGGGAACTATCGAGAGGGATGGTACATTTTCATCTTCCAGGGTTTTAAATCCTGGTATAGAAGCATCCTGCATAGGAACTAGATACAAAAGGGCATATGACTCTCAGACACCAGAAAATTGGTCTAATCACTTGTTCTACTTGCCCTACTGGGTCTGATCCTGGCAGCCCTTCTTTTCTCCTTTGTCATTTTTGGTCTCTGTCCTCTTCTACACTTGCATAAGTCTGATGGGACTGATCAGCATTTTGATGGTGACTTTGTATATTGGTGACTTTGGATGTTGAAGCTGACTTTGTATTACCAGCTCTCTCTCCTTGAAGAGAAGTAATAATGTACAAGTCAGTATGCTTGACCTGGGAACTTGAATTCATTTTAGTTGTTTTGGACGTTATGGTGTTTGCAAAAAAATCAAATTAGATATTTTTATGTCTTCATGCTAGAACTTCACATTCTAATTTTCAAGATGCCCAGCACTGCCTATTCAATTATACTAGCCTTTTTTCATAAGTGTTGGGCTCTGAAGTACATTTGAATTGGCTAAACACAGACTGGCTTATTTCTGACAGACTCTGCAGGAAAATTTGGAAACATTTTGGTAGTTCACCCTAATTTTCAGATGACAGTCTAATCGCTGATTTGTAGCATCACTTTTACTGATTTCAGTTCTGTTGAGGTAAATATAATATTGTGCATTCAACAATGAGTTGTGGGGGTCTCAATAGAATGTTGGTGATCAGGGGTGTCCAGAGAGGAAAAAGTTTAGAGAAGTTCAGCTAAAATGCATTATTGCTTGTGCTTAAGATGCTTGAATCAATAGTTTATTGATAACCTTTTTCTCCTAGAAATGTCTGCTTAGTATTTTAAAAAAGTATTATTTGTTTTAACACTAAAGTGAAAAACTTATTTGTGAAAAAATTTGTGAAAAATTTTTCTTGAATTTTTCACTCTCAGATGAAACCCATGAAGTAGGATTTTTTTGCCAAAATATGATTTTCACTTGAATTTCAATACAGGTTGCCAATTTGGCCTGCTCCATCTCCAACAATGAGGAAGGGGTAAAATTAGTCCGGATGGCAGCTACCCAGATTGACAGCCTGTGTCCCCAGGTAAGCCCTCTACACTTTGTTTCAAAAGTCTGTCAGTGATCTGATATTCAAGATGTTTTCTACCTTGCTTCTCAAGTCATGCTTTTCCGTGCCTGATTTCTTCTTGCTGCGATAACTGACTTACCATTTAAGTACAGTCTTTCTCAAATATAATTTTTAAATGCTTAGCTCTACAGAATTACTCTGGAAATATTCTTCTCTAAATTATCTTCCCTACTTCTTTCCACTTATTTTCTTTAGACTGTTAAATACTTCCTATTTATTTACCTTGTCTCAACAACAAATGATATGTTAGAGTGTGCTGAAAGTTAAACTTTGGCCTTGTATTTTCTAAGCACCAAGGGTTTATCTGGTAAATTCTTTTATAAAATCTGAGGCTTCATACAGCAAAAGAAACTCCAGAGAAACAAAGCAAGAGTTGTTGGTAACTTTATCTTTGTGTTTTTCTTCATTCTGAACACCAGAACCATTTATCTGTGGAGATTGGATGTTTCAGGGTTTCAGCATGGTATGTGACTCTTATCTCTCCCTCTTCTGAAAAGAGTGGTCATTATGTCCTTGATTTTTTTTCTAACGCATAGGTCATCAATGCTGCTCTCACACTGGCTGCCCGACCACAAAGCAAAGTGGCTCAGGACAACATGGATGTCTTCAAGGACCAGTGGGAAAAGCAGGTTAGAGTGTTGACAGAGGCTGTGGATGACATCACCTCTGTGGATGACTTCCTTTCTGTCTCAGGTAAGTGCCACAAACATTCCCATAACAAGGCAGAGGAAGGAGGAGACAAGGAGTAGCTTATAGATGTCATTGACCTATGTTTCAGTTGCTCTTCTTGGGGCCTTTGAATTTTCAGTCACCTCCAGAAATGTACTTATAATGCCATCTTGAAAAAAATCTGTCTTTGGCTTGCATGTTGCTCCAAGGCAAAATATGGAGGTGTGAGAAGATACAGATTTCTGATAGGATACCATAAACCTGAACTTTATTTAAGGCATTTTTAGTTTTCAGTTCTCGAATAGTTTCATTTGTTTTCTCTTTTTAACAGGATGGCCTTTGACACATTTGAATTATTCATCTAACAAAAGGAATAGGGATAAGAAATATACCAATCGTTGTGATTTATACAGAAAAATGATTCCAATTTGACTCAATGACATGTGGCACCTTCAAATTTTAATTCAGTTATTATGATTTACTGTACCATTCGTGCTAAGTTTCATGCTTATAATGTTCCAGCAATAACCTCCACCATATTGTGTGCTCCCTTCAACCATTCTCCGGGGATCTTCCTCAACCCCTCACCCCCACCCTTCTCCTCAGTCCCTTCTCTGCCATGGTCACCTCAGTTCTGTAGACCTGTTTTCATGTTCTCTTACTTTTGGCTGTTCGTTATTTCATTCCTCTGTTTTTTTGTATCTGCTTGGGTTGACTTTGCAATAAGGAAGAATACCAACGTCTCTTCGACAAGCCAGAGAAAATATTACTGATTTTATAGATCCAATAGAAGAAACTTGTGTGTCATTAAGCTTTGAGAACATTGTCTATGGGGTCTGAAGGAAGTGAGTGAAAGCAACTAGAAGTAGTCATCACTTGAAATTACAACGTCTTTATAAATGATGCCAGTCTGAAGGATGCTAGTGGATTTGAATAATCATGTAGTCAATTTGACCTTTAACAGGCCTCATCAATGCTATTTCAAATTTAGCTAGCAACAAACAAAAGGGCCTTTATCCAAAAACATCTCACCAAATACATTAGGCTGAGCTCACTGATTAGGGTGTTTGGGGGAGGGTTGATGGGAAAGATTTCTGGAAATATCAGCTCTCTTTACTTAAATAACTAAGTGACCCTGGGATATTTAAACTAACCAGGCATGGGTTTTCCCCACAGGTGTGTGGTACTCCCATGCAATCACCATCAACACCAATCTTGATCAGAACCAACTTGTAGTTGGCCAACTAGGGCCTGGGGAGGAGGGATCTCACACTGCTGGAGATAACCTAAACAGGAATAGAACATTTCTCCTAAGGTGCCTCTTTCTGTTTCATGATGAAACAGACTGCCTTCCCGCTAGAAGCTTGTGTTCCATTTGTCTAAAGGCAGCATTGTCCAGTGGAGAGAACAGATAATCAAAAAGTTACATTGGGAAGCATGGAAGGCTAGAAAAGACAGATGGGGAAAATGAACAAATAAGTGGCAAGTGTCTATAATTTGTCCCGCTTTTGACTATCTGCTTTAATTCTCCCCAGCATTCTAGGAAATAGGCATTAGTATGCTAAGCATCCTTCTGAGAAAAGAAAGTCATTTAAGAGGGCAAGTCACATGGTAGAAATGGTATTGAAATCTAGAGCACCTGCTTTTCTGAAACTGCATCATTTCTCATTAATTTAAGCCAAAAGGGGAATGTCTTCTGGAGACAATTTTTGCAAAAGTTCCTTTCTCACCTCTGTTTTGGTTTCTGCCCCTCTCATCCCTTTCTGAAACGCATTTTGTTTTTCCTTGCCAAAGTGGCTCATTTAAAAATATATATATTTTTTCAATTTGTCAAAGCAGCTATTCATTTCAAATATCATCATCATGGGTTTGGCTGGGATCTTGCTTTGCTGGAAGGTAGGACTTAGCTAACAATGTGAAACAATATCCAAGAAAAGCATTTCCCATAATATGCCTAGAAGTGCTTTGGTGAGCTGGGAAACATGGATCTGGGAACCAGAGGCGTGATCACCAGTCCTGAGCATCTTTATGCCAGTTCAGTGGTCTTTGCCAGGGTAATTGCAGACAGCCCTAACAAGGATGAGGGCCTACTCCTCCTTACTAGGACGAGAAGCAGCATCTGATCTAACCCTGCTGTCTGACAACCTCTACCAGAATATACTAAACATCCCTTCTACCTATAATTAAATATAAACTATTCAGGCACCACCTCTCTCAGAAAGAAAGCATTTTAGAACATTCACATTTCCCAATGTCTCTCCTACAGGCATTTCAACAATTTCTGAGTGGGGAAGCAGCCAGGAGAAGGAGGTCTTATCTGAGACATTTTCAATAGTGCAAAGCTTTTCTTCATTTTCTTTTCACCAGCCTTGCCTCTCACCCACCTTTCTCCCAGCTATTCCTTTGTGCCTCTCATTATTACCAGCCACAAGAAAAGGCTTTGGCTTTTGCTGATAACACTGTTCAGTGCAACCCCAGTGGTACAAGTGCCATGCTGGAAAAATGAACAGCTGCTGTCATGGAGCCAGACTTGGCAGGGCCTGCTGTGTCATGCCTTTGGAGTTGACAGGGGGAGGCAGCAGGCACCTTTCCACAGAAGGGCTTAACAAAAAATGACACGCTCCCCACCCTCTCCTGCTGGTAGGCTGTTGACACAGCCCAATAGTTGGGGAAACTACTTATCTCCTCTTCAACTTGGAGCCAGAGCATTTGCATCTGTAAATTGAAAGTTTGACCCAGGAGATATATTTAGAGTGGCATTAATGATATTTATGCATCAGTTTCCTCTTAAGGAAATATCTATACAGGCAGGAAACTCGACTTTTAATAACCCCATAATGATATAAAGTTGATAGTGTCATTTTGTGAATGTGTGTGTGCATGTTTTGTATTTATTTTGATCATGCCAACTGAATGTGTTTGTCTAGCCTGCGTGCTTGGTGGGTCCATATGAAAAGCAACAAGTTTGGGGAACAGTGATGCTATTAACATTACAGGAGTAGTCTCAATTTTCAGATAAATTTGGGTTTATTAAAAAAAAGTTGGAATGTCTATGCCAGAACACTTAAACTTTTCCCACTAGGCAAAACTTCTGATTTTTAATAGTTTTTAAAATGAGTATTTTGGCATTAGCCATGTGACAATTTAATTCATAGATCTGGCTCACAAAATAGCATGCATCTAAGATCTGAAAGAGATATTCACTAAGTTCTATCATATGCAAGAGTTTTATTTTTCTTTTCATTTTTTCCTAATTCTAAGTTCTTGAGTTAGTTTCATTAAAGACCATAAATCCACCTAGTGAACTCTAGTTTTGAATTTAAAAACTTTACATGTTAAAGACAAAAAATAATCAAGTGTTTTGGTCATCGGTGATTCTATAACACAATTATATCTTTTTTGTAATAGTACATTTGCAAAAATTGAAGGATGTTTATTATAAAATGTGTAGCAGCCAAATGTTTTAGCCTATGTTTAGATGCCACACTTCATTTATTGGTTTAACATCTAAAAACTACCTGGGTATTTTCCCCCTAGCAACGAAGTCTTCTCTGGAATATATATATATATTTCTTATAATTTTTACATATTTTGCAATCTGGAACAACGTTCTTTTAAGTTCTTGAATCCCTTCCCTTAAAAATATCTCAAATGCAAACATATAATTGTTGTCTTTCACTTGACATATTTAATATTTACTCAGTTGCATTCTGTATTTTGGCTTTATAAGGGATGCAAGTATGGAATCATGTGGATTCCACATTCAGGCCTGTGGTCCAAGATCTGTAGGTGGAAGGAGTAGGAGGGGAGAACTTACTACATAAGGTGTCCAGAAATCTGGAGATACAGCAAATATGGTATTTTGAGTAAATAATATGTCCTTGTGAGCAGGTATAAGACATATTTGAAAATATTTTCAATTACACTGTGAGTACTTAGATTAATAAAATTCAACTCTATTAAAAACATTCTGAGTCACAGTAGTTTTCACATATCAACCCTTCACAAATTACTGCCATGAAAGAATCATGATTCATAGTTCCATTAAAGTGGTAATTCTAATTGGGAAGATTGGGAAATGCTGAATAATCAATCTCCACTTTTCAAAAGTTGATTCACAAAAACTTAATTAAAAGAGTAGTAAAATTATTCACAAAATATAACCTAATCATGAAACAAATGGAACTATTTGATAATGTCAGATCAACTGACATCAAAAGCAATGTCACCTTTGCTTGTTTTTTTCAGATGTATAAATATAAATACATATGTGTACCTTTATATATATACATATACACACATACACATACATACAAATCATCAATAAAGGTATACATTTCCCTCTGCTTTAATTAGTAAACATTGGGTTATATGTGAGCTTTTTGAACTTTTTAACAATGTTTTAACTCCAGAGAGATTAGTAATCCTTAAGTTTTCTCAGTTTTGCATGTAACTCCAACCTAAACATAAGCACAGAAAAAAAGTAATAGTATCATTTATTTTCTTACTACTGTTACTTAAAATAAAGACAAATAGACACACATTTCTGACCCAGAGACCCACCCCATTCCTTACCCATGAAGAATAAGCATATTTAATTGCCTGCAGAAACCCAGCAAGTCAGGAAGAAACATTTATCCAAATCAACATTTTTATAAATTGAAATTCACTACTAAGTTTGATTTGAGAAATTTGTTCTTCAGCTTGTTTTTTTTAAGTGAATTTACATGATAGAATGGATCCAAGATCTAACAAAGAGTTTCAGAATTTTTTTAATTATACTGATATCTTGTCCATGTCTTCACAATGAATTTCTGTTTTACACAGGAAATGTCAGCAGTCAGAAAGTATCTCCTTTTTGTGAGTTTAAAAAGTTTGAATATTAAAATGTAAACACTTCATTTATTTTGTTTATATGCAATTAAAGTTTTAGAAATTTAAAGCGATTTGAATGGTAAATCATTACTATTTCCATAAAGACAAAATAGGTGTTCTTTATGAAATGTTAGATTTTTAAAAAATATTTTAACCTATTGTTCTTTCTAAAATATGTTAACCTAATGTTCTATCTAAATAGGGCAAGTATTCCCTATGAGTGATTAGTTTAGAGAAAGTAACAGATCCATGATGGACATTGGGGATTTGCGAAGAACCCTCCCTTTCCTTTTTTGAATTATTAAATTCTGAACTTGCCTTATGAACTTTAAAGACAAAATAATCTACTTATTCTTTTATTAATTATTAAAGATAGCTCTTCTAATTTTAGTAGGATACCACATTAGGCTATTTTCCAACTTGTTCTTTTATCTTTAATGTATATGTGTTCTGTTTTAATGATTTCTACATAGTACTAATTTTGTCAGAATTCCCTTGGAATTTTCTTTGGGAAGAATGTATAAGGTACATAACTGAAAAATAGCAAAATTTCACAGTTGTGAAAGCTTGAGGAACTAAATGGTGTGTTTCTCTCTGCTAGGAGAGAATGAAGCCTTTTATATGCCTGTTTGTATTCTATTTAGGGCAGAGATGGGAGTGTGATCACTGACCTTGACTTGAATCCAAGGGAAGCAACCATGACTGGCTTGCATTTTTGTTGTAGGAAACGCCATGATTCTTTTCACTTGATCTGTTTTCCCATTGCATATGTTTTGTGCATGACATAATCTTAGAAGCCTGACTGGGAGATGTCTCTTCTTTCAAAAGTTCCTCTTCAATGTTTCCTTAATAGAAAACATGGTCAAACACACACTCAGACCTTGACTCTGGTTATGTTCTAGAAGCTGTTTCTGCTTGGTTGATCTGATTGACATTGTTAGCTGCCAAAATCATTCTGGAAAAACCTTTTCATGAAGTAAATTTCAATCACTGAATCAATGAATGGAATTTTCTTTAAGTTTCTCATATGTCTGGGTCCCCAAACCAGGAGCATTAAAGTCACCATCGATGGAGGAGAAATGCAGTACTTGTAAAACTCACCCCAGGCCTGCTTTTAGGAACAGTGTCCTGTAGTCTGTATGATGCAAGCCTTCTAGCCCATATTCAATATTTGAGAAGTAGTGCTACTGAAATTCAAAGCCATATTCTTTCACTGCATTTTAGTATTATTGGTTATATATTGTGAGGTACTTCTGAATGACGAACCTAAACCTGGTTATTAAATGACTGATGGAAAGTCATACAAACATGTGTTGTGTCCTCTTCACAGAAAATCACATCTTGGAGGATGTGAACAAGTGCGTGATAGCTCTGCAAGAGGGCGACGTGGACACTCTGGACCGGACTGCTGGAGCCATCAGGGGCCGTGCGGCCCGGGTGATACACATTATCAATGCTGAGATGGAGAACTATGAAGCTGGTGTTTACACAGAGAAGGTGCTGGAGGCAACAAAATTGCTTTCAGAGACAGGTAAACATGATTATTAGATTCAAGCAAAATGTCAGTGCCACGATTAATTTCCATATCTGAGAAAATTGGTTTCATTGTTTCCTATAGTTCTTTATACTTCAAATTATGCATGACCATGAGAAAAGTGTTCTTTGTTTCCTTGCGTTAAATTTGAATAATCATGGCAGAATAACATTTTTTTTGCTTTGAATAAATCTATTATTGATAGTTTTCATAGATCATCTGATTTAGTTCTCATCAGGGCTTTTTAAAGTAGGTAGAGAAATTCTTATTATCTCTAATTACTAATCTGAACATGGAAGTTCTAATCTCCTGAGCTGGAAAAAGGCCACGTGGCTTGAAAATAGAAACAGTGTGACTAGGAAATGGAATCTTGAACTAGAACAATTTCTACATTTCTTGAAAGCAGATCCAGTAGGAAGGACTATGAACTCAGAGTGTAGGTATAAAAACTCAAGGGGACAGAGAGACAAGACAGTACAGAAAAAAATGTATATCATGGCTGATGAAAAAGACTTTTAATGTATATAACCTTTCCTTAGAAAATCCTTAAGTGATGTCCTCCAGGGGCAGGTGACTACCCACTAGGGAATCATTGATGTGGTAAGATACAATTATATTTAGGAACCTGGCAGAGCTTTCTGGTTTGTTGGCATAGGAAAAAAAAAAATTATTCCACTGAGTTAGCAGAATAACACCCATAAAAGAATTGTATCAAAATGGGTCAGATTTTAGTAGTTTTTGCTCTCAACTAGTGTCTATTCAGAGACCTTCAGAAGTTCCCAGTGCTTTCCATGGGGTTGGAGACTATGACTTGAATGAAAGTTGAGAGACAATGAAAAGATACAGGGATGGAGAGAAAGGTTACTATATTGGATGGATTCTGAAGAGGAAATCTATGAATGAATGTTAATGAGTTGGTGATCAACTTTATCCTTTAGAGGTGAAGGACCACTCTGTAGACCATAACGGGGCCTTCTTTGGTC
Organism: Sorex fumeus; assembly: GCF_029834395.1. Lineage (NCBI taxonomy): Eukaryota > Metazoa > Chordata > Mammalia > Eulipotyphla > Soricidae > Sorex > Sorex fumeus. The sequence continues at coordinate 13,796,899 of NW_026606060.1, forward strand.
TGTATATGAACTATGGAGTCCACTAGGTTTTTAAAAAATACATGTGTTTTAGGGATGGTGTGGAAGAGGGGATAAATAAAATATTTATGTCCTTGGAGGCTAGAGAAATAGTACAGCAGTAAGGTGCTTGCCTTGCATGTGGCTGACCTGGGTTCAATTTTCCAGGTCATACTGCTCTTCAAGTCCTCCAAGAATGATCCCTGAGCACAAAACCAGGAGTCAGCCAGCTGTGGCCCAAAAAAACCAAAACAAATCAAAACCAACCCAAAAAATATGCCTCTGAAATGTGAAATCCAGCAGTAGTCCAAAGTTCTGCACAATAAGACATGTTAGTAGAACTTTTGCCTTCTTCGGAGAAAGGGGTTATTTACAAATACTTCTATAGATATTTGTTAGTTTGGAATAGCAAAGAAAACCATAAAACTTAAGCTATTCCTTATGAAAACTAAACAGAAAGACAACAGTGCAATACTACCTAGGAAAGGGCACAGAGAGGGCTTGTTGCTCTTGAGAATCCTCACAAGAAATAATAACAAAGATAATGGTAATATCTCTCTGCATTTTAATTAACTAAACTTATACATTATTTTCTTTCCATATGCAAAAGAGCAACAAAGATGCCAGTTTATACCATACTTTTCTCATGAACATTTAACTCTCCAGTTAGGTCTTTCCCTTCTCTGACACCGAGTTTCTGGCCTGTTTGGGTTTTTCTGCTGTTGGAATATTTAAGATGCTCCTGGTACTTCTTTGGGGCTGATGCTGGTGAAGAGTATTAGAGAAAAGCAGAAGATCGAGACAAGGTTCTGAGTTCAGGTTTGCTTGTGACTGGTTGGATCGATAGTTGGAATCGAGGAAAGCTACAGAATATGTTGTCAATTTATATATGACTCTGTATAAACTAAGAATTCGGGCATTTTTCAAGAGTTATTGGGGAGCTTTTATTCCTTATTGTGTCTTCAGTTGTTTAAGTGAACAAAAGGACTGGTGAACACTGGATTAAAATCTACTTAAAGGTAAGAACAGTCTGATCATTGGAATATTTTAACATAATTTTCACACAAAGTTTTGAAATGCACATTTTCCAGTGTTCTGGTGTTTCATTTGATAACTGAAAAATGGAAGTGGATATTGTTCCTAATCAAGAATCTGTTTTTATTTGTTCAATGTGAGGACTTTAAAAATGATAACAGAGCCCATCTAGGATTGGAGAGATAGAGTGGGTAGCATGCTTGCCTTGTAGGCAGCAAAACTGGGTTCCATACCCACCACCCCATACGAACCCCAGGCTTGAGAGCTCCAGGAGTGACCCCTGGGTACAGAAGGAGTAAGCCCTGAGCATCACTGGGTGTGACCCTGACCCCACCCAAAAAATCACCCCATCCTTTCTTTACAGTAATTAAATATTCTAATGACTTACCTGAAGGGATCTTTCTTTTTGATGTCCACATCCAACTCTTTCTTTTTCTTCCCCCTCTTCCTGGTGTCTAGTGGCACACCCAACTCATAATATATTTGAAAAGATGAGCAAGACACTGAAGTCCTATTTTCAAGATTTATTGAAGATAACTAGGAAAGTAACCTGGTAGAAGAGACAAATACACAGTTTGTTGATGACTACGGTAGAAATTTTTCAGCAGCAAAGTTCAAGGAGAGTGGATATTAATGGATTAAGAACTATAATATGCAACTTATATAAGTTCCCTTGCATTTGTCTTCTATCATCTTTTCCCTAAACTGTGTTTATAAATATATAGAGGAGCTATCAAGGAAATACAAGCAAAATTTTCACTCTTAATTCTTTGGCTGCTAATGAGAATTCTTGGAGTATGTGTTAGGCAAATGGTTTGAAGAGAACCGAAGGATCTGTTCTGTGAAATGATTGCACAATGTTTGTTATGTCATTTCTAAAAAGAATGTCTTCTTATCGTGGCTTAATGTGTACCAACGAGACATCTGTTTCTCAAACAACAACAAAAGTACTGTGTATGTTGGGGCTCAGATTCGACCACTGTGCATTTAATATTAGGTACCTCCTAAAACAAAAAAACCACAAACGGGGACAATGGGAAAGAAAGGAAAAGCGCCAAGAGGAAGCATGAGAGAGGTTTCCCAGGACATAGAAAACAAAATGACAAGTTCTTCTGTTTTGCTAAAAGCTACTAAGTCCTTACTAATTTTAGGTCTGAGACATTAAAGACCATGAGACCATCAGATACTCAGCAACAACTCTGGACTCTCTCTACTGGATCCTTTCCTTTCCCACCTCAATCTGAGACAACAAAAAGTGTCTTTAAACCCTGAAAACCCCTGTGCAACACTGGGTGTGACCCAAAAAGCAAAAAAAAAAAAATCTGAAAAAGGGCATGATGCTCCAAATCCCGGCTAGATCAGGTCTTTGAAAACACAGGCCACACCTTATTTAGATGTGTCAGTGAGGCGAGAGATATTCTCTGTTGAGACTCTTACTTTACCACCTGGCTGCCTTGGATGATTAGTTTGAAACTGACAGATCCAGAGTGACTGAATTGTAGTTTATTTTCCATGTTAAATATGTAGTTTATTTTCCATGAATTGTTTTACTTCCTTAGTAAAACAAAACCATGTTTGGTTGAATTTTTGTGTTGATCAAATGCTGTTGTGTTTGAGAAAGTATTTTGTGAATTATTAATATGCTAAAATTCTAGGACATCCGTCTATAAAATTCTCCCTGTTTTATTTTTATAAAACTAATCTAGACTGATGAAGACACAATCAAATCTACATCAGATACAGTAAATACTTACATAGCATATTTGATGGGGTCTTCAATAAAAACTGAATTGTAATAAATTGCCAACAGCTTGATAGTAAATGCATGCTTGACCAGATTCATCTTCAGAGATTTCATTTACAAAGTCAGGTTGCTGCAGAAGGTTGAGCGGGGGCAAAAATACTTTCAGCGATATCATATTTAGATATACAGAGTAGCTCATTGCTCACTGAATAGATTATATTGAAATATCATTTTTGTCTATTTGATAGCTGATATAAGTCTGTGGCAATGTGAACATGATTAGGGTGAGAGATCTTTGATATTCTGTCTGCAGTTCCTTCTGTGAAAAGGATCTAAAATAAAATTTTCATTAAAATACTTTTTTCCCCTATGTTATTTAATATGCTGTACATGAAGATTAGAATACCATCATTTTGGAGGACACATGAGACAAACAGAAAGTTCACATTTCCTTTTTTATTAAGACTAAATTTTGAGTTTTCAGTTTATACTGTGTAACAGCGTAGTATATGTCTTATAATTATGTCTTGTAATTGATGAGCCTACATCATAATCAAGGGCTGGAGCAAGAGCACAGTGGGTAGGGTCTTTGCATTACACGCAGTTCAATTCCTCTGTTCATCTTGGAGAGCCCAGCAAGCTACCAAGAGTATCCCACCCACACGGCAAAGCATGGCAAGCTACCCCTGGCATATTTGATATGCCAAAATCAGTAACAACAAGTCTCACAATGGAGATGTTACTGGTGCCCACTCTAGCAAATCAATGGATAACAGGAGGACAGTGCTACAGTGCTACATCATAATCAAAGTTTATAACTTTTGGGGGTTATATAATATATGGTTTTTAACTCTTTGTGTTGTATATTCAGTGTGTCTATACTAAAGTGCAGGGATATGCAGGCATTATTATGGAACTATATGATCTACTTCCCATGGCTTATAAATCCTTCATATTCTATCATTACTCAGACTCACTCTCCACCAGTGGAAATCAATTTCACTGTCTCGATTGCTTTTGCTATTTCCAAAATATTGGAGTCACATGGTTGGAATGTAGTCTTTTCAGATTAATTTCTTTTTCTCAGTGGTCTTTTAGGATTGTTTGCTTGTTCTTTCTCTCATTTAAGATAGTATTTTTAACTTCATGCTTTTGTAATTAAAGTTTTCGTGAAAATATTTTAAAACTAATTTGTGTGTATTTTGTAGAAAAATGTAAAGTCAGTAAAATAGAAGTCACCCAAATCAGAATTAAGAGGAGTTTAATATAGACCAAACCCAGGTTATGAATCCAAGGATGCAATTTTTGGCTTTCCTCAATTAACTTATGGACTTTAAATGAATGCCTTTGGGACTCAGCTTCTCATTTATTGTCTGTGGTTTTGTCATCTAGCATGGTCAGTATTAATTATTTTGGAATCGATGTCAACCTTCTTGCTTCTGGGTGACTGTAACGTACACACTCTGTATAAACCGTCTGTTTCATCCAGATAGGTGTACTCATTATTCTTCAAGAAAAATGTATTCATGCTGTTCCCACTCTTCTTCCTGTGATGTTCTTAATTTCTCCTCCTCCTCTACATCTGTGTATTGAATTTATCCTTTAAGATCTGGCTCAAGTATCAGTTGGAGATGACAAGGAGCTCAAACAGCCACTTGATATTTAATATGTCTTCTTTATGCATGCCTCAATTTCTATCTCAGGGCAAATTAAAATAGTCACATATAAAAAAGGTCTACACAATAGGAATGGAATCACAGTTATGACTTGGGGAACTTCTATAGGAATTGATGTTCTACATAAGAATAGCTATCTCCTTTCTCTTGGAGAAGAGAGAAGCCTCTTTTCTTAACGTTAAACCCTGCAGAAAAGGTACTTAAGTTGTTATAGCCCTTTGCAATACAAAATAAAAAAAAATTAACCCTGGTTTTAGTCTCCTAGGAACCACAGACAAGTATTTTTGGGCAGAGGTATCTATGGCATCTATGCCTCTTCTCAGTTTATTATCTTGGTGCTGATAACAAGGCATTCTTTTACCTGGCTTAGCAATCATTTGTGCTCAGAAATCCCTGACCATGCAGGTACATGAAAATATCATCTCTAAACTTTTCTGTTTATAAATAATGTGTTCTTCTGGGATTCAGATATGTACTGCATTTTCCCCCAAGGTGCTAACACATTATGTAAGAAAAAAATATAGACAATGATTATGTTTTGAAGAAAGACATACAATGATTATATGCAATAATTATCTTGCCTACAAGCCTCTCATGTGGAAGTGTGACAGGATAGACTGTAGGGAAGCTCACAGTTATTACAGCTATATGTGCCATAGGTTGAAAGCAAAATAATAAGCAGCATTTTTAGTGCCAGTTTATCAAGGTAAAAATGACACAAAAGTCCAATTCTGTGTGAGTCATATCATGAATTCATAATTCCTGAAAACTGCAAAGGCCATGGCACTTCTTTGTCATTTCAAGAGCATTAAGGATAAGCATCTGTGGTAGTGCCCGTAAAATAGTAGCAGAGCTTGTGCTCTTGGTCTCACACGGTCAGTACTGTTGGTTTCTGGACTTTCTGGCCAGAACTGATTATTTTGTGCATGGTGGAGGTGGTTGGCTGTGGGATTACCGTTAAGAATCTGTGCCACAAGATAATAGGTGATTTAATTATAGAGGGTGGAAATATACTTGTTTGGGAGCACATATGACTTATAATTGGAGTATGCCAACAATATTTTGATGTGAAGAGATGGGAAGCTTTGTAGCTGGAGGACTGTAAATACCAGATGGACATGAGCCTCTAAAAAGTTCTGTTTATTCTGATCAAAATAACCCCCAAAATGACTCCTCACTTGGTTTCCCTTTCCATATTCTTCTACATTAATACCACTAGCTGGTTTCTTCCTTGCCAATAAAGCCCTCTCTCTTGGGACAGACATAGAAAGATTGCATTCATCTGGATATAAAGTAATTAAATAGGAGACTAACACCCAGAATAGCCGAGATAAGTACCAGGAGGTTTACTCCATGGCTTGGAGGCCAGCCGCATATGCTAGGGGAAAAGGCAGCTTCGATAGAGAAGGGAACACCAAATAAAGGGTGTTGGGAGGATCCTCCCAGGATGAGAGATGCATGCTGAAAGTAGACTATAGTCCTAACATGATTGCCACTCAATGCCTCTTTTGCAAACCACAGCACCCCAAAGGAGAGAGAAAACAAAAGGGAATGCCCTGTCACAGGGGTGGGGTGGGAAGGGGGCTTGGGGGGGTGGGAGGGATACTGGGAGCACTAGAGGTGGAGAATGAGCACTGATGGAGGGATGGGTACTCAATCATTGAATAACTGAAACCCAAGCACAAAAAATTGTAAGTCTACAACTGTACCTCATGGTGTTTCACTAATAAAATAAATAAATAAGTAAAGCCCTCTCTCAAAACACATCAGCCAAACACACTCCAATACTATATTATATTGATTACTCATTAGCATATAAATATATACTGTGCTATTTTAGAAAAAGGCCCTCCCGTTGTTCATCGATTTGCTCAAGCGGGCCCAGTAACGTCTCCATTTTAGAAAAATTCTTAACATATAAATACATATATCTATATCTATTTATCTTTTACTATTGATCATTCCGTTGATTACTGACTAAATTTTATCACCTGACAATCTGAGAACCCTCTTTATTCCTTCCAACCTTGATTAGTGTTGACATTCAAAAGTGTTTATTAATGAAAAGTATAACTGACCATGTATAATGCCATAATGAAGGTCCTATATTAAATTAATGGTCAAGACTAGAATAGATTAAATTACATGCAATAAGTTCTTAGTGATTATTTACTACATTTTAATCCTTCAAGTCTCTCTGATGCCAGATTTAACTTTATTTGTCAAGCAATGTTTTCATAAACAATGTAAGCTAAATAAGGCATCATGTTCAATATTTCACTCCCAGAGATCAGAATTCAGTATGCCATCCATTCCTCTTATCTTACAAAACATTTGTGATTGTTTTTAAAATGATTATTTTCAAGTATAAGAGAGCTTTCTAAGTGAGCATTTTCCTTCTCCGGGGAAAGGATTTTGTGTCTAGACAAGAGCAGATGGATATTCCCTAATTCTGTTAGGGTAGTTATTATGAGTAGAATTTAAAAGTCCTTTTTTAAAAAAACATTCCTTCTAGACAGTCCTTTTTCATCATTTATCAAACAATTCAGCTCATGGGTTATGTATGGCCTTCTGGAACTTGAATTTGATTTTGATGTTTAAAATGTACATTATAATTTTCCAAGCATGAATTTATGAAATGGCAGCCTTTTGGAACTCCCACAGTGGGAACAGTTGACTGATTCTGACCAAGGAAAGTCCAAGAATACATTCAGGATAGAAAAATTAGGACTAGTTAGCATGATGCTGATGGTTGTCTAGAAAAGTAGAAAAATGACAGTCATTGGATAATAAGGAACAGATTAAACAGAGCTACTTTTGCCCTCCTGTCTGGTTTCCAATGCCCACTAGATTCTAATTAAACTGGGAAACATCTAGAGAGAGTTGTGGGATAGATGAAATGATAGAGTATGTGCCTAGCAGACACAGGGCTCTGAGTTCAGTTCCCAGCATTGCATTGTTGGTAGTGACTCAGAACCCTTGAATTTCACTGGGAGTGGTCCCTAAAAATTATCAAGAGAAAAAAAAAACATAGGAAATGCTAGCATCTCATTGATCTAGACTAGTATTTCCCAAAGTGGGCAATAGTACCTACACGAAGAGTGCTAGAAGCATGTAGTGCATGGTAGTAACTTTGGTTGCAATTGGGGTAATTCATGTTTATTCTCTTAATGTAGACTTCTGAGCAATTATTTAGAAAAGGGCCAAATAAGTTTGCATAAATTGCTTTTTACTTTGCGTTGTTGATGTTGAACCCTGTGGAGTGTGCAGAGTTTACTCTTGGCCTGTGCTCAGGTGTCGCTCCTGGCAGGGGGATACTACATGGCGATAGGAATCGAATTGTAGCTGTGCATAAGGCAAGTGCTATAATTTCTGTGCTACTTCTCAAGTCAGAACAAGTAAGTTTGAAAATGGAAATTATTAAAGTCCTGAAAGCTAAGTACTGTATCTGTTATACCTACAAATAATTTCGAAACATGTGAGGAAAGTTAACTCAAGATTCCAAACACAATTAGCCAATATAGAATAGTAGCATAAGTTAAACAGAGGAGAAATGATAGTTTCATAACAATACTATATTAGTTCTGAAATATTTTGAAAATAATGTTTTGTTTGAGCTAGGGAAGATAGATATATTTATTGCTAGCTATGAGCTGTTTGGTAAAAGTCTAACTTTGCAGAGCATCTTTCCAAATGGAACTATTGAGGTCATAATGGAATACAGTGTTTAACACTAGCCTTCTTAGAAATCATATAAAAAGAAAAATCCTAGCAGGGAGTTAATAAAATCTTGTCTGGAGGGCAGATTTCACAGAAATTTCATTCTTAAAAACTCTCAGAGTGAGATAGTTTTGCCAAGAAAAGAGAAGGGCAAAAGTGGGGAAACTCCATTTTTTTTAAAGATAAATCATACTGATTTTCAAATTTTAAGAGATTTTAACACTAATTTTTATAATATTTTTGTTTAATTTGCTCAAAAATGCTCACATTTTAGTGATGCATTAGATAGTCATATTTCTAAGTTCTTTCTACAGGAAAATGGGTTATTAACCTGCTCTAAACTAAAGACTGATTCAATAGGTAGACAGAGTCATGGTATAAAGACAGCTGTGTGACCATTTACTGTGAGTCCTTTATTTTTTCCCCAAATATCAGAACACATCCCTGGTGATAGTTGGGAACCAGAGGGCTGCACACAGTGGTACTTGGTGACTCATATGTTATTGGAAATCCCTCTAAGGCCTTCACATATGCTAGACATGTGTTCACCACTTAAGTTAACTCCTTGCCCTTCTACTGTGAATCTTTTATGTATCAGGAATGATGATATTAATCTTAAAGCACATCTCTCTTGTTATATTGTACTGGTATAGAGGTTAGAGGAAAGTTACTAATTCTTGAGATGAGAAGTGACAGGTTTTCGAGGTGAGAGGTACACACAGGGCGTAAATATCAAGAGAGAGATAGGAATTTTGAGAGACTGTCTCAGACTGACTCCACAATACATTTGATAATGAATAAAGAAGAGACAGACAAGAAGGTTATGACAAGCTTAATTAGTATAAAATATCAGGACATTTGAAAAATACCGTAATAGTGACTGAATAGAGACACATACAATTTCTAGCATTACGCATCTACTTTATCGGGCAATTCTAAAATTTGAAAGGGAAAGTTTCTGTTCACTTCTCAGTTTTTTGATGGGGGTTGGATGTTTTTTTCTTGTAAAATTCTACCAATGCCTTATATATTTTTGATATTAGCTCCTTATCAGGAGTGTATTTGGCGAATAGTTTTTTCCATTCCATGGGCTATCTTTGTACCTTGGTCACTGTTTCTTTTGAGGTTCAGGAGCTTCTTAGTTTAATGTAGTCTCAATTGTTAATCTTTTCTTCCACTTGCTCGGTCAGTGGTGTTTCATCTTTGAAGATGCCTTTAGCTTCAATGTCATGGAGAGTTTTGCCTGCATTTTCTTTCATGTAACTTGTGGATTCATGTTGAAGTTGTTGAAGATGTTGAAGTCTATAATTTTGATCTGACTTTTGTGTATTGTGTTACAGAGAGATCAGAGTTCATATTTTTACATCTCGTTGTCTGGTTTTCCCAGCACCACTTGCTAAGGAGACTTTCCTTGTTCCACTTCATATTTCTTTCTCCCTTATCAAAGATTAGGTAATCATATATTTGAAGATCTGTGTTACAATATTTAACTGTATTCCATTGGTCTGTGTGTCTTACTTTATTCCAAATAGTGAGTGCTTGACTTCTTACTTTCCTACCTGGATTCAAGATAAGAATGAGATCATCTTACACCACAGAGACGGGTATACATCCAAATGAACAAGAGCAACCAGTTCTGGCATGGATGAGGGTAGAAAACTACCACTATTGCTGGTAGTAATGCCAACTGGTACAGCCATTTTGGGAAACAATATAAACATTCCTCAAAAAACTAGAATTGAGTTCCCATTTGATGCAGCAATACCACTTCTGGGAATATACTTGGGGGTCCAAAAACACACAGCAGAAACACCATCTGCACTTCTATGTTTATTGTAGCACTATTTACCTGAGTGCCCGAGAACAGACAACCAGATAAAGAAACTATGGTACACCTATACAATAAAATACTACACAGCTGTTATAAATTTTATAGGTCATAAAATTTGCCTATAAATGGATGGAGTTAGAGAGTATCATGCTAAGTGAAATGAGTCAGAAGGAGGGGGCAGATATAAAATGACTTTATTCATTTGCAGGATACAAAAAAGTATGAAACTAATATCTAGGGCAGGACAATGTTTGGAAATTATCACAAGGGTATGGGGGGTATAAGATAGAGGGACAGTCCATTATGACAACATGAGTTGGAAATGATCACTCTGGACAAGAACTGAGTGTTGAAAGTAAGTAAAGGGATATACATGTTAACCTTTCAACATCTGAATTGCAAGTAATAATGCCTAAAATGAGAGAGAAAGAGAGAGAGAGAGAAAAATGGTGCCTTCCATAGAGGCAGGTGGGAGTTGGGGGTAGTCTGGAGGGCAGGAGGGAAACTGGAGACATGAGTGCTGGGAAATTACATTGGTGGAGAGATGGGTGTTGGAACATGGTATGGCTGAAACCCAAACATGAACAACTTTGTAATACCCTATCTCACAGTGACTGAATAAAATTTAAAAATTTTAAAAATAAAAAAAAGTAAAATAAAATTTGAAAGGGGTGTTGAATCAAAGTAGAGCCATGTAATATGTGAACAGGGAAGTTGCTCTGTATTGCAAAAGGAAAAGCAAAGCTTGGCTCACAGTGATTGCAGGAGAGAGCTGGATTAGAGAAGGACAAATATGGGGAATTGTACAATGAAGTATCATAAAGTGGGTATATAATTCAAAGATAACAATGATCATGTCAAAGAAAAGGGAAAAAATGTAACACTATCCCTAGAGAAAATTTCATTTGACTCAGGTTCCAAGATTCTGATATTAATCTCAGAATAACAGGAGAAGTGCTGTAGATAGTGTTGATATGTATAAAATCAGGGTCAAAAGTGAAAGGATGGATAATGCAGGAAATTTTAGCCAAGTGCCAAAACACTATTCTAGCCACTATAGCTAGGAGAACAATTTCTGCTTCTAGTGAGAGTTTATGCTCCTATAAATCATAAATAATTTAGAAACACAATTAGTCCTACAAAGATTTGAGCTCAGAATTCTTAACTATCCCTCTTGAGGTGTGGATAAGAGTAACCACAGAATATCCTCTAATAACTTAATGGTTATGAAGTTCTTTGCTAAAACTGTTGAAATAACCTAAAATGTTCACTACCTCCTGATGAATTTGCCCTCCGTTATTTAGTAACATTGAAGCTACAAATACATTGCAACATCAGTTTGCATCTGTAAGTGCTTTTCCTTCATGGGGACACTTGAACAATGCCAGGGAAAGAAGGGGCTGTATTGACCTCAGATGCAATTGAAGGGTGCTTTCTGTTTATTCTCTTAAAAGTGTAGGATTTTCTGTTCTAGACTTAATACATAAATATGGAGTTTTAACCTCAAACAGGTTCATACTCACTGATTTTAGCACACAAATGTGCTAAACTATTGAGAGTATAGCTAAATAGATTCCTATTGAATACTAGTGGGTATTACTTTGGACAAATAGTTGTGGGTTAGGTCAGAGGTTCCTGAACTTATCTGGTCTACTACTTCCTTTTCAGAAAAGTTATTTAGCCTACCCTGGAAATGCGTTTTTTTAGCAAAGTGCTACACCCCCACCCCATTACACTAAAGACTACCACCCCACCCCATGTTATAGCAATCCCTACTGAGGGATGTTGGGTTGGTATTGAACACTTTGGGGAAGACATGTTTAGCTCATATTCTCTTTTTTGTATAGCAGACCCCCCAATAAGTTTTTGATGTTTTTTCCTTATAACTTTACATTAGAAAATATATCAAACAACTCTTGCCCCCAAATGGAAACAAAACTATTTTTGAGGATCTGCTTTTGTTAAATGTCATTGTGCTTACAGTTTAATATTACATCAGCCTTTCAACAGCATTAAGTGAGGATTTTAGTCTTCTGTCCTCTTAACTAGAGCTACTTGAATAAAATCACTTAACATTATTTGGTACAAACTATTTTGATGGACAAGTGTTGTTCCTTTAGAAACAGCGTTTAACAGCATTGCCCTGCTCTAAGGGATACTGAATTTGCCCCACTATCACCAAAACTAGTACCTATGGACACAATTGTTCCAGTATCCCTTATTCTTTACTCAATTCCAGCTCTTCAAAGGAAAGCATAATATTTCTAATGGGAGAAGAATAAAACACTAATGACAAATCCATCCCAACCCTAATATTTTATTCTCTGTTGGAAATTAAAATACAGTTTCAATTTGGACTTTTCTGCTTTGTATTGGCACTCACTGAATTGGTTCTTTATCCAGAACAGGGCTGTCATTTATCCTCTTTTTCATAATAAAATTTGGATAAAGGAATACAACAAGAGCGCATTTTGATTGAGTGCACAACACAATTGGGTGACCCCTAAGTTGAAGATCTACTACTTTGGTCTTGCTGAACTAATCAAGGATACAATAATGAACCTTTCTCCTTGCTCAGTGATGTTGCAACTATTCTCTCTTAAAAGGATTCTGAGCTCAGGTTTCTGAAAGGCCCCTAGAGACCAAACCTAGAATGCCCACTAATAACTTGGTTAATGACTCATGAAACTCTTTAATAAAATTACTGAACTAATATAAAATGATGGGCAGAGAGAAACTTTGTATGTGAAATGTGATATTGCACATTTTGTCCCTGAAATAATTTATGACAGACAAGTTCTTTCTTACATCCTATTCTTTCACTTCCTATTCTTTTCCCAACTGGATAAATTAGCTGTGCTGGAAGAATTATGAGAATTTAAAATGCAGAGAGTAAAGAGCAGTGGTCTCTGCTTAAAAGAAACTCTTTTGTAGAACAGTGACAAAAAAGAAATGCAAACAGTTCTAACAAAATGCCCTAAGCACTATCATAATATTTGTATAATTATGGTGTTATAAAATGGTAGAGAACAGCCAGATTTGGAGTATCTGGGATTAAAGAAGCTTCATAGTGGTAGTTAATTCTAAACTTTATATTGAAGATTGAGAAGATCTCTTAGACCAAAGAGAAAGAAGAGCTTTCAGTATGAGAGAGCAAATTAATCATAGGCACTGTAGTGTGTCATGGTATGTTTCCAACTCTCATTTGAAAATATTGCAGTAATTCTGTCAAATTGGAATTTTGGAATTCTGTAGGAAGAGGTAAGAGAGAGATCAATAGGAAATCTAAATAGGAGTCAGAGACTTGTGTTTGTTTCTTGGTACAGTTTATAGTTCCCTCAATTTTGAATATTATATTCAAAATAGACATTAAAATTGGACTTAATTACCTAGTTACTAGAAGGTAGTGTAATTAATTGCAGGAGACCAGTGATTCAGTTGCATTACCATTAGTTGGCTTTGAACTTTCATTTATGTTCATCTGCAATCCTACTTGCATCTTTTCCACAACTTCTCGCTCATTTTACTGATTTCACCCCATAATATGGAACTTTACCTCAGATGTCTCCAAGAAGGGTCAAATCTAGATCTTGCTTACCTGTGGTTTAAGATCTTGAGCCACAAGAGACTGGAGTGACTGTCATTTTATTTCTTTATGCACACTTATTTCATAACTCTTGGATGTCATCGATAGATTAGTGTACACTTACATACCAAAGAATAGATAGACTTTATTTTTCTTTTCTTTTTTTTTTTGCCTTTTCGGTCACACCCAGCGATGCTCAGGGGTCACTCCTGGCTCTGCACTCAGGAATTACTCCTGGCAGTGCTTGGGGGACCATATGGGATGCTGGGGACCGAACCTGGGTTGGCCGCGTGAAAGGCACATGCCCTACCTACTGTGCTATCGCTCCGACCCCCAGGATAGACTTTAAAGTATTTATTACCCATTTTGATTATCTTTTCAATATATAAGGTAAAGGTAAAGGTAAAGGCCTTCCCGTTGATCGTCGATTTGCTCGAGCGGGCCCAGTAATGTCTCCATTGGAGACTTTGTTTTTACTGTGTCTGGCATATCCAATACTCTCGGTAGCTTGCCGGGCTCTCCGAGAGGGACGGAGGAATCGAACTCGGGTCGGCCATGTTGGCCACTTGTAAGGCGAACACCCTACCCGCTGTGCTCAATATATATATCATATACATATATAGCACTGTCACACTGTTGTCCCATTGTTCTTCAATTTGCTCAAGCAGGCACCAGTAACATTTCCATTGTGAGACTTGTTACTATTTTTGGAATGTCGAATACCCCACAGGGAGCTTGCCAGGCTCTGCTGTGAGGATGGGATGCTCTCGGTAGCTTGCCTGGCTCTGAGAGGGATCAGTTACTGTAAATAGATTATAATTCAGTGATCAAATTTCTAGAGTTTATAAGTTTGAGGAGTACAATAAGGTCATTAGGATATTACATTTAAGTTGTACTCTGAGCCCATACTTAGAAAGTAAGGATTTGGTACCACTACTTCTGCTCTCTTTCTCCTCTAATGAAAGTGGAGAGACTTCTATCAAGTAGCTTCAGAAAAGGGCTTTGTTTCTGCCTCTTCTAAAAAGGCTACATCAATGACAACTGGTGTTCAGATCTAGATCTACTCTTAATCTCTTGCAAGATCCTCGGGCAAGCCTAATGCCCTACTCCAATGTTGGGGCTTTAGAACATTACTGGGTTATACCAAAGAATAAAAAGGTAAGGTAAAGGCCCTCCCATTGATCGTCGATTTGCTCGAGCGGGCCCAGTAACGTCTCCATTGGAGACTTTGTTGTTACTGTGTCTGGCATATCGAATACTCTCGGTAGCTTGCCGGGATCTCCGAGAGGGGCGGAGGAATCGAACTCGGGTCGGCCATGTTGGCCGCTTGTAAGGCTAACGCCCTACCCGCTGTGCTATCGCTCCAGCCCATACCAAAGAATATCAGTTAGAATTCTTTTTGGGTTTAATCTTATTACCTTAAATTTGTGTGTGTTTGAGGGGGGATGGTGGTGGGAGTTGTCACACACTCTACTGTGTTCAGGGCTTATTCCTAGCTCTGTGCTAACTGATTACTCTTAGCAGTGCTTGGGGGACCATATGCAGTGCTAGGAATGGTACCATATTTGGCCACATGCCAGGCAAACACAGTAAGTTCTCTCTCTCTCTCTCTCTCTCTCTCTCTCTCTCTCTCTCTGGCCCTATATTTTAGCTTTCTCCATTGTAGAGATAGAATTACTTGGGTCATCTAGAGAAACATATAAGCCACTCCATTTTACAAATTTCCCTTTTCCAGAGTTATCTGTATGATCACAACAAAGTTATTCTTTCTTTTAGAATCTGGCCAGCCTTTTTATGCAAATAGAGATATTCTCATATGAGCAAGGGCTAATAGGTGGGTATCATCTAATTCAGCTTTATAGTTGACTAAATTACTAGTGCAGTCAAATATTAAGCATTTGGGTCACACTCAATATTTCTGAGGGATTTTCTCACTTAATATTATTGATTTAATTGTTTTCTATAATATCATGGCAAAAACATTTCATCCCAGGCCCTTTATTCTATGAGTGCATCTTTGAAGATACTATATTTAATACCTAGATTTAATCATTTGATTATGAAAAGTTTCAAAGACGCAGAAGCAACAAAAACTAATATAACTGACTCCCCTTAATGCATCTCAAGATATAACAACTTTAAATTTTATAGTTTACATTTTATAGTGTGTGATTCATATTATTTAAGACCCAGAATGCACTTAAGCCTTCTTTACCTCGGTCTAGAGGCATAGTTCTCTTCTCAAAGGTAACCACTATAATCAAGATGCTATATCTCCTTTCAGAACATGAGCAATATGAATTCATGTTTAAACTGTGTACAGTTCTGTTTTATATAGCTTTAAATCTCTCACAAATTACAGCTCTATTTAATTGACTTTTTTCAATCAACTACTTAAACTCAGAAGGTACTGACTTTAGTTTATTGACTGCCCCTTGGTTCACACGTGTATGTCCACTTGTCCTACTTGAATAAATATACTGCTGAGCATGGAGAGAAGAATGCACAGAGATTCCGTCCCAAGTTTGAGGACTCAGAATATACTTGGGGAAAAGTAAGTTGAAAGAAATCTCTAGAGAATTTATTTTTTATTGCCACCTTTTAATCTATCTCCTTTAAAAAAATGAATCACTGTGAGACATACAACTACAAGGCTGTTCGTGATTGGCTTTTAGTCATACAATGTTCCAATAACCATCCCTCCACCACCAGTGTATATTTTCCACCACCAATGTCTCTCATTTCCATCCTGCCACTGACCCCCCATCCCTGTGCCCATCATGTCTCTATGGCAGGTACTTCTCTCTCTCTCTCTCTCTCTCTCTCTCTCTCTCTCTCTCTCTCTCTCTCTCTCTCCCCCCTCCTCCTCCTCCTCCTCCTCCTCTCTCCCCTCCCCTCTCCTTCCATCCCTCTCCCCTCTCTCTCCTCTCTTTTTTTGGGCACTATGGTTTCCAGTACAGTTACTGAGAGGTTGTCATGTTTGTTCCTTTACCTACTCTCAGCATGTTGTTCTTATCCAGAATTATCATTTCTTTCTACCTTTGTCATAGTGGTCCCTTCTCTATCTTAACTGCCTTCTCCCCCAGCTCATGAAGCAGGCTTCCAGCCATGGACCAATTCGCCTAGCCTTTTTTCTACTGTCCTTGGGTATTAGTCTCATATTATGCATTTTTCCCCACATTTCACAAATGAGTACAATCATTCTGTCTATCCCTTTTCTTCTGACTCATTTTATTCAGCATAATACTCTCCATGTACTTTCATTTTAAGCAAGTTTCATGATTTCATTTTTATTAATAGTTGCATAGTATTCCATTATGTAGATGTACCATGGTTTCTTTAACAAGTTGTCTGTTTGGGGGCATTCAGGTTGTTTGCAAATTCTGGCTATTATGAATAATACTGCGATAAACATAAGTGCAGATGGCATATCTGCAGTGTGTTTGGGGGCCCTGGGGTTTATTCCCAGAAGTGGTACTTCTGGGTGATATGGAAACTCAATTTTTTAAAAGACTGGACCAGTTGGCATTTCGACCAAAAATGAAAGAGAGTCCCTTTCTTTCCATATCCATGCGAGCACTGGTTGTTTTTGCTCTTTTTGATATGTGCCATTCTCATTATTGTTTTTATTTGCATCTCCCTGGTGATTAGGGGTATAGAACAGTTTCTTCGTTCTATATGTGTCTTTCCGTCATTTGTATTTCTTCTTTGAGGAAGTTTCTGTTCATATCTTCTCCCCATTTTTTCATAGAGTTGAATGTTATTTTCTAATAAAGTTCTACCAATGCCTTATGTACCTTGGATATTAACCCCTTACCAATGGGTTTTGTGTAAATAATTTTTCCCAATCTATGTGCTATCTTTGTATTTCAGTCACTGTTTTTTTTTTGATGTGCAGAAGCTTCCTATTTTAATGTAGTTCCATTTGTTTATCTTTGCCTATATTTTCTGAGTTCAATATCGCATAGGACTAGCAAGAGTGGACTGCCTTGTCTTGTATCTGATCTTATGGGGAAAGCCTTAATTTTTCCCCATTGAGAATAATGCCAGCTGTGGGCTTGTGGTAGATGGTTTTAACTATGTTAAAGAAGATTCTTTCAATTCCCTTTTTTAAAAAAAATCATGAATGGGTGCTGAATATCACCAAATGCATTTTTCTGCATCTAGTGATATGATCGTATGGTTTTATTGTTTCTTTTATTGATATGGTATACTATGTTGATTGACTTGCAAATGTTAAACCATATTTTCATTCCTGGGGATGAATCCTACTTGGTCATGATGTATGATCTTTTTGATAACTTGTTGGCTTCTATTTGCTAGTATTTTGTTGAGGATCTTTTTTATTGATCAGGAATTTTCTTTCTTTGTGGTGTTTCTGCTTTGGAAATCAGGGTGATATCTGCTTCAAAGAAACTGTTTTGGACTGTTTTTATTTCTTCAATTTCCTGGAAAAGGTTGAAAAGGATTGGCAGTAGGTCCTCTTTAAAGATTTGAAAAGGTTTGAAAGAAGTCACTAGTGAATCCATTTGGGCCCGAGCTTTTGTTTTTGGGAAGAATTTTGATTACCATTTCAATTCCCTCTATGGTGATAGGTCTACTCAAGTATTCCCATCTTCTTGGTTCAGCCTTGGGAGGTTATAGCAAACTAGGAACTTACTCCTTCTTTGAGGTTCTCTTGATTTGAAAATCTAGATTTTCAAAGTAATCTGATTATCCTATGGATTTCTGTAGTTTCTGTTGTGATGTCCGACTTTTCATTTCTGATTTAGTTTTGTAGGGCTCTCTCTCTCTCTCTCTCTCTCTCTCTCTCTCTCTCTCTCTGTTTCTTTGTGAGTCTTGCTAGTGGTTTATGATCTTGTATATTTCCTAAAAGAACCAGCTCTTGCATCTATTGATCTTTTGGATTTTTTTTTTTTTGGATTTCAGCTCATTGAATTGTGCTTTCAATTTTTATTATCTCCTTCCTTTTGCCTGGCTTGGGCTCCTTTTGTTGGTCATTTTCTAAGATTTTAAGCTATAAGATTAAGTTTTCTTTATGTAGGCCCTTTATTTCTTCCTGATGAATGTTTGCAGAACTATAAAGTTGCATCTTAACACTGGTATTGCTGTGTCCCACAGATTCTAGAAGCTTGTGTCCTCATTCTGTTTTGTTTCCAGGAATCCTTTGATTTCCTCTTTAATCCGTTGGTTGGTCAGTAGAGAGCAGTTTGATTTCCAAATGTTTGATTTGATTCTCCATTTCTGTGTGTGATTCACTTCTATTTTCAGTGCATCACGGTCTGAAAATATAGTTGATACAGTTTTTATCCTCTTAATTGTATGGAGGTATGTTTTGTGGATTAGCATGTGATCTATCTCAGAGAATGCCCCATGTGCAGTGAAGAAGAATGTGTATTCTGCTTTTGGAATACATAATGCATTATATATATATATTAACCCTTTCTCTTCCATTTCTTCCCTAAAAGTATTTCATTGCTGAGTCTGGATGATTTATTGAGAGGTGACAAAATGGTGTTGAAATCTTCAACTACTATTGTGTTGCTATCAATCTCTTTCTTCAAGTCTATTAGTAGTTGTTTTAAGTATTTTACTAGACCCTCAGTAGATTCATATACATTGAGTGATTACTTTCTGATGTATAGATCCTTTGCTCATTAATAAATGACCTTCACTGTCTATTATAAACTTCTTCAGCCTGAAGTCTATGTGGTCCTATACTACTATGGCCACTTTACTTTTTTTGAGGAGGAGGTTGGTTTGGAGAATTGTTTTCCAACCTTTGCCGTGTGTTTGCTCTGGCTATTCATGTGTGTTTCTTGCAGGTAGCAGAGTGTTGCGTTAAATTTTCTGATCCATCCTGCCACTCTGTTTCTCTTAATTGGTGTGTTTAGCCCATTGACATTGAGATTATTGTCATGGGGTTATGGCCCATCTTTCTGCAGGAGTTTGTTGTGTTTAAGGGGCTTGTCTTGTCTTAGAGTAGTCATTCAGTCCTTTTTGTAACCATGGTTTTGAGTCTATGGAATTTCTGAGTTGTTTATCTGGAAGTTGTGTATTGTTCATTCACATATAAATAAGATTCTAACTGGGTAAAATATTTTTGGTGAGGTGTTCATTTCATTTAGGTATTTTACTGTATCCTATTCAGGCCCAGAAGGTTTCATCTGATATGTGTTGCAAATCTTAAGGATGTTCATTTGTAAGTAATTTCCTTCTTTGATATTGCTGCTTTCAGTAGTCTCTCAAGGGTTGTCATCATTCTGTTTAGGATGTGTCTGAGTATTTTTTTTTAATTTCTTTTAGCTGGTACCCATCGGGCCTCCTGGATATGGGTGCATGCACTCTTCAGCTCTGTGAACATTTCAGCAATGATGGCTTTGACAGTTGCTTCTTCATCAGAGTTTTCTTCCTGTCCCTTGGTACCCCAGTGATTCTTATGTTGTTCTTCTTAAATTCATCTAAATATTCTCTGTCATCAGTTGGTTTATTTTGAGGCTCTTTTCCATTTTCTGTTGGTCTCTGGAGATTCTCTGCACCTCATCTTGGAGCTCACTGATTCTGTCCTTAGGATCTATTACTCTGCTATCGAGGCCTTCCAGTTTTTCATTTCACCTACCAGGATTTTCAGATCTGTCATTTCTGTTTTTTTTTTCATTTGTATTTTCCTTATTTCTATTCTCATATCCTCTCGTATTTTATTGGCAGTGAGTTCCATTGTTTCTTTGAGCTCCCCGTGTATCCTTAACAGCTCCATTCTATATTCCTTGTAGGGTACTTTATATAGTCATTATTATGGTTTGGGTCATTTGGGCTAGCATCTTCACTCATTAAGCCTGTTGGGTTTCTGCATTGCTTTACCATTGTGACCTTTGCAGTTTGGATTCTGTGCTCATAGTTGCTTCTTTCTTTGGGGTAGGGGGGTGGTGTTGATTGGAGTAGGGGCTAATAGCCTATTGGTCTAAGATAATTGGGGTGGTCAAGCTGCACTATTGAGCTCTGGATAAGAGACTAATTTGTGGCTCTAATGAGATATGAAGGGGGCCCGCCTCTCAGAGACCATGACTCCTGGTTTTATAACCTGAAATATTTGAAAATTACAGCCTGTATATTTTATCGGTAATTCTGTGCTACTGTCATCTTTGGGCTTCTTCCTTCTTCTTAATTCTTAGAGAATACAACTGAAAATATAACTGTATCCAAAGAGGCAGAGATTTTCCAACAACTCTAATTTACCTATTAGTCAGTATTTCTTATAAGTGAATATTTGGCCATTTTCTAGATACTGTCCCAACTCCTGATTGTAGCGAGAAAGTTTAAAAGTGCCAAAATGATGTGCTTTCTCCATCGATAGTTCCCTTTCACACATGCTAAATAAACTGGTTATCATTAGGCTTTAATTTTTTTTGCTCTTCTCAACAGGGATAGAATCATATCTAATTACATTGTATTTTTCCAATTACTTAAATCAAGCATATTACATATTCATTGATGCTATGGAATTTCTTTTCTTAAATTGATTATTCTAACACTATTTTTCACAGTTTTCTTATTGATTATTAAAAAGTTTACATGTACAAACTGCTGTTGTGTTACTCATGGTATGTGTGTTTGTAAAATAGATAATAATGGCAGCTTATATATACAAGAAAATGAGATCGTATTACCTAGAAGTTTAAGTTTAAGCTTAGAGGATTTACATTTTTAGTTAAGAAAAGCATTCACATAAAGATGCAAAATATATAGGAGAGTTTACATGCACAGAGGTCAATTTCAATTGTATAGATTATTATTTAGTCATGTAAAACAGTTTATTCCTAACATAATGAATAGCCAAAATTGTAATACTTTCTTTGATTTATGTTTGCAGCAATATAACTCAATGTTCCCCAAATGCCTTTTATATTAAAGCGGTTCAAAAACCCAACTGAAAAATTTAAATGGTACAGAGAACCAGTCATAGTAATTCACTCATAGAAGGAAATAAACTTTTTTGAATGCTTTTGTTTTGATTATTTCTATTGAAATTCTATTGAAAGAATTGTTATTTTCTTTTCTTTTAACCTTCCTTATTTTTATAATAACATTTGACTTTTCTAGTTAAATACATTTTTATAGAAATATTTTATCTTGAATATTCTGATCCTAAAGAGTAATTTGCAGAGCTTTTCAAATTAGAGATCAAAGTAGATATTATATTACCAACGGAGGATAAAAATGAGGATAAAGACGAATCAGATATGGAAAACTCAGAAACGGAAACAGATGGATGATTTTCATTTTTGTTGTCCTTGTAAAGAAATTGAGTTGTGCTTTTGGCTTTTGTTTGCCATATGAATTGATTATTACAAGATAAGAGCTAAGAAAATTGAATTATAACTTTTGAGAATTCGTGAATCAGCATTCTGAGTAGACAGTAATATTTTAGACATTCCACTGAATTTACTTTCCACAAACTTCTAATGTGTATGAAGGTGAGGTTTTTCGTTTGCTTTGTTTTTTGATGGGGTAGTTGCAGCCATACCTCAGGGCTTACTCTTGTCTCTGTACTCAAGGGCTTACTCTGTACTCAAGGCTTACTCTTGTCTCTGTACTCAAGGGCTTACTCTGTACTTAAGGGCTTACTCAGGGCTTACTCTTGTCTCTGTACTCAAGGATTCCTCTTGGCTGAGCTCAGGAGACCACAGGGGGTTCCAGGTGTTGTCCCCCGTTGGTTGTGTGCAAAGAAGCACTCTATCCTCTCTACTAATCTCTGTCCCTTGCAGGTTTCATTGTTCTAATAAAGAAGTACCAGCATATTAGAAAGTTATCCATGAAGCTGTCACATCAAGGTGGTCCTGATAAAAGTGAAAAAATGTCAAAATCGTTTCTGAATTCATTGATTTCCTGGAGGCCTAGACTTTCTGTTGAAGTGTCTTAAGACTTCCATTATCTTCCACAAGCCTTCTCCACAGCCACCTCACCCACCCCTGCTCCTGCAGTGTCTCAAGTTTTGCATTCCTTATGACAATGTGATGGATTAGTTCATTTAATTCATGCTTTACTCTGAAGTGATATAGGTTAAGATCTTCTACTTGTCAACTATGATTTTAGCATCTGATGTGAGTTATTTATGAGATTTTCTGAGGGTCAGATGATATTTATATCCTTAAGTATTTTTGTCACTATATATTTAAGTAAAAAGATTTTATATAGATGCATAGCATCACAAAAATTTTGTTTTGAAATAATTTATGATTTATTTTAAAAATAGTTGATTTTATAGGCTATATATCCAGCCAGGCACACATGAAATTTTTCTGGATGAAAAGAGGTTGAAAATGTTAAAAGTTTAAGATTTGTTACACACAATCAAGTTTAGAAGTAAGAAAACTTGATCAAGTTTTCAAAGCTAGCGATTAGCAGAAATCAAAATTAACTCTGATTAGTATAGTATAGAACCAGTTCTAGTGCATACTATACTACAAGGCTTACAACTTGGGAAGTTATCTTCCTTGAGAAGATAAAAAAAACTGACTCTTGAATACTATATCACTCGTAGGGTAATTGTGTATTTTTCTCACTGAAAGAAAATTGAAATGTACAAAACCCACTAGAATAGGTGGACTTTATAATTGAATTTCTAGTTCTACTGAACTTTTGCAATGTCCAGTTTCTTGTCTCCTTGCTCAAGAAATATAACCAGGAAACACATAAGATTTTCTAATCTACTGATTTTCTCTTTATTTAACCCAGTGATGCCACGCTTTGCTGAACAAGTAGAGGTTGCCATTGAAGCCCTGAGTGCCAATGTCCCTCAGCCATTCGAAGAGAATGAATTCATTGATGCTTCTCGCCTTGTGTATGATGGTGTTCGGGACATCAGAAAGGCTGTGCTGATGATCAGGGTATGTAAGTCCTCTGTAATTTGGAGCTAATCACAACTTTCAGTCCACAAGGAATTTACTCTGTGTTGGGGGGAGGGGGTGTGAAATTACTTAGCTTAACTTACTAACCTGTGATTCCTCAGTCAAACAAAAGGGACTTTTAAATTATAAAGTGATTGGTGATGCAGTGAGCTATATAGCAATGCTCTACCTTCTTAAATGCATTGTTGCCTAAATTTGATACTGGTATAGGGGGTATCTTTGCTGTTCTCAATGTTCTCATTTTACTAGCATGATTTTTGCAATAGTGAAGAATTCATGCTTAGTCTCCTTATAACATACAATACAGTAAAAACAAGGTTACCTGGTCTTCAACAGTTTCCTCTTTATCATTTACTATATATTTCCAGTTTTCAGTGTTCAATTGTGAGGTAGATGTGAAATTTACAAATCATTGGAAGACTCTAAGAAGTTTTGTTTTGAAAAAGTATACATGGTATATCTGTAAAAAATATTATACAAAATTTTAAATAGCACTGCAGATAGGGCGTTTGACTTGCATGCAGCCGACCTGGGTTCGATTCCTCCATCCCTCTTGGAGAGCCCAGCAAGCTACGGAGAGTATCCGCCCACACAGCAGAGCCTGGAAAGCTACCTGTGATGTATTCGATATGCCAAAACAGTAACAAAAAGTCCCACAATGGAGATGTTACTGGTGCCTGCTCAAGTAAATCGATGAACAACCGGAGGACAGTGCTACAGTGCTGCAGTACTACTAAAAAATTATATTAGATTTTAAAATGTATATGTTTTATTTGCATCTTGCATTGTTCAACCACAACCACAACCACAATCTGTTATTAATCTTTACTAAGACAAGTAGATTTACCCCATCCCATTGTACTGTTCTATAATATTCTATTTGGTGGTAGTAAAGCCAGAGTTCTTTGACATATCAAAACCAAAAATTTAGCGCTGTTGTTATCATGTCTCCTAAACTATAATATAACGTAAACTATAACAAAATGAAATAAAGTGTCCTCATGAAGAAAATTTTCCTCAAATAATTTCAGTGGCACAGACACATTTATGGACCTTAATATTGAGATGGTACAGAGACTTTTACAGAACTAATCCTAAAATCAGGTTATTCAAAAGAAAATATGTGAGCATGCATTTAACTTATTTTTCTAGTGGATGTATTTTATTTATTTATTTTATTTTTAATTTCTTTATTGAATCACCGTGGGAAAGGTTACAAAGCTTTCAGGTTTAGGTCTCAGTCATGCAAATATCAAACACATTTCCCTTTACCAATACTTATTTTTTCCCATGAAGAACCCCAATAAAACCCCACCCCCCACCCCTCCCCGTCCCTGTGAGGCAGATGAATTCTAGTTAACACTCTATCCGCTTTGATTAGATTGTTTCAATAAAAGATTCACCACTATTATTTAGAGTTTACCCCCCCCCCAAATCAGACATGCTGAAAAAGCATTGTGAAGTGATTTGCTTTCTATAGCTGGGTTCGAGAACCAAATGTTGGCTTTGGATTTCTGCTATTTTACTTATTTACCCTGGAAGTATTTCTACTGAAAGTCAGATAGTTAAGAAATTGGTCTCTGTGCACTGGAGACGTGGCCGTGCTGGAGAGCCGCTAGTGGGGGGCAACTGGTGGCCTCGGTAGGGCGTGAAGGGCGGACCGAAACGCCCCCCTTCCCATGAGGTTCCAGTCGCCCCCAGTACCCCGGCTCATACCTACTGTCCACAAGGCTCCCATGCGGCGGCCATCTTTCTTTCCAGAGAGGAGAAGGCGACTGGGGCAACACCCTTTCCCCTGTGGATAGACCTGATGGCCTGGATTAACGCATAGTCCATTCACTTTTCTGCTCCAAGCTGCCGGGTTCTGCATTAAGTCCTTGTGCTTCTGGGGCCGTGGCAGTGCTAGAGAGCTGCTTGCGGGGGGCAACTGGTGACCTCGGTAGGGCGTGAAGGACGGACCGGAACGCCCCCCTTCCCATGAGGTTTTAGTCGCCCCCACATCCCCGGCTCATACCTGCTGTCCACAAGGCTCCCATGTGGCCGCCATCTTTCTTTCCAGAGGGAGGAGGGTGTAAGGGACCAACACCCTTTCCCCTCCGGGCAGACATGATGGCCTGGATTAACGCATAGTCCTTTCACTTTTCTGCTCCAAGCTGCTGGGTTCTGCATTAAGTCCTTGTGCTTCTGGGGCTGTGGCCGTGCTGGAGAGCCGCTCATGGGGGGGCAACTGGTGACCTCGGTAGGGCGTGAAGGGCGGACCGGAACGCCCCCCTTCCCATGAGGTTTTAGTCGTCCCCACATCCCCGGCTCATACCTGCTGTCCACAAGGCTCCCATGCGGCCGCCATCCTTCTTTCCAGAGAAGAGAGGGCGAATGGAGCAACACCCTTTCCCCTCTGGCAGACTTGATGGCCTGGATTAATGCATAGTCCTTTCACTTTTCTGCTCCAAGCTGCTGGGTTTTGCATTAAGTCCTTGTGCTTCTGGGGCCGTGGCCGTGCTGGAGAACCGCTCGTGGGGGGCAACTGGTGACCTCGGTAGGGCGTGAAGGATGGACCGGAACGCCCCCCTTCCCATGAGGTTTTAGTTGCCCCCACAGCCCCGGCTCATACCTGCTGTCCACAAGGCTCCCATGTGGCCGCCATCTTTCTTTCCAGAGGGAGGAGGGTGGAAGGGACCAACACCCTTTCCCCTCTGGGCAGACATGATGGCCTGGATTAACGCATAGTCCATTCACTTTTCTGCTCCAAGCTGCTGGGTTCTGCATTAAGTCCTTGTGCTTCTGGGGCCGTGGCCGTGCTGGAGAGCCGCTCGCGGGGGGCAACTGGTGACCTCGGTAGGGCGTGAAGGACAGACCAGAACGCCCCCCTTCCCATGAGGTTTTAGTCGCCCCCACTAGTGGATGTATTTTAAAAAGATAAAAATTTAATATATTTAACCCAAGTACCAGAAAGTTTTTATTTCAATGCGTGGTTCTAATTGCATTTAAAATAGCTCCACAAACTAATGTTCACCCCATTAGATAATATAGACATAGAGTCTGTCTTCAACCTCAGTCTTCATAGTTGCCTCCGAAGTTGTTTAAATGAGACTATGAGTAACTTGCTGACAGAAGTTTGAAAAATGATTTCTAAAAGTGATCATCAAGCATCTAGTTTAAACCAATGAAACTGTTCTCCTCTCAAATATACAAAACAGTGAAAAATCAATTTATTAATTTCTTTGCATGGTTCCTAATGTAGCTCAAGAAGTATCTATGATATATTATTCTCCGTAGACAATGCTTCCTTGATACTTCAAAAAATTCATACATGGTATTTATCCCTTAAAACCTTGTATTTTTAAATTATTAAATAATTTACAACACAGAATACAACACAATACCCTTAATATAGTCTAGTATCTATGCTACAGCATTACCAGGTCTCTCTCTCTCTCTGTCTCTCTATTTGGGTACACACCTGGTGGTGCTCAGGGGTTATTCCTGACTCTACACTGAGAAATTACTCCTAGCAGGCTTGGAGGACCATATAGGGTACCAAGGATTGAATCCTAGTTGACTGCATGCAAGGCAAATGCCATATCAACTGTACTACCATTCTCTTTGATGGTATCCATATTTCTCCTGAAACATTATGATCTCTCTTTGATACCCATATTTTTCCTGAAACATTAATAAATCAAATTATTTTTCTTGTAGGTACAGATAACATCTTCTGCTTTTTAAGTTTGCATGTTTTTATATCAAGTGTTTTTGTTTCATAAGTTGTGTTAGACAATGCTAATTTATTTAACAAAGTAACTTGAAACTGGAATTTAGGTATTCTTAGCTAAATTTTATGTTCATCAAACTTGTTCATTTTAGAACTATTAAACTCTTGACAGATTTTTTTCAAGACCTGGCTCAAATCTTACTCACAATTCTCCTTCAGAAATCCTGAACTTATCCTTTAAGTACCTTTAACTGTTTGCAATAGCATCCCATCATTTCCTTTAATGTCTGTTGCCTTCCTTAGACTGTGAAACTTTGGAATATAAATGCTGCATCTGGACTCTCTCCACTGAGGTACATTGTCTGACAGAGTGGTTAATGCTTTTTGAAGGGCAGGTCAGCAGGAAAAAAAGCACATAGGGAGAAGGATGACAGATCACAAAGCTATGAAAAGTGGAGAAGCGAAGGAAATACACTCAATGTGTAACAAATTAGATCATCTTTTCCCATTTCAAACTTACTTGTGAATAAGGTAATAGACCATGAGACTTATGTTTCCAAGGCGTTTGGCACTAAATCCAACTATAGTCCTGAAGACATATTCCCTTTTTTGCCATTTTTCTGCTTTGTTGGCCTTTATATTTTCGAGACAACCATCTATCTGGGAGACTGAGGAAGTTTATAGCCATCATTCATTTACTCATTCATAAGCTTTAAAAACATAATTTTAGATAAAATGCCATCACTTTGTTACATAATGTCATTCCTCTTTCTTGACATTTCACATGATTTGATCAGATGAATTTCATATCATTTAAAATTTACGAAGAGATAGATTATAAATTGTTATTTTTAAAATACTCAGTCCATACATAAATGGATTCATTTTGTATTCAGATAATTGCTTGGTTTGCTTTCTGAGTAATTTGATTAATTCTATTTAAAAATAACCCATTGCTGTAAGTCAGGAAGAAAGGCAAAAATTAGCAGATCTATTTCTTTCCCAGAAAATCTATCATGATTCCCTTCCTCCCAAAGTGCTTATATTTTAGAAAAGTTAAGGCAGTTGTTTTTCCAAAACCTAAATGCAGAGGGGCTGGAGATTGTACAGTGGGTATGGTGCGAGCCTTACATTTGGTTGACACTGATTTCAGCCCTGGTACTCTGTGTGCTCTCTGGAGCCCTACCAAGAGTGAACCCTGAGTGCAGAGCCTGGTGTAAGTCCTGAGCAGAGCTGAGTGTGGCTTCATAAACAAATCAAAGAAAACACAAAAACTAAATTCATAAATTATCTGAATGGGTCAAATACTCCATCATCTTGTCTCTCAACAATCAATACATAATTAGAGGTGAAGTTGGATTTAGCTTCTCCAGTCCAACTCTACACTGACAAAGCTTATTCTTTTTTTTTTTTTTTTTTTTAGGGTTAAAGCTCTTTATTCACTGGTAGGGGGTGGGGAAAAGGGTGTCTTCTGGGGAAGGTCGGACGCCGACGTCCTCGGTGGCCGGGACCGCCGCAGAGCCACAGAAAAGCACAAAGCTTATTCTTATTTATACCAAATTTACATTTCAAAATTCAACTTATTTTGTGTAATAGATCTACTCTGCTTTTCTTCAGACTACATTTAGTATATTCCTTGCTTAAGTATTTTCTTGATTATTAATCATGTAAGATCCTCTGATTACCCAGAAATGATCATTTAAAAAGTGAGTAGGCAAATATGGCATTACAGTTTGCCATTTGTTTATCATTACTGGCAGTAGGTAACTGTGTTGTTCAATAATAATGTGAACAGTGAACTGGTAAATACTGAATATATTCTCCTAAGGAACTTGCAGGGCTAGGTACTGTGAATCTCTGGTATAATCTTCTTTTATGAATGCTTTATTTAATTACCTTTATCGAATATATATGGCTGGTTCATTAACATTGAATTCACAGCCAACCACACTATAACTCATGCTTGAAGAAGCCTTAACCATAACACATTTCTTTTTCAGAAATATCATAATACATTTTGTACTTAGGAATACCAGGTAACACTTTAGCTGCATTTGAAGGTGATTTTAATTACCAAAATCATCAACAAAAGGCACAAGAATGCAAAAATTAAGGCATTAATGAGAATCCACAAAAGTTTGACCTCAGCTTTAAATAAATACATAAGAGTTAGATATTTTGCCAATTGTGTATAATTGTGAGTAACCACAAAAATATTGGCTTGGGAATAATGAAAAATAAACTTCTTCAAGTAGACAAATTCATAAACAAGTAGCTCTTAATTGTGAGGACCCAGTATATATTTAAATATAATAATTTATACTATACTAGTGTTGAGATATGTTACCAAATGATAATAGTGTCTTAGAAAAACTTATCAAAACTATAATACAGTAGCACTAATCTTTTTAATGGTTACAGTGTTGATCAACATCATTGTGTGTGATACTTTAAAAATCAGGCAAGAGAAGGAACTGGACCTGTAATAAGGTTCAGAGATTATAACTTTGTTATTTACCTACTAAACCATGCAGATGGTACCTAAAAGATTGCAAGACGCTTTAAATATGTAGATAGCTCTGAAATATTTTGTAGAATTAACTGAATGTCACTCAAAATGTAAACTTCAGGTTCACCAGTCTTAAAATTTAGGTTAGTGTGTTACATTTGATAACATATTTGTGAAGATGGGTTTTTGACAGTTACTATGATCAAAAATCACATTTGAACTTCCAAATATAACTGATTGCCTGAGAAGTAGTATAATTTGCAACCAACAAACCGCTATTATGTTCAGTCAACTTAATCTATTTCTATGATCTATTTGATCATAAATAAAATTGTTGGGATTGTTGAAGCTATAAATTTGGGAATATATGGCATCACTAGCTTTGTGTTGTTGCCATGCTAACTTCATTTGCTATGCCTTAGTGTCCTCATCTGTAAATGGGGACAGCTGTTATTATAGCATAAAACACGAGTTTATACCTGTGCATTTAGAAGCTTCCCAAAAATGTTTCCTCTCCTATTTCTTCTGGAATTAAATTTATCTTTAATGATCAGTTAATGAAGTACAAATTGCTAACTATCATGATGTCAGTTTACAAACTGGAATTAGAGAATTTATTTTAGGACTAAAATAAAGACTTCAGAAATGACTTCTCATGTGCAAATTGATTAACTTACTACAGAGTTCTGCCATCCAGTTTGACTAAGAAGGCTTCATAAGGTTTCTAGGTTTTTATTTTAATCAGAAATAGTAATTATTATTTTTTAAATTTGATAGTTCAGTCTTTATCATTTATTCATCAGATGTTTATTTAATTCTTACTAGTTACTCCACTGTCTCGGAGGTATTCTAAATACGGAGTTAACCTCTGTATTTAAAATAGACAAAGATCATATTCTCAAAAAATACATATTCATTTGATTCATTTGGAGACAGAAAAAAATATAGGCCAAAAAAATATGAGTCATTGTCAGGGGCCAGAGAGATAGTACAGCTGGTGGGATGCTTGCCTTGTATACACAGATTCTATCCCTGCCATCCCTTTTGTTCCCTTGAAGCTGCTAGGAGTGGTTGATCTATAAACACAGAGCCAAGAGTAATCCTTCAGCACTGCAGGGTGCAAACTCCCTCTCCCCCTTGGGGGAAAAAAAAACTAGTCATTTCCCATAGATAAACCAAGGTTGTATAAAAGGAATAGAGCATTATGTCCATATGTGATTTGTAAAGGGTGGTCACTGATAAGTACCAAAGGAATTGAGCCCTAAATGTAGAAAAGGGAATATGTTACAGACAGAGGGGCGTGGTGTTGGGAGGGGGGGAGAAGGGGTGGCTACTAAAAAGTTCTGAGCAGAAGAACGACATAAGCTGATTTAACTCTTGATGGGACTAGCTGATTGTTTCTGCTAGTGGAAATAAAATGTACAAGGTAAGGGCAGAATTATGGGAAATCAGTTAAAATTCCAGAATAATTCATTCCAGAGATGCCAAGGGTCTCTAAGTTCTGAGTAAAGAGATTTTGTTCACTAAAAAAGTCTTTCATCTTATTTTCCAGTTTAATTTCTGTGATCTGTAATGCTGTAATTCCTTTGAAAGTGTCGTCAAGTATAATACACCCTCTGTCAGATTATGTCTTCATCTTTTGACTTGCAGTGAAAATCTCATATATATATATATGTGTATAGGTAAAGGCCCTCCCGTTGATCGTCGATTTGCTCGAGCGGGCCCAGTAACGTCTCCATTGGAGACTTTGTTGTTACTGTGTCTGGCATATCGAATACTCTTGGTAGCTTGCCGGGCTCTCCGAGAGGGGTGGAGGAATCGAACTTGGGTCGGCCATGTTGGCCGCGTGTAAGGCGAACGCCCTACCCGCTGTGCCAAACACAGTAACAACAAAGTCTCCAATGGAGACGTTACTGGGCCCGCTCGAGCAAATATATGTGTATATACATACATATATAAATAAAAGACTTATATATATGTATATATGATTTTATGTACACATATATATTTAAGTCTTTCCAAAGCCCTTAATACATGTTTCTCATATGTCATGAGAAACAACTCTGAATCCTTCTAGACTTCTCTTTTCATGCTTCTCTAAATAAGCTGCTAGGAAATAGTTTGAGCATTGGACTGGGAATCAGAAACAGGACAGTTGATCCAGCTCTGCAAATAATATGTGGTGTGGCCCTGGACATGTTGCTTTATTATCTTGGGACTCTCTAACAGGTTTAGAGTAGTATTATAAACTACAAAATGGCAGCCATTTTAAAGACCAAATTCTTGTTTTCTGCAATTGTACAGAAAAGCCTCACTTTCACAGTCTAAATTTGGAAGTCATGGGACCAGAGAAATAAGAGTGGGTTTTGATAGCCATGAAAGACCATATCTGATACCACTTCAGAACTGAGACTTAATTCAGTTTTTGGTCTCCTATAAATTACACATTTAAAAAAAATCTTTTTACACTATAACATTATCTAATGATACATATCTAATTTTATCTGAGCCCATTTTCTTTTTACATGATTCTTTAATTAGCAGAGGTCTTTGACTAACTTAGGAAAAAAAACACTTATAATTAAAAAATAAATAACAACAGCAGAGTAGGAGACACATTTACATAAAATTAGCAAACTGCACATGCACTGAACTATTTATATGCATGACTTGGATGGTTTTGCTGCCTGTCTAAAGGCACAGGACATATTTCAAGCTCATCTCTTTGCCTGGTGGCTTTTGTGATAATTGAAAGCATGGGTTGTGGAATCCTCGGCTTTCTAGGGGTAACATCATGGAAAATGAACAACTTTGAACTTGATTATACAATGGTACAATGGGACTTAAATGTTTCATTAAAATCTTGTAACTATGAAGTCCTTTATCTCAATGTCTGGCCTGTAGTGGGTAGTAGAAATAATTGCTAATATTGTTGCTACCCTGGGGATATATTTTATTAAGCTTAAGAATTTTTATTGCTATTTAGTTTGGATTTATGATTTTAGTTTATTTGCAAAGCAGTGTTACTTATTTTCTTGCAATATTATTTGAAAATAGTATTAAAATTAATGCATCAGTCTTGTAATTTAGGTGACAACAGAGGGATAGTCAGTATCTCTTGACATCTGTTCTTACTATTTCTCTTATCTCTTCCCCCTGTGGCCTCCCTCAGTTCTCAGTTCTGTGGGCCAGTATTCCAGGGTTAGTTTTCATTGCCCATTGTCTATTCCCTTGTTATTTCAAAGGATTTTAATTTTCATTTGACCTTAGAGTCTTGTGAGATAGGAAGGGAGGTCTCAATTGTTTTCTTTATTACATGAGTGATAGGATAAAGCCGAAAGAATGAAGTGACTTGCAAAGGATACACATTTGTGAGTGGCAGAGTTATCCAAAAACACTCTGGTACTCTGAGTCCATATCAGGCAACTTTTATGTTTATTTCTGAGCTATAGTTGTTTGAGTAAACTTGTGTTGCCAGGTTGTGTTGGTCATTGACTCGTCAATTAACTGCACAGATGACAGAAATGTTTGGATATAGTACTGCGGACTCTGTTACATTTACCTTTTTTTTTCTGTTGAGTGAGGTTCTCCCTTTTACTTTTCTTTCCCCTTTTCAAAAACTAAAGATGAAAAGTGCTTGCAGTCTTGTCATCTCACCTGTCAGCAGAATTTACCAACTTGCTGTAATTGTCCCACAGTGTACTCTGCAACAGGGAGAGATGATCAGAGATTCTGATTCTGTCCACAATGAAAACAGAAGTCACACTTTACTCACCTCATCTCGCTTTAGTTAATGAAGCCCGAGAACATGATTTTGTTCTTTCCTCCTTCAGTATACCGAGGAAAGAAACTGAGCATCTGTAGATGACAGAGTTAGTGTTAACTAGGTTGATGGTGAGAGAGAAGGAGAGTAAGAGGGATATGTCAAAGCTGGAAAATCACTAAGCAAAATGTGATATTGGCATGAGGACTCCACATTTTAGGCCTGTCTGTCTGACCAATCTCAGGGCTTTATCAATAACCACAGCTGATTAATTGCAGTCACATATCCAAACAAAGCAGCAGAATAAAAGTGTGCCCTTTTGGATGGAGAATGGATGACGTCATCAATTTTGTTTCTTCCTTTGAAAGACAGTTCTAGGTGGTAATGCTGTATCCAAGAGACAGTTTGTGGGTGATCATTACATTTCAGGCTGCAGACAACTGCCCTTAGAAATCTCACACTAATTCCCTATCTTCTCTAATTTTCCTACAGCCTCCAGGATTCAGCCTCTTCTAGTTTATGAGGCCAAACCTAATAAATGCTTCAAATCATCCAATTTGGAAACCTTGCATGCCTCAGTTTCCTTTTCTGTAAAGTGGAGAAAATTGTGTCTAAACAATTGTTAAGAAATCTGACTGTATGTAAATCATTTCTAGAAAACAGTGATGGACTCACAGGGAATAATGAAAGCTCTGTTATTTTTGTTAAAGTGGTAAGGGTTTTAACTCTAGGATTGGAGAATTTTTGTTTTTCCCAACATTAATTTTATTTATATCGATGCAGTTGTGTAATTTAAGTTACTAACTTCATTTCCCTTACAAATACACATATATCCGTAGAAATATAATTACTAGATCATGTGAAAATTTTGTTTTTAACTTTTTTCAAAATCTCCCATGCTTTTTTGTATATAGTGACAATATCAATTTATAAAGTCATCAATAGTGCATTGTATTCATGTTATCATGTGTTGCTTATTTATTATTCTTAAAGAAATGTCTATTCAGGCAGTTTGTTCATTTCTACATTGAATTGTCTTCTAGTGAATGTAAAAATGCCTTCAGTTTGAGTATTAACTTCTTATTAGACCACTGATTTACAAATACTTTCCTCCAATCTTTAAGTTATCTTTTCACTGTATTACTGGTTTTACTTACTGTGTAGAACTTTTTAGTCTGATGTCATATCACTTTTTTCCTTCACTTTGTTGCTTGTGCTTTAAATGTTATTTTTAAGAGTTTTTTACCAAGATACATGTTGGAGAGCTCCGTTATACTTTCTTCTAAAAGCTCTTCGGTTTCAAGGTTTATATTTAATTTCTCAATCCATTTCAAGGTAATTATTTTTGTAACTGGTCTAAGGTTTGGGGTGCAGTTTCACTTATTTCATGTGAATATTCAGCTATATTTACAATATTTTTGAATTCTTCTATCCATTAAATATTCTTGGCCCCCTATCAAATATTAACTTATTGTCTAGACTTAGGTTTATTTATGAGTTTTCAATTTTATTTCATTCATTTGTTTGCCTGCTTTTATATAAGTAACATAATGGTTTGATGATCACAGTTTAAGAATATAGTTTGGTATCAGGAAATTGATTCTTTTTCTCAAATGGGAATGATTTTTTTATTATTCTTGAAATACACACACCATTCTAATTTCCAATTTCCGTTACATCCCAGGAAATTGATTCTTATGATCCTTTGAAATTCCAATTCAATTTTAAAATCTATATTTTTCCTTCTAATTTTACTGAGTTGGATCTTTTATTTTGTCCTTCGTTAGTTAGCTAAGAGCTGGTTAATTTTGCTTGTATTTTCAAAGAAACTACTCTTAGTTTGAGCAATATAGGTTTTCTTTTATATATTAATTTCTGTCTAATATTATATGTTTTGTCTGCTAACTTTGGCCTTGGTATGTACATAATTTTTAGTTCCTTCAGGCATAGATGAAGGTTCTTATTTCAATTTTTTTTTTGGCTATAATACCTACAAGAGGAGGTAACAAATTAATATTTATTTAAAAATATAAATTAGGGTAGTATGATTTTCCTGACTCCAGCTAAGCATTGCCTCCATATATAACTACTTATTTGCAAATATCAACAACTTTTCTTTACTGGGTGCAACTTTACTGGAAGATGTGTGTAGATGGAAGTGGACATTTGTAACTCCAAATATAAAATGTTCTGCCCCCTACCCCTTTTTTCTTCTCTGTATGGTTAGACTCCAGAAGAGCTAGAAGATGATTCTGACTTTGAGCAGGAAGATTATGATGTACGCAGCCGGACGAGTGTCCAGACTGAGGACGACCAGCTCATTGCAGGGCAAAGTGCAAGAGTAAGTAGACTGCAAGGACATTGGCTGTAGCTCTAGGACTGTGTTTAACAGACTTGTTTGTGACAAAGTCTTAATTCAGCGAATTGGCACTCCAGAAATTAATGGCTCTGAAAATATGCTCTCATTTGGGATTGTTGATAGGTATTCAAATTTTATGTTTCAGCAATTTACACATTACATAATAGGAATAAACACCTATGTTTTCTGCTTTCTTCTTTATTTTTTATAACCTATCAAAGAAAACACTGATACCTGTATGGATTTTGTTGTTGTTGTTGTTACTATCATGAGATGGTTTAATCCCAATAATATCCTGATTAGATTGTCATCAGCTGGAAGAAACAGGAATGTTCAAATCTTGCATGAGTTCTGGGACTGTTGTTTTCCTTGATGTCACTCAACTTCCTAACACAAGAATCAGTGATGAATGTAGAAGTAGTACCGTTTTGTTACTGATAGAGCTGCTCCCCACAGACTAGCCTTTCATAACAATACCACATCTTTTAAAATGTATTACAAGGCCTATCAGTATCACTACCACTATCACTCCATTGTTTATCGATTTGCTCGAGCGGGCACCAGTAACGTCTCCATTCATCCCTGTCACGTGCTAGTGTAGCCTGATGGCATATTGGGGGCTCTTTCTGGGTCAAACCTCTCCTCTACTGCCCAGTGTGTACATATGATTTGAAAGTACTGTTATCTCTATCTACCATGTGATTTAAAAAAAAAAGAATCTAGGGACATAGTAGAAATACTACATTTTAAGTCATCAAGCAGGAAGCACACAAACACACACAAATTCACCACAATGACAGACTTTGGAACACTTCTGTACTCCTATTGATGCAATTGCAACATAAAAGAACCAACGAGAATCTCAGCATTGACTAATCAAGTCAACTTTCTTTTCTTGAGGGTAGATGCACATAATCTAGGCAGGTTATAAGTTTCCATTGGATAAAAGCAGTATAATTTAGAATTAGATAGTTCAATTACACATGTTATGTTTCAATTAAGAATTGATGGGAAACATGGAGTTGAGGGAGAGTAAGCAATTTAGGATATGAATTATGACATCCTAGGAAGTTCACACTGACTTAAGAATTATTAATAGTACATAGTAGTCTAGCAGAGGGTAAAATAAAGAGGATAATGGAGACTGTCTTAAGTTGAATCACTATACATAAAATTTAATTTTTCTCATGTGCTTTCATTTTCAAATAGTCTCATCTAACAATTGAATTATAGAAAATATATATTTGGATATTGATAGAAAAATGCATGTATAAAAGTCAGAACATTAAATATGCATTGAATTTGATTTCAGGCAGACGTGATTTTTTATTGTAAAGGTTAGAGTGAGGATATTGATCAGTTATATGTTGCTTAATGTCTCAGAACATTAGTGCTATTATTTGTAAAATATAAGTAATAGAGATACTTTATGGCAGTCTTTCAAGACTTTAATATTTGTAAAACAATGAGTACAATAGCTAACATGCATTGTGTTCAGTAAGATTGGACTGATAATTAGTCTTTAGAAGTAAAAGATCTTTTGGACATGGATTGGTAAAAGTAGAAAAGTACATAAGAAAACGTGAAGCCTCCTACTCCAAAAATTCCTTGTGGACTCTAACCATTTCCTTTTTACAATATTGAAAATTGGGAGTTTCATAAAACTCAGAGACTTTGAGATTAAGTTTTCATAGAGCTAAACTACTTTATCAATTAAATCAACTCATCTTCAATCTTGGGCTAGAGCGATAGCGCAGCGGTAGGGCATTTGCCTTGCACGCAGCCAATATGGCCTACCCGAGTTCGATTCCTCTGCCCCTCTCAGAGAGCCCGGCAAGCTACTGAGAGTATCTCGCCCACACGGCAGAGCCTGGCAAGCTATCCGTGGTGTATTCGATATGCCAAACACAGTAACAAGTCTCATGATGGAGACGTTACTGGGCCCCCTCGAGCAAATCGATGAACAACGGGAGGACTGTGACCGTGACCATCTTCAATCTGGAGTAAAACCAGAATTTTGTCTAAATGACAAAGGACCAGTGTGAGTAACTTATTTAAACTGTTTGAATTCTACAGTCTAGTACCTAGTGACATTTTTTCAAAGAACAAGGCATATTACACAACCCTTATCTAGCTTTACAATCACCATTTTGTCAAAATAGCATGGTTAGTCACATTCCTTTTAAATAAGAATGCTGTCTCAGCATGCTTACATCTTATATATCTTCCTTAGACATCGAGGCAATGATGGTGGGTAGAAACAAAGGTCAAGTAGCTCTCAATAACAATTATTTTTTCCAGCATCTGGAAAGACCATATTCTCTTTGGAATACATGAATTTTGAATATGGTCCAAAATAGTAAGAACTAATCCAACACTTGCTAGTTTCTCTTTGAGATCCGTCATGTGGTCTGTGTGATTAAGTTCCAGTAGACAGCACTTGTTATTGAGTCAGCCTATTTTACCCTATAATTATATAATGACAAATCAGAGACATAGAATTATGACTGTAAGTTGGAAATAAGATGGTACATTGAATTGCTGAGATGACAGATGGTCGAACTTTTGACCAGAGAAGCATGTTAACTTGGTGAAAATTGTGAAGGAGGCAAAAGTTGTCTTTGACAGTGTAAGTTTTTCCTAGCAGCCTGTTCCCCTATAAATTGCCTTATTTTATGTTCACATTTAGACAGTATCATCTCTGAACATGAAAATTTAATTTAAAATCAATGTATAATATGAGTTTTAATACTGTCTTAACAATGATCTCAGATTTTTGGAATTAGGATTTCTATTTTTTCTAAATATCCCTGACTACTACTGGTTTACAATATTTTATGAGACTCCTCATACCCTGCTCTGAAAAATTATGAGAGTGATCATACTGTTTCATCTTAGACACTACGTGTTATAACTTTTTATTCAAAGGTAGATGTAGTTAAAATAAGTTGACAGAAATCTTCGAAATTTATCCTTGGTGATGAAGTATATTATTCAGTTACACAGATACAATTTTAAGGATGAACTTGAGTAAGTTCTGACTTTGTGATAACTTTCTTAATTTCTCTATGCTTCATTAACTTATGTATATAAACATGATACAGCATCTACATTATAATGTCATTAAGAGATCATATGATGAAATACATTACATAAACCATATCATATTGATTATGGAAGATGCTGGTTATGGTACAGTAGCTAAGCAGTCTTGAAGAGAGACTGATCATATAATGTATTCTTAAAGAACTGGACAGTTCTGTCAACCATGTACATTTTCACTTAAATTACTGGGACAATTACCCCAATTTCCCAATTATTTTTATAGCCTAAAAATAATGTCCAAAGATTTAGTCCTTAAATTCTAATATATATTCGCTGACTTTGAAACCATGTGACTCTTAATGGCATTCTGAATTTTGGGCATTTTAATTTTGCTTATAAAAACTTATGTAGGAAGTCAATGTTTCATACTCATACATACTTGATAAATGAATATTTCTCATTTTGGGAACCCAACAACCTCAAAGTTATTTTTCTCCCTGATTGGAAAACTAAATATATTAAAAGCTCCTTGAAATGTAATTAGAGATTCTGGCAGTATAGTTATTTGCTTGTGTCAGAGATTTGAAGTTCTATTTATATACACATATATAAACATACCTATATATATGTTTATATATATGCTTTGATAGCAGTACTAATTATAGAACTGGGTTACATACATCTTAGACTTATATTCTACCACCAAGCCACGTTGCAGCCCTGCTTTCTCAATTAATAGGTGGCATTTGCAATACTAATCACCAAAATGATTAACTCTTAAGAAAAAAAAAACTGGGAACATGTTGCTGTGGAAAGACTTGAAGATTCGTTTCTCATGTGACCAATTTGAGGCCCTAGAGAGCTGTCTGTTGCCACTATGAATAGAAAGTAGAAAAGTTCATACTGTCCCGGGTGATCACATCTCATAAACAGAAAAGCTAATTTGTTCCTGCTCCTCTTGGTCACGAAAATCATTTTTCTCATGTTCCTTTAGTTTGAGGGAATGAACAATTACATGTACTCCACTTGATCTAACTGTGGCTGGTGTTTAGGACTTTTTTTTTTCTGGTCCTAGTGAGAACTATTTTAATGTGTTAACATTTCAAACTGCTGAGTTACATTGATAAGACCTAATTAAAACTCATGTGTTGAATTTTAATTTGATTAACTTGCAAATTTCACAGTTTGTGATCTACTGTTTATAGATAACCTTTTTTTAAATTCTAATTTCAGAAAAGGTCAATTATGAATTTTTAAAAGCCAAATGCATTTTGAGACTATTTAGGAAAAGACTTTGGCTCATCGATAGCTACATAAGCAGAAGCAAATGTAATGACAC
Source organism: Sorex fumeus (assembly GCF_029834395.1). Taxonomy (NCBI): domain Eukaryota; kingdom Metazoa; phylum Chordata; class Mammalia; order Eulipotyphla; family Soricidae; genus Sorex; species Sorex fumeus. Next base: position 13,837,123 of record NW_026606060.1, read on the forward strand.
TTGCACCCAAGTCACACCCCATTAAGTGCATTATGCAGGTCGAGCACCCCTAGAGTCAAAATAACATCATCCTACACAAATCTTCTTTCAGGAGACCAGATTTTCTTTAGAATTGTGCCCTTAGAAAATGTTAGTCATCTCTGATACTTTTCTTGAACTATGTTGATGCAGTGAGTGGTAAAATGTTTTGTCTAGTCAATCAAAAGATAGTTATTTAGCTTCCATTCTGTGCAGGAAACTGAAATCCCTACCCCAAGGAAGCTTAGAGAAAAGTCAGTGGTAGGACATTAAAAAGATTTAGTCAGGTGATACTCAAATGCAGAATTGTACAGTTGAAACTCCAATCATTTAATTGACAGAGAATGGCATATCGTTTAATGCACAAATTAATGTATTTGGGGACTTTGAAATTTCACTGCTTCTCTGGAGATTGGATCTAGATTCTTTGAATCTGAAGGGCTATTGGGAAAGTTTATAGATAAATGAGTTATATGTGTTTTTTAACAAAGAAACACCTAGTAAACACTGAAAAGGATGCTTTCTTGCTTGTTAAGATATATGAAGTCTAAGTAAAGCATTTCTTTTTTTAGGGAGACAGAAGTATCTAGGTCATATTTAAGGATATTTCATGAGTGCAATTGTCTATAAATCAAAACCTATTTTAAATGCAATAGGATAATTACTATGTTATTCTTATTAAACTATCAATATTGCAAATGTTATAACAAATCCTTTTATATATTAACTGTATTCTAAAGTATCTTACTGAGCACACTTAATTCTGGAATTGCCCACATCCCAGCTTGGAGTATGAAATTACATCTTTTAGTTTATGGATGCTCTCTCTTTTCTTTCATATTTAAAAATAGATAAAATTACTTGTAGGTCACGGATTGATTCAAGTAGTTAGAGAATATGCCCACATGTGTGAGTCCCTGGTTTTAGTTCCTTGTGCCAGAGAGATAAATAACCTAAAAAGAATTATATGATTTTTTGAAAATCTGGCTCTTCAAATGTAAACTATAATTTTTATATAGACATAGACACATATATACAATATATACAAATATACAGCCATATGCTACATATAAATTAGCATACATAACAGCATAAAATTTAGTAAACCTAGTTATCAGTAAAAGAAAATGGAACAAAAGAGTTTCTAGTTAAATGATTCCCTAATGCAAACAAGACAAAGATCCTTCTTTCTCTGGACAGATAAGACTCATCAACATATTCACAATCTGATGAGCAGAGCTTGTGATTTCGGCATCTCTGGTCTACTAGCCCAGGGTTACTAAGCAGTATTGCTTCTTGTTCCAGATGTGTTTAGTGGTTCACTCAGATATTTGGATTCTATTCCTCCAGCTTATTAGTTACACAACATTTTGGGGGAAGAGTTTGAAATCATTATTAGTAGAAGCAATAATATTTATCTTGTAGTATGAGTAAAAAAGGTTAACAATTGTGTGTTTGTGTGTGTGGAGAGAGAGAGAGAGAGAGAGAGAGAGAGAGAGAGAGAGAGAGAGAGAGAGAGAGAGAGAGGAATGTGTACTTATAAGTCTCAAAACATGGTACCCCCTATCCTGTTTCTACTCCTGGAAGCATATCAGTCTTCTATTCAGCTGTATAGTCACTTCTCTCTCCCTTATATTTGATGACAATTAATACATTAGAAGGGCAGCTGAAAAAGAAAACTAATGATTATTGAATGGTATTCACATCATGCTTTGAGGAATTTTGGTAGGTACAAAAATAAACATTACATTTGCTGTTATCATAAAGTTTAAAATATTTACTCTCTTTCTAAAAACTTAAGCATACAGACCATTGTGTCTAAATCCAAGTCAATTACCAGCCAGGGTACAAGCTGAGCCTATTTTTTCTTTTGTAATATTATTTTAAAGGGTTCTTGGGCTACATCTAGCAGTGCTCAGGGATCACTCTTACCAGGGCTTGAGTGAACATAAGTGGTGCTAAGGAAGGAACCTGGGTCTGCCACATGTAAGTCATGTGCCCCACATGACATACTATAGCTCTGCCCTGTCCTAGTTTTTCAGAAGTGAGCCACAGTAAAGCTAGAGCTGATAAGCTTATCTTCATGCTCCTATCTGTGAATCAGACTGTGTGAGTGAGCAGTGAGATAGTGTCAGACATTTCACTCAGGGTCTGCTACATAAATGGTGTTTAACAAATACTCTCAATTCTACTATTCATGGCACTTAGAAGCCATAAGGTCACTAGGAATCCATAAACATGGATTACTGAATCATTGCTGCTGAAGAAAATACAGAATTTGTTACCCGAGAACCATGAGTTTCACCATTTTCTTGAAAAATGAATATGTTAACTTGTTTCCTGAGTGCTTCTGGATAGATGCCTTATTCTATATTTTTGATTCATTAGTCTCAAACTTACAGTCAACCATGAACTCTGTAACATCCCTGAGGAAAGCTCATGCAACTTTAATTTTTTCCCCGCAAGTCCTATCACTACCACAGAAGGACTCATATAGAGTAGGTGAGCTGACACAAAAAGCAATACTGAGAATCTCGTGTTCAACCTCATCTGGGAACAAATGTATTGGGCGACTCAAATATTTTACCTTTGTCACAATTGCGAATCAGTGTCAAACTTTTGTATTCAGGCTTACTACCATTTGTGGTGTGTGTGTGTGTGTGTGTGTGTGTGTGTGTGTGTGTGTGTGTGTGTGTTTAGTGACAGGAATGAAACTCAGGCCCTCATATGTAAGAGCATATGCAAGGCATATACTCTTCCGTGAGCCTTGCCTCTACCCTGCAAATTCCTTGTAGACTGGGAAGAGTTAAAAATAAGGACTCCATAAATAGTAAGATTGACAGTATAGTTATTCCTCTTTTTCCCCTTGAAATAGCAATGAAAAATCTACCTTTTCCTTCAAACCCTACACTTTATCCTTCCCCATCCCCATCACATATCTGCAATACCCAGAAGTTCTCAAGAGAGTCAGGGTCATCCAGGATTATCAGAGAGAAGGTAAGTGAGAGATGTAAATGGGTGTTCCTGACCAGAAATGCCCCAATTGAAGAATTTTGTTCAGCCTCTAAGTGAACTTTTAAATTAATTCTCATAGAATATTTCCCACCCTGCTGAGATGCTCAGACATTGTTGAAACTTCCTTTCCTTCTTTTTTCCTTCTTTTTTCCCCTGCTCAGAACAGATTTCATTGTTGAAAGAGGTATATTCTTTCATCTGGTTCAATTTTCCTGAGATCAAATATAAAAAGTGACAAGAATAGATTCTTTCAGGCAAACATATGTCATCAAAGTGACACAGAAGTTCTGTTACTCTCAATGTATACATACCTTTGGATACTTTGCGTTTTTTGTAGGTGGGTGTGGGGACAGGGATTTTGGGAACCTCATCACCAATCTGTGCATTAGCCTTGTTAAGATGTACTTTCCAGAATGCTGGAGCAACCTGTCCCCTTTACTAGGGTCAAACTGGTAAAACTGGGGGCAGAGTGAACTTTTCCTGTTCATATTTTCTTTGTCAATATTAGTCACACTCTTTCCACAACCTACACAGGCCATCATGGCACAACTACCACAAGAAGAGAAGGCGAAAATCGCTGAACAGGTGGAGATATTCCATCAGGAGAAAAGCAAACTGGATGCTGAAGTGGCCAAATGGGATGACAGTGGCAATGATATCATTGTGCTGGCTAAGCAGATGTGTATGATCATGATGGAAATGACAGACTTCACAAGGTGAGACCCAGAGCTAGGAAAATGAAGACTTCTCATTAAACTCTGAAACATTGCAGTGTTTGAGAGTGTGGGAAAGTCTGATGAACTCTTAAAATATTTCATCGAGCAAGGCAGTGGTGTCAAAAAACAGACATGTGTAAGTCACAAGTTGGAGGTAATTCTTAGCAGATAGAGATCTTTGGACAAAGGAGAATAGTTTTACTTTTGTAATGGTTTGAATGATCTATTCAAAGTCAGTCATAGAATCAAACTCCAAAGGGTTGGATAATTTGCCTTTGGTCATTGCTATATGAACATGTATTTAAATATTATTCTAAAGATAAAGTGAATAATCTGTCAATATTACTGTGGGAAAAATATACCTTTGCATCTGTATATGCAAATAATACTGCTTTAATGCTAGCTCACTAGCATAAATTTCAGTTTATATTTTCCCTGTACATAAAAGAGGTAGGTTCAATAATCTAAGATCCTTTCATCTTGACAGAGAAATTAAATATTATATAAATTTTATTCCCTGTGGCTCTGAGCAGTACTTTCAATAAATCAAGAGACAAGTCAGACTTTTTTCAGGAGCTTTTTGTTTGTTCCTGCCAGGGGTCATTGCTGATTCTGCCATTACATTTTTACTCTTCTTGTTAAAGGAAGGTGACAATTTTGTTCTTACTGTCACACAAAAGGTAAGCCAAGAGAATAAAACCCACAGGGTAAAAAAATTCCCTGGATTTAAGTATAAATTCCTGGTGAATTTTGGCAAGACTTTTACTGTATTTGTATGCTAAATGGAGAAATAATGCTTGTCAATGGGAGAGCTTTCACATTCAAAGTAGTAATACAAGTGTAAATTATGTTGTCATACAAATGTAAGTTATTAGTTTACTATAGAGTTTTCATTTTTCTGAGAATATAGTCATATGTGCACACAAAAAAGATGTTCTACTGATTAAACATAATATTTTTTATTAAATCTATGTAGCACTGTAGCACTGTCCTCCCATTGTTCATCCATTTGCTCGAGTGGGCCCAGTAACGTTTCTATTTTGAGATTTTGTTGTTACTGTGTTTGGCATATCGAATACGTCACGGGTAGCTTGCCAGGCTTTGCGGGCGGGCGAGATACTCTCGGTAGCTTGCCGGGTTCTCCCAGAGGGGCGGAAGAATCAAACTCGGGTCGGCCATGTTGGCTGTGTGCAAGGCAAATGCCCTACCCACTGCGCTATGCCTCCACCCATTAAATCTATATAAGATACATTGTAATTCAATAAAAAATAAAATAAAATATATATGGTAATATCAAGGCATTGCCTTATAGGAGAAAAATGGTCCTCCCCTTCTCTTCTTGCATTCACTTAGTTGTAGTACTCACGCACCTGGCTGCCAGTGACTCACTCTTCTGGTGAAGTGCTCACCCCAACACACCTTCCTTGCAATGCATGCGAGATCATATAGTTCCTGGTGCCAGGAATCCCAGTTGCAGTGATTCTGGAAATACCCTCAACCCTTTTGGGTATTGCCAGTGGAAGTACTATTGACCTCCTGCCTTTAAGGCAGGTGCTGCCATCCAGCTATCTCTCATAGCCTCAGGAGATTGTTTAATGTTGCTGGATATTTATTAAGAAATGGTCACAAATGAATAGAAGTGTAATATAATATAGGACATCTTGGCCTCACCAACTTTACCCTTTGATTTTAGCCGGTATATATTCTTGACATTGTTCAGTACTTTCTCCAAATACTTTTTAAATTGTTTTTCACTCCAATGTAATGACTTTTATGTTATGGGGGTAACCTTTAGGGCTTTTGAATGCCATTGTATTCATTAAAAGTTCAGTTTTTGTACATTTAAAGTTCATTGACTTTACTGATTAATTTTGTACACATGCACACAAAACAGTAGAAAAAATCAGTCATTTAAGTTTGAATTTTCTACAAATTAGACTCTCATGGCTGTCTTAGTCATTACTTTTCAAGGCCTATGTAACTTTATTTGATTGCTTTCTACATTATAATATCGTATCTATATGTTAGATATCATGTGATCTGTCAATAACATCATAAACAACTGATTTCATTAAATTAAAGTGAAAAGGAAATTAATCTGTTAATCTTACTAGTTTAGATCAGTAGAATGCTAGAATGCTTTATAATATTTTAGGTTATGTATAATTATGGTCAAGAAAGAGATATAGGGATCTTCTTAGTTGAAGTTAAGACAGACGTTTTGTTAATCAAAGTATAATATTATTTTATTTTTGCTTTTTGGACCACAACCTGCTGTGCTCAGGGCTTACTTCTGGCTCTGCACTCAAGGGTCACGCCTGGTGGGCTAAGGGGACTGTATGAGATTCTGAGCATCAAGCCCAGGTCAGGTATATGCAAGGCAAATGCCCTACCCATTGTACTGTGGCTCCTGCCCCTCAAAGCATAGTTTTAAAAATTTTCTTCAATTTCCTAAGAATTTCCTATAATCACTTTACGACTGGTATGAAAAAATGAAATGTCTTGGATGCTCATTGTGGTTATCATTTTTTTTCTCTGCATGATGAGTAGTTTTGTCTTGCTTTGTGAGAGCAAAGGGAAGAGTACAGTAATTAATGACCAGGGAAGGGGAAGAAAATGTGAATTTGAAATAGAATTTAGAAAGCCAGGTTTTGCTGCTGCCTTTATCTGCAGAACCTTTCCTTTCCAAAGAAAGTCGATGACTCACATCTTTCTTCGTGGCCTCTCACCTAAGTTCATTGTACTTAACCAGAGACTGTATTATTATTGCCCTTGCATTTTCCACTTCAAGGAGGAATAATCCTCCTCTAATGACTCTGTGTGTACTATTTTCACTTACTTAAAGCTATAGATAACTAGGAATTGAAACCTGATCCTGAAACCATATGTTTAAAGGACATTTGGGTACAAATATAACCTTGCATTCATTATCTTGTTATTTTATTCCTATCAGCTAATACATTAATTTGATTCAGTAATCTCAGTGATATCCACTCCATTATTATTAAAATTGGAGAAGTTCTGCCTCATTATTTGTGTAATAACTTCTTCATGGAGGATAAAACTGATTATGTCTCCTGTCTTTTTTTCTGCTTTTTTTCTGTCGTCCATATCCTAGGGATTGGCAGGAGCACTGCTCTGCAGAGTGAGCCTGTGCTTCCTGTGTCAGTTTCAGAAGGATTAGCATTTATCAATCATGTGCCCAAATAACAAAAGGTGTGTAGGTGACAGCTCAGGAAGGATACACAACTTTAATTGTGTAGCAAAGGGGGGAAAAGTCTTTGAAGATAAACAAAAAGTTCTGGTTTTAAAAGTAACTAGGTTGGGCATAAATGGAAATAAAAAACAAACAAAAAATTAAAACAAAAAAAAAACGAAAGAAACACATTAAGATACAATCAAATATTAAATACTGAGCACTAAACTCCAAAATCAGATATCATCCCTGCGGGAGTGATGTTACAGTAGGTAGGGAACATGCCTGGCACAGAGATGACCCTGGTTTGAGTCTTGGCATTACATATGGTCTCTAATCCTCACCCAGAGTGATTTTGAATACAGAGTCAGGAGTAAGTCCTGATATCCACTAGGTGTGCCCCGAAACAAAACAAAAACCAGGTGTCATCCTGATTTTTTTCTAAACTATTCCCACCTTACTGGTTTCAAACACTGGGATCCTCAGCACAGCCATCTCTTCAACTTGTCTTTCAGTTCAAATTATTAAGAAATACCAGTTCTTGGTCAAGGCTGACTTTTAATGTAATCACCCAGCCCACTTTGGACCAACACTTTCATAAGTTTACTCTTCTCATGAATAAAATACAAATTTTGAGTTCATTATTCAGTGCATACTTTTGTTATCCATTAGGCTTTATTTTTCTTTGTAGTTTACCTCTTGTTTGTAATTCATGTGATTTCACTCAAATAGTTCATGTCTACAATCAGCAGTTTTATTGAACTCTAGATCTATCTATTAAGACTTTGAAAAATATATTCTTTTTCAAATATGATTCTTACATACTATTTGTCTCATTATTGGATAGTAACTGTCATTTAGTAATAGAGCATTGATACAGTTTGAAGCAGTTTATACAAATTAGGTTGTTTAAGTTGTAAAATTAATTTTTAAAATATAAAGAAAACAAAAAATACTTTAGAGAGATAGTAGAAAGGTTAAAGAGCTTGCTTGTGTATAGTCAATCATGTAACAGAGCCTGGCAGTGGTTTCTCCCTGTTTACCACCAGACTTTGGTGGTAAACAGGGCAATGGACAGTGGTGGGGGCCCATCAATTCTTCCAAAATAAAAATAATAAGAAAGAGAATAGAAAATGACAATATGAAAAAATATCCAAATATTTCCTGCTTTATTCTAATAATTTACACTTTAATTGAAATTCACTCGCAATTTTTGTGTGTGATTTATATGTTACAAAATTATACTCATGCAGCAGGTAATGTGCTTCCATTGTATGTGGCTGACCTGGATTCAATTCCCAACCCTACATATGTTTCCCTGAGCATCTTCAGGCGTGACTTCTGAGCATAGAGCCAGGAGTAATAGGAGCAAGCCTGAGCATTGCCGGGTGTGGCCCCTGACCCAAAAACCTAAACCAAAAGCAAATGAGCCAAATCAGAACACTATGTTTGCTAAATTTAATTATTTATTTATTTTAATGAATCACTGTGAGGTACAGTTATAGATTTACAAACTTTCGTGCTTACATTTTTAGTCATACAATGATCGAGTAGCCATCCTTCCACCAGTGCCCATTCTCCACCACCAGTGTTCCCAGTATCCCTCCCACCACCACCCCCATCCCCCCACACACACCTGCCTCTGTGGCTCTCTCCCTTTGAGTGTTGTGGTTTGCAATACAGACATTAAGTGGTCATCATGTTCGGTCCAAAGTCTACCTTCAGCACACATCTCCCATATGGAGTGGGCCCTCCAAGCATCCTTTACTTGGTGCTCCCTTCTCGATCTGAGCTGCCTTTTCCCCAGCTTGTGAGGCCAGCTTCCAAGCCATAGAGAAATCCTCCTGGTCCTTATCTCTACATTTATGAATTGTTGAAAGACATTTTAGGGTTTTAGTCTCCCATTTTGTTACTTTATATTCCACAAATGAGTGCAGTCCTTCTATGTCTGTCCCTCTCTTTCTGACTCATTTCACTTATATTTGCTAAATAATTTTAATCCAGAATATTTTCTTTCAAAGGTACTAGTTTCTACTCAATAGTTATTACTCGATTGTCAGCAATGGCATTTTACACAGGTTTGTACATAAACAAAAGCAAAGAATTTTGAATGACACTCTCAGAAATCACAAAGAGATCTTTTCTATTTTGCCTTCTTGATGAGTGATCATGTCACTAAATTGTCACTTAAATATGAATATTTGAGCCATGAACGTTTTCTGAAGCATTTCCATGGTGCTCAGATCTATATACTATGTATTCAGAAATTTTTAGATAATTAAAATAATTTTCTTACTTCAACCTCTTGAAGAAAACTTCTTTCAACAATTTATAACTGTTCAGTCTTTTCTATTTGACAGTAGGCTATTTTTTCTTGATAGTTATGCTGCTTCCATTGTGTTTGGGTTTTTCCTTTGAACACACCAAGCAGAACTAGGAACCACTCCTAGTGGTGCTTGGGAGACTATATATTGTGAGGAATGAAACCAAGGGGACCTACAAAAAAGGGAAGTGGGTGGGGGAAGAGGGGAAGGACACCCCAGTCTTTTGAATCATATCTACAGATTTGACAGCTCTCTACTTTCATATTTATATTTTAAAATATACTCATTCCTTTATTGCATTTAGACAGCATTTAAAATAGAGTGCAACATTCATTAGACTATGAAGGAAAGAATTAACTTTCAATATATGATGTGGGGAAAAATGGTTACTGGATTGGAAAATAGCTTGATTCTTATCTCACAAGAAACACTGCAGGTCAATTCAATATTTAAATGAAAAATTAAAATATTGGAATAACATGAAAAATATTTTTATTTAAAACAAAGAAGGAAAATGGGCACTGGTAGAGGGATGGGTACTTGATCATTGTATTACTGAAACCCAAACACAAAAATTTGTAAGTCTATAACTGAGCCTCATGGTGTTTCACTAATTAAAAAAAAGAGAGAGAGAGAGAGCTCTATCAACTGTGAAACAAACAAACAAACAAAAAAATAAAACATAGAAAGAGGGAAGATTTCAAAAGTAACTCTCCTAATATAGCATTGATATTGTCAGAAGCCATTGACACAAAGATGGTTTAAGTTGTAGAAAAATAAAAGCTATAGAGATAGTACTACGATGGTTAAGGGGCTTGCTGGTGACCAGTCCTTCTTCGGTTCATGGTATGGGACAGTCTCTAAGCACCACCAGGAGTTGACAGGTGGACAGTTTTAGGGGCCCACTACACCTCCCATAAGAAAGAAAGAGGAAGGAAAGTGAAAAAGTAAAAGAAATTATACTTTATGATACTAAAAGTATTTCCCTGTGTTATTCTAATTATGTATATTTTATTTAAATAAATTTGCTTGCAGTTTTTGTATCTGGTATGGGATAAGTGTCACTCTGGCGTGTTTTCCCCCCCCACTGATTCGGAATTTCTCATATTTTCAAATCTCCTGCCCAGCAATTTAAATAAATCACTTTATCCTATGTACTCAAGAAAAGATATTTTATAATTTATTTTTTTTTGTTAGGTTAACCTATTAAAATCATCTCAGAATTTTTTTCTATGATTTTTCTTTTTTTCTTGTTGGTTTTGGACTATACCTGTCAGTGCTTAGGGCTTATTTCTGCTCTGTGTTTAGGGATCACTCCCAAAGGTCTCAGGGGACTATAAGTGGTGACAGGAATCAACCTGAGTCAGCTAGATGCAAGTCAAATTCCCGACTCTGTACTATCTCTCCAGCCCCTATTTTTTTCTAGATAACAATAGAAGTATATTTGTTACATTACTTTTGTCTTTTATTAGTAGCTAGTTTTAGACTTATTTTTCAGGGTTTCATTACTTTCTAACTCATTATACCCTCCTTGAAATTTTATTAGTTCCTACTTTCTAAATACTCAAGTAGAAACTCTTGAGTTGCTTGTTATTTTCATTATTTATTGTATATTTATGTACATATAGCCTTCTATAGTCTACATTTTGTAGATAATTATTATTTTAATTACAGTACATGTAGTTAAACATTTTGATTTTCTATGAGATCACTGTTTTAGCTGTTCTTATGAGAATGAAATATGTTGTAAAAATTACACTAAATTATATTTTTGTACACAAGGTCCTTTCAGTGTGCATTACTCTTCTCAGAAGTATAATTTAGGACATATCATTCTTCCTTTTTTGGATCTGTTTCCAAAAACTAAATGAGTATGTAATGATCTCAAATTTTCTATTTAGCTTACTAGTTAAAAAAATATACTCCTATTATCAGTCTATGACTCTTAAAATTTCAATAGAGTCTACACTTTTAAAGCTAAACTCTCAGAAATTTTCTTCTTCTTTTTGACTTTTTTTATCATTATACAATAGTGAGTCTATTAATTTCTAGTGCATCCACGGAATTCTTGCTTCTAACCATTTGTTTTCTGTGAGATAGAAACTTGGACCTCAAGCAAATAAAAATATGTCAATATATATGTTACTAATTAACAGTACATTTTGTTAATTTCAGCTATTGAAAGTTACTTTATAATGTTTCTGCGAAAGCATTTTTCCTGATCCTTAAAAATACTTAAAGCTAACAAACAATCAGGATTGTTAAAAATAAAAATTCAAGAAGTCTTCTGTTCTTTTTAAATGGGTAAATACAGGGCCTAATAGCAAGTATTGTATCAGCAAAATGTAAAAATTATTTTCTAGATTTTAAAAGTTACATAGGCATTGAATAATGAACACATTATTATTAAACATTAATTTTTAAATCTTGGCAGATTTTTCAACACTTTCTTTTTTAATATAAATATTTTTAAATTTTAGATTTGTTTAAAATAAATTTTTCTTCAAAATGAAAGATAGAACAGAAAATAGCATTCTTACTTTGCATAAAACCCACCTGAATTTACTCCCTGGCAACCCATATGGTCCTCTGAGCCCTGCCAGGAGTGATCACTGGGCACATCACTAGAAGTAAACCACGAACACTGCTGGTTATGATCCCCCAAACCAAATTTTAAAATATATACATAAAACAAAAAAATGTAGATGATAATAAACAATGTTTGGGAAATGAAGCTAAAAATGACCTTAGGTAATGAGTGTCTTGAACTCATCTATGTTAGAGAAAATCCCCATGTGAAACATTATGTCATTTAAAATACATAAATAGCATCTGCAATAAAATCAGTGCCTTTTTTTTCTTTGCTTTTGGGTCACACCCAGCTATGCTAAACGGTTACTCCTGGCTCTGCACTCAGGAATTACTCCTGGCGGTGCTCAGGGAACCATATTGTATGCTGGGGATCGAAGCCGGGTTGGCTGCATGTGAGACAAACTCCCTTCCTGCTGTGCTATCCCTGCAGCTCCAAATCAGTGCCTTTGGTGTAAGAGTTAATATTGTCATAACAAAATATCCTTAAGTTTTGAATTTCTCTGTGTGAATGTATGCATTGACATGAACCCAGTATGTTTTACTTTTAACTGCTGCTGTAGAAAAGGCCAGAACGGAAATTAGGAAGGAAACTGAACAAAATTCTTTCCATTTACTTGTATTTTCTGGAGGCATTTTTAAGTCTTCCCTCTTATAAAAAGTTATTATGTAACAATGGCAATCATTGCCCACTCTATATAACCCTACGCATTCTATATAAATCACTCCTGAGTAGATTTTTCTCTACATCTCACCACATTTCTAACTATAGGAATGCAATTTTTGTAACCATAAAAAAATGCATTGATTTTTAGATGCACATAAGGAGACCAGGATAAGTAGCAAAACTAAAAAAAGATATGTGTATTTAATCTATTATCTCATAAAATAAATAGTATCAAATGCATTTCACTTAAACATATATGACGCTACATAATGTCTTCTAACATTTAAACCACATGCAATAATATTTAGCTTACCTAATTGAAAACTTTGTGTGACAGTACTGGTTCAATATTTTGGTAGAATAAAAGTGTCTGCTGTTAAACAGTATTTTTCTGATTTCTTAATTGGTATTGATAAATAGAAGCAAATGAGAATAAGAACAACACATTCATGAAATTCTGGCTGAGTAGATTCCAGTTATGTTGCAAAAGATTACAAATTCTCTTTTACCAAAGTGCCAAGGAGGATTTAAATTACATTAGCATTACTTGTCTTGGTATGAAGCACAATACATATGCATTGACCAAATGTATCTCTCATCTGTATAACCCTAGATGATGGCACTGATGATCTCTGCTTGCTAGAATTATGAAGACTGTGAGGTCTGAAGTGTATAACAGCATCAGGCAAACATAAATTTACGTATAAAATCCCCAGCTTTGGCATTGTTTCCTAATAGATGAATGTTTAAAAATATAGGAACTTAAAAAATAAAGTATGTGTATGCATGTCAAAATAGAGAAATATTTCTCCAAATTAATGTAAGAAGGGTGGATAATTAAAATAGAAATGATTGTGATTGAAAAAAAAAGAGCATTCCTCTAACATGCACAGAGCCAATGCAATTTTAAAAAATGGAGTTCTGGACAAATAATACAGTAGATCTGTCTGTTTCTTGTAATAAAGTGGATTTATAATTGTTTTATTTGTTGTTTCAGAGGCAAAGGACCATTGAAAAATACATCTGATGTCATTAATGCTGCCAAGAAAATTGCCGAAGCAGGTTCTCGAATGGACAAATTAGCCCGTGCTGTGGCTGATCAGGTAACAAAAGAGGAAATAGCAAGCACATGCTGAGTGGAATTGTTAATTAGCACCTGGATTCTGTAATAGAATTTTATGCACCCTATAAAATGCCCCTGAAAAATGAATTGTAGAGATTCACTAAAAATTATTTTAGAGACTGGACTCTACCTCTGTAGAGACCATGACGATAACAAAAGTGTATTAAGTTCTTAAGAGACTCCTTAGACCTGTCTGAAATCTTGAGAAACAGCACCCATAACTCAGAGACAGAACCCCAAAGAATCATGTATTATCCCTGCCACACTCCTTTAAAAAGTCACTGAGAAAAAAAAAAGAAGCAGTCCCACTTGCCTTTTCTTTTAAATACTGTTCTCACTGTAATGATGCTTTTTCAGAGTTCATAATAGTTTGTGCTCATAAGTATTATTAATCTACACAATAAAACTATACATTTCAAAACTATTTTATCTAAATATTAAGATGTCAGGGGTATACAAAATCCTCAGAACACTTTGTAACAATACCTCAGACAAACTGAGATGCACATTAATTGTGTTTCAGAGAAGCTAAGATATGCAATAAGATAGTTTGCTTTAGTATTTGAGTTTTATTTTCCACATACATTTCATTTTATTTGACTTGAATTGGGACCTGTTCTAATAAATATATTTCAGTAACGTTCTGTTCATTGTTAGGCAATAGCGTTTTCCAGATAACTGATAGTTATCCTTTGAAGCAACAGTGTTTTACAGTTTGAACCCCTGAAATAGTTTAAGTAAGACATTAAAAAGGAAAATGTTTTTAACTACCAAATCAGTTTCTGAAATAAAAAATATTATTTAAACTATATGGAGACAATACTAGATGCTTCATTTTTTTTTGGTTTTTTTGTGTGTGGGGGGGGTCATACCAGCAATGCACAGGGGCTACTCCTGGCTCTGCACCTAGGAATTACTCCTGGTGGTGCTCGGGGGGACCATATGGGATGCTGGGAATTGAACCCGGGTCGGTCAAGTGCAAGGCAAATGCCGTACCCGCTCTACTACTTGTGTGGCCCCAAGAGATGCTTCAAATTTGCTTTAAAGTCTACGATAGAGTAAGGTTCTCTAGAGGCAAGGAATGATCAGGCTTGCCTCTTCCTCAATTGGTTTGACCTCTGTGCTTTTTATCTATAATCCTCAATATTAGTTCTTCCTAGAGTATTTGCTATATTCTATACTCAAAATTTAAAATGCCTCAAACCAACATCAAATTAATTTATCTCCCAGAGACTGAAAAGAAAGCCATATCATTAATCTATTAGGATTACACTTAAAAAAAAATCAATGGAGTGTTTCATTGAATTTTCCCCATATATGATGATTTTTCCAAGAAAATATTTTTGCTTATTTTTGAATTTTGAGAACTGGTAAGGATAGTTATTAAATGTAGCTATAATGTGAGAGCCTCCTTCACCCCAGCCCCTAATTTTTGTGTACACAATCATTTATGGACTTGCTAATTTGACGGAAATATCAACATTCAGGTTTCATTTAGTTTTCATCAAAGATTGAACTGCTTTCTACAGATTCAATAGGTGTGAGAAGTTTCTCTGAAGAAAAGATAATGAACTTCCTTGAATATATGTATATGCGCCTGCAAACAATAATAATGCACTAACTAGAAAAGATATCTTCTTTTCTGAAAATTTTGATGAGAGTGGGATTAATGGAGTTGCCAGAAATGTGTGGATGGTTCAGAGAAAAGTTTTAAGAAGGTTTACTTTCAGAGAGAAGGAATAGGTGAAGTTTGAATGACTTTTCTGTGTTACTCTGAATCACAATACTTGAAACTATTTGTTATGTTTAAACTCCTTGAGCTTAATGCTTTTATTGTGATATTTTGATATTTAATTTTTACTCTTATTTCTAACAATTTTGCAACACAAAGAATTCCCTGACAGTTTTGATAACTGGAAAACATCATTTATACTAAAACACAAGTCTCAGGATTCTAGATGAATTTTGAGATTAATTTCCTAAGTATTTAGATTGATACTAGCTAAAATAAATTGACCTGGTTGGAACATATGCGCCAGTGCTCATGCATGGCCTTTATTCCTGGCACACACTCAGGGCTGCTGGCAAGGCTCTGGATCATATGTGTGCCAGGAATTGAGCCCAGGTTGGCTGCATGTAAGGCAATCTCCTTACTCATTGCACCGTTCCTTGGTCCCAATGATGATGACTTTTTGAAATAAACAGATGAAGGCTAAACAAACTCCTTGTAGAGTCATATGTGAAGCAACTTTTAATTTTTGCAGATATCTAAATGGAATGGTTGTTTCTCAAAATTTGTACCTTTTTCCACCTGTGGTATAAAGGTTATTTTACTTTTTTTCTTTTCTTTTTGTTTTGTTTTTGAGGTACAGTCAGCAATGCTCAGGGGTTACTCCTGGTTCTGCCCTCAGAAATTATTCCTGGTATTGCTTGGGGGACCAGATGGGATGCTAGGGATTGAACCTGGGATAACTGCATGCAAGGCAAAAATCCCTACCCACTGTACTATTTATCCAATCACTAAAATTTTTCTTGTTTCATCATGATTTTATGTATGTTTAAATGTTAAGTTTAAATAATAGAATAGAATGAGTATTACCAAGGGGTGGATTGATTGCCTTTACTTTGAAAATATTTTTATGAAGATTTGAGATATGCATGCAACGTGCCCTTTTTTATGGACTGTTACATTTTTAATTACTGTTCCATGGAGATAGAACTTCTAGTTTAATTTGCTGCAAGGTATTTGTATCAAAAGCATTGTCAGCTCTCTGGGGAGATATCATTTTAAAGTTAATTTCTTTCAGAGTATGAGTCTCTGGAGTAGGATAAATATTACAATATTAAGTACTTGCAGAAAGCTAAAAACATTCTCTGTGGGATTCTTTCTTGATAAATGCAATTAATGAAAATAAAAACCACAGTAGTGTTATATATAAAAGAGACCCTGTCGTCAACTATTCCATAAATGGTTATGTCAAAACCACTTGTTTCACAATATTTATGAAAAAAATCCCCTTGAATTTGAAGGAAATTTTCACTGTATTAGAAATGTCTCTCTCATATACTTGTTCTAAAGATACTTGAGTTTTAACCGGTGATACTTATTTCTTATAGGTTTACATAGACAAACTGATAATTATCTGTCCTTTATAAATGTGAAATTGTGCCAGAACACTGGGATAGCATAGAGAAGCTTGAGTTGAAGTTTTGTTTGCAATAGAAATGTATTTCAATTACAAGGTAGCAAGTGTCATTGATATCTCAGGAATGTTTTAGGTTGTCCTATCACTGCCATGGAAGGCTGTTCACTCAGGAATCACTCCTGCTGGTGCTCAGGGTATCATATGGGATGCTGGGAATTGAACCCCAGATCACCGCGTGCAAGTCAAATGCCCTACCCACTGTACTATCACTCCACCCCCACTGCTGCTACTCTTAAAAGCTCATTTTCAATGGTTTCAAATTTATTCTATTTTAATTTTTTCTCATATTTAGTGCTCTTTTTAGAGGCTAATTGAAAGGAAATTCATATATTGCTAATTCATTTGTAAATATAAAAACTTAAAATGTAATATATTTTTGGACTGATACATATATTAGAAACTCAAACAAAACACAATGTTTTTTTTTATTCAAACTAACTGCATTAAAGCTATAATATGTTACGGTAGATTGTTGTACAGAAATTTCCAATTGATATCTAATAATTTGGTACCTCTTATTCAAGTTGCTATTAACATGAGTTCAGTTGGCCATTAGGGAAAATTTTTGTAGAATATTAATTTTTTTAACAACTTAGATGACAACTGTTAAAAATACTGTGAACGTTCAATAAATGGTTATGTCAAAACCACTTGTTTCACAATATTTATAAAAAAAATCCCCTTGAATATGAAGGAAATTTTCACTGTATTAGAAATGTCTCTCTCATATACTTGCTCTAAAGATACTTGAGTTTTAACCGGAGATACTTATTTCTTATAGGTTTACATTGACAAATTGATAATTGTCAACATGTACAAATTATGTACAAACATGTACCAAATGTGAACATGTACAAATTAGCCCAAAAGTCTTCACTATTCAACATTGCTACAATATTTTTATCAAAATAGTGCTAATCATTCTAAACCTTCTACTGTGTGCCTTCCTTCTTAAAATATACTATAAAAAATTTATGTCAAGGGCCATAGAAATAGTACAGTGGGTAGAACACTTGCAATGCACATGGTGGAGCAGAGTTCAATCGTTGGCATCCCACATGTTGTCTGGCTCACTATGTATGATTCCTGAGTGCAGAGCCAGGAGAAACCCCTGTCTGAGCACTGCGGGGTGTGGCTCAAGGACCCAAAATAATTTTGTGTTAAATGGATGTAATTGAGATATATGACATTGAAAATGTTTTTCTTTTCTCACAACTTTGTATAGCAAGTATTAGAAACTGAAGACCGCTTTCTAATTGATGTCATTTTTAAAATGTCTTATAGTGTCCTGATTCAGCATGTAAGCAGGATTTATTAGCTTACCTTCAACGAATTGCCTTGTATTGCCATCAACTTAATATCTGCAGCAAGGTGAAGGCAGAAGTACAGAATCTGGGAGGAGAACTCATTGTGTCAGGGGTAAGCTGGGACTTGGATTTCACAATTAAAGTTTTCACTGTTGTACTTTCAAGGCAAGCATTCTTGGCAACAGTACTGATAAAAGCACCAAGCTAGTGATTCATAGGGAGTTTTCTTTTTATAAGTAAATGTTACCACCATTATTCTAGACCTTACAATAACTCACAAAGAACAATTTGATTTTCCAATTACCCTGTGTTTATACTAGCCTTGTAAAATCTCCATTCTTCACAAGAAAACTAATTTCATAGTCTGGAAACTCATTGCCAAGCTGTGACTATTATAATTATTTTGGGCTTTTGTATATTTACTCATTGCGAATCTCCTTCCCTTTGTTAGTCCTAGTAATTTTCATTTTCTGTTCAGGAGCCAGCCTCTCTATATGTGGATTATGTTCACATGCTAGAGATGGTGAAAACAATAGGAATTCATTCATCAGGTTCCAATGCATACTAGGTTATCAGTAACCCTTGAAACTCAGACAATGTTCAAATTTAATACAGATTGATGTGCTGTTGCCAAAACTAACATAGCTGTCAGACACTAACAATTTTAATGTATGCCATGCCCAATCACTTCAGTATTCCCTTCTCATAAAACTACGAATTTCTGGCTCATTTTCATCAAATGTAAAGAAATACATTCAATGAATATTTAGAATTGTCAATTTCTTGGCAAGATTTCCAACTGTATGTGTTGAGGTTCTTCACCTTTGCTTCTTTTCCTACCTCAGTCTGCTTCTTTCAACACAAGATACCATTTATCGTTAAGTATTTGCAAATTCTAAAGTGTGGCTCTGCCACCTTTAGTTCTTTTCCCAGTCAACCAGAATGCTATCATTTAAAATGTGGCATTGGCAGGAATATAATATTGTCATCATAGTAATATGTGTGTGAAAATCAGACTGGTCATTATGCTCAATCCTTCCTTCGAGTCATTTTTTAAAAATTCTGGAGTTTATTTGGTAAAAATTTATGCAGAAATCATTCTTGAACCCACAGATTTCAGTTCTGATACTATTTGGCTTACAGAATTCCTAGCTGGGAAAAGAGCTGATCTGGCTTGCATGGAAACACCATCTGGAAAGCCCATTCCATGCAGTTCCACCTGAAGCCTAGTAAATTGGCTACTCATGCCTCTTCCCAAAGCAGCCACCTCTTTGCATTTCCAAAACAATCCTGCTTCAACATTCTTCAGCAACCAAGAGCAGTCTGTCTTGCAATGTGTCCTTTCTGCCAAGTCGGTAATTCTCTGCCAAGAAGCGATCAAAACATTGCAACTCCTTTGCTTCCTTTCTTATCTTCAGCCTCAATGGTATAGTTCTCCATACCATTCAGCTTTCATGTTCATCTGTATATAGTACCTGTGGAACCAAGTGCTTGCTGTTTAGCTTGCCCTGTGTGCTTTCATGTTACTTTCTAAGTCTTATTATTTACATGGATGCGCAAAGCATCTTCTGTGGATCTCCAATTCCACAGCCTCACCTGGGTGGTATTTTATTGGCAGAGATGCTCTTCATCATCCTCTCAGTACCCATTGTTTGTCACTGCTTCCATTGTCTTTGCTTCATTTAGATGTAGCCCGAATCATCACTGGCTTTTATCACTTGCATTGTTGGCATTTGTTGTGGTGTTTGTGATTGAAAACACCATCAAGAAGCCTGTCTTTGAGTCTTGCTGGCAGAGTTCATAAATCCTTGCATGGGAGAAGGCTTGTTTTAGAGGAATGTTTACCACTTTATAATAATCCGGAGTCAAATGCATTATAAAGGTTTGCTATTTATTGCTCAGTTACGGATTTGTTCTTGGCCTCCTCATGATTCTGTCCAAGCTTGATTGCTACTTTGTATCATTTCTGCATCTATAGTTTGTTGTCTTTGCCACTTCTGCCTCCATCTTATTCTTCATCTTCCTTCACTTATGATGAATGAAAAAAAAATAAAAGTTTGTTTTTCAAAATAGTCACAAATGACTTCCTTCAAAGTTCTGAAAGAGTCACGAATGTGAGACCCCATCCACACAAACTTTTCAATGATTTTGCCAAGAAAGTGCACCCATACATTAGGCTCCCTTTATTGCAATGAAAAAGTGGGTATATTTCAAGAAGCTGCAACTCTAGTTCAGTTATTCTGCTTAGTAACTAGTATTCTGGTTACTCTGCTGCAATAAAAAATTTTCTTCCTTTTCTCCTATGTGTTTATTATACATGGGGGATTTAAAGTTGAGGCTTATTCTCCAATATTTTGGGAAGTTCTAGAAAGTCAATTGTTCGAAGTTCAATTTTCTAGTCATATGGAAAGATTTTAATAATTTCCATTTTTCAAAGAAAAAACTTTGGATTTCAAAACTGAGAGTCATGTTTTTAATCTTATGCTGGCATGGAAATATATGTGAAACACAATATACATGTTCTCAATGCATGCCATGCTTATGTATGGTCATGAGATTGCTTGTGTAGAAACTGGAAAAGATCTTTTCTGTTGAACAGCTTTTGTCTTTAACAGTGAAACAGAAAAATGCAACATATAACTGAGTACAGCAGTGCAAAAATTCTTGATGGGGAAGTCATGATAAAACAGTCCAAGATATCTGACTGCAAATGCATTTTGACACACTTGCTGTCTAAGAGCACCATAAGTTTTCTGGCAGACAATTCATTTTTTAAAGTCATTGGATTAAGCCTTTTCCCAAAGCCAAAAGGTGTCATTCTTATTAAATTATCA
The DNA here is from genome assembly GCF_029834395.1 of Sorex fumeus. NCBI lineage: Eukaryota > Metazoa > Chordata > Mammalia > Eulipotyphla > Soricidae > Sorex > Sorex fumeus. The sequence continues at coordinate 13,858,118 of NW_026606060.1, forward strand.
AGAGTATATGAGCATGTGATTCAGTTCAGCACAATCTGGATATTGAGGGAATAAGGAGAAAAAGAAGAAACTAAAAATTGAACAGGGTGATAGAAATGTTAAAGTGGAAGTAGAAGAAGCAGAAGCCAAGAAGTTAAAAGGCCAATAGCGTATCAGCTGACTTAGAGGGTTATTATAGTGTTTAACCTCTTCAAATCACTTCATATGATTTGTCTTGGAAAAAAAAACTATTGAAAAACTAAAGAATAAAGAAAGGAAAGAAGGGTACAAAGAAAAAGGCACGGGAGCAGAGAACAATAAAAAGAGATAAACTATATCACATCATAAGCAAATTTAGTGCATATGATATCCTTTCAACCTGACATCATTCTCCTGGAAGAACAATGGATAAAAACTGAGCTAAAGTTTTTCAAAGTATATAATCATATTTTCAATATAAATGAACTCCAATGCCATATAAGTAAATTATCTTTATATGTGCATGTCATATTTTAAATTAATTTTCACTTACTTAGGGTCAGAGTTTATCATGTGTAAATATAGATATATAAATGAATTCAAAAATATAAAAACTATTCTGTAAGCTTTGTTTAGTTACTCAAAGACTCATACCTGAGATAATAATTTTAATGATACTGAAAATAATATGGAATTTTAGTATGAAGAATGCTGAACATTAAGCATTTTGATCAAATAATTTCACTTTTTAAAAAACTGTTCAAATACAACAGGAGTCACAGTATAACAATTAAGTCAGTAAATAACTCTTCTCAGGATAGGAACTTGAGATGGAGGAGCTTTGATATAACTTTTAGCTACCTCCACATGAAACAAGTTTTAATAGACTTCCTTGCATGTCATCTTTCATATGAAAATAACAAGGGAACAGTTTGAAAGTAAGAAAAATTAGTTACTTAAGTCCTCAGGTTAATCAACTAAATCTCTATTTTTGAGGGATGAGTAATCTACCATCCGTAGCCAAAAATTGAATTAGTGGTTGGTAATTGACATATATGATTCAGCACAGTTTAGTGGAAGTTATGTGGGATTTTATTGTACAACTGCTTATATACAAATATATGTACATACATATGCATATTGCATATACTCATATGTATATGTATGTATATATACGTGTATATATATATAAAGACCTATAGTTTTCTGAGAGAATTATAACTTGACAAGTGTATTTTCTCTATTTAAAGAGAAGAGAGTTACTATTTCATAATGCTAGATCAAAGTCACTGAATAAAACATTGTACCTAGTTTTGTGCACTTTTTGTAATCTCCTGAGTTTATCTATGATAAATCCTGGGTTATCTCCACTGATCAAAGTGTAGTATTAATGGGGAAATATAAATTGCTATCTATTTAATTTTGAGTTTGGAAAGCCTTTCTTACTTCATCTGAACAAGGAGGTTTGTGTTAAGGCAATTCACAACAGCTTTAGGGAATTTTTCTAGAACTTTGAAAAATAGATTTAAGAAGGTCAGTTTAGATTTACATAACTGAAGTCAGAGGAATTTGCCTGATCTACGTAAAGTAAAAGGATTTTGATTGGAGAGAATTAAGGCAAACCAGATTATAAACCTTGATGGAAAGTATAAGGAAAATAGTTTTGTAATAATAATAAAATTAAATAAGTACCATTGAGAAAAATGGCAGTAAGTCTTTGCACATTCATTGTTAGTAAGATGGGTTGATGCATGATTGTCTCTCACTCCAAATCTACCTCTTCTAATCTGTCATGATAGCAAAACTATAACTTATAAATTCTGATTTCTGCATCAGCTTTCTTTACATTTATATAAGTACTACATGGTTATTGATTTTTGACATCTAAATTATGCAAACTTTCTGAAAGAAATAACCCTTAAAGTGGGTTTTCAGTGCAAATTTATTCTCCTAGTATAATAAAAATGACATTTAAGCAACTCAAAGCTATTATTTTTGCAAGAAATGGAAAATTAATATTTTTTCCAGAACAAAATCTCCTTGGGTGTTAGGTATTATAGGAAGCTTTGCATATGTCAGATGACACCTATATATGCTGTGTCCCTGAATGCAAATAGCTTTGTGCAAAGTAGGCTGATACTGTGCTGCGACTCTTTACTTACAAATACTATTACAGTCATCCTAACTCATCAATATGATCAATTCTGTTCACTGAAAAATTAATGATTCACTGATAAAATGAAACCAGTCAGTTATTATAATAAATTGTTTTTGTGTAGATTATATTTCAGTGCTTTCACTCAACATCAGAAAACAAAGACTTGCGATGAAGCTACAAGTTGAATTAAATCAGTAACTATTCTTTTCTGGCAACACAAATTGGTCTCGCTTGGTACTACTGAGTGGATAATTATATTTGATTTTCTCACCTGAACTTGTGGGCTGAGTGTCATTTTTGTGGAAAGTATTATTGCATGTAAGAGCAGATGGAGTAATGAATTTAAGAAGAGTGTCTGCCTCAGAAATGTCAGTTATGTGATCTGTCAATCAGTGAACTTTGAGTCTCAGAAGTTTAGATTTTTGAAAGCCTCTAATTTAAAAAGAGAAATATTATTTACTTATTTCCAATTGGGGGCCACAGTTGATAGTGGTCAGGGCTTACTCCTGACGTGGCTTGGGGGACCATAAACTGTTTGGGCTGTCAAATCGAGCACTGCTGCATGCAAGACAAAACCCCTGCCCACTGTACTGTCTTTGTATGCCCTTTTACTTCAGATTTGGGGGCACACTCAGTTGTGATCAGGGCTTCTTTTGACTTGTTGCTAAGTTATAGATCACTGTTGGTGATGCTCAGGGGTTAGCACTGCATGCAAGGCACGTAACTGCCTTACTCTTCATAATGCTTCTCTGCCCCTGTATTTTATTTATTTTTAACGCTTTTATTTATTTTTTGCTTTTTGGGGTCACACCCGGTGATGCACAAGGGTTAATTGTGGCTCATACACTCAGGAATTATTCCTAGCAGTGCTTAGGGGACCATAGGAGATGCTGGCAATAAACCCAGGTCGGCTGCATGCAAGGCAAATGCCCTAACCACTCTGCTATTGCTCCAGCCTCTATTTTAAAGTTTTTACAGAGTTGCAAACTTTTGTGATTGCATTTCAGTCACACCCACCCCTCCACCAGAGCCCATTCTCTACCAGGAATGTTCCCAGTATCCCTCCCCCCACCTCCCATCCCATCTCTTCCCCTGCCTCTGTGGCAGGCACATTCCCTTTTACTCTCTCTTCTTTTGGGTGTCATGGTTTGCAATACAGTTCTAAGTGGCTGTGTGTTCAGTCCAGAGGCTACTTTCAGCACACATCTCCCATCCCAAGCAAGCCCTCCAAGCATCCTTTACTTGGTGGTCCCTTCTCCGTCCCCGCTGCCTTTCCCCCAAGCATGTGAGGCTGTCTGCCCAGATATTTTAACATATGAGTAATTACTGCCTTACATTTAAGTTATTGTTACTGTTATTATTTTGGTCATGGGGAAGTAACTAGTGTTACTCAGGTTTTATTCCTGGCTGTGTCTTGAAGGAACCATACGGAGTGCCAAGGATCAATTGCCCAATGTAAGAGTATTGCCCTACCCACTGTACTATCTATCTATTTCCCTAGATTAATTCTTTAGTAAAATGTTGAGAAACCTGATGAGGGGTAATCATTGCATATGTCTTTTGATATCTGTGAAAAACATAGGTAGGCCTATTTATGAAGTATTAGATTATAGAATTTTGCTGTGAGACAGTGTATATATGTGATAACTGATTTTTATAAGATGATCTTTATTGATACATTTTAAATAATTGTAATAGTACCTTAGAACTCCTCATTTTAATCTATTTTTGGGTTATGTAAGAATAGGCCCAGATGTTCCCTTCAATTAAACCCAATAGCCATGGGAAGCCAAACTGTTGAGTGAGTAACTTTATTTAGAAACAACATCTATAATTCAGTTCTGCTTTCTGGTTTTCCTGGATACACTTGAATTAATTAGATCTAGTCAAGAAACACATTATGTTGAATTGGTTACCTGAATGAATTGTGATTTTTTTTTTCTTGTTCGTACTTGGACATATCCCAAGAATTCCAAGACTGAAGGAAGTTGAAGAAAAAGTGAAAATGTGAACAAGTAGATTATTAAAATACACGTTTACAGAAATATTAAAATATCTGTACATTTTATTATTGATTTTGCACAATTTCATATTTCCTCACATAACCCAAAGTGCAATTCAATACATAAAGAAACCCCAAAGAAAAACTGACAGAATTTTGAATTCAGTGATAAGTACCGTGTGTTTCAGATTTTCAGTGAAGCAATGAACAGAGCTTCAAAGAGTTTCATTTACTTGTTCACATAAAATTGTTTTCTAATTCATCGAATCCAACATTTCTATTGTGTTCCAACTATGTAAAAGACACGGTGCTAAATACTGGTTGGATGAGGGCATTCAAAGTTCTTTGTGCCTAATAGAAAGTGACTGCCATGAAAGGGATAATTTTTCTGTCCATTGTGCTTTTATTGTAGTGGTCTATTGTATCTTTTTTCCCATTTGTTTTTTTAGTTTACTGTTTAGCTTTCCCAGCTAGAATAGCAGTGTGTTATTGGCTATCTCTGTACATTCAGTGTTTTTTTTGTGATTTACTACATTCTAGAAATAAAAATGTGTGTTTAACTTACTATCATCTACATTGTCCCTACAGATTTTGTCAAATGCTTTCTCCAGCCTAATTTAAATGATTTATAAAATAGCTTTTGATCATAGCTGTTAGACAAGATATATGTGCCACATTATTTCTCATGTGTCTTACAAATAGGAAACTTCTGGATGGACAATGTGGAATTTTCTTAGTTCTGATTTCTTTTATTGCTTATGCATTGTCTTACTCTATCTCGAATAGCCACTTTCCTTTTGGGAAATAACTATATTTCAAATATTTTTTCCTATCCTACTTTCCTAAAACATGCTTTTGCCTTCTCAAACTTTTATCTTGGCTTTTCATCATCAATACTATATCTTTATTCCTTTTGTCTAAATACTTTTACCTTTTAGCTATCTTGCTGATAATTAAATTGATTGAAACTCTGTCTAGATGTTCTGTCAAATCTGCACAACCTGCTTCTTGACCTCTTTCATCTGTTTGCTTTTGCAAATCTGTTTTGAAACTAATAATATCCTGGAGAAGTTCCAGTCAAGTCTCATATCTTAAGAATCATACTCTTTTCAGTCCAACATTCACATTAATGTGAAGTTCTATCATAAGTCAAACTCAAAATAGGATCTTTTTATCAAGGAATTCCTGATTCGAATCTGTTGCTATCTAAATTAATTGTACCACCTCTTGCTGAGGCATTTCTTCAATAATAATATTTGGTCAAATATCTTGCCAATGCTTCATCATCTGTTTTATGACGACCTACTTTGGAAATATATCCACAGTTTTTTTCTTTTGGAACGTAGAAATACTTCCAAATGACTTGTTGATCAATCCAGTTTTAAGAAGTTCATTTTTCAAAATAATTTTAGTAAGGAAACAAAAAAAATGAAACCAGCCTAGTATCTACTTGATCTGACTGATATAATTATGATTTAAATATTGGGGTTTCAACATCTTAAAATCACTTCATACTTTGTCTTCATAAGATAATGCATTCATTATTTGTGGCATCATGGAAGTATGCATCAGATTCATTATTTCAGCAAGACAGTTTTTGTGAAGGTTGTCAGGAGACAGAATACTAGATCCTAAGAGGATTTAGAAATGATCTGATGTTGGCTATTGCATTACTTGTCAAAGAAAGTTTTAACTAATATAACTAAAGACATTATCACAATCAATCCTACTAAGTTCTCCTAAAATAATCAGCACAGTTCGCCACTCTGCATCCTTTTTGATGCAGCCTAGTTTTGCATTGGGTTCCTGAAGCATGCTCCATTTCTAAATAAACAATAGAAAATAAGAAATACCTTAGATTAATTATAAGCTGAATCCAATTTGTTGTATATCATTATTTAGCAAGTGTTTATCATCCCTTTATTCTGATCCAATACTTTTGACAGAAGGCACCATTGTCAATCAGTAAAAATCTTCATATGTTCATCAGAAGAATGGACAATCTATTTTAATCTTAAAATCGCTAAGATTTTTCATGAGAGGTGTGATGACCCAAATAAGCTTCTAATACATAGTAATCATTTCAAAACTAGAAATTCTGACAAATGAAGAATATATTCCCTACAATGAAAATGTCAGGGACTAACTGGGATTTATTACATCACAAAAAAGCAAGAATAAGCCAACCAGTGAATGATACAATATGTAAATATTGAACAAATTTAGACTGCCTCTCACCATTAAGTGTGAAATTTCACGCAATTAAAATTATTCAATGTGGAAATAGAATAACATATCAAGCATATGGAAAACAAAAAAAATAGGAAAAACAGAAATTTTCTTAAATGTCAGATATTTTTCTGTTGTCTCTAACACTGTGTCTCTGTGGTAACAGTAATTGAACTCATGGTCATACATGTGAGTCACAACTTACATTTTTAGTCTTTAATCATTGTTTTGGAATTATAGAAGGAAGTGTTGTGCCAAATCTAGATTCTTTAAAAAAATCAGTGGTCTTTTTATATCAAAATGCTACCGAATCTTCCAATTTTGCTTAATTTTGAAACGTGATCAATAAACTTAAACATTTAATGAATTAGGATCATTAAGATTAGAAATAATTTATTGGTTTAAGGCAAAGAATATCCCAACTAAGAATTTTATTTATTTCCAAACAGAGCAAGCTTTACTTCTTTATAATGCTGTGATTGTCATGATGTTCTTGCAAGCTTGGAAGTTAGAATAGTTAACTGTGAACAAAGAGATGGTGTCACTTTTTATGTGGTCCATTGGGTAGAGTAATATTTGGCTACCATATGGATTCAGGACATCTGCTCTCATTATCACTCTTCCTTTTGTCTTGCCTTAATATATATATATAAACTTTTAGTTAGTAATTTTAATCTACAATTTCATTTAAAAGAAAAATTGGTTCTATACTACTTTCCTGATTTCTCAAAGTAACTAGACGAAGAGTTAAACAAAGTTATAATGCTATGACTATAAAACAATCACACCTAACAAAAAGGTTGAGTAAGGTAGCATTGCTGAGCCACTAAAGGTCAATTGTGACTTGGAAGGCAACCTTTTGATTGTAGAAATCTTACCACTTGATTTTACTTCAATTTTAAATACAGACTCTAACAACCCTCATATACATTGTGTGTGTATATATATACATATATTGGTATACACACAGAAAAACAGCCAATATCCTCAGTAGCTTATTATGTAGAAGATACAATTTAGATACACATAATATATAAATAGGCATAAGAGGTATATCTTTTTAACTGTCTGTCACACAACCCACCCCTTGAATGCACAATGGAAGAAGAGCAGTTCTAGAAACAATGAATGCACTAATATTCTTCAGTAATCCCACTGCAAGAGGTAAGTATCCCTTTAGTACCATGTATTGGTCAGATGTGCAGAGGGTTTGATGATGGTCACACAGCAGGGCCATGGAACTTTCAAAAAAGGCATCTGAGATCCCACATACTATACTGTTCCAGGCTATAAGAGCTGCGCCCTTGCTTTCTCTCTTGGTGATCTACAATGCTTTAAATATCAGACTCATCCCCTTATGACATTTGCTGCAATTGTCCCCTACAATGCTTGGCAAGTTTTCATCCTCCTTTCTCCCAGATGGTCCATTTATCCAGTTCAAGAGAACCAATGAGGAATCAAATGGCCAAGCTGCTTAATATCACGGAGGCCTACTCATTATCTCTTTCAACACCATATTCTTTCGATGCCTCTTTCTCCCGATTGCCCCTTCCCAGTAGGGTACGTTTTTTTTTTTTATTTTTTTCTCTTGCTCTCTCTCTCACTCTCTCTTTTCTGTATCTCTCGGAAATCAGACAGGAGTTCAGAGCACTTTCACTACCTTTTATGAGGTAGATTGTGATGTCATAGATGGGGGCAGGGCTAGTCAACTTTCTACCCACCTCCCAACCTGTGCTGAGGGAGCTCCGCTCGGGAGTGGAAGCAGTGATTCCTCCATGGTGAGTAACTTTGCTTTCTAATCTAATCTGTCTCATTGTAAAGATTAATTCTGAAAGCAGGGGGTGGGGGAGGGATGGGGTTTCAAGGAAGTAAAGATATAGCTACTGAACTCATCTTTATTGTTATTAACCAAGTTGAGCAAAGCACCCAGTTTGCTCCTCTTTAATGACAGTTCCACAAGAGAAATAACACTCTTCATGCATTATCCAAACTTGCTAAGTGAAAGTGGTGTTTTAATTTCTTTATTTCTCAGTCTTTCTTCCCATTGGGACTGAAAGTCATTGCAAATGTGGAATGAATCCATTCTGTCATCCTTTGGTGGGCTTCTCTAGGAAAGGCTAGTTAGGAGAATATTTGGATTCTTCTTCAAATGATTTCAAGATCACAGAATACATTTTATTGATGTTTGCTCCAGAATCAGTCTGCTTTTCCAAAGCTATGGGACAAAACTAAAGAAACAGATACATCAGCATGAACAACGACTTGGTTTTGATGTAAACAAATACAATCTTGATAATGCAAATACTAAATTATTTATTTTAAATACATTTCAAGGAGTAATGACCAAATTTTCTGTGTGTGTGTGTGTGTTGCATGTCATAACACTGTTTTTTAGAATTTCTTATAGTAGTTCAGAGCTGTGAAAAACTGCTGTTCTGTTTCATTTGGGTTTCTATTATTACTGATTAATTCTTTTATGTGCCTTAGTATTTAGAAGGAAAAGATCAACTGGAATGAGCATTTCTCCCCCACTCTTCTTGTTCTTTCCTGGGTACCTATTAAAACTGTCAAGATGTGAGCTTTTATATAAAAGGGCAGAGGAAGTTCATGGAGGTGGTTAAATCTTTAACAGATGCTAAGGCATCAGGATGGGTGTTTTTAAAGGAGGGTTGACATCATATTGTCAGGGGATGGGATTGAAAACATCTTGTTGTAGATTCATGGGGATTTATTAACTATATTAAGAGGGTAGCATTTTTATTTTGAAATACATATTTCTAAATAGTGCTGTATGGGTAGTTGAGTTGGATGGTTTAAGAAAATCTTAATAACTTTGTTTAACTCTTCAATCCACAACTAAGATAATTCACTTTTGCAGCACAAAAGTTAATATTGTACCTTCATTTGTTAAAATGTCAAAGATGGGATAATGTAGCAACTTCCCACTTATGCTTTCTAACCTAAATAAATGACTTATAATGGTAAAGCAGAGCTTAAAAAAATCTAATAAGAATATTTTAGTAATAATTACCTGCAGTTAACACTGCAATGTGGGTAACAGTGACAAAGTCTTAATAAGCTGTGTGATTCGTCTCTGGTCTGCCTTTTTACTAAAATTGCTAGACACCACTGAAACATAGGAAGAAGCAAAAATTAGTTTCAGAGAAACATCTGATGTCTAATCATAGCTCAAGTTTTTAATGTTTTTTATCAGTCCCTCATACAGCTGCCAGGTAAGAAATGCTTATATTTTACAAACTAATCATTGGAAAAAATCATCTTGAAATTTCGTGAGTTAAGAACAGTTGTGTTGTGCACTTGTGCCAATTTAGAGAGTCTATCATGGAATGCAGTATGCATGCACTTGTTTATCCTCATGTGCATGTTTTATGTATGGTGGTGTCCAGTGCTAGTCAATCCATTTTGTACAAAATTATAACTAAACTACATATATACATTGTGCTATATAAAAAACAATGAACTACAATTAAAATTACATTGTGGTTTTCATATTCATATATTGAATAATTGAGGTTTTGCAAAGTAACTTCTTGATCTTGGGTCTTTGTTTTCTCATTTTAAATAAGATTTTTTTTTTAAAGATGAGAGATGATTTTAAGAGTATTTCCTAAAGTTACCCTGCTTTAAATTTCTATTACTTCATATTTTTGAAGAGATTCCTTGTGGGGGAAACTCTTTAGTCCAAACTTGGTTTTAGAAATTCTGTGGCATATCTGTCTTATTTACTGTTACTTGGTTAATGAAAGTGAGTCGTTTTCTCTAAATGAATGATATTTGATTAACCTGCTAAGTCTGAACCACTTCAAAAATGAGATATGAATTGACATGAAGAGAAATGTAATTTATGATAGTTTGTATTTGGAAAATTATTTTTATTCTATGCAATTATAATTATGTTATTTTATCTTATATTAAAAAGTGTCCATTTCTTTTAGGGAATGAATAGGTTAGACCTCACTAGATCTATAAAATTCAAAATTATTTTGCAGAGATTTGATTTTGAGATTCAGCAGAATTAGTAAGAGGTACTTGGTGAATACAGAGCTATATGCTAGGGAGAAAACTATGTAAATCCTTACTCCTGAAAAATTTATTTTCAACATGCCAGTTAACTTATAGGTGAGAATAGTGTCAGTAAAGTAAGAAATAACCTGATTGAGGTGGACAGTATTATACAAGAGAAAAACTTAGCAAGGAGTTGAGGCCTTTGGCTAACATTGAATAAAAGGTAAAGTAAAGGCCCTCCCGTTGATCGTCGATTTGCTCGAGCGGGCCCAGTAACGTCTCCATTGGAGACCTTGTTGTTACTGTGTCTGGCATATCGAATACTCTCAGTAGCTTGCCGGGCTCTCCGAGAGGGGCGGAGGAATCGAACTCGGGTCGGCCATGTTGGCCGCGTGTAAGGCGAACGCCCTACCCGCTGTGCTATCGCTCCAGCCCAACATTGAATAGTTGTTTCAAATTTTGTACATTAGGAGGACAGGCAAGCATTTCAGGTTAGCATGACCATAAAATAATAAATGATACAGAGGCTAACTTGGTTTGGGACACTCTATATTAAACTCAAAAGTCATTGCCTATGGTCAGAGATTTCATTAGCTCCTTAATCATATGCAGGCATTATAAGACACACCTGTTTAAAATACTTGAGATTCTAAGCAAATTGCAGTGATTACTAAGATATAATCAGGTAGTCATTTTCTCATGCTCATGAAAGGTCACATGACCACTCACAGCCACAACTATAAAGAAGGAATTAGGATGAGGAGGAGATTCTCATTTATCAATCACAGGTTTAGAAATATCTGCTGGTCATGGAAAGTGCCAAATACTAATCTAACCGGACTTTCAAAACAAATGGAAACGTCTCTGTGTACTATTCCAGAACTATTTCATAATCTTTATATTCAAACAGCCAATGTTGGGAATGTTTAACTCTCTGTAAAACTGTCCATGATGAAAGTCTTTCCCTGATACGTAGAGAGGTTATTGATTTTGGTATGATTTAGCCACAAGCCTCTGTTGCTATTGATTGTTAGATGATTTGCAGTGTATACTTTGCTTCACTTAGAAGGTGTTATTGTGAATTTTGATAGCCATGTTCCTGTCATATTATTGCTTTGGTTTTTCCAAGAGACTAGAGTTCCACAAACAGAATTACTCTATCACCTATCCCACATAACCTGGCGTAGAGAAGACAGTAAAATGTATCTTAATTTTTATTATAGTATAAAAATAAAATCTAGATATAGTACCTCAAGAATTTACCTTCATTCAAAACCTAAATTTTTCTTTATGGGAATGATGAAATAATGTCATCAGTCAGTTTTACTGTTCAAGGAGCAGTGTTATTGAATCATTTACCTGCAATAATCAAGTACTTAAAATTTTGCAGAATAAAATTATTGTTATAAGATTATTGAAAGAAAATAGATACAGTAAAATTATCTTTGTCTCAGAAGAACAATAACATGGATGGTAAACAGTCCACTAAATTCTCTAGTAATGTTCCTAGTGAATATTTTAGAATAGGGTGACTGTCTGGTTTATAATTTTAGACATTTTATAATTAAGCAGATTGCAATTTTTAGCAGTCACTCGTCTGTGCATGCACATGTAGAATTAGTATGGAAGACATATTGGTGAATTAGTATATAACAAAATTCATTAGACTAAATATAGTGTCCAAATTAGCTTTAAAAATGCTTGCATCAGGCAGCATACTATCTGAAAGTAGACACTACAAGGAAGACTTTTGTAGTCAGAAAGAGGGTAAGATAAGGTAATCAGCCAAAGAAAGACTTTTGTAGGCAAATCTGCTTTCCCTCAGAGAGAAGAGTTAGGGGATCTTATCAGATAAATGGGTTGGTTTAGAATTCAACAGTGGGAGGACTATTTTAAAATTGAGCTATTTTTTTTTAACACCTGTAACTAGGAGATTAGATATGCCAGACACAGTAACAACAAAGTCTCCAATGGAGACATTACTGGGCCTGCTCGAGCAAATCGATGATCAATGGAAATTTATCCAGAGTGATATTGGCAATATATTCTTGATTTTCCATAGAAAATTTGTTAGGGTTGTCCAGCAGAGAGAATGGCAACTTGTATTATAATAGAACTAAGAACAATCAAAGATGGAGTTTGAAAGGTAGGTTGTGGATGAAGAAATTTTTTCTCTAACTTCCCCTACCTTATTTTTTTAGCATGTACAAAGTTGACTCATTTTCACATCAAAGTTTCATTTAAAAGAATTAAACTATGAAAAGTAACAGATTTGGGAAAATTGGGCTTTTAGTAATCTAAAAGTGCCTCAAGGAAACTGGTTAACTAAAAATAAAGTGTATTTTATACACTATACTTCAAGTATGAAGAATCATGAAATGATATTGTTAAATCTACTTGAAGGAATGGCATGAGGCTATAAACTTCAAAGAACCATACTTGTGTTTTAGTTGTCATGTTCTAATATAGGAGATAAACTTTTTGATATGAAGCTTTAAAGAAAAATACCTTCCAAATACATGATAGAAGAACCATTATCAAACCAAATACAAACCATTATTTGTCTCTACCTGGTATTTCTTAATAAATCTATTAGGCTATTTTTTATTTAGGATGATTTTATACATAGTAGCTTTTCATCATGGTCAGGTAAAGGTAATATAGGGCCTGACTTACATGCTCTGTGTTAAAATATTTAAAATGTGCCCAAATCATTCATTGTCTATTTTTTCTTCATGAATAACATCTGTTGTCTTATATGTATAAGTTTATATGAAAATTTGCATGTTTAGAGACATAAGAAAAAAGTACTAGAGAGGAATTTTAATAAGGCATGAAAATGAGTCCTAGTGTTCAAAACATAATATGGCTATATCAATGAGTTGTGAATTTAACTCCAACTTCTGTTATAGATTATTAGAATTTTCTATTATTCTTTGGAATCAAGAAATAATAGGGAGCCCTCTCTGTTCCCCATTTTCATTTGTTTGGCAAATTCTGGAAGCAAATGGTGTAATGCCAGTACTTTCCACTGAATAAATTAGTTTGGCCATGTTAATCTAAGGAGATCTTTATAACCAATGACACATAATTGTGCCATTGATTGCCTTTATTACTGTCTTTGGCAAATATTACCAGGGGAGAACTGACAGTAAGCCAGGAACTACTATCTGCTCAAGATCTACCATTTTACCTGAATTAAAGTCAAGCGATACCACAGCGGTAGGGCGTTTGCCTTGCATGCAGCCAACATGGCCAACCTGAAGTGGATTCCTCCGCCCCTCTCAGAGAGCCTGGCAAGCTACCGAGAGTATCTCGCCTGCACAGCAGAGCCTGGCAAGCTCCCTGTGACGTATTCGATATGCCAAACACAGTAACAACAAAGTCTCCAATGGAGATGTTACTGGGCCCGCACAAGCAAATCGATGATCAACGGGAGGGCCTTTACTTTACTTTTAAAAGTCAAGCAGAAAAAAAATAAGTTTTTGTTGTTTTGATGGCATATCCTAGAAAATAACCCAATTATTACTGTTAAATGTTCATTTGGAAACTATTAATCTGGATGGTATTGGGCAACATTATTTAAATTTTATAACCTTAAATCATCAGTTTACAGATATTCAGTATTCCAAAATCAACCCCACTACCATTATCTCTAATTATCCCAACCACTCCTTAACATTTTAACCAAGATATTACTGTTAAATGTTCATTTGTAAAATACTATTATCTGGATGGTATTGAGAAACATTGTTTTTTTCAAATTTTATAACCTTAAATAATCAGTTTAGTTACAGATACTCAATATTCCAAAACCAATCCCACCACCACTGCATCTTCCCACCATCATTTCCCAACCACTCCTTAAGCCTGCCCCCACAGCAGGCCCTCAATAATTTTATATTGCTTATTATAAATTTGCTAAAAGGATCATCAAAAATATTTCCTTAGAAGAAAGTTAGTAAATATTGTTAAATCTCACCATGGAGCCACTAAGTTCTTGTATGAGATTACTAAAATGTTGTTATAGGTTAAGACTTCTGTTTTTCTATTTTGTTAATCTCTAAGATTTGGTGCCTTCTACATTACATCTCATTCAATCTAGTGTGTTATTCCTGGTTTATCAGTGTTGTAGAGTTTGAGATGCTGCATGGCTTTGTGTGTTCAAAATTTTTAAAAAGGTCATACAGCTAGAGTTAAAATTTTAAGTGGGTGGTGACTTTGGAGAGTGTGCATGACTTCTGGAGTTTCCAGAAGTACAGGGAGGTCGGGGAGATAGCCTATCCCTGACTGTGAAAGCCTGGAGATTTCAGTCACAAAAAAACCCCTGCATACTTGAGTTCTCAACAGATTAATTTTTAGGGTCATCTGTGCAATGGAGTCTGGCCCTGAGAATGGCACAATTATGGAGAGTGGGGGTTTTCAACTGCCAGTGCTGTTTGGACAGGCGCTGATCTCATCAAACCCCCTCTTGGGTGCTCCAGATGACTCAGCCTTGCTCGGTGTCCAGAAGAAACTCTGCCTCTTGTTAATCTCTTTTAATATTTATTTTGGGCAACATTCTTAATCTCTGAAATTTTGCTTTTTAATTGAAATAGTAACACCACTTGAAGAGCAGTTTAATCATGTTGTAAATTTTTATAGAGGATTCTCTAATATGTAATTATTAGAGAATAATCTTTGAAGCTAAAATATATTCAGGAATTAAGAAGTTCCAGACACTGTACTAAGCATTTAAACTGCACTATGCAATCCAGTGGAGGAGATGCTATTTTCCCCTTAAAAATATTAGAGGGAACAGAGAGAGATTACAAGTCAGTGAGTGCTTGCCTTGCACAGTACAGACTTGGGATTAATCCCTGGTGCCATGTATCTATCTATACAAGAAAAGTGAACTTTAAATATTTTAGTAAATTTTCAATGGTCTAAAAATATATTTTAATGCTTCTGAAACTATCCCTGTGATATTCCGTACACTTTTTTCAGTTTCCCTGCTTTACACTGTATGTAATAACTTGTAACCGTTAAAGTTGTCTAATATCCATTAGGAAACATTTATTTTTAAATTTTTCTGTTATCACGCTAGACAGTTTAATGATTCCTTCAGAATTTAAGATAGATCATGGTCACGTGCGTTGTATGTGCAAGAATCCATGTTTAGTTGTCTTAATTAAAATAAGCAATCTTCTTTTTCATTCCCCCCACATAAATGTACCAAACTTTATTTGCAATATTTCACTATATTCACCACATATTTGCAACCAAAAATATTTTTCCAACTTAAATTCCTTTAATATATCATTTACATATTTTAATGGTGAGATACGGGTACCACATGTAGGAGTGTTCAATTGTATCCTATCTTTTGTACTACCACTCTTTCCCTAAATAAATTTTATTTCAGAAGAACAGAAACTATTAGTACCTCAATTTACAAATAAATTTGAAGTAATGATACAATAATGTGGTTTAATTTTCTTTCCTGCATCAAAAAGTCTCTTTATAAGTGAAATACTGATTTTTATGCTGTAGGCTAAATTAATAATGCTATTGATAACTTGTATAGAGTCAGTTACATGTCATAATACTGAACTATATACAGTAAGAACCTACAATGTACTTTCTAGATCAGAATAGTGTATAATAGAATTAGATTACTTCTAGCTTTAAGTTCTTCTGTATTTAGGATGAGGAATATATTCTTAAAATTGCATTTTGACCCAAGATGACTGCTAGTGCTCCATCTCTTCATTTTCCATGTAGGAAAGGAGATTGCCAAGAAACATTTGGCACTCCTCGCACTAACAATGTTTATACCCTATGAAGTATTTGAAGACAATAGGGAGACTTGAGTCTGGAGTGGCAGTGTACTTTCCATTAAATGGGGTAAAACTAAACGTTAACTTCCAATAGCTGCTTTAATGTTCTGAGTAGGTGCTTGAATTCTGAGCTTCATATTTTAAGCTGTAAATTGTGAATGACATTAGTACTTACTCAATAAATTATTATGATGAAATGCATTAGTGTGCTCATGCACTTAGCACTAGAAGTCATTAGCAGAAGCTAAGCTTTTTTTCTTCAATAGTAAATTTAGAGAGATAGGGGCATTTGAGGGAACATGGGCTCCTCCCACAGTGGTAGGGGGGGATATAGAACCTTATTTTTCTCCAAATATGGTAGTCTTCTTTGATGATATAGATCCCTCTTGTCTATTTGCATCATGCCTCTACCAGTATGTGCACTGTACATACAATGTAAATAACCAGTCAGTGTTTTTGTCCGTATCAAGATAGCATTCCTTTGTCATTAGGAGTCGTAGAGGAATAATAGTGAAGTGATGGTTGAAAATGTAGATGGAATGGCCTCCACAGTTCTGAAAAGAGATCATCAATCTTTATTCTGTTCCTAAATGTTCTGATGAAGATGATTCATGGATCACACTTTGAAAAATACTGTCCTGGGAAGGAGGAAAGTTCACTTCAGTCTCATAGGCACAATTCATAGTTGCAGGAGGCTTGTTGTAATTGTTCATTGTAGGACATTTCTAACTTCTCTCCCCTACATGTTTGCAGGAACTTAGCTTCTCCACTAGTGACAACAAAATGTCTCTAAACATTGCCACCTGTATCCTGAGATAGGAGGTGAGAACAGTGGGTCTGATTGAAGTGGTCCTTTTACCGAGGGCGTGCTTGTTCTCTGGTCCTTTTTCTTCCTTCCCTCTGGGAGGGTATAGGATAGAAGGCACAATGGTTTCAAATTTATTTGCTAATTTCAGTATTATTAGGTTATTGATCTGCACCTTCTTTGAAACAGGAGTCCTGAATCCTATCAATCATCCTCTAGAGATATCTTAAGCATTTCTGAAAATCTTCCTCCTTAGTCTGTCTAAGATCAAAGGCATTTGTACTCAAAAGCAATTGAGGGCTTTGTTGAGAATGTTGTTTAAACAAAGATGATAGCTCCTGGAAACATGCCTTGTATGGGCAAGGACCCATGCTCCATCTCCAGCACTGCTTCATCTGGACCAGTATTTCTAGGAGTGGCCCACATGAGCATTGTTTGGGAGCCCCCCCCAACTTAAACAAGGTAAAATTACTATACTCTCTTACTATAAGAAAAGATATTGAGTGAATTAATTGTTTTTGTAACTACTTTTGAAGTAAATCATTTAAAGATAATTACATATTAATTTTAGCATTTCACATATGCATCTCATATAAGGAGTAAAATATAATAGTTTCTATGAGATTCATATTACTAATGTGAATATTTTGTGTTCATGATATTTATAACTCCACAAAGTTAAAATTAGGGCTATTGGAGAGCCCTTAACACTCATTAAGTGAGAAGTAGAAAATGAATATAACTTTTATATTCCTAAAAAGAAATATGGAGAACAAAGGAGATAAATCCAGAGATGACTCTGTTTCAAAGACATAGACATGTATAATGTATTTGAAAAATTTGCCTTGCCTTTTTTTTAAGGTGCATCAGATAAAGTAATGAACTTTGTTATAGGAACTCCAAGATAGGGAAATTGCCTTGAGGAAATTTGATCTTAATATTATGATTTTTAGAATGTATAAGTAACGGCATCATCTTTTCTCCCACCCTTTAGTGTTCAAGTTGTCATTTCTTTAGAAGTTCTTCATAAAGCCCTTTTATTTTAAAATGAAATTCTCCAATTTCATAGATTTGAGGCTTTCACTAGTATTTTTTTCTAAGCTTTGATGCAATATAGTTCTGCATTTCCACCTTTGACAATATTTGGTCCACTAAAGTTTCTCATGTAGCCAATCCTCTCATAACAGAACAGACAAAATATTGTCTATCCATGGGACCTTTTGTTTGACCAAAACAATAATATTTTCAGTTTTAGACTGATGGAGCGATAGCACAGCGGTAGGGTGTTTGCCTTGCACGCGGCCAACATGGCCGACCCGAGTTCGATTCCTCCGCCCCTCTCGGAGGGCCCGGCAAGCTACCGAGAGTATTCGATATGCCAGACACAGTAACAACAAAGTCTCCAATGGAGACGTTACTGGGCCCGCTCGAGCAAATCGACGATCAACGGGAGGGCCTTTACCTTTACCTTTACCTAGACTGATGGTAAGCATTCAGTGCTTTTGCTCCAATAACTCTAATGTAATACAAATGCTGGCAGAGACACCTACTTACAGGGAAGTTTTTAGGTTTCTCGAGAGAAATGCTTTTTATTTATTTATCCAAGAAATTTGGAACTGCAGTACATTGCTTAATATATTATACCTGGAAAAAAAGAACTTCTATTTTTCTAATCCTCAAGATTCCTCATCATCAAAATAGGGAACAATAACACTATTGGGAAAAGGTGGTAGTGTTTACATGATGAATCTATTAAAAACTTGCAGTTTGTTGGGGTATTTAATGTGCATTGAGTCTAGGAAAAAATTGTATGTTAGACAGATAAAAATTAGACAGCATTTCTCTTTATCAATCTTATAGTTTAAAAGGTAGTAAGCTGAAAATCTGTAACAAAATTGAGTAAACACTGGGGAATAAATACACCAAATGTGGTACTTTTCTGTGCATAATATGCCAGTAAAGCTTTGTCTTTGCAAAAAAAAAGAAAATGAATAATGAAATCCTTAATTCTAGCTAGAAACACAGCTGGCATTATCAAGGTCAACTCTATGAGTAAGCTGTCTGATCGTATGATTTACTTTTAGATTCCCATAAGCTGTGTTTTGTTTGGAATCATATTTTCTCATAATTTTCTGCAAAAGGGAAAATAATAATATATATAGATCACTCCAACCATACCAACCATATTTTATTACTAATCATGCCTACTGTTTCATAGAGGGTGAAAAAATAGCATGGCAGTACCTTTTTTCTCTTCTTGCTAAAGCTTGAGTTCCTTGATTCAAGGTACCCAAGAAAACAAGTTATGATGGAGATTCTGAAAGTAAAATGAATAACTAGAGGATGTTACTGCTACTTGAGTAAGTTATACCTTATGTGAAAGATCACAGAATTAGAGACAACCTTTGCTTAAGGGAATTTAGCATATTATTGATCGATGTCATGACTCATAGTTATCAGTGGTTTAATTGCACCTTTAACTTACCTCTTTTTTGGGAGGGAAGGGTAGTTTCGGCCCTTTATAGCCAGCATGCCAGGAACCTCTCCTGGTGGGTTCCAGGGAGTGAACACAGTTTATCCATGTGCAAGGCAAGTGCTTTCCTCACTGTACCATCTTTCTGAGCCCATATGATATATTTTTTAGTCAAGAAAATATTTCATGTCAAAATGGAATCAAGCACATTTGTACCATGTATATTAAACCCAAGTGTTTTTCTACATTTTGTTATCCTATGTTAAGAAGTAATGGTGTTAACTTTCCTACATTTTGTTATCCTATGTGTTAAGAAGGAATGGTGCTATCATCACACATAATTCTGGATAATTTATTAAGGTACCAGAACTGTGCTTAGTAGACACACTTGTATGAGGTCTTCAAAGAGTTATGTATCCTTTTAGAAAAAAACTCTGAAACTCTCCAAGCAAGGACAGAATATAAAAAAGATATATTTTATTATAATTTAATGAACATTTACTTATTACATTGTATTCTCCATGAAAGAATGAAGAGGTAGTAGACATTAAGGAGTTGTTATTGGACTAGGAACTATTCTATATTTTAATTATCCTTAAAGTTAGGTTTTCAAAGCATTCAGTAAATATTTATTAATGTTATTAAAGGATAGCAAAATGAGGAAGTAAGTGGTAGAAGCATTTTCACTTTAAAAGAGTCATTTTTATGGATGGCATTTGGTTAAAAGTCTGGTATCTGGGATGCAGACCTTTGTAAGTGACGAAGTAATAAGCACAGTCTCTGAAGTGCATACATGATCTAGTTGAATGAGTAGTACCCAAAAGATTCCAAGTACTTAGGAGTAAAATGTCACTGTCCTCCTGTTGTTCATCTATTTGCTTGAGTGGGCCCTGTAACATTGTGAGACTTGTTACTGTGTTTGGCATATCAAATATGTCATGGATAGCTTGCAGGCTTTGCCGTGTGGGAAATATACACTTAACAGCTTGCTGGACTTTCTAAGAGGGGCGGAGGAATCGAACTTGGGTTGGCCATGTTGGCTATGTGCAAGGCAAATTCCCTACCCACTGTGCTATCGCTCCAGCCCAGGAGTAAAATGAACAAAGAATAAATCAGAGCAACTATAGTTATATGATACTTTGAGACTGAGAAGACAAGACATCAGACTAGCTTGAGTAGATGTAATATTAAATTTAACAGGCTCATTACACTGGTGTCTGTTAATAGACTAAATGGGGAAAGAATGGGAAGCTAGGAGCTGGAGCAATAGCATAGCGGGGAGGGTGTTTGCCTTACATGCAGCCAACCTGGGTTCGATTCCCAGCATCCCATATGATCCCCTGAGCCCTTCCAGGAGTAATTCCTGAGTTCAGAGCCAGGAGTAAACCCTGTGCATCACCGGGTGTGACCCAGAAATCCAAAAAAAAAAAAAAAAAAGAATGGGAAGTTAGGTTAAGAAGACTCAGAGACAGACTAAGAAACCAAATATAAATTGTGATTGACAAATAGATCACAGAGAACAAGATGTAATACAAGATACTGGAATTATCACTAGCTTACTGGAATTACTATATTGTCAAGAATTTTTTTAAAGGATTGGAGTGAAGAGGCAAAGTAAATCCTCATATTTCTCTGGTATTCTGGGACAACTCATAAGAAAATTATGCAGAAACTTTATTCTCTGTCAGGTGGTATTCTTTTTGAAGAGTATAAACTCTTGGAAGAAACTTAAATAAGATGGTAATTAATATACTGAATTCCAACCATTAATTTCTTTGGGCTGAAGATAGTATGCCTCTATATCCAGGAGAACATAATGATTACTTGGAAATTATTTAAGTGTGTAATGAAGTTGATAATGGTCTTACACAATTGAAAAACCAATAGCCAAAAGAAATCCAGTATCATAAGGGTTTTATTCTGTCTACTCAAAAAGAAATGTTTGAATGTAGGCAGAAAAAATGTGTTCAATTATAAAAATCCATAAATCAAGTGCTGAATTTAAAACCAGTTTAAAATTACTGATTTTAAACCATGCAACATAATAAACACTTCCTTTGAATCCATAAATAATATCTATTTCTTCTTAATTCTCATTTCTATGAGAGAAGTCTTAAAAATTTGGTTATTATAAATTACTTTATATAGTTATGTCTAAAATTTCACTTATCTATATTCTATGTTTAAGAAATAATTACAAATTTTGTGAGAAAGCTATGAAAATGAGAGAAATTGTATTAATATGATTCTTTTAAGGTAACAATGAAATGCATCAGCGTATGGGCTTCAAGGGTGAAGCTTTAGATGGCCTAAACTTATTTTTCTTGGGTGAGGGGTTGTTCACACCTGGCGATGCAAAGGCATTACCACTGCCTCTTGCACTCAGGAGTTATTTCTGGTGGTGCTTGGAGGACCATATGGGATGCTGGGAATTGAATCTGGGTTGGCAGCATGCAAGGAAAACACCCTACCTGCTGTGCTATTGCTTCTGTCCCAAACTCTTGAGACTGCCTAGTATCATTAAAAAAAAAGGACTTAACTTATGACACAGAGAACCCATTAAAAATGAAAAATGACATGAACTGTTTACACAATTCACTTGATCCATGGATTTTTATAACAACACATTTTTCTGTTTACACATCAGCTATTACTTTTATGAAGCACTTAAACTATGGAGATTCAACACTGAACTTTCTGATGGATTTAAATGAAGTGGTAGATGATCTAGGAAAAAGCAAAGATGAAGTAGCCAGTGTGGGGGGTCAGATATAGGACAGCAGATAGAGTGCTTGTCTTGCACATGACTAACGCAGTTTGATCTCTGAGTACCAATAGCCATGGCCCACAAGACAGAAATAACCCACTTTATGGAAAAATAGACATTAAAAAGCATAGGGATCCTAAAGTATTTGTGTTTTTTGGACTCAATATATTAATGGGCTTGGAAAAAAACCTTTAGTGTTGGGTGAACCTTCTACCAGAAATGGATCTGTTTTTGAGGCGTAGTTAGAGTTCTCAATGGATCATAATAATAATGTAAAAGTTTGAGGTATGTCCAGAAAACGTGATGGACTAAATCAGGATATAAATAACTTGATTATCTGAAACATTTTCTATTTGTAACCTTGTGTGGAGCGATAGCACAGCAGTAGGGTGTTTGCCTTGCCTGCAGCCAGTCTGGCTGAGCCGGGTTTGATTCCTCTGCCCCTCTCAAAGAGCCCGGCAAGCTACCGAGAGTATCTTGCCCACACAGCAAAGCCTGGCAAGCTACCCGTGACGTATTCAATATGCCAAACACAGTAAAAACAAATCTCAAAATGGAGACGTTACTGGGCCTGCTCCAGCAAATTGATGAACAGTGGGAGGCTAGTGACAGTGTGTTTATAAAATAAGTATACAAACCAAAATTTTTCTAACAATTATGAATTTAGCTTAAAACAAATTGTTGGTCCATGCCACACTCAGTTACTTGCCCCTGTATGTTGGGGCATGATCCATAGTTTAAGAATCTTGGAAATAAACTGACTCAGAATATAATACCTGAAGCAAAACCAGAAACCAACTAAATCTCTTCTGCAATTTGCGTTGCCTTATCAGAGGACATCTGGTTTATCTATTCACCTGAATTTTTTTAAAGGTGAGTAGTCCAGTGGCTTATGGGCTTATGTTATCGGAATGGGGAGAAGATGGAGCAGCAGCATGGATTTGGGGAATGTTAAGACACTCAGGTTACCCAATGATCTCCGTTGCAGAAGTGGGTCCTGTGATCAGACATAAATCCCAAGGTCTTTAATAGGCATGATATAACCTGCAGAGTCCCCTTTGTGATCCAGGGAACTCCGCCTGCATTACCAGGAAAACAAAAAGTCATTGGCATGCTGAAGAAATCATTCAGCATTAGCCACAGACACCAGAGACTAAGCTTATGAAAAGATTAAGACTTTGTGAAAAGACAGCTAAAATCTTTATATACAGTCTGTCCTCCCACCACATGATGGGAAGACTAAAGGAAACTGGAGGCAGATTGACCCCAATCTCCCTATGTACTATTTTGATAGAACTCTGAAACTGCAGAAGAGCACCTCCTACTGTAAAAAATAAATTATTCCCCCAATCACGTTTAATACTGTGCAGAAGCTAGAGAAACATTTTCAGAAATTAGTGTAGATTTGTAATAACTATTATGGAGAAAATCAATAAAATGAATAAAATGCACTCACACAGGACTCTTAATGAAAATAAAGGGAACACAGGGCTACAAGTGATTCACAAAGAAATTGCAACTGTAATTTTTTTTACATGAATAACGTATCATTAAAACCACAATAAAATGAAAAAAATTTTTTGGTTTTGATTTTTGGGTCACACCTGGTAGGGTTTACTTCTGCACTCAGGATCTTTCTTGCAGTGCCCAAGCAATCAGTTGGGGTGTCAGGGATTGAACCCAAGTTAGCTGCATGAAAGCAAGCCACTTAACCACTGTACTATCTTCTCTGGCTGCTAGAATAAAATATTTTATGGAAAACATGGCAGAGAAGTTAGATTCTGTAGAGGAAGAATCAGTAAAAATATGGCTAAAATCAGTAATGACTTAATGACTTAAATGGGGAGGTGAATTTAAAAAAAGATTTTTTAAAAAGTGGAGAGATCCTATTAGAATTAGACTCCAATAGAAAACATTTGGACAACAGGTATATCAGAAGGTTGAGAGAAAAGGAAACAAAGCCTATTCAAAGAAATACTCCAAGAAGCTAGGACTGATAGAATGTCCAATTTCTAAAGCAAAATGGAAAATATGCTAAAGGCACCCAAGGAGTACTCTCATCTGATTTCTTAGTAGAGACTTATAATGGAGGAGAGTGAAATGACAGTCATAAACAGTATGGAGAAATATTTTTCATATAATCAAAAATCATTATAGTTATTAGCAACACTATAAGTAATATTGAGGGATATTAACATAAAAATGAGCAGGGTGATAATATAAAATTAGATACAAATAAGAATAAAATAAAAATACAGAACAAGACTAAAAGGAGTTAACATGTTTATTTCAGTGACAGATCAATAACTAATATACAAAATGACTGTTATAAATAATGATACAATCTTCAGAGTAATCACAAATACAAATCTGGGGGACAGAGTGATTGTGCAGAGAAGATAGGGCATTTCCCTCATATGTGGCTAACCCAGGTTTAACCCCCAGCATCTCATATGATCCCCCAATCTTGTCAGGAGTGATCCCAGAGTGCAGATATAGAACTAAGCCCTAGTGCCAGGTACAGCCTATATATGTATATACGTATAAGTATATATGTATGTGTGAATCTGTTTATATGGGAATTGATATATAGCAATGTTTTGAATTCCAGCACATCATAGGCCCCATCACCACCAGACCAAGTGTAGAAAAGAGCACCGCTAGGTGTGGTCCAACACCCCCCTGCCGTGCCCCCCCCCCAACCAAAAAAAACAGTCAAAGAAAAGAAATCAAATGAATTTAAAATTTCTTAGGCTAAACTAAAAATGGAGGTAGAAATTATCAGATCTTTTGTGATACAATAAAGATAGTATTGGCCCTCCCGTTGATCATCGATTTGCTCGAGCGGGCCCAGTAACGTTTCCATTGGAGACTTTGTTGGTACTGTGTTTGGCATATCGAATACGTCACGGGGAGCTTGCCAGGCTTTGCCTTGCGGGCGAGATACTCTCGGTAGCTTGCTGGGCTCTCTGAGAGGGGCGGAGGAATCGAACTCGGGTCGGCCATCTTGGCTGCGTGCAAGGCAAACGCCCTACCGCTGTGCTATCGCTCCAGCCTGAAGATAGTATAACAGGTATTTAATAGCAATGCAGACATGCCATTAAACATGAAAGCTCACAATCTAACCTTTACATCTAAGGTAACTACACAAAAGAACAGTAAATGTAATCAACTGTCTATAGAAGACAGAATAATAAAAATAATAGTGGAAATAAATAAATTACAAACTAAAATAGGTCATATAAGGAAGAAGGCACTACAAAAAGTTGGTACCTAGAGAGGATTAACAGTTAATAATTACTATGGTCAGAAAGAAAGTACAGCAGTAAAGGAATTTACTGTACTTGCAGCCAGCCCTGGTTCACATCCTCCCCACATGTGATTCTTTTTCTAGTGCCACATGTAACCCCTGAACATAGGCCAGACATGATTTAATAATCTAAGTAATCATAATAGTAATAACAAAAGCAACAGCAACAACAAACTCTTAGTCACTATGTAAGAGTGAAAAAAATTAATTAAAAAATGAGGAACTGAGATTGAGTAATCATATGTAAACAAATTGGATAAACTGTAAGAAATTGAACTAATGTGTTTTGGAAACTTAAAAATTCCTAAGACTCAAGATTTTAAATAATAACCAATTCCCCCTAAAAATAAAAACCCAAACCATATAGAAACAATCAATCCTACCAACATAAAATTATGCACTAATGCTCCTTACTATGCTTTCTCAACATTTCCAAGGAAATGAAGAAGGAGGTACATATACCCAAAACTCATTTTACAAGGTAAAAAAAAAGCTATAGATGGACAGATAGGTCTAATCCACATAAATCCAAAGCTTCTCAAACAAATCTTGGTAAATATTCAAACATTGAGAGTAAACCCAATCAGTGTTAGTGTCAATAAGGAAGAGGTTTAAAATAATCCGAAATACAGGACATACAAAGGGAGAGGGGATTGATGGAAGTGAAAAATTTTAATTTAAAAAATGTGCCTTTGAGATACAGATGACCGTGGTAATTGAAAGATAAGATTTAAGAGCCCACTACCTAATTTTAAAAGCATTGTTTCATTTGATACTTAAGAATCTAAAAAAAAGCCTTTTCAAACATAAGGAATTTGAGACGAAACTAGTTTATCATTAAGATTCCAGAGCCAGTAAACAGTCTCAACTTAGGCTTTCTATCACCAAGAGATGAAATGATGTATAGAGCATATAGTGATGCATTTGCGAGAGAAATACCAATACCAAACACCTGATGAGAGGGGCATGGTCTGGATTCAGTTTCCTGCCCTCAGTATTTAAATAACACAATATTTACACAGTTCCTTGTGTTTGAATGTGATACAAAGTGAAAGGGTAGAGGAGTAACCTGGATATTCAAGTTCTACTTTAGAGGTCTAGCCCTTCACCATCATCAGTACTGAAACCTATGGTCCTTGAGTTTTGTGAACTGTTCCCTATTTTGCATGCACTTGTTTTATAAGGTGATCAGAAGTCATGACAACTTATCCACAAAGACTGTCAGGTTTTGTAAGTCAGGCTTTTCTTGATAGTGATTTCATGGTGGCTTTTCTGATCCAGAATACTTTTATCTCTGGAATTTTTGCACACTTACTCATCTAATATTTGTTTCTCAGTCATTATGATATGCCTTAGGGTGAAATCAGTCAAAGCACGCTATTCTGCTAATAGGTTTAAGTAAAAATGGAGGATTTAACCTTTGAAGAATTGACCACAAGTTATGAACCTTGGATGATAAAGATGTAGCTGATGCTTATTAATTACTGAGAACTAAGATCAATGATGTTTTGATTTATTTATGTAACAAAAATAGTCTTTACACCTAGGAATATCTCTGAGTAACTGTGGATGCCTAAAAATCTATCAGATTTATTCCTTTGTGAATATTCTGTTTCCTAAGAGCAACCTAAAGAAGGTTTCTGAGATGAGAGAACCCAAAGTGTATAGGAAAAAAGATTATACATGAAGGAATAACTATAGAAAGACATGGTAATTCTCGATAAGAGCAGAGGTGACTGCTTATAATTTTCCAATGGTGAGTGAATCCCAAGATTCCCACTTCTTACAATATAAGAACACCTTGTTTGGGGTTAAGCAAAAATTTGAATGGTCTGGAAAATGGCTCTATGCCATATTTAGAAAATTTGTTGACTGTAATTAAGCCTTCATGGGAGTCCCCAAGGTTTACTTACCTATAATTGAAAAAATGCAAATTAAGACAGTTAATCAGTAGACTGACTGGTTATGAAGCGGTACTACCTACCTAAATGAATTAAAAATGAAGACACAGGTATGTCTAGTTGAGAAAGTTCAATGAGAGCAGGTTGGTAAATTTCTCAGCAATGCGGTAAAGATTTTTTTTTTCTAATTTACAAAGTTATTCCTAGTTCGGTTTTAAACGTACAATGTTCCATCAGTGAACCCAGCACCAGTGTCAACTACTCTCTAACAGTGTCCCCAGAGTTTCTGTCCTGGGAGTTTTTTCTTAGGCTGACTCAAATAGGAGTGCTATTGTGCTAAGGCCTTTGCTGACTTAATCTTGAGCCATTATACACAGATTTTCTAGCAACTGGTCCTGGGCAATGGTTCCATACTGGCTTCCTCCCTTCATTACTTACTGAAGCACTGCAGAAAAACATAACATACTCTTGTCTTCCTATCTTGATTATCCTCTACTCAAAGTTATAAAATATTTACTTTTTAAGATCCCATAATCAATCGGGATAGCCCTTGAAAAAACCCAACTCTTGAGGACCTACCCTGTAGTATGTCTCAGTTATATATACCAAGCAACTATGTATTCTAATACTGCTTTAATGTAGTTTTAAAAAGTAATCACAGAATGCTAGTCATTTTCACCTCAGACACCATATTTTTTTGATGTATGCGGCTAACTTTTACTACCTGACTTAAAATCATTTCCGAATGCTTTGGATTTCTATTAAACCGATATCTTTTGTAAAACAAACATCTTATACCTGGTGATCATGATATTTGTACAAAAAGTGTACAATATGTTCCTAAAAATTAGCTAGAAAAACAAAGATGTAAATTCAGAATTGTTCAGAAAATACATGTCCATAACCTAGTAGTAAAAAGAACTTAAATAAGCTCATTTAAATACAGAAATAGAGCTATAATGATGATACATCTGTATTACAAATTTTACCTAGTTGAACTTGACAACTCTGTAACCTTTTGGAGGAGGGAGATAAGTTTCTTTGGAAGGAGGGAGATACTCTGTAACCTTTTGGAGGAGGGAGATAAATTGCTTTGCTAGATTAGTTCATTCAATGAGGAAGAGTGGACAGGAACATTGGAATGAGGACTTTGCACAAAGGATTATCTTTTCCAAATATATAAATATCCATGAAGTGAGGAAACATACAATTCAGCTAACCTTTTTTCGTTTTAACCATACTTTTGCTTCACTTATTACCCTGGGCTACCTGGATTTGTGGGCTGGAGCAATAGCACGGGTAGGGCATTTGCCTTGCTAAGCAGCCAACATGGCCAACCCAAATTCCATTCCTCCTCCCCTCTCGGAGAGCCTGGATACCAAGAGTATCTCACCTGCAATGGCAAAGACTGGCAAGCTACCCCTGACATATTCGATATGCCAAACACAGTAACAGTTGTCACAATGGAGACATTACTGGGCCTTCCTGCTCAAGCAAATTGATGAACAACAGGAGGACAGTGACAGTGACAGTGACCTGGATTTGTTAAAAAGTTTTATTGGTATAGACAGTTGAAAAGGTAGTATTTCAAATGCACTACAATTTCTAAGGCAATCAAATATTTCTTCAAAGTATTGGTGGGGAATGTGCAGTGGTGGAGGAATGGGTGTTTGATCATTGTGTGATTGTAACCCAACTATATAAGCCTGTAACCATCTCACGGTGATTCAATAAAATTTTAAAAAAAAAACAGAAAAAAACCCCAAAGTCTTGTGGATTTTATTTTTTAATGAAATATTTTGCTTGGTAGATACCAACCAGAAATGAGTTCCTCCCCCGTAGCAAAGCTGACTTAATTTTCTATACCCCCCACCAATATAATCTGTTACATATTTGGGTGGGTGTAGGATCATTTTTAAAGAATATTGAATCACCTGTAATACAAAGTTGCACAATTATTCATTATTGACCGTCAATTGTACAATGTTTATGAACCAATGCCCTCACCAGTATCCAATTCCCTCCACCAGTGTCCCTGATTTCTGCCCCCAACAAGCCTGCCTCTAAAGCAGTAAAAAAGTAAAACTTTCCCCTTTTACTTTTAGGCACTGTGTTTTGTGCTACTGTTTACTGAGAGTATATCATTCATACCTAGTTCTCATCCAGAGTGACCATTTTCCCCTATCTTTGTCATAGTGATTGGGGTAGCAGGTGCCAGAATGGTTGGGGGGGGAGATGATTTTTTAACTATAAATAAATGGCCAGTTCCAGTTGGAAAGATACCAAGTTTCTAAAAGTGCTTGCCTTTGATTTAAAATTATTGCTAAGTTTTTCATCACAAGCCATCTTAAGACACTATCCTAGTTTGAATATTTATGGCATAGCTGGTTAAAATACTTCCTGTTCTTATCTATTAACTATTAAGTCACTTCCATTAAAATATATCAGAAGTGAATATAATGGATTTTGCTCATAGAATTATCTTAGCATTCTCTAAGTTACTCTCTATATTAGCTCTGGCATTGTAGCACTGTTCCTGTCCTGATTTGCTCGAGGGCACCAGTAACATCTCCATTGTGAGACTTGTTGTTACTGTTTTTGGCATATTGAATATGCCACAGGGAGTTTGTTAGACTCTGCCATGCGGGCAGAATACTCTTGGTAGCTTACCGGGCTCTCCAAGAGGTATGGAGGAATCGAACCCGGGTCAGTCATGTACAAGGAAAATGCCCTACAAGCTGTGCTATTGCTACAGCCCAGCTCTGACATTAACTAATAAAAATATTCTAGACCCAAATGGGACAGGTCATTTTTGAGATTTTGGGTGTTTAAAATATTTCCTTTTCATTATTACTATTTATTCATTGCTAATAGCATTCTCAAACAAAAAGATAATCTACCATATAACGACAGTAGTACAGCGGGTAAGGCATCTGCCTTGCATGCGGCCAACATGGTCGACCCGGGTTCGATTCCTCAAACCCTCTCGGAGAGCCCAGTAAGCTACCAAGAGTTTCTTGCCTGCACGGCAAAGCCTGGCAAGCTACCC
Organism: Sorex fumeus; assembly: GCF_029834395.1. NCBI lineage: Eukaryota > Metazoa > Chordata > Mammalia > Eulipotyphla > Soricidae > Sorex > Sorex fumeus. Next base: position 13,888,615 of record NW_026606060.1, read on the forward strand.
GTGATGCATTCAATATGCCAAAAACTGTTACAATTTGTTGTGAGACGTTACTGGTGCCCACTCAAACAAATCAATGAACAATGGGAGGATAGTGCTACAGTGCTATTCTACTAACAGACAGAAAGGGAAAACCTGTAACCAAGACAAACTCCCAGTTTTTATACCGCAAAATAATCTACAAATTGATATGTTTTATTGTATACTATGTTGCTTAGATAGTTCCATAATATTTGCATTATTTTTCATCTAATAGACTGCTTTATACTTGGGGATTCATAAATTTCCATGTATGGTTATTGTTTGGTTATGAATATATATATATTGGATTTAATATAGAAAACAGTCTAATTCTGTTCTATATGATAACTGGCCATCACAAATCAATATCCTAAGACACTTAATATGCCATGTACAGTTAATTCAGTATGTTTCCTTCCATCCCTTTTATATTAATTTACAGTTTTTTTTTTCTTTTTTAGCTTTTGGGTCACACCCAGCAATGTACAGGGGTTACTCCTGGCTTTGCACTCAGGAATCACTCCTGGCAGTGCTCAAGGGACCATATGGGATGCTGGGAATTGAACCGGGGTTGGCCACGTGTAAGGCAAATGCCCTACCTGCTATACTATTGCTCCAGCCCTACACTTTTGACAATGTTATGTTACTGGATTTAAAAAAAAAAACATAAATCTATACTGCATGTGTTTTATTACTAGTTGGCCCCAGGAAGTTCAACATTAGTATTAAGGATGAAGGATTGCTAATTAGCAGAACAAAAAATAGCCTCGACTGACAATAGAATAGTTAAGATTTTCCCTGATGATGTTACCTCTTAAAATATTAAAATTATATTGATTTTAATCATCACTATAACACTAAGAGAGATTTTAGTAAATTTATTCAACTTCTTGACCTGAAGAAAGAATAAAAATGTACTATTTTATTCTGAGTCTATTAAGTTTTCTTTAAGAACAAGAAATATGAAGGAAGATAAACTCAGCATGAAGTGACAAATTATATACCTATGGTATTTATAATTTATTTGTTCAATAATTAGGATTACAAATATAAGTAAAATATATGGTTTCTTGTCCTTAAGTTCAATTGTGCCTTTGATAACTATTTCTGTATTCAATATAGAACCCTCAAATTCAGTATTTTAAAAATTAAACTTAGCCTTCTATCACCTTAACTTCATTATTTCTATCATCTAAGGTAATATCACCAATATATTATCAAATTTTGTATCTAATTGCACTAGAGATTATAACTTATATTTATATTATAACTTTTATATTTATATTATAACTTATAATATAAATATTACTTATATTATAACTTATAATTATAACTTCTAGTTTTATTTTTAACCAGTCACAACAAATCTCACATTTCATCCAATAAAGTGAACCTCAATTTTATAGTCACACATATGAAGCACCATTTTCTGAATCAAGTGAGATACCCTTTCCTTTCTTCCATCCTAGTGAAGCTTAAACCTTTCAGCTTTTGCCTATTTAGATATACAACATTTAAACACAGGTATGTGAAGAAATAGATGGATGAATAAGTATATCAGTAGGAATAGAACAGTCTGAACAGTAAGTTAGTAAATGAAAATTCAACTTTATTCTAAAAATGTTGTTACACTTTCTTTTGAAATAATGTGATTAAATCATATTTTTGTCAAGTTTTATTTCTATTGAAAAAATCACTTTTATAGTGTAAATTCTGTCATAATAGTTTACCTGCCTCAGGAACCGTTGTGAAATTAAATGAGAAATTCAGAGGACTAGTATAAAAACAGGGCCATGTTTGAATTTGCTCAAGATAGTCTTTTGTTTTTTAATGAGCTGAAACATAGCCACTTTTCTGAGACGAGATATAGGAACTAAATGAGGGGTCTGGTAAGAATATAGTTCCAGACATAGGAAAAGATATATATGTTCTTTTGCTGAAACATCAAGTTTGTAGGTCAATTTGAAGAATGGCTTGATATAGTCTTTCTAGGACCATTATAAAGCTGGCAAGATCAGTCTATCCAAAGCCTTAGGATACTCATTAGTGAAACTATACCTGTACCCATGAATACGACTAGTTCTTACAGCTGTCTAGTGAATATGTTTCAGAAAAACAAAACCAAATAATAATAAAAATAATAATAATAATAATACAACCACAAACAAGCGCAAAGGGAATTTGCAGAAATCAGATTCTGCTTCCATGAGGGTAAATCCAAGCCAGAAAGACAACCTAAAGCCCATGGGTTCGGAGCACTTGGACAGGAAAATACATGGAGCCAGAAGATCTAATTCGAATGTAACCCTTAAGGATGAGACTGAAAATCACAGACCTCAGTGATTTTTCAGGAAAATGTAAATCAAGAGGACAATGAGATAATTCCTCACACCAGTGAGAGAGGCCTTTATCAGAAAGAGCAGAAAAATAAACAGTGATGGTAGGGATGTGGAGAAAAATCAAATCATATTCATTACTGTTAAGAATAACTGGTTAAGTTTCAATGGAAAGCAGTATGGGATTTCTCAAAATATTAAAAATAGAACTATCATATGGTCCAGCAATTCTATTTCTAGATATATATTAAAAAAACTCATAGATTTGAAAATCTATATATCCACCTATCTTAATTATGATGCTATTCACTATCAGGAAACAATCGCTATCAACTACCAATTCATGTACCCAGATAAAATTCTCTATTGGTGAGTGAATGAAGAAATTCTGATATATATATATAGATATATAGGTATATCTATATATAGTGTGTATATATATTGTGATATATATACATATATGTGTATGAATATATATACATATATATGTATATATATAATCTCAGAGAGCCCAGCAAGCTACCGAGAATATCTTGCCTTCACAGGTAGAGCCTGGCAAGCTCCCTGTGGCATATTCAATATGCCAAATACAATAACTATAACAGGTCTCATTCCCTTGACCCTAAAAGAGCCTCCAGTAATTAGGAAAAGATGAGTAAGAAGAGGCTGCTAAAATCTCAGGGCTGGGAAGAATAGAAACATTACTGGCACCCACTCCAATAATTCAACAATCAGTTGGATGACAGTGATACAGTGATATATATAGTGAGTCACACATAATGAAATATTAGCCATAGGCAAAGATGATATCAGTTTCTGATACAACATGGAAGAAAGTGGAAGGGTCATTCTTAGCAAAATAAATCAGGAATAAAATACAGAATGATTTCACTCATAGGTAATAACATTAGCAAGAAAGACAATATCCAACAAAAATACACCTCTAGATTCTGACAATAGACTGAGGCTACTTAGGAGGCTGGGGTGAAAAGCCTACTAAGAAGGACTATTGGCACAAAGGGTGCAGTAACATTGCAACCCTAAATCAGAGTAACATTTACACTCCCAAACTCTTACCTCATTCAGTTATTAAAAACAAAAAAATAGCAGCTAGCAAAGGGTTTAAGAATAGTTCATTCTTCCAAGAGAATTAGATATCACTACAAAAGTAAAGGTATTCCACACCTATCCATATTTTCCTTTGTTTACTCAGGGCTTTCCTTGGAAGAGGTAGAACTAATTTCTAAAATAAGTAAATCAAAATGACTGACCAGGTTGATGTGATGGAGACACCTATGGGACTATGTCATGACGGTGACAAAATGTCAGTTAGAATACACACTTTTGACCAGCCAGAGTGGATAGAGATATTTTCATTTTGAATGATAGGTAAGCACTGTAAACACTGTCTTCCCTTTGTTCATCAATATTTGCTTGAGGGGGCCCAGTAAAACGTCTATCAAGAGACTTGTTATTACTGTGTTTGGCATATCGAAAATGTCATAGATAGCTTGCCAGGCTTTGTCGTGTGGGCGAGATACTCTCAGTAGCTTGCTGGACTCTCCAAGAGGGGCGGAGGAATCAAACCCGCTTGGGTGGGTCAGCAGCGTCCAAGGCAAACACCATACCGCTGTGCTATGACTCCAGCGCCCAGTAACAACAAGTCTCACAATGGAGACGTTACTGGGCCCACTTGAGCAAATCGATGAACAACGGGAGGACAGAATGATAGGTAGTGGCTGAAAATCATGAACCTGAAAGTCAAATAATACTTAACAGAGTAGCTGAGCAGTGGTTTAGAGAGTATGCTTTGGGATGAGATTTTGCTGGACCTACTTGCAACAGTGACAATTAATGTGGAGGAAAGTTACATTACCTCTCAAAACTTGAGTTTTCCCTACCTAAGAAATGTAATGATAATTATTTCTTCAAATATTTTTCTTTAAGACTCAAATCATGCAACTTAAGAGTACTAAGGAAATTATCAGGCACCCAGTAAGCATTCATTGTCATTTACTGTTAGAATTGTATTTATATATGCTTCAAAAGTCCTATGGTCACAGTGTGAAATAAAATAGAACAAGCTTGTTTAATTTCCTAAGTTTGCATTAAAAATCAGTTTTATCTAGATAGCTTTTACTCTTTTTAATGGGTTTTCTTTATAAAGTACATTTTTGTAAAACATGATTCTTAGTAACTAGATCTCAGAGCCATTTTGGATGAACATAAAGGAATCCTGTTAAATAAAATGTGCTGATAATGATCTAAATCATTAAAGGGGATGTAGGTCAACTGGTAGTCAAGTTGTTTCCTAAATTTTTATTTCATACTCTTAGCTTGAGCTATTGTACAGTGTTCTGGCTCTGACTTAGCTGACCAGGTCGCACTTCACTGTGCCACAAAGACTGCATCCGCCCTCCCAGGTGACTTAAATGAAATCATTAGTTTTATATTTCAGAGCTGTCTCACTCTCAACCAATGTATTAGGTTTATTCACAGGATTCCTGCGTCAGGCTGGGAGAGCAAAGGGGTTCTGAAGAAGAGACAGGCTATCAGATTTTTGCTGCAGAATTAGACACCATCTATCTGAAAATGGAATCTGTGGTAAAAATCTCCAGATTACTTGTAACTTTTCTCCTTGGATTCGCTCAATTCTCCCAAGATTTGCTCTCTGAAAATAATTTCAATAATACATTAGTCACATTCTGTCTTATTCTACTACTAATTTTATGGCCTTGAAGCAAATCAACAGACCTGTCCCTAATACAATAATATACCCTTTTTTACTCCTAGTATACAATAACACTAACTTTATAAATGTTGCTCATTTTTGAAACCTGACAGACTAAAAGGGAAATGTCAATTGGCTTAGTGGTATCTAGCATCTAAAAAAAAAAATAAACAGTTTTGCAATCTTTCATCTTTATTTACATCTACCTCAAGGTCTAATGAGAAAAATTTCAAAAATAGAATTTTAGATAGCACTTTGGTTATCAAACTTGTGCATGGGCAAAATTACGAAATCACTGAATGAATCAAACCTTCAGATTGTCTTTGGGTTTCATTAATCCAGTGGTTCTCAAACTATGGCATGCATTATGACTCCCTAGATTCGTACATTTTTGATTCATGATCTGTAATTGATTTGAGAAATTGCATTTCTAACAGCCTTCCAGGTGATGTTGATACTTCTGTATTCAAAGCTGTACTTTGAGAATCACTGCACTAATCTGAGATTGACTTTTATATTAACATTAATAATCCAGAATTTGTTTTTACTGTCTTTAGAAATTTTTGATATATAAACTAAATATTATGGGTTAAGCAATAATTTTTGGTATGTATTTTGTACAGTGAAATAGAAATTATAAAGTAGTTACTGTATTCTATTTGTTTTATTAAGTTACAGAAGTAGTTAATTATATTTAGTGGATCAAAACTCTATTATTTCAGGGTCAATGTAATGCTGACCTTAAATCTTTTTTGTAAAGAGGAAATCCTCAATTCGATAGTTTTGCAAAGTATTCCTACATAGAACGCATCTACCTCTTAATTCAATGACTGACTTTATGATTATTGTGTTTTATTTTGTTGCTGGTGAAAGAGTAGTGTTGATTTCCTGTCACAGACTTCTTCTAATTCAATATAATACTTATTTCACTTTGATAAAGGATATAGAATATAAAGCAGCCAAAACAACAACATTATAGGGGCCTAAGGCATAAGTTCTGATGTCTCCACTAATTTGGGACATGTCATTCCAAAGTGAGTGACAGTCGCATCACACAGCAGAGTCTCAGTGTTTGGAGCCCCTTAGTGCAAAGAGGCTGCTAGTCACCTTCTGTCCGGATAGTGATATGCCTGATTCTCATTCTCCACTCCAGCTCTAACCTGTCAAACAGGATTACACAGTAGTCACGGTTGCTATAAAAAAACATTGCAATATTTTAGAGGCACATTCTTTGAGCCCTCATGTAACCACAATGGGCACATTTTCTTAAGTTGATTTTACAACTAATATGATGGAGAAAAATTTTAAACTTAAGCATTTTCGAGTTTGGAGTCGCATCTTCAGTTAAGATTTTTATCTTCACCTGTAGATTTCTAATGAAAGGGGGACCTGTGAAATGCACATTTCAACTTTGCTGGGAAGGGAAGAGGTCAGGTTGAAACATACTGAATGATCTAGAGTATTACCACACTGTCAATTAATAGCAAATAGAGGAAGTCTAAAAAAGCTTCCTAACATGAAATAAATTCCTAAAATTACTGTGCCCTAACGTGTAACTTACAGCATTTTTATAGCTCTCATACCCAATGGCACTACTAGAGCTGCATAAACCTGAGAAAGTTATGCACCAGTTCTACTGTCGTAAAATAGCAATGGCAATGAATGCCTCCTTCATACATCACAAAGTTAAATGCAAAAAAAGAGTTGTTTTTGACTCATAGTAGAAAACAAAAATAAAAGCTCTGTAACACGAGGATTTGCAGGTTTTACTAAATACTCTCTGACCTACAAGATCATGGCACTATTATCGATATTTTCCTAGGAGGTATATTCAAGATATGGAAAAAGTGCACTGATAGTCAAGGACAAAACACAACTAAGCAAAAACCCTGAACTGCCTGCAGCCCTACCAATCTGGAGCTCAGGATGGAGAAATAGTCTAAATTGAAACTTCAACTGGTAGAATCCTAAAGTTCAAATATAAATTCTTTTATTATTCAGTGCTTGCTAAATGAGTTTCAAATCTTACTTATCAACATAAACATAATAATATAACATTCTTCAGAAAACTTTTGTAGCATTGGAATTCTTGCAAAAAAGTTCGGGGCTAGGCTTTGTCTTTAGAAGTGTTGGGATCTTAGACATTGAGTCACTGTACAGTATCTTTCTTTTTTAACTTTGGCATTTAAAGATACAAAATTGACAGGGGGCTACTTTATGGTCTCTTTGCATTTTTGTGTAATAATCTTTCTCCTTTTCCTGGAAATATTGTGTGTTTGAATAGTCACAGGATTGTTTTAAACTGTGCCCCCTCTTGCGAATGATGTGCCTTTACTGACCAGATGAATCTTATTCTTCCCCCTGCTTTAGCTGGACAGTGCCACATCACTTATCCAGGCGGCTAAAAACCTGATGAATGCAGTTGTCCTTACAGTGAAAGCATCCTATGTGGCTTCAACCAAATACCAGAAAGTCTATGGGACAGCAGCTGTCAACTCACCAGTTGTGTCTTGGAAGATGAAGGCTCCGGAGAAGAAGCCCCTTGTGAAGAGAGAGAAGCCTGAAGAATTCCAAACGCGAGTTAGACGAGGTTCTCAGAAGAAACACATTTCGCCTGTGCAGGCTTTAAGTGAATTCAAAGCAATGGATTCCTTTTAGGAGGATAGTCATTAACAAGAAAGCTTTTTCTTTTTTGCTTTTCTTTCAAATTACATTTTTGTATGCATACCTGCCTACTTATATGCCTCTGGCACGGGGAAATTAAAGGAACAGTGTCTGTTTGCATGTAAGATGAGATGTGATCAACACTACAGATTCATCTGTAGCCTGGGGAGGGGACAGGAAATTCCTGTCCTGAGGTGGCACAGAGCTGTCCTTTGCAATATTCTCATAATTGGACAAAGAGTTCGCATCACAATGTTTATGGGAGTGGGAGGGATGGGGAAAATAAACTTCACTCTGCAAAAGCAAACTCTAATGCATGCAAGAATCATTAGGTTGGCAGGTATATTAAGTGAAAAATCTGGAAGTGTAATGATAGAACATAAAGCTTGTATTACTTCTGTTTCAGTGCAAAAATGTGCTAGCCAATACGCTTAAGTGTGTGGCCAGAAATTGAATAATTTAACTTTGAAGTCATATCCATGAGATCATGTAAATTTCTACTTAGGCAAAACTAACTTTGTTCAGCATAAAATGCTTTTTTAAAAAATCTGTAATCTCTTCTTTCTCTTCTAGTAGTGCCATGACGTGATCATGTTCTCAATTTTTCCCCTTTCTGAAAACAATAATCATTTGAGATTTATAATTCTCCTGAGGTCACTAGGAGGACTATATAGTGATCCATCTTTCTTTTGCTATTTTAAACATTTGAACTATGATTTTGCTAGAAATAGAAGGTCCAGTGATGAAATATTAGAGGAATGGAAATTGAACAATGTGTGAAGGTTTAGAGGCAAATACATAGGTGTAGCTTGGAGTGCTGGTATCTAAAATGACATTGTATCTACTAACTCAAAATAAACACATTTAATCTTGACATCTGAAGAATGGGTTCTTTAATGCTTACTCAAGAAAAGGTTAAAGCATCTTCTTGAAATTGAAATAAAAACACATTTGGTTTTAGAAATAGGAAGTAAAATAGGTGCTATTTAAAGAAATCTATGGGTTATTTCTAAAGATCAAGATTTGCATTTTATTTTATATTTTTTGTTTGCTTTATCTGAATTTAAGATGAGAAAATCCCATATTAAGACTTTTCTGGGGCATGGGAAGCCTTGGGCTAATTTATGAAAGAATATATTCTCAGAGGGAAACTGAATAATAAAAAAATAGTTATGGATAGATCTATTAATTCCAAAATACTCATTTAAATTATTTTCCCTAAGTTTTAAAGGAGGTTACTAAGTATGCAAATGTTTAGCTAGTAATTATTACTAAGGAATGAGCAAAGGATTCCAAAAATATGCATTTAAACATGCACAACTCTTTTCTTCCATTTGAATGATCACTACCAGTTAACAAATACAATGTGTCTCTAGAAACCTGAAAAAAATATTGGTAAGTGATGTGTTATGGCTATGAGAAGTGGGAACAACTATCCTTGTTTCAGCTTAGGTGCAAGGTTCCAAAGAAAATGAAGAAGGATTATTGAAATGAGGGAAACCTAGTTCAAAAATCTTCTACAGGTGTGATTTTGCTCACCACCACACTGCCATAAAAAACACCTTTGGTGAGAAAGCTCACGGATCTGCCATAAAAGCTGTGACTGATTTCACAGAGACTACCCACTTAAAACAGAATATGCATTGAGGGCAACTTTCCTTGAAACTCATTTGCAAATACTTAAGGAATACCTTCTTTGAGAGAGGTCTCACAACACTCGATGAATTTAATTTACCAATGACATTATTGTTAAAACGTGGCATGACTCAAGATTCATACATTTTTTCATTTTTTAGTTTTGTGCTTTATTTTAGAACCACACTTGGCAGCCTTTAGGGTTTACTACTTTCTCTGTGCTCATAGATAACTGCTGGCAGTACTCAGGGAACTATATGTCATGCCAGAATCAAAGTGAGGTTAATTGTGTGCAAAGTGTGACCCCTGAACTATCTCAACCCCTGTACTTTCTTTAAACCTTTAGCCATGTACTATAGCTCTGACCACTATGCTATGACTTACTGGGCTAAGAAGGAAGTATTGTTCAGAAGAAACTTCTGAAGTTAAAAACTACTTGGAAAGTACCCAAAACTAATCTGCAGACAGTACAGCAACATACTAAAGATATCTTTGACTTTGAGCTCTGATTTTATATGTTTTGAAACAAGATCATAAGTAATATTTGTGTTTTCTGAGAATCATCCTTTATTTTTAAAATATTTTCATGAACAGCACTTATTGAATAAGCATCATAAGTATTTAGCATTGTTATGTTATCAAGGACACTGGAATGAGAGCACTATAGAACAAAATTGTTGTTCCTTATCAATAAACAAAAATTAGGAATGTGTTATTTTTAAGAATAAAGAAAATGTGCTCCCCAAATAATGAACATTCCTCCAAACACCTAGGATAAAGAAATTATTATAGATGGCTAAATAAATCAAAAACACATCATAGGCATTTTTGGAGAAGGATTAATGGGACAAATTAGAATTTGTCAATTAGAAAACTGCAATGAATTATGAAGTAGTAAGAGGTATAAATGGATAATAAAACTAGTAAGGAGGAATGGCAGAGGTGGAAATTCAAAGTTACACGTTAGACTTCCGAAAACAAGTTCAGATGTCAGGAATATGGGCTTATAAATGGAGGATGATGTGCAATAAATGTGGAGATAGTTTTGTTGTCACTAGAAGTTTTCTGGGTAGCTTATGTGAAGTATGAGAAGAGAGTTATTAAAGAATATAATCTAGTCATGTAGGTGACCATATCAAAAAACTAAAAATCTGCAAAGTCAAATATGAACGTGAGTTAAAACTGAATGTATATATTTAAGTAGACAGTCAATCATAAGCAAATGGAGTTACATGGAATATTTAGTTCCAAATGTAGCACTTGAGAATGAAAAAGAATGGATAATCCTGGTGGGAAAATAATATCAAACCTTTTTAACCATTTTTAATAGGTGGTTCAGAAGACAAAAACTTTGGAGTGTTTTTAATGTCCAAAGGATCCAGGGGAGCCAGAGATAGTACAGTGGATAAGAGGTCTGCTTTTCACTTGACTGGCCCATGTTTGATCCTTGACACCCTATATGGTGTCCTGAGCATGAGCAGAAGTGATCCCTCAGTGGAAGCTAAGAGTAAACCCTGAACACTGCCAGGTTTGGACCTAAAACAAGCAAAACCAATAATAGTAAAATACCCAAAGAATTCAGGAAATGTCCATTATCTGAAAATGGTCTATGGTTTTTCTCCATTGAAGGCTGACGAACATAAAGTCAGTCTTACTTTAAAAAATCAAATAATATAACTGAATCATAGTTTTATTTATAGGTTATATGTGATTTTTCATTGAAAATTATCAATTTTTGATCATTAGAGCATGCCAGACATCAGATTCAAAGATCTATAAAATACTGTGTAGCAGAATCATGCAAAACGAGCATTCAAAAATATTACTTGAGAAGCCATACTCTCTAAATTTACTAGAGATGAATCAGTTTACTTGATTTCTTTATTGAATATATTAACCAAGTTAGAGTGTCACTACTTTTCAATTGAAGGTTTTGGTATTTTTTAAGGAGAAAATGATTATGGAAAACTTAAAATAAATAGTTGCTGAGAATCTCAAGTGCCATAATCAAGAAAGAGGAATGCTCCAGTCTCTCATAGAAACACAAAATAAACAATAACATGTTATTAAAATTATCCTTGGAAGTCTAGAAATAAAACACCTTAACCTCTAAACTCTTTCTAGCCCTATTTGGAATTTATTGAGCTAACTTTTCTGTCTTAATGTGTATCATTGGTGAAAATAGTGCATAATATGGATATTGAAGGACTAAAGAGACAGCATGAAATATGAGTTTCCATGTAGGCAGTTTGCAAAGGATTATCGGCAGAATAATAAAATATCTTAAATCCTGAAATGAATAGAAGATCCTTAGGGTATAGAAGAGGTTTAAAAATCATATTTGGGGGGTTGGAGTCATAGTAGATAGCTTATCTTGCATGCAACCAACATAGGTTCAATCCTTGGCATCCCTTGAGTATAACTGGGTGCCCTCCCCGCCCTGCAATCACGTTTACTTGGAGCTTGAAGTAAAAAGCAAAGCACCAAATGACTGATTTATCAATACTTTGGAAGATTTCAAGAGGTCACACACTGTCAAATCAAGTTGATTCTCAAAATCAGTTCATAAACACTGAAAAGCATCAGTTTTGTGTTATCTCTCTAAATGTCCAACTCTATGCTGTTTGTAAGTGATTCACATTAGATCTAAGGAAATACATTGGTTGAAAGTGAAAAGAGGAAAAATATGAAAATAAGCAAAGAAATCAGAGATGATAAGCCTAATCCCAGACAAAATAGATATTGTCAATAGTATTACTATATATAATGAGTCATGGTACTGATATAAAGATCAGCAAACCAAGAATTTATGAACACCTACACATCAATCATTTGAGTCATCTGTGCTCCTGTTAGTGTTTATTGTAGTAGTTTTGTATACATTCTAGATATTAACCATCAGAAAATGATTTCAGATATTTTACCCTTTGAGTTTCCTTGTTAGTCTGTTTTATTTTCATTTTATTTACATATTTATATAAAAATTGATATCCAATTATCTGTTTTATTTATTCTGCATTTTTGATGCCATATTATAGAAATTATTGCAGATTTAAGATTTATTAGAAATCATCATATTTTTCCCCAAAAAAAGGGGAATGCATTCAAACTGTTTCTGTGAGGCCAATATTATCTCTATACCAATGCAAAAGACTACAAGAAAACTACCTCAAAAGTCCCTTGATGGATATTGATACCAAAAATTAGTGAAATTCTAAGGGGATAGAAAGATAGTACAGTGCGTAAGGTGCTTGTCATACACATCCCCTGTTTCAATCCTTGGTATTGCACATGGTTCTCTGAGTGCTTTCAGGAATAATTTACTCCAAAGCCAGGAGTAACCCTCAGTACCACTGGGTGTGGCTCCAAGAAAAAAAACAATGAAATTCTAGAAAACTGAATTCAAGTTTATATTAAAAATGTTACACACTCTCACCAAATAGAATTTATTTTTGTATACAAAGATATTTCAGCACACAAAACATCAGTAAGTGTGATGCATCACACTAACAATGAACTCAATTGAAGGCTTATGAGCTGAGCAAGGAACTCACTTTTGTTGGATCATCTGATTCAGTGTTCATGTAAAATAGTATGAACTCAAAAAAGTAAAAATTAAGTTCTGTATAACCCAACAATTACCCTCCAATTACCCCAACACAAAATCATCAATTAAAAAAATATTGTACACCTATGTTCATTGTAGCACTTAGTGTAATAATCACTTGAGCACTTGACTTCCCATTAATCATCGATTTGCTCGAGCGGGCACCAGTAATGTCTCCCTTTGTCCCTGTCACGTGCTAGTGTAGCCCAATGGCATCTGTTCATTCTAGGAACACGAAGAGCCTTGAACCCATCGTTCATGATCCTGAAGAAGTCATTAGTGTAATAAACAGAAAACAATTACACAGTTTTAAGAAAAGTTGGATCATGCAGTTTGCTTCATTATGGTGGGAACTTGAGTGTATAATGTTAAATGAAGTAAAGAGAATGAAGAACAATACCTAAACATCTGATGATCTTGCTCATCTGTGGAACACAGAGAAAACAAGGGAAAAGACGAAATGGAATAATCACAAGCCCTTCACCTTGGTTCACAAAATTTAGATTACTAAGAGTGGAGAAAGGTAAAGGGGAGAATAAAGATCAAATCAGAGGTGACATAAAGAATAAGCCTAATCAAGGAGGCTAAAGATTTCCACACTGAAAACAGATTAACTGTCTGTCCTCCCATTGTTCATTGATTTGCTCAAGCAGGCCCAGTAAAGTCTCCATTTTGAGACTTGTTACTGTTTTTGGCATATTGAATATGTCACGGGTAGCTTGCCAGGCCTTGCCGCATGGGCAAGATACTCTTGGTAGCTTGCCAGGCTCTCTGAGAGGGGAGGAGAATTCGAACCCGGCTCATCCAAGCTGGCTGTGCACATGACAAATGCCCTACCGCTGTGCTAATGCTCTATTGATAAAATATATAATAGAAATGTTAAATATCATTATTGAGGAAATACAAATCCAAACCATAATCAAACGCTTTCTCACAATTATTATGTTACTATCAATAAAAGCAAAAGATTGGTGAGGACATAGGAAAAAATGGAACTCATTGCTGGTGGGAAAGTAAAATAACTGCTCCTAAAAATTTTAAACCTAGAATGAAAATGTTACTTTTGAGTATATATCCAATGTAACTGAGAGTCTCAGAGCAATTTTGTGCACTATTGTACATGACATAAACATTCACAATTGCCCACCCCCCAAATAAAGGAACAAAAAAGAAATTGTCAAAATGTCTTAACTTCAAATGGATAATATAATGTGAAACATGCAATGGAATCCAGCCTTTAAATTCTGGGGGCCAGAGTGCTTGTACAGTTGGTATGGCACTGTGTTGCATGTAGCTGGTTCATATTCAATCCCCAGCACCCTATCTGGTTCCCCAAACCCACCAGAAGTAATCCCTGAGTGCAAAGTCAGAATAAGCCCTGAGCATCACCAAGTGTGACCACAAAACAAAAATTGTCACTGTCACTGTCACTGTCCTCCCGTTGTTCATCGATTTGCTTGAGCAGACCCAGTAACATCTCCATTGTGAGACTTGGTTGTTTGTAGTATAACACTCTTTTGTCCTTCCTCAGGTAGCTTAGGTTTGTCAGGTCACACCCATCTAAGGACACTGAACTTGTATTGTAAGCAATGTCCTTTCTGTGTAGACACAGGAAGACAGTTAATATTATGGTTTGTAACTTGGGAGTTGATTGACTCTGAATAATATTTACTCCTGGGCATCTGATTTCTTGACTCAATTGCCCTTAGTTCCTAGCACCCCAAAAGCAGGGTCCCGACGAGGGACTGAATTGACCCAGAGCAAGTGTGAGCTACCCTGGCATCGAAATGGGCCAGGCCAAAGAGCCACAATACTCAACTATAAATTGAGGGCATGATTATGGACCAATGTTGTCATGATACAAAAGTAAATAATGACAAGACTAGGACTCTGCTGGAGCTAGGAAGATTAACCAGGCCTGAGGACTGCGGAATGTATAGTGAGATGTTTTCATGAAGAACCAAACTAAGTTTATATCTCTTACTGTGCTCATACAGAATGACATTGCTAGAAATATTAGAAGTAGATTTATTACAACTATTTAAGTAGATTACTAACTGAGGGAAGAAGATACCCTTGTTGGGATCCTACCCTTGAGCGAATCTCCTAGTAATCTGGAGTAATCTCTGTAGATGAGATTTTATCCTTGAGTTAATCTCCTGGAGGAGTGGTCTTACCTGTCTTTGTTGATTCGTCAATATTCAACCCACCTTTATGTCATCGCCTTATGTGACTGCTATATAAACTAAGACTGTAAGCTCGGGGGGAAGAGAATCAGAAAGAGAGGGACTCAAGCTTGAGAGAAAGAACAGCTGTCCTGATCCAGGCCACACAGAGGACTCAAGAGCATCGAACATAGGCGGTGAGAAAGGGCCATCCAGTGAGCCCGTGAACACACAACCTACAGCGTGATAAGATTTTAGAGTTGCTACTGTGTTTGACGTATCGAATACATCATGGGTAGCTTGCTAGGCTTTGCTGTGCTGGTGAGATACTCTCGGTAGCTTGCCGGGCTCTCTGAAAGGGGTGGAGGAATCAAACTTGGGTCAGCCATATTGGCCACTTGCAAGGCAAATGCCCTACCCTCTGTGCTATCACTCCAGCCCCCCCCAAAAAAATTAAAAATAAAATTTCTGAAATATTCTACATGGATAAGATTTAATATCACATTAAATCAAATAGTTGAAATATAGATATTATATGATACCACTTTATCAGGAACTTAGTATGGTCAAGTTTATTAGAAAAAGAAAGGAAAAATAGAGATTATCTAAAGTTTAGGAAGGAGTACAATGGGTGAATCGATTGTTTAATGGAGATGCAATTTCTTTTATTAAGATAAAGTACCTAGAGGGGCTGCAGTGATAGCACAAGGGTTAGGGTGTTTACCTTGCATGTGGCCAACCCGGTTCAATTCCCAGCATCCCATATGGACCCCAGAGCACTAGCAGGAGTAATTCCTGGGTGCATGAGCCAGGAGTAACCCCTGTGCATCACGGGATGTGATACAAAAAGCAAATAAATAAATAAAAATAAATAAATAAAATACCTAGAGATGATTGGGGTGGCTGTAAAAAGTGATAAATCTACTATAAATATTTAACTTTGGACTTTAGAACTGATAAGATCTATGCTTTATGTATTTTACAACTGGAAATAAAAATTCCAGTACTTCTGATGTCTTAAACAGTGAGAGATGTTTGAGAACCTATAACCTCTCTCACAAGAACCATTTTCCATCTAAGGTTTAGATTAAATATGTTCAGTAATATGCAAAACACTAAAGGGCTGATATTTTGCTTTAAAAGTTCTTTACAATTTTTCATTGATGTATCAAATAAACTAGAATACATTGGCTAAATTTGGAGAAGGATTGGAAAAGTGAATGTCATTCTAAAGTAGTAGTAGTTATCAATGAACAATTTACTGGTGAAATAGAGTATTATATAAGAATATATAAGTAGAACTAACTAGAACCAAGCCTGCTCTGATCGGGGCTGAGCATCCTCCACCCAGATCCTCCATATTCCAGTAGGCAGGGGTCACACCCACCAACTGGCCCCCTGGCACCGTGTAATCCCATCAACGGCCAAGACCCAGAGACTATAAAACTCAGCTCCCAGAAGAGAACAGCAGAGTCTCCTGCCCCCGCGCCTGGCTGTCCTCGCCGGGGACCCTTGGAGGGAGCAGGTTGAGTTTCCCTCCCCTCCCCGACCAGGGATCTGGCAGCCGAAGACCTCCAGAACCAGACATCACCATGCTGAGACCACGCTCCACACGCATGAAGGTACCAGCAGAGGACAAAAGGCATGTGGGTACCAGGGCTGAGATCTCCAAGCCTGCTCAGATCGGGGCTGAGCATCCTCCACTCAGATCCTCCATATTCCAGTAGGCAGGGGTCATACCCACCAACTGGCTCCCTGGTGCCATGTAATCCCATCAATGGCCAAGACCCAGAGACTATAAAACCCATCTCCCAGAAGCATGTGGCCACTTTTGCGACTGCGTGAAATATTATCTCATTCTTACTTTGGACAAAATGGCAGGCTACCTAATATAACCTGCCCTCATGGCAGAGTCTGGCAAACTCCTTGTAGTGTACCCAATATGCCAAATACCAGTAACAATGATGGGTCTCATTCTCCTAACCCTGAAAGAGCCTTTAATATGGCACTTTTTAAAAAATCTCAGGGCTAGGATGAAGGAGACATTACTGGGGCCTGCTCAAGGCAATCAACGAACAAGAGGATGGTCGTGATCGTGAACTAGAACAAAAACTAAATAACTGAAACTCTTATGGCCAGGAATATGTGAATATATGAATAATATGTGAATATTATGGTCAGAGTGAAAATATGTGAATAACATGTGAAAAATGGTTATTTAGAACCAGTTACAACATCAGGAAAAAAAATCACCAGCCAGAGAAAGTACAGTGGGTAAAGATCTTGCATTGCATGCCATAACCCAACATTTGATCCCTGATGCCATATTATCCCCTGAGCTCCTCTAGGAGTGACATCTGAACAGGAAGCCAAGAGTAAATCTGAAGCACAGTGGGGATGGCCCCAAGAACCAATGGAAAAAAAATAGAAACCAGAGACAATAAGATATTTCATTAAATCAAAGTATGGATACATATCTAATTAATTCTCTGAAGATTTGAAGATTGCAGGTTTTCTAGACTGAATGAGGTTAAAAGTACAGTTTCACTGAGCATTTGAGGCATGAAAGAACAAAGTTTTGGTTCAGAGACTTAATTTGAATCAAACTAAAAACAGACCTGAAACAAGGAACTGAATGCAGATAATTTAATTGGGTTTTGATACCAAGAATTACAAATGAGCAGGATAGAATAAAAGGAGAAAAATCCAATATAAAAAATCTTTTTAATCATTCAAATGGGGAAGAGAACAATCAATTCTGCTTCTAAGTATTTCTCTCCTGCATGGTACAAGGAATTGGATGAAGCTAAACTATTCTTGTAGAAGTATTCTATTGGGCCAGAGAGCTAGTACTGTCATTAATGCTCTTATACAATACCAACTCAGTTCAAATTCCAGCACCACTTAAGGTCACTCAATCAGAGCGAGAAGTAAGCTCTGAACATCATCAGATATGACTAAAGCACTCACCCAGTCAAAAAAAGAAAAGTAAAATCAGGCAGGACTTTATAAGAAGAAAAAAATATGAGCTCATAAAGAACTCTATAACTCTATAACTGGTACAGAACATTATAAAAAATGTTATAAGGTGTGAAGATAATCAACAGATCTTTTACTTAGAATCCACCACTTGCTCTATTAAGATGCATATAAAATCCCTAAGTAGTTTCCCTCACCAGCTCTTCAAAATGTTTGCCATGTCAAAATAGCAGAGATTTAATACAAGATCTGCTATACCATTGGTAGTTTCACTTCAGTTCCCAAATTCAGAGTTGGCATTGATCGTCTCTCTCTTGCCCTGTCTAGTATGTCTAAAACCTTCATCTCTTAGGGGCCTGGGTCATGGCAGACTGATTAAGTCACAGTAAATTGCCAACTTATGTTACAAACAGGCTTGCTTGAACCAAGAGATACCAAAATGAACTTCTTGAATTGAAGCCTGTTCATATCTGTATGCCCATTAGGCAGCAGTGATTTATCAGGGGACATTTACTCACCTCATTTTAGAAGTCATTTTTATGCCTACTGGTCAACTGCCTTGAAGCCAAATTAATTACATGGAAGTTGTAGCTTCTAGCACAGTGGAAACATTCCTGTCCTCCCTGGTAGAAACTCTTTCACAGACACTAGAATTTGTAATCCAGCAGAGATTTAAATTAGAAGGCTGGGAAACTCAAGAAATGAGCTATAGCATAATCTAAGCAATTTTTCTTATATTGATAAAGTAATTTATAAACCAGTTGTAAGATTGATTTACTACTCTTTAGTGATTCTATCTATGAAACCAATGGTATGAACTGAGGTATAAGTAAAATATAGCAGAGAGAGATATGGCAGCCATCTGGGTTTTCCATTACCTTCTTTATGCATCTTAGCTAGATTGACATCAACCCACAGTCAATTACATATTTTTTACTGTACATTGGATTGTTGCTATTACTCTGATCATCTAAGGGTTAGTGATTTGATGAAACCCAGTTAGTAATGAAGAGTTCTGTTAAACACCTCAGTGACTACTGTAGTCCACTAGCTTTCCAAGAACACATTTTCTAATGTCAAGTTGTTTTGCTAAAGAGATCATGACCTTGCTCTAGAATATTAGAGGTCTTTTATAAACTTTTCCAAAACTCCTTAAAATATTCTTATCTTGTGCCTTCTCTTAGATCCCACTTGAAATTAGCCGTTTTATGAGTCACTAGATAAATGGGTTTACTCATTTTTCCAAATTGGAATATTGCTACTTTCAAATTTTTAAGATGCCTGTTGAATACCAATTACTCTCCCTCCCTTCCTCTCTCGAAAAAAAAAAGTAAGAGTGATTATTATAGATACTCAATAATCTAAGAAAATTATCAGAAAATCTTCTGAATATTTTAAGGGTTTATCACAATTTCTGACCATCAAATGATTTTTAGGGCATCTAAAATATAATTTCCTATTTACTAGATCATGATAATTAATTTATTTATCAAGGATTATGTCCTTGGAGTCAAAAGATTAAAGTCATCATAGACTATATACTGTCTCTGAGATTAAGACATTAAATATAATTCTACTGTGATAAATATGTCCTGATTTTATTTCCATATCAATGCAACCTGCCTTTTATTATCTTTGTTTATAGAGATTAAAAATAATTTATATCTTTATCAACAATAGCCTCACACTATCAGACACTGATGATTTTATTCAGTAAGTTTGAAATTTGTGATTTTCATGAAACATATCAAGTGAATAGTTACAAAATAGGGATTACTTCCTCTCTATCTTTAAAACGTTAAGAGTTATGCTAAACTGTGTTTGAGATTTGATATTAATTCTAATTTACATGGATAGAGAAACAAATTCAGAAATTTTACTTGACCATTTCTTTTTTTTTCCTAGCTTTTTGTTTCTGACATGCCTCCAACAGTGCTCAGAAGTCACTCTACTGTGTTCAGGAAGCCATGCAATGTGAGGCATTGAACTCCTTCTGTGTGCAAAGCATGAGAATGAGATTATTTTTTACTTTCTCTGGCCTTTAACTTGCCATTTCTACCTTAGTTATCTCCACCCAACAGATATCAGAGCTAATGTCACCATGTTATGAAAAAAATGAAAATTATGAAAAATTATGCCAGTTATGAAAAATTCATTTCAATTATGCACTAAAGTAGCAGATAAAGAACCATATGGTATTCTCCAGAACTACTGAAAACTAATACTGGATCTAGGGCTCTAAATCTTCCCTTACTTTAATAAATCTTCACATTAGCAAAAACAGGAATGGGGATAGGAGCTTGACAAAATTTGAGCTCCTGGATATCAATAGCTCTTATGTATTTCTGGTTGCTAAGATGAAGTTTATCTAATAAATACATGAATGCCCTTTGGGAAAGAAGTGGTGAATGTTTATTTGATATACTACACCTGTGTTGGAATTCCTCCTGAAGCGAATTCTGTCCGTGGTACAGAGAACTCACTCTAACTAGAAATTTAATAAAAAGACTGTATTTTTCACTGTGGTATTGACCTTAATATTCTATTAACCTTTCTTTAATCTTTTTGAAGATAAGTCAACTGTTATAGTTTCATTTTGCTCAATGTAAGTACAATATTTTTATTTGATATGACTTTTATTTATGTATGGATACTATTTACGGAAACTGGCAATAATCAAAATTCCTTTTCACATAGTCATAACATTCTCAAATTCAAAATCTAACCTACAAAATCATACTGAATACAAAATACTTTCAGTTGGTGAAGAAAATTTGTATCTTTGTTGCACATATATCTTGTCTCTATTAGTGTATTTTTCATTAGACATTTCCACATGTAATATGGGTTCCCTATTTATCATTCTGGCTTCTTCTCATAGTAATTGCATCTATCTTTTTGATGCTGTTCATATGCCCCTATCTGGCTTGTCCCCTTCTGGATTCTATCATCACCATTCACTTTAGGGAGCCCAGCTGCATTGAAATGTTTCCTGCCATCAAACCTAGTGCAAAGAAGTCAGCCATTACTGAGCTGATTAAAGATGTAAGTTTTCCTTGATCTTTCATTGCCATTTATCACTTAGCAAATGTACTGTCAAGTGTGTTCAACTCCATTCCACAAGAAAACATATTTAGTATTCCTCTCAACTTGTCAACCTGGAGGACAGCAGCCTGGAACAACATCAAATACCAGTTACCTTCTTTCTACCTGACAGATAGACAGAAAGGTAAAACTAGATTCAGAAATTATTTATTTTCAGTAGTATTTGTTCCTCTTCTGTTTGTTTTTGAATAAAACTGACCCTCCTTTATATATTCTCAATAGAGCATAAATACTCATTTGATGTACAGCACTAATTGTTCTCAAATACTTTCTAAAGAGGCATAAAAAAGGTTTTATATGTACATATTTAATGTATAAAACTAAGTTAGTAAATAAAAATACATCTATCAAATTGCCACCACTATCATAGACATACATATCACCTTTTTAAATTTTACAATGATAATTTTTGTGTATGTTAAGAGCACAAGATTATCTTAGCAATCATTTTTGTATATTATACAGTGTTTACAGCTATAGGAACTGCATTGATTTGCAGATATCCGGGAACATGTTTACCCTATGTTACTGAAACTATTTAATTTTATCAAAGTCTCTATTTTAGACTTCTATGAACATTCTATTCTCTGCTTCTATGAATCTGACTCCTTATATTCCACATATAAATAATACCATTTATTTTTTATCTTTCGGTACCTGGTTTGTTTCACTTCTCATAATATTTTCCAGATCCAGGGGTAGGTCGCACATTTCCTCAAAATCCACTATATAAATACACATTTTACACATTTTGTTCTGTATACAAGTATTCTAAATTACTCATTTTCCAGGATGTTTATGTTTGCCAATTAGAATCCTGTCCCTTGAAAATCTTGGAACTACTCAGCAAAGGAGGCATGAGAAATGGGAAAGAGAATATAGTGGATAGGGTGACTGTCTTGCATGCAGCTGACCTGGGTGTTATCCCAGGCACCATATCTGGGCCCCAGACCCCACCAATGATCTCTGAGAACAGGTGGGCATTACCCCCAAACAAGCAAACTAACAAACAAAGAGGCACTGTACGGTAAATGCATTAAAAAGTTGTTTGTATATATCAATGAGGACTACATATCACACATGATTCTGACCAGAAATAAAAAGGAGGGGAACTTGAGGTTTATATGTCTGGGTGTTTTTCTAAAGAAAAAAATTACATATGGTTTTCCCAAGAACCATTTAACCACCTTCTCCAAGAACACTGACAGAAAGACCTGATAAAATTTTACCCAGGTACATAGAATGTTGGACAAGGTCACCTTCCCCTTTCCTGTTTTAACAAATCCTAAGAGGACACAGAAAAGGTTGGGGGGCAGGCAAAGAGAACAAGCCTACGGACTCCAGATAAAGGAAAATGGGGATGAGTGGAAAAAGAGATTATCCATTATAATGTTAATGCCTCAAGACATGGAAATAAGTTTAACAGGATATTATCTTTTTAGCATGAATCCCTATTATCTCAAAATAAAATACATATTCTCTCTCAATGTGATGGTATCTAGAAACTTTTTGTTCTTCTTGAAATATTTATTTAGAATATCATCTATTCCAGCACCAATTTTTAGGCAGAGCATTGTAACCAATTATCTTTCATAATCACCTCAAAGGGCAAGGGAGGGATTTTAATACCTCATATAAGATTTTTTAAATGTGAAAGCAATTTTTGTTAGAAAGCAGAGACTGCAAATTATCTGAAAAGGAACAGGTATTAAATATTTTTAGCTTTGTTGGTGATATAAATTATTTTTCAGTGGTTCAGCCCTACTGCCATGGTGCAAAGGCAGCATAAAACAACATATAAACAAAACAGCACAGCTGTGAAACAATAAAATTTTGTATGTATGAAAAGTGGACATGACAATTTTTGTTCAAGGACCATAGTTTTTCACATTCTTTTCTTTGTCTCAGAAACTCTCTTGATAATTAACACTACATGATAAGTTGTTTCTCAATAGGTGTTTTTCCCTATCAAATGTTCCATGATGAGTGGGAAGTGACTCATGAAGAAAATCAGTATATCCTGAGTTCTAAATTTAGCATCATTAATTCATCACACAATTAGTTACTATATGACACATTTGTGCCTATCACCACTCAAATGTGCTGACACAATAAAGATTAAAGATTCCCTACTGGCTCTCAGGAAGTTTAGAGTTGGATGATGACCTCTGGATAAAAAGAAAATTAAGTTATATGGATCTGCTAATAGAGGTTTGTTTAGAATTCAAAAGTGACAGCACACTTTCAGCATAGCCCTGCTAAACACAGGTGCTGGAGGAATGAGTTTGATGGTGGGGTGAAGATTGGTGTTTATTTCCAATTATTCAGAAGACTCAAGAACAGCTTTTTATCATTGCTTCTTCCTTTCTCTCATGGGGGAGAAATTATGCTATTTGAAATGATGCTTGTGCTCAGAATTCTTCAGATCTCTCACATGGTTTTGGCTTCTACCCGAATGTTGGTTTCACTCTTAACACGAAGCTGAGTGCTGGTTTACATGGACTCTTTTTTTCCTACGCTGTTACAACAGTAGATTAAGATTCCAAATTTTGTTGAGTTTTATTTTTCACACACGAAAATGTCAGCTTTTGAGTGCTAAAACATATGAGTGCTAAGAGTCAGATAAAATGTGTATGAGACATTTTACACAAGGTGATTTCACTTATAATGCTATGAACAATCTCCAGTGCTAGGAACTCCATTTGACAGAATATGGAGCTGACGCTCAGAGATTTACTAGTTCAACCAGTAACTACAACCTACGATACAAATGGATGTCTGTGATATTTTAGATCCTTCCCTTCTTTCCAAATATTTTGTTTCCCCAGATTTCCAACAGAGTAATGTATATTATGCTCAGAATCAAGTAATAAGCACTTGCAAAAATAATGAGGAGCTAATTAACGTTAAAGAGCCTACATACGTATGTCAACTTAGAAAGGAAAGTTAAAAATCAATAGGCTGTGTTGGTAGAAAAGTAGAATAAGAAATGATAGATTTAAATTGAGTTACAGACGACTGCATATGAGAGAATGAGAGAGAAATCCTACTGTAGTTCTGGTTTTCATCATGACCAAAACAAGATAATGTGTTAGAATTTATTGTGTTGGTTCCTTGAAATGCGTAAGTGGAATTCAGTTATATTATGCTGAATGGAAATGAAATGAATCTTAGTTTTGTTTTCCAACTCTATATATTTAATTTTTAATTAAAGGTGCCACATTTGAAAATTTTCATGGGATTTCTCTAAGCTTAATGCTTGGGGACCATGTGGTGCTGGGGATTGAACTTCCTTGGTTTCCAGTATACCTAGCATTTATGCCATCCCTTTGAGTTCTTTCTCCTGGCCCTCATTTGATTTAAATTATAATTAAAATTAAACCAGTTTCTCAAGAATAAATCACTTCATGCACCAGGTAAGTTAAAAGATATATAAGAAATTACCACTCCTGCATCATCCATTGTTTATATTTTAATAGCATTTTTTTAATTTCCCATGACTAATTTATTACCTTTGATTTACTGTGTTGGGGTAGCAAAGAATTTTTAGAGTTAATATTTGATCTTGTTTCTACTCAGACCCATGAGAACAAGGTTGTTCTGGGGTGTAACTAGCTTCTGTATAACTACCAAGGATGCACAGTCACTGATTTATTTACAATTACTGACTAGAGTAGGCAAATACCCCAGGATTTTTTCTATTCTGGTATACAAACTCCCACTATTGTTTGCTTCCAGGTGATGTAGTTTGTATTTTATGACTGGCATATCAGAAAAAAATCACTGTCATTCTCACGATGTTCTTTGTGTTGGTTTCTTGATATCAGTAAACCTCTTGGAAAGGCATTATAACTTTTAGTTGTCTTCTTGTGGTGTACACTATTACTCCTATATAATATCATTACTGCTTCTTGCCAGACTGTTCTTAGAATAAATTTCCACACATATATGAGAAGTAACTTAGTAAACCCTTGCAGAGTTTTGAAGCATCTACCCCTGGGTCACACTTTGTCCCTTTCACACTTGGGGCAGATTGACCCCTGACATTAGTGATTTATATAAGATGTAATTAAGGAGCAGTATTGAAATTTTCAGTATCTCACTCAGAAACAATAGTCTCAAATGAGTTCATTTCAAATAGCCTTGAAGAAGGCAGTCTAGACTCTCTAGAAATGAAAGGGTAAATTTTCTTTGAAAGACTTCTAGAGTTCAAAGAGATCAGTGTTCATCTGAGTGCAACTAAATGTACGTTTTCCAAATGTCAGGTTCCATACATGCTTTGTCACCCAGTACCCAGTAATGAAGGTGAGTTCTTGACAAATATTTCAGTTCAACTTAGATTTGGGGCTCAAATTTGGTTCTGCATTAAACTGTATCTACAAAATAAAAGCTACTATTTGGAGGCCATCTTAGACTCTATCCAGTTCTTAGTGCCGAAATTAGAGACCAGGGTTCTTAGTCTATATTTTCATGTAATTTGTGCTGATACCTAATTTATTCTTATTGTAACTATTACTTCTATCATTGTTAAGTGCAAGAGTACTTATTCTCTCAACACTTACCTTTGTTATTACTTTTTTGAAATTCTAAAACCTTTTCCAACTTTACTGAGGTACAATAAGCAAATATAGATTTAAGTATAATCTGTACACTGTGATAACTCAATAGACAAACTATGAAGTGATGATCACACACAAGTTAATTCACACATTCATGACCTCATGCTTTTCCTTTAAAATGTGCTCGAAAACAATGCACTGTAATGCTACCACTGCATAAGGATTATCAAAACCTCATTTATCAAAGCCTTTGAGATAATCTCTGCTTATAAATTTAATAAGATAAGATAACTAATCCCACATTTTAACATTTAAGAGTCAGTTATCTGGAAACAATTCTGCTTTAATTTGGATCCAATTAGAAATATATTCATGTTGAATATTGCAAAGATTATTATCATTATTGCATATATATATGCTACAATAGCAAAACAATTCATACCACATCTTTTTAAAAAAAATTTATTAGTGAAGCACCATGAGGTACAGTTGTAGACTTACACATTTTTCTGTTTGGGATTCAGTTATACGATGATTGAGTACACATCCCTCCACCAGTGCCCATTCTCCACCAACAACGATCCCAGTATCCCTCCCAACCCCCATCCCCCCATCCCACCCTGTGCTGTGGTTTGCAAAAGAGGCGTGGAATGGCAATCCTTATTGGTCTATAGCACAGTGGTAGGGTGTTTGCCTTGCATATAGCCAATATGGCCAACATGAGTTCAATTCCTCTGCCCCTCTCGGAGAGCCTGGCAAGCTACTGAGAGTATCTCGCCTGCATGGCAGAGCCTGGCAAGCTACCTGTGATGTATTTGATATGCCAAACACAGTAACAACAAAGTCTCCAATGGAGACATTACTGGGCCCACTCGAGCAACTCGATGAACAACGGGAGGACAGTGTTTGTTTGATAGTCTACTTTCAGCATGCATCTCATCCTGGGAGGATCCTCCCAACACCCTTTACATGGTGCTCTCTTCTCTATCTGAGCTGCCTTTTCTGCTAGTATGTGCCTGGCCTCCAAGCCATTGAGTGAACCTCCTGGTACTTATCTCAACTATTCTTGGGAGTTAGTCTCCTATTTTGTTACTTTATATTCCCCAGATGAATGCAATCTTTCTATGCTTGCCCCTCTCTTTCTGACTCATTTTACTTATCATGATACTTTCCATGTGGTACCACTTGTATGTAAAATTCATGACTTCATCTTTTCTAACATCTGCTTAGTACTCCATTTTGTAGATGTACCAAAGTTTCTTTAACCAGTCTTCTGTTCTTGGGCACTCAGGTACTTTCCAGATTTTACCCATTGTGAACAGTGCAGCAATTTTCACATCACTTCTGATAATAGAAGGTATAACTGAGAGGTAGACAGATACTATATCAGATATGGATAGTTAGTTGTTGTTACTCACCCATGCCTTGTTGTGACAGACCTGGGTTTACTGGCTGTGGCCCCCCGAAAGAAAACAAAAAAAGAAGCTATAAATTAATAATGTTGAAGAGGCAAATTACTGAAATATGGCTAATCAGAATATGCAAAATTTAAAAATACAAGGCAAATAATTGCAAGTGAGACATAATAATTATAATTTAGTACTGAAAACTACAGAGTATTAAACTTGTCATTGCATTACTTCCAATAAAGGATATAAAATATTCCTTATGGAAAGAAATTCGCGGCCGCGCAACATCTTATCAAAACTTTTTTTTATGACATCTTATTGTCTCATTCCTACTTTGGACAAACTTGCAGGCTATCGAATGTAGCCTGCCCACAGGGCAGAGTCTGGCAAACTCCCCGTGGCGTACCAAATATGCCAAATACCAGTAACAATGATGGGTCTTATTCTCCTAAAGAGCCTTGAATATAATTCCAGGGCTAGGATGAAAGAGACGTTAC
This sequence comes from Sorex fumeus, assembly GCF_029834395.1. Lineage (NCBI taxonomy): Eukaryota > Metazoa > Chordata > Mammalia > Eulipotyphla > Soricidae > Sorex > Sorex fumeus. Next base: position 13,916,320 of record NW_026606060.1, read on the forward strand.
TGGGGCCTGCTCGAGGCAATCGATGAATAACAGGATGATGAAATGAAATGAAATGAAATGGAAAGAAATGAAATTATGTGGTCAAGGTGTAAAATAATTTGGAATAAGGGAATACATAACTGAAAAATTTAAAAAGAGGTTATTTAAAAGAACAGAAAAAATAGACAAGATCCTGGAAGTTGTTTCTGGAATCTTCAAAATAGTATAATTTTATATCTGAAAACAGATTAGATGTGTGTAATCATTTTATCCAGTGCATTTTCATCCTTAGTTTTATAAGTTTTGTCAGTAATTAGTTACTATCACTGTCCTCCCATTGTTCATTGATTTTCTCAAGCAGGCCCATTAACGTCTCCATTGTGAGACTTAGTTGTTACTGTGTTTGGCATATCGAATACAACACGGGGAGCTTGCAAGTCTTTGCCAGGCGGACGAGATACTCTCGGTAGCTTGCTGGGCTCTCTGAGAGGGAAGGAGAAATCGAACTCGGGTCGGCTATGTTGACTGCGTGCAAGGCAAATGGGCAGCCCCATAAACATATATAATTAAAGGAAACAAATAAACAAAAGAAGCCATGGAGGGGTATAATGTAGAAGAGTTTTTACATCAGCAATGATTTGGAGTATGTTGGAAAGGTTGGAGGCACTCAGTGAGTAGGTACAATGAGAGGAGCAAATGTAAATTTGTATGTAAGTCTCCTAGACAAAATGAGAACGTCCCAATCGCACATTTTCAGTGACTCTGTTGCTCTATATCTGTGTTACTGAGGATGCATAATGGAATTGGGTTTTCAGAATTTTCTCGTTCAGAAACAAAGAGCTTGATGGACATAGCAGCCATCTTGCTTACTGTTCCCCACTAATTTCCTTAAAGAGTTTTGCATAGGTAGAAATTAAATAGCACTGTAGCACTGTCCTTCTTTGTTCATCCATTTGCTCGGGTGGGCACCAGTAATGTCCCCATTGTGAGACTTGTTACTGTTTTTGGCACATCAAATACATCATGGGTAGCTTTCCGGGCTTTGCTGTACAGGCAGGATACTCTTCGTAGTTTGCCGGACTCTCCAAGAGGAACGGAGGAATCAAACTAAAAATTAAGTGATTCTTGGGAATGCAGCTTTCAATATTCTACTTTTAGTGGTTCAGAGCAGTGAGTAAAAATGGACACAGGGTGAGTAACAACAACTAAGTAACTATCACACTGGAAATTTAAATACACAATTTAACATAATTAGGTTTAAATTTAGCTGCCTGAGAGATTTAATCTACTGCCTCATCATATACAAGTTAGGAATAACCTCTACTGTTGAAACTTCACCTCTGAGTCATCATGACAGTGTGTTTGAGATTCAAATTACGTTGTCAAATATATGGCTACAATTTATACAAGTCATATTATTTGGAAATATTAGCTCTGACAATTATAGGTTAACAATTTAATTAACTTGTATATGTAGATGTATGACTTACAAGCAGATTTTTTCTTTGAGGGGGTTAGCTTTCTTAATTTTTTTTAATTAGTTTTTTTGGAGGTTTTGGAGAGAAGGGGGGGGAGAGAGAGAGAGAGAGAGAGAGAGAGAGAGAGAGAGAGACTAGAGAGTAACCTACTCAAAAGGGAGCGTGGGTTTCTCCAATGACAAAGAGAGATCCTACACATATCCCAGCATTAGACATTCACTGTCACTGTCCTCCCGTTGTTCATTGATTTGCTCAAGTGGGCCCAGTAACGTCTCCATTGGAGACTTTGTTGTCTCCAATGTTGTGTTTGGCATATCGAATACATCACGGGGAGCTTGCCAGGCTCTGCCATGCGGGCGAGATAGTCTCAGTAGCTTGCCAGGCTCTCCGAGAGGGGCAGAGGAATCAAACTCGGTCGGCCATGTTGGCTGCGTACAAGGCATATGCCCTACCGCTGTGCTATCGCTCCAGCCCAGCATTAGACATAAAAAATGAAAATACACATCACAGGAGGAGGGGAGATGTGGGTGATACATGTGCTCAGGTAGCATATCTGTTACCTGTCCTCCTATTGTTCATCGATTTGCTCAAGCGGGCCCAGTAACGTCTCCATCGTGAGACTTGTTGTTACTGTGTTTGGCATATCGAATACGTCACGGGTAGCTTGCCAGGCTTTGCCATGTGGGCGAGATATTCTTGGTAGCTTGCCAGGCTCTCCGAGAGGGGTGGAGGAATCAAACTCGGGTCGGCCATGTTGGTTGCGTGCAAGGCAAACACCCTACCCGCTGTGCTATCGCTCCAGCCCAGGCAGCATATGTGCCTCTTAATTTTTTTTATTTAAAAAACTATGATTTACAAAATGATTGTTAAGTTTTATTTATTTATTTTTTATGTAGGAGTACTGCTATTTATTCAGCCACTGATTGAATTGTGCTTGAACCCCACCTTACTTTTTTTTCATTTTTTATAATTTTATTGAATCACCGTGAGGGCAGTTACAAAGCTTTTGGGTCTAAGTCTCAGTCATACAATGAAACACCTGTACCTTCACCAGTGCCCATTCTCCACCACCAAAAACCCAGTATACCCCCATTCCACACCCTCCCCCTACCTGTGGGGCAGATGATTTCCACATTACTCTCTCTCTCTACTTTGATCACATTCAATATTTCAACACCAGACCCACCATTAATATTTGATATTTTACCCCAACACTCAGATCTGCTGAAAAGCCAACAGTAGACAATTTGTGTTCTATTGCTGGTTATGAATAACATATGATGTCACGTGACTGCAGTAGTGCCATGTGATTTTGAAATTCCAAAATTTTAACACTTAAATCTGGAGCCCATGTTGGCTGCATGCCAGGCAAACGCCCTACCGCTGTGCTATGGGCTGGAGCGATAGCACAGCGGTAGAGCGTTTGCCTTGCACGCAGCCAACATGGCTGACCCGAGTTCGATTTCTATGCCCCTCTCAGAGAGCTCGGCAAGCTACCGAGAGTTTCTCGCCCTCACGGCAGAGCCTGGCAAGCTCCCCATGACGTATTCAATATGCCAGACACAGTAACAACAAAGTCTCCAATGGAGACGTTACTGGGCCCACTTGAGCAAATCGATGAACAACGGGAGGGCCTTTACCTTTACCTTTAAATCTGGAGGGATTTCTGCCAAAAGACACTGGGTTTCAAGATTTGCTCCTGAGTCTCTGGGATCATGGCCATTGAGCAGCTTGATGTGGAGCCAGAGAGGCCGTTCGTGGGCGATGACTTGGGGTCTCGTTGGGGTGGGGAGGACAGGACCAACTCCACCCCCATCCCATGAGACTCTGCATGTCTAATCACTAGGGGCCCAAACCTGACTGTTGAGTGGCCTCTGAAGGATGGCGGCCACTGGGCCGCCGGGGGAAACAGGCAAAAGCACAAAACCTATTCCTACCTGGGTTGGCACAGTACCAGTAACCTACTGTAGGGACCGGGTGCATTTCTGCCAAAAGCCACTGGGTTTCGAAATTTGTTTCTGAATGTCTGGGATCATGGCCATTAAGCGGTTAAATCAGGAATTTGGGGGTATCTGGAAGCCTGAAGGCGTCATCAGGCTGCTGATGCACTTGCCTCACAGTTACAGATTGACCTACTGGCGGCACCATACCCCCTTGTTAAGTTTTAACCACATAATGTTCTATCATCCATCACCAGTGTCAAATTCCCTGTACAAGTATTACTAAGTTTGCTTTTTTATGTTTGTAAAAGTGAGTTTATTTATGTTATTCAGTTCCTGTGACGTGTCAACAGTCCATGATATATATATGTATATATGTATATATATATACACACATATATATGTACCCTGTTAAAATTGATGTTCTTGCTGGTAATTATGACGATTACTCTGCTGTCTGTAAAAGTGGTAGCATATTTTTCATAGTGAAAGACTTTAGGCTTTCACTCATACTTTTATTTATTTATTTATTTTGCTTTTTAGGTCTCACCCAGTGGTGCTCAGGGGTTACTCCTGCACTCAGAAATTACTCCTGGCGGTGCTCAGGGGAACCTATGGGATGCTGTAAATCAAACCCAGGTCGGCCACATGCAAGGCAAATTCCCTACCCGCTGTGCTATCACCCCAGACCTCAATCATACTTTTAAAGTGATCAAATTCCCTAAATGTGAAGGATACCTCTGGGGAAGGGTGTAACTGATACAGAAAAATCTGCTTTGGAAACCCTAAACATATCTTTGTATTTTGGAGGTATGGTGGGTAAAGGATAAAAATAATGGTCAAGTATTGATTATCTACTGGTGCTTATTTGATAGGTATAGAAATGATATAGTTTAATTAAGAAAATTTTTATTTAAGATGGAGAAGTTTACAGGCTAACTAGAATGTGACTGAAATTGTCCTTGAGTACCTGTACAAAGAAAACTACAAAACGCTACTTCAGGAAATAAAAGAGGACACGAGGAAATGGAAAAATATCCCCTGTTCATGGATTGGGAGAATTAACATTGTCAAAATGGCAATACTTCCCAAAGCACTGTACAAATTCAATACGATCCCTATTACGATACCCATGACATTCTTCAAAGAAATGGATCAAACATTCCTGAAATTCACATGGAACAAAAGCCCCCACGAATAGCTAAAGCAATTCTTGGGAAAAAGGAAATGGGAGGAATCAACCTCCTTAACTTCAAACTCTACTAAAAAGCAGTAATAATTAAAACATCATGGTACTGGAACAAAGGCAAAGCTGTAGACCAATGGAACAGGGTTGAATATACTGACATCTCCCCCCAAGCATATGATCATCTAATCTTCGATAAGGGGGCAAGAAAAGTGAAGTGGAGGAGGGAACAACTCTTTAACAAATTGTGCTAGCAAAACAAGATGGCTACATGCAAAAAAGTGGGCTCAGATCTCTGCCTAATGCCATATACAAAAGTAAGATCAAAATGGTTTAAAGACCTCAACATCAGACCAGAATCCATAAGGTTAATTGAAGACAAAGTTGGCAAAAACCTCCATGACATTGAAGCTAATGGTATCTTCAAAGATGTCACGCCACTGTCCAAGCAAGTGAAAACAGAGATAGACAAATGAGACTAGCTTAAACTAAGAAGCTTCTGCACCTCAAAAGAAAACAGTGACCAAAATACAAAGAGAATCTACAGAATGGGAAAGGATATTTGCTGAATACACATCCGACAAGGGGTTGATATCAAGGATATATAAGGTACTTGTTGAACTCCACAAGAAGAGAACATCTAACCCCATCAAAAAATGGGGCAACGAAATGAACAGAAACTTTCTCAAAGAAGAAATCCGAATGGCTAAAAGCTACATGAGAAAATGCTCTACATCATTAATAATCAGGGAGATGCAGATCAGAACAACAATGAGATATCATTTCATACCACAGAGACTGGCTCACATCCAAAAGAACAAAAGCAACCAGCACTGGCGCGGATGTGGCGGGAAAGTGATCCTCCTTCACTGCTGGTGGGTGGGAATGCCGACTGATTCAGCCCTTTTGGAAAACAGTATGCATGATTCTCAAAAAATTAGAAATTGCACTCCCATTTGACCCAGCAATACCACTCCTGGGAATGTTTCCCAGAGATGCAAAAAAGTATAGTCGAAGTGACATCTGCACTTGTTTGTTCATTGCAGCACTCTTTACAATAGCCAGAATCTGGAAAAAACCTGAGTGCCTGAGAACAGATGACTGGTTAAAGAAACTTTGGTACATCTACACAATGGAGTACTATGTAGCTGTTAGAAAAGATGAAGTCATGAAATTTACATACAAGTGGTACTACATGGAAAGTATCATGCTAAGTGAAATGAATCAGAAAGAGAGGGATAGACATAGAAATATTGCATTCATCTGGGGAACATAAAATAACAAAATAGGAAACACCCAAGAATAGCCGAGATAAGTACCAGGAGGTTTAGTCCATGGCTTGGAGGCCAGCCACACATGCTAGGGGAAAAGGCAGCTCAGATAGAGAAGGGAGTACCAAATAAAGGGTGTTGGGAGGATCCTCCCAGGACGGGAGAAGCATGCTGAAAGTAGACTATACACCAAACATAATTGCTACTCAATGCCTCTTTTGTAAACCATGACACCCAAAAGGATAGAGAGAACAAAAGGGAATGCCCTCCCACAGAGGCAGTGTGGGATGGAGGGAATGGGGGGTGGGAGGGATACTGGGACCCATGGTGGTGGAAAATGGCACTGGAGGAGGGATGGCTACTTCATCATTGTATAATTGAAACCCAAGCACAAAAATTTGTAAGTCTAAAACTGTACATCATGGTGTTTCACGAATAAAAATTTAAAAAAAGAAATCGTCCTTGTGAAAATAATATTATTTATATACAACAGAGCTTCATTCCGTGTGGAAAATGAGGGTGACTAGACAAAATAAAGATTTTTCTAAGCAAACATAAATTTAGGAGAGAATATACAGTTATAAATTGGATTACAGTGTTTATTTTCCTTTTCTATCACCCTTTTCTCTACTCCTCCATTAGGAAGTTTTGAAATTTCTAGAAAAAAGTTTCTATATTTTATTTCTTTATTGAGAAAAAACTCCACCCACTTACACATATTTCATAAATCCTAAAAACCTATCTGTAATCTTTGACTCTTCTCTCTAGGTTTTTAATCTTTCAAGATATTCCATACACCAATTAAACTTGTTCTAACTCAAGCCCTATGCCGCCATCATATAATCATTGGTAGGCTGTCACAATCAAGGCTGGAGATTGATTCCTTTGTGTAGATGTACAAAAGTTTTTTTAACCAATCATCTTTTGTGCGGCACTTGTGTTGTTTCTAGATTTTGGCTATTGTGAATAGTGCTGCAATGAATAGATAGGTACAGATGTTATTTCTACTGTGCTTTTTTGAATCCTTGGGATATATTCCCAGAAGTGGTATTGTGGGGTCATATGGAAGCTCAATTTCCAATATGCAGCTGTTAGGAGAGATTAAGTCATGAAATTTGCTTATATGTGGATAGACATGGAGAGTATGTATCATGCTAGGTGTAATGCGTCAGAAAGAGAGGGACAGGCATAGAAGGACTGTACTCATCTGTGGGGTATAGAATAACAAAACATGAGGCTGACACCCAAAGACAGTAGATTCAAGGGCCAGGATGATTGTCCCATAGCTGGAAGCCTTCCTCATGAGTGGAGGGGAGAAGCAGATGGAATAGAGTAGAGATCACTAAGAAAATGACAGCTGGACAAATCAGTCAGTCTGGGAGATGTGTGCCGGAAGTAGAAAATGGACCAAAAATGATGACCTCTCAAGTGTCTATATTACAAACCATAATGCCCCAAAGTAGAGAGGGAGTATGGGGAATATTGTCTGCCATGGAGGCGGGGATAGGGTGGGAAGGGGGGTTATACTGGGGAGATTGGTGGTGGGGAATGTGCACTGGTGGAGGAATGGGTGTTTGATCATTGCGTGATTGTAACCCAAGCATGAAAACTTGTATCTTTCTCATGGTGATTCAATAAAAATAGAATTAATTAATTAATTAATTAAGGCTGGGGATTGATGTCTATAAGCCACAGCTATGATGGAAATTATTAAAGCTTTATCACTACAGGCAGTATCAATTTCTTTGAAGAGTCAGTACAAACCATAAAGATAGTGCATCCTTCTCAAGAAATAGATTCTACTTTTAAAACTCCAAAGTATCAGATCCAGAAGAAATGCCCTTGGCAGAGAATATGTTGGGTTAATTTTCATCCAGGCACTGCTACTCTGATATTCTTCACTAGATTTTTATTTAATTTGGTCTTCAAAGTATCCTTTGAAGTCATGTTTGCTCAACTCTGGGATTCTGAGACTAGCAACTCTTGATCATTAGTCTTCTTTTATTGTTACTTCACAACAACATGGGTCTCTGAACTTGTCTGTTACCATTTGTAAGTCAATTCCTGCCTCTGTATCAGCCAATAGGCATTTCCTCCCCTTTTTCTTAGATCCTATGGGGGCAAAAAAGGAAGCTATAACATTTCCAGCACTTAAATTTAAAAAAAATGAAAACAATTTCACTTAGTCTTTTTAGCTTTGACTAAAACCCAGTGGGAAATTTAACTTTGATTAAAATTCTTTAGATCAAATAAAAACAGAAGCAAAAATATATACTATATGTGCAATCACACACAAACACATAATATGCACTTAATATACACCAATCTTGACAATGGAAGAAATCTATATAATGGCCAAAGTAAGTTATAATATGTACATTAAACCATATGTTGGCTCCTTAATTAATGGGAAATAAAGAAAAACAGTAAGCGAATAACAAATGACCAAAGGCAATTAGAGAATTGGCCTACAAAATTGAGCTTACCTGCAGTGTGTGTGTGTGTGTGTGTGTGTGTGTGTGTGTGTGTGTGTGTGTGTAGGGTAGCTGCAGGGGCTGAGATTTGAGATGATGATCTTGGGGCATGGGTGGAAGCAACGAGCATCCTGGTGGTAGATGCAGTGCTGGAACAATGCATTCACAAACCCTATTACTAATAGTATTGTAAGTCATGGCATTTCACATGAAAAGAGTCATAATTAGCGAGAGGGGTAGAAAACCAGCTTTGGGAGAAGAGTAGAAAAACAGTTCTAGTGCCAGTACTGATCCTTGCATGCAAAAGACATTCCATGACTCCCCAGGGCCTGAGGGAACATGGATACAGCTCTGGTGGCCTCCCACATTGCAGGGCCTGAGCAATTCTGCCCAGTTCATGCTGGACACAACTTTGCACACCCACATTGCCAAGCCACTGGAGCCAGTGGGTGATTGTGTTAATTAATCTTGAACAGCAAAAAATATGTTTATCATATATTTCATGTCTTCGGGTAGGGTGCTTGCCTCTCATACTGCTGACCCACATTCAATTCCTCTGTCCTTCTCGAGAGCCTGGCAAGATACTGAGAGTATCTTGCCCTGTAGGGAAGAGCCTGGCAAGGTACCCAGGGCATATTCAATATGCCAAAAAGAGTAACAGCAAGTCTCACAATTGAGATGTTACCATTATCTGCTCCAGCAAATCAGTGAACAAGAGGAGGACAGTGCTACAGTGTTACAGTGATTTTAATTCTATATATCAGTTTCCTAACTTAAAAGTTTGTTCATGGGCTGAGAAGCTGGCTCTGTGATAAGATCACAGACATTTTGTGAAACTTTTGGTTTCATCCCTGGCACAGAAAAACCAAAACAAAAATCTTTGTTCTGATTACAGTAAGTATGAATCCAGGGAGCTACCATTTTATAATTCTGTCCAATCACAGCTCCACACAAGTGTTGAGATATTATATTTCAATGCCTTAGAATTTGAGGAAAAATTTAACAAACCCTGTTTAAAAAACTTCCTATGCCTTCGGAGTAAAATTAAAAAAGAATTTTATTTTAGCAAGATGTAAATCTTGATCGCTAGATTGAAATATGCTTAGAATATTTCTAAATGAGTATTTTTGTTAATTTCTTTTCTGACAAACCTAAGTTCCCAACATCACTGAACCTTGCTCTTGTGATGGCAATTACTTGTACAAAAAACTCATTTGGTTTCTGATGATAGGAAGAACTGAATCTTGGAAGTAGCATGCCAGTAAAAAAATTAACAACTATCTGGTAAAAGTTAAATATGACTACAGTGTTTGCCCATTTCCTTGGCACAATCATGCCTATATTTCAAATTGTCAGAAAACATCACCAAAAACAGATGAGATGCACGTATCATTTCTTGCAAACTAGCAGGACTTAAGTTGTCTCATACACCACTGATGCTCAATAAGAATGTCATTGAACTAAGTTCAAAAATTTGTCTTATTCTATATTTGTTTAATAATATCTCTAATTATTGTGTTACTTTATTTTCTATTTTGCAACTTCCTGAAAATTGTACTATGCTCTTCAGTGGTTTTCCAATTTAGCTCTATGGACCAGAGCTTGACCGCAGGTAATAAAAATGTTGAAAGACTGTTCTATGCAAGTTGCCAGAACTTACCATTCACAAAGTATCATGCATCTAGTGTTCAGTCATATAGTTTCAGTTAGAAGTAACTTATCTATTTTCACTGAAGTATATACAGTGTACAGATCTTAAACATTTCTTCAAAATTAAAGCAATCCCATAAAGAGGGCCAAGAAAAGTAAGTTACTATCTTTTCCAAGAAGCGTATGTTTGGCCTGCCAACCATGATGTTTTGTAGATCCCTAGTAAAACGTTTCACTTTTTGTGGCAGAGTGGGGGCACACCTGGCAGTGTTCAGAGATTATTTATAGCTCTGTTCTCATGGATCACTCCCTGAGGTGAATAGTGATCCACTTGTGGTGCAGGGTTGACCACACACACTTTTTTCTTACATGAAGCAAAATGGGGGAATCTGTATAGGAGACAGTTATTTTTATTTTTTTAATTTTGTTTTGTTTTGGGGTCACACTGGCTGGTTCTCAGGGCTTATTAATTCTCCACACTCAGAAATCACTCCCGGCAATGCTTGGGGAACCATATGGGATGCCAAGGATTGAACCCAGGTCTGCTGTGTGCAAGGCAACACTCTCCCTGCTCTACTATCGCTTCAGCCCCAGGATATAGTTATTATTTAAAAATTGTCTTATAATTGTAATGTAGTATGTAATTATAATAGTACATGTTATATAAACATGGATTTGTTTAGGAAAAAGTTTTCTGATTTAATATTATTCATTATTAAATATGGAACAGTTGTTAAGGGAGAGGAAACTCTCCCTCAGTCAACACTAAACTTGGTTTACTGTAATTTCTCATTCAAACAATCTGATGTACAGAAATATTTATCTTATCATTTTAAGCCCAAATATATTTATTTATATTTCACTCAAATTTAATAGCCAAAACATTTATTATACATCTTTAGATATATTTGAAATCTCCACAAAAATATCTGGAAGGAAAATCAGCTGTTATTAACTTTTGATATTAAGATTAGGTGGTCAGATTCCATGAACCATACACTAATAGACATAACTGTGACAGCAGAATTTTGTATATGATAAAATTTAAACTACTGGGGCTAATAATAGAGATAGCTTTTCTTCCATTTCTGCTCTTAAGCTTCTGATAAAGTGACAAAACCTGATCACTAAAATGTTGATAACCAATTTTTGACTAAAAATGAGTTTTCGGATGTTCCCTGTAAAGTCCACATTAACTCTCATAGGAAGTCTATAATATGTGTCTCTGGGTCTAAATTTCTTTTCCTGTATAATTTTTAATTGCTTAACCATATGTTCTGATTTCATATATATATATCAATTGTAGGGAATAAGAAGACAGACTCAGCCAGAAATAAGCCCTGAGCACTGCTGAAGATGTGACCCCAAAACCAACAACAACATCAAAAAACATACTCAGATTGATGAGGAACTTATAGTACTTCTGTCTTCAAAAAAAAAAAAATCTCAGTTCCTTCCTACTATGCTCTCAATCTCAGGAAGGAAATCATTTCATAACCATTTTACCAAATTGATTTCATTGTTCCCTTTATTGATTTATCAACAGACATACTGAGATACTGTGAAACAAATGCCAAATTCCCATAAATCAGATTGGGCATAACCACCCCCCCCAAAAAAAAAGTTTCCGCATACAGTAAGCAACAAGAGATGCTTGTTTCTTGTTTCTATCATTAAAAACCTCAGTGGTTTGGGAAAGTAATCTTTAACCTCAAATATAGAACATCATATAAATAATATTAAGTACTTCTGGAAATTACTGTGAAATTTAATTCAAAAGCCCACTCAGTCCCTTAAAAAGATAACTTCAATTTGACAATAGAAAAATTGGTCAACTCCTACAAAAATGCTGGTACTTACAGTATGGGGTACTATCTCATTGCTATTTGGATTTGGATTTTCTTGATAAGTGATGAAGAGCAGTTTTCCACATACCTATTGACCATCTGTAGATTTCCTTTGAGAAAGTGTTTACTTACTTTCTCATTTCACTGTCACTGTCACAGCCATCCCATTGTTCATCACTTTCCTCGAGCAGGCACCAGTAATGTCTCCATTCGTCCTAGCCCTGAGATTTTAGCAAGTGCCACATTGGAGGCTCTTTCAGGGTCAGGGAAATGAGACCCATCATTTTTACTGGGTTTTGGAATATCAAATATGCCATGGGGAGCACGGCAGAGTCTGGCAAGATACTTGTGGTAGCCTCCTGATTTCTCTGAGGGTGAGAACTAGACAAGATTTCACGTGGCTGCAAATGCAGCCACGCACTTCTGGGAGCTTAGTTTTATAGTCTCTGGATCTTGGCCATTGCTGGGATTACACTGTGCCATGAGGCAGTTGGTGGGTATAATGCCTAGCTACTGGAAGATGGGGGATCTGGGTGCAGGAGGCCCATCCAGATCCAAGCAGCCTTGGAGATGTCAGCCCCTGATCCCGCGCATCTGGGTTCCTCTGATGGTTCCTTCAAGTGTGAGGTTCGTTTGAGCATGTGGAGAGTGGTCTTAAGTATGGCTGTGGCTGGTTCCAGAGGTCTTCAGCTGCTGGGACTCTGCTCAGGGCAGGTAGGGAAACTCAATCCGTCCTCCTCCAAGGGGAGGATTTCTCATTTAAAAAATAATTTTTATTATCATTGTAGTTTAGGTAATAAGTTTACAACAGTTTTAATAAGGAATTTTTGTTTCTTTGGTTTTGGTATTGGTTATTAGTTTTGTATTTGGGTCATAACTGATGGTACTTAGATCTTATTCTGGTTATGTGCTCAGGGATCACTTCTGGTGATGCTCAGGGATCATATATGGGGTCTGAACCCAGGCTGGGCACATGAAAGGCAAGCCCACCAATCCCTGTACCATCTCTCTGACCCAGTTTTTTCTTTTGTTTTAATGTATAGTTACTGTTACATCCACCACTACCTTACTAGATTGAGTTGTTTTTGTTAAGTTTTGTGCTTTGTGAATCTTGGATATTAGTCCTCTGCCAAATGTGAGAAGAACATATATTTTCTCCATTCAGTATATTTATTCTAGTCATAGTTGTTTTTGAAGTGCAGAAACACTCTTTTCTTTTTTTTGAGGGGGGCGTGATACACCTGGTGATGCACAAGGGTTACTCCTGGCTCTGCACTCAGGAATCACTCCTGGCGGTGCTCAGGGGACCATATGGGATGCTGGGAATCGAACCTTGGTTGGCCGCTTGCAAGACAAAAGCCCTACCTGCTGTGCTATCACTCCTGGTGGTGCTCAGGGGACCATATGGGATGCTGGGAATCAAACCTGGGTTGGCCTCTTGCAAGGCAAAAGCCCTACCCACTGTGCTATCATTCTAGCCCTCAGAAACATTTTTTGTGGGGGTTTATGTAGTCACATTTATTTTTTTCTTCCTTTTCTTAGTCAATGGCATTGTGTGATTGATGATGACTCTTCAATATTATCAAAAGTTCGGTGTAGGGGCTGGAGCAATAGCACAGGCAGGTAGGGCATTTGCTTTACATGTGGCTGACCCAGGTTCGATTCCCAGCATTTCATAGGTCGCCCGAGCACCGCCAGGAGTAATTCCTGAGTGCAGAGTCAGGAGTAACCCCTGTGCATCGCCAGGTGTGACCCAAAATTATTATTATATTTACTATTTTGTACAGGGCTAACCAGTTTTCCTAATAATATTTCATGAGGCTTTCCTTGCTTCACCTCATCAACTTAACTCCTTGTTGAACATTGGGTATCCATATATCCGTAGATTTATCTCTGGGGTCTCAATCCAGTCCATTAATCTGGAAGTCTGCTTTTATTCTTTACCAATTTTGATTAATATATATTCCATAGGATAATTTGAAACAGGGTCATTTTAAAAGCCATATTTGTATAGAAAACCATCTGTTATTTTTTTCGGGATAGTTTGGTGTTTCACATTATGACTTAAGTGACAAAAATAATTGGCAAACCTTACTGCTGTATAATTAATATGTAACACTGAATACCTTTAAGGATAATTTGACAATATGTATATATTGTGAAATGATGAACATAAGATTGTAACTTTATTTTTATCTGAAAAATGGGGCTAATTAAGGAATATCAGAAGAATTTATAAAATCAGTCCACCACAAATCAGGTATTGACTGCAAGACAACTACTCTTATTTTTAACAGTGTGATAAATTTTGATTATCACTGTCACTGTCACTGTCCTCCTGGTGTTCATCGATTTTCTCAAGCAGGCCCAGTAACATCTCCATCATGAGACTTTGTTCTTACTGTTTTTGGCATATCGAATACATCATGGGTAGCTTGCCAGGCTTTACCATGCAGGCAAGATATTCTCGGTAGCTTGTTGGGTTCTTCGAGAGGGCAGAGGAATCAAACTCGGGTCAGCCATGTTGGCTGCATGCAAAGCAAAAACGCCCTACCTGCTGTGCTATCGCTCCAGCCCAAATTTTGATTATACAGGTTTAAAAAAAGAGGATTAATTCCAACATTAAAAGGATCTAGGTAATACATATTTATACTCAAATTCAAGAATTTACAGCCTTAGATATAGAGTTAGCTTATTTTCAGACCAAGAGTTTATAGAACAGAAAGTTATTTTGATTACAAAGTTGGAATTCATCAGATTTGCCTCTTTTCCCATGCTGGAGTCACTCATTGAGCTATGGTTCTTTGGAACACAAGCTGGTTGGCCTCTCTGAGATATGATCTAGAAAGACCTGCCTTGCCCTTTTCTAGTGAAGTAAAAGATGGCATGATTGATTTCAGAAGTAATAGCAAAAATGCTCTAGGGATAAAATGAAATGAATGCTTGATCCTTGCCATAATCCTCGGAAACATTTAACACTGGAATTTTCTGCTAGTAAATATTATTGGAGAAGTCAAGTTTTTGAACTCCAAGGAATCTTTGTGTCCCTTTCCTTGTCTATAAAGTCATAAGTGAGACTTTATTTTATTTTCCTACCTTTACTCTATTAAATACTATCTGGATAGAATCTGGCTTGTTATTTACTCCGGGGTACATATGCTATTGGGAGTACAATACAGGTGTTCTATTGCAAAGTAACTATGAGTTTCCCTATTTGACTGAAAGAATCTAATAAAACTAGGATATTCTTAGTGTAAAATAAGTTTGTATAAGGCTTTTTCCTCACATTCTCAGGGACAGAAGAGAGGGTATTCTAATTTTGGTTTGGATTTCATTTTGGTTTCATCACTTACCAACCTGAACACAATAACCAAATATTAAAACTCTATAATCTCATTTTTTTTTCATCTGCAAAATAAGAATAAAAGTGGCTTTTTCATAGTCATGCTGAATTAAATGATGCAATAGCACTGCGCTGTAGCACTGTCCTCCTGTTGCTCATCAATTTGCTAGAGTGCTCATCAATTGGCACACCAGTGAGAACTCTATTGTGAGACTTGTTACTGTTTTTGGCATATCGGACACATCACAGATAGATTGCCAGGCTTTGCCGTGCTGGAACAATACTCTCAATAGCTTGCTGGGCTCTCCAAGAGGGGCGGAGGAATGGAACCTGGGTAGGCCTGGGTCGGCCATGTGCAAGGTGAACGCCCTACCCACTATTTTTCATTAATATAGCATGTAGCATTGTAGCTCTCTCCTCCCATTGTTCATTAATTTGCTCAAACAGACCCAGTAACGTCTCCATTGTGAGACTTGTTACTGTGTTTGGCATATTGAATATAGCATATTTTCTAAAATATTCAAAATTTACCAATTAAAAATATCTAGTTAAGTAATAAGGGCTTTAAGATTTAGATTCCATGTTGGAGTCATAGTACAGTGGATTGGGTATTTTCCTACCACTTAGATGAGCCAGATTCAATTTCCACCACCACATATGGCCCTCAGAGACCCACCAGGAATAATCCCTGCATGTAGAGCCAGGATGAAAGCCTTGAGCACCACAAGATGTGGCCCAAAAGTCAAAATGAACAAAAAACAACAAAATGATTTAGATTCTCTGCTCTTGACCATCTATCAACCCTACAGTGTGTAGATTTGGAAGACTGCATCCGCTCAGTCACACTATTGAAGCCCAGATACCACAGGCTAAGGGAGCTTTTAAGGAGAAGCAAAACATCAATCAAGAGACTGCAAGAGAATCTCACTGAGCTGAGCCTGGAATTACATGAAAAAAAATCTTTTAAGAGTTATTTCCTATTCAAAAGAGTCTTACTGCATTATTAAATTCTTCCATACTGGGAGCTTTGCTCCTTTACATTTATGCTTTCAAATTTTACTTATTATTGCGCCAATCTAGATGAGGTGACAGAAGCTGAGAAAAGAAATATTGGAAGGCAGATCAGAACCATTTGTAGGTATGAGAATAGTTCTAGCTTTCTACTTCCATTTGTGAAATTACATTAAATTTTTCAAAAAGTACTTTTATTTCTATTTTTCTATTAAGATTGGCTGAAAATATCTCAAATAGTGAAATTAAGTTGTCTAGGTATGGGCCAGAGAGACAGTACAGAAGTTAAGACACTTCCTTTATATGCAGCTAATAGCTGATGTGGTTTTCATCACCATATATGGTCCTTGAATATCGTTAGGGATGACTCCTAAACACAGAACCAGGAATAGCTAGAGTTCCAGTGTCAATCAACAGCTCTGTCTTCTCATGCTGCCCCTCATAAAGATCTGTAGACCTAAAAAACCTTACTTCATAAGTCATCTATATCCTTGCCTAATTTGACCCATCCTTTTAAAAGATTCAAATAATATGAACACAGATGAACAATATGAGCACACAGAGCATACACTGAGTATCTCTCCTGCTGAGAATATAAGCCAGATACCTGTACACACTATTAAAGTTGATTTTTTTCTTAACCTTTCCATCCCTCCCCCTTTGTTATTGATATAAACTAATAAAAAAAAGGGGTGAACAGACTTGATTGTGGTGGTTATCAGGGGTCATGGGGAAGTTCTGAGAATCAACTTCCCAATCTTTAGCTTCAGGTTACTTGACCACAGAGTCTTACTCTGGCTCCAAAATAGTTCTTACAAAACTATTTGAAGAAGCTCATTTTGTTTCAGATCAGTGATTTGCTTAAGGTCCTCAAGATAGTAAGTGGGAAATCTTGTATTTGAGTGCAAAATATATAATATCAAAACCCATGCTTTAACTATAAGAAAATGCTAAAGCGTTACTGCTATGCTCAGAAATAGAGAAAGGATATAAGAATTAGTGAAAGGTTCTGTTCTACCTAAAAGAATAAAGCAGATCCTAGGAAGCAGTATAACTTATCATTGTTAGTATTTATTTCAATGACATACTAATTGCAAGATACTGAGGACAAGGAAGCTGGGGAAAGCATAATTTTACCACACTCAGAGGGAAGGAATCAAATTTATTTGGTCACCTAGGAGACAGGGTGATAATCAGTTGGGATACTGGCCAGCTATATGATCAGGGAGAGTTGTATAAAAGCAATGAACCTCAGTAAAATGCAATCCATGACCTATTTCACTAACCCTATATTTGCTGAATTAAATAGATTTCAGTCTCTGCCAGCTGGTGCTCATTGGGAGAAACATAAACAAAATGCAACCCTTAATGATTAGGTTCAAAATTTGTGGAGTCCTTCATTGAGCATGAAGACATTTCAAAGTAGGATTAGAAAGAAAAAGCAGAAATATTCTTTGATTTGTCCTAGATCAACATTTGTTTGGATAGTCACTCAACAAAACTGAACTTTTATTTTTCCTAACCTAGAAGTAGTCTAAAGTAAAATAAGTTCTCTAGATTTTTAATTTTGTGTTTATTTATAAGATCTGATGCATAGACCAGACTTCTCTATATAAAATGTGTGTTACATATCAGTGGCTAGCTTTGGGGGCCATGGGTGACCAGGAATCATTCATCTTCAGCTACTTTCTGATATTTCTGACCCAATGGAGGCATTTAATGTCATTCTTTATTCTGATCTGGAATAAAGTGTCACCAGTGTCTTACCACCTTCCTAATACTCCTAAATGGTACTGGCCTCTGCATGATTTCTCTGCACATTTCAGTCTGCCCAATGGAGACTATCTGCCCTTCACCAGCATATTGATGAAAGTCTTAACTCCCTAACAAGATTGCACCTTCTTTGAAGGGTGAAATCAGTTTTGTGCCTCTTCAGTTTTCTCCAATAGAGGATCAAGGTTTTGCTCAACAAACTTTTGCAGAAGGATTGCAACATGAGAGTTTTCTCAGCCACAAGTTACCCAAATGGTTTTCAAAGTGTTCCCAAACATATCAGCACTTGAACTAATGAGAACTTTGGTTTTCTAGTAAGAAATCTTCCTGCTTTACAGAAAATCATGCAGTTTTTTTAATTGGATCAGTCCCCAGGGAAGCCTGTGGCTGTTACTACGGTGTTGCACACTGATGATTCAACCTCCTTGTGTGCTTTCAATGGCACAGAGTCTGTGACAAGTTTGCTTAGGAGCAACTTCTCTCGCCACTCACCCTTCCTGTTACTAAGTTTTCTATGCCATCTCTTAGTATCGTTGAAAAATATCTAAACCATATGTTTGATTCGGATCCATACTAAAAGTACATTTTTCTTACTTTGGTAGGTAATATACTGTTAACACATTAAGAAATAATCAATTGGCAAATACAGAACTATTACTCTTTGGGGAAATATAAATCTAGGTTTCTGAGAGTTGATAATAACAAAATTTTATTAAACTGGTTCATCTGTTAAGATCATTTAATGGATAATTTTTCATCTAGATACTTAATGTTATCTTGTTAATTCACTAATAATAAACCAAGCTAATGTCATTCTAATGCATTGGGGTACAACAGTTAAGGTTCTAGTCTTATAAGGGCAAGGAATATTGCTGCATGGTTGGAAGCCTGTCTCATGAGCTGGGGGATAAGGCAACTGTAATGGAGAGGGGATCACTAAGTCACTGGTGGTTGGAGGAATTGTTTGGGATGGGAAATGTGTGCTGAAAATGGATGGGGGACCAAGTGTGATAACCTCTCCCTGTGTCTGTCTATATTGCAAACTATGATGCCCAGGAGAAGAGAAAGAGTGTGGGGTAATTTGTCTGTCATGGATGCAGAGGGAGGGTTGGGAAAGGGGGATCCTGGGGACATTGTTGGTGGAAAGTGTGTACTGGTGGAGGGATGGGTGTTCAATCACTGTATGACTGAAGCTCAAACATGAAAGTTGTATGCTAATCTTGCAGGAAGTCAACCTGGCTTTGATCCCCAGTACTAGATATTGTCCCATAAGCACCATAAGGAGTGATCCCTGAGTACAGTCTGGGTAACTCCTGACCACTACTGAGAGTAACCCAAAACCAAAGCAACAAAAACAAGCACATACATGCTTGAATTAAATTCATTTAAAGTGTGTATTTTCTCTATGAGGTAGATCAAAGTCTTCTGGCTTTAGGATCACTTGATATCATTTCAGAGCACAATATTTGGGGCCATATTTAGTTCTTTTAAAAACCCACCAGAGTGGAGTTCATGCCCAATGTATTCACCTTAATGGCCAATTTATTCAGCTTAATCAATGGATGAATAAATAGTAGTACTCCTACATTATTTTAAAAAAACACCAGGATATGAAATATGTGAAAAACTTAAGCTGGTCACAAAAGGACACTTATTTACAATGACAAGAACTGAAACAAGATATGGAGGAATAAATTATTGTCTTTAGATGGAAACATGTACACTGGCAACTCATATTTTTCATTTTTTATGTAGCTGCAGATTAGTCACACAAATGAATCAAGAGTTACAAATAAATTTCAGAATGCAAATTCATTTTAGTGAATAGAAAATTGACAAATATATATGGGTGAAAATGAAGAATAACTATGTCTTTAAATGGTATCTATTTTCTCTAAATTTCTGATGTTTATGTATCTTTTTGGAGGCCAGGGGCAGTTGGGTCACACAAGCTGTGCTTAGAGATTACTCCTGACTCTGTGGTCAGGGGTCACTCATGACAGTGCTGGGAGACCTTATATAGTACCTGGGATCCAACTTGGTTCAGTCATGTGCAAGGCAAGTGTCAACTCTTGTACCATATCTCCAGCCATTCATTTGATCTATCATAGTTTATACCCACAAAATCTATTTTAGAAAATGAATCATATTATTTCTATATTCTTTTATGGAAGAAGAATACCTTTATACTATGTGTATCTGAAGTAGGCCCCAGGCAGTGAGAACAATTCTTACCACTCAGTGACAATCACTTCAGAAGATCTTAAGATCTTAGGGAATTTGTGTTAAATAAGAACACAGACTTTTATGTCCTAGAGATCTAAATTTAAAACCAGATTAACCTACTGATTAGCTCTGTATCGTTATAGAAGTTGTTTACTTTATATATGAGAAGACGTATTTCTAAAATCATCAATATTACATCTTCATTGCAGGGTTGAGGTGATATACATGGAAAATGTATACATGGAAAATGAGGGCACATTAGTTCAGTGTTTTTATTTCCCATGCAAGGTATCCTGGGAAAGACTATATTAGTTATTATGATTTCTACAATGTTCAGATGGAAATGGGGGTAAGGGACAAAGAATCTGAAACTGTGTGGGAACTATTAAAACAGGCTAATAGAAAAAATTCATTTTATTATTTTATGATCAAACTAGCTGGAGCAATAGCATAGTGGTAGGGCATTTGCCTTGTGCATGGCCGGCCCGGCCAAGCCGGGTTCAATTCCTCCACCCCTCTTCGAGAGCCTGGCAAGCCACCGAGAGTATCTCGCCTGCACAGCAAAGCCTGGCAATCTACCCATGGTGTGCCAAACACAGTAACAACAAAGTCTCACAATGGAGACGTTACTGGGCCCGCTAGAGTAAATCGATGAACAACGGGAAGACAGTGCTACAGTGGTGATCAAACTATGCTTCTCAGTAGGAGGAAATGCTTATTTTAAGAAGAAAGGAAAAATGAATTGAGTTATAGAATCATGCTGAAGAGATATATTTATGAAAAAAAGCTGAAAAAAGCTAGTACCCTATGTGGGTTTTTTAGATATAATGGTAATTAGAAAAAAAATGAGACTGAGATTAGTAGTCATAGGCTGTCCCTCTGGAAATAAAATTGTATACCTTTTAAGAAAATAGCCCAGAAACTTATCATCTTTTAACAGGGCCACATGTTTAAAGTACAGAAAAGTTATGTATTATTTGTGACAAAAATAAAAGTTGGCATCAATAGGAATTCAGAACCTAAAGAATAGAGTTTTCGTGCATGATAAGACCATATATATTAACTTATATTTGTATTTCTATGTAACCCATTATACCATAATTATTGTCATAAAACGCTGCCCTCTAAGCCTCTGGTTCTTCCAATTATTGAATTTAGTGGAAAAACTGACTCATTTAGCTGTCTATTTCAGAATTGAATTGGGCAAGTTCATTGTCTCCAGTAACATTGGGATTTTGTCTATAAAGAATAATTGTACATGTATTTTGCTTTTATCCTCTTAGGGGCAGACTTATGGAAAGTTCCAAAGTTGTAGTGATGAATTTTATGTATCAACTTAACAAGACACAAGATGCCAAGACACTTGGCTACATACTACTTTAGATATGACTGTGAGGATGTTTTAGGATGAGATTATATTTGAACCAGTAGACTAATTAAGGCAGATTGCTCTTATTAATATAAATACACCCCATCCAATAAATTGAAGACCTGAATGGAGTTAAAATTAAAAAAAAAAACACCGAGTAAGAGGAAATGCTAACTTGGTTTGGCTACTTAAATTGATTTTTCACATCTTTCTTGCCCCGCCGAGATCACAAGTTGATTCCCACGAGCAGCTCTACGGCACAGCCATGGCCCCAGAGGCACATGGACCTAATTTGGAACCCAGCAGCTTTTGGCAGAAATGTGAATGGACTATGCATTAGGCTATGGTGCCGTGTTCCCCCCCACCTCCCCGGGAGGGAAAGGTGTCTGTCTCTTCTGCCTCCTCCTCACCCCTGGTGGCACAGAGGCTGCAACCTCAGAGTTCATTGGACATCCAGGTATGAGCCGGTGGTAACGGGGCAACTGCGGCCTCATGGGATGGGGGGGGGGGGGGGGCGGAAGCAGCACATCCTTCTTGCCCTGCCAAGACCACAAGTTGCCCCCACGTGCCTTCAGCATCGTCATGGCCCCAGAAGCACACAAACCAATCTCTAAACTATGCACAGCTTTTGGCAGAAATCCCTCTATACTTAATTAGTAAAATATCAGAAATCCAAAATCTTATGGCCTTCACAACCAGCAATAGAAAACAAATTATTTCACAATGCATTTTCAGCAGGTTTGATTGTTGGTGGAAAATTACAAATAATAATGGTGCATTCTTTGTCAAAATAAAAATAATATATTTATTATATTCAAATATATATATAATCAAAGTAGAGAGTAGAATATAATCAAAGTAGAATATAATCAAAGTAGAGAGAGAGTTAAGTGGAAATGATCTGCCTCACAGACATGGGCAGGGGTGGGGTGAGGAGTATATTGGGGTTCTTGGTGGTGGATAATATGCACTGGTGAAGGGATGAGTGTTTGATCATTGTAAGACCAAGACTTAAACCTGAAAATTTTGTAATTGTTCTTACGGTGATTCAACAAGTACATTTAAAAAAATGATCTTTTGTAACCTTGATATTTAGTCTGAAGCATTGGATTTCGGGCCTTAAGATTCAGATTGAAACTATGATTTGTGTTACATTATTAACTACATTATTAACTAAGGTTTTATACCTTATATTATATTGTCAACCTCCTTAATTACTCCAGTCATCTTGTATTCTCTATCACTATGCAACATATCTAAACTGGTATACATGTATACTTATAATAGATGCAGCTCTCAAAATGCCAATCTATTTTTCCATCTCTGTTGATCTCCCCATCTTTGTTTTTAGCAAAGTGAACTGGTATTATTAAAAGATATTTACTTAGGGAAATGTGAGGGTTGAGAGAGAGATAGATGCCTTATCAAAAGAGAATACAGAGGCTTCTTGAGAAGGGAAATGACTTTCATTCTCTATCATTTCTCTCACACACTCTCTGTTTCTTTGTCTATCATTTATTGGTTTTGTTTCTCAGAATTATGATCAATGCTATCATAGACTGCATTGCACTAAGTGATACAGGTTAAGATCATTTTTTACTTTTTCCAAAGGGGTTGTTATTGATGTTGTTATACACTATCAAGATTTCCTTTCAAATATAAACATAACACCTCATAATGAGAAGTACTCTAAAATTTTCAGCTACAAGTTCCCACAGGCATTATCTCAGTTGAAGAGTTATATCATTCAAGCTCATATCCTTTAAAGTAACGTGCAATTGCTGATTAATTTGGGAGCTTAAACTATAGCTCTCTCATCCAAACTTGTGACAATCCTAGAGTAACAATCCAACTTAGTGTAAGGTTTAATGAAAATTCTTATGCCTCAATTTCATCATCTATTAGACCTGCCTCCTCTATCTGGGTTCCTCAGATGTTAATTCCTATCCCTTCCACAATAAAATTCTGTCGGATTACATTTCCAAGCATTTCAAGTTCATGTGCTGACTTCCATCTCAGAGTTGAATTCAGTTTCAATATTGTGTTCCCTCTAATTTTATTTTTCTCCTTCTGGATTATATTTTATCTTCTAGGGCAGTAGTTGTCCTTTTATTATTTAATTTGTATTCATAGTGTTGAAAATATGCTAAGTGCATCTAGCCCACATTTGTTTTATTAGTTTAAGTGTTATTTCATTAAATTTTATTTTAAAATTAGTAGATGTGGTGTTGCTGTCTAGTTCAGGGCTTCTTACATTTTTACCACTGTGATCTCCTTTTATCTGAGAAAATTTATACAACCCAAAGTATGTAGGTATGTAAACATTCAGTCACAACAAATCACAAATAAATTGATTTTAATATATATTTTTTAAATTGTTTTTATTGAATTACATTGTTTTTATTGAATAACATTTACAAAGTTATTCATGATTGGATTTCAGTCATAAAAATGTTCCGACACCCATCCCTTCACCAGTGTATTTTTCCCACCACCAATGATCCCTGTTTCCCTCTTGCCCTCTGCCCCTCCCCCAACTCTCACCACCATCCTGCCACCACCACCACCACCACTATGGCAGACATCCATCCCTCTCTTCCTCTCCGCTTTGGGTCCTTATGTGTTGCAATAAGGAATGAACATCTCCGAATGCAACGGTTATGTGTACCTAGGTTGGGAAGTCAACATGATAAATGACCTGGCACCTGAACTGCACAGGAGAAAGAGAGCAGCTTGGAATGCCTTCAAGAGCATTGAATTAATAGCTAAGAGAGCAAAGAACCTCCAGCTCCATGCACATCACTTTGAGTCCACTATTCTTCCTGCATTAACATACACCTCAGAGACTTGGGCCCTTAGAAAACAGGATGAGAACACTATTTGGGTCTCCCAAAGACAAACTGAAAGAGCTATCCTTCGAGTATCATGCTTCACTCAAATGAGAGAAAGAATCCGGAGTTTCGACCTCTGTCAACAATCAAGAATCAGGGACGCTGCCCCGTTTGCCAAGGCATCAAAAAACAGATGGGCTGGACATGTAATGAGATTTGGAGACGACTGCTGGACTAAAGCCATTACCAACTGGATTCCACGGGATGTCAAAAGATCACATCGCCGCCCACCTATGAGATGGTCAGACTTCTTCATCAAGACCCTGAATGATCGATTTGAGGCTGTTTGTGTTCCTAGAACCAGTAGACACCATTGGGCTACACTAGAACACGACAGGGATGAATGGAGACCTTACTGGCATCCGCTCAAGCAAATTGATGAGTAATGGGATGTCAAGTAATCAAGTGAATCAAAGTAGAGAGAGAGTTAAGTGGAAATAATCTGCCTCACAGGAAGCGGGAGGGGTGGGATGGGGGCTATTTGAGGTTCTTGGTGGTGGAAAATGTGTACTGGCAAAGGGATGGGTGTTTGATCATTGTATGACTGAGACATAAACCTGAAAGCTTTGTAACTGTTCTCACGGTGATTTAATGAATAAATAATTAAAAGAAAAAAAGAAAATAGGATGTGTGGTGGCCCAATAAGCGTAAATATTGGAATAAATCAACTTCTGCATCTAATCTGCTGATTTATTTTGTATTCAATGACTAGTCTGAATTTTTTTCTTATTATTACATAATCATAGTTATGTCTGACAATACCAATTAAACTTACTCAAGATTCAGTATACCAATTAGCAGTTAGTGGCATGTATTACAAATTAGATCAAGGAAAGAGAGCTGATAAAAGAGGTATTTGTGACATGAGAATACATATATATACATATATAATATATATACATATATAATAATTATGCATATTTTCAACAAAACTATTGCATTGAGATATTAAATGGAAAAGTGTGCAAATGCTTAGGAAGAACTACCAATGTACAGAATTTTCACTGTGCCTGGTATACTTATTGGGAAAATACAAACTTCAATCAAAATTCCCCAACTAGAAAAAATTACAGTGCATCAATTTGTTAGAATCTTTATGTAGCTATGTAAGTACATATTTAACATACACAGAACAATTCAAAAAATTAAATACAACATCAAAAAGAGTAGGAAAATTTTATGTTACATACAAAATTGTATGTTAAAATACATCTAGATTTGTGCAAAGTGTACATGGACACCCATGATAAAGAAAACCTAGATTAGAAATGTGTTGTATTTTTAATTTACATCAAAAGGGAGATATATATATATATCAGTAGCCTAAGATGGTGTCTTAAAGAATGTTGAGAAGACAGGGGAGAGATGGGAAACTGAATGAGGAAGATAGATCTACCACCTATGCCTCTGAAAACAAGTTGTCCTTCTTTCTGACTTCAATGTTGATGGTGTAGCTTTGAACTTTATCAGATTTTTCAAGCTCTGGGTCTCTACAATTATCTTTGTTTCACATGGCAAATTGATATGCAACTTCCCCAAAACTATTCAAGAATAATGGTAAATTGGGAAGGAATACTAGGTAGAGGCTCTTCCCTTGTCCAGCATTTTAGGATAGTTGAATGTATGTATGAAGAGTTACTTCAGGAAAGGGAGAGTACCTCTGTAGTTGGATCTGGACCTGCAGAAATTTGTCAGGCAAAATTTCCATATAGTTACAGTCTAGTTCATATTGTTATATTCTTCTTGCAAAATTGAATTTGACCCCTATTAAAGAAGGCAAATCATGAATGATTTTGTTATAAAATATTGTAAAATGTGAGCTCCTTATCCTATACTATGACATTGCAGACACTTTAATTCTACTTCAATGTACATATTTAATAGAATACATACTCATAGACATAAATAGTATATAATTATACTGTCACTATGGCCTATTGGTTTTAAATTAAATCAAGCTATTTTACAGAGACCAACTTACATGTATACTTGTAGGGTTTTATAGGTATATTTTTCAGGCCCTGTAAAAATTTGTTTCTTTTTTTTCCCCACCCTTGGTACCAGGAACCTTATTACCTTCCCCTAGTTATCTTAATTTTCAATGATGCTAACCATAATTTTAATATCTTATGACATATTTCTTATAACTGTTATTTGAATTCCACATGCTTATCAGATGGTGCCCTGCAAAAGCAAAAACAAATATATACATATTTTTTTCTGTAGTAATAGATCCTATATTTAAGTTTAGGTACTAATAGGGAAGGTAAAATATATTTGATGATCAGAAGATTGAACTGTAAAGAGGAATTATGCTTTTCACAAAATATTTCTGACCTTATAAACACCAACAATGACTATCTATACCCTCTTTTAATGTAGATATGGCTATAGGTTGCTGTGACCAATAAAATGTGTAAAATGGACTTGCATTATTGAGTAAATTAACATTAAAAGCCAGCACACAACTTGCCTTTATTCCCCAACCAATGATTCAAAAAAACTTTAAAACAAAGCCTCAGTCAGTTTGGGAATATGAAGGAACAACCTGAGCAGTCACTGCTCTTTGTTGAACATGTAGCATGAATAAGAAATAAACAACTGCTCTGTGAAGCCACTGAGGCTTCAGGAGAGATTTGTTACCAAAGCATAATAGAGCTACCCTAACAGAATTACAATGAGTAAAGATTTAATATTTTTTTTCAAATTTTATTCATAGCCTTTAGGGAAAAAATGCATTTTTTAGTCATTTGAGACAAAGAAAATATGTAGGAGTTGTATATGTAAATTACTCGAGATAAATATCAAACAAGCCCTATAAATTTACAATCCAACATAACATGTTATATATTTCTACACTGTTGGAAACATTTTTTTAAAATTTTTTTGCGTCACACCCAGAATTGCTCAGGGGTTATTCCTGGCTCTGCACTCAGGAATTACTCCTTGCACTGCTCAGGGTACCATATGGGATGCTGGGAATCAAACCTGGCATGCATTTTCTCCCTTCACTTTCAAATGGCCACATTAGATTTCATATTAATACCAACATTTTGTCTATGTCATAATGCTGTCAGACTTTCCCAGGACAACCATACAGAAAGGAATTAAATCTGTTGGGACTCTGGTCAAATAAAAATTTATGAGGTAGGGGCTGGAGTAATAGTACAGCAGGTAGGGTGTATGCCTTGCTTGCGGCCAACCCGGGTTCGAGTCCCAGCATCCGTTATGGTCCTCTGAGCACTGCAAGGAGTAGTTCCTGAGTGCATGAGCCAGGAGTAACCCCTGTGCATCACCAGGTTTGACCCAAAAAGCAAAAAACAAAAAAAAATTACAAGGTAAAGTGCCATTTATTTCATACAGTGATATGTTCTTCTTCTTACATATGATTATGTGACTTGTGATTTCCACAATCAATTATTTTTTTTATTCTGAATTGGGACTGGAGCGATAGCACAGCGGGTAGGGCGCTCGCCTTACAAGCAGCCAACATGGCCGACCCGAGTTCGATTCCTCCGCCCCTCTCGGAGAGCCCGGCAAGCTACCAAGAGTATTCGATATGCCAGACACAGTAACAACAAAGTCTCCAATGGAGACGTTACTGGGCCCGCTCGAGCAAATGGACTATCAACGGAAGGGCCTTTACCTTTTTACCTTATTCTGAATTGTGATTTCTTATAAGATTCTTAGTAAACTCACAAAACTCAGAGGTGTCCCCTTCTATTATCATAGAATGGCCACATTGCTAAACATTTTATATTACAACTTAGAAAACAAATCCAAATATGTCACTTTTCAATGCCTATTAAAATTCTAAGTCTTAGAGAATCTAAACCTTGTAATACGTCTATAACTATTTTGAGGTTTGTGAAATTTAAAGACAAGGAGATAATTGAATTACTAGGCATAAAAGAAACTGACAAGGCAAGATTAGGAATATGGTACTAAGAAAAGGAATTACTGGAATGGCATAAGGGTGAACCTAGGTGATGCCTAATAACCCGCATGACCTAGGATTTTTCCAATAACCTCTATGACTAAATACCAGAAGATAAACACTCCAACATCCTTAACTCTTTTTTAACTGCCCATCTCCCTACACCCTCCCCCACCCACATACTTTCCCAGTTTTCCCTGCATTCTTTTCCTTTCTCTTAAATCAAGTCGTTTCTGAATTTGACTATGTGATCTCGAGTAGTTTACTTTCAATATTATCTCCTCAAACAAGAACCTGAGTGTGTATCCACTATAACACAATCACAAAACATTTGCTCAAATTTCTAACATTTTATAATTGTTATCTGAAACAAAATGGGTTACCTATAAGACATATTAATGTGGACTGTGCTATTTTTTCCTCTAAAGTACCATTATGTTTTGTTCTGTCCTGAGTATTCTGCAAAAGGTGAGATTGAACCAATTCTTACTTCACTTTAAAAAAAAAAGAGTCTATTTAAAAGACGGGATTGTTTTGCTTATGTGCCAGACAAATAGGAGAAATCGAATTCCATAGTTTTGTTAAAAATTTTTCTCTTTGGTAAATTGTTTGCTCTATAATTTTCTAGACTCAGAGAGAGCCTGGTTCTCTCCAGCTGGCCTATAAAAATATTAAGAATTAGGACAACTGTTCTGTTCAACTGAGACCTTCACTGCTATGCCCACAGGAACTGCCTAATTGATAAATGTTCAAATTAATTTGGAATTGAGTAAGAGAAAATACCAGCTATTTGAAATAATGAGAGTAACTTTCCAAACTTTCTAACTAGAACTGTGCCGTTGCCTAGAGTTTATAATTCCCTCGTGAACAGAATTGGTCCAAATAGTTATCCAATGTTTGGAGCAACATAAGAATGAAATTATTTATACTTCTACTTTTTTCAGAAAGTGGGTGATATGGGGAAGAAGAAGAGGAAAGCAAAGAAAAATACATTTAATAGTTATCAATTCCAAGAAAAACACATTATTCAACTTAAGACTTTAATAAGAGAAAGAAGTTACTGAAATGTGTGAAACTCTTTGACCAAGTTTTCCAACACTCTAGTCCACACTCACAAACCAGAAGCTCAAGACATGAAGAAAACAATCCCATTCACAATTGTGCCCCAGAAAATCAAGTACCTAGGAATCACCTTAACTAAGCAAGTAAAGGACCTGTACAAAGAAAACTACAAAACTCTACTTCAGGAAATAAAAGAGGATACGAGGAAATGGAAAAATATCCCCTGTTCATGGATCGGAAGAATTAACATTGTCAAAAGGGCAATACTTCCCAAAGCACGGTATAAATTCAACGCAATCCCTATTAGGATACCCATGACATTCTTCAAAGAATTGGAGCAAACACTCCTGAAATTCATATGGAACAATAAGCCCCCATGAATAGCTAAAGCAATTCTTGGGAAAAAGAAAATGGGAGGAATCAACCTCCCTAACTTCAAACTCTACTACAAGGCAGTAATAATTAAAAC
This sequence comes from Sorex fumeus, assembly GCF_029834395.1. Lineage (NCBI taxonomy): Eukaryota > Metazoa > Chordata > Mammalia > Eulipotyphla > Soricidae > Sorex > Sorex fumeus. The sequence goes on from NW_026606060.1 coordinate 13,946,226, forward strand.
AGCATGGTACTGGAACAAAGGCAGAGCTGTAGACCAATGGAACAGGGTTGAATATACTGACGTCCCCCCCACCAAGTATACGAGCATCTAATCTTCGATAAGGGGGCAAGAAAAGTGAAGTGGAGCAGGGAAAGCCTCTTTAACAAATTATGCTGGCAAAACTGGACAGCGATATGCAAAAAAATGGGCTCAGATCTCTGCCTAACTCCATGTACAAAAGTAAGATCTAAGTGGATTAAAGACCTCAACATCAGACCGGAATCTATAAGATACATTGAGGAAAATGTTGGAAAAACCCTTCATGACATAGAAGCTAATAGTGTCTTCAAAGATGTCATACCGCTGGCCAAGCAAGTGAAAACAGAGATAGATAAATGGGACTATCTTAAACTAAGAAGCTTCTGTACCTCAAAAGAAACAGTGACCAAAATTCAAAGACAGTCAACTGAATGGGAAAGGATATTCGCCAACTACACATCTGATAAGGGGTTAATTTCAAGGATATACAAAATACTGGTTCAACTCCACAAAAAGAAAACATTCAACCCCATCAAAAAATGGGGAGATGAAATGAATAGAAACTTTGACAAAGAAGAAATCCGAATGGCTAAAAGACACATGAGAAAATGTTCCACATCATTAATCATCAGGGAGATGCAGATCAAAGCCACAATGAGGTATCACCTCACACCACAGAGACTGGCCCATATCCACAAGAACAAAAGCAACCGGTGCTGGCGCGGATGTGGTGAGAAAGGGACACTCCTTCACTGTTGGTGGGAATGCCGACTGGTTCAGCCCTTCTGGAAAACAGTATGGATGATTTTCAAAAAACTAGAAATTGAGCTCCCATTTGACCCAGCAATACCACTCCTGGGAATATATCCCAGAGAGGCAAAAAAGTATAGCCGAAGTGACATCTGCAATTGTCTGTTTATTGCAGCACTCTTTACAATAGCCAGAATCTGGAAAAAACCTGAGTGCCCGAGAACAGATGACTGGTTGAAGAAACTTTTGCACATTTACACAATGGAGTACTATGTAACTGTTAGAAAAGACGAAGTCATGAAGTTTACATACAAGTGGTACTACATGGAAAGTATCATGTTAAGCGAAATGACTCAGAAAGAAAGGGATAGACATAGAAAGATTGCATTCATGTGGGGAACATAAAGTAACAAAATAGGAAACTAACACCCAAGTATGGCAGAGATTAGTACCAGGAATTTTACTCAATGACCCGAAGGACAACCACACATGTTAGGGGAAGGGGGAGCTCAGAAAGAGAAGGGAACACCAAATAAAGGGTGTTGGGAGGATCCGCCCATGATGGGAGAGCATGCTGAGGGTAGACTGTCGACCAAGCATAATTGCCACTCAATGCCTCTTTTGCAGACCATGGCACTCAAAAGGAGAGAGAGGGAAATGCCCTGCCACAGAGGCAGGGTGGGATAGGGGTGGGGGGGGGGAGGGGATGCTGGGATCCGGGGTGGTGGGAAATGCGCACTGTTGGAGGGATGGGTGTTTGATCATTGTATAATCAAAACCCAAGCAAAAAATGTGTAAGTCTACAACTGTACCTCATGTTGCCTCACTATTAAAAAATAAATAAATATAAAAAAATAAAATAAAATCACTTGATCACTTGACTTCCCGTTAATCGTTGATTTGCTCGAGTGAGCGCCAGTAACGTCTCCATTTGTCCCTGTCACGTGCTAGTGTAGCCCAGTGGAATCTGTTTGCTCTAGTAACACAAAGAGGCTCAAACCGATCTTTCATGATCTTGATGAAGAAGTCTGACCATTTGGTAGGTGGGCGGCCATGCAGTCTTTTGACATCCTGTGGAATCCAGTCGGTAACAGCTCTAGTTCAGCGGTCGTCTCTAAATCTCATTACATGACCTGCCCATCTGATTTTTGACACCTTGGAAAACGAGACAGCATCCCTGATTCTTGATCATCGATGGAGGTTGGAACTCCGGATTCTTTCTCTCATTTGAGTGAAACGTGATATTCCAAGCATAGCTCTTTCAATTCCTCTTTGGGAGACCTGAATAGCATTCTCATCTTGTTTGCGTAGGGCCCAGGTCTCTGAGGCATATGTTAATGCAGGAAGAACAGTGGAATCAAAGAGATGTGCCCGGAGCTGGAGGTTCTTTGTCCTCTTAGCTATTTCTTCGAAGCTCTTGAAGGCATTCCAAGCCGCTCTCTTCCTCCTGTGCAGCTCGGGTGCCAGGTCATTTGTCATGTTGATTCTCGACCTAGGTACACATAGCTGTTGCATTCGGAGATGGTTGTTCTTTTGAGAGCGTCAGGAATGAGGCTGTTTCTCATAAACATTGTCTTTGTAAGATTCAGCTGTAGTCTGACCTTTCCACACTCACAGTTGAAGTCGGCTAGCATTTGTGCCACTTGCCTAATATTTGGTGTTATTAAAACAATGTCATCAGCAAAGCGGAGGTGGTGTAGTTGCTGACCATCTACCTTCACTCCCATTCCTTCCCATTCCAGTCATTGCATGATGTTCTCGAGGGTGGCACTGAAGAGTTTTGGTGAAATGGCATCACCTTGCTGAACCCTTCTCTTGACATCAATGATCATTTCTTTGTAGAATGGTGAGATCCTGGTAGTGAATCCATAATACAGCTCACGGATGATCTTGATGTTTTGAGTTTGAATGCTCTGATTGGCTAGGGCTTCAATGACCGCTTCCACCTCAACAGAATCAAAGGTCTTCTTTAAATCAATGTACATTAGACAGAGTGGCAACTTGAACTCCTGAGAAACCTCAGTGAGCTTGGTTATCGTGTGGATATGGTCGATGGTGCTGAATCCTTTGCAGAACCTGGCTTGCTCGCATGGTTGTCCTTCATCTAGTGTTCTGCCAATCCTATTCAGGAAGACTCGAGTGAACAACTTGTAGATGACAGTGAATAGGCAGATCGGGCGATAGCTGCCAATGTCATGGATGTCTCCCTTCTTGTACAGTAGTACCTGCTGGTTTTCCACTGGGATGGAAGCTTGCATTCGGACAGGTAGCATGTGAAGAGCCAAGCCAGCAAATTGATGAGTACTGAAGGCAGGTTCTTCAGGTGTTCAGGTCTGACCTTGTCTGGGCCAGGTGCTGTTCGTTTCTTTACTGATGAAATGTCGTGTTGAATTTTGGAAGGGAGAACATTGGGAATGACATATCCATCCTGTGGAATTTGGTATGTCAGCAGGTGGACATGGCTATCGAAGAGATTTGAGTAGAAGTCATGGATAATCTTCTCCATTGCCATTCTGGAAGATGTGATAGATCCATCAGGATGTCAGAGGGCAGTCATCTTGGTCTTGTAGTTGGCAAAGGACAGGCGGGCATTACGAATACTTTTCCTGGCTTCTGCCTCATCTACCAGCACTTCTGCTCTTCTCTCTTTGAGGTCTTCCTTGATCGCATCTCTGCACTGCTTTCTGAGCTCGGACGTTCCCTTGTGGTTGCCTGAGTCATGTGCCATACCACGTTGGCAAATAAGCTCAAGAGTTTTTGAAGACAGGCATTTTTTTATGGCTATCTCTCTCTTGGCGTTCCTCACACAATTATGGAGGTGCTGAACCAGTCGATCGTATTCCTCGTCAATGTTGTCAACAATGGCGTCTTGCCATGTTGCTGCAATAGTGCCAAAGAGCTCCCAGATGTAGGTTGTTCTGGGAGTTCTCTTTTTAAACTTTGCAGCCCTTTCTCCCCACTCTGTGAAGTAGAATTTTGCACGAAGGAGACGGTGGTCCGATCCCATTTGGAATTTTGGGACAACTGCGACATCGGTCAGGCAAAACCGTTGATTGAATATGATGTGATCTATTTCATTGTGGAATCGTCCACCGGGAGACTCCCATGTCCAACGTTTAGATTCGGCCTTCTGGAACTGTGAGTTACCATGGATGGTCTTGGTCGACATGATGAACTCAGACAGTCTCACCCTGTTCGTTCCAATCTAGGCCATGGGTCCCAATGTGAAGTTCTTTGGCTGATTTTCTCGATCCTATCTTGGCATTAAAATCACCCACAATGATCTTGTAGAAGGTGTGGTCTTCTTTATAGAACTTCTCCAGCTCCATGTAGAACTTCTCAATTTCTCCTTTATCATAATGAGATGTTGGTGCATAGACAATGAAGATAAAAACTGCTGGCAGTGAGCCACATCTATTCAAATGTAAATGTCTGATTCAGGTTGTTAGGCATTCTAATGAATCAATGCTCATGGCCAAGTTTGTGTTGACAAGGACACCGATGATGCCTCCGACACCTCTTTTATTGCATGTTCTGAGGAACAATTCTTCTCCAGGGTTGAAAACAGCATGATGAGATTGGTGCCTTCTTGTCTCGGTCAGACCAATGATGTCGTACTTGATCTTTCGCGCTTTTATCATCATGTCCTCGATGGATGTATCTGATGCTAGCGTATGTGCATTGAAAATGCAGACGATCATTTTTGTCTTCCTTCATTGTGGCAGACTAGTTCGGCCTTGAGATTTTATCGGCCTCTCCTTTCTCATCCTTCTCAATGCTGCCATATTGGTGAAGCCTTCAGGGTCAGAGGAATGAGACCCATTGTAATTACTGGTTTTGGCATATCGAATACACAACGGATAGCTTGTGAGGCTCTGCCATGTGAGTGGAATACTCTAGGTAGCTTGCCAGATAGATTTTAAATAGATTTTGAAAATCCCAAAAGTCCATGGATTTCTTATATACAAATAACAAAAGAGAAGAAAGACATTAAAAAAGAATTCCATACTATTTACAATAGTACCTCAGAAAATCAAGTACCTCAAAATCATCTTAACCAAAGAGGTGAAAGACCTATATTAGGAAAATTACAAAACACTACTTCAATAAATAAAAGAGGATACTAGGAAATGGAGACACATCCCCTGCACATGGATAGGGAGGATTAACATCAAAATGGCAATACTGTCCAAAGCACTATACAAATGTAATGTGGTCTCTATCAGGATACCCATGACATTTTTTCAAAGAAATAGAAAAATACTCCTGAAATTGATATGGAACAATAAACTCCCATGAATAGCTAAAGCAATTCTTGGGAAAAATAAGATGGGTGGCATCACCCTCCCCAACTTCAAACTGTACTACAAAGCAGTAGTAATCAAAACAGCATGGTATTGCCCTAGAAACAGACCTGCAGACCAATAGAACAGAGTTGAATATTCTGTCACAGATCCCCAAATATGTGACCACTTAATCTTTTACAAAGGAGCAAGAAATGTGAAGTGGAACAAGAAAAACGGAGCAAGAAATATGAAGTGGAACAAGAAAAACCTCTTCAACAGGTGGTGCTGGAAAAACTGGATAGTTACTTGCAAAAAAATGAACTTTGACCTCTGTCTAATGCCAGGCACAAAATTTAGATCCAAGTGGATTAAAGACCTTAATATGAGACAGGAATTCATAAGTTACAGAGGAAAATGTAGGCAGAACTCTCCACGACTTGAAGCTAAAAGCATCTTTAAGGATGAAAGAGCACTGACCATGGAAGTGGAAGCAAACATAAACAAATGGGACTACATCAAACTAAGAGGCTTCTGCATTGTAAAAGAAACAGTGACCTGGGGCTGGAGCAAAGCAGGTAGGGCATTTGCCTTGCACTTGGCCAACCCGGGTTCGAAACCCAGCATCCCATATGGTCCCCTGAGGACCTCCAGGAGTAATTCCTGAGTTCAGAGCCAGGAGTAACATATGTCCATTGCCAGGTGTGACCCAAAAAGAAAAAAAAAAGAAACAGTGACCAAAATACAGAAAGAGCCCACAGAATGGGGAAGAATATTTACCCAATACCCATCTGATAAGAGATTAATATCCAGGATATACAAGACACTAGTAGAATTGTACAAGAAAAAACCTCCAACCTCATCAAAAATGGGGAGAAGAAATGAACAGAAGTTTCCTCAAAAAATACATATAGCCAAAAGGCACATGAAAAAATGCTCCACATTGTTAGTCATCAGTGGCAAATCAAAACAACAATGAGATATCATTTCACACCAGAGACTGTCACACATTCAAAAGAACAAAGGCAACCAGTGTTGGTGTGGGGGAAAAGGGGACACTCTTTAACTGTTGGTGGGAATGCCCATTAGTCCAGCTTTTCTGGAAAACAATATGCAAAGTCCTTCAAAAACTAGAAATTGAGCTTTCATATGAGACTGCAATAACCACTTCTGGGAATATATACTGAGGATGCAAAAAAGCACAGTATAAATGACATCTGTACCTATGTTTATTGCAGCACTGTTCACAATAGTCAAAATCTGAAACAACCCAAGTGCCCTAGGACAGATGACTGGTTAAAGAAACTTTGGTATATCTAACAATGGAATACTATGTAGCTGTCAGGAGAGATGAAGTCATGAAATTTGCTTATAAATGGATAGATATGGAGAGTTTGTTGCTAAGTGAAATGAGTCAGAAAGAGAGGGACAGGCATAGAATAGCTGCACTCATTTGTGGCATATAAAAAAAAAAACATAACATGAGGCTGACACCTAAGGATAGTAGACAAATGGGACAGGAAGATTGCTCCATAGCTGGAAGCCTGCCTCATGAGCAAAGGGGAGAAGGCAACTGGAATAGAGAAGGGATCACTAAGAAAATGATGGCTTGAGGAACTAGTTGGGATGAGAGATATGTCCTGAAAGTAGATAATGGACCAAACATGATAACCTCTCAGTATTTGCATTGCGAACCATAATCCCCAAAAGTAAAGAGAGAGTATGGGGAATATTGTCTGCCATAGAGGAAGCAGGAGGGTGGGAAAGGGGGGGGTATACTGGGGATATTTGTGGAGAGAAATGTGCACTGGTGTAGGGATGGGTGTTTGATCATTGTGTTATTGTACCCAAACATCAAAACTTGTAATTATCTTGTGGTGATTCAATAAATTAAAAAAAATAGATTTTGAATTCAAAGGATTGTGAGCCAATGAATTGAGATTGGCAGACAAGGAAGCAACCCCCATCCAACCCTGTAGATGAATTACTGTGAAGTAATAAAATCAATGATCCAAAGACTGCAAATACCCATCTCTTGAACACTGGACCCCAGAAAAGAAGGCTAAACCACCTGCAGACAGGACAAGGTTCAGTAGAACCAAAAGACTGCCATAAAACTGTGAAAAGGGATCACTAAAAACATCAAAGCTCTTTCTTTTAATACAATACCTGATAAACTCTCAATTTCCCCGAAAACTTCAAGACAAGGCATCGCAAAAAAATATCCATATTAAGAACTGGTCTGGAAGGCCATTCAAGTCTCTCTCCACCTATGGAGAAGCACTTGTGTTTTTTCTCTCCGTCTCCCTCTCTTCCTCTCTTCCTCTCTCCCTCTCTCCCTCCATCTCTATCTCTCTCCCCTCTCTCTCCTCATTGAATCACCATGATGTACAGTTCCAAAGCTTTCATGATTGATTTCCAGTCATAAAATTATCAAACACCTATCCCTCCACCAGCATGCATATCCCACCACCAATGTCCCCAGTATTCCTCTTGCCATCCCCACCTGACCCCACCCCCTGCATCTATGGCAGACAATTTCCTTCTTACTCTATTGAGTTCATTACTTTCTCTATTTCCCTCCTTCTCTCCCCTTCCTCAAAACTTCTAAATAAAAGCTTGTTTAACTTCATTGCTCCTCTCCTCCTGAAATTCTTTTATAGAAAAAGACAAGTGACCCAAGAGACCTGGGTAAGGCCTAACACTGATTTTTCTTTCCTGCAAAGAGCAATTTCTTGCTTTTGCCTGAGCTGTGAACTCAGCTTCTGTGCTGCCAGAACAAGTGGGTGTCAGGTTTGGCTGGGTGGCTGTCAATTGGAGTTGGTGGGACATTAGGTCCAGGTAGTGGATCATCACAGTCTTTATCAGTCCCAATCATGACCAGGGTGGCAGAGGTAGATAAGGGAGAAAGGGGCTGATCCCCCTCCCCCCCCCCCCCCCCGTTTTTTTGCTTTTTCGGTCATACCCAGCAATGCTCAGGGGTAATTCCTGACTCTGCACTCAGGAATTGCTCCTGGCAGTGCTCAGGGGACAATATGGGATGCTAGGAATTGAACCAGGTGAACCAGGTCAGCCTCATGCCCTACCAGCTGTGCTATCACTCCAGCCCCAAGGCTGATCCCCTTCTTGAGGCAGTCTCCACTCCACAAAAATCTTGCTCATGAGCCTAGGGACATCATCATTAACATGTCATTTAGGCATTGCCCAATTAAGGTAAATCCACATCAGAAGTATTTGCATACAAAAGAGGGTACTTGAAACTTTGAAAGAAGAACCACAGAGTGGTACATTTTGAGTTTTATCTTTGTAAATGGAAACGGAAATTGAGTTTTTAATGGGGAGATTTGAGTTTTTTTGTATATTTAGGGTATAGTTCAAAGAAGTCAGGAATGGACTCTGAATTTAAGACTTAATTTCCATTTCCATCTGATTTATAAAAGATATACCATTTGTTCTACTCGTGTTTATTACCTTAGTAGGCAGGGAGATGTGGAGTGAGAGGGGGTACTGATAATGTCTTTTGGGAAAAACACTGTCTGAAACCTGAATCAGTCTAAAGGCCTTTGAGACAAAAGATTATATCAGGAGCCTGAATAAACCACCAAGAAATCCCAGCCCGAAGCATGGATGTCTCTCAGAAAGAAGAGAATGCTGGATTCCTGAGAACTGAGGTCCCAGAAATGCTCTGTTACAGGCAGAAAGACACAGGAGTCCCTTCATGAGTTTTCAGGAATAACATAAGAAACTGCCCATGGCTGAAGTAAATCAAAGGTATGAGGATCACATATCTTTGAGATGCAAATTTTGCAGTGCTTTAGAGCTGAAGAATCTGAGAAACCAACCAAAGAAATTTAGCTCCCTTTAGGAAAAGACATGGGAGAATCTGGAGATCTTGTTTAGGATATAAAAAAGACCATCAAGTGTGCAAAGCTTTCCCAGTTGACAAAACTCAGATTAACCTTTATATATACAGAGAAACTTTTTTTCTTCTTCTTCTGGAGACATTACTGGTACCTGCTCAAGCAAACTGATGAGCAATGCGGATGATAAGTGATACAAGTGATATGCAGAGAACTCAGGCTGAGAGGACTTAGAGAAACATATCTAAACTTCTTTCTCCACAGGACCTTTTTCTAATTTCTTGAACTCTGCAGAAGCCAGTGCATCTCTCTTTCTCCGCAGGTTTTGTTAGAACGAGGAACGTGATCTCCTTTTAACGACAAAGAGACTCCAGAGATCACAAACAGCAAGCAAGCTTTATTGTAAGACTGGCTAGTCAGGGTCAAGCTGCCTACACAGACACGCAGGTCAGATAGGTTAGGCAAAACCCCGAACTTTTTCAAAGGGGATCTTATATAGGCCTTCACTGACTATTACAGCAGAGCCCGCGCATTTCATGGGTGGCTAGCGGGTATCTCTGAACTCAGACATTTGGTTAACTTCTATGTTTACCTGGCTCCCTTTGATTCTCAGCTCATGGCTCCTGCATTCTGGTGGAGGCGGATAAGGGAAAAGTTCCTAACAGAGGTAACAGATAAGGAAGGGCCAACAAATGGTTTCAGAATTTATATCCCAATAAGGAAGAGTCAACAAATGGTTTCAGAATTTACATCCCAATGAGGATGGGCGGAGAAATGGTTTCACAGCTAAGGCTCTACTAGGGAGGGGGCAGGAAAGGGAGAGTTACTAATTAGTTTAGCTCTGGAATTTTTCTCAGGGTCCCTAGGGACCTTACAGTTTCTTTAAATAAATTTCTCTCAATTTTTTTTTACTTCCCTGAGACTAAGGAATCACAGTTAACTTTTGTGGTACAGTCCTATTGAGGCCCAACAACAGGTTAGAGTAGCAAGGGGGACACATCCCAGGGTTCTAAATCCAAGCAACATAGCAGGAAAGCATGCATGGGCAAGAGAAGAGCACAGGGACATGACCGGGTCACTTTTTAAAATTTTTTTTATTTTTTTAAGATAGTTCACAATATTTGATTACATTTAATAGTCAAACACCAATCTCAACACCATTACACTGTCCCGCCAGCAAATTTGGGATGTTTCCATCCCAAGCCCCAATCCCTGTCCCAAAGCACAACTGAGATAATATATTTTGTATTGTCTGTTATGAAAACCTGCAGAAAATGCTACAAAAAGTATCCATAGAGGAAACAGTGTGAAGATTGTTCTATTTTGACAGGGGCCATTAAGATATTCTTTAGGATATCACTAACATGTTGTTAAAGGTTGAAGGTTGAGTGATGTGAGCTTCCGTATATATGTATGTGCTTATACATATATATGAAAATTAATATGTATATATGCATATATATGTATATTTCCCTCCACGATTTGTTACCTACTACTTGAACTCAATCAAATGTGGTGTATGACTGGGTCATCTTAAATGGGAAAAGAGCAGATGATGAAGAACAGGACTTAAGATATCCTACACAAGACTTACTTGACATCCAGTGAAACAGGACGATTAACATCACACACCGTGAAAGGAGAGGTCTATATATTAGGGAGGTCCCTGGACCTGATGTAGGCAGGCAGGCAGATAGGGAAGGCCCCCTCGCAAGGCAACAGCAAAAGTCGACCTTGCAGAAAATAAGGGCTTTCTCCACTATTGGAGAAGCCTGGGTTCTCTCTTGAGCATGTTACTCTCCACTCTCTCCCACTCTTTCTTCGTCCTTCCCTTCAAAATCTCCAAATAAAATCTGTTTTACTTCACTGTTTACTCCTGAAATTCTTTTTTGAGAGGTGAGACAAAACACAGCAACCCTGGGTCTCAGGTGGCAGAGGCGGATGGGGAGAAAGTGACCTTCTTTCTCCTCCTTGCTTCACATGAGAAACCCATGGGGTTCACCAACATCAGACCCACCTACTTAAATTATACAATTAACCCTAACTTCTTAAGCTTCTAAGTTTTGTGTGAAAATCTTTCATCTCATTATCAAGAACCCACAAGCTCATGAACAAATCCACTTTATGCTAAGTCTAGTCTCCAATGCAGGAGAATATGGCCACATGTGAACATGCATCTTATCTGTTATTAACTACACAGGAGGCTGCCTAGCTATATTGCACAGCTCTCCTAGGACATTGGTAACAGTTTGTATTATAAATGATGACTATCTGTTGTCCTGTTGACCCACAGGAGAAACGTTACCTAAAGAGAGAGAGAGTAGATATACCAAGTCAGTCACTTTTATTCATTTGGCAAGTATTTCATTAGACTTTCCTTTTATCAGACACTGACATATCTGGTAAGACAAAGATAAGTGCAGCAGTATTCCCAAGTTAGATAAACAGGGAGAAATGAATAGAGCCCATATGCTTATTGCCAAATTAGAAACTAGGGCAAAGGCTATGAAAGGTTTGTAACATAGAGGCAAATATCAGTTCTTGTGAGGAGACACAATGCAACTGATTATAGTATACATTTGAGCTGTGCCTGAATGAACAACCATGCATTTGTCAGAAAGGCATAAGAGTAATTAAATAGAGTAAGCAGTGTTTTCAAGTCTGAAGAGCATAAGACTGCTTAGATAATTTGAAAAAGTCTAACTAAAAATGAGAGCATGAGCCTCAATAGGGGGAATGCTAAAAATGTCTGAATTTGTAGTTGAGACTTTGCAAAAAGCATCTATTAAAACATTTTAGAAAGAAAAAAATCATGAAAAGAGTTTGGTCTTAGTAGGATAAGATAGATGTTAGCATGGTAGATGATTTAGTGAACTTATTGTCCTTAAGAGACATGCCAAATATCATGCTATGGAAATGGAAAGAGCAAAAGAACATGTGGAAAATGAAGAGGAGTAATAGGAATAGCAAATGTGGCTACATAGAAAATAAGACTTAGGGACTGGAGCGATAGTACAGTGTGTAGGGCGTTTACTTTGCCCACGGCTGATCCAGGTTCGATTCCCAGCATCTCATATGGTTCCTTGAGAACCACCAGGAGTAATTCCTGAGTATGCAAAGCCAGGAGTAACCCCCGTGCACTGCCGGGTGTGACCCAAAAAGAAAAAAAAAGGAAAGACTCAAAGTGAAGATTTAGAGAAAGAGCACTGAGCACTGTAGCACTGTCCTGCTGTTGTTCATCGATTTGCTGGAGCAGGCACCAGTAACGTCTCCACTGTGAGATATGTTACTACTTTTGGCATATTGAATACGCCACAGAGAGCTTGCCAGGTTCTGCCATGCAGACAGGATGCTCTCGGTAGGTTGCTGGGCTCTCATAGAGGGACAGAGGAATCGAACTCAGGTTGGCTGTGTGCAAGGCAAAGCCCTACCCGCTATGCTATCACTCCAGCCCAGAGAAAGAGAAAAAGTGAGAAATGTTATGTGATTGTAAGAAAAGAGACACACAGAATATATAGATGAAAGGAAGCCATCATAATTAGAAACTTAAAATGGAACTTATATTTTAATATATAACTCCAGAGAAATATTGAGCTAGAATATACATAGTATCTCCCCCACTCCCCACATTTATTTTCTCTACTCATAATCTCTACTCAAATTTTGCCTTGAAAATACAATCCATGTGTCATCATTGTGCTTTCTTGCTGAATAGCTTCTCTTAGGGTTCACCAAGGGGAAGAGACAGCAGGAAGGAGACAGAGAGCAAGATAATGCTTTCAAGTGAAACCATTTGGGGCTGTCATGCTCTTGAACTTATATTCTTCTTTCTTGGAATATCAAATACGCCAGATCTCATAGATACCAAACATAGGCTATTGTACCATACATGTAAATATGGTCTTTATTTAGCAATCGTAATTTGAGAGGGCATTCATTTTTAAAGAGAATTTAAAGTGAATAAGGGAGTTTAGGAGTCAATCAGCCAAGGAAATGGACATAGAACAAAGGTAGTAAATTATATAGAAACCAGACTGGGAATAAAATATTCAGGATGGAGAGACATGATGATTTGTATATAGAGAGATGATAGGCAACTCTGCTTTAAGTATGTAGATTAGAGTAAAAGAAGCATCCCTCTGGGACTTTGACAAATCCTATATTTAAACTAATTCATACTTTTAGCTTTAATTACTACATAAGGGAGATTTAAAAAAGGTCAGACTCATAATTTGAACTTAGAACTCAGAACATAGGGAATTATTCTTGTAGTTTCAATCCTCATTTTAAGCTGAATATAAAGTCACTGCATATTTTTGGTACACAATCAGCATGATGTCATGAAATGGCAAGGAAGAAATCTAATGAAAGTATAAGAGAAAGAAAATATTCTAATATAAGAATAAAATGAAAGACTAAGATAAGGTAATATTCAGGCACAAGCAAGAGATAATAATTATATCTATAATATCTATAATTTAATTGCTTCAGGATGATATATAATGCTTCCATCATAGCGGACTATTTAATGGGTGCATTGCATCTTATTTCACCTAAACGTAATTTGGTAAATTGAGTATATACCTATTTACTCTATTAGGGAGAAGCAATCAAGGCTTTATAACACAGTGTCTCAAGACACTTAGAATGCTTTTATACCTAATGAACAGAGCAAGCAATAAGCCTTTGAGTTCAGATAGGGGAGAGAGAGCACTGAATAAGCAGACACTTACAAATGACTTATCTATATATGCAAATCTACTGGACAATACATTGAGTCTAAGAAGAAGGTAATGTTCTTGTTTTGTATAGAAAATTCATTAAGGTCTTATGATGTCTGAAGACTCTCACAGACTGCTAGATAGAATCTAAAAAATTGTCAACAGTCTTTTCTTTCCACCATCCAGTTACAGCAATTAGCTTCAAATGCTATGTGCTGAGCATGATATGAGGTAAAATAGATTCAACTTTTATAAACTATTTTTATTTTCTGATATTTATAAAATGTTTAAAATAAATGCAATAAACTCTGGAAATAATCATTGTTCTGAGCTAGGAAGATGTTTAAAAAAATCAAACTCAAAATAAAGATCATTTACCATTATAAATGAATCCCCCCAACCCAACCAGTACCCCAAAGGGTGAAACAAACAAACAGAAAGTAAAGCAGAACACTGAAGAAGTCTACAAAATTACTTAATTCCATGCCTCATTTTTTTATTATATTGCCTAAAATCTGATATAAAAATTGAATCAGAAATTCTGGAATTTTATATATATATATACACATACACACAAACACACATATACATATGCACATACATATATGTACACATATATATATATATAACCTACTAAGTTTAATGACTGAGTTATAAGGCAGAAAATCTGGAATGCATATAAATATACATATGTCTTTATAAATATACATAGGTCTGTTTTTATATGTGCATATATGTGTGTATATATACATATAATATATATAATCTATTCAATGTTAGTGCATGGGATGAATGGCATGCTCTATAGGCTTAAGGATTATCAGCACATCCTTATCACTAAACTTTCTTCAAATATATTTCGCAACTTCCCACCATTTTAATATCTGTTTTGGTGTACTTTTCATTATCTATTTAATTATTCCACAGTCTTATCAATCTTTCATTTTCTAGTGTTATAGTATGACTGAGATCAGGTTGCCATTTTTTCACTGTTTTAATGTGTCACAATTGATGACTGTTAATTTTGTCTGATGGATCATATCAGTCCATTACTTTGGTGGTGCTACTGTTCTTTCACATCTTGGTTGAGGCCACAAAACTTTTGAAGAATTTCCCTACCAACAAGTGCAAGGGTCATCTTTCCTTTGGTTTCTTGGATCATAGATTATAGCAATCAATAATTTGAGTTTATATAGCCAGCCTACCATTTATATAACTTGGACAAGACTCATGCCCATATTGGTTCCCCTTTACCCATAGAAAAATCATTCGCTTTTTCTTCTAGTAACCGGATTTTCTGGGAGATGGTACTTTAAAAAATCCTTACAAGTGTCTTGTTTCATTTTTCTATAAAAAATTGGATAGTTTGTCATATATTAAATAAGGCCTACTTGTTAAGCACTCAATAATTTCAGGCATTGTTGTCTCATAATACGCAAAACAGTATTCTATAGCATAGGGAAAAGGGAAAAGGAGTTAAAGTATAAAATTTTAAAAAAATAGTATTTTATCCTCTGGTAGGGCATTTAATCATGTGGCATTTTGCAATTCCTATAACTATGTAGTTGCCTTTAAATTACCTCATTTAAAATGTTTTAGACTTTTAGAAAAGACTATCTAAGATCAGAAAAGTATTATCAAAGATGACACATTTACTAACACAATGAGTTTGTATTTTAGTTGAAACGTTTGAGATAATAGGTATGTTCTTACTAATTTATCAAATGTATCCTGAAATGTCACGAGGCATGAAAAGAAGTGTTTAGAGAGTTTTCATTAATGGTGTGGAAAGAAAAATGCCAGACTTTACATATTAGAATTGAAATATAATGAAATGGAGCATAAGGAAATGTTGAAATTTGTTGAAATTTGTTACACAGAGTAGTAACAAATTTCAACAAGTTTCTTAGATACTGTGGTGAAAATTTAGTGCTCAGTTTAGTACAACTCAATTAAACTTATTAATAAAAATTAAGTTATGATTGGTCAATTTCTCTTTGTAAAACACCTAGATTGTCAGGTTGACTTACTCAATGTCAATCCCAACTCTCATTTAATCATGACTCAATGTTTTAGGGGTTAGAAAGATAAGAAATGAACTCATAATAATTTTTGTGTCTGATCTAAATTACGCCAAGCAAATGTATCATGTCAGAGTTAAAATAAAGCAGTCGGCAATGTAAAGAAAGTGGCAACAGACATAGAAAATGACAAATTTAGGGCAACGATGTCATGTATGAGTGTTCTAAGATCAGATACAACTAGGGGTTTCTAAGTCTCATTTTCCTAAAATTTTCCCTTTCTCTTTTATCATCTCTATTTGGACTACTAGAAATTCTTAATAAACTTGTTATATACCCTTTGGATGAAATATAGAATATTTTTTCTGCTAAAATCTCAAGAGGTATAATGATTTCAATGTTTTCAAGGAATGGCTAAAATAATGAAAGTGTAGTAGGGATTGTTCTGGCTAATACTGATAAGAAGATACGGTCTAATTAGTAGTAGATATTGGAACTCTGCTTGTCTGTAACATTTAGTGGAGAAAGAACTTCACATTATGATTTTGGTACCTGGGAATGATATCACAATCAAGGGAAAAATCTTTGCTAGGTTAGGCCAAATTGAAGGGCATGAAGAAAATAATGAGATGGTGGTTGCTTTTAATTAAACTGGAAGAAAGAAAATTATAGAGGCAAGACTTAAAATCATAGTTCAATTACCAGGACATAACCATTACTACCTGAAAAATTGTTCATTCTGTTTAGATGCTGCATGTATACTATTAAGAGACATATGTAAGGACTGGTGGAGAAGTGGTGATGACTGTCAGTCTACCAGTCTAAAGAGACTTGTTAATTCTTAAGGGAAAGTCTGGGTATTGAAGAGGAAAAGTTAAACTGGAAAATTGCACCCTGGTTATTTTAGGTGTTTCATTAATTTTTGAGTACTATCCAGCTTTATTAGTAGTTGTGAAGTTGTAAGTTGGAATATGTTCCAACTTAATGAGGAGATAGCACTAGTAGTCAGTTTCTCCTCCAGGCTATTGCAATTCTTTCTGCTGTACTTATAGACCTTGCCATTTTGAAAGGGAATGCTTGTTCTTTCCCATATCTCACTCTAATATCTATATAATGACAGTGATATTCCAATTTGATGCAAAGAACCAAATTACCTACTTTTGATTGGAATCTGAAAGGAGAAACTTTCTAATTTAGAAAGTCAAGTTATTTGGAATACTCCACTCAAAACTAGATTGCTAGGGCCTATATAAAATAAAATTACTATTCCAAGTCCTTTATTTTTATATTTCTAGAAGAAAATTCTATAAAAACTGATGAACTAATTGCCAGTTTCTTACCTATGTTAATCAAACTAAGTCCACAAAGATGATAATGAAAAAAATTAATTTACCATGACACTGTTAAACGTAAAGTTATGGATACATTGTACATTTGTAAAGCTCTGTAGTCAAGAGAGTCTTCAATAAAGCAAGACATTAGGTGGACAACGTAGCTATTGAATTAGACTGTCTGAGGGTAAGAGGATTGATAGTAACTTAAAGCAAATGGGCCAGGAAACAATATTAGAAGTAGTTAACTGGGAAAACAACTAGCCTGGAGTGATACAGTAAGTGGGGAATTTAACAGCAAGTATTGATCAAGGAACATCTGTGACTGAATTCCCAGAACAATATGCCAGTATGCTAAAGTTCTATTTGAATACTGTAATAAAGAAAACTACATCTGAGAAATGGTTACCAGACTTAAACTCACCACAATTGCAAGCTATGTTTCTTCAGCCAACTGTAGCATACTTAGGAGTCTTAGAACGCAGAGAAGAAAAGAGAGGTGACTAAAATGATACTGAGATTAATATCATATGTAAACTACAAAAATATTATACCTAGGCCTTTACAAATAAAACTTCAATTTCAGTGTTATGTTTTCTATTTTTGCAGATTTTATTCTTATGTAGTCAGCCTGAGCCATTGTATAGTGATTCCTTATAACAGATCTTTCACAGAGTATGTGTATATGTAAATGTATACATTTTTGCATAGGATATGTGTGATGATGCATTAGTTAACTTCTATTCTCTGCTACTCCACATGCTCACATATTTATACAGATACAGACATGTAGATGCAGATGTATGTTTATAGATTCATATACATGTATACATGAATGTATTCTAATTACCAATCTTCTGATTCAACTCTTACTCATCTAGTGGGTGCACAAGTCCTAAAATATGCAACCTTAAGTACTATAACAAATTTGCATGCAACAAAGATGAGTTTGTTCAATGGTACATCACCAAGTGTTGCATTATGAGGTTACCAAACATTCCCAGATGGCTTAAACTTTTTCTAAAGGACACTGGCCTCGTACCTCATAGAGACTTTTAGTATTATCAATTGAGGAAATAATTGGTATGGGCTTACCAATTAGATAAAGTTAGCTTGCTTTACTGTTATACTCGTATTCCCAGATAATAGTATGGATGAAACTTGTCCTACTGGGAAAAATATAAGTGTTAAATATAAATATCACCTCACTTTGAAAAAGGTATTTTTTGCATTTATATTACTCATGGGTACTATGAATAACTGTCTGAAAAGATGGTCATTTCTTGGAAAAAATGTGTATATATATATGACAAAGTGTTTAGGTAAGAGATTGGTGGATGGATTTCGTAATTACCTAGAATGTGAATACATTTCATACTTCCCATATACTTACTTCCCATCAACTGCTCACAGGAATCACAAGAGCAAGAAAACCATCTGTTAGTATCCTTCAAATTCATCTTGGCCACTCCACAATCAACAGATTTGTGAATGAGTGACAATGGTGACTGTGAGTAAAGTTAAAAGCAGTCTAAAAACATGAATATCTTATGAGGCTTATTGGTAACTACCACCACTGAATAGTCTGCATGTCATCGGCAAAAATTATATGATCTCACAAGAGCAGTTTCTATCCCAGTGTACTAACTGGCAACCTACGGAAAGTCTACTAGATGAGGCTTCTTTTTTTTCAGGGAAGAGAGAGTGGCTTATTTTCACCTGAATGAGTTTACAGATATCTGAATCATTTTCACAGGATCACATTATTTCTAACAAAGCACCTTACAATCTTTCATGGACATTACGATCTGTTGTCACTGACACCTAGAGAAGGAGTAGTTACACTATATGAACTTAAGAAGGGATGGGAGATATAGTATAGTACAGTGAAAAAAACTTAGATTTCAGAGACTAAATGTGAAATGTCACCCTTTCAGAGAACCCAGCAAGCTACCTAGAGTATCCTGCCTGCACAGCAGAGCCTGACAAGCTCCCCGTGGTTTATTTGATATGCCAAAAACAGTAAAAATAATGGGTTTCATTCCCCTGACCCTGAAAGAGTCTCCAATGCAGCACCATTGGGAAGGATGAAAAAAAGAGAGGCTGCTAAAATCCCAGGACAAGGACAAATGGAGATGTTACTGGCACCCGACTGAGCAAATCAATGAACAACCAGATGACAGTGATACAGTGAAATGTGAACTGATACCTACTTTCTTCTACAACTGCTGTCAAATTACATAACTTCCATGAATTTATTTCCCTGTAAAATACATACAGAACAAATAGCTCATGAGGTTCTTGTGAGGAATAAACAAAATACAAGTATTAATTGGTTTAACACATGGGTAGTTTTAAATAATCAAAATAATCTAAATTTGCAACTTATTAGAATTATTCCAATTTAACAATTTAGAAACAGACTTTTTCTTACATGAATCTCACTGTTTCTATGATTAACATGTAGTAATCAATCGTTTGATCTATCAGTGGGATTGTGATTTTTATACAGAACCTAAAAAATAAATACTCTAAACATTTGCTATTACATATTTCTTGTACACAATTTGTTTTATGGAATAAAAGTATTTTATCACATTAATCCAAATGAAGCTATATTAATAGTAAAATAAAATTTTGATTGCCTTTATATCCAAATGCCATAAAGCAAGACCTCAGAGTTCAGTTCCCTTTTCAAATTCAAAGTTCTGGACCTGTCTTTCTTTGTGTGATTAAAATAACCATTTTGTAACTTTTAGAGTGAAAAGTAATTTTATTCTCTTGCCTTATGTTACATTCTTTCTCCAGTCAGCCAATTAGCTGAAAAAGTCTAGTAAACAGGGAAAGGCATTAGATTAAAAAACAATCAGTAGAGGTTTGCTCTCATGCCTGTGTTTTCACTTGAACATGCATCTTGCCTGCTTGTCTCTATGTTTCTTTGCTTGCCTATTTCCACTCTACAGAGACCTGTATTCTCTCTTGAACACACTTTTAACTCTCTCTCCTCTAATTTTCTAAGTAAATTTCAAAAATTGTCCTACACTTATCTTTTCAAAACTTGTCCTACAATTATCTTGCTTCACTCACACACACACATATCGGGAGAAAATACAATATATACATTAATAAAATCTCTACTATGACCCACTATATGTAGATGAGAGACGTCAAAACATGAATTTATAAATAGAAGTATATATTCTTATACAGCACATACGTGTTTGCAGTGAGGCACCTAAAGATAGACATTTCAAGATGACTAAATTTAAATGTTTCTAGTAACTCCAAAACAAAGGCAATTCACGTTGAAATATGCGTTTTCTGTTTTGTTTTGTTTTGTTTTATTTTGGAATAGCTACCAGAATTGCTGTATAGTCATTCAAGTGTAGAACAAATACTTTATTCATTGTGCATTGTGAAGACTCTAGATGTGGATTGATGCCCAGTATGAATCTTTCAACTGGAATGTTAACCATTCATTTTGTAAAGAATTTCTCAATGAGAAAAGCTGTTGGGGAAGCTCTTTGATTCTCTCTGTGGGTAGTAGAGACCAAGGATTTTCTCTCTCCTGTAGAGGTAATTTGACAGCAAAGCAAAGACCTCAAAATTGAGGGCCTACATATTTAGTTATTAGAGAAATTTTGTAGTTACTCAAGGTAGAAAGACAAAACTATGTTGACAATTAAGAGAAGATGAAAAATGTTATATATAATTCACTGAAAAAATAGTTTGGGGTAGAGCAAACTGAAAAAGATGCCAAGAGTCTACTTGAACTGGGAAGCAAATAAGCATCATTTGAATATCAGAAATAGCAGGAAAATATCTTGATGGAAACTTCAGGTCCACTGAATGCATGTTTGTCTAGAAATTTTCTGATTTTAGCACTGAAATTCCGCATCCTTAGAAAATATTCAAACCTTTAAAGGGATGGTTGATATCTCTCTTACAGATAATTTAAATATCAGTTTTGGGTAGGAGCCCTCACCTGACACTAATGGACAGCCAAAGCTTAGGGCACTTCTATACCAATTGACGTATTTAGATAAATGGACTTGGGGCTGGTCTGAAAGTCTATGAATTTTAGATGAAGGATTATTTAGGGTTTTTTGTGGGTGGAACACACCTAGCTGTGCTCAGAAATCATTTCTGGTAGTGCTCAGGGGAACCATCATATGCAATGCTGGTATCAAACCTGGGCCAGCTGCATACAAGCAAGTGCCTTAACCCTTCTACTATCTCTCCAAACCTATGGATCCATATGTTTTACAGGTGCTTTTTCATTTTATGGGTGCTATTTTAATACAGTATGCTTATGTGGTCAACCCAGGAATGCTGTATGAGGAGTTAGAAGAAAGGGATCTAGTACAAGTCAGGGAGATAAAAAGATCCAGGAAATACAAACAAGATTAGCATGTGATCTTTAAAAGGAAAGAGTAAGTTACACAAAGAAGAAAATATAATGTAGTTTATCTCTGTATGTTTGTGTTTCAATGAATCTGGGCAGGTAATCATAATCATATAACGTTCTCTAACTTCAGATTATGTGAAAATAGCTTTGATCTCTCAGAACATGATCTTGCATTGTGACATTTTGTGATGCCATAAAAATATACAAAACAGAAACCATTTTCTTTGAAATTAATTCTAAACAATCTTTAGGACGGCACATCTTTTCCCTGCACGTGTTTGTATACGTGTGTGTGTGTGTGTGTGTGTGTGTGTGTGTGTGTGTGTGTGTTTGGTGTGATGGCGAAGATTTTTTTTCGGGGAGTAAGAATATTTAAAAGAAGCAATCGGAGTAGAGAAGAGACAACAGCATGCATGGGGTGTGTTTCTAAGACAGAAACACATACCACACAGAGTATCATCCAACCCTTTCACATATAAACACATAGTCCCACTTTTAAACATATATGAACATGTTGACAGGCGTATGTTTCTTTAACAAAAAACAAGCAAGTTGTGTGCAAAAAAACATTTGGAAAGAAAGATAAAAAAGTTACCTGTGATTTTCTGAATTTATAAGAAGCACTTTTGAGAAGGGTATTGATTTATCATCAGGTAAATAGTTTCATCTCCCACAAAATCCTATAAACCCTATAGCAATTACCAAGGAAACTCTTATCTAATGGTCCCTTGGAGGTGACATGTAGCAAGATATCAACTCCTATGATCAAAAGGCAACAACTAACCCTTTAATAGCTAATCACATTGTGAGACAACTGACTTTTTCAGGATCCTTTGCTAAAGAGAAAATTATCAGTTTAAGCCTGGGGCAGAGACTGTCCTGCCTTTAAGGAAGGGACAAAAGGTGGGGAATAGGAGAGAGAGAAAGATATATAGTTGAATAGGCTCTGCAAGAAAATCAATGTGTCTGGTGAATACAAAAATAGGAATTTGAAAAAAATTATATACAGTTAATATAAATATTGCATATAATTATACATGGATGGATATGCATATGGATACATAGGTATTTGTAGATGAATAGAGATACATATAAATAGAGATTTATCTAGAGAGGAAGGAAAGCAGTGAGACCCCAGGGGCATATTGGGGATAGGCTTATCTATGTTCTGAGACCAGAGTATGCATTATATTTTGTGAATTTTTAAAGTAAATAGCCTTGGGTGAATTATGAAAGAATAAAATGGAAAAAGATTTTAGAGATTATGTGACAGATATTGAAATCAATACCCAAAAAGAGAAACGGACATATATCATCATTATTGGTCTAACCACTGATCCACTAATCTACTTATCGTCTGTCTTCTCAAGAAAGCACAGAGGGTCATCCTCACAGCTGTCACTGAAATGAATGATTTATATCCAAAGTACAAAGAGACATTAACTAAGGAAAGTAGCTGTAAGAATTTAAAGAGAGGGAAAGAAGGATGATTTATATTTTCCACAGTCTGTTCAGGGAAAAAATTGTTTAAAATTTTTTTTCTCTCCCAGTTGTTTAAAGTTTTAAGAACATACTTAAACTTGATACGACCTATCATCCACTTTGTATTATCAGTGGTGGACCTGTTATTTATTCCAGAATTTCCCTTATAAAATGAGTGCCTGTGAGTTTGAGACACTTCTAGCAAGTCTGTCTTCTTTATCATTAATATTTCTTCTAAACAGAGAGAGAGTTGAGTGGGGACACTGGTTTTAACTTCTACAACTCTTTCTTCCTGAAATTTGACATAGGATTTTTTATATGTTATACATTATATAACCTGCATATATATTATATATTTGTATATGTAAATATATTTTAGGAATATACACTTTACATAAGGAATATCACATAAGATACAAATAAAGTACAACTATTAAAACTGGTACAAAGTAGCAGTTCTGGGAAGCTCAGAAGGCCCAGGGAGGCCCCTCCAGTTGATTCAACATGAGGACCCAAGATATGCTTGTTTATGACCTAGGGTTTTGCTGAGTATTTGGGCCGGCCCAGGTGTGTTCAGTGCCTCCTAGGATGCAGCAATAGATGCTCAGTACCACAGGGTGCCAGGGATTGAAAAGTGTTAGATAGACATTAGGCATATGCCTAACCCCTGTACTATCTTTCCAGATATTGTCCTTGAACATCTATGTTAAAATATAAGCATTTTATTCTGGATTGAAAAAAGAAATCTTGTTAATATAACATTAACAATCATCAGTGTACCAAAATGCGCAACAGAGCAGAGGGCCATATGATGCTTAGTAAACTCAGACACAATCAGTTAAAAAATAATGAAAATAATTGTAACTGATTTATTTTCTCATTTAGTTATTAAATTGAACAAACTGAATATTCAATCCATTGTCCAATATTTGTATCTGTATAAGCCAGTTACCAATAAGCAGAAACCAAATTGTGCCAAAAGTGGTTTTTTTTTTTTTTTGCTTTTTGGGTCACACCCAGAGATGCTCAGGGGTTACTCCTGGCTTTGCACTCAGGAATCACTCCTGGCAGTGCTCGGGGGACCATATGGGATGCTGGGAATCGAACCCGGATCAGCCACGTGCAAGGCAAATGCCCTACTCGCTGTGCTATTGCTCCAGCCCAAGTGTGTTCTTTAGAAACTTTTTCAGGAAGATTATTTCCCTGACTTTAATAACATTTCCAAATTTGGTTTCAACTCATGTTTGTGCATTAAAAAAATAATAATAACTTCATTTCTGACTGGCCCCTTCAGTTTTTAGACAAGTATGTAATGAAACAATAAATCTATGACATGCTTGGACAAAATATATACAATGAACAAAATAAACTCAACAAATTATTAATAGTAGACATTTTCATGAACTGCTGGAAAGTATAGCATATTACATTCACCTGCCAAGAATATGTGATATCCTTAAAGTTTGAAGAAGTCCTGCAGTACAAAAGCCAAACCTATTTCCCAAATTTATTTAATTTACATCTCTTGGGATGGTTCAAATGGAGTAAAATCCCCTCATATAAATATTACCAAGGTCTCAAGACCTCAGAAAATTCCAAGCTTACTTCTCTCTTAAAGAAGTTACCATTTAGTCTCAAGCATCTGCTAATTATCCCTAGAAGAGATCTTTATCAGAATCTCAGACCCATGCCTTCTTAGATCAAGGGTATGCACCTGCTGAACTCTGCTTTTACATAATTCATAAATACTAGCAGCTAGATGGGTCTGCCATTGGTTATTAAGTTGTTGCTTTATGGTATTTCTCATACTTTATTCTTTAATGCATCTTTATGGATTGTGTTTACTCATTTTTCCTGCTTTTGCTTATTTAAATCTGCTACAACCAAATTGTTTTCTGTTTACAAATATAAATTACAATTTTAAATTCCTACATAATTATAAAGACATTAAAATAAACATCTTGCTCTGATCCCAGAAATTTAGATTTTATTATTAATTCTTCCATTTTCTGTCTCTTAGATTTAACCACACATTTTATAATTTCATTGTTCATTGTTTTTGTTACTATTATTTTAGTTCTTTATTCAGTGTTTAATTGTCTTCCTAAATACATTTTTATAATACATATATATGTACATATATAATATATTTATTATATAGCTATTGGGTAATGTTTCCCCTTCCCCATTTTCCTAGCTAAATGTTGATTATATTTCGTCAACATTTTGAAATAGTATTTTTTTGACTAATGTATTCCTGTGTTTGCCACTGAGATGGCTACTATCCATATAACTCAAACTCCATTCCAGTAAGACCTGTATGGTACTACTGCTTTCAAGATTTCAACTCCAGTGTATTTACCCAATATAATTCCTTTGGCAATTGAAGAGATATTTTTGAAAGATGAGTAAGGTGTCCTGTGTGTTTTGAAGTGAACAAAAGGTAGATTACCTTGTTTGATTAATGAGATTAAAACCCATAAAAGAGTCTTTCTGAGGAGAGACAGTCTTTCTGCTGTCCTAATCATGCAAAAAAAAAAAAAAAAGAAAAAAACCATGCTGTGAAGGTCTTATGCTGGCTAAAGCCTTTGGGAACTTCGAACCTTGATACACTGCAAAACAATCCACACTGAATTCTGATACATCCTTGAATGAACTTGAAAGAAAATACCAAGATCCATATGAGAAAATAATAAGACTAACAACTTTACTGCATTCTCTGATACCTGACCAAGAGATGTAGTTATGTTCCTATCAGACAGATACCTACCCAAGGAAACTGACATAATACACTGTCTGAAAGCACTGTTTTGTGGTCATTCACTATGCAGCAATGAAGCATGTATATATTATAGATCCATCTTTCTAGCAGGTTCAAAGGTTTGAAAAGTGTTTTTATGTTTTTAGTGATGTGATGATGTGATTCAGGTTCAAAAAACATGCCTAAATTTGCTTTACTTATCTACTTCCTTGGAGATATATATACTGAGAGATAGACTTTGAGCAAGTACTCCGTAAAAGATCTACTTTTGGCAACTTTAAAATATGCAGTGAAGTATCATTACTTTCAACTTTTAATTAAGAAAAATTTAACTATATACAAATGCAGACACTCTAAACCTCAAATGCATTCATTCTCTTGTGTTAGTGTGTCATCAGTTTTAAACCATCTTACCCCTTTTTAGCTATTGTTAATTTTTTTAAATTTCTTTTCTGACTGGAGAGTTCAGTAATTAATGCACTAAGCAAGTGCAAGTGATAACCCTGGTTTTGTTACCCAAACACGGGAGGAGTAATCTTTGAGCTCCACTGGATATGACCCAAAAACAAAACATTTTTTCCTTTTATTATTTTGAAACAAATCTGAAATGACATATTATATATTAAAATTGCTATGAATAAAGATGAAGCTCTTTTTAAGGCATTACTATATACCTTTAAGTTCTTAATTCAAGTGATATTGCATCAAAACATGCATACTTTTCAGATATGCATCACTTGAAACTGAAATGAATATATAGTATGTTTATTAGTGAAAGGTCAATTTTAGTCCTCACTGTGCATTTGTCACTGTTGTTTTAACCCGTTATCTTTATTCCTTCCTCTTGTATTAATTACAAATTGGTATGATAGACTGATTTTACTTTTATTTGGTGTATCTGTATTTCTCTTTATACCACATAGATGTGCTGTAATGATAGCACACTAGATACCTGGTACAAGATACCAAGCGTATCTTGCCCGCATAGCAAAGCCTGGCAAGCTCCCCGTGATGTATTTGATATGCAAAAAGCAGTAACAACAAGTCTCACAATTTGTTGTAAGATGTTACTGGTGCCCACTAAAGCAAAACAATGAACAGCGGGAGGACAGTTCTACAGTGCTACCACATACATGTGGAATCATACAGTGTTTATTTTTCTCTGGCTTATATAGGCATGGTTTTATTTCTGGGCTATTCTTTGTATGCTTTTTAATTCCAATATCATATTGTGCTATGTTGTTGTTCTTCTGGACCACAACAAGCTGCTTTTAGAGTTTACTCCTATCTCAGTGCTCAGGAACCACTGCTGGAGGGCAATATGCAGTGGTGGGGATTGAGCATACCTTAACTGCTACTGGGATAGTACCTTACTTGTTGCACTATCTAGCCCCAATACCATATTGCTTTAATTATTATTGCTTTGTAGGGAAGTTTGAAGTTGGGTAATTTGATCATCTTTACTTTAGTTCTTTCATTTCAAGTACATTTTGCTACTCAAAGGGTTTTGCTACTTTTTTTGTAGCTTCAAATAAATTTCATGAATTTTCGCTCCAATCCCTTAATGGTATTAAGATTTTAACAGGGTTTTCACTGAGTTTATAAAGTGCTTCAGATAATATAAGCATATTTTGATGTTAATTCTACATATTCATATGTATGAATTATCTCTCCATCTCTGTGTATAATTTTTTCAACCATGTCTTACAGTTTTTCTATGATAAGATGTATTTAACTTCTTTGGTTAATATGTTTCAAGGTATTTTTGATTTAATTATAAGGGGACTATTTTCCTAATTAACATTTCACGTAACATTATTTTTATACAGAAACAAAATGGGGGGGCATAATTACAGCACAGAAGGTATAGCATTTGCCTTGTGTGGGGCCAGGTTCTATCCTTGGCAACTGATATGGTCCCTTGAGCCCCCAGAAGTGACCCCTGAGCACAGAGCAAGGAGTGAGCCGTGAGAACTGTCAGGTGTGACCAAAGAGGGGAGAAAGATTTCTTGCATATTTATTTTATAATCTGCCACTTTACAATATTATATTTAAACATTTTACTGTAATTGTTTTAATTTGGGCTGGAGTGGTAGCACAACAGTAGGGCGTTTGCCTTGCACGCAACCAGCATGACCGACCTGAGTTCAATTCCTCCACCCCTCTCGGAGAGCCCGGCAAGCTACCAAGAGTATCACGCCTGCACGGCAGAGACTGGCAAGCTACCCATGACGTATTGGATATGCCAAACACAGTAACAACAAGTCTCAAAATGGAGACGTTACTGGGCCCACTCAAGCAAATCGATGAACAATGGGAGGACAGTGACAGTGTTTTAACTTATCATGCCATTTCCAATTAGTGATAGTTTTACTTCTTTATGAATTGAAAATGCTTATTATCTTATTTAAATTAGAGGTGCCCTAAATTACATGGATTACTGCAATATTTTCAGGTAAAAAGAAAATCAGAACCTGCCTATAAGTAAATTTTTTTTCAATGAACAAAAAATATAGTATTCTCCAACTGAACTCATGGCAACTATCACACCACTTTGATGTTCCAAAACTGCCACCCTACTACAAAAGGGCCAGTTCAATCTGTTTTGGGAAACCCTGGGTTAAATTACTCTAGCTAGAACTTCCCATGCTATGTTGAGTGGTATTGAGAAACATTCATCTTTGTTTTATTGCCTGATCTTAGTGGAAAAGTACTTGCTTTTTGTCATCGTGTATGATGTTGATTAAATTTGTCATAAATATTCTTCATTATGTAGGGTGTGTTTCTTCTATACTCCTTTCAAAGGAGTTTCACAGTAAAAATATCACCATTTGAAATAATTTCTGTCCTTTGTGTTGATATTGAATGTCACATTCATTGATTTAAATAGCATCACTAAAACTATAGTCACCATCCTGTATATTATTACATCCTAGGATTAAGTTTATATCTTTTGACCTTCTGAACACATTCAATTCCCAACTTTGGCAATCCCCTGTCTGCCTTTATGAATTGTGCATTGTTTGATTTTAGAGTCCACGTGTAATTGAGCTCATTTGTTTATTCTAACATTAAATTTAGAATGATGCTCTCAATCCATCCATGTTGTTACAAACAGCAAGATTTTATTTTTAGTGACTGAATATTACTCAATTATGAATATACCATAAATGTTTTATTTATTAATCAATGAACATATATTGTTGTTGTAAATAATGCTAGAGTAAATAAAAATGAGTGAGTTTTCACTTTTCATGAATTCTGAAAAATTCAGTCACTATGCTGTAAAATATACATGTCCGTTCTTATTCTTATACTACTTTCCTCTGAAAGTTATGTATTCTAAGCCCTCTAGTATGTTCTTTTCATATCTTCACATGATATTTTAATATCAGCTCTATTTTTTATCTCTTTTTTACTTTGGATATATTTTTAATGTTCATTATGCTATTTTCTACATCTATAATCAGCTGTGTTTGTACAATATCTAAACAATCCACTAATGTTCTAAAATTTCACTTATTTTTTGAAATCTTACATATACATTTTTAAGCGGATTTACTATTTAGTAGTGGATTTTTTTCCTGACGTTATTGCCTTCTTTCATTTGTTAAATCATTGCAAACAAATTTATTTTATATTTTGTTTCTGATAATCATGTCGATGATATTTTAATGTAATTTTAATCAGTATGTTATTTGGCTGCTGATTTATGGTTACTTGTACATCAACTTAAAATTCTATTCTACTCAGTTTGGATGATTTGCCTTGGGGAATCCTAACCATTCTAAACTAAATGTCACTTGATTCTCTTTGTTCCTGCCTATGCAGCACAAACTTTTTTCTAATTCAGGTTTTATTTCGGTTTTGTACAATACCTGACGGTACTTAAGAAGTTCTCCTAGCTGGGTGAGGTCTCTGTGAATAGTCTCAGGGTCCAACCTGTGGCAGAAATACTACTTCTGCATGTAAAGGATACACTCCAGCTCCTTGGGTTAATTTCCAAGTCCTGCTTAGGACCCTTTCTATGAAATTGTATAATGCTGTAGGTTTGAGTCATATACTTAAGCATGATCAGTGGAAGTTAGGCCTGTATTTTTAACTTCTATGGATAAAAAAAATTAGAATATTCTCCCTTTTTACAGTATGACTTTTGATCCACAATCTAGTTTTCCAAATTTTTTAAGACTATATTTCTCATTCTATACATTGAGTTTTCTGAATATTGACAATCTCTTTTCTGTCCTCATCCAAGATTTTAACTCATAATTTTAAGCCATTTGCATAAGAAGATAGACATATTCTCTTATGACTGATAAAACCTCAATACTCTTTGTTGCTGTTCTCCTTAAAATTCTGACCCATGGTGTTCTCTTGAGTTTTTCCAATTCTTTAAATCTTCATTTTAAAGTCAATTAGTTATATTTCCTCAGAATTTTACAGTTGTTAGTGTAATTTCCCCCTAATGATTCCCCTAATGAAGATGATTTTGCTATGTTGTTGGAAACAAATTTTTAGGAATTACTTAAAGGTCATTTCAGCTAATGCATTAACCAATTTTTGAGTCCTGCTCTTTCTAGTAATATTACCGTTTACTGAAATTTGATGTGCAGTAGGAAGTTCTTTCTAGGTAATTTTACACATTAAAAAAGAATTTCACTGTTTTAAGCAGTATGTCCATAGAGAAGAAAATTGAGGTTCTGAGAAGCAAAATAACCTGCATGTGTTCATATGTCAACTAATTGGAAATTATAACACAAATACTTTTAAGAAATATTATTAACTTGATCATCTACTTGACCTATAACATGTTATGTTTCTTAATAATTTTGGCTGGGAAGCTCATAGGCAGTGCTTAGGAAACCTGGATATAAAGAGTGATTCTCATCCAACTGCAGCTTGAAGAGCTATGCCAGTGATGCTTGTATGGCAGGCATTGAATCCAGATAGTATTGACTGGTTCTATATGGCCCTTCCTTTCCTATCTTTAGCCATACACAGCTACTCGGCATCTTTCTGCTTAAGCATATATTTTTATAACAATAACTCATTTCATTCTGAATTTCTCATTGTAAAGTCAAATTATCTGTTTTAAAGTAAGTTATTCATATGGATGGTCATTTGCTATTAAATTACTATTAATCCTTCTTTCTAGTGAATCAAACGCCTCTTTAGATTTTGGTTGTAATGTATTTATTTTGGAGGGTGTGATTTGGGTTCAGGGATTATCCTATATTCCTTGCTCTATGGTCAGGGATTGTTACTGGCACTGCTGTGTGGAACATATGAGTGCCAGGATACAATTGGACTCAGCTATATGCCTATTTTGGACTCCAGATTCTGGCTTATTTTCAATCTTTGAGTTCATGCTACATCAGCATTTGAATACTTCAGACCCCTAGCTAAATATTTTTTTTATTCCTCATGCAAAACTGTATTATCTTCTTTTCATACTTTCAAAGTCATTATCCTCTTACTAAATTTCAGTTAATTTACTGGGATCTCAAAATATGTATCAGAAAGGACCAAATATGGTTCGACGTGATCTCTAGGGATGGATAAAAATTGTTACAAATCTGACATTTCTCAAATCTAATCTTCAATCTCCATGTGGTAGGACTCTTTTTAGAAAATTGCATTTACCACTTTTTATTTTTCTACATTTGGTCTATATATCTGTGTTCTGCCCCTTCCTTCTCTGAAGCCAGCTCATATTTCAAAGTTCACCAAGAAGTTACATATCTTATAGTTAGAGACTATCTCTAAAATTTTAACATTTTGGTAGAGAAATGGCAAGTCAAGCATTGTATGAATGTCATGTTAAAATTATGACATATTTTATGGTGCCAAGCAGTGGCATCATCTTAGTCATTTTTTTTAAGCTGGAGTAAATCAAGAGTTTATCTTGAGTCAAAGCTTTGCTTTCAGTATCAGCAAAGAAGGGATGTTAGATAATTCTTAAGTTTCTTGCTTACTCAAAAATAGGGTGGTAGTGGTGGCTGGATTTAGAGTGACTACATAATTGTGACATGTTTGGGTTGAGATTAACAAATGCCTTTACATGTTATTACATTGACTAAAACAAACCCTCAAAACTCTTAATATAGAGATGCTCTGTTAGCTGTCATAAAAATTACCACCAGTTAGCATCTTAAAATAGAATTCATTTAATATCTGATATTTTTGAAGGTAAAAAGTTTACAACTTTTTGCTGGGATAAAATAAAGGTGTTGGCAGTCTTGTATTTCTTCTCAAAGCTATAGAGAAAAATCCATTTCCTCTATTTCAGATTCTAGAGGTTGCTACAGTCCTTAGCTCATGTTCCTTTTTTATTGTCAAAGCTGATTGTCTTTTATCTTCATTATTTTACCTTCCTGCTTCTCAAGATACCCTTGCAAGTAATATTTGTCCCACTTAGATAATCCAGGATGATCTCTTCATTTCAAGATATTTAATATATGGAAACTTGCTATGTACATTAGAATATTAATAGATTCTAGATATTAGTAAACTGTGTATTTGTTGCTTATCCAGGAATTGAATTGAAATTGTGAGATTATCACATAATATTATTTGAGAGTTAGAGTAATGAGGGAAGATGGAAGGAAGATTACTTTAGGGAATACTGCATTCATTAGCAACAGTAGAGTTTGAGGGGATCATGAAAAAGAGCTATATAATAAAGATAGAGGGGAACGGGTATTGCATTAAAACTGAGGACAAAGAAGAATAGAGAGAAAAGCAAAACCCACAAAAAACAGCAGCCCAATGTATGGAGTTCTTCAAAGAAGTCAAAGAAGTAGAATGAGAACCATTTAACCTTGTTTTCCATAAAAAAGTTTCCTGAGAGTTTACGGATAAAGAAAATGTTCAAAGCTCTCAAAGCTCTGTTATCAAAATCAAGATCATAGGTAGTTTTGAAGAGTTTTCTTGAGAAAAATTAAAAATAAAGATTGACATATATAGGTTAATAACTTAGCAATTTGAATGTTTTAACTCCTAAACACCATTGACTCCCGTAAGAACATGTTGTAGTGAAAAAGCTTTAGGATCAAAAGTATACTTGTTTAAAAATATTTTTCTACCATAAAGTCCGGATTGTCCTGAGCAATGTACTATCACATTGCAACTAATTTCTAAATAATGCATAAAGGATAGCAAATTCTATAATTTCTGATTGCTGTTCTAGATTTCAAGTAAGAAGCTATAAACTTTGTGTAGTAACTCTAATAGGTTTATATTTAAGCTAATACTTTGTCTCACAATTAATACATACTCTCCTTTTGGAAACAAAAATGTCAAGTAATTTGACATTTTTGTTTTAACGCATCACCAGTGACATCTGCCACTGTCAGGAATCTGGCAGATAAAATTTCAGAGTTGCTTCTCTAATATTTTAGAACCATGATTTACAGCCATGCACCACCCACTGAAATAGATCATTCTGGGATCCATCTTCTCAGCTTCATTTCATAGTCAGATGAGTCATATTATGGCCACAGTGGGAGAAATCCTGAATATGGCAGGTTCTTTTGTGTTTCTGGACATTTCCTTTTCTAATCGGGCATAGTTATCCCATATGCCAACCTCTGAAATTCCATATGGTCTTCATCGACCAGCTCAAATCATTATCCATCATGAGGATTTTGTGTAACTGCTTTCGCTGAGCTTATTTTTCCTTCCTAAGTGTTTTGCACAGTGCCCAGCTGCACCTCTGTGTAAAACCAACTTCTTTTTTGTCTTTGTTTTATTCTGGTGGAGTCTGTGTTTTATGTTTACAGAATATTTATGACTTCACTTATATCAAAAACTAGTTTAATCAGCACAGCAACTTTTGCTAAACTACATGGGATAACTACGTGGTATGGACTTAGTGGTCCATTCACTGTAATGGCTGTTCAATAATTACGTGTTAGCCTCGAAACTTTCGCTATTAATAAAAAATGTTGATCTGACAACAGTAAGAGTCAGTATTGGTCTTGTTCAGATTTAGAACAGGGCAGTTTAGTAATCCAGAGGGTTAATTCATTGGGAGAATAATCAGAATTGTCTGTGTACACAGATGCATTTTGCAAAAGGCAGAAATAGATCTGTCGTTTCACTCCGTTTTCTGTAAGACTTCAGGGACATTGAAGAAAGCAGGTGAAACTAATTTAATGTTCTATTTAAATCTTTCAGGTACTTTTATTTGCCTAAAGGAAAATATCTCATTCAATAAAGGCATGTCAGACCCTCAAATGGATGATAGCCAAGAAAAAATTTCCCCTGAATAATGAGACTGACTGTCCTGAGGTTCCTGCTACAGTTTAGCACTGGATTCAAAAGACTGGGAGGAAGAAAAGACTGGCTGTGGAATCAGTAATAACATTCAGTTTTCCCCTTGCCTTGACACCTCTGGATCACAGAGCTCCTTGCAAATGAGTTCTCTCATTACGAAATTTTGTTTGTTTGCATCTGAATGAAGTGAAGCTAAGGTCTGAACAAACTCAGAGTCTTATAAAGGCTGACTCTGGAATATGCACCACACATATTTTTCACTAAAGACCTTATAGATTTGCAAGGGAAATGTTCTCTAGCCTTATGTAAGAAATGGCTTTCACAAGATTCTGTGTTCACTTAATGTGGAAAAAAATGACAATTGTTTTTTTCCACAAAATGCTTAATTTGTCAGATCCAGGTGATATTAAAGACAATTGATCACAGGGATGATGGGAAAAATAAGTACTTATATTTCAAAAATATTATTCATTTTCTATGTAGAAGTCATCAAAATGTGATTTAATAAACTAATACTTTGTACATGAGCATGTTTTACCCAGTGCCATAAGTTCAAAGCCAAAAAGGAACAAGAAATCAGGAGATGAAAAGTCTTGAATATTTGGCAACCATAAAATGCAAAACACTTCAAAATATCCTGGGACATAAAGAACAAATTATGGTTCTACTAAAATAGTCTTACTATTTGTTGTACCCTATTTACACATAGAAGGACCATGTCAAGAACCATGTTGACAGTAGAAAGATAGGGTAGAGTCTATCTAGTTCCTGAAGAAACAAATTCAAAACTTTGTGTTGCATATGATCTCAATCCTATTAATCTAACAATATGTCCCCATCTTCTTTCTGGTCATGACGTTCATTCTACATTGTCCCTTCATTTCTGTATATTTGACAGATATATCTTCTCTGAACATAAGTACTGACCTTGTGGAATCATAGTGAAGTTGGCAGGGCCCTGCAGGTGGCTTATGTCAGGCAAAGATGAGAGATGGTCACTTTCTTTGATCCACCTCTGCCATGCTGGGACAGGCTAGGAAGGCTAGGACTGGTAAAGATTGTAGTGAGCCCCAACATGGCATGGTCCAGAACCCTGCTAGCCCAACTTTACTGCCACCAAGCCACAACTGACATCCACATGCTCTGGTTGGCACAGGTGTTAATCCCTGCTTCCTGATTTCTTTGGGAGACATGGACTAAGGATGAACTGAGGAATTGTTCTTTGAAGGAAAGGGAAAACAGTTCTATGCTTTCCCCAGATTTTTCTGGTCCTTGTCCTTCTCAAGGACCACAGAAAAGAATTGCAGGAGGATATGAGCAGTGAAGCAAAAACAGATTTGGAGGATGTTGAGGAAAGAGAAGGAGGGAGGCAGAGAGAAACACTCAAGGGAGCATGTGAGCTTCTCCAAAGACTCTCTAGCCCCACTACACATCAAGAGGGGAGATGTGGGTGACACATGTGCTCAAGAATCACATGTACTTGGCCACAAGGACACAAGGAGCTCATGGGTTTAGGCAGTATATGTACATCCTTCCTTTGTTCAAATTGAATCTTATAGGGTTTCTCTGAGATTTCCTATGGGGCTTTTTTTTTACATAGATGAGAGTTCCTTGCTGGGGTGGTTGCCAAGACGGGTAGAGTTGGGATGGTATTCTTTGAAAACTCCTGTTCTTGACCATTATTCCCACTTGAGCTCCTCTTAGGGGGTGATTCCAGTCTTCTCTGGTTTGTGCTAGCTCCAGGTAAAGGTTTTATCAGGTCTTAGTTCCTGAGCACACAAGTTGGGGTCCAGACAGCCTTAGGACTAGGTGGTTATTATTTCCGAGGATTCTATTTTCATGGGAGCCCTTCCCTAATCTACCTGCTTAGCTCAGTTGAAAGTTTATAAATGGCTTTTAAATCTATTTGAATGGACCAACTTTGTGGAGGTGTGTTAAAGACAGTTGGAATTACATGACTTAAATTACGTAAAAAGATTTGCACTGGGGCCAGAGAGATAGTACAGTGGGTAGAACACTTGAATTGCACATGGCCAACCCAGGTTTGACCCTGGCACCCTATATGGTCCCTCTAGCAACGCTATGGGTGATCTCTAAGCCCAGAGTCAGAAGTAAACTCTGAGCACACCAAGTGTGGCCCAAAAACCTAAAAAAAAGAGAGATTTGAACTAAAATATAGATTTTCTTTTTCATCAACAATAGAGTCAGAATAGAGAAAATGTATAGGTAAGTTCAATCAAGGAAATTAATATGGTAAAATAAAAGAAGAGTGGTTAGTGATCCCTACAATATTTTAGTGTAAAGAGGTTTTAAGACTGGGAAAGAGAGGTTAGCAAACAAGCAAGCATGGGGAGAACATTTAAAATCAAGAGAATGATCATTAGTTTTAATTGCAACAGAACTGGGGACTAGAATATTGAAAATGAAATTTGAGTATCTAAAATTTGTACTGAAGGAAACATAGGAAGAAATTGGCACAATGTAATGAAGGAATGAGGAGGAGGAGGTAAAGACAGTCAAGTACAGATAACTCAAGAATTGTGTTATTTTGGAGAGAGCAAAAAGTATGGGATGGGTACTTTAGGGCTCACTCAGGATTAAAGAAACCAAGTTATTGTTTGTTGTTAAAATTTCTTCCAACACATTTATTATACAAAGTTTTCCTTTTAAAGCACCCCTACAAGGTATGTATCTGCTTTATATTCATGGTTGAGTCTTAGAGAAAGACCTGAATTCTGGGCAAATGCCTAAATTTTTTTAATTTCCACTTGTTACATTTAAACATAAGTATGTCAATTATTATATTGCTTTTTTTAAAAGTGTATGCTACAGAAATTCCAAGATGTAAAAATTTTAAATTTATAAAGTCTATATAAATATTATAAACAGCTCTGAAATTTTAAGTCTAATAACAAAGGCATCTAAATATTCATACTTCAAAACATTTTAATATCAAGTAATTTTTAACATTTCAAAATATAAAAGTTCTATAGGACTCCATGCCAGGCTGTTTTCACTCAAGTTCCCCAGAATGGGGCAGGTGACAGCCTTCCCTGCCCCAAGGGAACCAATCCTGGCAGCTAACCTCCACTACCCAACCACCGCCACGTTCCAGGTGGTTTTTCAGATCCCGGCCCATGCGAAGCACTGCACAACACATTGTAAAACACTTTCTAATCTTTTTCCATAATTAAACCATATTTGATGGGGCTCAGACAGTAGGCAACAAATAATAGAGAAAAATATATAAATATATGCCTCTTGGAGAGCCAGGCAACCTACTGAGAATGTCCTACCTGCACAGGCAGAGCCTGGCAAGCTACCCGTGGCGTATTTGATATGCCAAAACCAGTAACGACTACAGGTTTCATGCCCCTGACCCTGAAAGAGCTTCTAATCATTGGAAAAAGTCAAGTAAGAAGGGGCTGCTAAAATTTCAGGGCTGGGAGGAATAGAGACATTACTGATGCCCTCTTGAGTAAATCCACAAACAACAGGATGACAGTGATACAGTGAAAAATTCTCACAATATACCAGGCATGGATATCAGTATTTTAATAAATTCTTTCTTAGTTTTCAATACATGATAAGGTGTGTGTAGTTTTATTTTCTTATTTTTTTCAGGACACACACACACACTCTTACTCCTGACACCACGAGTGAGTGAAACTCAGGGCTTACTCCTTGTATTCAGGGAATCATGTGTGGTATAGGAATCAAAGTGTGTCAGCCACCTGTGCTATTCATTTTATAGACAGAAAAATTGTCTGAGATACATATGACTACTTTCAAATTCAGTTAGACAGTTCAAAGTTAGGATGAAGGATATAAACCCACATTACAAAGTAAAAAATTATGCAGTTCAATCAAGCAGAAAATTTCCCCTACTGTTCAATTCCAAATGCTAGTTGGATAATTATGAAGAGAGTTAAAGATTAGTGAAAAAATTCTTCACAAGTTCAAAACATTAGGAGGGTTTTACTGAATATAGTATTCTTTAGATATCTTGTGTGTTGATATACAAAACAAGCATTTCAAGTCCTAAATAAAATGCATTCATATGCATTTTTACTGTAAAGACATTTTACTACTAAATCTTATTCACCTTACAATGTTTCAGTCTTCTTAGCTCTACCAAGGAGATATGCTGAGAGCATATGCTAATCAGCTGGCAGGGTCCTAGTTCCCCACCAAATATTCTCCACTTCTGAGAAATGTGTAATTAGTCGGCATTTATTAGTATACTTAAAGGCACATGTATTAAAATTCAATTTATTTAATTTATGTAACAACGATAATTCCACTTCTACTGGAGCTAAAAAAGAAGATAAAAGGCAAGAACTTAAGGATGAGTGGCATGAATAGAAAGGAAAGACATTTGTTACAACATAAAATCTATTATTTCCTTTAAGTATGAGATAGTACAGCATAGTGACTGAAAATTAGGTTTGAATATATGTTTGTAAAACTTGCCAGCAATGTAATTTTTGACAGGATATGTAAATTTTTGTGATGCTCCATACTTTTTCACCTGTAAACTAGGATTTTAAAATAGTTAAAAATGTAAAGGTTATAATAACATCCCATCTGGAATTTTCCATTAGTATTATTATTTTAAATATTTTTAGTTACTCTAAAGATTTTCTTGATTTCTCTTATGAGTTGCCCAAAGCAAATAATTATCCAGAAAAATTATATTTTCAACTTTGTTCAATTCCAAATGACTCTGGAGAGAAGTATGAGCAGTCTAGAAGAACTCTCAAGGAAATAAAACATTCTAAGTAGTATTTTCACTGCATTTTATTTATTGTTTTCTAAGTGCTTCCTCAACTTTTATTGAGTGTGCTTATGTGTCTGTTGTTCAGTATATACCTGATGGTAGTGAGCCATTTCTGTCAATGTATGTGAAAGTCAATTCTCATATCAAAAGCTGAAGTCTATTTTCCTTTTCACTGAATCTGACTGAACTTGCTTTTATAAAGTGGCCAAAGAGATAGCTTTGCCAACTTCTCCTCACTTTTAAAATAGCTGCCAGCTTCCATGTAAAATGCTCAACTAAAGTGAAAGGACTCTGAGAAACCACAAGCCAGACATGTGTGAAGACCATCTGAACAAGAGCACTGCTCAGTCAGTCTCTAGAAATACTTGCCATGGCATGGGAATGAAGGATCTCTCCTAAGCTGCCAACCCTAGCAGGAGCCAGGTGGAAGAGAAATGCCCAGCTGTGCCATATGGAGTAACATTGTCCAGTTAGGGTCTGCCAGATTAAAGATTTGTGAGAAATGAAAAATTGCTGCGTTAAGCCAGTTAAGTTCAGTGGTGTAGTCTGAATAACAGTGAGTAACCAAGCAAGAGCTGGAGCAATAGGGCACACAGCGGGTAGGGCGTTTGCCTTGCAAGTGGCCATCATGGTTGACCCGAGTTCAATTCCTCAGCCCTCTCGGAGAGCCCAGCAAGCTACCGAGAGTATCTCGCTCCCACGGCAAAGCCTGGCAAGCTACCCGTGATGTACTTGATATGCCAAACACAGTAACAATTGTCACAATGGAGACGTTACTGGGCCCGCTCAAGCAAAAAGATGAACAACGGGAAGACAGTGACAGTGACCAAAACAATCATTTTAGCCCAGTAGTAACGGGACATGAATAGCTAGTAATAACAGCTAGTACTCCTAGAGTTTGAAGAGGTGACATGAGGTGAAATTTACTTAAGATAAAAGCTGTAGTTTGTTAATTTGCTGGTCTTTTTCTCATACAGAAAGATCAGGACTCTCAAATTTGATATTTCTTTAGGTGAGTGTTGGTCACATATAATATTAATAGATGTATGCTTTTCCTTTGGGGGCCATATCTGCCAGTGTTAAGGATGTGCTCTGGAGGACGCAGGTACTGTAACTCTGTGGTTAAGAAACACTTCTGATCCTGACAGTGTTTGGGGTTCATATGGGGTGCTGCAGATCAAACCAGGGTCGACTGTGTGCAAGGAAATTGCCTCACCTGCTGTTCTATCTCTTTAACCCCAACATAATTAATAGTTTAACATGATTATACAAACTGTTAGAGCACTGATAGCATATATGACATATAAATATACATGTTTGATATATATTCATGTATCTCATATGTGATATATATAATAAGCATACATCACTTAATCACTTATCACTTAACTTCCCGTTAGTCATCGATTTGCTCTAGCGGGCGCCAGTAACGTCTCCATTTGTCCCTGTCGCGTGCTAGTGTAGCCCAATGGCATCTGTTCGCTCCGGGAACATGAAGGGCCTCAAACCAATCATTCATGATCTTGACAAAGAAGTCTGACCATCTGGTAGGTGGGCGGCCACGCGGTCTTTTGACATCCCGTGGAATCCAGTTGGTAACAGCTCTAGTCCAGCGGTCGTCTTCAAATCTCATTACGTGACCAGCCCATCTGATTTTCGACACCAAATGAGACAGCGTCCCTGATCCTTGATCGTCGACGGATGTCAGAACTCTGGATTCCTTCTCTCATTTGAGTGAAACGTGATATTCCAAGCATAGCTCTTCCTATTCTTCTTTGGGAGACCTGAATGGCATTCTCATCTTGTTTGCGTAGGGCCCAGGTCTCTGAGGCATATGTTAATGCAGGAAGAACAGTGGAATCAAAGAGATGTGCCCGGAGCCGGAGGTTCTTCATCCTCTTAGCTATTTCTTCGACGTTCTTGAAGGCGTTCCAAGCCGCTCTCTTCCTCCTGCGCAGCTCGGGTGCCAGGTCATTTGTCATGTTGACCTCTCGACCTAGGTACACATAGCTGTTGCATTCAGAGATGGTCATTCCATTGAGAGCGAATGGGGCGTCAGGAACAAGGCTGTTTCTCATAAACATTGTCTTTGTAAGATTCAGCTGTAGTCCTACCTTTCCACACTCACGGTCAAAGTCGGCCAGCATTTGTGCCGCTTGGCTGATGTTTGGTGTTATTAAAACAATGTCATCAGCAAAGCGGAGGTGGTGTAGTTGCCGACCATCTATCTTCACTCCCATTCCTTCCCATTCTAGTCGTCGCATGATGTTCTCGAGGGTGGCACTGAAGAGTTTCGGTGAAATGGTATCACCCTGCCGCACCCCTCTCTTGACATCAACGATCACTTCTTTGTAGAATGGTGAGATCCTGGTAGTGAATCCGCAATACAGCTCAAGGAGGATCCTGATGTATTGGGCTTGAATGCCCTGATTGGCTAGGGCTTCAATGACCGCTTCCATCTCAACAGAATCAAAGGCCTTCTTTAAATCAATGAACGTTAAGCAGAGCGGCATCTTGAACTCCCGAGAAACCTCAATGAGCTTGGTTATCATGTGGATATGGTCGATGGTGCTGAATCCTTTGCAGAACCCAGCTTGCTCGCATGGTTGTCCTTCATCTAGTGTTCTGCCAATCCTATTCAGGATGACTCGAGTGAACAACTTGTAGATGACAGACAATAGGCAGATCGGGCGATAGTTGCCAATGTCATGGATGTCTCCCTTCTTAAACAGTAGTATGGTCCTGCTGGTTTTCCATTGGGACGGAACCTTGCATTCAGACAGGTAGCGAGTGAAGAGCCGAGCCAGTGTATTGATGAGTACTGACGGCAGGTTCTTCAGGTGTTCAGGTCTGACCTTGTCTGGGCCGGGTGCTGTTTGTTTCTTTACCGACGAAATGGCGTGTCGGATTTCGGAAGGGAAAACGTTGGGAACGACATACCCATCCTCTGGAATTTGGTATGTCGGCAAGTGGACATGGCTATCGAAAAGATTTGAGTAGAAGTCATGGATAATCTTCTCCATTGCCGTTCTGGAGGATGTGATGGATCCATCAGGACGTCGGAGGGCAGTCATCTTGGTCTTATAGTTGGCGAAGGACAGGCGGGTGTTATGAATACTTTTCCTGGCTTCTGCCGCATCTACCAGTACTTCTGCTCTTCTCTCTTTGAGGTCTTCCTTGATCGCATCTCTGCACTGCTTTGCAGGCTCGGACATTAGCTTGCGGTTGCCTGAGGCATGCGCCAAACCACGCTGGCGAATTAGCTCAAGAGTTTTCGAAGATAGGCGACTTTTTGTGGCTATCTCTCTCTTGGCGTTCCTCGCACATTCATGGAGGTGCTGAACCAGTCGATCGTATTCCTCGTCAATGTTGTCAACAATGGCATCTTCCCATGTTGCCGCAATAGTACCAAAGAGTTTCCAGTTGGTGATCATTCTGGGAGTTCTCTTTTTGAACTTTGCAGCCCTTTCTCCCCGCTCTGTGAAGTAGAATTTTGCACGAAGGAGACGGTGGTCCGATCCCGTTCGAAATTTTGGGACAACAGCGACATCAGTCAGGCAAAACCGTCGATTGAATATGATGTGGTCTATTTCGTTGTGGAATCGTCCACCAGGAGACTCCCATCTCCATCGTTTAGATTCTGCCTTCTGGAACTGTGAGTTACCATGAATGGTCTTGGTCGACATGATGAACTCAGACAGTCTCTCACCCTGTTCGTTCCATTCTAGGCCATGGGTCCCGATGTGAAGTTCTTCAGCTGATCTTCTCGGTCCTATCTTGGCATTAAAATCACCCACAATGATCTTGTAGAAGGTGTGGTCTTCTTTATAGAACTTCTCTAGCTCCATGTAGAACTTCTCGATTTGTCTTTCATCATAATGAGATGTTGGTGCGTAGACAACGAAGATAGAAACTGCAGGCAGTGAGCCACATCTATCTCTTTAACCCCAACATAATTAATAGTTTAACATGATTATACAAACTGTTAGAGCACTGATAGCATATATGACATATAAATATACATGTTTGATATATATTCATGTATCTCATATGTGATATATATAATAAGCATACATATCAAGTGCATAATTCTCCATTAGTATTCCTAGTGTGTAATGGGATGTATTCTAATTTGTATTTTTTGTCTCACAAGCTTCACAAACCACCATTTTATCATCAAAAATGTTCCAAGGAAGGTCTGGAATCTAACAGGAACAGTTAACCCTCTGCTTTTAAAGGCAGAAATCACATAGTCACGTGTCAAAGTTGGGATACACCTGAATAATAGAGGGGACAAGGCATATCAGCTCCACTGAAAGTTATGCATAGAATAGTGCTGAACATATACTGATGAATTTGAGTGATATGATCTCTTATTCAGAGATTTCATGCTGCTCTCTTCCATAGATAGAAGTGTTTTCTCTAGACAGTGTGCATCAACTGATATGATTAAGTTAGTTTCTTCATTTGCTAGTATTGAATTAGATTGGTTATCCCAGGACTGGAGAGATAGAACAGAGGTAAGGTGCTTGCCCTGCATGCAGCTGATCCTGATTCAATCCTTGCATTGCATATGGTCCTCTCAGCACCACAAAGAATGATCCCTGAGCATGGATCCAGGAACAAATCCAAAGTACCACCAGGTATAGCCCAAGTATGCCATCCAAGGACCACACCCAAATCACCCAAATACATTCTCCTAAGAACAAAACTGAAAGGAGGAAGCATTACACACACACACACACACACACACACACACACACACACCTCACCTCATCCCTAGTAGAAGTGAACTTGTGGGTAGGCGGCAAATGGTAATGGGAGTGGAAGGCATTGGTGGAGGGAAATAAAAACTGCTAAAGGGGTGTGTGTTGAAATGTTTTATACCTAAATTCAAAGGGAAAAAATAAGAGTAAAACTAAGAAATTTGGACCACTCTCAACCCTCTTAAAATTCTCCTCTTCTGAATTCTGCCTATCTCTTAGGGTAACTATGTTACATTTATAAACTTAAACATATCCAGAACCCAGTTTTTTTGTTTTTGCTATGATCTCTCAGTTCTATGTTTCACAGTAGACACTTTCATATCGATTCCCAGATCTCTTTAATCCCTGTTTGAGGTAAGATGACCTGAAATGTGGCTTTCTAGACTGGATATCAAACAACTCTGGAAATAGGTGATTTTCTTAGATCCCTTACTAATTTTTTACATGGAAGAATGTATTATTTTCACGAAGATATTTATTACCTGGATCACTTATCCATATCACTTGTTATCCTATAAATGCATCTTTTAAAGATTCATTCATCATGGTAGCATGTGTGTAACAAACTTCCACAGAGAGGACATTCAAGTCTCTCAATTAATCACCAACCCACTTCCATTTCCAGTCTGTAGAACGGCTATTGGAGATTTTATTTGCATCTTAAAATCAAAAGTGAAATTTCCCCTATCACCCAAACCAAACATCCCCAGAAAGCATTTCCCTCAACTTTATTTTCTCTTCCTTAGAACAGTTTTTGCTCCCTTTTTCAAACGTGGTTATAGATTTGAAAATAGAATGTTTTCAGACCTTTGACTCCCCATTAACATACAAATTTTAATGTAAATCTTCTGGATTTGATGTTTTTTGTTTACTTTGCTGTTCAAATCTGTCCTTTACATTTCTACCAGGAGAATCTCAGTAAGGGCTCTTCTTTCCTACAACCCTTGCAATAGATCTTTAAAATTTCTCTCTGCTTCCGACTTTTCAAGCTCCAACTGATGCCATGCAAACATCTAGATTGCTCTTCTAAACCATTCTCTAATTGTTGCCC
This sequence comes from Sorex fumeus, assembly GCF_029834395.1. Taxonomy (NCBI): domain Eukaryota; kingdom Metazoa; phylum Chordata; class Mammalia; order Eulipotyphla; family Soricidae; genus Sorex; species Sorex fumeus. The sequence continues at coordinate 13,990,735 of NW_026606060.1, forward strand.
ACATTATCAACAAGGGATCTTCCTGGATTACCAAATGAAACACAAATATTTTTGTTTAGACTTTCAGAGTTTTCATGAGCATTTAATCTTATTATTTCCATATGCATACCATATTTTGAGCAAATCTGTGGAGTTCACTAAAAACAATCCTTTTCAACAGTGTTTTTATTTTTATTTTTTGCGGGTCTGTACTTATTCACTACTATAAAAAGTTTGGGACTTCCATTATTTTATCTAAAAAAGTGATATAAACCTTTGAAGCACACTAAAAATGCAGGCCTTTAAAAAAACTTTTCATGATTTTTTTCTCTCTCCTTTTTGAATATTTGAAGCAGTTTATTCCTAATTTGTAAAGCACTGCTTGCAACTCAGTCATGTATTCACCAGATTTTTTCAAATTCTTCCTTTAGGCACAAGGACCCTCAAAAATGTAGCTGTGATTTTTTTTTCAATCTTATTTGTCTTATGTCACATGCACAGTGTGACATTTGTCTTATGTCTATGCACAGTGCCTGGCACACTGGAGCAGCCTTGCCTTTTAAATTTGGAGAAGACCAAAGTTAAGGGCCCCACATGGGAATCATGTTCATGACTTGAGTCTCATTATCACTGAAGCCTGGCCACAAGAAAAATATGAAAAGTGGCAAACAGTCTTGTTATATTTAAGCTTTAATTAAAGTACATTTAATTCGCCAGACAAGTTCCAGTTTAGTGACCCTGAAGAAGAATAGAAAATGTCCTCTATTCATTAACTGTGCATGGATAAAAATGCAAGTTCCTTCAGGAATTTCCATTTTAAAACAGCCAATACTGGCCCAAAGAAAGAACAGAGATAAGTGCTTAGTGATAGAGACAAGAGGAGTCTTGAAGTTTTCTGAAGTTAGTGCATTTAGCTAACAAGCTATGTTTTTTGTTATGTTCTGACTTGTTCTAAGTACTGAAAAAAAAATTAGAGGTAAAACACAAAAATCACTATTCTCAAGGAGAAGCTTATTGTATGCATAATGTCTGTCTGACATTATGTGCAATATGAATATTACATATACATATGTAAGTTTGTGACTGCATGTTTCTTTTCAAATATTATTTTGCATATATACACATGCAGATATGTAAAGCAAATGAAGGAACACATTTTTGTATATTTTTCACTATTTATTTCCAACACTTTTAGTCTTCTATTTACTGTTCAGAATATTTTTATATTTGTATCTCTGTCATGAATTTTCTATTCTTTCACACCTGGATTATTATTCTATATTATGATAATCTAATCAGTGGTCAATAGCATTTTTCTCCAAAAAGCTAGAGAGAAGGAAGTCACAAATCGTGACTGTCTAAAATATCCACTAAAGTGGCATTAAAGAAGGAATGCGGTCATGGACATATGTAAAAGGAGAGTGTGATTGAGTACAGCTAAACAAAACACAAAACCTAGATATTGCCCATAGGCAGATTGATATTGTTTGTGGACTCCAAAGTTTTCTATATCCAGAAATTCTTTCAAATATGTCACTCTTTTCAATTGTTCATTTTTAAATTTTCTTGAGCAAAGGTGAAAATGTCTTGAATATTAAAACTGCAAGAGGCAGGAGACAGAGTTTGGAGATTAAAACTCATTAAAAAATGAGATACTTGATTCAGTGAATTATGGCAGGAGAATCTAAATACCAAGGAATAAGATGTACCTGCCAAATATAATCCCACTTGAATTCTGTCTTGGGGATCCTGGTAAAACCTAGGTGCTTCTTAAGACAATGTGACTTTCTTTTTTACTATGAAGAAATTATTTGGATTAGAAAGAGAATCTTCCAGTAGGTAGGCATCAAACCCACCAGCTGCCGACAGTGCCAGGTTGGTCCCATCAACGACCAAGATGCAGAGACTATAAAACCCAGCTCCTGGAGGAGAACAGCACAGTCTCCTGCCCCCATGCCTGGCTGTCCTCACTGGGGCCCCTTGGAGGGGGGAGGGTTGAGTTTTTCTCCCCCCCCTCACCCAGCAGAGCCCCAGCAGCTGAGGACCTCCAGAGCCAGCCACGGCCATGCTGGGACCACACTCTACACGTCCGGATGGGCCTCATGCATGAAAGAACTGGCAGAGGAACTCAGGCATGTGGGTCCCAGGGCTGAGATCTCCAAGCCTACTCGGATTGGGACTGGGCCTTCTCCACCCAGACCCCCCATCTTCCAGTAGGTAGGTGCCACACCCACCAGCTGCTGACAGTGCCAGGTTGGTCCCATCAACGACCAAGACACAGAGACTATAAAACTCAGCTCCCAGACATCTTATTATCTTTCCTTTGGAGAACCTTGCAGGCTACAAAAAGTACCCTGCCCACAATACAGAGTCTGGCAAACTTCTCGTGTCATACTCAATATGCTAAATACCAGTAACAGTGATGGGTCTCATCCTCCTAATCCTGAAAGAGCATTGAAATGGCTCTCTTAAAATCTCAGGGCTAGGTAGAAGGAGACGTTACTGGTGCCTGCTCGAGACAATCGACGAACAACAGGATGATCGTGATCGTGAGAAAGAGAAATAGGCAGCATCATCAATTTTGTTCTACTTGAACCCAAATAAGGATTTTGAAATTAAAAGTAGCCATATTGCATTCACTCGCACTTCTATAATTTTGACTAATAATTAGAGATGCAGCTACTGTGTATCTAAATTCTACACAGGAGGACAAAGAGAATCAAAAAATTGAGCAGTTTTTCAAAATCACACAGTTAATGACTGAAAGACCAGTTTTCAAATGCAATTTGGTCCAGTGCCAAAGCTCAGACTTTTACATCATGTCATCTTTTCCATAATATCCCAGTTCCGTACTATCATAGTTGCAGCAATATATTTTCAACCTACAATAAATATAAATCTTCTGGGGAACCAGTTGTGTCTCATGATCTCAGAAAAGCATTTAAGAATTAAAGGGTCATGGGAGGATCAAAAATGAACATATGCACAATATTTCCCTAAACATTATTAATAATTCTACTTGGATAAAATTCAAGTGTCTGAGTCTGTGCTATTCTGCTTTCTAAAGGGATTGCTGGGATTCTAAGATGTGGCCTAGACCCATGAGAACATTGTAGAGCTTCTAAATCCAAATTGCAGAAATTAGGACCATCAAGTAAACTTATTTAATAAAAGTTGTTAAATACTTTTCAATATGAAACATTATAAATAAGAGTTCCAGAGGCAAAGTGACACTTAATTTTGTGATCCACATCATCTTTTTTTATTAATAAACAAGCTAAGAGAAACAGATCTCTTATTTGTAGAACTCAATGCCCTACCTAGCACCTTTCTTGCAAGTTCCACTATTATTTTCACCTTCTATATCTTGTGATTCTCAGTGGAAAAGTTATTGTTAGCCCCATTGCTGTTAAAGACATTAAATTTACTGAATCACTGGATTCCAGTTAAAACCAAGTGACAAATATGGAGTTCAAAGATTTGGACATTAATTTTATATTGATATATCAGATATATATATAAGTAATGCTCCACATTATCCTAGTTTCTGTTTAAACACTTTCTGATCCTTAACTACTTAGCATGTATTGTTGTTTCTGAATATGTTTAGGTAGTTGTGAACTAGATGGTTAATTCTCCTCCAAGCTTAGAAAAATGATTGTGATTGTTATACTACAACAGTTGGTGACTGATGGCTATAAAAGTTAAAAGGGAATCCACATAATTAACCTAGAATAGTCAAAGTTCAAACAAATGATTACTTTTATAGAATCATTCATAAATTTATTTCACTGAACATGGATAGGTACAGGGACAGAGGTGAGGGTTAGGGTGGTGTCGAAGTATGGGAACACCTGTGAAGGGAGGTTGGCACTGGTGTTGAAATATTATATGCATTTGCTCCAGCGAGCCCAGTAATGTCTCCATTTTAGACTTGTTACTGTGTTTGGCATATTCAATAAGTCACGGGTATCTTGTCAGGCTTTGCTGTGCGGGCGAGATACTCTAGGTGGCTTGCCAGGCTCTCTGAGAGGGGCAGAGGAATCGAACCCAGCTCGGCAGGGCTGGCTGCACAAGACAAACACCCTACTGCTGTGTTATCGCTCCAGCCCATTATATGCATAAACCAAGTATTAATAATTTTGTAAAGTACAGTTCTTTTCTAAAAACAAAACATGATAAGGTACATTGTATAGGAACAAACAGAAAACAATAGAATCTTATTAAAATAAAATTTAAATATAAGCTATGAAACCTTACAGAAGAGAGGACAAAAAATTCTTAGAGGAAGAGTTAACAGAAAAATACCATATTTAGAAAAAAAGAAGATAAACAACCTAAATTGTTACCTTTAAGAACTACTAAAAATATAACCAATAATGCCCAAATTTAGTAGGGAAAAAAAGCAAATTACAAACCTCCAAAGGAAAATAGACACTAGAGGATTTTAAAAAAAGAGTTGCTTTATAAAATAGTAAATAAAACTGACAAGCCTTCAGCTACACTTAAAGGGGAAAAAGAAGATTTAAATAAAACTAAAAAGGAAATATATTCTCAAAAATACAAATACAAGAGGTTTATGAGACAACTATGTACAATTATATGCCAACTACCTAGAATAAACGGACAATTAACTAGGAATGCACAATCTACTAAGACTGAATCATGAAATACATAATTAAAAAAATCACTAATGAGACTGAGCCATTAATTAAAACCCCAAATATAAGATGCAGTTTCACTGTGAACACTCCCAAACTTTTAAAGATTAATAGCAATCTTTTTTTCTACTGCTTACAAAAAATACAAACAAAACGGAGCATTCATATTATAAATTCATCATTATGCTAATAACATAAAAGAACAGAAAAAAAATTTGACCAGAGACAGTACAGCAGATACTATTGCCTTACATATAGGCAATATATATGTATAATATATGTATAATAGTACAGCAGATACTCTTGCCTTACATGTATGCAACTGACTCCAGTTCAATCCCTGACACCACATATAATCCTCCCTGATCACCACCAGAAGTGATCCCTGAGTACCACTCGTGCAGCCCAATCAAAACAAAATCAAACAAAACAAAAAAGGAAAAAAAATAGGACAAAAATTTCTGTTAAAGAGATACAAAATCTACAGAATATTTCCAGACCAAGTCAACAATTTATTAAAACGTATAGGGGCTGGAGCAATAGCACAGTGGGTAAGGCATTTGCAAGGAGTGATTCTGTTGAGACAGAAGCGGTCATTGAAGTCCTAGCCAATCAGGGCATTCAAACTCAATATATCAGGATCCTCCATGAGCTGTATTATGAATTCACTACCACGATCTCACCATTCTACAAAGAAGTGATCATTGATGTCAAGAGAGGGGTTCGGCAGGGTGATACCATTTCACCAAAATTCTTCAGTGCCACCCTCGATAACATCATGGAACGACTGGAATGGGAAGGAATGGGAGTGAAGATAGACGGTCGGCAACTACACCCCCTCCACTTCACTGATGACGTCGTTCTAATAACACCAAATATTAGGCAAGCAGCACAAATAGTGGCTGACTTCAACCGTGAGTGTGGAAAGGTCGGACTCCAGCTGAATCTTACGAAGTCAATGTTTATGAGAAACAGCCTCGTTCCTGACGCTCCATTCGCTTACAATGGAACAACCATCTCCGAATGTAAAAGTTATGTGTACCTACGTCGAGAAGTCAACATGATGAATGACCTGACACCTGAGTTGTGCAGGAGGGAAAGAGCAGCTTGGAACACCTTCAAGAGCTTCAAAGAAATAGCTAAGAGGACAAAGAACCTCTGGCTCCAGGCATGTCTCTTCAATTCCACTGTTCTTCCTGCATTAACATACACCTCAGAGACCTGGGCCCACATGCAAATAGGATGAGAACACTATTCGGGTCTCCCAAAGAGGAATCTAAAGAGCTATGCTTGGAGTATCACGTTTCACTCAAATGAGAGAAAGAATCCGGAATTCCGACCTCGATCAACGATCAAGAATCAGTGATGCTGTCTCATTTGCCCAGGCATCAAAAATTAGATGGGCTGAACACGTAATGAGATTTGGAGATGACTGCTGGACTAGAGCCCTTACCAACTGGATTCCACTGGACGTCAAAAAACTGCACGGCCGCTCACCTACCAGATGGTCAGACTTCTTCATCAAGATCCTGAATGGTTTGAGGCTCTTAGTGTTTCTAGAACGAACAGACACTATTGTGCTACACTAGCACATGACAGGGACAAATGGAGATGTTACTGGCGCCTGCTGGAGCAACTGGATGATTTTGGGAAGTCAAGTGATCAAGTGAACACCTGTATATCGCCAGGTATGACCCAAAAAGCTAAAAAAAATAAAAAAATAAAATAAAAAAAATAAAAAGCATCATACACCATTCCAGGGGTGCAAAGATGGTTAAACAGTCACAAAATTAATCAAGTGATATTCCACATAAAATAAAGAAGAAAACATAAAATCATCTCAATAGAAGCAACCCATTTGAAAAAATAGAACTACCTTCATGATAAAAACTCTTAGTGTAAAAGATATGGGATGAACACACCTCAACATAATAATGATTATAAATTACAAACATGCAGCCAATGTATTCAATGGTGAAGTACTGGATGTTAGAGTCAGAGAAATTAGGTAAGGGAAAAGTAACCATCCAGGGCTGCCCTAAGGCCCACCAGGAGTGAACCTTCCGGGTAATCAGCAGTAAGCTCTAAGCACTATCAGGGATAATCCTCTTAATAAAAAGCATTTCAATTCAAAAAGAACATTGTATTCTTTATTTTCAGGTAATATGATACATATACATATATATAATACACACACATATGTATATATGGACAAAATTATAAGGACTCCGCCCCTAAAAATGTAAGGCCTATAATAAATTGTAGGCCATAGAATATACATTTTTGTCTTACACTAAAAATTAGCTATCAGAAATAAAAATAATAGAACAATCTGTGAGAGGCAGATGATTCCTCATTATGATCATAGAAAAGTGGAATATGAGAAGCAGAAGAGTCCTTAGTGAGATCATAGGAAAAGGGAAATGTGAGAAGCAGCTAGCTGAACTCTTCTCTCTCTGGTCGTAAAAGTTGTAGGGGTCAGTTCTGGCCAAGAGGGATCAATGATTTAACTGAGTTAACTAGTTTACAGCAACAGACCCAGAGAAGCTCCTGAAGGAACATAAGGCCAGGAAAGGAATTTCAGAGACCATTCCCATTCCCAACCCCCCTGGTAACTGCCGTAGCAATGAACTTCTATCAAGGTAGAAGCCCACTTGGGGACAGATTGGAGGAACCCTATAAAGGCCACTTTGAACAAAGGAAGGGGGCCGCATATGCTGCCCAGTCCATGTGTTGTTTGTGCCCATGTGAACAAGCACATGTGCTTGAGCACATGTGTTGCCCTCAACTCCCCTCTTGATTTGTGTACTTTTTCATGCTTTCACGTCTAGCTGATAAGATGATTTCTTGATGTATGGGAACTAGGAATGTCTTTGTAATTGGGAATGTTTGTTTTCTTGATAATTAGCTTTTGTATGCCTTTGTTCGCTTTGGACTCTTTGTAAGTTACTTTTGCCTTTGGAGTTGTCTTTCATTGAGCTCCAACCTGATTCAGGATGTCTCAGCCCCAGTTAGCTGGTAAAATAAGATCTCTGTGTGCGGTTTGCATTCCTGCTGGATTCATTGTCTCTCTGAATACAGAGGGCTGGTCTAGGTCCTAACAAATCTTGTAGAGCAGGGCAATGGGCACTGTAACAGAAAAAAACTGACGTTGCAAACCAGCCCCAACGTGAAACCTTGCAAGAGGAAGTAACTGGGCAGATAAGAGCAAGACGGGGGTGGGGGGGGGCCCACCACACCCTGTGACCCGCCCTGAGCCTCCCTTGTCCCCTGGCTCCTGGTAAAAGCAGGAACCATCATGTAAGCCTTAGGGAACCACAATGTCCCTAAACAGGGACCATTGGCATTACCCAAGATGAGGCAAGGAAAAACCCTGATAGGATCTTAATCTTAAGAGCTTGTGTGATGGAAACTACAGTAAGACCAAGATTGCCTCTAGTATGTGTGTATTTTGCAATAAAGTTGAGCTGAGATCCACTGCACCCAGAGAGACTTCTCCCAGTGCAGGTTCTCCTGTGCCCCAAAGCCAGGTTTCTGCAAAGACCTGGTGTAGAACATGGACAGGTGCCTTGGGGATAACTGTTCCTCAACACAATCCTAGTCATAGCACTTTCAAAAAGAGTAAATGACTTAATATTTCATCAAGAAGGTAAAAGATCTATACATTGAAAACTGTCAAATACTGATTAAATAATTTAAAGAAGGAAATAAATATAGGTATTTTCCAATATTATAGATTAGAATAAATAGTAATTTCTAAAATGAAGATTCCTAAAGCAATTTATGATGTCAATGCAATGATAAAGATTTTAGTGGCATTTTTTCATAGAAATAGAATAATCATAAAATACATGACAATGAAAGGCCCTGAATAGTCAAAGAATATTGAGAAAAAGCTAATTTAGAAAGCTCTAATTTTACTATTTTGAAGTTTAGATTTTACAAAGTTATAGTAATTAAAAAACTAATTGCTAGACACAAAGAGTAAATGCATAAAAGTGAGACAATGCGTGTATGTTCAAGACATTTTTTACAACTGAGTCAAGGATAGTGTTAAAAGGATAGGTTCTATAACCTGGTATAAGAAAACCATTCACTTTTAAATAAATGAAACTTGACTCTTTATATCACAAACATAATCTCAAGAATTAATTAAATATTTGAATGTAAGTCATAAGTTTCTGGAAGAAAAGGAAAATTGGGAAACTTCTTAATTCGGTTCTGGGAATATTTATAGTTTTCTTTTTCAATTTGACACCAAAATAAAAGAAACAAAAAGAAAAAAAGCAGGATTATAGTAAACTAAAATGTTTCTGTCTGATAAAGGAAGTCACTAAAAATTGTAAATTCAACCTAATAATAAATGGGAGAAAAAAATTTGCTAGTCACAAATCTGACAGTGTTTTAAGAACTAGTACAATAAGAATTTATAATCTAAGAACTCATAACCTAACATAAAAAAAAACCAAATTAATGGGGGTATGATGCCGCCAACAGGTTAATTTGTACTTGTGAGGTGAGTGCATCCGCAGCCTGATGGCACTGTCAGGCTTTCAGATACCCCAAAATTGCTGCTGTGTCTTTAGCCCGACCCCAAAAACTTGGGGCAAAGTTTACCAAGAAAGTAAACGGACAAAAATTAGGTATGTGGGAGACAAACCCACAAACCACCTCTGGCTCAGCTATATAATTGGAGGCCTCTCTGGTTCCTGATGGAACTGCTTAACAGCCATGATCCCAGAGACTCAGAAATGATTCTTGGAACCCAAAGGCTTTTGGCAGAAATGTGTCCTACTCCTGCAGTAGGTTACTGGTTCTGGGCGAATCCAGGTGGGAATAGGTTCCATGCCTCGGCCTGTTCCCCTTGGCGGCCTAGTGACCACCATCCTCCAAAGGCTACTAGATAGTCAAGTTTGGGCCTGCAGTGACGAGACACGTGGGGCCTTACTAGATGTGGGTGTAACCAGCCCTTTCCTCCCCATCCCAGCGAGACCCTGAGTCGCTGCCTACAAACGTCCTCTCCTGATCAAGCTAATTAATGGCCATGATCCCAGAGACTCAGAAACAAACCTCGAAACCCAGCGGCTTTTGGCAGAAATTCATCTGGACCGCATACAAGGTGGCTGCTGCCTCAGAGCTTCTTGGAAAGCCAGGTATGAGCTGGCGTTGATGCAGCAACTGCAGTCTCATGGGAAGGGGGGCGGTACCGGCATGTCCTTCACGCCCTACCAAGGTCATGAATTGCCCCCCACGAGTGACTCTCCGGCACGGCCATGGCTCCAGAGGAAAAAGGACTTAATCCAGTGCCTGGCAGATTGTAGCAGAAAAGTGAATGGACCATGCATTAAACTATGGCTCCATGCCTCCCTGGGAGGGAAAGGGTGTTTCTCCCTTCTGCCTTTTTCCCGCACAGCAGCAAGGTGGCTGCTGCCTCAGAGCTTATAGGAAAGCCAGGTATGAGCCGGTTGTGATGGGGCAACTGCAGTCTCATGGGAAGGGGGGCAGTACCAGCTCGTCCTTCACACCCTACCAGGGTCACGAGTTGCCCCCCACGAGTGGCTTTCTGGCACAGCCATAACACCAGATGCAGAGAAACCAATCTCATAATTATCTGGCTCTTTACAGAAATCCAAAATCGCAAGGCTGCTATTGTGGCCACACAAGATTATATGATTCTCATAACCAGCTATAGAAAACAAAGTAATTTCACAATGCCTATTCAGCAATTCTGATTGCTGTGGTGGGGGGGGATTATAAACAATAATGGTACATCTTTTGTCAAAATGATGAATGTAATCAATGTAGAGAAGAGTTAGGTGGAAATCATCTGCCTCACAGGCATTGGGAGGGTGGGAAGGGGGTATTTTGGGGTTCTTGTGGTGAAAAATGAGTACTGGTGAAGGGAAAGGTGTTTGATCATTGTATGACCAAGACTTAAACCTGAAAGCTTAGTAACTTTTCCCACAGTGATTCAATAAATAAATATAAGAAGAAAAATAAATAGGGCGTTCACCTTACACGCGGCCAACATGGCCGACCCGAGTTCGATTCCTCCGCCCCTCTCGGAGAGCCCGGCAAGCTACCGAGAGTATTCGATGTGCCAGACACAGTAACAACAAAGTCTCCAATGGAGATGTTACTGGGCCCGCTCGAGCAAATCGATGATCAACGGGAGGGCCTTTACTTTACTTACTTTACCTATGAAAAAAAGTAAGGCGGAATTCATGCCCAATTCAATCAGCTAATCAGTGGCTGAATAAATAGCAGTACTCCTACATAAAATAAAAAAATTAAAAAATTTAAAAAAATTAAAAAATACAAATTAAAATGATAAAAGAACTGAACATTCTTTTTTTCAAAAACACAGAAGATAAATACATGACCATCAGGTACTAAAATTTTGTTTGACAAACTAATCTTCAAGAAAATGCAAATCAAAATCAAGATATGTCTCCTCACATCTGTTAAAATGTGTGATGGAAAATGTTATGTAATGGTATTCCCATTCTGTTATGGGGATGCCAACTAGCATAGTCATCGTTCATTGGAAATTTGGGTTGTTTACATATCATAGCTATTGTTTAAAGCTTTGAAAAATCAGGGCTGGAGTGATAGCACAGCGGGTAGGGCGTTCGCCTTGCACGCAGCCAACATGACCAACTACAGGTTCGATTCCCAGCACTCCATATGGTCCCCTGAGCACCGCCAGGAGCAATTCCTGAGTGCATGAGCCAGGAGTAACCCCTGAGCATCGCCAGGTGTGACCCAAAAAGCAAAAAAAAAAAAAAAAAGAAAAATCAATGAACTCAAAAATCAAGGGTATTTATGAGGAAATTAAATAGTAAATATTAACTGATCTATTATAGATTATTAGATAATACTAATTAATCTATTAACAGTTATTAATCTAGTAACTATTAACTCTGTGATATATCAATTTCCCTTCTATAAATTTATCAATAAGAAATGATACCACACCTTTGAAAAGACATTTATACTTTCGTGTTCCTTGCCAGTATAGGTCACAATATCCAAGGCATGAACAATCCCAGTACTCGCTAAAGGTGAAGAAAATTCTTATTAGCACAATGGAATATTATTCAGCTTTAAAAATGAAGGAATCTTGTTATTTGTGATGGCAAGAATGAACTTGAGGATATTCTCATATGTGAAGTAAGTCAGAGATATATTGTAAGGTATTGTTCATGCAGGGATTCTAAAATAACTGAATTAATATAAATAAATAAAATGAGAGTTTCTAAGGGAATGAGATGAGGGAAATATGGAGAAGTTGGTAAAGAAGCAAAAGTTATATAAGTAAAGGATATAATTATAAGTATATAAAAGTGATATTAGCTATTAACACGATTACTAAAAAACTTACTAAAATGACCATCAATTCCATTATCTGACATCTAGCCCCAGTACACAAAATTATTAAAATATATATATACACACCTATGTTCATTTGAGAGCTTTATACAGTAGCTATGATATGGAAACATCCCAAATGTACAATAAATGATGAGTAGATAAAGACATCTTAGTGTATATGCACAATGGGATACTATGTAGCATTAAGAAAAGATTAAATCAGAGTTCACTGAAATTCTGATGGAAGTGGAGGAAATATGTTAAGTCAAGTAAGTCAGATTGAGGGCAAATATTGTATTACCTCCCCTCTATAGAATATAAAGAAATAAGAAAAGGGAGTAGACAGACTTGAATACTGACAAACCTTTGGCCTTAAGTGAAAAAATCCAATTGTGCAATAAAGTCGAAGGAAGAACCAGTGGAATAAATAAATATTGGTCCAGAGGTTATGTGAGAATAGTAGTTGAGGGTCATGATCACTTCGGTGGTGACGGTGGTGTTGCTGCAGTTCATCAATACCAGTATTGATATAACAGTATTTATAATCATATTGTTTAAACTATCGCAAAACTTCACCACATAATTGAAATTTAGTGAGAGACAGAAATATTGATAGATTTATTCCTAAATAAAGCTGACAAAAATTCTTTATACTAGTGATATAAAGGTGGATCCACAAATTGCAATTTCCTGTTATACTGTCACTTTAAACTAGGTCCTTCTCAGCATTGCTTTAGGGTTCTCAGCAATATTCTGCCTGAGGTCTGAAGGATTGAACCCACAAATACTTATGCACTATCCCTCTAAGGTATTTTCCCTAACCCATAAATGTTTTAACTAAATGAAAAATTCTGTAGAGCTTTCAAACTCTAATCAGTATAAATTGTACCTTGGAACCATGTATTCCTCTAACACGTTTTGCTTCAAAGAATTCAAAATCTTTGAAGATCCTCATTACATTTCATTTTGTTGAAAAATTACAGATTTTTTTTTCCTGGAGACTGGGGGATAGTTCAAAGGGCTAGATCGAATGCCTGCCATGCACAGAGATCCAGGTTTGATCCCTAGAATGGCATGGCCAGAGCTCAATCAAATGTAGCCTGAGGCCATAGGTACTACTGGAGAGGCCACCCTAAAGAAAAATAATTTTCCTTGTTATTATCTTCAGAATATGTCCAAAATTATATCTTCTCCAAGGGCTGGGACAAAGTACAGTAGGTGAGGCACTTGCCTGGCATTCAATCTACACAGGTTCCATCCCTGGTACCCCATCTTGGTACCCACTAGTGATACCTGAGCACAGAGGCAGGAGTAGACCCTCAGAACTGTCACATATGGCCCAACCCACTGCCTTAGATCAATCAATATGGCAGTTAAAAGGCAACACTGAAATTCAACAGGGAGCAAAATATTTTAGTTTAATCTTGAAGCTAAATTAGTACCTGTTTAAGTATTAGAATAACTCTATAAATGAATTAAACCCAGCTACAACTTCTACTGAGTATTTTGACTGAGCTATTTGCTATGGATTCTGGAATAAATTAAGTTCTGCTTATTCATCTGTACCATGGTAGCTAAATTGAAACCTACTTTATAGAATATCTGTGAGGATCGGATTTCAAAGATCCTGTGAAGAACTTTAAAAATGCAAAGCTTTCAGCAAGAAGTAGCCTCTATTACCACTAATATCAGTGAAGTCAAGGTCTTATTTGATCATTCCAACACATGACACCTTAGTCTTTTTTTGATTGTGAAGGTATCTGTTACAACAGTGACAATTTCCTTCCCCCCCCCCCCCAGTCTTGATGAATATTCTTGTGTTTAAGTGATTCTGGTCCAGCCTTAGGCTATTTCTATCATCATGACCTGATTAATTATATGATTCATTTTTCTCCTTATAACAGAAGTGCCGCTCAAACTGAGTTCTCCACTAGAAGAGATGAACACAGCACATATGAGAAACTGGATTTGAGTCTAAATCCTAATCCTCCAATCTAGGATTATGGATTCTGAGGATGACGTTGATTGCCTCAAGCAGGCCCCAGTAACATCTCTTTCATCCTAGCCCTGAGATTATATTCAAGGCTCTTTAGGAGAATGAGACCCATCATTGTTACTGGTATTTGGCATATTTGGTACGCCACGGGGAGTTTGCCAGACTCTGCCCTGTGGGCAGGCTACATTCGATAGCCTGCAAGTTTGTCCAAAGTACGAATGAGATAATAAGATGTCATAAAAAGATGTCCTAATAAGATGTCGTGCGGCTGCGAATGCGGTCGCGCGGTTCCAGGAGCTGGATTTTATAGTCTCTGAGTCTTGGCCATTGATGGGATTACAAGGCGCCAGGGGGCCAGGTGGTGGGTGTGACCCCCGCCTACTGGAGGTTGACATTCATAAAAATTTCTCCTGTGGGGGAAGTAAACTTGCCTCCTTGTCTTTAATTACTTTAAGTATGTAGTATCTGTTCCCTTCTTCAAAGAGTCTCCCAATTATGTACAAAAAGGACTCAGTAAACATTTTAATCTCTGAGAGTCACATGGTCTCTGTTACAACTATACAGCTCTGCTATCATATTTCAAATGCAGCCTTGGAAATATATAAATGGTTTCGGCTGTGTTCCAATAAAACTTTATTGACGAAAACAGTGTGCAGAATTTTTCCATGTACCTACTTTCATTTCTAGACCCTTGACAGGTTCTAATATTATTTTCAAACCATCATGATCACAAGGACACCAACACTGGGCTTCAAATTGTTCCTAAATTGTGTCGGACACTTTAGATATAAATATTTAAAATGACTTTATTATGCATTGTTTCCCATAAATCTCATAAAATACATTAAGAAGATGTTTTTCTTTTTCTCATTCTCCCTTAAATAGCAGAGGCTCCTGTTGCTGGGGGAAGAATAGGTGAGCAACATAACCACAAACTGTCAGTGGTGGTTAGAGATACCCAAGTCAGGAAGTACAGCATTCTTCCTGTGGCATCAGGTGGAGTTTCTTGTTTCTCATCATTGTAAAAATGTTATCCTCATTTCAATTTGGAAAAAGAGCTTGAGGAATAAACCTCTTTCAGTAATTTGGGTATTCGGGAAAGAGAAGCAGATCTCAAGCGAGAGGATGGAGTCACCACTGGCCTCTAGAGGTCTTCAAAGATAAGGGCAGAAAACAAGACTGTCCCTCATCTACTCTAGGGTCTTACAGCTTTTCTTTGGCCCCATTACTGTTGTGAGCCTGCTCAGGAATTCACTGCTTATCCTTTCTCTTTCTTTGTCTTATATCAAGTCACATTCCTTCAGCCAAATTGGTATTTTATATCTTTTATTTTTGTATTATTTTGGACCACAGCCAGTGATATTCTGGGGCTATTCCTCACCCTGAACTGGCGAATGACCCCTGAGGACCAGATATAGTGCTTATGGGACTTGGATGTAGTGCTGGGGATACAAACTGGGGTACTTCCTGTAATTGTCTTTTCAGCCTTAAATGATGTTCTTTAAACACATTTAAGTCTCTCACTGGTGAAAAGACAAAAAGACTCCTAATTCCCCCCAAACCTTTCATCTCACCCCATGTGCCAAGTCCTCATTTTCTTATGACTATTGTACTGGTCTTCATTTCACACTACTTATTACTCGGTCCTTCCAATTTAATTTCCACACTTATCTCTCCATTAAATAAAGTTTTATCAAGTAAGTGACATATAAGTTGTGAAATGCAACAAACATTTCTCTCTCTATATAGATCACTTCATTCTGAATAACTGTTGATGCAGTTAAAATGTTTTTTATTAAAATACGCAACTTCTTAAGTTCCATGACACTTTCCTAAATTTTATTTTTTGAATTGCTATTCAATTCTATTGAATGCTACACTACCATCCCAGAAGCATGCTAACAATAAGACAAATCTTAGAATAGACACAGATATAAAGAGATTTTATAATTTTTTTTGCAATATGTGATTTAAAACCCACGGTCGACCCAGGTTTGATTCCTTCGTCCCTCTCAAAGAGCCTGGCAAGCTACTGAGAGTATCCTGTCCACATGGCAGAGCATGACAAGCTCCCCGTGGTGTATTTGATATGCCAAAAACAGTAACAAGTCTCACAATGGAGACATTACTGGTGCCAGCTCAAGCAAATCAATGATCAATGGGAGGATAGTGATACAGTGCTAATGTGATACAGTAAACTATCTCTTTGGGGGGATCACCCTATCTGTGCTCAGAGATCTCTGCTATACAGACAGACTCAGGGGACAATACGTAGTGCTGGAGAATAAATCAGGGTCAAGCATCTTTACCTCTGTGGACTGTTACTCTAGTCCTTAAAGAGTAGTTTCTTATTATTTCTTATATCAAAGCTTTAAAAGTAATAGTTGCTCATTTTATTTTATTTTTTGCTTTTTGAGTCACACCTAGCGATGGTCAGGAGTTACTCCTGGCACTACACTCAGGAATTATCCCTGCTAGTGCTTGGGATGCCGGGTTGGCCATGTACAAGGCAAATGCCCTACCCTTTGTACTATGGCTCCAGCCCTAATTTCTCACTTTAAAAGTCTAAGTTTATAGTCCTTTTCAGTAATAGAAAAATCAGATCAATAGGAATTTACATTTGATTGCTTTTTTTTCTTTTCCACATTTACTAGCTTTTAACTGACCTATCTACCTAAAGCTTAAGCCTCAGTTCATATGTTCTGACAACTGACACATTTTTGGGACCAATTTCAAATATCTCCTCCTCTGTTCTTGATTGTGTGACATTTAAACGGTTGTTGACTCTTTTTTAGACCCAAAGAAAAAGTCATGCAAGTGAGTCTGACTATACTTGCTCAGAACTGGTTTCATGAGAAAATTGAAATGTTGTTAAAATATTTGTATTGTAAGGAAAATAAACCTAGAATTATAGTACATGAGCTATGGTGAGTATTTTAGTGCAGAACCAAGTTTAAAGTACATTGTACAGATAAATATAGAATTTAGATATGGAATGATGCTTTATTCACTGACAGAAGTTCCAGATAGGGATGTAAAATAAACCAAATAATTGTTCTCTACCATTTTTATATAAGAAGGATTTATTCTGAGAATCAGTCTTAACCATAGAAAGTGCGCACCATTTTTCTCCAGTGATCCAATTCTCACCTGCATGTAAAGTTAAGTGATAATTTCATGTCTTTCTGTCTCAATTCTTTTGTCTAGAAAGTCTCTAGATTAAGAGTTATAAAGTAGAAAAGACAAACAACTAGACAGCTTCAACGAGACCCAGAACAATGCTCCGAACGGATGGTGGCATTTAAGATAGATAGCAAATGCCAATTCTGAGGCTCTTCTGTAAGAATTTTGTGTTTCCCATTAGAGAAATAATGCAGTCTCCACCTAATTTGCAAGTTTAAAATTGTAAATCCAACTCTTGGGAGAAAATTGGGAGAAGCACAAGTGACTACTGCTCAAGTTTCACATGAGTAAATATATTGGCTGTGTTGATATTATTCAACACTCTGAGCCACAAAATACATTTTCCTATCATTTTATTTGTAGAAGAATGACACAATTATTTTCAGAATAATTAACTCCTCAGTTTAGTGACAATTATGTTCCATTATAATAATTAAAATCACACCCTGCTATTTGGATGAACTCAATAGAATAATGATTTCTTAGGGGAAGATTTAATCGGTTCATTATTTTTTCTCTCACATTAAAAATATCTGTAAATTATTTCAATGCACTGTACCACTGCTTAATTTTGAATTTTTCTGCTGTCCTGTAGAGAGAAATATCACGAACAAGATGGCATTCTGAACCCACCCTTGAACCATCTGTGAATCATAATTGTTGTTGGAGCTGTGCCGTGCTTAGCAAAATGGCTGGGCACAGCAACACGGCTACAGATGGTAGAAATACCTGAAATCAGGTGGGTGGGAGCAGGTGATGGGCAAAATAGTGATATTTCAGGGTTCTTGTCTATTAAAAAGAAAGTTCTTATAAGTCCAAGAATGAGCAAGAACCAATGGCTCTCTTTGGAAAGAACGCAGAATGGTATAAGGGGGAAAAGGCAGAAAACCAGGGTTTGGAGGCAGGAATGGAGGAAGTGCTAAGATTTTTTGGATATTATTATATTCCTGTTTAATCTGAAGCAAATCATACACCAGAACTGCAAAAGTGAGATTTTCAATCCTATTGAAACAGTCTATATCGGTAAATCATCCTACATCTATATGCCTTTTCTTGGATTGAATTATGTTACATAATAAATTCAAAAGTAGAGAATGACCATTTTGATTGTTTAAAGCTGTTACTGAGAGTTTATTAAAAAATAATTTAAGTTTATACTAGTAAGAACAAGAAACTGAGATGTAATAAAGTGAGAAACTCATTCCTTAAATATGGTTGTCCCCTTTATATATCTTTGTGTGAATGACTTGAGAATTAAAGGTAGCACGTAGTCAGATTCCTAGAGTCCAATAGGTAGAAAGGTTTATAGAGGCAAAGATCAAGATTTTTCTCTGCCACATCAAAGGAATTTATTTTTGGAATATAAATAATTGGATTGAAATAATTGAATAACTGTAAGTGAATTCTGTGACCTAAAGAGATCTCAGATGTTCTCAACTTGAGAATAAGATAGAGGCTGGTTTGATTTTATTTCATGATTCTTTTATTTACTAATTTGTACTATAGTAAAATATATATTTTATAAAGTCCATACTTTCTAAGCTAAATGTAAGTTTGGAAACTACACGAAATTTTGAAGAGAACCACTCCTCCAAACATAACAAAAAACAGTCTTTAAGGAGGTTTAGAAATTACCTGTAGGCGTCACTGTAAAATTTTCTTACTCCATTATACCAGAAAAGAACATGAAGAAAGTATCTTAGTCCCAGTTCTATTCTTTTATCTTCCTGGTCTCACTCTTACCAATGGGATTCTATCATAACTTGGCTTAAGAGAAAGGAAGTACCTAATAGCTTTATACTATAGAAACTAGATGCTGTGGCTCAGAACTCAATTAGACGAACAAAGGTTGTGTTTTCTTAAATTGTAGGTTCACTAAAGTAATGCTCAAGAAGCCTAGGTGCCCTTTCTGGCTATTTTCATTCAATTAGGCCAGAGGGTCAACGAAGACGCCCCAGGAAACAGGATTGCTACAGCCCTGTGGGGTTGGGGATTCCTTGGGCACCCTGACAATGCCTAGGAGCCTCCAGGGTCACATCGGGCACTGCTCTGGGGCCCCCAGGGCTGGACACAGCAAAGATCTATGGCAATTGTGTTACTGAGCTTCAAAGTAGGGTTGGCTGAATTCAAGACAATATCCTTAGTATCTGTACCATGTATCCTCTACTTTTAACAATGTAGATTCAGAACTCACATAGTCTAAGGGTCAAAAGTTTGAAAAAACTATACCTTCAATTAGAAAGATAATATAAATAAAAGAGACCTGAATGCTATATATTCAGTGGGGCCAAGTGCCAGTGGTGTGAGAGATGGGCCACAGTCATCTATTGATTCTTTGAATCAGCACCACAATGTCCTATGTGTCAGCCCAATGGAGAAAATCAAGACATTTCTGTCAGCAAAATGTTTAGTTATTCAGCCTGGACTCTTTTTCTCTGAATTATATTTTATTTCCCACCACCCTATTTTCAGATACTTATTTTTCACTTAAATGCTGTTTCTTCAAGATCCTTCTCATGGTAACTTCTTGACCTAATTCTAATTCTTTGGTGTTTAGACTTCCAAGTATAGAATTTGTGAGACTTGTTCTATAATTATATCTTATTTTTAAAAATTGCAAAATGCTTCTCAGAATGACATTTAATTTAATGTAAGCTTCTTGAGGACATAACTCGTGATTTCTCAACATGCACTCATATTCTATGACTCAGTTTTCAGCACTCAGTGTATACTGGTTGAAAGAAGGAATCAGAAGTTCATATCTTCAGATTTTGGTTTTTGAGAGTTTATAAATAGTATTGTTTATAAAATGAAAGTTGGAGTATTTTTAAGTTCTATATTCACTTCAAATTATCTTCAGATTCTGGACATGCTTCATACTTTTGAATACTTTCTATTCTAATGAGAAAACTGGATATAAAAATAATGTACAGAAGCCATGGAAAATATCTAGAGTTTTGTGAGAAGATGGGGAATAATGGTATAATCAGGGTGAAGAAAGTGAAATATTGCCTAATATGACCCTTAAATACTGAGCTGTAAATAGATGTTAGGGGTAGAAGTGGGGGAGTTCCATAGTGAAACAGAATTTTGCTAGCAGAGGGCTATTATAATAAAGTACAAGATGTAAAAGAAAATAATCTGAAATTTTAATCTAACTGGAGCGTAAAGTTCCAGACAGAGAAAGACCTTTATAGGACTGGAGAGGACTAGGGATCACATTGTAAATATGACAAGGATTTTCAGAGTTAATCTGTGGCCAGTGGGGTATGACATAGAAAATTTGAAATTTAGAAAACTCTGGAAAATGTGCAAATTATTTGAAGTAGGCAAATCTGAAGCAAAAAAAAAATAGAAGAAATCTGGGAGAAATATGGGAACCTGCACAAGGCAAAAATAGATATGAAAATGAAATGTCTAAGCTTGGTGCTTGAATGGCAAGGGGTCTGAAAGTTATACTAAAGTCAAGAATAATTCCCAGGTTACTAATTAGGCTGAACAGTAGGATAGTGGTGACACTAATTGAATAAGAGACTGCTCTGGAAGGATTCTGCTATGAGCAAGGTGTCTGCAGATATCCACAAGAATATGTCTGCTGTACAATGGGATGCATGAATTTTAAGCTCACGGAGAAAAGGCTAACAAATGTCAGTTTGGAGATGATTAGCATTTGGAAGTTCAAAAGTAGGGAGAGAGTATGAGTTCACTTAGGGAGAAGGTCTTGAGAAGAACATGGCATCAAACATTGAGTTATAATGAATAAGTACTATTAAGTGGTGTAAGGAAAAGAATAGTCTATAAATTATATTAGACTTTCTGTAGGTAACAACATAGTATATGCCATAGTTAATTCCCCATTACTTTCAGCTATATAACCTACTGAAATCTGGCTTCTATACCCGCACCTCTTTCTTATATTATACTCTTCACTCCGGATAAAGATAGATTTACTTGATTTGAATAACATAAATATCTTGTGCATTCTTTGCCAAATTTCCCTTACTGTACTTGTAAATTATATCACAATCAAAATATTGCTATTGATAGTATCAAGAATGAGAACATTTACTTTATGACAAGAATCATACTGTTGTCTTATTCATTTTAGCCTCAATCCCTATTCATTTTAGCCTCAATCCCTCAATCACTCTGACAACCACCAATACATTATTTTCAATGATTTTCTAATTTTAATAAAGTTGGTAAATAGAATTCTACAATACACAACATTTTGTGGGCTTGTTTAACACAGCACATTTTTTTTTCTGGAGATTCAGCCAGCTTGTTGTGGGTATCAAATTTTAATTTCTTTATGTTATAGGGTAGTATTCCATGACATGGATGTAATACAGGTTAATTATTAGCCTATTGATTTTTGCTTTTACTATTAAGAAGCTAAATATAAATGAAATTCTAGAAGACATTTGAAAAACAGAATAAAGCATAGAACAGAAAAAACAGAAAACCTAAATGCCAGCATATATGCTGGCATTTACATGTGCTGCCTATGCCCATGTGTTGATACTGAGTGCATGTGGTACCCAAGCACATGTTGCCTGTTGCCTGCATCTCCCTCTTGAGATATGTACTTTACTTTCCTACCTTTATACTTTAATGCTGAAATGCATACTGGGGCTCCCTCTCTACTTGGGAGAAGCCTGTGTTCTCTCTCACTCTCTCTTGTTCTCTCTCTATTTATATTTTTCTTTTTCTCTCTCTTTCTCTCTTCTCCCCCACTCCCCAATTCTCAAAACTTCCAAAGAAAACCTATTAAAACTGAAATAAAAAGAAACACAACTAAATGCCAATCTAAGTTGTAACATATCTATAATAAAATTTTATAACACAAATACAAAAATAAAAATATTGTAGATTAAAAAAACATAAATCATGCAATGTCTAAAAAAGCAGGAATATATACATTATCAGGTAAATCAGACATTAAGAAGATTATGATATAGAAAAGAAAATTACATAACAGAGGCTAATCCCTTACAAAACTAATTAAGCTAATAAGGACCAAAGAGATGCAAACTATGAAACAGAAACCAATTGAACTGAAGGAATTTAGACGAATTTATAATCATGGTTAGAGATGCTGTTAACATACCACTCCCCCAAAAAAGAATTTCTAGAGGAAAAAATATAGGAAATATATAGAACCCCACAATATTTGAAACCAGGGGCCAGTGCAATAGTGGTAGGTAGGGCACTTGCTTCACATGCAGCCAAGCGGGGTTCAATGCTTAGCACCTCATATGGACCCACAAGTCCACCAGAAGTGATTCCTGAGTGCACAGCTAGGAGTAAACCCTGAGCATTACAAAGAAGGGCCCACAAGCAAAAAAAAAAACCCACACACAAACCAACCCCCAAATCAGAAACCAGTATCATTTGATAAATTATTATAGACTACCTAATATACATTATTTTTGTGATTATTGAACAAAGAATAATGTAGACCACATCTTCAGTCATAAAAGTGCCCATAAATAAAATAGCTGAAACCATGCAATGTGTTTCCTAATGACAATGGAAGCAAAATAAAAAAAACACAAAATAGCCAAAGATTTCACAGTTATGCATATTGCATATGCTATATTATATATACTATATATATTAGATTATATTGCTATGCAATATTATTTAGTATATTCTAAATAATGTTTGGATAAAGTGAATATCTAAAGGAAAAGAAAAACTCCATTGAAATACAACCTAATATGTGTGGCCAAAATGAAGCTGTGTTGAGATAATTAGGAAAGTGAAACTATCTCAAATAAATGATGTAGGAGTTTATCCTAAAAACCATATGCAAAAAACAAAATCACCACAATGCAGATAGAAAGAGTAAATCGTAAAGTTAAGAACCTAACTAGCTCAAATTGGAAGCAAAATCCGCTCTCATCATCTTTATTATCACAAACGAATCTGAATCTAGTCTAGGTTATCCTGGATGCTGCTGGGATAGTGGGACCATGTGAAGCCTTGGAACCATGAACTACTCTGACTGTTCCCTGCAAATGCTTCTTGATTTTAGCTGGGTTGGGCACACCTCTTTCTGTTCCTGTTTCCTGACTCTGCTCCTCTTTCCTGTTAACTATGACCTGCAGAGCTGGACAAATATGATTTTTAGTTAAAAATATACCCAGAATGTTGAAAGCCCTGAGGGGGAAAAACTCTTACCAGATTTTATATCAACTTTGGGTGGTTAAATACAGGGTCAATAATCGTCTCACAAAAACTTCTTCATGGCCATAATGAGCATTGTTTCTCCAGACACACCTTGTTCTATAAACTGTATACCATGATAGTGTGGAAAAAGTGTGAGTTCAGAATTATTCCTATATAGTGTTCTCTCAATATTATGTGGGGCATAATTCAATGCGTGTGCATTTTTTGCCTAAATCTCCAAGCTTTATCTTTTAAAATTCCTTTACATTCCTTGCAACGTATAAAGGGGATACAGTAAATATCAAATGCAATCTGGGTAAAAAAAAAAAAAGAAATTTCATGAAGCAATGAACTGGGCATTTGAACATTCAATTTAAAACCCTATAGAAAAAGGGAAAAAGTAAAGGATAAAATGTTCCTCATTAATGGAATGAGGTAATTCTGTAGAGCCTGAAGATATCAAACGGCTAATAGGGGAATTATTCAGAAAATACAAATATATTTTACAGCTTAGGTGAATTGGATGACTCCCTAGAGAAAAATATACCAAAATGTCAAAGTTATTATACAAGAAATAAGTAGCTTCTAAACTTCTATAATTAGTACGGGAATTAAATAATTTGGAAATTCTCAAAAGGGAAATTTCCAGGTCTAGACAGAATCATAGAAGAAATCAAAATATTTTAGGAAGCATTACTAACAATCTTAGACATTAAGAAAAGAGAACAGAAAAGGATTGGCCATTCCTTTTATAAATCTACGATAACCTTCATTCCAAAATAAGAAAATACAAAGATAACTAAAACTCTATCACTCAAATATGAGACTAATTTCTTTTTCTTCTTATCTTTTTGGTTTTGGGGCCATACTTGGCAATGCTCAAGGGTTACTCCTAGCTCAGTACTTAGAAATTACTCCTGACCTGCTTGGGGTTCCAAATGGGGTTCGGGTGATTCAACCCAGGTTGGCTTTGTGCAAGGCAAATGCCTTCCAGGTGGTACAATTGCTCTGACCCTGAGGCTAATTTCTATAAAACTAATTAGTAAATAGAATATAGCAATATAGAAAAATATCTTTGAGCTTAGAACAAATTGTATTTAACTAAATATTAAAAAATCAATCTATGCAAATCATTATGTTAACATGTCAAACAATAGACAGCTCCTGTTCTTATCAACTCCTGAAGAAAAGTATTTAGCATAATCTAATACATATATAGACAGTAACTCAAAAAATAGAAATAGGGAGAAATTAAACTTACAAAAGAACATTAATAAAATTTACAGGTAATATTATATTTAACTCCAAAATAATTGGTGTGTTTTTCTCTGTGTAAAGGCTGAGGATGTCTGAGTTTATCAGTTCACAAAATGCTAACAGTTTTAGTACAGTAGGCAAGGCAAGACAAGATACTCAGATCATAGAGACTGAGATAAAGTTGACTCCATATATGATGACTTACTTGTCTTCATACAAAACTCCAACCAATTACAAAAATAGTTCTAAGTCTACTGAGTTCTGCAATGTCTTGACCAAAAGATAGACATAAAAAATTTGATACCCACAACAAGCTGGCTGAATCTCCAGGAAAAAAATGTGCTGTGTTAAACAAGCCCACAAAATGTTGTGTATTGTAGAATTCTATTTACCAACTTTATTAAAATTAGAAAATCATTGAAAATAATGTATTGGTGGTTGTCAGAATGATTGAGGGATTGAGGCTAAAATGAATAGGGATCGAGGCTAAAATAAATAGGACAACAGTATGATTCTTGTCATAAAGTAAATGTTCTCATTCTTGATACTATCAATAGCAATATTTTGATTGTGATATAATTTACAAGTACAGTAAGGGAAATTTGGCAAAGAATGCACAAGATATTTATGTTATTCAAATCAAGTAAATCTATCTTTATCCGGAGTGAAGAGTATAATATAAGAAAGAGGTGCGGGTATAGAAGCCAGATTTCAGTAGGTTATATAGCTGAAAGTAATGGGGAATTAACGATGGTATATACTATGTTGTTACCTACAGAAAGTCTAATATAATGCTAGTCACATTATTTCCAAATATGAAATTTATTGGTACAAATCTTTAAAAAGTACTTGTATTGGGACTTGTACACTAAAAATAATGCTAATTATAAAAGAAACCAATGATATATTTATATAAATAGAGATATATTTTCATGGATTTAAAAAATTGACATACAAACATTTAAGTTTTTTTAAAAAACTGCTGCTTTGAAACAATTTCCATCAAATTTTCAGCAATATTTTGCAGATACATATTTTTTAAGGATTTCAATGAGCATGAAAATAATATTGCCATTGTTTAAAAAGTGTAAAACGATACAAATTAGCCTATTTAATTTCAAAACTCCCTGTATCTATTAAATACATGTGGTATTGGGAGAAACATATGGATCAATGGAAGGAAAAAATTCAGAAGTAGAGTCACAAAATCTAGCCAAAAGATATTTGACAAGTGTGTAAATGCCTTTTAGATAACTTTCTGAGCAAATGGTACTGGAATCATTCTGTAGTTATGTAGCCAAAATAACAAAATTTGGCTTTTTTTATACAATTAACTAAAAATATAAATATAGAAATTAAAGTTATAAACCTAATAGGGAAAGAATCCATGATATACTGTGTTAAAGTTAAATTTAGAACCAAAAATATGTCCCTGAAAAGAAAAAAAAAGATGGCAAATGGGATTTTATTAAATTTCAAAAATCTTGCTCTGCTTAGAGAATTGGGCAAAAGACATCAAACACATTCTTTTCAACAGGATTTTACAGATGGCAAATAAACACATGAAAATATGTTCAACATCATTAGCCACTAAGGGAATGCAAATTAAAACATCTGAGATGTCACTACACATCTATCAGGATGGCTAAAATTTAAAAAAATAAAGAAATTACACCAAAAGACAGCTAGGATTTGCATAACTTGATCATGTGCACATTGCTAAGAAGGTTAGAAAATCATTCAATCACTAATACCCCCTGCCCTCAACAAAACATCATTAGCACCCAATAAAACTAAATATGCAATGGTCATAAGACAGCTTACAATTACAATCCTGATTATCCCAGATAAATGAAATCTTATGTTCACACAAAACATATGAAATAGGTATTATAGAATTTTTAGAGATTTCATCTGAATAGTAAAGAATTTTTGAATCTTATGCTGCTGCATTATGTTACTCACAACTATTCAGGTTCAGTGCCATTACTGAGTGTAGTAGAGAAACTTGCTTCTCATTAGCCTTCATACCATTCTGCTTATACGTGTCTAAAATATTTCCCTAATAGATGTTCATAATCATATAAATTTTGTAATTCTCATTAGTATCAAACAATTTAGAAAAATAGGAAAAGTATATTTGGGTTTTTGACTTATTGTGATCTTTATTTCTCC
Source organism: Sorex fumeus (assembly GCF_029834395.1). NCBI lineage: Eukaryota > Metazoa > Chordata > Mammalia > Eulipotyphla > Soricidae > Sorex > Sorex fumeus. The sequence continues at coordinate 14,017,534 of NW_026606060.1, forward strand.
CTTATTTTCACAGTTTAACAATCTTTTCTTTTTAAAAAAATTAAATGGGAAGAAATTGAAATGCAATGTATTGGTACAAATCTAGAAAAAATACTCTTACAGGAACTTGCACATACTATAAAAATAATGGCAATGATAAAAGAGATCAACAACGTATATAATATATGGGAAAGATTTTTTTCAAGGATTTAATGTAACTGTCTTCTAGGCAAATCTGTTGGAGAGTCTTAGTTTTCCTTTTTCTAAGAATGTGTTGATTTTCCTTTCCTTTCTGAAGGATATTTTGACAAATACGTGATTTGGGGGATGGATGGCAGTTCATTTCTATCAACATTAGAAAAAAAGCATTTTTTATTCTTTTCCTGAGCTCCGAGGTTTCTGATCCATTAACATATAAATTGTTTGCCCTAAATAAAGCCATCTTATTTTTTTTTCTGGTGCTCTCAAAAAATTTTTTTGCCTTAATTTTTCAGACATTTTGATACGTTGTGACTTGGCACTGATTACTTTGATATCTCCTTTGGTGTTTGCTTAGCTTCTTGAAGCTGTAGGCTTATGTCATGCACTACATTTCAGCAATTATTTAGATATATTTTAGTTCTCACATCTCCTTTCTTTCTAAAACCCATCATGAAATGAATATTAGGTTTCCTGTTATAATTCTATAGTTCATTTTTCACATCTATTATTCCTCTGTTGTTTAGTAAGCGTCATTCCTATCACTCAGTTTTCCCTGAATCTTTCCTCTGTCCATTTCACTCTGCTATTAAATCCATTTGCTGAGATTTCTTCAGCTTTAAAATGTCAATTTGGTCTTTCTATATTTGATTTCTTTTCTTAGACTTTCTTTAACAAGAATTTCTCATTTTCCATTTGTAATTAGTCATTTAAAAAGATTTTACTGAAGTCAAAAGATTAAAAAGAATTTACTTAGAGAAATTTGAGAAAAGAGAGAAAGACAGATGAGGGACAGACATTGGTGGAGGGAAGGGAACCCTCTGGGAAGGGCATGACGATGGGGTTCTATTAAACATAAAAGTCTGTCAAGAATATTGTAAACCAGGTGCCTAAAATTAAAAATAACAAGTGTTTTTAGCTTAATCTGGATGCTCTCACCAGGGATCAGCATTGGACTCTAGATGTTCCTTTCATATCCTTATCATGAACTTTATTGTCTCCTGTAGTGTTTCCTGTAGTTACCCCCTCAGAGATGCACCTTTGTACATCAGTTTCTTGTCTTTACAATTCCTAGTATTTGTAAGTCAAAGGAATGTGCTCCTCAGAACTTTAAGCTACTTCAGGGCTAGGCAATTTTTTCTTAGTTTTATTTTCCCCCAAAACTAATTACTATATGCACTCATCTGCCTGCAATTTTACTCCCTAGAGATTTTACCATCTTAAATCCTTAATGAGTATTTGGGTGAAGGTTATGTCTTAGTACAGAAGGACAGCAAAAACAAACACTTTGTTTTATAAAAGATAAATCAGATTTCAAAGGAAAGTAAAAAAATCTTATGCTACAACCAATATTTTCTTATCTCAATCACTCTACCCTCCTTGAGCCAGAGAAAGTCTTTTTCCTTTTCTACTCAGTGGTCTATTTATGTTAAATATTGCCCAATCTATCTGATTTGTCATTAAGTCTGACAACTCTGACACTCAATAAATAATTTCCTGGGTCCCATTAATACTAAATATGCGATTTCATTCCTTTACGTAGGCAGGACATCTTCTTTGTTAGCAACTATAGAAGACAGACCTTTACCCATGTACTTTTTTTTTATTCTGGAAATTTGAAAATTTTTGTCAAATAATTCTAAAGATTTACCTTCTTACTGCTCCTTGACATTTATTGGTTGTCTGTTGCCTTGCTAGTTTCCATTCAGTTTGGGATCTTCCTGCATTGGAACATAACGCATGACTTAAATAAAAACTGGATTTTAGAGGCTAGACCAATAGTAGAGTGGGTAGGGCATTTTTTTGCATGTGGCCAATCCAGGTTAAATCTCCAGCACTCTATATGGTCTCAAAGCACATCAATAGTGATTACTGAGTGCAGAGCCAGGAGTAAGCCCCGAGCACCATGGGTCTGACCCAGAAACCAAACAAAAACAACAAAAAAGGAATTTTATATTATCACTTAAATCAGTGTAGCACCTTTTCGTAATGACAATTTGAAACAGGAAATGAACTAGACATTGTCCTCTTAGTGCTTCGGTAGGATAGAAGTCTAGGATCTTTGCTTGACTATTGTTGACATTTAAATGAGAGGGTTCCTGTATGGTCAAGGAGGTCACACTGCCTGTTTGCTTTTACATCTTTTCTACTAACACTGCAACAGAAATAGAGTCATTACCATTTGAGAATTGTGAATTTCTTGTTCTCCAAAAGACCACCTCAGTGGTAAAACGGGGGTATTTTTTTCTACTGCCATTTGGGTTTTTCTACTTACATTGCTGCAGGAAAGGGATTATTGTATCTAACCCTGGTGACTGAATGTTTTTTTTATCCCATTCAGCATTTTTGACAGCATGCTGTAAGATGTTGGAGTACATTATAGTCTCTCGAGGTAAGATTTAGTTCCTCACTTCAACCCATATTAATGCGCACTGGATTCATTGATTTCTGTGATATTTGACTGAAATACTTTATATCTATTAACTTTGTCTTCTAGGTTGTTCTTTCTTGGTCCTTTAGATAGAAAAGATCAATTTTTGTTTTCTGGTACACATATTAGCATATACAGTTTGCTAGTGTCTTCAGCCACAAGTGTGAAATATATAAAACAAAAGAAAACCCAGGGAAACAAATGAATATTTTTGATCCTATTCTTTAGCCAGTGTTCCTTCTATGCATCTTTAATATTCCTCTTGTGCTTTTTACATGTAAAAATCAGATCTTTCAGTTGAATGAAGCTTTCAGTTGTATGAATTAGCACAAATATTGAAAATTAGGCATATTCCATCTTCTCAGATGTATAAATGCCAACACACTTTAAAAACAGTTTCCATTAATTTGTGACTTTTTAATTTCTATAATGTATTTTTCTATCTTTAGAATGAGAATATTATTTAGTTTTATTAAAAATATAAGCAAGACTACTATTTTCTAATTTTGTAAACCTGGTAGCTACTTCAGCAACAACACTATCTTGGAAGTTGCTTATTCATAACTTTTGGCTTTCTACACATCATAGCAGATCTATCTGAACTTACAAAATATTGATGATGAAAGCCAGACAACAGGTAATAGGTAGCAAAAGGGAAAAAAAACTGAGACAAGTAAATGTAGGCAACATTTTTTATTTGTTTAAGAAATGATACAAAACCAATCATTGAGTGTTCAGAACTTAATCCTGGCTCTGTACTCAGGGAACCTTACATAGTGTCAAGGATTGAACTGCAGTTGCCTGAGTGCAAGGCAAGTGCTTCAACCCCTGTACTATTTCTACATCCCTTTTTGTTAATGTTTTGTTTGGTTTTGGGACAACACTTGGAATTGCTTAGAGATCACTCCTGGTTGTTTGCTTAGGAATCACTTCTAGTGGTACTCAGGGGAACAAGAATCAAACTCAACCTCATGCTATCTCTCTGGCTAAACACTGACAACTTTGAAATATATTTTGCTTGTGCTGAAATTGTTTAGTGTGTCCTCTTAAGTATTCTATTTGGGTTTTTAATATTTTGCTCTTAATATAATTCTTTGCTTTCAAAATAAATCCCTGAAACATTTGTATTGGGGAATTAAATTAGTTTTGACAATGGAAGGACTTCTTTTATAAGGTAAAAGTTTTAAACAATTTTCAGGTTAATGTGAAAATAATTCTACTATTAACATTGCAGTGAAGTAAGGATAAGGTTTCAAAATGCCCTTAAAAATAATGTAAGCTTAGGGATTTTTGCATGCAACAATAGATATGTACTTTCACTACTTGACCATAGAGCCAATAAAACCTTCTATTTAAGTGATAAACGTAAGAATTTCTTAATGAATAGGCAGGTGGTTGAGAAAGATTATACATAGTGGTAATTGTCTGTAAAGTTTAAGTCATGCATTTGCAATTAAGAGAATAGTCGGTATATGTGAAGTTAAAGTGATTAGTAAACTGAAGTAAAGTAAATGATGGAAACGGAAATGAAGCTTACCTCTAAGTATAGTGACTAGTAGGTTGGGGGACCAAAAATTTTTGTTGTTGATAACATATATTTTTCTGTATCCCATGACTTAATTTATAATATACTTATACAATTAGTGCTAAATAAGACAGACCATATTTTTAACCCCGAAATTTGGATTTCATGTATAGTTCACTGGGAAATTAAGATAGATGTGCTACTGTAGTCTTATTGGTGATAGTACTGTTTTAAACAGTGAATGGGGGAAAAAGATCCTGGAAAAGTTCAGAGGGATTACAAACTATGAAGTACTATAGGAATCTGAAGTATTATATTTTAAAAACAGCTCAATGAGACAAAGAAAGGCACGTATGAAAGGGCAATGTTAGGAGGCAGATCATGATCTCCCTTTAACGACAAAGAGACTCCAGAGACTGCAAACAGCAAGCAAGGTTTATTGTAAGACTGGCTAGCCAGGGTCAAGCGGCCTACACAGACACGCAAGTCAGTTAGGTGAGGCAAGACCCCGAACTTCTTCAAAGGGGATCTTACATAGGCCTTCATTGGCCTTTAGAGCAAAGCCCATGCATTTCATAGCCAATAGATTTGTAACAACATGTACTTTCTTAACCAATCCATTTCAAAGTACATCACTCCTTAGCCTATAGATTCAAAGATCAGCATTTACGTACATAGGCATTGTGGCTAGTGGGCATCTGGTAACTCAGACATTTGTTATCACCTGGTTCCCTATGATTCAGATTACATGTGAAAGAGGCTTTCCTTGCTCCACTTCACATTTCTTGCACCTTTGTCAAAAATTAGATTATCATATGTTTGGGGGGAGATGTCAGTATATTCTACCCTGTTCCACTGGTCTACAGCTCTGCCTTGTGGTACTACGTGGAAAGTTTCATGTTAAGTGAAATGAGTCAAAAAGAGAGGGACAGACATAGAAAGATTGCATTCATCTTGGGAACATAAAGTAACAAAATAGGAAACTAACACCCAAGAATGGCCGAGATAAGTACTAGGAGGTTTACTCCATGGCTTGGAGGCCAGCCGCACATGCTAGGGGAAACGGCAGCTCAGATAGAGAAGGGAGCACAAAATAAAGGGTGTTGGTAGGATCCTCCCAGGATGGGAGATGCATGCTTAAAGTAGGCTATAGACCAAACATGATTGCTACTCAATGCCTCTTTTACAAACCACAGCACCCAAAATGAGAGAAAGAACAAAAGGTAACACCCTGCCTCAGACGCAGGGTGAGATGGGGGGTGGGAGGGATACTGGGATCATTGTTGGTGCAGAATGGGCACTGGTGGAAGGGATGGCTACTTGATCATTGTATAACTTAAACCCAAGCACAAAAATTTGTAAGTCTACAACTGTACCTCATGATGTTTCAGTAATAAAAATTTAAAAAGAAAAGGATTAAAAGATCTGAAGAGAATTAAAATGCATTCTATTGATGTAGGCAGGTAAATTAGGGAAGGACCCCTCCACCCCCACCCTAGGGCACTGACATTTCTGGGAAGTAATAAAGCCAACATTCCTAAATTTGACCCACATCCTGGATACAAAAAGCAGGAGTAGATAAGACCTTTTCCAGCAGCTGACCTAGAGGAGAATGGACCCCTCCATACAGAAAAAGCCTGAAGGAAATTACTGGAGAACCTTCAATTCTTCCCTTTAATCCACTTAATGCTCAGCTAGCTGAGACCAGAGAAGGCTGGACCCACCCTCTCAGAGAAGATCCAGCAGGAAGAAAGGTCAAGAAAAGGAGTTTCAAAGAAGACCACTCCCAACTGTGCTGGTTTAGTAACAACCTAAACAATGAACTCTTCACTAGGGCTGACTTGCAAGAACCTTTAAAAGCCACCTTGAAAAAAGGGAGGGCACATATATGCTGTCTGAGTCCATGTGTTGCTTGTACCCATGTGGCCGAGCACATATGGAGCCCACATTTCCCTTCTTGAGATGTGTATTTTCATGTCCCCATATCTAATACTGGGGTGTGTGTATGGGTTCTCTCCACCCTTGCAGAACCCTAGTTCTCCCTTCAGTGTGTTGTGCTCGCTCTCTCTCTCTCTCTCTCTCTCTCTCTCTCTCTCTCTCTCTCTTGCTTTCCTTCCCTCCTCACCTTCAAAAATCTCCAAATAGGGCTGGAGTGATAGCACAGTGGGTGGGGTGTTTGCCTTGCACATGGCCGACCCGGGTTTGATTCCCAGCATTCCATATGATCCCCCAGGCACTGCCAGGGGTAATTCCTGAGTGCATGAGCCAGGAATAACCCCTGTGCATCACCGGGTGTGACCCAAAAAGCAGAAAAATAAAAAAAAATCAAAAACCTCCAAATAAAATCTGTTCTACTTCAGTGCCCATCTACTGCTGAAATTGTTTTCTGCATGGTGAGACAAGAACCATTTAACCCTCAGTAAGCCTAGGACTGACTTTTCTTTCCTGTAGAGAGCAATTCTTCGTCCCAAACACAGCCGAGGCTCCCCAAGAAATTGGGTGGTAGGGATCAATTCCTGTGCTGAGAAGAACAAGTAGATATCAGGTGGGCTTGACGGCCACCTGGTGGGGCTGGTGGGGCTTTGACCCAGGCCTGGCAGGAGCTCATCAAAGACTTTATCAATCCTAGTCTTCCCAGCTGGGTCTCAGAATGGCAGAGGTGGATCCAGAGAAAGTAATTGTTTCTCTTCTCCCTGCCTCACATAAGCCACCCATGAGGCCCACTGACAACAATTTGATCATACAGAATAAGTTACTTCTTAATGTTTGGGTGTTGCTCCTGGCTCTTGTACTCATAAATTATTCCCAGCAGTGCTCAGGGACCATATGGAATGCTGGGAGCAAAGTAGGGTCTGTTGTGTACAAAACAAACTCCCTACCTGCTGTACTATAGATTTGGCCCCTCACGAGCTATTCTTTATTTTTTTTTCTTTTTAGGTCACACCCAGAGATGCTCAGGAGTTACTCCAGGCTCATCACTCAGGAATTACTCCTGGCGGTGCTAGGGGGCAATAATGGGATGCCAGGGATTGAACCTGGGTTGGCTGCATGCAAGGCAAGTACCCTACACACTTACTATCGCTCCAGCCCCTCACAAGCTATTCTTTAAATGAGCACAGGACTCTGCTTCTGGTTGAATGGAATGCCCTGATGAGCTTAGACTGGAGAAGTAGTGTAAGATACTTTCCAAGCTAAAGATCCGAGCAAATAAACAATTATACCAGTATTGTCTTCTAAGTCACCTGGTTCTGTTGCTTATTTAACTTTTGACTCTTTGAATAATCTACAAGAAGCCTGAGGTCATTGCTCAGTTTATTGGAGGTATAGATATGGGTACAGAACTGTCAATGAGGACCTGATCTTTCCCATAGCACTCAGACTTACTCTGAATATACTCTGTATTATGTATCTGTATTAAATTTTATTTTCTTTCAACTTTAAATTAGCTTAACAATTACAGAATCGAAAATTTCAACTTTACTTTTCAGGAGGAAGCATGTCAAAAATATAACATGCAGAATTATTCAAAATTTTGCAGAACAATTAAACATTATATAAACATACATAGCTGTGTGTTCACAAAAGTGGGCACTTGCCATGTGTGTTCAGCGGCCATAACCTGCTTCCCCACTCCAGTTGGCCACCGCCGATGGACACATGAAAGAGAGAACAGGGACCAGGCTGGTTGGTTATCAGTTGCCATTTATTCCAATTTCTGTCTCCATTCCAGGCTCATACTCTTCTCATCCCAGTCCCCCACACCCCAATAGTATCACTACGCTCCTCAAATTTCACTCTCTGCTCCATTTCAGTCTTATTCTGGCCACTATTTCCACTTCCCATTTAGTTAAGAGTAAAAACATCAAAGGTTGTGGGTAGCAGCTGCACATAGGGGAGGTGTAATTGCTACATACTTTCAGTTACACATATGAAAAGCCCTTCCTTCTGGGGAAGCTCTTCTAGGATAGAATCTCATCTTGCAGGGGATCTGCTCAAGGGCAGAATTTCATCAAAGGGCATATTTCTTCTTTCCTTAGCCAAGTCCACTTAAACAGTCATCTAATATTTACTTCTTGGGGCTGGAGCAATAGCACAGTGGGTAGGGCATTTGCCTTGCATACAGCCTACCCAGGTTCGAATTCCAACATCCCATATGGTCCCCTGAGCACCGCCAGGGGTGATTCGTAGTGCAGAACCAGGAGTAACCCCTGTGCATCACCAGGTGTGACCCCCCCAAAAAAATAAAAAGAAAAAAATAAAATAAAATTTACTTCTTAATAATCTTTCTAGTAATTTTGTATGGACACAGTAAGAGATAAATTAAGCTTAGAGGGTGGCTTTCCTGGGGACATCTCTAGATTCCAAACTATAGTCTTCGTGCCAGATTAGTTGTTCCTAACCCATTAGGGTCGTGGTCCAGTCACTTCTCTTGAAGGGTCATGAGAAAATTTGTCCGTGACCATGCTCTTAACTTATTATAAGTTTAATGACACCTAGCCTGTCCCTTTTTGATGCCAGGGTATCTTGAAGCTTGCCCTGGGTCCATCCAAATCCCTTTGTCGGTTCCCTTCTTATGGGTTGCTAGGAACTAAGGGAAACTGAGGCTAAGTTGAAAGATGTGACAGATACCCAGAAGTAAATATTATTTGGAGTCAATTAACTCTCAAATCACAAGAGCATAGCATCAACTGTCTTGATGTGCCTATACAAAAAGGACATTGCTCTAAAGTAAACTGCAAAAGGACATAAAGGAAAGAGAAAAGCACTATTTCATTTACAAATATAAAATTCAGAATTCTCTGAAGAATCTTACAATTCAACAGGTTCTGATTAGGGGAAATGAGTGATTAACAGGTAGGAGAAGCACAGCATAAAGGAGAAGTTAAAGATGAATAGGAATTCTTTGTGATGGGTTATGATGGATTTTACTAGGTAAACCTAAGCTCCTTGCAGTGAAGGAGAAAGGAATGACCAATGTTATACAACACAAAACCTTAGCAGATACTAGAGAGAAAGGAAACAAGACTTGCATCCTGGCTATTTGCCTGCCCCACCTCCTCAGCGGTGGTGCAGGTAGGAGTCACTCAAAACAATGCTTCTCTTGAACTGAGAAAAAATAGATGCAAGTTTGGAGAGATTGAAAGAAGTAGATTTTGCAGATTTGTAGTTGGAGAAGAGATAGTCATATGCTTTTTTTTATTTTCCAGATCCTTATAAAGGAAGAACATCAAAATAAGTATTTTTTTCTGTCACTGATTTTTTTATCATTGGAAAAATTAGTAAAATGCAGTCGATTGAACAAATTCCTGAAGGGATTTGCAATATATGTAGAAAATATGTGTGACAACATTACAAAACATTGGCTAAGTGACACTTACCTAATGCATTTCTAAAATTATGTGGAAAGTGGATCATAATCAAGGTAAATAGTCTAAAATGACTTAAAAATTAATCCAGAGCAAATATTGAAAGTTTCACAGAAGAAATAAAAATGGTATAAGATCAAAATAGTATACATAAAATTACAAAAAAAAATGCAACATGAGACAAACAAAGACAAATATAAAGGTTGGTAGCTTCCCCAACTTTTAAATTATGTAGGTAGTTGGCATAGGATATTAGTGATTGCTTTAAATTTACATCCCAACAAAATGGCAAAATATGATACATAACATAACAATTCAATCTGCTTCATTTCAAATACAAATTTTCAGTTTTATAGGTAAAACATAAAGGGAACAACATATTAACTACTAAAAAATACTGAACATGATACAGTAGTATCAAAGTCGATTTCAGAATGTTTCCAGAAACAGAATCACAGAAGCACTGAATCAGCAATAAAATTACTAAATATGCCCTTCATTATTGTGTTTCAAAATACACACACACACACACACAAATGCATAGAAATGAAAAATAAATTGACAAAACCACAATTGTATTTTTTCAGTTTATAGACTATATAACAAACAACTGGGAAATGTATCTCCTGCATGGACAATAGTCACCAAATTAGACCACATTTAGAGATATAAAAGACAGTCCATTAAATTAACAAAATATCCATAAATAAATCTAAAAAATCACAGATAGTATCTTTTCTTGTTAGTAAAGGCCCTCCCATTGTTCATCAATTTGCTCTAGCGGGCCCAGTAACGTCTCCATTAGAGATTTTGTTGTTACTGTGTTTGGCATATCGAATACATCACGGGTGGCTTACCAGGCTCTGCTGTGTGGGCGAGATACTCTTGGTAGCTTGCTGGGCTCTCCGAGAGGGGTGGAGGAATCGAACTTGGGTCGGCCATGTTGGCTGCGCGCAAGGCAAATGCCCTACCGCTGTGCTATCGCTCAAATTAGACTCAAATTTTACATAAGATAAACTGTAAATAACTAAAACCTAAGTAATATTTGGAAATTAAAGACTTTTAAATAACTTATGAGCTAAAGAATAAAGATTTGCATGATTGAAGCAGTCCAAGCAGCCATAGCATATATACACATTTATTTATATATATAAATATCTGCATTTGAAAAGAAAATTTAAAATTACCGATTTAAATGTACATATTAAGGTTAGAAAAAAATATTTTCATTCGAAGTGTCATGATCACGACCATCCTGTTGTTTGTCGATTGCCTCGAGCAGGCCCCTGTAACGTCTCATTCGTCCTAGCCCTGACATTTTTTTGATAACTTGATCACTTGACTTCCCATTAATCGTCTATTTGCTTGAGCAGGCGCCAGTAACGTCTCCATTTGTCCCTGTCGCGTGCTAGTGTAGCCCAATGGTGTCTGTTCGCTCTAGGAACTCAAAGAGGCTCAAACCGATCATTCATGATCTTGATGAAGAAGTCTGACCATCTGTTAGGTGGGCGGCCACGCGGTCTTTTGACATCCTGTGGAATCCAGTTGGTAACAGCTCTAGTCCAGTGGTGATCTTTAAATCTCATTATGTGACCAGCCCAACTGATTTTTGACACCTTGGCAAACGAGACAGCGTCCCTGATTCTTGATCGTCGAGGAAGGTCAGAACTCCCAATTCTTTCTCTCATTTGAGTGAAACATGATATTCCAACCATAGCTCTTTCAATTCCTCTTTGGGAGACCTGAATAGTGTTCTCATCCTGTATGTGTAGGGCCCAGGTCTCTGAGGCATAAGTTAATGCAGGAAGAACAGTGGAATCAAAGAGATGTGCCTGGAGCCTGAGGTTCTTCGTCCACTTTGCTATTTCTTTGACACTCTTGAAGGCGTTCCAAGCCGCTCTCTTCTTCCTGTGCAGCTCAGGTGCCAGGTCATTTGTCATGTTGACTTCTCGACCTAGATACACATAGCTGTTGCATTCAGAGATGGTCGTTCTGTTGAGAGTGAATGGGGTGTCAGGAACGAGGCTGTTTCTCATAAACATTGTCTTCATATGATTCAGCTGTAGTCCAACCTTTCCACACTCATGGTCGAAGTTGGCCAGAATTTGTGCCTCTTGGCTAATATTTGGTGTTATTAAAACAATGCATCAGCAAAGTGGAGGTGGTGTAGTTGCCGACCATCTATCTTCACTCCCATTCCTTCCCATTCCAGTCATCTCATGATGTTCTCGAGGGTGGCACTGAAGAGTTTCAGTGAAATGGTATCACCCTGCCAAACCCCTCTCTTGACATCAATGATTACTTCTTTATAGAATGGTGAGATCCTGGTAGTGAATCCACAATACAGCTCACGGAGGATCTTGATGTATTGGGCTTGAATGCCCTGATTGGCTAGGGCTTCAATGACCGCTTCTGTCTCAACAGAATCAAAGGCCTTCTTTAAATCAATGAATGTTAGACAGTGCCATCTTGAACTCCTGAGAAACCTCAATGAGCTTGGTTATCGTGTGGATATGGTCGATGGGGCTGAATCCTTTGTGGAACCTGGCTTGCTCGCATGGTTGTCCTTCATCTACTGTTCTGCCAATCCTATTTAGGATGACTCGAGATTTTATAAAAAGTGCCATATCAAAGCTCTTTCAGGGTTAGGAGTATTTGAAGTATACAGGGAAAAAAAAACCAAAAATCTTAAATCAGTGAAATTAAACACACTACAGGAGGAAAAAATCCCAATACAATGCGTAATTTTGTATGTGGGCACTTAGTACCCATCTTCCAGGATTGCTGGACCATATTTGATAGGTTCAAATATGGTTTGAACCATGGGAACATCTACAAGGGCGATTAGAGGTCACCCCAAAGGCCTCTATCCCTTTCGGAGAGCCTGGCAAGCTACCAAGAGTATTTTCGCCCGCACGAAAGAGCCTGACAAGCTATCCATTGTGTATTCAATATGCCAAAACAAGTAATTACAATGGGTCTCATTCCCTGACCCTGAAGGAGTAACCAATAAGGCAGCTTTGAGAAGGATGAGGAAGGAGAGGCTGATAAAATCTCTAGGCTGAACTAGGTTGCCAAAACAAAGAAAGACAAAAATTATTGTCTGTACATTTAATGCACATACGCTGGCATCAGATGCATCCATCAAGGACCTGATGGTACAAGCACAAAAGATCAAGTACAACGTCATTAGTCTGACCGTGACAAGAAGGCATCAATCACATCACGCCATTTTCAACACTGGAGAAGAACTGTTCCTCGGAACATGTGACAAAAGAGGTGTGAGAGGCATCAGTGTCCTTTTCAACGTGAACTTGGCCATGAGCATTGATTCATTCAAATGCCTAACAACCGAATCAGAAGATTACACTTGAATAGATGTGGATCACTGCTGGCAGTTTCTATCTTCGTTGTCAACGCACCAACATCCAATTATGATGAAAGAGAAATTGAGAAGTTCTACGTGGAGCTGGAGAAGTTCTATAAAGACCACACCTTCTACAAGATCATTGTGGGTGATCTTACTGCCAAGATAGGACCAAAAAAGACCAGCCAAAGAACTCCACATCGGGACCCATGGACTAGAATGGAATGAACAGGGTGAGAGACTGTCTGAGTTCATCACGTCAACCAAGACCATCCATGGTAACTTACAGTTCCAGAAGGCCGAATCTAAACGTTGGACATGAAAGTCTCCCGGTGGACGGTTTCACAATGAAATCGACCACATCATATTCATTTGATGGTTTTGACTGACAGATGTCACTGTTGTCCCAAAATTCCAAACAGTATTGGACCACCGTCTCCTTCGTGCAAAATTCTACTTCACAGAGCAGGGAGATAGGGCCGTAAAGTTGAAGAAGAGAACTCCCAGACCAACCACAAACTGGGAACTCTTTGGCACTATTGCTGCAACATGGGAAGATGCTGTCCTTGACAACATTGATGAAGAATATGATCAACTGTTTTAGCACCTCCATGATTGTTCAAGGATCGCCGAGAGAGATAGCCACAAAAAAATCCCTGTCTTTGAAAACTCTTGAGCTTATTCGCCAACGTGTTCGGCGCATGCCTCAGGCAACAGCAAGCGAATGTCTGAGCTCCCAAGTAGTGCAGGGAGGCAATAAAGGAAGACCTCAAAGAGAGAAGAGCAATGCTGGTAGATGCAGCCGAAACCTGGAAAAGCATTCGTAACGCTCACCTGTCCTTTGCCAACTACAAGACCAAGATGACTGCCCTCTAATGTTCTGATGGATCTCTCACCAGGAGAAAATAAATTAAATAATATTTTTATTTTGACATATATTTAATGTGCCAATTAACATGATATTATTATAGGGAACTATACAATCTCCAAAAGAGCATTTAGATGGAAGTAAATTAAAGGACATACAGTTTATGAACAAAAAATTTAATTTCTGAAATATAATTATTTTCAAAGCAATTTAAGAGTTCCAAAAACCAAATGTTTAAGGACAAATGAAAACAAGATATACCCAATCCTCTAAAAAACAATGTTTCTGACACTGCTGAAAAAAATTCTCAATAAATGGATACATTCATAGAAAAGATACAATATTATGAAAATATCAAAATTTTCCAAATAAATCTAAATTTAGTATAATCTTCATCATAATGCCATCATAATTCCAATATAAAATGGAAATATTTTCCAGAATGTATATGACATAAAGCAACTTAATGGACAAAATTATCTAGACAAAGGTGAAAAAAATTAGTAATTATAGTACCTCATTTGAGGACCTACTAGGGGCTGGAGAGAGTATATGAATAGGGCACTTGCTTTACATGCAGCCTACCTGGATTCTGTCTATGGCACCCCATAAGGTGTTGCAGGTCTTGCCAAAAGTAATACCTGAGCTCAAGAGTCTGGAGTAAGACCTTAATATAACTGGTGTGTCTCCAAAACTAAAATATTAATTCTAAAAAATTTTTAATACATTGAAAGTAAATAAGACTTACTATAATGCTACAATAATAAAGGCAGTGAGTGCTCTTGTTTAAGGATAGACCTATAAATTAACTGAATACAAGAAATCAGAAATATACTTGTACTTTTACCAATAACTAAGTATGCAAAATTATTTAAACGGAAAAAGAATAATCTTTTCAATAAAAGGTCAAGAAGAAAGTGGAACTTATTGGGAAAGCGGGTGGTGGGAGAACAGTTTGACATTTCTTTCAGTCTAATCAGCAAGTTACTTGAAAACAATTGTAGAGTGAAGTGTAACAACTAAAGTTTGTGATCTCTTTAAGCAAATCTAGTTAAAAATCTATGCCACTTTGGCACAGGTAAATATTTCTTTTTTTTTTTTTTTTTTTTTTTTTTTATTACACTCGGCGATGTTCAGGGGTTTCTCCTGGCTCTCCACTCAGGAATTACTCCTGGCAATGCATGGTGGACCAAATGGGATGCCAAAGATCGAACCCAGGTCAACCGTTTACAAGGCAAACACCCTACCTGCTGTATAATAACTCCAGCCCCATAGGCACATATTTCTTAGGATAATAAAACCGTTAGAAAGAAACAAAATGATATACTATAATTATTTTGAATGTCTTCAGAACATTAGAAAAAATAAAGCTACCAAGTATATACTGCTGCAAAATGTCTCCACTATTTTAGGAACATTGTAAATCACTGGCAAAATATTTTATCTTGCATGTATAACATTCCTGTAGGTAAAATTGTTGTTGTTATTTTCCTTTTGGGACA
This sequence comes from Sorex fumeus, assembly GCF_029834395.1. Taxonomy (NCBI): domain Eukaryota; kingdom Metazoa; phylum Chordata; class Mammalia; order Eulipotyphla; family Soricidae; genus Sorex; species Sorex fumeus. The sequence continues at coordinate 14,032,770 of NW_026606060.1, forward strand.
CATCTGGAGATGCTCAGGGGTTACTTCTGGTGGTGCTCAGGGGACCGTATAGGATGCCAGGAATTAAACCTGGATTGACCTTGTGCAAGACAAATGCCCTACCCGCTGTACTATTGCTCTGGCCCAGTATAAGGATATATTACCTATCATTGATAAGATAAAAAAAAAACTCTTCCAGCTCTCATTAAACAGACTGATATTCTTTGAGAAGCTTGAGAAGCTGCTTTCATAACCCTATCACCTAAAGGTCCAGCTTCTAAGAACCTATTGATGACATATGAAGACTTACTGTATCAGAAATTCCTACCCTCAATAGGAAGAAACAAACATCACAAATGGACAAAAGACTCAGTATACAAAAGAATTTACAAAACAATATAGATTAGCAGTCAATACAAGAAAAATTACTCACTGTCATTAATTTAATGTAACATTACTGGGCCCGCTCGAGCAAATCAATGAACAACGAGAGGACCCTGATACTGTGAATTTCCTAATTACATTAGGAAAATGTAAACTAAAATCTCATCGCTCTCTAAAATTCATTAGGCAGTAAAATGGTAAAAAGAAAAGTAAATAAGATCATCTATATTAAATGTTAGCAAGAATAGAGAGAAAATGGAATTCTCAACATGTTGCTAATGATGGTGTTAAATAATTGTATCGCCATTGTGGAAATCAATTTGTAAGTTACTTAAAAGGGACCGGAGACATAGTCTTAGTACTGTTTCCTTATATTATTTGGCATAGTTACTAGTATAGTTTGCTACCCCTGTTGCTTGCTGCCAGGAGCTCTTTCTGGCAACTCCATTACTTTCCAGCTCATGGTGGGAAAGAGAACTGAGACTTTCAGACCCTACCAATTTTGTTTCTCTCAGCACATCTCACAAGACCTGTCAGCCACTAAATTACCACAAAGTTCTCCATTACTGTGGACACACCTGACTCAGATGGTTATTAAAAGGGGGTTCAGAGATGCCTTTTCAAGAACTTCACTGCACTTTTGAGCGAAAGGTCTCAGCTTCTCTCCACCAGTTGTTTTCCCCTTGCCTTGGAGAAATAAATCCAACTTTCAAAGTTCAGCCTAGCCATGCATTTTCCTCACATCCAGAGCAATAAACCACAGATAAGAAGCTATCATGCTAATCATAGGGTTTGATATGACATTCAAAGTTCACAAAAGTCTCATTCATAAGTGCTCAATTTTTTTTGGTTTGTTTATAAGCAATCAAATAAAAAAATCCAAACTTTAAATCAAATGCAACAGATCCACAAATTGTCATAATGATATTATAAATATTCACCAATAAAATATTACTTTCTTTTTAAAGATTCAATTTTAAACATTGAGCAATAGAGAACAAACACTAAAGAGAACATACTGATATACCTTCACTTAATTCTACAAAATTTTGAATTAACCTATAATGAAGAAAACACAAAGCTTGTTGCCCAAGGCAAGTGCAAACTGGAATCACAACCATGGGCCAACAGGGAGAAACACTTTCTTTATAGTACTAATTTGCTGAAATTATTGACCTAACCCATTACCCCAAATTTAGCAATATAAATCAACACTTACCTCTGATCTTAGCGCTGTAGGTAAGAAGTGCAGGTCTATCTAATGTGATTCTCTGGTTTTGTACTGCAGGTTTCAGCAATGTGGTTTCCCCCTGGAGTCTTTGAAGATAAATTTATTTCTAAGCTCATTTAAAATTCCAGAAGTATTCTGTCTCGAAGACTATAGGAATTCAGTCCTGCTTTTTTCTGGCTGTAGCTAAGGGTCAATCTTAGATTCTAGAGACATTATTAACCTTCAGAACAAAAGCAAGAGTGTGTTCTCATGCTTCAAATCTTCTGGGCTCTCTCCACATCTGTTTCCCAGTTCCAGTCTGCCTTCTTCCTTTAAAGGTTTTGATGACTATATTGCTCCCACCTGGTAATCTGTGGCAATCTTTCTCACCTGACTAGTAACTTAAATTATAGAGGCAAATTACCTTCACAGAAATACCTACTTAATATTTTATTGAAAACCCAGAAACTGAATCTTGGGCCTAGGGAAAAATCTTTCGAACTCTGCTCAACACATACATCCTTAATCAGGACACTGGTTATGGAGGTTTCCTCAACCATCAGTGAGCTTCAAATGGGTTAACTGTTCACTGAAAATTTATTTTATGTACTTAAAATATTAATACATATGAGCTCTCTCATGTGTGGGATACTAATGAATTAAGGGGATGACAAAAAGCCAAAGGCGTCAGAATCTGAGAACTGGGGTACAGAACTAAGCTCACCCTGGTGCTGGCGGAAAGAAGGCTATAATCTCAACTTGCTTCTGGGAAGGTGCTTTTAGGAGGGTAGTTTGCCTGTGAAATTTCAGTTACTAATCAGGTGAGGAAGAGTGTCTCAGGTGGGAACAATGTAGACATCACAGCGCTTAAAAGCAGGAGAAGGTAGACGAGGGCTGGAAAACAGGGACATGGAGAAAACCACAGAGAAGAGGCAGACACTCTCTTTGTCCTAAAGGTTAATAGTCTTTTTAGAAACTAAGTTTGACACTTAGCTGGCAGCCAGCAAGAACATGGGATTTCATTTCTGTAATCACATGAGACTGGATTCTCCTGGAATTTTACAGAAGTTTAGAAATTGATTATTCTTCAGTTGCCAGGAAAAAAAACTCAAAATATTGTTTGGTGTGTTATTAGAAGATTGTTGTATGTATGAAACACTATTGTCAACAATATTGTAAATCATTGTGCATAAAACAAAGTGAACGAGTTCAGAGAGATAGAATGGCAGGTTAGGCACTTAACTTAACCTTGGCTGACCAGGGTTTGATCACTGGCACTCTGTATGGTTCCCCCAAGCACTCCCAGGAGTAAGCTTTGAGCTTATCTGGTTTGACCTCAAAACCAAATAAATAAATAAATAAATAAATAAATTAGAAAAGTAAGTTTCTAATTAAAAAAATGTTTTAAATTATGTACAAATTCTCTATAGGCTACTGTGAATGGAAGAAAGACAAATGGGATGTGCTTCAGAGAAAACACAATATTTAGATAAGATTTTCAACATAGTGTCTTTAACACACACATTTTGAATGAACTAATTAAGAAAATAATTAGTCCCTGAAGACTGCTGCTGCTTTGCTCTGGAGCACCAAGAGTTCATATCTACACTACTTGGTCAAAAAAAAAAAAAACCTTATAAAACATAAGAGTAGAAAAGAGTTATTATATAGTTGTTTATGGTTAATCAGTGGTTTCTATTATGACACTCAGAGAACTTTTGTTCATCAGTTTTGAGAAAAAACCTGCAGCAATAGTCAAAAGTACATATAAATGACAGATAAAGTTGTATTTCACATCCCTCTTGAATAACTTATTCCAGAAATCCATAACCTTCTGTGAATAAATTAGATGCCATTCAAATAAATGAGATGAAAATATCTGAGATATAGGAGGAGAGGAGCAGAACAGACTTTTCACAAGTTGAGTATAGTTTTTGAAATGAAACTGAAAGAGATAAACATAAATCACATAAACATTTAAAATATTCTAGAATCTAGAAGCAACATTAACAAATGACAAAAAGATAAAGTTATTTTAAAAAATACATTTTAAACAATAAGTTAAAAATATAATTTCAACCTAAATTCAGTACAACAAAATAATTAATGAATTATTTCCAAAACCAAGTTTAATTCTATGTCTTTATATTAGGAAATGTAATGATTAGTTTTACATATGAAATTTGATGGTGTTTTGAATGAGATTAACATTTGAATCCATGAATTTTTGGCAAAGTAGATTGCCCTCCATATTGTAGGTGAACTCCATCAAATTAATTTAAGACTGGAATAACAGAAAACAAAACTAATCTTATGAAAAGGGAATTCCTCAGCAGATTGTCTTTGAACTTCATCTGCACATTTGGCTCTCCTGAATCTCCAAACTACAATTTCATTGCCTTGCTGACTCTCCCTAGCCTGTAGATTTAGTCTTGCTATAATCATGTAAGACAACTCCTTATGGAAAAAACAATCTCTTCTTTCTCTACACTTCCATTTTCCTCTTTCCATAGATACAGATATATATTTGTATGTGTAAGTAAATTTATACTGAAAATACATATAAAACCAAAACGATACTTAAAGGGGAACATAAAAAGCTCATGAAGTTTTACTATTAAATCTATTGAAAGGGAGAGATTATTATAAATGTATGCGTACACATGTATGCTAATTCTTTTTCTCTGGAGAAATTATATTTTATATTTTTATGTGAATTTCAAAGAAATATTCAGTCACTTAATTATATCGGTCATATTATGAGTTCAATATTTAGAGGTGCCCAGTGGTTACTGTAATGGTTTTCAGCAAATGTTTTTCTTTAAAGGTCTAGTTAAGTAAACATTTAAAACATTCTAGGTTATATGATCTTTGCAGCAAAACATCCCCTCTACATTTATAGTCAGAAAGTGTATATGATCAATAAATAAATGTATATAGTTAAGGTTCCAATAAAACTTTATTTACAAAATCAGCCACTAAACTACTTTTTTGTGATATGTACTTCCTGAATCTATGCCATAAGGGAGGTGAAGCAATTTTCTTGTGTTCTAATACTATTATATAAGTTAACTTTTATATTTCTTTACATTTGTCCTAAAATCTTTCCTTTCATATGCCAAGGCAATTTTATAATTTTATTTGAATATGAGATATTTCAAAATTTTATGAAGACTATTAAGTATACTAATACATGGGTAATTTTGTATAATTGAAACTATGTAGTTTTAATACTAAGGAAAAATTCAAATATATTAGTCCGTTTTGCTTTTTTGAAACGTTTCCTATAAAGTACATATATATATATATCATTTTATATATATATCACCTATCACGACTGGAGCGATAGCACAGCGGTAGGGCGTTTGCCTTACAAGCGGCCAACATGGCCGACCAGAGTTCGATTTCTCCACCCCTCTCGGAGAGCCTGCCAAGCTACCGAGAGTATTCGATATGCCAGACACAGTCACAACAAAGTCTCCAATGGAGACGTTACTGGGCCCGCTCGAGCAAATGACCTATCACAGTACATTCTCTTATTCTTACTACTTTAAAATTCTAGTGAACAAAGGGGTCAAAATTACAGGTTTTAAAGAATAATTAATGGATTAATTAATTAACTAATTAATTTATATTGAATTTACACTCAGTGGTACCCAGGGATTACTTCTGACTTGGAGTCCTTCTTGGTGGTGACTGAGTGATTGACTAAATGTGGTTCTGGGGATTCAACAGGGTTGATCAAATGCAAAGCAAACATCTTAACTCTATGTCATCTCCGAGTCGATGAAATGGTTTTAAAGAACTAACAAATTATGGAGGATTTTGATTTATATATATGTACATATATATAATATTTAAGTATATAATTCTTCATATTCTAGATTGAAGACCAACTTTATAGTCTTATCATGTCACCAAAGAAGTTATGGACAGGCATATGTGCTTGTTGGAATTGGTTCCAGATGCATCAATGCCTACAATAGAAAATTACTGGAAGATGATATCCCAATATTAAATAAAACAAAATTTTAGAAACCAGATATTTGAGTTTATGTCAGTTAGAAAAGAATTTTGAACTGAAAAACATGTCAAATGAGTCTCATTTTCAGGGCCACTATGAACTCCTATCTGGCACTGGAAATTTACTTTGTGATGACTTCCAGACATTGACATTCTCAGAATCAGGCAGTGTTTAGATAAAAGTGTTACCAAGATTGTGTTGTCTGAATGATGATTAGATCAAGTAACTAATTAACTAATTAACTATATATTCAATCAATCTTTAAGTCATGTAATTAATAACTTGATACTTAAAACGTAAGACATTCATGCTTCTAAGAGTTAGACAGGATCATAAAATACCGTTATTGCCCCTAGGATATTTCTTTTTTCTCATCTCTTGGGCTACCCAACTTCCTCCCAGACGTTTTTTCTACCTTGCAAGCATCTTAATAACTCATTTCCTCTTTTGTAGACTTGAATTCAGAAATTAAGGGTAACAGTTTTTCTTTAGTTGTTACATTTCATTTCATTTTTTTCATTTCATCATCCTGTTATTCGTCGATTGCCTTGAGCAGGCCCCAGTAACGTCTCTTTCATCCTAGCCCTGAGATTATATTCAATGCTCTTTAGGAGAATGAGACCCATCATTGTTACTGGTATTTGGCATATTTAGTACGCCACGGGGAGTTTGCCAGACTCTGCCCTGTGGGCAGGCTACATTCGATAGCCTGCAAGTTTGTCCAAAGTAGGAATGAGACAATAAAAAGGCAAAGGTAAAGGCCCTCCCGTTGATCGTCGATTTGCTCGAGCGGGCCCAGTAACGTCTCCATTGGAGACTTTGTTGTTACTGTGTCTGGCATATCAAATACTCTCGATAGCTTGCCGGGCTCTCCGAGAGGGGCAGAGGAATTGAACTCGGGTCGGCCATGTTGGCCGCTTGTAAGGCAAACGCCCTACCCGCTGTGCTATTGCTCCAATAAGATGTCATAAAAAAAAGTTCTGATAAATTCCGGGATCTGGATTTTATAGTCTCTGAGTCTTGGCCGCTGATGGGATTACACGGCGCCAGGGGGCCAGGTGGTGGGTTTGACACCCGCCTACTGGAATTTGGAGGATCTGGGTGGAAGATGCTCGACTCCAATCCGAGTAGGCTTGGTGGTCTCGGCCCCGGAACCCGCGTGGCTTTGTCCCTCTGCCAGTACCTTCATGTATGCGGAGAGTGGTCTCAGCATGGTGGTGGCTGGTCCTGGAGGTCTTCGGCTGCCGGAGCCCTGATCGGGGCGGGGAGGAAAGCTCAACCTGCTCCCCTCCAAGGGGCCCCGGGAAGGAACACCCAGGCACGGGGCCAGAAGACTGCACTGTTCTCGTCCGGGATCTGGATGTTATAGTCTCTGAGTCTTGGCCGCTGATGGGATTACTTGGCGCCAGGGGGCCAGGTGGTGGGTGTGACCCCCGCCTACTGGAATTTGGAGGATCTGGGTGGAAGATGCTCGACTCCAATCCGAGTAGGCTTGGTGGTCTCGGCCCCGGAACCCGCATGGCTTTGTCCCTCTGCCAGTACCTTCATGTATGCGGAGAGTGGTCTCAGCATGGTGGTGGCTGGTCCTGGAGGTCTTCGGCTGCCAGTGCCCTGGTCGGGGCGGAGAGGAAAGCTCAACCTGCTCCCCTCCAAGGGGCCCTGGGAAGGAACACCCAGGCACGGGGCCAGAAGACTGCACTGTTCTCGTCCGGGATCTGGATGTTATAGTCTCTGAGTCTTGGCCGCTGATGGGATTACACGGCGCCAGGGGGCCAGGTGGTGGGTGTGACCCCCACCTACTGGAATTTGGAAGATCTGGGTGGAAGATGCTCGACTACAATCCGAGTAGGCTTGGAGTTGTTACATAAGGGGATTTATATATTTTGGACATTTTGACTTGGGTTCTATGACTTTGCAAATAAAAAAAATCTCTTGCATTTCTCTCCTAGATTTGAGGTATTTTAAAATTTCTTAGATTTCTGTACCTTTGATTGTGTAAATATTTGATCTTCTATTTCTTTCTGAAATGTATGAAAGATTCGAGAATGATTTATCCCCACCCCTTTTGTTATTGCTAATTCTCTAATTTTTAAAGAGAATCTGGTTAAAGTTTCAGCACAATTTGGTTTATTGCTGATCATATGAAAAGTGTCTGATTGAGGTTTTAGTACAATTTAGAATATGTAGAAGTATCTTACTGTGTGAAGTCATAAGTTTTAGTCTATATTTAAGAATTACTAAGCCACTATTTCCAATGAAGCAGTCATCTTCACTTTTGACAGAGACTTAAACATCAAGTATTAGAAGGTACCTTTATCTTGATCTTGTTCAAAGTGGAATCCTGAGCACATTGTAGTCAGTATATCAGTAATTCCCAGGTTGCAAAGCAAAAATATTACCTCTGAATCTCATGATCCATTGTCAATATTTGTGAGAAAACTTGCTTTGCCTCCCTTTTTGTGAATTACTTTGTCTTCAGTTACAGTATTGCCCTTTTATAACCAAATCATATTATCTGCAGCAGAAGATTCTGTCTCACATCTTTTCACTTTATCTGTGAATTCACCTATAGATCTGGTGTGAGTTTCTTTACCTGTAAGTGGAGTCCCTTTCATGTGCTGTATCAGAGGAGAACTTTGCTCTATTGTTGTAGATAATATGGTCAGCAATCATGGCTGTTATAAAGGGCTGGAGTTATAACACTTCCAAGAAAATTGTCAAAATTGAAGAACAATAGCTGGTGGAACAATGTTTTAGCTTCCCATATTTAATTCAGCATATTTATTTAATTCAGCATATTTAGTTTAATTCCCATATTTAATTCAGCATATTTAATTCAGCATATAGATTAAAATGTTAAAATTTGGTTTAAAAGACTATAAAATCTAACTTTGTGATGGACCCTGAAAGGGTAAGAAAATATTTCTCCGGTTCAAAGTTAGTAAATACCACCAGACACCATTTAAAAGATTTAGTGGCTACTGAGAGTGAAAATTCTAGTGAAGGTCTTATTTTTCACTAGTACGACTCTCTTTTGTCAGTCTATCAGAGGAGAAAAAAATGTTCAGTAAGTTCGTGATGACATAAATGCTTCTTTTCCACGTTTAAATGCCAGAGCTAGGGGTTCTGCAGAGAAAGAACTCTGTGCGGATCTGAACAGCTGTTTCAAACACCAAAAAAGTCACAAACTTTTTCTGATAAACAATTATTTTCAAATAACATTACTGCTGCTTTCAAGGAAATTCAAGGTAAGTACTGCTAATTTCAAGGTAAGTTGTTGACTATTACATCAATTCTTCACTGCTTTGTGGTTAAGCTATCCCGTACTGCCTCCTACATGTTAGAACTTATTGTATTACTCTATGATCTCAGTACACACACTTCCTAGACCAGTCCTTTTACTATCGATTTTACTCAGTACTCATACAGACCTCTTACTCTCAAAATCTAATATGTACTTTCTGTTTAATTAATGCTTAAAATCTTACAAATCAAATTTTCATTTCCATACTAATCTTATCCTTTCTATATGTTCCAGTCAAAATTTCTTTTACTCTGCTCCAAGATTTCAGGGCTTCCACTTTCAGAGTCATCTTGGTTCCTAAAATGTTCTGCATATGTTTGAACTAATTAATTGGTCTGCAGTCAAATTAAAACAGGTTATAGTCAAGTCTAAACAGGTTTCCCAAGTCCATAGAGTATGCTGAACACAATGCAGTTCCACAAATCATATTTAGCCTACTCTAGGTAAATCAGGGGCAGCTGACCAGAGTTCTGAAACTTTGTTTCTTCATGTATGAGATGTTTTACAATCGCTCTAAAAGAAAATTCCTTTGAGGACCCTGCTTTCGACTATATTATGGATTTTCAGTGATATAAGTACATATAAAAACTCACCTCCAAAATACTCATTCTTCCTACAGTGTGTGAGAATCAGCTCTATATTTCTGGGACTAGGTTGATTTGCCATTGAAATGGATATTGTGGAAGACCTCTGAGGCATTATAGAAAAAGAATATTGCAATTGTCTAGCAAGCTGAGGTTAAAGGAGAGAGTGAGCATTTTTGTGCAGTTGGAGTGTAAACAAGAGAAATTTCCCTGGAGTTATTTAGGATGTGAGTCTGGCCCAGTTTTAAGAGCTCCTGCTTCGCTTTGTAGCATCTCCAAGGAGCTGATCCAGGGAGCCATCTCAAAATAACTTGGAAGCATCTCAGAGTTTGGGTCAGCTCTGTAGGGAGGGCAGACAAAAAGATAAACAGCCATGGAGTGGAATGGATTATTGAACTAGGAATTCACAAAAAGAGAGGGGACAAGATAGCAAAAGGGAGGTTCCTCTGCAGCAGGACTAGAAAGATCCTTTCTGCCAGGGTTGTTGTTAAGTCTTTCCTGGGCTCTTTTTGATTCTGGAAGAATTGTTATAGGAGCTGTTCCAACAGTTCCCATCCAGCCTCCCCCCCCCCCAGCCCCTCCCCATCACCACACACACACACACACACACACACACACACACACAAAGATATAAAACAACTTCCAGTTCTAGAAAGACTTAAGCGGGGACAAGCTTGATGGATTATAAGAAAAGTGACTAACAGGTGAAAGCCAAGAGTTTTCAAATGAGGAAGCAGCCTGAAATTAACCAGCAAGACTTCACTGCATAGATAAAGGTTAAAGGAGAAAGTCAACCTCTTGAGAAATTATAATTTGCAACCAGGGTGTCAGAGGAAATTTGTCAGCTGTTGGAAAAATCACAGTGAATTGGCAAAACTATGACATGCAGTTCTACCAAAGATTTATGTTCTAAGATTGCCTGGACAGGGAAGAATGATGAGATTATTTATTCCTGATTTCTTAAACTAAAGGCCATAGACCTGTGTGGGTGTCACAAAAAATGTGGCAAGAGATAAGTATTCTGATTGTCATATCAAAAATGGGTTCAAAATCAACCATGCCTGTGGTGTTTTTGTCAGTGCTCACCCATATTGCGTTCCTTGGATAAAAATGAGATTATGAGGGGAAAAAGTTTATTAAGTCCTGATCTACTAAAAAATAGAAAGCTAGAGGCTTGAGGATATGAACTGCATGTTGCTACCGGTTGAATCTCAGTGAGGAAATATATTTAAACCAGGTATACACACCTGAGTTGGTGTAGTCTAACAGCTTTTTATGTTCTGTGCCACTGAATTTCCTGAAAAGCTTTCCTGCCTCTAAAAGCATATTAATTTGCAATGCTAGCACATTCCCATGTTTTCCCAGTGAGCAAACTGAGAAGGAAAGAGTTTACAGGGTTTACCATTGTTTTCACTGCTAATATATGCAGAAGCAAAAGCAATGCAAATAACTATTTGCTCATTCGTGGTCCAACTCACTCCACATCAGTGTCTTGACATTCTGTGCATTAATGGTGAGCAAGTCAAGTCCCAAATAACTCTCTATGGTTATTCTAAATGTCAGTTTCAGAACAGCATAGCATATTCCTCTGTTACCATTTATTTTTTTCCTTGTCCCAGGTGAGTAAGGCAATGAAGCAATCTCAGGCAGGCTTTAGGATGCTTGGAACAAACTTAGATGGACTGCTCCAAAAATCAATTACAGTTTCAGCTCCACTGAAGAGGAGCGGTCTGGGTAGCAACAGTCATTCAAATCTGTTTCATCTCCCCCAGTTCTGCACTAAACCCCTTAACCTTGTCTCTCCCAATCTGTAGGTCACGTTCCATCTGCTCTTTAGCCCCCATGTCTGGGTATCCACCCTGATGTGGATTCAAGATTAAAGTCATCCTCCCTCTCAATATCATTACCCTGAAGCTGTCAGCAAAGGATGATTTTCAGTTGCAATGGACTGAGATGAGAGATTATTTTAATTGTTATAGAATAGCTGTAAATTAAGCAGAGAAAACAATAGGCAATGGATATGGAATTATACTTCTATTCCAAGGCATAAATTTAGGACTACTGCAATTGTACTGTGACTCTGAAACCTGAGAATTTATGATATTTTTTATACATATACTGGGAAAACTTCTAGAGTAGATTGCATTTTCTTTTTAGTAGTAGTTTTAGTTTGTTCTCTATAGAAAAATGACAGGGCAATAAAAGAGGTCCTTGCTTTATGGCACAAGAATATTTTAGATAAGACTCAGTACTGAGACTTAATTGATTTTATGCTGGTAGAGAGCAACATAAAAGCGGAGTGATGAAATGGAATGATGGTGTTACAGCCCCCAACCAAGTATGCTACAGTATGAGAAACGAAAATTGAGAAGAAACTAGAATTTTAATTGTAAAACACCAAAGGCTTCTCATCAATTAATTTCCAGTCACCTGTGCCGATCCCTGGGTTAGGTATTTGAGGATGTTAATAAAATTGATAACAAAATTAAAAAGTTCCTGGGCATGCAATTCATTTTGTGAATAGAAAATGTTCCAAATTAAGGACTAGGTTATATGGTTCATTTAGATTCCCTGATTGTAAAGAAGGGGAGCAGTATAGACAGAATATAGGAATATTTCTTGTGCAAGGGAGACCCTGGAAGATTCAAAGAAATGGAGAAAATGGATAAAAGAGAGGTAGATGGATTCTTAGAAGATGAAGTGGGTATGACATAGCTAAGGCTAAAATAATGAAAGGGGAACTAAGATTCATCAGTCTAAACTAAAGGGACCTGTGTTAGAATGTAGGTGACTAGTATACACTAGTGAGAAAGCATTACTACTGAGAGCCTTCTTCAAGGTCTTCGAACGGACCTAGAAATGTCTTTTCATTGGTTGTAGAAAAGATAGCTAATTTTGTACTAGGTGGCATACATGTCCCCTGGATTATTTGACTTTTGGTGTCATTTGTCCAGAGGAAATGTATTTTCCTTAACCATGAAAATAAAGGCCGTGCTTTTCAAATAGACAGCTGCTAATTAATTGCTAAGTAACTGATAACCAAGAATTTTCTAAGAGGATAGTTTAGTGAGTACAAAGAGAAGGAGAGCAGATTGTCTGAAGGTGACAGAGGTAGTGACATATTTTGGTGGTGAAAATGGTGAATGCAAAGGGCCTCATGAAAAAGGGCCAAATAGGGAAACCTCATGGTGTGGTAAGAAGTCTCTGAAGTACAGAAATATCTTGGTTTAAATCCTGAATAAAAACTTCGATAGATAGATAAATATTCAGTTTCCAAATAAAGATGGTGAATTTAGTGACCGGAGTGATAATACAGCAGATAGTGCATTTGCAGGTAGGGCATTTGCCTAGCACGCGGATGACTGGGATTCAATTCCCACCATCCCATATGGTCCCAGGAGCACAGCCAGGAGTAATTCCTGAGTGTAGAGCCAGGAGTAATGCCTGAGCATTGTCAGGTTTGATTCAAAAAGCAAAAATAAATAAATAAAGTAAAATAAAATAAGATGGTAAATTTATGTTAGATTAAAGAATAACATGGTCCATCATCACAGTCCTCCTGTTGTTCATCGATTTGCTCGAGCAGGCCCAGTAACATCTCCATCATGATACTTGTTGTTACTGTGTTTGGCATATCGAATATGTCAAGGGTAGCTTGCCAGGCTCTGCTGTGTGGGTGAGATACTCTCGGTAGCTTTCCGGGCTCTCCGAGAGGGGTGGAGGAATTGAACTCATGTCAGCCATGTTGGCTGCGTGCAAGGCAAACGCCCTACCACTGTGCTTTTCGATTCCTCTGCAAAGGAATACCACCCTGAACGCGCCCAATCTCATCTGATCTCGGAAGCTAAGCAGGGTTGGGCCTGGTTATTACTTGAATGGGAAAGAATAACAGAGCATGCAAATCGGTCATGGGGTTTTGCGTCAGCTAACACTAAAGAAATATTAGCAATGATTAATTTGAAGAAAATTATGGAGTCAGAGAATAATACAGAAAGTATGTTGACCAGGCATGCAGCCAAACCCAAGCCAGTTCAATTCCTAGCACCAAATATATACAAATATATATTTATGTTCCCCTATTTGGACACAAAATTATAGAGAAGCATTATAATTTTGGCAAGTTTGGAAACTTGAGTATAGATGAAAGAGGGATGGAGTTAGTTAATAAACTTACATTAACTGTTTCTTCTTTTCCTTTATCTGCTCTCCAAATAATGTGAGAATTCTAGAATTCTAGAATGTCTCAGATCTTTGAGAAATATCCATTGCTTTTAATCTACCTAAAGTACATTTTATTTTCCAACTAATCTTAATTCACCTGGAGAGAATTTCCTAGTTAATTCATAAAGTTTTGTGAGATGTTGGACCTAATCTCTAGCTACAGTTGATTTAGTAGTAAGAAGTCAGGATTGTCCATCCTTCTGACCATCTCACCCTCCCACTCAACAAGACCAGGGATTGAAAGTGACTTATCAAACATGCAATTAGCAAAAATGAAATCTTCTACTATGGTTGATTGGGTAAAAAAAAAAACTGTCTTTGTATTGAGGTTGTTGTGAGGACTAGCTGAAGGTTGAATTGGATACAGAATAAGAAAAACCTACTAGAATGTAAGCAACTAGAGCAGAACAAAAAGGAGAGACAAGAGAGAAAGAAAACTGAAATGCTGTTTTAAAGCGTTAGGTACTTTTGTAATGCATTAGATACCAATTTTATTTAACTTATTTTAACTCAATATAAGAAACTTATTACTGATATTTCTATTTAGGAGGAAGGAAAGTAATTCACTGAAAGTGTAATAGCTTGTTCCAAGAGACAAATAAATAACATTACTGAACATTGGTTCTCTAGCTTCAGAATCCTTTCCTTAAGCAGTAATGTTGTGCTGTGTTATCAGAGATGGTTCATATTCTGAATCCCCAGATACAGGATCAAACACAGTCCCCCCCCCCTTTTTTTTTGGCTTAAGCCAGTTTGATCTAGGATTTTGCTAACAATACCTAGAGAAGTCCTGAGCAATTTGAATGCATAGCTAGTATTTCTGCCTACTTCCCAAGGTGCCAGTCTTTTCCCTCTGTGGTCCCCCACGTTTTGCCTCCTGAGATCATGGCCCAAGTGTATATTGCTTTCATTCAATATCTTCTGCATTCAGGTGCAAAACTGAGTTTGAATCTATTCCATTCTTCCTTTTCTGCTGAAGTGTCCTCTTTGCCACCCATTTGTGATATCTTTAAACCAACAAGTAAGCTGGTTGTCACATAAATCTAATGACAACTCTGATCCTGCACAAAAACGCATGATTAGAGAAGACTAAAGTATTTTTCCCATATTATTTTGCAATTTCTTAAAATTCCACTCCTCACTCTATAAGTAAAGTACTGTCCTTGCTTCCTTTCTCCTCTTGCAAGTGGGAGCGCTTATTGTCTAATTTTCCCCTTGCCTCCTTATTTCTTGCTAGCTGCAAGCAACAGCTGAAATGCTTATTTTTCAAAATGAAGATTCCTCCTAGCATATTATTTCTCTCCCTTTCAAAGTACAAAGTGTTCTGTCTCCAGTTGTGTGGGATTGCTTGAGTCTGTAATGCAAGGATGAAAAGTTGAAGTGGTCAAGAACAGGACCTGAGGGAGGGATTCCTAAAAGAGAATGAGCTGATCTTTGATACAGAAGAAAAACAACAACAAAACCACAAAACCTAAAGCTACAAAATTGCTGTTAGAAAAGGTAGCATTTTCAAACTAAATTTGTGTGACTGGATTCTTAAGAATGGCCTCGGTCTCTGCTTAACAATTGTCGAACTGTGTAATATTTCCAAAAGCATTGAGAAAGAGTATGTGTTAGCAATGAATACCAAATTACCTCCTCACCACTGTGTACTCTAAATTAACCTTAAAGTTGCTGAAGCAGACTAAACTTATCACTTAGGATGCCATTTCTAGATACCTAAGCTTCACTCCCATTGCTCTATGTGGGAAAACAAATTTCCATTCTTTACAGACCCCATTCCCTGATTTTTCTAGCCTTGCATATCTGCAAACATATAAACTCTTACTTGAAAATGACTTTGCAACAGCAACAGAAGGGACAAGAAGATGAGGAAGAAGCAGACTCACACAAGCAATAAAATCCTAGGAGATGGCAATCCAGTAGGTTTCTGATAGGGCTCATCTGTCTGTCCATGACCCGTGTTCACAGAGGAACAGTTGTTTCAGATGGATTTGATGGAATATCACAGTGCTGAAATAAATTTTTTGTGCACAGCAAAATTTCAAAGAAAGAAATAAAGAAAGAATGGGGAAAAAAACCACCTTAAACACACATTGACCCTCAGTGATGAATTATGTCAAGGACCATGCAATTCAACCTCAGTGAGGAGACTCCCGTTGGGAAACTTGATGTTAGGGACAAGCCCAGTGACTCCCCTCTGAACTTCCCCTTTAGCAGTATCTACTGGACCAAAAAATTTGTTCAACAGCTGCTGGTGATCTCTAAGGACCACAAACTATTCAGCTTTGATTTTAGACCATAGAGTATTTGAAATTCTTGGAGGGAAACATATGAGCTATGAATAGACCTTGGTCTTTTTTACTTTTTAGAATATCCTGAACACAAAAAAGCCATTTGTCCAGTGAATTTTCTTTAACTTATTAAATGTAACTTAATGACTTGTTTCAATACATCTAATAAACTTATGTGATGGTCTTGAATGCATTTTGCAGGAGTGTAAAATGAACTTGCATATATGCATATATATATATATATAAAATATGGTTCTCTCCTGTACCACATTTTTTAAAATATGCATTTGCTTTTAATTCTAATGATTTCTGTTTAACTCAACAATTCTGATGATTGTGACCTTTTTGATTACCTTTTCTTGTGCCTCAGTTCCATTGCCATAAGAAAAATCAGTTTTGACTTTTGGAGGATATTTCTGCTCACTGTCATTTGTAGTTCTTAACCTGTAGGCTCTTCCTATTCCCTCTTCAGTTTTCCAATCCTATTTTCTGGTTGTTTCATCAAGTGAAATTATCAGGACATTGTTCCAATCTCAAGGCATAGAGATGCAGGCTAAAACATGATGCATGTAGTTACCGTTTAGAGTCATAGTGGAATTGAGTGCTGTAGAAGTCAAAGGCAATCCACTCCTCTTAATTATTACTTCCTTTACCTAAATATCCCATTGGGATATGATCCTCTGCCTGCTCTTAGCAGCCCCGCAGACCTCCACTACCTCCACTACTTCCACTACCCAGCTGCCGCCATTCTCCAGGATGCTTTCCAGACGCTCAGGCCGAGACTTACACACGAATCAAGCCTCACAGAACCAGGGAAGTGGAACTCTGTGATCTTGAACACCAGGCTCAATGGACTGGGGAACAGAGATCCTCTGCCTGCTTCCAGCAGCCCAGAAGACCTCCACTACTTCCACTACCTCCACTATCAGCTGTTGCCACGCTCCAGGATGCTTTCCAGACCGCTTTTCGGATGCGCGACAAATCATAAAACACTTATTACAAGATTACCGCACCATAGTTGATTGTGTTGAAATATGGTTTGAACAATGGAAACAACTGCAAGGGTGATTAGAGGCCACCCTAAAAGTCTCTATCCCTCTCAGAGAGCCTGACAAGCTACCGAGAGTGTTACGCCCACATGGCAGAGCCTGGCAAGCTATCCGTGGTGTATTCAATATGCCAAAACCAGTAAATACATTGGGTCTCATTCACCTGACCCTGAAAGAGCAAACAATACGGCAGTTTTAAGAAGGATGAGGAAGGAGACACTGATAAAATCTCAGGGCCGAACAAGGGTGCCAAAATGAAGAAGAACAAAAATGACTGTCTATACTTTCAATGCACATACGTTGGCATCAGATGTATGCATCAAAGACCTGATGGTGCAAGTGCGAAAGATTAGCTATGACATCATTGGTGTGATGGAGACAAGAAGGCATTAACCACATCATGCTGTTTTCAACACTGGAGAGGAACTGTTCCTCGGAACATGTGAAAAAAAGAGGTGTTGATGGTGTCAGTGTCCTTTTCAACACGAACTTGGCCATAAACATTGATTCATTTGAATGCCTAACAACCGGAATCAGACGACTACACTTGAATACATGTACCTCACTGCCGGCAGTTTCTATCTTCATTGCCTACGCACCAACATGATGGAGAAATTAAGAAGTTCTACATGGAGCTCAAGAAGTTGTATAAAGAAGATCATACCTTCTACAAGATCATTGTCAGTGATTTTAATGCCAAGATAGGACCAAAAAATCAGCGAAAGAACTCCACATTGGGACCTATGGCCTAGAATGGAATGAACAGGGTGAGAGACTGTCTGAGTTCATCATGTTGACCAAGACCATCCATGGTAACTCAAGATTTCAGAAGGCCGAATCTACACATTGGACAGGGGAGTTGGATGGTTCCACAATGAAATTGACCACAGCATATTCAATAGATGGTCTTGCCTAACCAATGACACTGTTGTCCTAAGATTCCAAACGGGATCGCACCACCGTCTCCTTCATGCAAAACACTACTTCACAGAGTGGGGGAAAAGGGCTGTAAAGTTGAAGAAGCAAACTCCAAGAATGACCGCCAACTGGGAGCTCTTTGGCACTATTGCGGCAACATGAGAAGATGCCATCACTGACAACATTGGCAAGGAATATGATCAACTGGTTCAGCACCTCCATGACTGTGTGAAGAACACTGAGAGAGAGATAGCCACAAAAAAAGACACCTTTCTCCAAAAACTCTCGAGCTTATTCACCAACCTGGCTTGGCACAAACCTCAAGCAACTGCAAGTGAATGTCCGAGCTCACAAAGCAGTGCAGAGAAACGATAAAGGAAAACCTCAAAGAGAGAAGAGCAGCAGTGCTGGCAGATGTGACAGAAGCTGGGAAACACATTTGCACTGCCTGCTTGTCGTTCGCCAACTACAAGACCAAGATGATTGACCTCTGATGTCCTGATCGATCTATCACATCTACCAGAAGGACAATGGAGAAGAATACCCATGACTTCTACTCGAATCTCTTCAATACCCATTTCCACCTGCCCACATACCAAATTTCAAAGGATGGATATGTCGTTCACAATGTTCTCCCTTGCAAAATCTAACATGCCATTTCATCGGGAAAAAAGCGAACAGCACCTGGCCCAGGCAAGGTCAGACCTGAAAACAGTAACCTGCCATCAGTACTCATCAATACACTGGCTCGGCTCTTCACACACTACCTGTCTGAATGCAAGGTTCCGTCCCAATGGAAAACCAGCAGAACTGTAATACTGTACAAGAAGCGAGACATCCACGACATTGGCAACTATCACCTGATCTTTTTGTTGTCTGTCGTCTACAAGCTGTTCACTCGGGTCATCCTGAATAGGATCGGCAGAACACTAAATAAAGGACAACCATGCGAGCCAGCCAGGTTCTGAAAAGGATTCAGCAAAATCGACCACATCCAAACAATAACCAGGCTCACTGAGGCCGCTCTGTCTAACATTCATTGATTTAAAGAAGGCCTTTGATTCTTTTGAGACAGAAGCGGTCATCGAAGCCCTAGACAAACAGAGCGTTCAAGCTCAAAATAGCAGGATCATCTGTGAGCTGTATTGTGGATTCATTACCAGGATCTCACCATTTTACGGGGAGGTGATCATTGACATCAAGAGAGGTGTTCGGCAGGGTGATAATATTTCACCGAAACTCTTCAGTGCCACACTTGAGAACATCAAGCAATGACTGGAATGGGAAGGAATGAGAGTGGAGACAGACAGTCGGCAAATACACTACCTCCCCTTCACTGATGATATCATTCTAATAATACCAAACATCAGCCAAGTGGCACAAATTCTGGCTGATTTCGACCATGAGTTGGAAAGGTCTGACTACAGCTGAATCTCACAAAGACAAAGTTTATGAGAAATGGTCTCAATCCTAACATTCCATTTGCTTTCAGTGGGATGAACATCTCCAAATGCAACAGTTATGTGTACGTAGGTCGAGAAGTCAACATGATGAATGACCTGGCACCTGAGTTGTGCAGGAGGAAGAGAGTGGCTTGGAACACCTTCAAGAGTGTCGAAGAAATAGCTAAGAGGATGAAGAACCTCCAACTCTGGACTCTTCGATTCCACTCTGGACTCTTCGATTCCACTGTTCTTCTCCCCTTAAAATATGACTCAGAGACCTGGACTCTATGAAAACAGGATGAGAATGCTATTCGGGTCTCCCAAAGAGGAATCTAAAAAGCTATGCTTGGAGTATCATGCTTTACTCAAATGAGAGAAACAATCCAGAGTTCTGACCTCCATCGATGATCAAGAATCAGGGACACTGCCTCGTTTGTCAAGATGTCGAAAATCAGATGGGCTGGATATGTAATAGGATTTGGAGACAACTGCTGGACTAGAGCCATTACTGACTGGATTCCACCAGACATCAAAATATTGCATGGCTGCCCACCTATGAAATGCTCACACTTCTTCATCAAGACCCTGAACGATCGGTTTGAGACTGCCCATGTTCCTAGTATGAGCAGATGCCATTGGGCTTCACTAGCACGTGACAGGGACGAATGGAGACATTACTGGTGCCTGCTCAAGCAAATCAATGAGTTACAGGATAGCAAGTGATCAAGTGATATGATTTACCTATATGATTACTCTCCTTTATTATGTCTTCATCATGTCCAAATTCTCAATACTGAACAAAATACAGACATTTTGCTTTCTGAGGAAGGAAGAATATCATTTCCCTATAACTATAAATTTCTTACTGGGACTATCTTATTGTTTTTTCCACAATTGTCCAACTGCATTCTATATTACAAGTATAGTAAAGAATTTTAATTGTTAAGAAATAGAATATGGGTCTTATGCTATTTTAAGAAGAGTTTCATCAAGGATATGGTAATTCTAATAAATAATATATTTACAAATGTCACCTTAATATAAGTTAGAATATAGGGAATGAGGAAAAATAAATTGTTACTAATGTAATTGTGTGGGCTGGAGCAATAACACAGCTGATAAGGCATTTCCCTTGCATGCCGCCGACATGGCCGGCCCGAGTTCGATTCCTCCCCCCTCTCATAGAGCCCAGCAAGCTACCGAGAGTATCTCACCCACACAGCAAAGTGTGGCAAGCTCCCCGTGATATATTCCATATGCCAAACACAGTAACAAGTCTCACAATGTTACTGGGCCCACTCAAGCAAATCGTCGAACAACGGGAGAACAGTGACAGTGACAGTAATTGTGTAAGGCATAACACTGAAATCATTTTATTCCCTGCAAAAAGTAAAATTATAATCGGGTATGATATTTACTGATTTCTCATAGGTTTTATGACAGAGGTTAATCACTTGAGCACTTGCCATCCTGTTACTCATCGATTTGCTCGAGTGGGTGCCAGTAATGTCTCCATTCATCCCTGTTGCGTACTACTGTAGCCCAATGGTGTCTGCTTGTTCTAGGAACACAAAGGGTCTAGAATTCAACCAATTGTTCAGGGTCTTCTTCATTGTTCGAAGAGGTCTGACCAACTTGTAGGTGGGTGGTCACATGGTCTTTTGACATCATGTGGAATCCAGTCGGTAACGGCTCTAGGCCCAGTGTCATCTCCAAATCTCATTGTGTGTCCAGCCCATCTGATTTTCGATGCCTTGGCAAAAGAGACAGTGTCCCTGATTCTTGACTGTTGATGGAGGTTGGAACTCCAGGTTCTTTCTCTCATTTGAGTGGAACGTGATACTCCAAGCATAGCTCTTTTTATTCTTCTTTGGGAGACCTGAATAGTGTTCTCATCATATCTTTATAGGGCCCAGGTCTCTGAGGCATATGTTTATGCAGGAAGAACACTGGAGTCGAAGAGATGTGCCAGGAGCCGAAGGTTCTTTATCCTCTTAGCTATTTCTTTGATGCTCTTAAAAGCATTCCAAGCCGCTCTCTACCTCCTGCACAACTCAGGTGCCAAGTCATTTGCATGTTGACTTCTTGACCTAGCTACACATAACTGTTGCATTCAGAGATGGTCATTCCATTGATAGCAAACGGAATGTCAGGAACGAGACTGTTTCTCATAAACATTGTCTTTGTGAGATTCAGCTGAAGTCCGACCTTTTAACACTTATGGTCAAAGTTGGTCAGCATTTGTGCCACTTGACTAATGTTTGGTGTTATTAGAATGATGTCATCAGCAAAGTGAAGGTGGTGTAGGTGCCGACCATTTCTACCCATTTGGTTCCAGCATTGCATTCTCAAGGGTGGCAATGAAGAGTTTTGGTGAAATGGTATCACCCTGCCAAACACCTCTCTTAACATGGATGATCACTTCTACGTAGATTGGTGAGATCCTGGTAGTGAATCCATAATACAGCTCACTGAGGACCGTGATGTATTGAGTTTGAATATCCTGATTGGCTAGGGCTTCGATAACAGCTTCTGTCTCAACAGAATTAAAGGCTTTCTTTAAATCAATGAACGTTAGACAGTGGCATCTTGAACTCCCGAGAAAACTCAATAAGCTTGGTTATCATGTGGATGTGGTCATTTGTGCTGAATCCTTTGCGGAACCTGGCTTGCTCAGATGTTTGTCCTTCATCTAGTGTTCTTCCAATCCTATTCAGGATGACTTGAGTGAACAGCTTGTAGATGACAGACAATAGGCAGATTTGGGGGATAGTTGCCAACGTTATGGATGTCTCCCTTCTTGTACAGTAGTACAGTCCTGCTGGTTTTCCATTAGGACGGAACCTTGCATTCAGCAGGTAGTGTGTGAAGAGCCGAGCCAGTGTCTTGATGAGTAGTGATGGCAGGTTCTTCAGGTGTTCAGGTCTGATGTTGTCTGGACAGTTGCTGTTCATTTCTTTACCAATGAAATGGCATGTTGGATTTTGGAAGGGAGAATGTTGGATAAGACATATCCATCCTTTGAAATTTGGTATGTGGGCAGGTGGACATGGCTATCAGTGAGATCTGAGTAGAAGTCATGGATAATTTTCTCCATTGCCCTTTTCCAACATGCCCTTCTCCATGATATGGTAGATGTGATAGATCGATCAGGACGTCAGAGGACAGTCATTTTGGTCTTGTAGTTGTTGAAGGACAGGTGGGCGGTGCAAATGCTTTTCCCAGCTTCTGCCACATCAACCAGCACTGCTGCTCTTCTTTCTTTGAGGTCTTCCTTTATTGCCTCTCTGCACTACTTGGAAGCTCAGACTTTCGCTTGCAGTTGCCCGAGGCATGTGCCAAGCCATGTTTGCGAATAAGCTCAAGAGTTTTCTAAGACAGGCATTTTTTTTTTTTGGTGGCTATCTCTCTCTTGGTGTTCTTTGCACAATCATGGAGGTGCTGAACCAGTTGATCATATTCCTCGTCAATGTTGTCAATGATGGCATCTTCCCATGTCTCTGCAATAGTGACAAAGAGCTCCCAGTTGATAGTCAGTCTGGGAGTTCTCTTCTTAAACTTTGCAGCCTTTTCTCCCTGATCTGTGAAGTAGAATTTTGCACAAAGGCGACAGTGGTGACAATCCCGTTTGCAATCTTGGGATAACAGCGACATTGGTTTAGGCAAAACGGTTGATTGAATATAATATGCTCAATTTCATTGTGGAACCATCCACTGGGAGACTCTCATGTCCTACATTTAGATTTGGCCTTCTGGAATTGTGATGGTCTTGGTCGACATGATGAACTCAGACAGTCTCTCACCCTGTTCATTCCATTCTAGGCCATGGGTCCCGATGTGGAGTTCTTTGGCTGATCTTCTCAGTCCTATCTTGGCATTAAAATCACTGACAATGATCTTTTAGAAGGTGCAGTCTTCTTTATAGAACTTCTCCAGCTCCATGTAGAACTTCTCAATTTCTCCTTCATCATAATTGGATGTTTTTGCGTAGACAATGAAGATAGAAACTGCCAGCAGTGAGCCACATCTATTCAAGTGTAATTGTCCGATCCGGGTTGTTAGGCATTTGAATGAATCAATACTCATTGCCAAGTTCGTGACAGAGGTTAGATTTGTTTATTTAAATAATAACTTTAAAAGTTCAATAGTGTAAACTCATATTCCTAATTCCAGGACTATAACAAAAAATGTAAAAAAAAGTAATATATCACTGAAATAGATTTACTTCCCGCTAATTCCTTACCCATATTAAGCTTATTTATAACCAACTATTATCCATTTTGTCTAAATACATTTATCTTTTTTTATTATAATGGGAAATTCCAGACAATTTTCAATGTTTTAGGAGTGGGCTTTCTTTGAACACCAAACTACTTGTGAATCTAAAGGAAAGAACAAGAAGCAAAGCTAGAAACAAGCAACAAGACAAATAGGCATTGTGGAAATTAAATTCTCTTAAGTTACATTTTAAAGACTTTTTTTTATCATAATCCGTACTTGAAATCCATTTATTTAGGTAAAGGAAACTGAATTTCTCCCCCCTGCCCCCCGAGCAAATCTATTCCTCATAGGACTGACCTTTTTTGCTCTCCATGCTTCTGAGGAATATTTTCAAATGCTTTATCATTTTGCTCATTTATCTTCTATTAAACTCTCCAAATTTGATATTTAGCCCACTGAGTTCTAAAGTTAAAGTACTGTGATTCGTAGTTGTGAATTTATGCCCATTCCATCCTTCTGTACAGATTTTAGTAGTGAGAAGAAAGTCTCCGCTTCGACCACCAATTATTTAGAACGTATTATTCATAATTTAAAGTTATAGATAATGACATTAATATCCAGCCCATTTATGGTTTTCTTTATATCTTTTAGGAACATATATGTATAATATATATATATACACACTATATATATATATATATATATCTGGGTTTCAAACCCAGATCCAAACCATAGAATCTATTCATCTATTTCTCAAACCCAGATCTTTACACATGTAAAGCAAGTAAGCTTTCACTCTCCTGTGTTATATCTCAAGCCTGGTCCTATTTTAGGTAACCAATTTTAATTATATATGGAATGATATATGATATTACAAATGTGCCTCAAGATAGTTACATATCTTTCCAAAAAGAACTCATCCTTGTCCTAAGCAGACAGCAGAGATTTACATTACCTTAATGTACTCTAGGACTTAAGACAGTTTTGCAGTATTTTTGAGACATTATAACACTTTTCAATAAGACAGATTCAAAATAGCACTCTGCATTGTTATCCAGGTTTTTTTTAGCCTAGTGGCTCCCAAACTTGACTGTTGGTTTGTCTTGATATAAAAGACACTAAGAATCTCTACTTTAATACTCATGTACCTATTTTCTTTCATTTGTATATTATCTTGTACATCACCTTGTACAGTACAAGTATAATAGCAAATCGTTGGATGGAAATCCCTGAATCTAGTGTCAGCCTAGCTACTTTGTGTCTCCCTTTAACTAAACTCTTTTATATCTCTTGTTTCTGCCTACCTAGGAAACACAGAATTTCATTATTCATTCCATTAAGTTCTCAGAAGCAAACAATAATTCCTGTGCAATAAAATTTTCAAGAAGTTAATAAGTGACTGAGTTAGAATTTGATCTAATATAGATACCATTTTATTTTCTGAACCACTGAATTACAATGTTGCAAAGTAATTCATAATACGTTTCAGACATACATGTTCCAACAACAATTTCTTCACCAGTGCCACTTCACTCCACCTATCCCCAGTTTCCCTTCTATTTACCAAAGGGATCTGTGGCAAACACATTTTCCTACACCATTGTTTTAGTGAAACCTTCTCTGACCTACCCCTTCCACCTCTACCTCAGTGGCCTGTTTCCTACTGAACACCAGTTCTTATTCCCTTCCTGTCTATTGCCTTTGGGTATTTGTTATTCATCTACTAAGTTTCTTTAAAACCTACATGTGACAAATTCTGTGTCTTTCTGTCTTCCTTAGACTAAATTCACTCAGGATAATACTCTTCAGATCCATCCACATAGCAGTAAATTGCATAACTTCATCTATTCTTTTGTCGATTTATGTTCCTTTGTGTATATGTACCGGTTTATCTCATCAACTGTTCTTAGGCACTTGGGTTGTTTTCAAGTTTTGGACACTACGGATAGTGCAATGGACATAGGAGTGCAGATATCTTTTCTGCATTGTGCTTTTGGGCCATTGGGGTATATTCCGAAAAGTGAAATCACTAGGTCAAATAGAAGGTTAATTCCTAGATTTTAAAGAATGAATAAATTGTTTTCCATGACTTATGGAGAGGCAGGAGGGGCTTGCACCACAGGCTTCAAAGCTTGCTCCTCATTGTGTGGTCATGCATATCATTTGGTAGTGCTCAGGGAACTATATGGAGTCTCAAAGTTTGGACCAGGGTCAACTGTGTGCAAAGAAAGTTCTTTACAATGGTATATATTAACTCTTAGCCCAAAGAGAAGCTAACTGAACATTACCTATTTCAAAATAAATACATGTCAAATACATGTTCAAATGATGTCAAATTGAAAAGGTACTAGAAAAGGACAAGTGAGAAATGGTGAAGTAAATTTTGAGATATAAATGTTGAGTAGGTCAATAATTTGTGTTTTAATATTCTACAGTTAAATATCTTATTCAAATAAATTATATTCCCAACTGTATTTAAAAATTCACAAGTTAGAATATTCCAGAAAAAATAAATTATCTTTAGAGTAATGAAAAAAAGCTATGGTACATTCCAGCTAAGTGAATAATAATTATTTTATGTGCACAATATTGTTCTATATCACACACACACATGCCCATGTCAGATAAACTACTAATTAAATAAATTACAATGAAAGAAATTGCTCTCAGTTACTAACTACTTATTCTGTGGTTGGTCAGGCTTTATACATCTGCTACCTCTTTTAATCCCCGTGAATGAAATATAACCTCTTTTTTAGCATACTTTTTACTAAGGTACAGAGTCAAATGAACAATCCAGTGTCACCTAATTAGTGACCCAAATCCAACCTGTATAAGATAAAAGCTGTAGTTTATCACAATACTATATGAGCTATATGCATTTTGAGATTACTGTTATTCAGGAAAAACCTGTGAAACAATACTTAGATTTTACAGCATTAATGTTTTTTATTTAAATATCCATGAAAGATTTATAATCAGCACCTAAGCAAATATATTGTTTTGCATGATTAATTTAATGTGAATTAATGATCATGGCCATGTTTGTGTTGACAAGGACACTGACACCACCGATGCTTTTGTCACGTGTTCTGAGGAACAGTTTTTCTCCAGTGTCAAAAATGGCATGATGTGATTGATACCTTCTCATCTCAGTCAGACCAATGATGTCATACTTGATCTTTTGCGCTTGTACCATCAGTCCTCTTTGGATGCTTCCGATGCCAGCCTACGTGCATTGAAAGTACAGAAAGTCATTTTAGTCCTTCGTTTTGGCAGCCTAGTTCAGCCCTGAGATTTTATCAGCCTCTC
Organism: Sorex fumeus; assembly: GCF_029834395.1. NCBI lineage: Eukaryota > Metazoa > Chordata > Mammalia > Eulipotyphla > Soricidae > Sorex > Sorex fumeus. The sequence continues at coordinate 14,059,715 of NW_026606060.1, forward strand.
CTTGCTAATACTTCTTAATGCTGCTGTATTGGGAGTTTTTCAGGGTCAGGGGAATGAGACCGATTGTATTTACTGTTTCTGGCATACCAAATACACTACAGAGAGCTGGCCAGGCTTTGCCGTTCAGGCAGGATACTCTCGGTAACTTGCCGGGCTCTTTGAGAAATAGGGGCTTTTAGGGCAGCCTCTAATCACCCTTGCAGGTCTTCCCATGATTCAAACCATATTTGACTCCCATCACCATATGGTGTGTTAATAGTGAAAAGTGGGTATTAAGTGTCTTATGACGTGTCATGGTTGCACAGTCCGGAAAGTGGCCTGGAGCGTGGCAGTGGCAGGATAGTGGAGGTAGTGGAGATACTGATGAGGTATTTATCTGGCTCCAGTAGGGTGAGTCTTCTGGGTGAGATCCCTGGGTCCTCAGAGATTGGTGGAAGCAGGCAGAGGATCTGTTTCTAGATCCCAGACAAGGTCAGGCCCCAACACCTGAAGAATCTACTGTCAGTGGTCATGAATACTCTAGCTCGGCTCTTCACACACTATCTGTTTGAATGCAAGGTTCCATCCCAGTTGAAAACCAGCAGGACCATTCTACTGTACAAGAACGGAGACATGCATGCCATTGGCAACTATCACCCAATCTTCCTATTGTCTGTCATCTACAAGCTGTTCACTCGAGTCATCCTGAATAGGATTGGCAGAACACTAGATGAAGGACAACCATGCCAGCAAGCTGGGTTCTACAAAGGATTAAGCATAATCGACCATATCCACACGATAGCCAAGCTCATTGAAGTTTTCAGGAGTCAAGATGCCACTCTATCTAACATTCATGTATTTAAAGAATGCTTTAGATTCTGTTGAGACTGAAGTAGTCATTGAAGCCCTAGCAAAACAGGGGATTCAAACTCAATACATCAGAATCCTCCATGAGCTGTATTATGGATTCACTACCAGGATCTCACCATTCTGCAAGGAAGTGATCATTAACATCAAGAGGGGTTCAGCATGGTGATACCATTTCACCGAAACTCTTCAGTGCCACCCTCGAGAACATCATGCAATGAATGGAATGGAAAGTGGGAGTGAAAATAGACGGTCGGCAACTACAACACCTTTGCTTCACTGATAACATTGTTCTAATAACACCAAACATTAGCCAAGTGGCACAAATGCTGGCCGGCTTCAACCATGTGTGTGGAAAGGTCGAACTGTAGCTGAATATCACAAAGACAATGTTCATGAGAAACAGACTCATTCCTGATGTTCCATTCACTCTCAATGGATTGAACATCTCCTAATGCAGCAGTTATGTCTACCTAGGTCGAGAACACAAAATGTGAATGAACTGCATAGGAGGAAGAGAGCAGCGTGGAATGCTTTCAAGAGTGTCAAAGAAATAGCTAAGAGAATGAAGACACTCTTGCTCCTGGCACATCTCTTCGACTCCACAGTTCTTCCTGCATTAACATACACCTCAGAGACCTGGGCCCTACGAAAACAGATGAGAACGCTACTCAGGTCTCCCAAAGAGAAATCAAAAGAGCTATGCTTGGAGTATCATGCTTCACTAAAGTGAGAGAAAGAATCCGGAGTTCTGACCTCTGTTGATGATTGAGAATCAGGAATGCTGTCTTGTTAGCCATGGTGTTTAAAATCAGATGGGCTGGACACGTAATGCTATTTGGAGATGACCGCGGGACTAGAGCCATTACTGACTGGGTTTCACGGGATGTCAAAAGATTGCTTGGCCGCCCACCTATGAGATGGCCAGTCTTCTTTGTCAAGACCCTGAACAAATGGTTTGAGGCTCTTCGTGTTCCTGGAGCGTGCAGTTGCCATTGGGCTACACTAGCACTCGACAGGGATGAATGGACATGTTACTGGCAACCGCTCAAGCAAATTTATGAGTAATGTGATGTCAAGTGATCAATTGATCAAGTGATCAAGTATGATTAAAATGATTAAACAAGATGTGTTTTGGATCCATCTAGACATACTCAAAAAATTAGTAAATTTATGTCCCAGTAGGATATTTTGCCATATTTTACTATTAAAAATTATAACAAATACCCCCAAACACAAAGATTATATGTGTAATTAATTTCTAGCATCAGTACGCTGATGACTGTACACAGAGATCACAAGTGGGAGCTTTAGGGGACCATATGTAATACTAGGGTTTGAACCTGGGTTGATCATGTGTGAGCTAAGTGCCTACTTTTGTACTATCTCTCCAGCCCTTGCTAATTTTTTTCATTTGGGCTGGAGCAATAGCACAGTGGTAGGGCGTTTGCCTTGCACGCAGCCAGCATGGCCGACCCGAGTTCGATTCCTCCACCCCTCTCGGAGAGCCCGGCAAGCTACCGAGATTATCTCGCCCGCACAACAGAGCCTGGCAAGCTCCCCGTGACGTATTTGATATGCCAGACACAGTAACAACAAAGCCTCCAATGGAGACGTTACTGGGCCTGCTCGAGCAAATCGACGATCAACGGGAGGGCCTTTACTTTACTTTTATCATCTAAAAATTATTAAATCTTCATGAGATAGTTACAAAGTTGTTCACGATTGACTTTCTATCATACAATGTTCTACACCTGCCCCTTCACCAGCATGCATTTCCCACCACCAATGTCCCCAGTTTCTCTCCTTTTACCCCCCACCCCAGTCTGCCTCGAAGGAAGGCAGTTTCCTTCTCTCTCTCTTTCTCTCTCTCTCTCTCTTTCTCTCTCTCTCTCTATGTCTCTCTATCCCTTTCTCTTTCTCTCTGTCTCTCTCTATCTCTCTCTGTCTCTCTCTCTTTGCAGCGCTGTGTTTATATTTGAAGAATCAATTCACTGTTTATTAACATATCCTGCCATCTCTAGCCTGCTTAGAGAAGATGATGACATTTTACTTGCAATTTAAGTAACCCCTAAGGAGTACACAGGTCAATGCTGAAAGCCATATCTTTGTGTAGCTAAAAACAGATATTTAGAGATTCCCTATATGCACAAATACAGGGCATTGCTCATGAAAATTATTTCTCAAAATTGTGTATTGCATCTTGTTTTTCTTACAGGCATTGTTGTATCCTTCAAAATGTCACAGTTTCTATAGGATTTCATTTTATGACATGATTTCATACCATTAATATTCTTAATGGAAAGGTTAAAGATCTCAAGACAAGACCACCTTGGATTTAGCATGGACCAAAAATCCATTGTTTCTTTTTTCTTAAAAAAGAAAAGGATTTAAGTCAATCTGAGAAGTACAGGGAAACTTCAGTCAGAATTTGGAGTGATGAGTCAAAGAATTACTAGGATTTTTGACAACCACCAGAAGGCAAAAGAAAGATATAAACAGATACACCCATAGACACCACAAAAAGGAAAGAAAAAAATTTCAATGCCCTGATTCCACACTTTTGGCATCCAGCAGTGTAGCACTGTAGCACTGTCTTCCCATTGTGTATCGATTTGCTTGAGTGGCCCAGTAACGTCTCCATTGTGAGACTTTATTGTTACTGTGTTTGGCATATTGAATACATCACAGGGAGCTTGCCAGGTTTTGCCATGCAGGCCAGATACTCACAGTAGCTTGCCAGGCTCTCTGAGAAGGGCGGAGTAATCAAACTCAGGTTGGCTGGGTCGGCCTCATGCAAGCAAATGCCCTACCTGCTGTGCTATCGGTCCAGTCCTTGGCATCCAGAAGTGAGAAAAAATAAATATCTGTTGTTTTAAACCATTTTGTGGCAATTTGTTAAGGAGTTCTAGGAATCTAATTTATATGTGTGTATGTGTGCTTTAAGTGACTCATTTTTACGTTGCTAATTTCTCACCAAAACAGCAACTCAAATTTTTATCATAAAATCAAGTTTATTTATTTCTGGTTCTTAGAATCTAAATTTATCTTATTAAATAAGAATGTTAACTTTTATGTTCAAGAAGAATTCTTCCTCTCAGAAGTCTTAATTAAGCATCACCATGACAATAAAATCAAAGCAATGATGAAATTAAAAATAAAATTATAAGTCCATTCGGTTTAAATAAATCATATTAGATGTTGGTTGGGGCTATTTTTTGAACTGACAATCTTTAGTTCTCTAGTAGAAATATATTTGCACAGTCTACTACACTTAAAAATTACTTGATTAGTTAACTAGTAGGGCTCTAATGTCTGAATTCAATGGTAAAAGTAGGTATTTTAAGTTAGAGAATTGATTGAAATTAGGAAAGCTTAATGAAACATTGAGTAGATAAACACAGCAATGTAAAGATTGTGATGGAAGTGATAAGTTCAATGCCATTTAAGAGGTAAACTGCCCAGGGCTAATGATTATGTCCTTGATAATAGTGCTGAGTGAAGATTATAAAGCAAAAAATGAAATAATTTATTTTATTATTATTATAGTTTTTTTAATTTGACAGTTTACTCATATATAGTATTCAATTGACATTAACATATGTGATCTTGTCTAGTACATTTTGACACAAATGTTCTCAGTTCTTAATAATAAATTATTTCATAAATTTCTATGTAGGTAACTACTTTAGTGTGATATTAAATAATCTATATTTTCCATGAAGTGTTTTATTCCTTGTTAATTATTGGGTTTTAGTTCTAAAATTTGATTCATTAGATACTTCTGCATAAAATAAATTGATCTCTCATTTTTATACTGCCACTATCAAGTTTTGATGATGAAATTAAGTTTACTTAAAAATTTGATTTGAAGAATTTTAAATGATTCAAATTGAAAGACTCTTAAACTTTTAAATATTTTGGTATGCTTACTTTTTTAAAATTTTGGGTCACAGCTGGTAATGTTCAGGATTTACGGCTGGTACTGCATTCAGAAATTACTCCTGGCAGTACTTGGGGACCATATTAGATGCTGAGATCAAACTGGGTTGGCCATGTGCAAGGCAAATGCCCCACCTGCTGTACTATCTCTTTGACCTCTCTTACATACTTTAAACCACTCTTCAAGATTGGATAAACTTCATTCTTTAACCAATTTGGTCATTGTTCTTTGTTTCCAGATATTTATTTAACTTTCATTTTTCTTCAATGGAAATGATCTCATGAAATTTAGTCTACTAGGGTAAATTTTCTTCTCTTGTTTCATTCTCTTTTGTTTTTAAATATCATTTGCACACTTATTAAATGCATTCAATTTGTGTCCCCTCTATTATAATCTGATTTTAGAATAGGAACAATTGTCATTGTGAAGAAAAGATATAAAGTTAGGTAGTCCAGGATTAATTTCCTGTGTCTATAAACTCTAAGTATGCAAAATATAGAGACAGAATGAAATTCCCTTAATTTCACTTGTGTCATTGGTACTGATATGGTGTGAGACATGACTAGACCATGTTTCTAAAACTAAGACACTCCTGTCACTTGATGAATTGTCAAACCCTTTTGCAGAAATTGTTCTCAACCACTGAGAATTTCCTTTTGAGTCAACCTACACATGATTAGTATACAGATGTAAATGACAGATCTCTTTTCTTTAACTTTAAACAAATTGAAAGGTAACATCACCTAAAGGGCAGCCCCTCAGATGACGTAGAATTTCTGTGAAAATAGCTTAAATTTCTGAGTATCTCTCTCTAATGTGTCCTGTTACTTTCAACCTGCCAGCAAGATTGTTCCTAGAAGTATGTCCTTGTAAATTGTCTTGAAGTCAACTCCTTTCCCAGAATATTCCTAAGAGAGTATAATAGCAATGCCTATCTAATAAAGGTACTAAGAGCATACAATGAAGCTTTAGTCATAACACATTTATAGCATGAAAACTTAGAAAAAATTATATTCACTAACTTTAGAAGGATGTTTAGAAAAGAATATTCCCTACACTCAGCTGATTAAAACTATGAAGTTTAGAATAATAAAGTTGTATATACTTTTTAAAAATAAGAGCTAGAAATATCTGAAGAATTTAAGAAAGATACCAAAATTCTTCTTCTCTTGCTCCATCATAGACATTAACCTCCAGCCTGTGAAAAACACTAGAGCACTCAATGACCACAGAAGTTTCGCCAAGTATAAATGTTTGGCTTCTAGGCCTCCTCTCACTGCCAAGATACCAACAAGAGTGAGAGAAGTATGGTGAAAAAGACATAGGAAAAACTAAATATGTATCCTTAGATTTTTGAGTTTATGCTTAAATAGAAGAAATAAAAGAAACCATCGACTCCTCTAGTGCACAGACCACCGGAGGAATGAAAACCCATGCTGGCAGGCCAAGGAAGGTCCACTTAGTGATGGAAAACAATCACTTTTTAACCATTTTTGGAGCAAAGAGACATTTGGTACTCATGGGGAAGTAAGTCATAATTAGTAGAGGTATGATAACCCCATACAGTGACTGTCAAATATGAATAAAAATGTGTCCTGTGGTTGTAGTGTCATCAGAAATTGAAGAGAAAGCTTGTAAGGATTTAACCAGAAACTGTAACATATCTTTAAGGAATTAGGTTGAATTGAATATCTATCACGGGAGAAATGATCAACAGCCAGTCTATAATGACAACTTAATTTTGAATACCCATTCTTTGTCTTGGGCCACACTAAGTGGTACTCAGGTCCCTCCTGGCTCTGAGCTCAGGGATCACTCCTAGAAAGGCTCAGGGGACCATATAATGTGTAGAGCATCATGTCCAAGTCAGTTGTGTCCAAGGCAAGTGCCTTACCTGCTATCTATCTCTCTGGCCCCTGCATCCCTACTCCACAATAGAACCCTGCACGAAAAAAGAGAATGAGAAAGTTGTGCTGGCAGTTTTATACTACATCTGAAACTTATTTGATGTTCTTTCTATCAGAAGGTGGCATCTAATTTCCCTAGCCTGAAATAGGTACGTTTTTAAAGCTCATTACATTTTCTGGAACTATGTTTTAGTTTTTATGTTATTTAGCACCATTTTCTTTAAATAAGAAAATTAATCAGAAACTGATTATCAGAGTAGGCTTATTTTCTTATTTCAACACATTATATTATTTTCTATGTTCTTATTTCAATTTTGTTTTTTATGAATTGTGAACAGGGAACTGTTTTACTCTGCTAAGGATTTTATAGATAAATTTTCATTCTATTTATGGTTATATTAAGTTCCTTATGAAGCATTTAAATCTATATTTATCAATTTATCAACACTATGGATAAAATTATTATTTGATTAAATGGAAATGATGAACACTTGTATTATGCATACTTGTATTTCCATTTAACTCCCATTCACAGGTTTGTCTTCCACTTCACTGGCCATATTTTCTAAAATGTTAATTCCACTTTTATTACTAATAATATCAATTTTTTTCTGCAGCCTCCTCCCCCGCTATGTCACTTTTATGTAATGTATTTATCTTATATCTTCTTGATTTAAATTAACGGCATACAATTTTAAGTTTTAAGACTCACAAACATATCTAAAATGCACTTTTGATGCATGGTCTAAAACTTTCATAAAAATATACAGTTCCTAAGTCGCTTGTGAACCATATTTGAATCTTTTTATTCACTTCATGACTCCTAAGTTTTGATTCTTTTACTTTTGTTAACAGCAAGTTGGTGGTGAATTTTCCTTTCGTTTGAACTACAACTAAAACCTCAAAGCTGCAACAGATAGATAAGCATTAACACATTCTAAATGGAGTTTCTAGATACAACTCTGAAGGAATGAGTTTATTATTTTGGTCGCTATATTCTAAAGAGATTTGCAATATGACAGCCAGGTGCAGAGGCACCTTGTAATCCCATCAACGGCCAAGACCTAGAGACTATAAAACCCAGCTCCTGGAAGAAAACAGCACAGAGTCTACTGCCATTGCGCCTGGCTGTCTTCAATAGGGCCCCTTGGAGGAGGGTGGGTTGAGTTTCCCTCCCCACCCGAGCAGAGCCCTGGCAGCTGAAGACCTCCAGTTCCAGCCACAGCCATGCTTAAGACCACTGTCCATGCGTTCGGTCGAGCCTCACGCATGAAGGAACCGGCAGAGGAACCCAGGTTTGCAGGACCCAGGGCATAGATCTCCAAGGCTGCTCCGATTGGGACTGGGCCTCCTCCACACAAATCCCCCATCTTCCAGTATGTAGGCGTTACACCCACCAACTGCCCCCGGCGCCATGTTAGATTCCCAATTTGTTGTAATTTGTTAGTTTATATATAATATTGATTAAATTTTAAACATTAAGGCATATTTTTGCTTAGTTGTATATTAATATTATAATGTTTCAGCCCAACCACAACTCTATTCCAGTTCCACCCTACCATCTCTCTCTGTGTATATATGAAATATAAAAAAGTAAATATTTGAGGTATGATATAGCACAAGTCAGCATTAGTTAGCTCTGGATTTTATGTTTCTTCTCTTAATGCTCTAGGAGAAATTGTTTTAAGATCAACAAAATCAAATGAGTAAAACTACATGAAACTAATCGTAATTGGTGGTTTCTAGGAAAACAGAATACTTCTATGCTTTTTCTATAATCTTTTTGAAGAACTAAAACTGATTTACTATGAGTATAAAACTTTAGAACAATAATTGTAATGATGCTCACTGAAATAAAAATAATATATTAATAAAATAATATGAAGGGAAGAGAAAATATGATAAATGTTCAAACATAAACATAAATAATGCAGTATCAGAACCTAAAATATAATTAAGAGTCATAATAGTAGAATGAATAATACTAACAACAGAAAGTAACTAGAATATAGGGTAGTGAAATACATCTGAAAAGAACATACTTTTTCAATAAACATAGCATAAAAGATCTATGAAAACATCAAAGATAACAATATCTGAATCATAGAATTTCCAGAAAAGTGATGTGTGTGTGGGGGGCGGGGGCAGAAGGGCAGGAAAAGATGTACAGAAAACATCTTCAAAGAAATAGTAGAAGATCCCATTCCCATCTGGATGCAAAAGACACAGTCTTATGATGCTCAAAGTTCTAAACAAAATAAGTCCCAAAAGATGCATGCTAAGATATTTTATAATAAAAATGGTCAAAGTCAAAGCGAATCCTAAAGATAGCAAGGAAAATATGTCACACCTAATGGAACTCTTATAAGAATGTCAACGATTTTCTTAGTAGCACTCTATAATACTCCATGCAGTTTGGTTATCTCTCCAGTCAAAGGAGTGACAGAGATCTTTCTAACAAACATATAAGGAATTTATCTCCAGTAAATAAGTATTGAGGGAATACTAGATAGAATTCCTTGAATGGAGAAACCTCTACCCAAAACATCAATAGGCTGAATACCTAACTTTCAACTTAGCATAAGGATAGTAACAATACAAACATTTAGAAGCAGATTTGAGTTAATTTGTTTTTAATTTAAATTAAGCTATGTTAGAATCTGGGACTGGAATTAGGGAGCTTGTCTTGAACACTGCAGACCTAGGTTCAATCATTGGCACCAAATGCTGTCCTCCAGACTCCCCTAGGAGTGATACTTGAGTGAAAAGCCAGGGGCAAGTTCTGAGCATTGCTGGGTGTTACCCACGAACCAAAAATTATTAAAAACCCAAAAAAAGACTGGCCTCAAATAAAGCACATATCAAAATGGTAGCACTGTAGCACTGTCCTCCAATTGTTTATCGATTTTGCTAGAGTGGGCACCAGTGATGTCTCATAATGAATTATGAGAGTAGTACTTACTGTTTTTGACATATCAAATACGTAATAGGTAGCTTTCCAGGCTTTGCCATGCGGGCAAGATACTCTTGGTAGTTTGTCAGGCTCTCTGAGAGGAGTGGAGGAATTGAACCCAGGTCAGACGCATGCAAGAAAAATGCCCTAACCCTCTGTACTATCACTCCAGCCCATCAAAATGGTAATAAATTTATATCAAACATCTCCCAAATATCAGTTGTTCAATTCATCAATCAAAAGCCACACAGTGGCTTAATAGATAAGATTAGCCTGACTTACAGTGCAGAAAAGACAACTGCACTCCTTTTTATAGCACTATATAAAATTGCCAAAACCTGGACACAACTGAACAGATGACTAGAAAAAGAAATTATGGTATATATACACAATGAAACACTACTTTGTCAAAAGAAAAGATAAAGTCATACAATTTTCTGCAACACGGATATATTTTGGAGAGTATCATGTTAAGTTAAATCAGTCAGAGGGAGAGAGACAGATTCAGAATGATATATGTCATATGTGGCCCAATCTGCCAGTTGTCCGTCGTTTACAAGTTGTTCACTCAAGTCATCCTGAATAGAATAGGCAGAACACTAGAGGAAGGACAAATATGTGAGCAAGCCAGTTTCCAAAAATGATTCAGCACGATCGACCAGATCCACACGGTGAGGTTTTGCGAGACTTCAAGACGCCACTCTGTCTAACGGTCATTGATTTAAAGAAAGCCTTTGATTCTGTTGAGATGGAAGCAGTCATCGAAGCCCTAGCCAAACAGGGCATTCAAACTCAATACATCAGGATCCTTTGTGAGCCATATTACAGATTCACCACCAGTATCTCACTATTCTACAATATAAAGAGAGGGGTTTGGCAGGGTGATACTATTTCACTGAAACTCTTCAGTGCCACCCTAGAGAACGTCATGCAGTGACTGGAATGGGAAGAAATGGGAGTGAAGATAGATAGTCTGCAACTACACTACCCCTGCTTCGCTGATGACATCATTCTACTAACACCAAACATTAGCCAAGTGGCACAAATGCTGGCAGATTTTGAACGTGAGTATGGAAACATTGGACTGCAGGTAAATCTCACCAAGACAATTTTCATGAAAAATGAACTAGTCCCTGATGTTCCACGTGCTCTCAACAGAATGAACATCTCTGAATGCAGCAGCTATGTGTATCTGGGTCAAGAACTCAACATGAGGAACGACTTGTTCCCAGAACTGTGCAGGAGGAAGAGAGCGACGTTCAGGCCTTCAAGAACGTTGAAGAAGTTGTTAAGAGGATGAAGAACTTCTGGTTCTGGGCACATCTTTTCGACTCCACCATTATTTCTGCACTAACATATGCCTTAGAGACCTGGGCCCTATGAAAACAGGACGAGAATGCTATTCGGGTCTCCCAAAAAGGAATCAAAAGAGCTGTGCTTGGAATATCACATTTCACTCAAGTGAGAGAAGGAATCTGGAGATCCAGCCTTCATAGACAATCAAAACTCAGGACGCTATCTTGTTTTCCAATGCATCAAAAATCAGAATGGCTGGACATGTAATGCAATTTAGAGATAACCAATGGACTAGAGCTGTTACCGACTGGATTCCACGTAAAAAGGATGTGTGGTTGCCCACCTATGAGATGGTCAGACTTCTTCATCAAAACCCTGAACAAATGGTTTGAGGCTCTTCATATCCCTGGAAAGAGCAGATGCCATTGGGCTACACTAGCACGCGACAGGGATGAATAGAGACATTACTAGCCCTTGCTCAAGCAAATCAACGATCAAAGGGATGACAAGTGATGATGATGATGTCATATGTGGCATGTAAAGAAACTTCCCAGGGAAATATCAAATGTTCAATGGCAATAGAGAAAAAGAGCAGGAAAATATGATCTTTTGTAGGAAGCTTGGCGCTAGGAAGAGGGTAAGTGGGATAAGTTAGGGAAGGAAACACCAGGACAATGGGGGCATGGGGAAAGTACCCTCCATAAAAGCAGACTGGGAGATGAAAAGGAAATTGGGAACATTGGTAGAAGGTAGTGGACACTGGTGAAGGAATAATTTTAGAGCAATGTACACCTGAAACTCAGTCATAACTATCTTTGTAACATAATTCAGAGTGATTCAATATTTTTTTAAAAAGATAATGAAGATAAACCTTGGATATATATGACTTACACAGTTTCAATCCCCAGAACGACATGTTGCTCTCCAAGCTCCATAAGGTGTGGTTCCTTCAGTCCAAAGCCAGGAGTAAGCCCTGAGCATTGACAAGAATTTCACCAAAACAAACAAAAAGAAGATATGCCTAGAAATGGACAGACAGCACAGGGTTTAAGAGGCTTTTGCCTTGCACTTGACTGATACTGTTTGATCCCGGGCGCCACATATGGTCCTGAGCAAAATCAGGAATGATACCTTACCACAGAGCCAGAGCCAGAGAATTGCTTGGTGTGCCTACTACCTACCCCCAAATTTTATGACTTTTGTTTTTCTACACATAATCCTTTTGCTCATTGAGGTTTTTCGGGAGTTCAAGATGCCGCTCTGTCTAACATTCATTGATTTAAAGAAGGCCTTTGATTCTGTTGAGACTGAAGCAGTCATCGAGGCCCTGGCCAAACAGGGCGTTCAAAGTCAATACATCAGGATCCTCCATGAGCTGTATTGAGGATTCACTAGCAGGATGTCACCATTCTACAGGGAGGTGATCATTGATGTCAAGAGAGGGGTTTGGCAGGGTGATACTATTTCACCAAAACTCTTCAGTGCCACCCTCGAGAACATCATGCAATGACTAGAATGGGAAGAAATGGAAGTGAAGATAAATGGTCTGCAACTACACTACTCCTGCTTCACTGATGACATCGTTCTTATAACACCAAACATTAGCCAAGCGGCACAAATGCTAACTGACTTCGACCGTGAGTGTGGAAGGGTCGGACTACAGCTGAATCTAACAAAAACAATGTTTTGTTTGCCACTCAATGCCTCTTTTGCAGACCACAACACCCAAAAGGAGAGAGAGAGCACACAGGGGATTGCCCTGCCACAGAGGCAGGGGGGATGGGGGGATGGGGGTTGGGGGATATTATCCATGGTGGTGGAAAATGGGCACTGGTGGAGGGATGGGTATCTGATCATTGTATAATCGAAACCCAAGCACAAAAAATTGTAAATCTACAACTGTTGTTACTTACTTTTTACTTTACAACTGTACCTCATGGTGTTTCACTAATAAAAAAAAAACAATGTTTATGAGAAATAGTCTTGTTCCTGACGTTCCATTCACTCTCAATGGTAAGAACATCTTCGAATGCAACAGTTATGTGTACCTAGGTCGAGAAGTCAACATGACGACGATCAAGAATCAGGGATGCTGTCTCATTTTCCAAAGCATCGAAAATCAGATGGGCTGGACACGTAATGAGATTTGGAGATGACTAGAGCCATTACCGACTGGATTCCACGGGACATCAAAAGATCACGTGACCGCCCACCTATGAGATGGTCAGACTTCTTTGTCAAGACCCTGAACAATAAATTTGAGGCTCTTTATGTTCCCAGAACGAGCAGATGCCATTGGGTTACGTTAGCATGTGGCAGGGATAAATGGAGACGTTACTGGCATCCGCTCGAGCTAATCAATGAATAACGGGATGTGAAGTGTCAAGTGTAATGTGATTAATCCTTTTGCATACCTACATATAATTCATATTGGCAAAATATAAACATAAGTTTAGTGTAAAAGGTTTGTGAAAAATATACTTCTTTTACTATCAAATGATTAAATTTGACTATACCTTTTCCTCAAGAAAATAAAGAATATAAAGTACTGTGATTCTAGGGTGAGAGAGCCTGCAGATACAGAAGTGAAAGGGAAGTAAGAAAGAAAAGCATTATCAGGAACCATCTCTTTGGGCTAGAGCAATAGCATAGCGGGTAGGGCATTTGGCTTGCATGCAGCCTACCTGGGTTCAATCCCCAACATCCCATAAGGTCCCCCAAGTACCGCAAGGAGTGATTCCTGCGTGCAGAGCCAGGAGTAACCCCTGAGCAGTGCTGGGTGAGACCCAAAAAGAAAAAAAAAGAACCACCCCTTTTGGTTCCATAACACATACACAAAACAAACAACAAAACCCTATTCTCAATGGAAATCATTGCACAAGATTTGGTCACTACTACCTCCATGTCAATTTAGCCTCCTCATTTCCAGTGTTTTAACTAGAAAATGGAAGTTATTTTTCATATTATGTTCCTTAATAGACTTGTATACCTTGAAGAACAGTTGGCACCAAAAGAACAGTGATGATTTTTGAAGTTCGTAAAAAGTGATAAGAGAAGAAGAAATATACTGAGGTAAAAGTTGAACCTTAAAATTGAAAAAGAATTATCCAGAGTTATGAATAATTAAATATAACCAACATGAGACTTTCCTGTAGGACTGAATCAAGCAAAGTCAATAGTTCATGGGAGCGGAATATGGACTTGGCAGTTCTTGTATCACAATTTGTTGGCTGAACTGTTCTTATGCGAACTACATTGTAAAAGGCATTTTTACTGAATCTCAAACAATCTGAATTATTGTTTTTGTTGTCTCAAGAATAAATGTATAGAGAAGACAAAATTAAAAATTTGAAGAGTTCTTTTTCCCTCTTTTTTTTGCTAGGTCTTATAGATTTTGGGCTTTTTCTGCAGGAAGATGGACTTCACATAAAGAACAAATAAAACTCAGAGACTATGTAGTTTCTGAGGGTACTTCAAGATCCTCTGCTACAGTACTTTAGCTGGCTACAAATGAAAATACCTATTGTTGAGACCCCAAATTTGCATTGCTCATTATTTTGGTGCTTTTGATGAATAAAGAGCTGTGAAATGTACTGAGCTGGTTTATATTTACATTTTGTTTATTTTGATCTTGCCCTTTATGATTTTTTAAAAAATTTTATTAGTGAAACACCATGAGGTAGAGTTGTGGACTTACAAATTTTTGTGCGTGGGTTTCAGTTATACAATGATTGAGTACCCATCTCTCCATCAGTGCCCATTCTCCACCACCACTAATCCCAGTATCCCTCCTACCCCTCATCCATCCATCCCACCCGGCCTCTGTGGCAGGGCACTCCTTTTTGTTCTCTCTCTCCTTTTCAGTGCTGTGGTTTGAAAACCAGGAATTGAGTGGCAAACATGTTTGGTCTATAGTCTACTTTCAGCATGCATCTTCCATCCTGCGAGGATCAACCCAACACACTTTATTTGGTGCTGCCTTTACACCTAGAGTGTGAGGCTGGCCTCCAAGCCATGGAGTAAACCTCTTGGTATTTACCTCAGCTATTCTTGGGTCTCCTATTTTTTTACTTTATGTTCCCCAGATAAATCCAATATTTCTGTCTGTCCCTTTCTTTCTGCCTCATTTCGCTTAGCAAGGTATTTTACATGTAGCACCACTTGCATGTCAATTTCATGACTTCATCCTTTCTAACAACTACATAGTTCTACATTGTGTAGAAGTACCAAAGTTTCTTTAACCAGTCATCTATTCTCAGGCACTCAGGTTTTTTCCAGATTCTAGCTATTGTAAACAGTGCTGCAATGAATAAACAAGTGCAGATGTCACTCCGACTATACTTTTTTGCCTCTTTGGTGTATATTCCCAGGAGTGGTATTGCTGGGTCAAATGGGAGCTCAATTTCTAATTTTCTGAGAATTGTCCATACTGTTTTCCAAAAGGGATGAACCAGTCGGAATTCCCACCAACAATGAAGGAGGGTACTTTCCCACCACATCCGCGCCAGCACCGGTTGCTTTTGTTCTTCTGGATGTGGGCCAGTCTCTGTGGTGTGAAATGATATCTCATTGTGGTTTTGTTCTGCATCTCCCTGATGATTAATGGTATAGAGCATTTTCTCATGTGCCTTTTTGCCATTCGGATTTCTTCTTTGAGAAAGTTTCTGTTCATTTCCTTGTTCCGGGCTGGAGCGATAGCACAGCGGTAAGGTGTTTGCCTTGCACGCAGCCAACTTGGCGGACCCGAGTTCGATTCCTCCGCCCCTCTCGGAGAGCCTGGCAAGCTACCGAGAGTATCTCTCCCGCACGGCAGGGCCTGGCAAGCTCCCCGTGACGTATTCGATATGCCAGACACAGTAACAACAAAGCCTCCAATGGAGACGTTACTGGGCCCGCTCGAGCAAATCGATGATCAACGGGAGGGCCTTTTTTTTCCCCTTGTTCATTTCCATTTTTTCATGGGTTTGGATGATTTCTTCTTTTGGAGTTCAAGCAGTACCTTGTATATCCTTGATATCAACCCCTTGTCAGATGTATATTCAGCAAATATCTTTTCCCATTCTGTAGACTGTCTTTGTATTTTGGTCACTGTGTCTTTTGAGGTGCAGAAGCTTCTTAGTTTAAGATAGTCCCATTTATCTATCTCTGTTTTCACTTGCTTGCCCCAGTGGTGTGACATAATTTAAGATATCATTAGCTTCAATGTCATGGAGGGTTTTGCCAACTTAGTCTTCAATTTACCTTATGGATTCCGGTCTGATGTTGAGTTTTTTAATCTATTTTGATCTTACTTTTGCACAAGGTGTTAAGCAGAGATCTGAGCCCACTTTTTTTGCATTTAGCCATCCAGTTTTGCCAGCACAATTTGTTAAAGAGGATTTCCTTCCTCCACTTCACTTTTCTTGCTCCCTTATCAAAGATTAGATGATCATATGCTTGGGAGCAGATGTCATTATATTCAACTCTGTCCCATTGGTCTAAATCTCTGCCTTTGTTCCAGTACCATGTTTTTTTTAATTATTACTGCTTTGTAGTAGAGCTTGAAGTTAGGCAACTTGATTCCTCCCATTTCCTTTTTCCCAAGAATTGCTTCAGCTATTCGTGGGGGCTTATTGTTCCATATAAATTTTAGGAGTGCTTGCTCCATTTTGTTAAAGAATGTCATTGGTATCCTTATAGGGATCGCATTGAATTTGTACAGTGCTTTGGGAATTATTGCCATTTTAACAATGTTGATTCTCCCCATCCATGTGCCCGTGATATTTTTCCATTTCCTCGTATCCTCTTTTATTTCCTGAAGTAGCATTTTGTAGTTTTCTTTGTACAGGTCCTTTACTTCCTTAGTTAAGCTGATTCTCAGGTACTTGATTTTCTGGGGCACAATTTTGAATGGGACTGTTTTCTTCATGTCACTTTCTTCTTTTTCACTATTTGCATAAAGGAAGGCCATGGATTTTTGGGTATTGATTTTATAGCCTGCCACTTTACTATACAAGTCTATTGTTTCTAGGAATTTCTTGGTAGAGGTTTTAGGGTTCTCTAAGTATAGTATCATATCATTTGCGAATAGTGAGAGCTTGATTTCTTCATTCCCTACCTGGATGCCCTTAATATCTTTTTCTTGCCTAATCGCTATTGCAAGTACTTCCGGTACTATATTGAACAGCAGTGGAGAGAGTGGTCATCCTTATCTCATCCCTGATCTTGGGGGAAGGCTCTCAGTTTTTCCCCATGAGGATGATGTTTGTTGTAGGTTTGTGGTAGATGGCTTTAATTATATTGAGGAAAGTCCCTTCTATCCCCATTTAGGCAAGGGTTTTCATCATAAATGAGTGCTGGATCTTGTCAAATGCTTTCTCTGCATCTATTGATATGATCATATGATTTTTATCTTTTCTTTTTTTGATATGATGGATTATGTTGATTGATTTCCGAATGTTGAACCACCCTTGCACCCCCGGGATGAATCCCTCTTGTTCATGATGTATGATCTTTTTGATGAGTTGTTAAATTCTATTTGCTAGTATTTTGTTCAGAATCTTCGCATCAGTGTTCATCAGGGATATCGGCCTGTAGTTTTTTTTGTGTGTGGTGTCTTTGTTTTCTTTTGGTATTAGAGAGATATGGGCTTTATAGAAACTGTCCAGGAGAGTTTCTGCATTTTTCAATTTCCTGGAAAAGCTTGAGAAGGACTGACAATAGGTCCTCTTTAATTGTTCAGAAAAATTTGCTAGTGAATCCATCTGGACCTGGGCTTTTGTTTTTGGGATACAGAAGTTTCAATTTCCTTGATGTAAATAGGTCTATTCGGGTACTCTATATCTTCTTGATTCAGCCTTGGGATATAATAGGAATGCAGGAATTTGTCCATTTCTTCTAGGTTCTGTTGTTTGGTGGCATATAGATTTTCAAAGTAGTCTCTGATGATCTTTTGAATTTCTTTGGTTTCTGTTGTTAATTCCCCATTCTTATTTCTGATTCAATTTATTAGGGTTCTCTCTCTGTTTCTTTGTGAGTGTTGCTCTTGGTTTATATATCTTATTTATTTTCTTGAAGAACCAGCTGTTGGTTTCATTGATCTTTTGTACTGTTTCTTTGATTTCCATGTCGTTGATTTCTGCTCTAAGTTTTATGATATCTTTCCTTCTGCCTGATTTGGGCTCCTTCTGTTTATCCTTTTCTAAGACCTTGAGCCGTGAAGTCAAGTTGTTTATGTGCATTCTTTCTTCTGTCCTGAAAAATGCTTGCAGACCTATAAATTTTTCCCATAATACGGCTTTAGCTGCATCCCACGAGTTTTGGTACCTTGTGCCTTCATTCTCATTTGTTTCCAGGTTTCTTTTTATTTCATCCTTGACTTCTTTCCTGACCCACTTGTTTTTGACCATTGAGTTCTTTAATTTCCAGGTGTTTGATTTGGTTCTCCATGTCTGTGTGTGATTCACTTCTATTTTCAGTGCATCGTGGTCTGAAAAGATTGTTGATACTATTTCTATCTTCTGGATTCTATTGAGGTATGTTTTGTGGCCTAGCACATGGTCTATTTTGGAGAATATTTCCTGCGCACTGGAGAAGAATGTGTATTCTTTCTTTTTGGGGTGTAAGCCCTATATAGTTCTACAAGCCCTTTCTCTTCTATTTCCTCTTTCAAAGCCAATGTTTCCTTGCTGAGTTTTGTTCTTGTTGATCTATCCAGAGGTGATAAGGCGATGTTGAAGTCTCCAGCTACTATTGTGTTGCTAGCAATGTCCTCCTTAAAATCTGTTAGCAGTTGTTTTATATATTTGGCTGTCCCCTCATTAGGTGCTTATACATTTAAGAATCTGATTTCTTCCTGTTGTACGTATCCCATGATGAAGATAAAATAGCCTTCATTGGCCCTTATAATCTTTTTCAACCTGAAATTAATGTTGTCGGATACAAATATGGTTACCCCAGCTTTTTTTGAGGGAGCTGTTTGCTTGCAGGATTGTTTTCCATCCTTTCACTGTGTTTGCTTTGACTGTTGAGATGAGTTTTTTGTAGGCAGAAGAATGTTGGGTTCTGTCTCTGAATCCATTTTGCCACTCTGTGTCTCTTAATTGGTGAATTAGACAGTTGTTGTTGAGAGAGATTATTGTTATGGGGTTTTGTTTCATCTTTCTCTAAGGGTCTATTGTGCTTGTAGGGTTTCTTGTCTTATAGTAGCCCCTTTAGCTCTCCTTTTAGGTTTGGTTTTGAGTCTATGAAGTTCCTGAGCTGCTGTTTATCTAGAAAATAGTGTACCGTTCCTTCAATTTTTAGTGAGAGTTTAGCCGGATAGAGTTTTCTTGGTGAAGCATTCAGTGATTTTTTTCACTAGATCCTGCCATTGCCTTTGAGCTTGCAGGGTTTCCTCTGATAGGTCTGCTGTCAATCTTAAGGGTGTTCCTTTGTATATAATTTCTTTCTTTGACCTTGCTGCTTACAGTATTGTGACTCTATCAGCAGCATCGATCATTCTTACTATGATATGTCTTGGAGTGTTTTTGATAAGGTCTCTTTTAGCTGGCACACTTTGGGCTCCTTGAGCCTGAATGGCTGCATTGTCAAGCTCTGGGAATTTTTCAGCAATGATTTGTTTAACTGTGGCTTTTTCATTGGAATTATTTCCCTGAGCTTCTTATACTCCAATGATTCTAATGTTGTTCCTCTTGAAATCATCTCTTAGGACTCTGATTCTCTCTAGAGCTATTTTGAGGTCCCTTGCCATTGTTTGTTGTTGCCTGTTGGCTTGGTGCAGCTGATCTTCCAGCTCACTGATTCTGTCTTTAGCTGTGGTCATTCACTGTTGAGGGCACAGACTTAGTTTTTTTATTTCATCTACAGAGTCTTTTATTCATGACGTTTCTGCTCTTATTTCTTCCCGTAATTTGTCAATTTTTTCTGTCATGTTACTGGATATCTGTCTAACTGTTTCATTGATTTCATTGAACATCTTCATAACTTCATATCTGACTTCTTTGTCAGAAAGTTCCCTTAGGTGAGTAACACCTACGGAGGCTTCTGGACTGTTTTCATCGTCCTCCCCACGTGGTGGAGATTTATGTTGTTCCTTCATGTTGGTGTGTACGTATGGGGAATAGATTTCTTGGAATGGCTAAACTACCTGCGGCTGCCTGCCTAAAATTAGGCCATGCCCACTTCTACAGAAGCCATGCCCACTTCGGAAGAGGCCATGCCACCCGGGGAACGTGGTATGTGTGTGTGGGATAAAGGCTGGGTGGGGAAGAAGACTAGCACAGCTTTGGGGAAGAAGAGGAAGAGGCAGAGGCTCAGGGCTGCTTTTGTCCCAGGCTCCAAGAGGATGCATGGTGCGCTTGCAAGGAGAAAGTCAAGTTCCAGGTTCAAATACCGGCAAATAAACTGACTTGGGTGGGGAAGAAGACCAGCACAGCATTGGGGACAAAGAGGCAAAGGCTCAGGGCTCCTTTGGTCCCAGGGCACTTGAAAGAGAAAGCCAAGTCCTGAGTTTGAATACCGGTGGATAAATTGCCCTGGGTTTATATTTACATTTGAGGTATCTTTCTGACCTGATTGGCAAGAGTAGTATAGAATTTTACTTCAATCCAAGGTAGAATAAACAAAATTTAGGTTTTTTTTTTTTGGTTCTTCATGCCTCCAAGGATTCACTTATTTTTAAGTGATCCTTTTTGAAATATTATAGTTAGAAAACAAATGATGCTTGGAGGTTGTTGTTTTAATTTCTACTCTATCCTCAACCCCAGGCTGCAGTCTAGATATCTTAGAGTCAATTTGTTTTTCTTCTCTTAAGTGTCACTAAGTTTAAATTGTTTTCTGCCCATCCAGAAGATTTCTCTCCTTTAACGTTATAGAGGGAGATGAACTACTCATTGAGCTGACAGGAGTAAGAGTAGTAGGATTAGTTTGGTTTCAAAATGATATACAGCTGCAGGGTATAAAATCAACAGAGATTCATATCCTGGAAGACTAGTTAGTCGATCACAGCTGCTGCCATTATTTTTCAGTCTACAAATCTGCAGGAAAAGCATCAAGGTCAGCTACAATAATTTTTGAATTCTCTGGTTTTGTTATCTGCACAATTGATTAGCACTGCATTACTTGCATGCTATTTTGAAGGAAAGTAGAGATAAGCAATAGTTAGGCAGAAAGATTTAAGGAGTTCAACTGATGTTAGGTGATGCCAAAGAATAATAAATGTATGTCTTATTATTTTGCCTAATTAGCCTCAAAGATATTCTGACACCTGGCCAAATATAAAATTATTTTAGAGATGTTTCATCTTCCAACTATTTTTGTTTTTCTTTGTTGGCCTTGTTTTTCTCTTCACAGTAACCCTTTACAACTCCAAAAATAATTTTAAGCTTTGATTATTTTATACTAACCCTCCTTTCTTTAATTGTAAGCCATAATATATCTGGTGAATAATTTGATTAACTGACGGTTCTACTTGCCAGTGTAGTGAAAATATAATTTTCGTCATAAGCATTTTCTAACTCTTCATAAATGTTATACAAGAGCACATGACTGAGGGAATGTGGAACTATTCTAGTGTCCTACAATATTCAGGATTCCATGAATTTTACCACACTTTATCAAAGATTGTACTGTTTTATTTAAGCATTAATCAAATTCAGACTAATAAGTTCTCCTTCATAGCATACATTTCCTCTGGAATCATAATTGAAATAGTGTTATTCTCTTTCTAATGAATTGGTATAAACGTCACACCCTAAAGGTTAATGGTAATTGCAAAATGGGTAAACCTTTAAATAATTCAAGGGTTCTGAATCAGATTATAAAATATCACAACAATTATTTCCTAACATTTCTATAGCTCTTTAAAGATTACAAAGGGCTGCAAAAGTACATGATGTTATTTAAAGTTCACCACAAACCTTGAAAATGAAAACAATGATATCTTTTTCATAGTACTATGAACTAGAACTACTGAATCCTAGTCTAATTCCTCTTCACAAATTATTCCATCACTCTCTTAGCATGGTCTCTACAGTCCTAGGAAATTTTATTTCTTCCTCTGCATTGTTTAGGAATGCCAGAAGTAAAATATATGTAATTTTGAGTAAAAATTCCTCACCAAGAACTTCTAAGATTGCTGATAACTACTACTTCAATTTTCCATTGATGATTATAAAACACCCAAAAACTTAAAGACTGGTGCTTTTTTATTTCTTATGACACTGCTATTGAGAATTCAAGCAGAATTCAGTGAAGGTCTTCTGCAGCATTTGAATTGCCAGGGGTCCTTATTTTTGCTGCATTAATTAGCAGTATGTTAGGGATGGAAGGTCCAAGGAAAAATTTCTGATACATTTGCTACTTCAGTACTTGTCCATGTGGTCCTAGCCTCTATCTTCAATGTTTTGTTTCCTGCAGTTTCTTATCATTTAATGATCTTTCCTCATTTTATCATTTTATATTATGATAGGGATGGAGCAATAGCACAGTGGGTAGTGTATTTGCCTTGCATGCAGCCAACATGGCCGATACGAGTTTGATTCCTCTGCCCCTCTCGGAGAGCTGGACAAGCTACCAAGAGTATCTTGCTCACATGGTAAAGCCTGGCAAGCTACCCGTGACGTATTCAATATCCCAAACACAGTAACAAGTCTCACAATGTTACTGGGCCTGCTCGAGCAAATCAATGAACAACAGGAAGACAGTGATAGTGACAAATATTATGATAGTTCCCAGGGAGCAAAAGAGGATGGTGCTAGACTTTTTACATTTTTGAAAGATGGGAGATCTTGCTTGGTGGCACTCATCTTTGGGATGTACACAATGGTCCTCCTTAAAATACTACTCAGATCTAATTTTGTTTTTTGCTTTTTGGGTCACACCTGGAAATGCACAGGGGTTACTCCTGGCTCATGTACTCAGAAGTTACTTCTGGCGCTGCTCAGGGGACCATATAGGATGCTTGGAATCGAACCCGGCTCGGCCATGTGCAAGGCAAACCCCTACCCACGTGCAAGGCAAACGTCCTACCCACCCATCTCTCCAGCTCCAGATCTAAAATTGTATTTTATTTATTTGTCTCACCATATATTTATGTTGGCTTAAAAGATAATACCTATTATATGAGTAGAAATTTACTTGTATTCCTCAACAAAATACACATTAATACACACTCACTACCATCAAAATACCAGTATTCCTCTCTTGCAGTCTATTGATTCTCTATTCTAACTCTACTCTTTAATTATTTAATTAATTCTTTGATTTAGCTCTGGGGACACATCCAGTAGGGACCATGACTTACTCCTAGCTCTGTGCTTAAGAATTGCTCTTGACACTGTTTTAGGGGTCAAATGTGGTGCGCTGGATTGAACCCAAGTTGTCTGCATGCAATTCAAGCACCAAACTAGCTGTACCATCTCTCTGACCGCTCCTACTTTTAAGTATTCTATTTTTCTATCTCTGATAATCTTAGTTTTGTGATCAGAGTCCAAGATACATTGGACTTGGTTTCCATTTGACTTTGGGAGAGCTACATTGTATTTTTCAGACATATAAGCATTAGATACCTATTACAGAAGAATTTTTGTATGCTGTGCATATATAGTTATACATGAACAGATGTTTTCTGACTGTGGCAGTATATATGGCAAGTACCAACTAACTATAGATAAACATTTAACATAAATCATTATAAATTGACTAAGAACCACATTGTGCAAGAGCACAATATCCTAACTTAAATTTAGGTTCTTGGAAAAGCATGTGAGCAAGAGATATTTATGTTGAGTACTTTAACTTGTGTTGAAGTCAATCATGTGAAAAGGGCTGGGGTAGAGGAGGAAAATAGTCCAGAAATCACAGCACATATGATGGCACTAAGACGTGTTACCAGCATAGAAATGTCAAGAGTGTTTGGAATATAAGGGTCCAGAGAGTACGACATACAAAAATCTAGGGAAATAGATAGGAAGCATTTCTATTCTATTGTGGACATTCCTACTTCACCTGGATAGTAAAAACACAGATCAATCTCCACAGCAAGCCTCTGTTTATACAAATATTTTCACTCCTTCTGACACTAGATCTCTTTCAATTCCTTTGTTTTATCTAGTTGTTATTTCCACAGTGCCTATAGGAATATGTTTATGTAGTAGCTGATCAATAATACACAGTCAAATGAATAAAGATAGGTCAAGAAAAATTAAAAAAAGAAAGATATTCATGCAATACGAACTAAGGTGTCTGTGTATGAGTGCTCAAAGATATTCTATCATTTCTTCTCATTAAGTTCTCATAGTCACAAACAGATTAGTCTAGATAGAAGTTAAAGAAAAAATATCAAAGAGAATCAGAAATTTGTTTTTTTTTAAACAAGTGCATTCCCCCATCCCTATAATTCCTAACGTTATTACTCTATGGCTTCTGCATGATTAAGTGAATCTATGATCTTACCAGCAAATGCAATCCACAATAGCTCTGCAAATACAGAATCTTACAAATTAATATTTTAATTAAGTTGACAAAGTCCAAATGTAAATGACTACCTCTAAAATTTTAATTATGCATACAGCACAAAGAGTTTGTTCCAAATGTAATTTTTTTCTTTTAAAAGCAAAGCCCAAAACTAAATGATAAATTCAAAGTCAAACAATTTGAACAGGCTCTAAATCACCACAGATCTTGGATATCTCTGCTTAATACAGAAAGAAAAAAATTGAAAAAGATATACTGCTTCTTGATAGAGGAAAGTAATCTCCTTGATAGTAATTTACACCAATTCACCACACATTTACCACATATTTATTATGTGTCTACTCCCATACATTGCATGTGAAAATGAAACTAAAAAATGTAGGATGCTATGGAACTCAAACTATCACAGATTGACAGGAACAACCCAAACACAAAAACAAAATGGCTAAATGACCTGGCATGAATAATATAAAAACAATTATACTGATGGAACGACACTGAAATTGACACTGTATAAAGACAAGTATAAATAACAGGATACATTAAGGCACAATGAGTAGTCACTATAACCAGGTACTGTGATATCTGTCTTCCCAGCATCTATTCCTCTCTTCTCCCTTCCATCTATAGGTATGGGTATATGCCCTAGAAAAAAATCAATCTGTACCTTATATTTTCATGGATCAGTGATTAAAATGACTTTCAACACATAGAACTGAAATAGAAACATATTCAATCATGTAGGAATATAAGTGGAGATGAAAGAGAAGGGAAGGGGAAGGAAGAAAAGGTGAAGGGAGGGAGAGGAGGGAAAGAAAAAGGTGGGATGGGAAAGTAAAGGAAGGGAGTGGGAGGGAAAGGAAGGGAAGGATGGGAGAAAAAAGGCAAGGAAGGGGAAGGAAGACAGGAGATGGAAGGGAAGGAAAGGGGAGGGGGGAGGAAAGGAGAGGATGGAAAGGGAGGGGAAGAGAAGAAAATGGAGAGAGCAGAAGGCAGAAGGAGGGAAGAAATGGAGGAGAGGGGAGGGAAAGGAACAAGGAACAAGAAGGGAAGGGTAGGAAAGTGAGAGGGAAGGAAAGAGGATTGTAGGAGAGTAAGGGGAAGAAAGCAGAAGGAAAAGAGGAGAGAGAATGGAAGGAAAGAGAAGAGTGGGAGGGGAGGAAATGAAAGGGAAGGGAGTGTGAGGGAGGAGAGGGGATGGGAGAGGATATCAGGGCAGGGAAAGGGAGGAAGGGAAGGAAGGAAGGAAGGAAGGAAGGAAGGAAGGAAGGAAGGAAGGAAGGAAGGAAGGAAGGAAGTTAAATTACTGGTTATACAATAAAGAACACATATACTCTCCCTTTCAGTGTATTTATACAGACCCTAAAAATTATAACAGTTTATATATCATTACAATTCCTTAAAATAAATTGTACTTTGTGATTAATAGATTGCTATTTGAAAGCAGAGTTAACATCATAGTTAACTGTGTATTGTCAAAGTCTACTGTTTCTAGTCAGGAAATCATCAATTTTCTTAACATGCCAGAAGTAAGGAGGCAATGGATGTCATTAAACTGTGTTCACTTTGATTAAAAAGTCACAACATACCCAATCAACATAAAATTAAAAATATAATGCAAAAACAATTGTTTTCATACAATAAGAGATAACATACTCTAAGCCATTTCTTAATGATATATCAGATAAACCAGCATGTTTCTATTGGGAGAATAAATAACTATTAATTAATAGTTATTAAAAATTAATATTCTCCTTACTTTTTATTGTCACAATTATTTTTTATTATTCTTTCGAGAGGCAAAAATCAACTTAATAGTCAACTACATGACGCTGGTGTGATGGTCTCTATAAACAAACAGGGGTTCACAGAGCCTAGAAGATATAAAAACATATTTTTAAATACTTTCTAAAAAGTCATAGTTAAGTACTCTCTATAAATGGTTTAGGAAATCATTCAAATGCCACATTTGTCACACAATATTTTTAAATTAATGTATCACTTCACAGGTTACAAAGAACTATAGATATTAATTATGCTCACCACAAGGTCATGCCTCTAGTCACAGTTTCTGTGGATGAGAAATACTCTGGGAGAATATAAACTCATTCGGTGCCAGTGATTCTCAACCAGGGGACATGTGGCTTTTTATGGGCCCACAGTTTATTCCAAGGAGGCCATAAGTTAAAACTATATAAATAGGGGGCGCACAGCACAAGATTATGAGATGTGCTTGTCGAATAGAGGGGCCATGCTATAGAAAGAGTCAGAAGGGGGACATATAACAGTTTGGAGAACACTGCTTAAGACAAGTAAGAATAATCATCTGTGCCCCTGAATTGGAATCAATTAAAATAACTGAACTGGTCGACGTTCATTATTATAATGGACACTTGACTCGAGTACTTCTAATTTATAAACTTGAACAAACTCAGCACCCTGTCAGCCGAACGGCAAGCTAAAGCTCAGTGCATACAAAGATATGCCCCAAAACAAATGGCAAAGTTTCTCTCTAGGAGTGAGACAACCAAATATAAACTCAGAATGAAACATAAATAAACCAAGTGGGAGCACGCCCATGATGAACAGAATGGTTAGGGGAGAGGAACATACTGAAAAGTAATTGATATCACAAGAATATAGATACATTCAACCTGGATGACACTGAAGCAGGTGGTAATTTGATCAATGCAATTCAAGTTTCCCTTGCCATACTTTGTTAATATGTTTCCATTGTTTACATTTTAATTGACAGATATCACAATGTTAGAAGCAAGAGACATCAAATTAATTCACATATGGTCGAGACTTTAAGAAAGTCTGCACAGAAAGAAAGTGCAAATGTATACACGTATAATTATAGTTACCATGGTAAAAGAGTCACTGAAAATTATGTATGACATAGAGATAGAAACTCCCTCTACAACCAAAGAGAGTCAAGAAAGGACATATTGGGGCTGGAGCAAGAGCACAGTGGGTAGGGAGCTTAACTTGTATGCAACGGATCTGGATTAATTCCCTGTACCCCGTTATTCCCTGGAGTTGCAGAGCCAGGCGTAAGCTCTGAACATAAGCAGTTTTGGCCAAAATGAAAAGAGCAAATGAAAGGAGTTTAGAGAGTGCTCTGTTTGGGCTAGTTCTTCAAGCTGACTCTTGCAGAGTTCTCTAGAGTACTACCATAATTATCAGGAATATTGGATATATCTTGTGTTGCAAAATTTATTTTTTGGGGGGCCATACATTGAGGTTTTACAGAATTTTCTCCTGACTCTGTGCTCAAGGATCATTTCTGGGTGTTACTTAGGAAACCAGATTCAGTGCTAAAGATTGAACCTGAGTCAATCACGTGCAAAGCAATCGCCTTAATCTCTGTATTAACTTCCAGGTTCCACTTTTTTAAAACCAAATATCTTAACTGCACTCATTTTTAACATAAGGGCAGCTCAGAGCTGATACTGCTGTTCAATCACATGGGAGGTCTCAGAGGTGTTGATTAGCTACAACAAGTCCATATGATCGAAAGGAGTCAAAAATAGTGAATTCTAATTTTGGTTCAAAGAATGGTTGATTAAAGAGGAACATGAGGTACAGAAGCTAAATGACTGGGGAATGCAATAGGCTGTTGCTATGGCAAAAAATATCTTAATTGAGATAGAAAGGTGCTACCTTTGAAAATACAAGTGAAATATAGCAAAAGAATTAAATAGCAATCATTGGAGAAGATCTAATGTTTGGAAAGGGGTAAGAAATAAGGTTGGTGTGTTGTTCTGCTGGAAGCTGCATGGTATTTTGTTAAATTCTGTGGTGTTTTGCTAGTCAGGGAGCCTGTTGGTTCACAGAGGTATACCGGATATTAATATTATCCCTCCAAATATATTGTACCATATGTCTTGGCAGTCTTGAAAAGTCAGGATTTGGCAGTTTGAAATAGAATAATAGTCTGCCCTTTTATGGGTGAGTAAAATAGAGAAGAGGTACTTTAAAAAGAAAGGATAGAATGGGCTTGCAAGAATTTGAAGTGCTTTTCTGATATAAAAGTTTAATAAATCTGTAATTTGAAGAAGAAAATACTTTTAATATTTTGGGATGGTGGGAGACATTATGCAAGATCAAGGTAGAACAAAAGTAGATCATAAAGCTTATAAAGAAAGTACTAATATTGCAGATGGTATATAAAAACTGACTAGTATGTTAAATGGTAAATTATGGAGAAGAGATGGATCAAGGGAAGATTTTAATGAAACAAATATTTACATAAATATTTAAGTTAATCTAGATATGAAAATGAAAAGACATAGTAAAGATGACAGAGACAACCTCTCACTGTCCACTAGAAGAGAAAAGAGAAAAATACTTGTGTAGGATATTGATGAGAGAAAGAGTCATCATAGAGGAAAATGTTTATCATACAAGTGGTAATGGTGGTGAGATTAGATATCAAAATTTGGAGAAAACTGAAATAAAATGCCCTGATATTTCTTCTTATTGGGAGGAAAAAAAATGCCCCCTCTTACTGACTTTGCTCAATTACTAGCTAACTAGAAACTAGAAGGAATGATCAGGAATATCACTCCAGATGTATGAGACTCCTGGAGCACAGAACTAAGGGTTCAATTAGCCAATACATGTCTTTCGGACACAAGTACAATTTATCTCCTACTGTCAATAGTATATCAGTAACTGACTCATCCATTAATCTTCTGTAAAATTGGTTATCAAGCATCATTCTTCAAGAGTGTGGTCACCTCTTGGTACTGCTTTCAGACTAATGTCATGTTTTTTAGGAGAGATCCACCATATCAATAAATAGCTATATCTCATTAAGATGTAAAATTTAAAAATGTAAATTATTACTCATATATATACATATATAAACACATATATAAGGAACACCTGAAGATAATGAAGTAATTGGTAAGATACTGATACTAGTATGAGGATTTTAATATCCATAAGCTAATTAAGAAAGGAATATTAGAAAAGTACAGTTAAATTGATACAAAAAATTAAATGTCTAGAAAATAATAAACTGCAAAATTTGAGGTTTTGCCTTCCACAGGACAAATTTATTTGTAACATAGGTTATCTGCTACAAGATAAAACTATAAGTCATTACAAAAAGGTATAATCTTTTCTTGAACTTAAGCAGAGTTGTAAAAATTAGAGTTATGAGAGATTTAAACACGGTAGCCCACTCATTGTGCTTGAAAGAACACCCAATTTTTTTTGTCCATTTACAAGTTCCAGATAATTTTTCTTAAGACTTATTTAAGAATTCACCAAATTTTCAGATTTCTCTAAATTTAGATATTTTTCTGGGACAACGAAATTATTATATTCATAGGTGAACTCTGAATGATGTGAGTTCCTCTAGAAAAAAAACAAAAAGAAAGAGAGTGTTGTGTGTGAGAGAGATTAATCATATTTCACATCTAATAATGGGGAGGGGGTCTCCTAACTATTCCTTTGGAGACTTAGGGGGCACACTCAGCATTCTTGACCAAGTGGGATAACAGTTCAATGCAAGGACCCAAGAATGTGGTACGTCTTTGACTGAAAATTACCCAGCCACCCGGAGGTGCTATTGGAGGACCTTCAGGCTCTATCTGGTAGTTCTGAGAGTCTATATGTTGCTGGGGATTAAATCAGAGTCCACCCATGCAATATAATTGCTTTAATCTCTGTATTATCTCTGCCCCCAAAGATTATTTTCTATTTACCTTATTATTGTCTTTTTTGGTGTGTGTGTTAGGGGCACACCAGGTGGTGCTTAGAGCATACTGCTGGCTCTGTGCTTAGGAATCCTTTCTGGCAGTGCTCAAGGGACCCTCTGTGGTGCTGGAAATCAAGCTCAGGTCAGCTATGCACAAGGCGAACACTTTACCCTTTGTACTATCTTTATAGCCATTAAAAATCCATTTTCTCTTAAAAGCTCTAGCTTTTGTAAGGATTATAAATATTTTTAAATTTTCCATAGGCAAAGTTCTTCATCAAGTTAGTCCTTCAACTTTGGCAACAGAGAATGTCAATGAACTTACAGCTGTTCATCGTCAATAGTTGCATTAATAGTAAAGATGCTACCTTGAGTATCCCCATAGTCTCTTTAACTTACAAATTAAATACTGTATTTTGCTTTCCTCTATTTCACTTCCTACTTATTTTGCCCCGTTAGACCTAGAGTTTCTGTTAGAAGGCAACTTGTTAATTTTTAATTTAAGTACACACAAAGTAGAAATCATTCTGTATTTATTATATAATGCCATCTGTGCTCAAAGTAGATACTGTTTTTACTTATTTGAGTCAAATCTAGCATGGTTAGGATAAAAGGACATATCCTGAGTTTGTTGTACTATTGCCTAAAGTAATTCTGTATCACCTTTATAACCACTAAGTCTTCACCAAGAAAGTCAATTATGGCTAAGTATTATTTTTAATTGCATAAAAGCTAGCTCAAATTAACTATATTCCAGGTAAAAGACTCTAGTTGCTGAATCACAATAATGGGACCTCAGTAAGTTAGTCAAAGAAATTCCTATTACTGCTTGCCAAGAAACACCCATTATAGCTAGTAGAGTTCAAATCATAAAACTATCTTCTAAACACACCACAGTGGTTTTTAACTATATCCCTTGTACCTCATGGGAGATCATTTCTCTGTGGAAAGGAGATTCAGACAGACTGTGTCTGGACCCTAGGAACTAGAAATCTTCTTGGAAGTCATTGATAATTACAATGGACTGGGATAACTTTTATCATTGAACAAAAAAGTTCTATTTTTAAAGTATAAAAGTTTTAACTTTTTAAAAAAACCCTCTCTTTATAAAGAGTTTTATTGTTGCACATTGATGTGTCTTAAATTTTTCTCCCCTTTAATATAATATTATTTTGATGGCTATATTTGGTGAATCTAAATCAAATTTTACTGCATATTTTCTGACCTCTACCACCCTGATGTGATAGCACAGCGGTAGGGCGTTCGCCTTACAAGCGGCCAACATGGCCGACCCGAGTTTGATTCCTCCGCCCCTCTCGAAGAGCCGGGCAAGCTACCGAGAGTATCTTGCCCGCACAGCAGACCCTGGCAAGCTACCCATGACATACTTGATATGCCAAACACAGTAACAACAAGTCTCATGATGGAGACGATACTGGGCCCGCTCGAGCAAATCGATGACAACAGGAGGACCGTGACCGTGACCGTGACCTGATTCTATGGAATACATTTTAGCCTCCTCATCAAATCCTTCATAAAACTGAGAAAGAAATACCAGGCACACAGAGAAGAAAGGTTGCGGGGGGCTCCACAGCTCCCCGGAGAATGCTCCAGGTTCCGAAGAGAGCCGAGGTCACGGGGAAGTCCTAGATGGGGTAGGTGCTGCATCCCGCCTCCTCCAGAGGGAACCCCGGTGACCATGAGCCTCTACAAACATAGCTCAGTTATGCAGGAACCAGGACTCTTACTCCAAACTGCTGGGACATCTCCTTATATATAAAGTGATCAATGGAAAGTAAATTATCCAACGTTTCTCCCTGAAAATCAGGCTTAACTCTTTTACAAACCACAACGCCCAATAGGAAAGAGAGAACTAAAGGGAATGCCCTGCCACAGAGGCAGGGTGGGATGGGGGGATGGGGGGTGGGAGGGTTACTGGGATCCATGGTGGTGGGAAATGGTTACTGGTGGAGGGATGGGTATTCTAAATAAATAAATAAATGAATTTAACAAATAAACAAATAAATTAAAAGAAATACCAGGCAGATGAAGTCTCCAGTTGCATGAGGGCTTTGGAATGAATTCAGAAATGCTGTTATTGCTACCTAGGCCAGGAGGGAGTCCTGCCTGTGAGGAGGGGAGCACTGCCCCGACCAGCAAAAGTCCCTGAGAACTAAGCAAAAAAGGCTAGGCAGGCGAGGTGAGGGCATGGTGCATCAGGGTCTCTGGAGCAAACTCATCACATCATTGAAGTCATAACTTAGGAATTCCTAAGTCATTACGTAGGGGTGCTTCACTTTGATAACAGATGTATCTGTTTGTTTTTATTGGGACTTCTGGCTCTGTGCTCAGAGATCATTGCTGGCAGGGTGTAGGGAACCATAAGGGGTGTTTGAGATCAAAAGCAGGTTGGCAGTGTTGCAAGGACCCCACTAGCAGTACTATCTTTACAGTCCCTGGTTTCCAATTATCAACTAATCAATTTCATAATCAAGTACTAATTTCCTGGCACAATTTTTTTAGCAGCACATTATTTAAATATATGGAATTCAGTGTTTGGCATCTTTTTCTGATAGACCTTAGTCCTTTAACGCTCCCAACTATGATGACTAGCATGTTACATGACTCAGGACACATTCAGTGTTTGTGAATTTGCCTGTTCTCTACAAAATGTCTAACTTCAAAATCAATTTTACTGACAGTTGAATCGATAGTCATTTACTATCAGTCATAAAGTGGCAACAAAATTAAGTCATACTATACATTACCCATACATTACCAGTTAAGGATGAACAGAGAAAAACTGCCCATTTGTTTTGGCTTCTTAAACAATGCTGATGGTCCAACCCATGGAGACTAGATCAGAGCTGATGGAACCAGACAGTCTGGCTTCTGGTCACTAGAAATGGGATTGAGTCACCACTCTGGCATGTGATGGTGGGGTGTCTCCGATGAGCCAGCCAACACTTTTGAACCTTACATTTCTCATTTGAACAGTTAAAAAGTAATAATCTGCCTAGGTGAGATGTTCCTAAGATTGCTATTATAATTGAAGTAAGATATCCTTGTTTTGGTCTATCCAATCTCTTCCTTAGGATCCATAGTTTAATACTAAATGAAGTGCCATGTTGACAGTTACTTTGAAGTGCGTAACTAATATAAATAATAAAAAAAACTGCTGGATTTATCTACATTAAATCTAATCAAAACTAGTATTATTTTTAAATTGACTATTTTTAACTTGGAGAAGAGTTTCATCTTAGAGCAACAGGGATGAGAAAAGTCAGTATTTAGACTATTTTTAACTTGGAGAGGAGTTTCATCTTAGAGCAACAGGGACAAGAAAAGTCAGTATTTTATGACACTAAATATATTGATGAAGTGGTTAGATAAAATAATATTAATGTATAAAATTAACACTCCATATATACACCGATATTGTCTTCTAAAATGTATCTAGTCAGTAATTATCAAGTTAGTTCAAAAAACATCAGTAGCTTCTAAGGAGTAGAGACATTTCTCGAGTGAAAGAAGCCAGTCCTTTACACCCTGAAATCTACCCAGTAATTCTACAAATTTAGATGGTAAACAATAAGAAGCTTTTAGATTTAGTCATTTGAACACTGAAAACAAATAGCAAAGGTAAAAACAAACAAAAAAAAATTAACGTGTCTCTTGTCCATCAAGACCACAGAAGGAAGAGAGAGATGATAGCAGTGTGGAGTGGCTGGGATCTCCAGTTGCTGAGAAACTGTAGCTCACAAGCTTTATAGTTTGTGAAGCTGTTCTATAAGAATTAGGTCAAAGAAAAAATCTTCATATATCAACAGAACCCTGGAGAGGATGAAAGGCCTAGGAGACCATCTCTAAGTAATAGGAAAGTAAGAAAGAGCCTCAACTTCTTTCAAGAATCCAGTTCTCTTGAAAGACATGCAGAAGAGATCAACTGCCCTTAAGCCTACCTTACACCATCCATCAGAGTAGTGCAAGATATCAGGGCATGGTGTTGAACAATGAAATTAAGTCTCAGACCAAATCTTAGCAAAGATACGAATATTAACTAGTAATTCAAAAAAGCTTTTATGTATCTACTTTTATTTGGTCAAAGCCAAGACAGACTTTGCCTATTTGACTCCAAAGTTTCTCACTGAAGTAATAAAATGAAATATTCATGGGAATGCCAGACTTTGGATGTTCCACAGAGAGATACTTCCATTAAGGTAAAATATCAAAAAGTGAACAGAACTCCTCATCTTAGATACTGTTATAAAGCTTTGGGAAACTAGACTTGCTTTATTTAGAATTCTTTTGCATCATTTTTATTGACAGTGGGTCCATTTGAATTGTAAATACTAATAAGCCACTGGCAACTGAAGATTCAATTTAACTGTATCAAACCTTTCCCTCACAGTTTATTTTGTGTGGGAGAGGGGCCATACCCTGAGGGTACAGAATCAGTTTAACTGCATCACACCATCCCCAAGGTCTCTACATCAGTTTCCTTTTAGGGGACCACACCCCAAGGTGTTCAGGGTTTATTTGTGGCTCTGCTCTCAGGGATCAACTCCTGGCAAAGCTTGGGGGGATCATTTGGGGTATCAAGGTTCAAAATGGGTTGGCCAAGGCAATCATCTTAAACCCAATGTACTATCTCTTCTGTCCTACACATTTTTACTTGAATATGCTAACAGAAAACCATAATAATAGACAATGTGTAAATAAAGATCTCATTTACCAAATCAGTCTTAAAAAAATGAACAAATTACCCATGAACATAATTTGAAAAAGTGGACAAGTCTTAAGTAAAGAAACATATTCAGGTGAAGTTGAAGGACTTAAAAGGAGTCTTGAAAAAAATTTATAATGATTTATTTTGAAGTTAATTTACTGTTATCAACACATGACTTATTGATTTTTATGTGTTTTAACATTTCAAAAATCATCAAACCAGAATTTCTTTTCCTTTGAAGGTAAACTATGTCTTTTTTTTATTAAAAGTAATAAATTAACACATCAAATGGATAGTCTTAAATTTAGGAGTGGTACCAAAGATCAGAAATAAAGCAAAGGAAATAGGAATTTTGTATATAATAAAATTGATAATTGAATTTTTAATGTTACAGATTGAAAAATAGATGAATAAATGGAGTAAATGGTTAACCAAGTAGAAATGCCTTTTCTTAGTATATAAAAAAACAAATTCTGTACACATTGAAGATTCAAATGTGAAAAATAAAACCTAAAATGCAACAAGAAATTGGGAAAACTTGCTTTATGTTGGAATGGGAAAGTTCATTATAATTATGGAGAAAAAGAAAAGTAAAAGAAAATATTATGATTTTAATTATATAATTTTTAAAATTCAGATAGAGCATTACAAAAGTAAGAAATATAATAAAAAGCATAATTTGAATAACAGGAGATACATTTATTTTCTTTTATTTTCATGGCTATGTCATACTGTAGTACTGCACTGTAGCTCTGTCCTCCTGTTGTTCATTTATTTGCTCAAGTGGGCACCAGTAACATCTCAAACGAAATTGTGAGACTTTCTGTTTCTGTTTTTGGCATATCAAATATGTCATGGGTAGCTTGCAATGCTTTGCTATGTGGGCAAGATACTCTTGGTAGCTTGCCAGGCTCTCTGAGAGGGCGGAGGAATGGAACCCGGATTGGCCACGTGCAAGACCCATGCCCTGCCTGCTGTGTTATCACTCCAGCCCTTTTATTTATGCTTTAAGAAAAAGTGCCAATTTTATTTATTTTATTTATGTTATTTTATTTTATGGGCTGGAGTGATATCACAACAGGTAGAGCTCTTGCCTTGGACACTGTCAACCTGGGTTCAATTCAATTCCTCCACCCATCTCAGAGAGCCTGACAAGCTACTGAGAGTATACTGCCTGCAAGGCAGCACCTCGTAAGCTCCCCGTGGAGTATCCAATATGCCAAAAGCACTCACAACAAGTCTCACAATAGGGACATTACTGGTGCCTGCTTGAGCAAATCAATGAACAATGGGATGACTGTGCTTTTTCATTTCATGTTTATGATATTGTTCACAATAATTAATGGCTTTTAATATTCAACACCAATCTGACTACCGCTACAGCTTCCCACTACCACAATTTGGATGTTTCCATCCCGAACCCCAAACCCTGTCCCCAAAGCAGAACCAAAATAATTAATTGTAGTTCTTGCATTGATTTTCTTGACACTTAACATCTTCCATAAGACAGTAATCATAAATAACAGCAACACAAGTTAAAATGAGAAAATTATCTATATAGGATAATTTTTATTTGTGCAGAATATACAAAGAAATGTGAATATCAATGAATCTTAAGCATCTATAAATGTTTCCAAACTCAAATTCAATTTGTGGTAAGATAAATTAAAATTACAATCAAATGATTTTACTTCTATTAGCAAATATTAAAAAGTTTGTAAATGTATTATGCAGGTAAGGGTATGGTGAATATGCACCCATTTTTTTCTTGGAATACGGAAACGTTTTTGGCAATATCTATGGAAATTTTATGCAGAAACAGCAATTCCACTTCTAGGAATTTATTCTAAGGACGTGCTTGCATAAATATGCACATAAATTTATTGCAGCATTGTCTGTAATAGCACAACACAGACTACATACTAAAGATTAGGGCTGAGTAAGAGATGGTATTTCTATATAATAGAAAAGCTTGCTATAAAAAAGAATGAGGGAGATCATTATCTATACATATAGAACAACCTTCAGAAAGTACACCAAATGACAAAAGCAAAGTACAAAGAAATGTACTGTGTATTTGTCACAAAGGGAAAAATAAAGTACACACAAATACCTACTTGTCTACGTGTAGTATCTGAATCTGCAGAAGAGCATGCATACTGGACTCTAGTGGTGGCTCCTGGAGAAGGAAACGTAGGAAGGAAACGTTGGAAGAAACGCTTGAGAGGACATATGATGATATAGCTATCAGTGATGATATAAGCATAGACAGAAATATGATCTAGATATACCCTGAAATCTAGATATGAACATAGAGATCAGCATAGGTATTGAGACAGTAAGAAATAGAGGCATAGATACAAATTTAGGTATATATATATTCATATAGAGATATAGAGATGCAAACATATAGCTATAGTTTAAATCTTTTTTTGTGTAGTTTTTGCTGTAATATAAATGCAATCAGTAAGAAGATTTATTTCAGAGATATCCAAATAATTTTTGAAGATTTGTTAGACTTTCGTAATGGAAACAAGGTGCCAGGGGTGTTGGATTATGGCTCTAAATGTTTTATGCTTAACATTGGTTTGTCCTTTTTCGCTTGCCACAGGAACTTAGGTTTATTGGGTTACACTCCTCACAGTGCTCTCGAGTCACTCCCATTCCTCTGTGCTTATCTGTAACTTTTCTCTGCCCTCTTCCCAAACTGGTCTATCACCTTTTCCCCCTAATGAGACTCTGTTAACTTGTAAGGTCAGACTCTCCTAAGGTCACTGAACTTGTAAATTAAATATTGCCTTTCTCCCCTCTTTATGTCTTTTGAATAGTTTACTTTAAAGCAATGCCCTTTTTGTATAGACATAGGAAGACAGTTAATATTATCCTTTTGTAACCTGGTTTTAATTGACTCCAAATAATATTCATTCCTTGACATATGCTTTCTCAATTTAAGCCTCAGTTGCCCTTAGTTCCTAGCACTACAAAAGCAGGGTCCTGACAAGGAATTGAATGGACCCAGGGCAAGCTGTGAGCTACCCTGGCATCAAAATGGGCCAGGCCAAAGCACCACAATAGTTAAAAATAAGTTAAGAGCATGGTCATGGACAAATTCTGTCATGATCTAAAAAGTACCGGACACAGCTAGGGTTAGGAAAGACTAATCTGGTATGAGATCTGTAGTCTGAGATGTATAGCAAGATGGACCCAGGAGAGCAATCCTATAAGCTTAATGTATCTTTTACTGTGTCCATACAAAACGACTACTATTATGAATAGTAGTATATATATGTATATATAGTATATATGTATATAGAGAGTGTATATATTTATACATATATACTAGTATATACTCTCTCTCTCTCTCTCTCTCTATATATATATATATATATATATATATATATATATTATGTTTGTTGGACTAAGGAAAGGAGAGATATACCCATAAATGGAATTTCACTCTTGGAAGGGTCATCTTACTGAATGATAATTTGTCCTAAGAAGAAGCTTCCCCTAAGGGAAGGACTTTACCTCTGTTGATTATGTGACCACACCTAAGTGTAAGACCCAACCCCTCATGCTTTGGGATTTAACTAAGGCTGTAGAGTGGGCTGGGTGTTCCAGAAGGAGAATGAAGTAGAAAGGGGAGGCAGAAGCAGGAAGAAGTATGAAGGAGCAGGATCCAAGAGGAGGATGAGGGGGATCGAGGGAGGAAGAAACAGTAGGAGAATCAGGAGAAAGGAGATGAGATTGGAATAAACTGCAATTGACACGAACCAGCCTGGACCTCATTTCCTCCTTCTTTCACCCATTGCCATCATCCACCATGGGGTGGGGGAAGAGATGCTAGATCACTGAATGCAGGCAGAGAGAGAGAGAGAGAGAGAGAGAGAGAGAGAGAGTTGCGGCAGAACTTTCATATTTTGTTTTTTGAATACACATAGGGGAAAGAACTACATTTGAAATTGAGAGAAACAAGGTGTTTAGCAAAGTAACTACCAATCAGGAGTAGAGCCAGAATACTGAGCAAAAAGAGAAAGTTTAAGAGCTAAATCAAGTAATACCAACTGTCTGCTCCAGCATCAGCCAGTCTTATTTTTGGCAACATATATGGCTCTCTTCAGAGTGTGACTCAGCCTTCTTGGCAATTTGAAAATTATCTTAATAATCCCCTTAAAATTTAAGCACTAAAATCAATCGTGTTTACTGTATCTGATTAATCCATTTCCACTCACCATCTACTAGCACAGATGTTTTAAAACTAATTTTAGCATTAAACCTTTCTCAAAAAAACAAATACTATATGGCATCTCGATATCTAGCTACATATATATATATATATATATATATATATATATAAAAGAAACAATTTTGCTTGAGTAAGGGAATAACAGTGCAGGTAATCAATATATTTGTTCAAACATCCTTGTCCAAATACCCTTCATAGCAGCCCACAGATATTTATCTCATTATATTCAGCTTAAAATCTACCATATGCAGTGTAATTAAGAAAAGTGAAATATATCAATAGATAATGTTGTCACTGTCACTGTCCTCCCGTTGTTCATCAATTTGCTCGAGTGGGCCCAATAACATCTTTTCTGTGACACTTGTTTCTGTGTTTGACATATCGAACATGCCACGGGGAGCTTGCCAGGCTTTGCCATGTGGGCAAGATACTCTCAGTAGCTTGCCAGGCTCTCCAAGAGAGGCAAAGGAATAGAAGTCGGGTCAGCCATGTTGGCTGCGTGCGAGGCAAATAGCCTACCTGCTGTGCTATTGCTCCAGCCCAGATAATGTTGATATTGGTAGAATAAGATAACTTCTAGAAAATTTCTTTCAAAGGTAACTAGTGGGTCCATGAATATTTTTAGTTTTGCTGGTGGTGCAGAGACCAATAAGACCAAGTTGCTAAGCTCTAGAGGTTTTTCTTGAAACTATTTCTATTCTGAAGTGCCTAATTTGCATACCCAGGAATATGTGCTCTGACTTAACATTGAAAACTGGAGAATTATGTTGTCTCACCCAAAAAACTCTAGCAGAAATGGTTTGCTCTCTCCACTCCCACCCCATATTATTTACATCAAGAGTTCACTTGTCACATATTCCTCATATTCTTCCCTTCAATATTAACAAACAATTAACTTAAACATGGGCTGGAATAATAGCACAGCGGGTAGGGCATTTACCTTGCACACAGCCAACATGGTCGACCTGAGTTCGATTCCTCCGGCCCTCTCAGAGAGTCCAGCAAGCTACCGAGAGTATCTCACCGCCCCCCCGCGCCCCAAAGTCTGGTAAGCCATCTGTGATGTATTCGTTATGCCAAACACAGTAATAAGTGTCACAATGAGACATTACTGGGACTGCTCGAGCAAATCTATGAACAACAGGAGGACAGTGACAGTGAACTTAAACATTAGATTTCCAGGCTCTCTCTAAATATCTGCTCTGATACCCAACCTGTGTTTATGTGTGTGTTTTTATATACGTGCATAAATTCATACACAATGTCTTCCTAGTTATTAGTATCACAAATTATGCTAATACTCCTAAATAATATACCCATTCCATTCCTGTGTCAGAAGTTTAATTACAATGTGAGCTCCCTTGGTTAGATATTGGGGTAGAGGAGGCTCAAGAAACTCCCATTTTCTACTACACTGGAAAATTGGAGCATGTTATTTGAACTTCAGAAACCAATCTCAAAAAAAGAGGAATATACAAGTTCTTACTTATTAGTGTTTCTATGAATGTAATGTAAATTTATATAGTAAGAACATTTACATACAAAAACTGTTCATTAACATATCAACTTGATGCTGATTAAAGAATGTCAACTAAGTTAGGAAACATAAAACATTATGTTTTTCAACAGTAAGCAGATACTGGTATCATTTATTGTTTGGCTGACACAATGAAAATGAGAGGAAAAAATCAAATATATAAGGGTCATCAACATAAAATCTCTTAGTTATTTGTATTTTTAGGGAGTCATACATACTTCACTGCCAGTTTAACAGCTACTTTGTTATATCACACATGTCATTTAATTATTTGGTGTATTTTTTAGTTTCTTACTTTTTTTCCTGTATTTTTTTGGGGGGGTAATATCCAGAGATACTCAGGGTTACTCCTGGCTCAGGACTCAGAATTACTCCTCATGTTGCTCCGGAGATTCCCAAGACCAAACTCAGATTGGCAAAGTGTAAGGCAAACACCCAACCCATTTTATTATCACTCCGGTTTCATGTCACTTTTGCTTATCAGAAGTAACCACTGAACACACATAGTGACAGACCACATTGTATGATTAAAAGTTAAAGTTAAAGGCCCTCCCGTTGATCGTCGATTTGCTCGAGCGGGCCCAGTAACGTCTCCATTGGAGACTTTGTTGTTACTGTGTTTGGCATATCGAATACTCTGGGTAGCTTGCCGGGCTCTCCGAGAGGAGCGGAGGAATCGAACTCGGGTCGGCCATGTTGGCCGCTTGTAAGGCGAACGCCCTACACTGATGTTTTTCCAAGACAGCCTTGATTTTCAATGTGCCTTCCTACCTTTGACCTTTTTTTGTTGTTGTTTTTAAGTCAAATATTTGATCTTCCCTACAGTTATATTACCTCAAATCTATTTTATCTAAAAAAGTTTGGGCAGGAGTGAGGGGAAAGGTATAGATGAATGGAGGGCTAATCACTGCCAAGGACTATGCATTTAGAAGCATGATAGGTCATGTTCATTACCATATTCCAGCTTGAAGATTTTTAACTGACATTTCTTTTTCAGGGGGTGTCTCCCATGCAGGGCTCCGAAGATCTGTGGGCTACTTCTGACAATATTCAACCCATGTGTGTGTGCTTGGTCATTTAGATCTTGGATCTGGAATAGTGATGCTACATGTGTCCCAAGATACTGGGGGAAAATCAGTGCCATAATCTGTAGCCGTGCTCTGGGGACCATGTGATACTGCTGATTGAACTTAGGGACTACTACTTGCAAGGTAATCTGCTATGACCCTTTGAGCAACACCTTTGCCCTCCATGACTATTAGTCTTATCATATAGGACTTATTACTGGCAAATTGGTTGCGCTCTTTTTGGCCTGGTAGACACAAGAAGAGTTTCCATAAAATATTCAGAATATGTGGATTTTGGTTGAATTTATCTAAATGCTTGCTTAGTTTTGTTATAGTCATGTTTTTAAATATTTCTAGAGTTGGGTTTTCACCTTTCTAAATGAGTTATCAATACTTCACATTAAGGACTTTAGCGACAAAATTTATGAGGTTAGTTCAGGGATTTTAAAAAAGTTCACAATACATATAGATGTTCTTAGAATAATACTTAAATAATGCAACTTTTTTTCCTTTTCTGTAGTATAGTGTAATAGATAACCTAGGTAGCAGTTTTGGTGAAAATAAACTGAGGCCTGGGATGTGGCTCAAATAGCACCAGCACATGCTTTCCGTTTCTAACTCCTTATTTTTCACCCCTTACCACATGGTTCCCTCAGTGCTGTTAGGTATTGCAATCACAATAAAAAGCAAAATAAAGTAATCAATAAACATTCATCCTATTTAGCAGACTCAATTAAAAAACAAGTTATAGTGTGTGTCACATATTTACAATAGTGTTATGGTTTTGGTGTGAGTTGTTACCTAACCGTTACATCACTAACACATCCAAGGCTGTTGCACAATGCCCTTAGGTTATTACCTGACTCATTCATCATTCTCCCACCTCACCCTTCTTTCTTGGAATTTCATCTCTAGAATCCAAGGCCAAAGATTTGCCATTGTAGAGGTCTTAGATGAAATAAATACAAGAATAGGAGAAAGCCAGATTTCGTGTAGTAACCCAGAACATCTACTTTTCTTGTTATTTCAATAGCTACTTGAAGTACAAGAGCCTAAAGATAAATAATAATGATGTAAATCTAGTAGGGTATAATTGAAAAAAGTCTATTTTAGATACAAAA
Source organism: Sorex fumeus (assembly GCF_029834395.1). Lineage (NCBI taxonomy): Eukaryota > Metazoa > Chordata > Mammalia > Eulipotyphla > Soricidae > Sorex > Sorex fumeus. Next base: position 14,102,528 of record NW_026606060.1, read on the forward strand.
TTAAAATGTCAAGTATTAAGTACTTAGCAAAAGCCTAGTTTTTCTTGCACTTGAAGAATTGAGGGGATATAAAAGATGGATCTTCCTTATGTAGATTTACAGTCTGACCATACCATGACATGTAAGTGTCATTTAAAAAGAAGCTTAATAATATTATTTATTGAAAGTGAGTAAGCTGGTGACCACAGATAACTAATAAAATTCCTGTTAGCAAACAGAAATCCTCTTAAATAGAACACAACATTGTTTAAAAATTACCACAATTGTCAAAGAATGTAAGTACACAATTAAAAAAAACATAAAAACAACATTCAAAGCATGGAAACCAATAGGAAATGATGAATGGAAGGCAGGAGGAAAAAGTAGTATGATAAAGAAATAAAATGTTTGGTGGAAATACTTTATATTTTAATTTTAGTGGAGACACATGACTGAATATATTTGTTAAAAACTCACTGAATTCTAAGCCTATCTATACAAGTAAATTTTATAAAGTGGATCTCAAACAACTTAATGAATGAATTTCCATATAAGATATTTAGAAGAGTAAGAAAAACTGTGTGAAACAATTAATCAATAGAAGGATATTTATAGCTTTAAGTGCTTTAGTTTTAAAGAAGAAAACCCAAAAGCAAAAACGCAGTATTAGACAATAAAGTATACAAACAAAATCTAAAGTGCATAGTAGTGAGAAATAATCAAATATATGCTTATATTAATAAAACAACAAATATTCAGTAATTATTTCAGATTAGGAAACCAAGTTTATTTTTGGAAAAATAATTTAGTTCTCCCAGGAAATATTTCATCTTTGAACTCCATCCAATGAATGACAACTACTTTACTTACTATACATCCTAATATCTACGCACTAGCAATAGACTAACCTACCACAAGACCTTTGTACTGCATTGATGGTAGCAATCTTGGCACTCTCTCTGTTTGTCAAGCCTTTCATATATGTTCTCTGGTTTGCTCAGAATGATTTTGATAAAATAACCATTTCAGGCACTCTTTTGTAGTACTTTCACTTGTTATCACATGCCTCTAAAAGGTTTTCCCAGCCCTTCCCCTGCCTCTATGGCAGACAATTTCACCCATACTCTCTCTACTTTTGGACATTATGGTTTGATAGAATTTTCCAGCCACTATTCTAGCCTTTCTGCCAAGGGCAGATGCTAGATAGTTTATTTTCTATTGCATATTATGAATAACATAAGAGATCTTGCGGCTGCTTTTGCGGCTGTGTGCTTCTGGAATTCTAAAATTGTAAATGGTTGGGGTACAGAGACATCTCTGTAGAGAGATAATCCATTTTGAGATTCATTTGGGAGTCTCTGGATCAAGGCTATTGATGTGATGAGATGGTGCCTGGAAATATATCATAGGTGTGACAGCTAGAACCCCAAGGGGGCTGGGAGACAGGACGGGCAGACCCACCTCCTCTGCCCTGTGGCCTGGAGTCTTAGTCCTTGAACCTACTTACCTGGCTTTTGCTTCTGGAAGTTCATGGACTCCAGGGAAGAAATTGGGTTTCACATCAAGGTGTCTCTTTTCTAGTTCACAACTTTGGTTTGCACACAGGAGTCTCAAATACAGCTTTTAAAATAACAGATACTTTAGGTTAAATTTTGTTTAAATGGTCTGGCATTATGGTTCTTGGATTGGGAAGTTACATGCCACACCTCAACCTCCAAACACCATAGGCTTCTGGTCAGTCTTTTTATTTCTTGGACTGTTATTGCCCTAGCACCCCAAACTGGTTGATGCCTGAGTGTCAGAAGGAAATAGTTGCTTATGAAATCCTCACCATCAGAATTAAATTATGGTTGTATTCAAAAACTTCTAGTTTAGTTCTATAGGTCAACTGGGTTATGAGATGACAGTGAGTGTAGATTCTCAAACTACAAAGGCTAAGTCCACACAAAAACCTGCATACCTGGCCATATAGAGCAACGAGACCCTATTTTCCACCTTTCAATTCCTACATAAATCTTGTACCGCTACATTATGCTGACTCTTGAGTTGTATGCTTCTGTTTGGAGAAAAAAATTAGCCCATATAATACCAGAAATTTCTGCTTCCAAGACAACACCCAAGGCCATTACTCTATGGATTGTTACCTCAGGGCTGAGAAGAGAAGCTGTTTTGTCTACTTCACCGTAGCAAACAGAGAGCACTAACCATGATTAGGAGACAGAGGTATTCTCCCCAAATGATGAATCCTTACAAAAATTCTAGGAAAAATCCCTACTGTAAAAGAACTATATAGCTTCCTTGAAAATTTCAACACAACAACAGTAACAATGCTCATGAATGAACATATCAATGGGAAATAATTTTAACAAGAATAAATAAGAGAGAATTATAAATAAAAATATATAGTAAAAATAAAAGCGGCTCAAAGACAGAATGGAGAAAGCTGAGGGTCAAATCAGAGTTATTCAAAGAAAGAGTAGAAAGTATTCAGAAAGACCTGATTTGAGAGTTGGAAAACTTTCAGTTTTTCAACATTGAGTATGATATAAGCTGTAAGTTTATTATATAGGATTTTTTTTCTTATTTTAAGGTGTGTTGTGTCTATTCAAGTTTTTAGAAATTTCATTATAAATCAAACTTGAATCTTTGAAATGTTTTTGCATATATTAATATCATCAAGTGATTTCTATTTATTCTTTTGTCAATGTTATATATTACATTAATTGCTTTGCATATACTGAAAAATACTTTTGTCCCTGGAAAAAATTCTACTTGTTCACAATATATGATCCATTTAACATATTTTCAAATTCAGTTCACTTAGGTTTGCTTTTTTTGGGGGGGGGGTCACACCCGGCTATACACAGGCACTACTCCTGACTCTGTACTCAGGAAATACCCCTGGCGGTGCTCAAGGGACCATCTGGGATGCTGGGAATCGAACCCGGTTCGGCCACGTGCAAGGCAAATGCTCTACCCACTGTACTATAGCTCCACCCCCGAGTCCACTTATGTTTTGACTGAGAATGTTCATCACTAAAGATAATGGCCTCTACTTCTGATTTTTGTGACATCCAGTGTTCTTGTCTGATTTTTGCATGAGTAATGTTGATCTCAGGATAAAGAGAATTCCCTTTCTATCAGTTTTGGGAAGAATTTGAGATAGACAGGTATTGGTAATCTTGAGAGGTTTGGTAGAAACCTCAAATCATTAACCATAAAGATCGCTTAGTAGATTAAACACGTGTAGGAGGCCTGGATTGATTCCAGAATTGTAGGTTTAGTATACTGGAAATGGTGTCTAAAAAAAATTACTGACACAAAATCGAAAAAAAATAATTTGACTGATTGATGTTGTTCACCTGTCACTATCACTCTCCTCTCGTTGTTCATCGATTTGCTCGAACGGGCACCAGTAATATCTCCATTGTGATATTTGTTGCTACTGTTTATGGCATATTGAATATGCCACGGGGAACTTGCAGGCTCTGCTGTGCAGGCGGAATATTGTCAGTAGCTTGCTAGATTCTCTGAGAGGGATGGAGAAATCAAACCTGGGTCATCTGTGTGCAAGACAAATATCCTACCTGCTATGCTATCTCTCCAGCCCAATGTTGTTCATATAACATATATTGTGAAAAAATCAAAACAGAGCATATGATACTACATTTTCAGAGAAAATTTACTTAAAATTATCTTCTTGAGTATAAATTTGAGATTTGATATTAGTATTAACTCTTTCAGGACTCAACAATACATTAATAATATGGGGCAAGATTTAGTGCACTGACCTGATACCATATCATGTATTTTTCCTCTTAAATGTTTTTGCCTAAGTGTCTCATGTAGTCTTCCAAAGTCTTTATTAACATGTAAGGTAAAGGTAAAGGTAAAGGCCCTCCCGTTGATCGTCGATTTGCTCGAGCGGGCCCAGTAACGTCTCCATTGGAGACTTTGTTGTTACTGTGTTTGGCATATCGAATACTCTGGGTAGCTTGCCAGGCTCTCCGAGAGGGGCGGAGGAATCGAACTCGGGTCGGCCATGTTGGCCGCTTGTAAGGCAAACGCCCTTTTTGGTATGAAAATATTTCACTATTCTTTGTTTTTGCAGTGTACAAATCAAACATTTATTGATAATAAATCATAACTGTATGTTAAAGCAATTTTTACAAAGATATAAAACCCCATAAATTTGGGGGGGGGGCGTTGAGACTCAAAGTTAAGAAATTAGGCCCTATGGTTTGTGTAAAGGCAGATAATTTTTATATTCAAATAAGTATATGATAGAAATTCCTCGAAATAGAAGAATTATTATGAAATGAACAAAGCATATCCATAGAATTAGAGGGTTTTAACTAGACAATATTAAAGACCTAATTCTGCATGAAAAAATACTGAAGTTAGAAAAGTTAAATTACCCAATTTTCAGTCAGGAATCACGAATCACGACCATCCTGTTATTCGTTGATTGCCTCGATCAGGCCCCAGTAACGTCTCCTTCATCCTAGCCTTGAGATTATATTCAAGGCTCTTTAGGAGAATGAGACCCTCATTGTTACTAGTATTTGGCATATTGGGTACGCCACGCAGAGTTTGCCAGACTCTGCCATGTGGGCAGGCTACATTTGGTAGCCTGCCAGTTTGTCCAAAGTAGGAATGAGATAATAAGATGTCATAATAAGATGTCGTGTGGCCGCGAATACGGCCATGCGGTTTCGGGAGCTGGTTTTTATAGTCTCTGAGTCTTGGCCGTTGAAGGGATTACATGGCGCCAGGGGGCCAGTTGGTGGGTGTGACCCCGCCTACTGGAATTCAAAGGATCTGGGTGGAGGATGCTCAGCTCCGATCTGAGTAGGCTTGGAGATCTCAGCCACGGGTCCCATTTGCCTTTGTTTCTCTGCCGGTACCTTCAGGTGTGCGGAGAGTGGTCTCAGCATGGTGGTGGCTGGTCCTGGAGGTCTTCAGCTGCCGGAGCCCTGGTCAGGGCGGGGAGGAAAGCTCAACCTGCTCCCCTCCAAGGGGCCCCAGCGAGGACATCCAGGCGCGGGGGCAGGAGACTGCACTGTTCTCTTCCAGGGGCTGGTTTTTATAGTCTGAGTTTTGGCCGTTGATGGGATTACACTGCGCCAGGGGGCCAGTTGGTGGGTGTGACCCCCGCCTACCGGAATTCAGAGTATCTGGGTGGAGGATGCTCAGCTCCGATTCGAGTAGGCTTGGAGATCTCTTTGAGCATCCTCCACCCAATTTTCAGTATATGGAAAAATCACAATAATCTCAAATGTAACTACCTCCACAGTTTCACACTTGCCATAAAAATTTTATTTTCTAAAATGGTTGACTGAATTGTTCCATTGACATTTTGTCTCAGTTTTAAAAACTGGTAACCAAATTAATTTAAGTGGCCTGGTTTTCATTTCATTTTATTTTTTCTTGGGAATCTTCTAAGACTGTTTCCTTTTCTTCGAAGGAATATTTTGTTATCTTCCTCTACATCTTTACCTTTTAATGTAATAAAGCTTCCAAAAAGGAAAAAACAAACAAACAAACGTATCCCCTATTCTGACCCATTAATCTAAAACTAATGTAATTATACTATAATTATAGTCAGTAATATAATGTTAGTCAAGAGAGGAACAGTTTTTCCTCTATGATGAAAGTTATATTTATCTGTCTATCTGTATCTTATGATTTTGGTTACTCTTTGCACATACACTCCTAAGACTATCAGTTTTAGAATTAATTTCTTATTTTCTTGTTAAGCATTCCAGAGATTACAATATTCTGATCGATAAAGAAATCCAAGAAATGGAAAGACTCCTGAGCATTAATCATAGAATTCTTGGTAATTGACACTCTCTTCCAAAGGATTACAGTTTGAAACCATTGCGTATCACCAGAGGCTCACATCTGAATGTGGTTTAATCAATACAAGTTGTAGAGTTGGTAGAAATGTGTTAAAAACAAAAACAAATGAATAGGTGTACATTTTATTATTGTGATAAAATTATTATTTATTATAAAATAAAATAGATCACTGCTAAAACAAAAAGGCAAGAATAGAAGGATAGTTGTCAAGAATCGGTAGATTTTGAGGATATTTGCACACTGTATTTGTTACATTGTGCCTCTATATACAAAAAGGCATTAAGATCCAAACTGAACTAAACAGCTAGTATAATTCAACAATCAGAAAGATAACCCAGTCAAAAATGGGTTTTTGACTAAATAGAACCTTCTTCAAATAGAATGCTTAGATGGACAAGCAGATGCAGCTGTGTAACTCTACTTATTAGTAGAGAACCACAAATTAAACTCACAAGAATACTGTTTCTCAGACCAATGAGAATGTCCTTTACTAAAAAGAGTGTAAGAGTCTTGGGTGTTTTGATAATGTCAATATATCAGTACTTATAAACTTTAACACTATTATATTATCTATACTTAAAAAAATCAAGACCAGAAGCTTCAGTGCCGATGAGAATGTAAAGCAAAGGGAACTCAGCAAGTACACTGAAGATGTAAATTGATTCAGCTTCTCTAGAAAACAATTTGGGGGTTCCTTGATAAACTGAAAACAGACTCTGGAAATAACCAGAGTAATTGAGCTAGTGTCTGATATGTGCCAAGCCCTGAATTTGATCCCTGGAACCATATGAATCCTCTAGCATACTAAGTATGTCCACTATTAAAAAATATTAATACCATATATTTCAGTGCCATTGTTCCTATGCAAAGAATATTAAAACAACAATTGTATATTCAGTCCTACACTCATAACACATTTAGCCCTACATTTATATACAACTGTTAAGTTATGGAAACAACCTAAATAACCATCCACAGATGAAGAAGTTATAGCATATACCCCCAACTGAAGTTGTGATTTTAATAAAAACACAGACAGTTTTCACTAGGAGTGATTATGCTAATTGAAATGAGACCAAAGTGAAAGGCAATTGCTGAATTCTTTTGCTCACAGTAGTACATAAATAGCCAAGGCCAGTAAAGTAACAAAATAGAACAAAATAACTTTCATATTCTGTTAAAAGTAAAAAGTATTAGAGGGAGGGGAAGGTTGGAGGAGGCCAGGGTAATGGGAATCAATTTGTGTGATTAGCTTTGGTGGTGAACATAGTGGGGTTTAAATGCATTTAAGTATAGAAAATTGCACTCCCTACTCTTATATTGCATTGTAAACCAATGGTAAAGTAAAGTAAAGTAAAGGCCCTCCCGTTGATCGTCGATTTGCTCGAGCGGGCCCAGTAACATCTCCATTGGAGACTTTGTTGTTACTGTGTCTGGCATATCGAATACTCTCGGTAGCTTGCCAGGCTCTCCGAGAGGGGCGGAGGAATCGAACTCGGGTCGGCCATGTTGGCCGCGTGCAAGGCAAACACCCTACCGCTGTGCTATGTAAGTACATAAATTTTTATTTTAAAATGAAAGAGGAGCTGAAAAAATGGTACAGGGAGTAAGGCATTACTTGAAGCTGATCCAGGTGGTTTGATTCTCACTCTCTTCTATGGTCTACCAGATATTGCCAGGAGTGACTCGTGAGCACAGAGTGGAAGATAAGCCCTGAGCACCACTGAGTATGAGTCAGAAATCAAAAAAAAAAGATAATATAAAAAAGTGAATTAAAATGCCCCAGATCTCAGATTAACTGAGTATCTTAAGTGCAGAAGTGTAATTTATTTCTTTCATTTGCATAAAAGTGATAAAAATAACTGTAAGACATTACTTGATAAGTTCTTAAAATCAATTTTATCATATCAATATTTTAATGCCTGGTAGCTTAGAGTTGATGATTTTCTTAATAGGACAAGAATAAAATGTAGAAGTATTTGGTACAAAATCTGTGATACTTCCCAGAGTTTAAAATTTGCCACTGTATTTTCAATTGTTTATTATGATCTTAAATTGTATAATATCTTCAAAACTCTGAGTTTAGGTACAATTCTGGTGCACTGAAAAGCATTGTGGATTATAATTAACATATATTGTAGTTACATTGCAAGCCACTTTTATTTACCTTTTCACCATAATTCCCTTAAATATTATATTACACTGGCTTGATGGGTTGGGTTTCAAATTTTCTCAGAATATTTCTCAGGTGTAAAGGTAAAGGTAAAGGCCCTCCTGTTGATCGTCGATTTGCTCGAGCGGGCCCAGTAACGTCTCCATTGGAGACTTTGCTGTTACTGTGTCTGGCATATTGAATACTCTCGGTAGCTTGCCGGGCTCTCAGGTGTGTTGTCAAAATTTATTTCCCTCTTGAAGTCTTTACACATGTATCACATTTATTCAAAAGCAGTGTCCTACTTTGAAAGACATGGAACACTTGAGGCCAAAAGAAAATATATGTAAACATTTCATGCATTTAATAAGTGCAGTACTACATTTGAAAGTCATGAGTCCCTATTTTTAAATTCAACATGCTCTTAGGAAAAGCTTCAATAGTACTTTTGTTATTTACTAGCTGACCTAATGGTTAACATTGTCCTCTTTATTCTATAGTGTCAGTACAAAGTTGTTAGTGATGCTAAAGACAACATAAAATTCTGAAAAATACAAACAATTCCCAAACCATGATGAGTCTATTTAATTTTATCTTGTTATTAACTTAGCCATTAATTTGAGTTAGGGGTATGGGAAGAAAAGTGAACAAAGTGCAAATTTTTCTAAGGTTTCCCATGCACTTAATGGTGTGCCCTAAGAGAAAATAGAAGGTAGGGAGCAAAAAACATGAATAATACATTCATTGAGGATGAATTCTCAAGTTCTCAAAATGTTGATCTGTAAGTGAATAGTATTCCAAGCACTATTTGACCCTCACTAGTGACTGAATAGTTTTTTTTTTATAACTTCTATGAAAAGTTCTGTAAAATTTTCATGTCTCTAAAAGACATATTAGGGGTATGGTGCCACCAGCAAGTCAACCTGTACCTGCAGGGTGAGAGCATCAGCAGCCTGATGGTGGCTTTAGGCTTCCAGATACACCAAAATTGCTGCTGTGCCTTTGGCCAGACCCCCAACAACTTGGCGTCAAGTTTACCAAGAAATTAAAGGGCCAAAATTAGGTATGTAGGAGCCATACCCACAAATCACCTCCGACTCAGCTATATAAGCCAAATTGTTGGCCTTATTTCAGAGACCCATAAATCTTGAAAGAGATCAAAAGACAGAGTTAGGGCCTGTAGTGCAGAGATAGGCGAGAATTTGTGACTGAGATCTCCAGGCCCACTTGGATCGGGACTGGGCCTCCTCTCCCCAGGTCCCCAGTTTTCCAGTAGCTTGACAGTCACATTCACCGAATGCCCCCAGCACCATGCAATCTCAGCAGCCAAGACCCAGAGATTATAAACTAAAGCTCCGAGAAGAGAGTGCTATAGAACGTCCTGACCCCATGCCAGGCCACCTTCATGGGGGCACCTCAGAGGGTGACAGGTTGAGTCTCCCTCCCTGCCCCAAGCAGAGCCCTGGCAGCTAAAAACCTCCGGAACCCAACCACCACAATGTTCAAGGCCACTCTCTATATGATCAGATGACCTCACCCAATAGGGGACGAGCCTCACTCAAGACAGGATGAACGACATTGGAGAGTGGACCAGACAGAAAACCCAGGTACACGGGAACCCATGACTGAGATCTCCAAGCCTGCTCGGATCATGACTGGGTCTCCTTCTCCCAGCTCCCCAGTTTTCCAGTAGTTTGGTATTTATACACACAAACCCTTGGTGCCATGTAATCTCATCAACGGCCAAGACCCAGAGACTATAAACTAAAGCTTATGGAAGAGAATGACACAGAATTTCCTGGACATTATATTATATCCATAACAAACAATACAAAAAAAATTGTCTAGCATTGCCTTTTCGGCAAGTTTGAGTGGTGGTGAGACTGGTGTCAAAATATTGAATGTAACCAAAGTAGAGAGAGAGTATGGGGGAAATTGTCTGCCACATAGGCAGGGGAAGGGTTCGAATGAGGTTAGGGGAGGGGGAATACTGGGGATTTTGGTGGCAGAAAACGTGCACTGGTGAAGGGATGGGTGTTTGATGACTGTATGAGTGAAACTGAAATGTGAAAACTGTGTAACTATCTCTCACAGTGAATAAAAAAAGGGGTGAGGGGAAATAATAATAAAATAATAAAATAAAATTTACATTCTGAATTAAAAAAAGGAAAAGTAATGTAAGGTTCATGCCCAATTCAATCAGCTTAATCAATGGGTGAATAAATAGCAGTACTCCTACATTATAAATATATTATATATAATATATTATATATATATATATATATACATACCACCCCATATGGTACCCCAAGCTCTTCCATGAGTGACCCTTGAGCTGAGAGACAGGTGTATGCCCTGAGCATCACAACCCTGCAAAAAAAAAAATGTCGAATTAGAGGATGAACACATAGCTCAACTGATGGAGCACATGCTTTGCACAAGGGAACTTTGGATTTAAGCAGAGTTGGAAGTAGCACTAGAGCATCACTGGTTATGACCAAAGCAGTCATGCTATTTCTCATTTGCCACAATGTAAATTTTGTAATTTTACTTTCATTAGACAAAGAAAATTACTTTCTTTTCTAGAGTAATTTATTCTTCACATCTGTTTTGTGCTTTTGTTCTTATTTTATGAAAATGAGTGTCAGGGTCCTGACCAGTCGACCCCAGCAAACTGGAGTATGATCTCCCGAAGTCGCCAGACTTACTCCCTATGGGCGGGGGATTGGAAAGGGGAGAAGAATCTGCCCTGGCCATCTGCTCACTGCGGGATTTCTGCCGCACCGCTGCCTAGAAAGAAACCGAGAAAGAACGCCGCAGAGAGGGGAGTCTGGTGGTCAAACAGTTCTCCGTTTATTGGCCCCTACCCAGGGGTTTCATACCTACATTCACGGTGGGATTCTCAAGTACGCACGTTCACCTCATCTGTCTCGGTACAGATGTCAGCTTATGATTTACATATCTTGCTCTTAGGGCTTATCAGTATGGGTAGGTGGTCATAGTAAAGTTCCTCATCCTCAAGCAGAGTGTCCTACGTGTAGGGAGTGCTGGAGCGAGCCACTGGGCACCTGTTGCTTTCAGGGGCAGGGGGTTTGGTCAAAGTCTCAGGCTGGCTGTTGAGACCCCAACAAATGAGAAGCTTCCAGTACACTTTTACATCTGGTTCAATCCCTGACTTTCCTTTTTTTTTTTCCTTTTTGGGTCACACCCGGTGATGCACAGGAGTTACTCCTGGTTCATGCACTCAGGAATTACTCCTAGCGGGGCTGGGGGACCATATGGGATGCTGGGAATCGAACCTAGGTCAGCTGCGTGCAAGGCAAATGCCCTACCTGCTGTGCTATTGCTCCAGCCCCAATCCCTGACTTTCTTAATGAAGGATAATTGAACTAGAAAATGAAGATTGGTCACATAATGAGTGTGTCCTAAGTTACATGAGTATTCTCAATTTGGTGATCAAAAGGAGCAGCGATGGAAAGTCATAGGTCTAATAAACACACTTTGATAAAACTGCAATCTTCAGCTTTACTGTAAAACCACGGGGTTGTGAGGGGCACAGAAAGATAAGAAAAGGAACTCTTGTCATACAGATATTTCATAAAGACTCACATCAGGATGAACATGCCAGTTTCTATGGCTTTGAAAACAGGCATCACCAAGCACTAGAGCAAAATTTTCAGAAACCACTGATCTAGGTAATTTTACCGATCCAATACAATTTCAAATCAGTGATTATTGATAAACAATGACCATGTGTAGCCATCTTTTTTGAATTGCCCTTCATCATGGGGAAGAGAAGCGTCTACCATTATTAGCACTGTATTGCTGAATTTTACTACAAAGCAATCACTTTATGGATTTTAGTGCACTAAAATAAAGGTCTTTTGATCTTTGGAATTTTGTTACAACAGTGGATAAGAAATAAGTCAAGAAAGTTTTCCTACTTTTAAAAAGGGGAAAAAATCAATAGAAAAAGCAGTTAGCCTACTCAAATTCAGGTATGCCATAGATGTAGCATTGTCTGAGATAATCTTATTTCGCAGTGATTAATGTCATAAGGACTTTAGTGGAAAATTTTGCTTATACTCATGAGTAAACAGGAACATCATAAAAGAGATAAAAAAAACTCCAAAAAAGAAAATTCTAGAAATAAAAAATCAATATCATAAGTGAAAATGCTTTTCAAGTTCATCAGTAGCCTTGGTACAACAGAAGAAGTAATCAATGATTTTGATGTTGTGCCAATAGATACAATAAAAAACAAAAACTTGAAGAAAGTAGAGGAGGAAACAGAGTAAAATATCTAAAAGCTATGAGCAATATAAAAACATCCAAAAACACATCAAAATATCATCAGAAAAGAGACAAAAGTACAAAATAAAATGTGAAAATATCCTTGAATATTCCCCAAAGAAATAAAATCTCCAAATAGGTCCTGGAAAATTTCAAAAACAAAACTGAATGAAACTCAGGAAAAAATTGCATTGGCATATTGTATTCAAATTGATTACAATGATAAGAAAATTCTTGAAGTCAGCTAGATAGAAAAATAATAAGAAAATATGGGAACTTTTTTCTGTAATTTGAATGAACCTCAAATGCATTAGACCAAGTGAAATAAGGCAGACTTGAATTGGCTCTTGATTCTATTTATATTCAATCTGATTCCATTTATATGTATTTTTGAAATTTATTCAAAACTCTAGTACAGAAAACATATCATTGGTTTCTGGGGCCTAGAATAGAGAATAGTATTGACTAGAAAGGGCCCCAAGGGAATTTATGTGTTGATGAATCTGGCATATATGTTAATTATAGTGATGATTGCCTAACAATATATACTTATAAAAAGTTCCATAATTATACACTAAGAAAGATAATGGTATTATATGTATAAATTACACTTCAATAAACAGTGATGCATTTAGAAAAACCATATGATTAATATAAGTTCTATGACATTTTTTATTTATCCATGACTTACAATTGGTTTAAATGTTATAGAATATGAAATGTTTTGCTTAATACTTCTATAATTGTGTCATTATCCAATTCCCTACTGAAAGTCCATGTTGTCTCACTACTAAAAAGAGCCCTCCTTTTCTTTCCTCCCTCCCAAATCTTTCTCCTTTCCCTTTGGAAATCATCATAGTTTTCTCACTCTTGGAGTTAGTTTTGTTTTTTGCAAGTTTATTTTCTTTAGAGGTGGTATGCAGAGTACTTAGAAATGACTTTAATTAAATCTCATTAATTTTACTTAAACATAAATATGTGTAAATGAATAACAATCAAAGAGTCAAGACCTCTAAATAGTGATGGGATATAAAGTCCTAGAACTTTATTTTTTGGTTTCTACATTTGTCATCTACCTCTTTTAAGAATATGGCATTTATAATTTGAGTGCTGATATGCTAGAAAATAGTCAAAGCAAGAACTAATGCGCTTCATTTATGATAGTCATGCTTTTGACTCACTTTAATGTAATTAGCAATATAAATGCAGATTTTGATAGATTCTTCACGTAAAATCACTAGAGCATAGCACACTGTCAGTAGAAAGCAGAAATTTACCTTACATAGTAATGGAAGAGTTTAGCATTCTAAACCTCAAATGATTATTTTCATTGTGAGTAGTGAAAACAGAAAAGAAATATATTTATATATGAAGATTTGAAAGGAACATGAATATATTTGATTGCTTTAATAGTGTCTTAAATCCATCCTAGCCACTCACTGTACTTCCAAGAATAAGAGCTCTCTGTGAATAAGATGTTTGTGTCAGTGTTATTTGCTTTCTTTACAGGAGGATGATGATAAATAATTTTTGTCATCGTTTATACTTTTGCTTTCACTCCAGAGTTGGTGAGTCCTAAATATCTAAGTTGCTTTTTGGACACCTGATTTTCAATTTGTTCAGAATGCTAGTTACTTGATGTTCTCTTAGTCTATCTCACTTCCTTCTATTTGAATGAGAGAGTGACTTCAAAAGCTGGTTAAACCTCACTTTATGTTGCAACATAGATAAACTATTAAAATGGTGTGAAATGGGACAGTTGTATTGATAAAACTACCTTGAGGTCTTAGTTATATAAGAATGCAGTCATGTAACACGAAGTAGAATCTCTAGATGCTCTATGTCTTGTCTTGAGTTTGTATACTTAGATAGACTAACTTTGCGTTTCTGGTGCTATGCTCATGTTCTAAACATCTTCCATTTGCTCCTCTGGATCAGTTGCTACACTTGTCTACCATGCTGTAGATTCTAGGACATTCACGAATACGTCACTTTGTACTTCCACTCTACATACATTTTCCAGTGGGAGACCCTCGTAGGAGACTGGATATTGGGGATGAATAGAAGGCCAGATTTTGTCCCTCATCCTTTTACTTAAAAAATCACAGTTAATTGACTGTGCTTTTGACAAAGGCCAGAATTCTTATTAAAAGGCCCTCAGACCAAAGATGACAACTCTGTTCTAAGTAGACTTGAACTTCTTGATGTTGCCCTTTTTAATTGTGTGCATAATTTGCACATTGTACCTTTTAAAACTCATCTCTAAATAACTTGTTTCATCTTATTCTATTTCTACCTGATATATAGACAGCATTATTTCTGAGTAACGTATATGGTATTGTCTAAATGCTCAAATCAACCTTCATTCCCATTATAGGGCCAGGTTCAGAAAATCCAAGGAACTTATAATAAGAGATAAAAGAAAACTGGGAAGGAGGAAGAAATTGTACTGACCAGCTTTGTCTATTTTCTAATTAGGATCATTCCTCCTTGAGGAAAGTGACAGGGGCATAAATGAGGAGAAAAATAGAGCCAAATATAAAATAATTTAAGTGTTTAAAAGAAAATAATAGAGACAATCTCACTTTAGGAAATTTGAAAGATATAAAAAAGGGTGTTGTAACTTATTGTAATAAAGCTGAGATGACAAGAAATTACAATAGTTATTTCTAGGGTGATTTCAAAAATAGATTTATTAATGACAATCTTCCACCTGCAGAGAGAGATGATTGTATATTTCAGGTGGAAATTTTCTCCTTAAATGTAACTAAGATTAATATTTAAAATGATGTCTGTAACAGCATGTACCACAGATTTCCAGAAGAAATCTAACTGACATACTAGGGAAATATATAAAACTTAATGGTTAACCATTAGTGATCACAGGAGAAATACCTAATTATCACTGGTGGAAAATATTTAAGCAATTTATAGCCAGGGATTTTTAAAGAGATAATACAAATGTAAGAGAGATTTAAGTAACTTTAATCTCCCTGTAGATAGACTCAACCTGTTCCTATAATATTTATTTGATAATAACTAATCCTAACAAAAGATTTTTTCAGATGTATGGTGCCAATATCACATATTAAAATGAGGAAAATTAAAATCAACAAGTGGATAATTCATACCTACCTAATATTCAATCCAAAAATTATATTTTAGACTGAGTAGAGATACAAATGTAGGTAAGACTATTTGACAGCCATTTTGTCACTTTATTTTTGTCACTTTACTTCACCCTGTCTAGCCCCTAAATTGGTGAACATGTAGGGGAAAAATAATAATTTTCTCCATCTTTGGTTGTATGGTTTTATTAGTTTAAAGGCTTATAAGTGTTAATGAGAGACAAAACATTGTCTTGATTTAAGAAACAGATAAAGTCAATTTGCTGTTCAAGTGCCCAGGGTATTTGCTCTAAATTAATCACTCAACCAATGGCACAGCAATATGAAAAACATTGCCTAACTATCACCAAAGTATCACCATTTTCACCTACTACTCAAGTTCTTTTGAAAAGATAGTTTTTGCTCTCACTGCAGCCGCTATCTAAGTTCCAACCTTGTGCCAGAGACTCATAAATAAATCTCGAAAGAGTACAACTAGCCACAAAAAATTTCTTGACATCCATTTTCAGCTGAGACCCCAATGTAATCTCAGGAGGAGGGTGGGCCAGTTCCCCAGGCTCCACCCCAACAATGCCCTGGCAGAGACTACCACACCCCAAGGCCACCACTGTGTCTCCACAGATGGACAGCATAATTAAATATTCTGTATTTTTTTGACATCTCCAAACTGTTCAACACTGACATAGCATACCAGGAGTAGCACACCAGATTGGATGGGATGTAAAGTAGAAGTCAACCAACCTCTGCTCACAAAAACATTAACACAGAAAGGTTAATTTGCAACAACAACTAAGTGAAAATTCAGACAAGGACTTAATGCTCCCATGGTGAGGTACAACACTTTTCACAAATTTTATTGTACGGAAATATGTTTTGATCATTCCATTAATCTTCAATGGCAACAAGCAATGCAAAATAAATTATTTCTGGCCTACTACAGGCTTGAGAGGTGGTTGGATAAATGGAGATAAGGGCAGAGGGAAAGTGACAGTGGAGTTGGCTTCAGTGTTGTAATGCTGAATACCTGTGACAAATCCTCATGAACAACTTTGAAAACCATGGTGTTTAAATGAAGTGTACAAGTAAAATAAAATAAAATAAAATAACAAATAATTTGGCAGAAGTGGGCACATACATGAGAGAAAGCACAAGTAGAGAAATTGCCCTGCACACCGCTGACCTGGGCTGCTTCTCTGGCACTATCTCATGTCCCCCTCTAACAAGGAAGGACTCCTGAGTGCAAATCCAGGGGTGATCCCTGTGCATACCTGGGTATGGTCCAAAACACAAAAAATTAAATAAATTAAAAATAATCACTGGGCCTATTGCTCAGTGTTGTGTGTTTTGCACAAACAAGGTTCTCAGTTAGAATCTTGATTCCACATGATCCCCAGGCACTGCCAGGTGGAACCTAGAGGCCCCAAAGTACTTTCAAGTTCAAGCAGCACTGCATCACTTGGCCGAAGCACAGACACATCAGGTCTAATTGGCTTCCATGAGTATGGTTCCCTAAGGGGGACTCGAAAGTAAAATAAAATGACCATTAAAAAAATTACCTTACTTGTGTATAAAATTTGACATATACAAGGGTTAAAAAATGATGTTTATCTCTTTCATTCTTTGTGACCAAAACATTTTGCATTTTTACTGATTTTATTATTTCTTTTTGATGTTTTCTTCTATAATCACCTCAACTTACATTTTTAGTCTTTATCACAAAGTCATATTTCCTTCATCATTCCAGAAAATCAGTTCAGACTGATCTGCTTCCAGAAAATCACTTCAAAGTCTGCCCACCCAAACCTTCTAGATCATCTGCCTAGACTCACCTTTAATTAGTCACTATTAGTATTTTATAGGTTGCCATGTGAATGTTTTCCATCCTTAGTCTTAAGTACAATTTCCAAATTACTTTATTTTCAAAACACAAATTGAATTCTCAACAAGATAGTTTCCATAGAAGGTAACATTTTTGTTGAGTCTTGAAGGAAAAGGCCTATTTAAGTGGATAATCTGACTCTAATAATAACAGAAGTAGCCCTAATGTGCCATTAGAAACTCTTCTTTTTAAATGGAGAGCAAAAAAGTAATGCTGATAATCTATTGCTAGTGAAAAATCACCACAAGAAATCAGTGAGCAAATGTTATTTGCTATTAACAAGGCACTTTATTAGGTAACAAACATAGAAAAACATTGTAAAAGATGTGTGATCTAGTCTGTAGATGATTATGTGATATAATCTTTACTTTAGGTAGTGGAGAAGGAATTGCACTAATCCGTCTATATTCTCTCTCAAGAGATTAAGTCAGCATGTTTCATATAAGCTGACTGGGATACTGTGATGGAGAGACAAAGGACAATGCTTTTATTCATCTTGACCATTTTCTTCCATATTTTGGATAACTCTGTGGTCACAAGTATTTTTATTGATCATTGAACATACTCACTAATTGTCTCTGCTCTATGGAACTCTTCATTAAAGAATTTGAGAATAACTTTTTTAAGTCAGCTCTCATTTTATTAGGCTAGTGATTGATTGTTCAGTGAACTTTTTTTCTCACTGAATTCATCTGAAAGCCATGTTAAAATATGGATCTTCAAAGTAGAATTGTGTAGAGCAATGAGAATACTAAGATTAATTGGTAGATTAGCTAGAATTGGAGATCAAGGATTTGAACTGTTTATAGAGTTGTCATAAACCCTTAAATATGTCATTCTTGTTAACATTTTTGTCAGTCCTACTCATAATTTTATTTTTGACAAGAATTCTCAGATGTTTTTCTTAAATGACTAGTTTTTTTCATAACGTAGCTCTCTGAGGCACTCTAAATGTGTCCTCACTTGTTCAATCCTCCAGAAACTCAGTGTATAAAGTTGGACTTATTCTTTTGTAATTGTCAAGCTAAACCATTTTGTTCATTGCAAAACACCTGTATAATAATTTAATATTATCTACTAATGACATTCATTTTGCAAATATTATAGAGAAACTGTTTCCTATCAAACTTGAGATGCTCAGATAAATGGAATAAGCCTATGTGTTTATTTCTCACCCAATTTTATTCATTATTCACATGATCTCTACATCCATCATTCTGAATTAGAAGTTATTTTCTAAGTGCCACCTAAGTAATTCTGATTGCACTTTTCTGGGTTTAAGTGTTCTACCTGTATTAGATTTTTATTGCTTATTCCAGAATTTCTCTCCATGAACAACAATATGAAGAACAGTAGCAATATAGCTCTGCTTATAAACATAAATAAGCTGTGTACATAGCAGAAGATAACTGATAAAAGCAGAAGATAAAACTGATAATTAATTATACCCCGAGTTCTTTTGAGGGGAATGGAAACCATAGAACAGTTTATGTGAACTGATCCTCAGAATTAAACAAGTAAATTATATTTTATGTGAAATTTTAAATGCTATTCTGCTTGTAGGACTGTCCTCCCATTGTTCATCGATTTGCTCAAGTGGGCACCAGTAATGTCTCACAACAAATTGTGAGACTTGTTGTTACTGTTTTTGTCATATCTAATAGGTCATGGGTAGCTTGCCAGACTTTGCCGTGAAGGCGAGATACTCTTAGTAGCTTGCCGGGCTCTCTGAGAGGGGCGGAGGAATCGAACCTGGCTCGGCCGGGCTGGCTGCACACAAGGCAAACACCCTACTGCAGGACTAAATTTTGAAATGTTTATTTAAAAATATTTTTACTTCCAGGGGGTATGGTACCGCCAGCAGGTCAATCTGTACCTGTGAGGTGAGTGCATCAGCAGCGTGATGGCACCTTCAGACTTCCAGATACTCCAAAATTGCTGCTGTGCCTTTGGCCAGACCCCAAAAGCTTGGGGCAAATTTTACCAAGAAAGTAAATGGCCAAAAGTTAGGTATGTGGGAGACACACCCACAAACCACCTCCGGCTCAGCCAAATAATTGGATTTATGGCCTTTCTGGTTCCTGATCAAACTGCTTAATGGCCATGATCTCAGAGACTCAGAAACAAATCTTGAAACCCAACAACTTTTGGCAGAAATGTGTCCAGTCCCTGCAGTAGGTTACAGGTGCTTGGCCATCCCGGGTGGGAATAAGTTTCATGCCTTGGCATGTTTCCCTTGGCGGTCTGGTGTCCGCCATCCTTCAGAGGCCACTGGACAGTAAGGTTTGGGCCCACAGTGATGAGACACGTGGGGCCTCACGGGATGGGGGGGAAGTAGGCTCTTTCCTCCTCATCCCAACGAGATCCCGAGTTGCTGCCAATGAATGGCATCTCTGGCTCCTGATCAAGCTGCTTAACAGCCATGATCCCAGAGACTCAGAAACAAATCTCGAAACGTAGCGGCTTTTGGAAGAAATGCATTCAGTCCCTGCAGAAGTTACTGTTGCCAGGCCACCCCATGGGGGAAGGGTGCTGACCCTCTGCCTGCTCCCCCTTGGTGGCTCAGTGGCCACCATCTGCCAGAGGCATTGGACAGTCAGGTTTGTGCCAGCAGTGACGAGACATGTTGGGCCTCACGGGTTGGGTGTGGAGCCGCTCCCCCCCCCCCGCCAATGAGAACCCAAGTTGCTGCCAAAGGACAGCCTCTATGGCTCCTGATCAAGCTGTTTAATGGCCATGGTCCCAGAAACTCAAAAACAAATCACAGAACCCAGTGGCTTTTGGCAGAAATGTGTCCTGTCCCTGCAGTAGGTTACAAGTGCTGGGCAACCCCAGGTGGGAATAGGTTTTGTGCCTTGGCCTGTTCCCCATGGTGGCCTGTACATCGCCATCCTCCAGAGGTCACTGGACAGTTAGGTTTGGACCCGCAGTGACAAGACACGTGGGGCCTCACGGGATGGGGATGGAGCCGGCCCTTTCCTCCCCTTCCCAACAAGACCCCGAGGTGCTGCCCATGAATGGCCTCTCTGGCTCCTGATCAAGCTGCTTAACGGCCATGATCCCAGAGACTCAGAAACAAATCTTGAAACCCAGTGGCTTTTGACAGAAATGCGTCCAGACTGTGCAGTAGGTTACTGTTGCCGATCCACCCCAGAGGAAAAGGGTGCTGTCCCTCAGCCTGCTCGCCCTTGGTGACTCGGTGGCCACCATCGTTCAGTCAGGACAGTCAGGTTTGGACCTTCAGTGGTGAGACACACGGGGCATCATGGGATGTGAATGGAGCCAGCCCTATCCTCCCTGCCCCAACGAGACCCCAAGTCACCACTTACGAACAGCCTCTCTGGCTCCTGATCAAGCTGCTTAATGGCCATGATCCAAGAGACTCAGGAACAAATCTAGGAACCCAGCAGGTTTGGGCAGAAATCCCTCCAGATTTAAGTTAAAATTTCCAAATTTCAAAATCGTGTGGTCACTAATGCAGCCACACAACATCATATGTTATTCATAACCAGCAATAGAAAACAAATTGTCTACTGTTGCCTTTTCAGCAGATCTGAGTGTTGGGGTAAAATCTCAGATAATAATGGTGGGTCTGGTGTTGAAATATTGAATGTGATCAAAGTAGAGAGAGAGTAATGTGGAAATCATCTGCCCCACAGGCAGGGGGAGTGTGTGGGATGGGGGTATACTTGGGGTTTTCGGTGGTGGAGAATGGGCACTGGTGAAGGTACGAGTGTTTCATTGTGTAATTGAGAATTAAACCGCAAGCTTTGTAACTGTTCTCACGGTGATTCAATAAATAAAATTATAAAAAATAAAAAAATATTTTTTTCTTTCTGGTTCTGAAATTCATACTGTTCTGCCCAGCTAGAATTCTTAAAACTTAATGTGTTCATTTTGTTTGGATGCTAAACTTTCTAATGTCCTAAATCTTGGTAAAATATTCTGTTTCAATATATACATTATCCATAATTTATAACCACATATGTTTTTGTGGATACCTCCGAAGCAGAATTCAGGAGGCTGGTGAAATATCTGGTCCATTTATGTGGGCTGATTTTAACATGAAGCCCAGCCTTGCCACCAGGCTACTGCTCTGTACACAGCATTAAGAATCAAACCTGGAGGTTCCACATGTCAACACATACTTTAACTCTTTGAGCTCTCTTCTCAGCCCCACGGTAGACTTTTTTTTCCTCCATATTTATTGTCCTGTATTTGCCTGTGTTGACTGAATCTCTTTCTGTCATTTTATTTATTGTGTCCTGATATTTCATTAATTTTGCTGTTCAATAGCCATATATGGTTTATTTTTTATTCTTAGACTGAGACAATTTCCTATTAATGTATGGATGCATGGATTCTTATCTTTCTTGAAAATAGAAAAGTGTACCTCCACAGGATAAAATAATATTATGAGTAGAAGTTATTAAAGACATTGCAAATTTCACTGACATTCTTCAGGACAAAGATTTTCATCTTTCATGTCTACAGAGGGTAGAAAAGGTAGAGCGCTAGCCTCGTAGTTGGCACACTGGGGTTCAATTACTGGTACCCCCTATAGTCTTCTGAAACTTTCAGGTAATATCCCTGATCCCTGAGCAAAAGGAATAAGCTCTGAGCTCAACTGGGTGTCACCAAACAAAATAAATAAATAAAATAAAACCATTTTTTCATCTTGTTGGCATATGCCCAACTTGCTTTATTCTTCACTAGAATCTTTAGACCTTATTTTTCCTCAAATTTGACTAATTCAGTTTTGTGGTAAAATGTAAAATTCAAGGCAAGGAAGGGTGAATTTGTTACATGACTTCTAAGAAGACTCTATTCATTAATTCCTTCCTCTCTCTATCTCCTTCCCCTTCTCTATTCCCTGCCTCTGTCTTCCTTGAGCACCACAAGAAGTAATTCCTGAGTGCAGAGACAAGAATGACTACTGAGCACTGTCAAGTGTGGCCCATGAACACACACACACCCATACACACACACATGCACACACACATATATACATATACATATACATATACATATACATATACATATACATATTTATAATGTGTTTTTGAAAGTTCTTTTGGCAAGTCTTCTTGCCCAAAATGAAAAGTGGTAATTTGGAGGCCTCACTAATTCTCTCCAACCAGCCTGTGCTTCATTTCTAAAGTCCAAGGCTGATGGGGATTATCAGAACATCCTGGTGGAGTCCAGAGCCTACAGAGTTATACCTGAGAAGGTCAGAAAGTTATGTGGTACCATGTATCAAACCTGGGTTGTGTCCATCATTGTTCTATGATCTCCCCAGACTCATATGAAAATTCCTTCAAAGGAAATAGCACCCAGGAACATGTTGCTATTCATAAAAGAGTCCATTCCCTTTGTCATATGAGTTCAAAGACTGGAGAAGCATTTCCCCACACTTGCTACATGACTTCTAAGAAATATCAATGTGAAATATCACCCTATTCTATTTGATCATGTATCTATTATTTATACACCATACCCCACTGCTTATAAAATATTTCTTTTTTTAAAGCTTTTTTCTGTAATAGATCATATATAATACTGAAAGAACTAGTATACTGTTTGTATCATTAGTACAATTTTCTGATCTGTCAATGAAATGATCCTCTATGCTTAAAAGCTATTGACAGAAAGAAAAAATCATAAAAATGATTTGATTTCTATATGTGAGTTGAAAGAAAATTAGTGCGGAAATGAATGGAAATTTTCCTGGAGATAAACTTGCCTTTTTTTCATCATGTTAATGGTACAATTTTCTCCAGAGTCAAAATGAGTGACACTATTTATCCATTTTCTAATGTGGGAACTGCCATGCATTAAATCAGAGAGGTTCTAGTTTTAGAAGAGGTAACTCAATGAAAGTTTTAAGCATACACCAAAATATTTGCATTTTTCCTTTACTTGGCTCTGTGCTTCTCTGTGAGTGCTCTCTTGTTAATATATAAATATTCCTAACATTTTCTACTTAGATCAAGATTGAACATTCTGAACCCTAGTGCAAATTTAGTACTGCCAGATTATCAGGACTGGTAGGATCCCTTTAGCAGACAAAAATATGAGCATCATCTTAATGTGGAGAGTTTAAAATAAAGTATCATCAACAAGGCAGGGAATTATTAAATATGTAATGAGAGTACATTGGAGGTATCAAGTAGGTAATGGCTATAAGAAATTACTTTCATTATTAAGTGTGACATAACAAAGATAATGCAACTAGATAATACAACTACTAGAACTCAAATACAAGCCTGTGTAACACTCACAACACATAGAAGAGTAAGGTGCTACTTATGGTTAGTTTCTACAGTCTTGGGAAAAGGATTTCAATAGGCAAGGACTCAGGTATCTGAGAAAGATCAACTGTTGTGACAGTGTTAGTTTTTCTGAAGAGAGCACAATTAAGCTGATTCTACTGCATTAGAAACCTGTATATTGACCTCTCAACAAATAAAAGCCTAGTACTTAAGTGTTTCATTGAAAAATATGCACACTCTTTGAAGAGGAGCCAAAGAGATAGTACTGGGGGTAGTAAAGTCAATCTCCTGGAACACATGTGGGTCCTTGAGCTCTGTTAGGAGTGATGCCTGATCACAAACTAGAAGCATCACTTGTGTGGCCCCAAAACCAAATTGAGAAATATACAAGTATTTCTCAAAATATTTTAAACAATTAAAGAGAAGACACTTCCAAATTCATTTTTAAATCCATCATTACTGTTATACTACAGAAATACAAGAAACTACAAGAATAACAAGAAACTACAATAATAACATTATAGTACAGTATCTTTGATAAACACAGATACAAAAATTTCATAAAAATACTGGAAAACCTATGTCAACAGCATATCACAAATACAACATGATCAAATGGGATTTATTCCAAAGATACACAAATATTTTAGCATATGAAGCCAATGGATACTATATACTAAATTTTAGAATAGAAAATATTATGTAATAATCTCAACATTAAAAAATTGAGAGCATTATAGTTCCATGATAAAATTTATCAATAAATTAGTTATAAAATTGCCTCTAATAAAGAATATACTATAAAATATGATTAATTCATAGGTGACCTCATATGCAATAGTAAGAATGATAAAAATTTTTCCTTCAAGGTTAAAGATGAGAAAAGTATGTCCATTATCAATATTTGTGTCCAAATTCTGAAAGTACTAGTCAGTGTAATTAGCTCCCACCCTACCAAAATGAAAAATATTACACGTCATCCAAATTAGAAAGGAAGAAAGATAATTGTTTTTCTGTTCCTATAACAAGCTATTGTAAAATATTCTTTTTTTATGTAGGAATACTGCTATTTATTCAGCCACTGATTAGCTGATTGAATTTTGCATGGACTCCACCTTACTGTTTTTTCATTTTTTATGCTCGAGCTCGAGCGGGCCCAGTAACTTCTCCATTGGAGACTTTGTTGTTACTGTGTTTGGCGTATCAAATACGTCACGGGGAGCTTGCCAGGCCCTGCTGTGCAGGCGAGATACTTTTGGTAGCTTGCCGGGCTCTCCGAGAGGGGCGGAGGAATCGAAATCGGGTCGACCATGTTGGCTGTGTGCAAGACAAAGGCCCAACAGCTGTGCTATTGCTCCAGTCCTTCATGTTTTATAATTTTATTTATTGGATCACTGTGAGAGCAGTTACAAAGCTTGCGGTTTAAGTCTCAATTATACAATGAAACACTCATACCTTCACCAGTGCCCATTCTCCACCACCAAAACCCCAAGTATACCCCCATCCCACACACTCCCCCTACCTGTGGGGCAGATGATTTCCACATTACTCTCTCTCTACTTTGATCACATTCAATATTTCAACACCAGACCCACCATTATTATCTGAGATTTTACCCCAACACTCAGATCTGCTGAAAACGCAACAGTAGACAATTTGTTTCTATTGCTGGTTATGAATAACATATGATGTTGTGTGGCTGCAGTAGTGGTCACACGATTTTGAAATTCTGAAATTTTAACACTTAAATCTGGAGGGATTTCTGCCCAAACCTCCTGGGTTCCTAGATTTGTTCCTGAGTCTCTTGGATTATGGCCATTAAGCAGCTTGATCAGGAGCCAGAGAGGCTGTTCGTGGGCGATGACTTGGGATCTCGTTGGGGTGGGGAGACAGGACTGGCTCCACTCCCATCCTGTGAGGCCAAAAATGTCTCATCACTGCGGGCCCAAACCTGACTGCCCAGTGGCCTCTGGAGGATGATGGCCACCGAGCTGTCCAAGGGGAAGCAGGCGGAGGGGTGACACCCTGTCTCCCCTGGGGTGGCCTGACAGCAGTAACCTACTGCTGGGTCTGGATGCATTTCTCCAAAAGACGCTGGGTTTCCAGATTTGTTTCTGAGTCTCTGGGATCATGGCCGTTAAGCAGCGTGATCAGGAGCCAGAGAGCCTGTTCGTGGGTGATGACTTGGGGTCTCGTTGGGGTGGGGAGGACAGGACTGGCTTTACCCCCATCCCGTGAGGCCCTGCGTCTTGTCACTGCGGGCCCAAACCTGACTGTCCAGTGGCCTCTGGAGGATGGTGGCCACCGGGCTGCCAGGGGGAACAGGCCAAGGCACGAAATCTATTCCCAGCTGGGTTGGTCCAGCACCGGTAACCTACTGCAGGGACTGAATGCATTTATGCCAAAAGCCACTGGGTTTCAAGATTTGTTTCTGAGTCTCTGGGATCATGGCCATTAAGCAGTTCAATCAGGAACCAGAGAGGGCATGCCTCCGATTATATAACTGAGCCGAAGGTGGTTTGTGGGTGTGTTTCCCACATACCTAACTTTTTGCCGTTCACTTTCTTGGTAAACTTTGCCCCAAGTTTTTAGGGTCTGATCAAAGGCACAGCAGCAATTTTGGGGTATCTGGGAGTCTGAAGGTGCCATCAGGCTGCTGATCCACTCACCTCACAGGTACAGGTTGCCCTGCTGGTGGCACCATACCCCCACAAGCTATTATAAAATATTCTTGATAATTAATCAGGAAGTTGAAGGTCTATGCACACAAATAATGAAAGAGAATTCAAAATATAATAGAGCTGATAAGGTATTTGCCTTGCATGAGTCTGACCTGGGATCAATCCCTGGCCCTGCATATGTCCCCCCAATTACTGTCAGGAGTGAGCCCTGAGCAAAGGGCCAGGTAGAATCCAAATACAAGTCTTAAATACACTATAAAATATCAGTATAGTGAAACAGCATTGTATTAGCATCAAAACAGATACATAGGTAGATGGAATAGAATTAAGAACTCATAAATAAAGCTGTACATTAATGGCTAATTAATTCTTAATAAATTTGACAGGAAAAAGTTGGAGAAAGGGTTCTTTAATAAGCGATGTAAGGAAAACTGGGTCTTTTCAAAATATAAAATAAAATTTGACCTTCACTTATGCAATGAACTGAAGAAATGAAAGGCTTAGTTGTAAGAGATGTACCCATGAAACTACTAAAAAAAATGTAAGGGAAAAGCTCATAGACATTGATTTAGGCAATAAATTTTGAGCTCACAGTAAAAACATAGAAAATAAAAATAAAAATATTCAAAGGGGATTATATTGGTCTAAAAATACTCTGCACAAAAAGATAAGCAAACAAAATTCAAGAGGAAAATATATTATGAGAAAATATTAGCAAACAATATATCTGATAACTGGCTGGTATCTAAAACACACTGCAAGTGAAAACAAATAATCCACTTGGAAAATGTGAAAAAGCACTTGAAAGAAGTGGTTCTAAAGAAGATATATTAAGGGTCAAAACATACATGAAGCATTGTTCAGCATCACTAATCATTGAGTAAATGTAAATCAAAAACATAATGTGATATCACTTATTGACTATTATAATGGCTGCTCTCAAACAATAATAGATAATAAGTTTCTTTGAGCATGTGGAGTGTGGAAAGGCTTACACACTTCTGATGGTAATAGAAATTTAAAGAGATCTTATGGAAAACATTATAGTGGTCCTTCAAAATTGTAAAAATAAAATTACCTTATGATCCAGTGATTCCACTTCTGTGTATACACTTAAAGGAACCAATATCATTATCTTAAAGGTCCATCTTCACTTTTATATTCAGTGCAGCATTATTTTTAGTTATTGACATAACCTGTCCATCAAAGAAGAATAAAGAAAATATTTATATGTTTTCTTTATATAGATTTTATTTTTACATATCTCCTTAATTCTCATGCCTTAAAGTTTTAGTGGGGAAAATCAATGAATCTGGGACATACTACTTTAGGTGAAATGTGCGTAATTGCATGGAACAATTTATATGTAGAATCTAAAATTAAAAATGGAAAATTGTCAGTTCCAAGGCATACACATACAGGACAGGGGGTCATCAGGGGCTGGGTGAATACTGAGGGAATGGGTCCATATGGTCAAAGGGGGAACTGCTTTTAAGTAGAGGAATAAGTCTATCAATGTAATTTCGACACATAATGACTACTCATTGATCACTGAATTCTGGATATATTTTAAGAGTGTATTTCAGGTGCACTTATAGCAAAAGGTATCTATATGAGATAACAATATGTTAATTATGTAGTTATTAATCATTTCACTATGTATATATATAATTACTTGAGCAACATTAGCATATAATTTCAATTAAAATCACAAATAAATGAAATATTAAAAAACAATTTGGCAGTCTGTATTCATTTTCATGAATAAAAAGGAACTAGTATTGTTGGTGTGCAGAAACATTGCTGAACTAAACTGACAGAAGCAGAAAAAAAACACAAAACAAAACAAAATAAAGCAAAAGCAAGAAAGAGAAAGTCCCTTTTCCTCTGCCTGCCTTGAGTTTCCCTCTACCTCCACTGTTGGGATAGTCTAATAGGAAATCTGCTGTTGGTGCAGAAATCTGGTTGCAGCATTCTAGATAAGAGAAAACAAAGGTCATCACTTAGCATTATTGACCCACACAAGAATCAATTCCAGAGCATTTGACTTTCTCACAATTCACTTACCAAGACCTAATGCAGACAATCAGGATATAAAAATGATATGATAGTAATTAAGGCACATATCTGTATGTATATTATTAACAGTGAGCTTATATACTCTCCTTCATTCTAAAATGAAATATTACACATAAGGTCTATTCAAGGTTAACTCAAGGACTACCCATTAACATGTACAAAAGATTAAATTTTGCATAGCTTGTAGTATGTCCTGTAGTACTGAACTGAATTTATTAATTATGCACCATAGCATAAATGTTCAGAAGAAAATACCTGGGAGAGAATACGCTGCATTAACATCATAAGAAATGACTATAATATGGAAGTCAGAGTTCATTTCAAAGGCATTCTGCACGGTAGATTTGTTTTCACACATAGTATTATATTGAATTTCTTTGGCTTTATGCTATAAGCTGCCTTAGAGAGAGGAATAGAGATGGAATGACCTTTTTGGTTTTCATCAAGCTCAATAGTTATTTTCTATACCTATTGCACACCTAGGAAATGCTCCTTAGTAATCCCATACCCTACCATTGCCTTAAGTCATTATCAAATCCTCAGAAATTCCATTTCACCTTTGCTCAAACAAATATGAATCAAGGGATCCAGGACAAAGCCTAACACTGACAGGTGATCAATAAGATTTTGTAAGTAATATAAACTCAGATGGATGGATGTTGAAAGAATAAAGCAATGTTAAATTCTTTCTATTGTTCTGAGTGGAACTGTTACCATTTTTACTTATAAATTGTGAAGTTGTGTTGTGCCTAAGTTTTTGGTTTTGTTTTTCGTTTATAGCTCACACCTGGCTGTGCTCAGGGTTTATTTCTGGCTCTGTGTTCAGAGATTATCACTGGTCATGCTGGTCAGTGTGTAGAGGTTGATGCTCATAAGCCATGCTAGAGATAAAAATGTATGCCCTGTGGTATTTCTCTGGCCCAGTGTGATGGTTAATTTTAAAGTTACCAACTTGACTGGGCAGTAGGATGTCTCTATCGAATATATTATTAAACGTTATTCTAGTTGTTTCAGGGAGGTTATCTTTGAATGAAATTAACATTTAAATCACCCTACTAAATTTAAAAAAAAATGTTCTATTTAGGAAAAATGCAGGTGGGCCTCCTCTACTCTATTTAAGGCCTAAATTGAAGAAAATTATGATACTACCCCAGGTCAGAGAGAATCTCCTTCCCCACACTTCCCTCCATTCCCAGCTATGACCTGGGACATTATTTTTTTCCTGCCTTTGGACTTCAACTAAAATATTTGCTGAGTCCCAAAAGTATGGATTTTCAGAAAGAAGCTATCTCATTAGTTTTCCTATTCCTGATATCTTTGAACAGAATCTGGAACTACATCACTGAATCTTCTGAGTCCCCATAATGACAATGCATCTGTATCATTATATCACTGTCATCACTTGATTGTCAAATTACTCTAGCGGATGCCAGTAACATCTCTATTCCTTTCAGCCCTGAGATTTTTAGCAGCCTCTTCTTACTTGTCTTTTCCCAAGGATTGGAGGCTCTTTCAGGGTCAGGGGAATGATACCTACTGTTGTTACTGTTTTTGGGATAGCAAATACGCCACAGAGCTTGCCAGGCTCTGTCCCTGTGGGCGGGATACTCTCCATAGCTTGCAGAGCTCCCTGAGAGGCATATATTTATATATGTTTCTCTATGATTTGTTGTCTACTGTCTAAACCCCATCATATATGGTGTAGTAATTGTGAAAAATGGGTAGGAAGTGTCTTATAATGTGTCTGTAGGCCTTTGGAATTTTCAATATACAATTTTTTTGATGATTCCTTATAATATTTCTCTCTGTGTATATGTGTGTTTGTTTCTGGATTTACTCCTGACGGTGCTCAAAAGACCATACAGGATGCCAAGGATTGAACCTGAGTCAGCCAGGAGCAAGGCAAACACCCTACCCACTATGTTATCTCTGACTCTGATGTTACCTATTTTTTAATAATCACATTCATTGCTTTTGATAAAAATTGAAGCTAAAAATTTAAACTGCCTTCATAAAAATTGTCTGAATGAACAGGGGAATAAAACAGAAATCCCCATTTTCATACATTTCCCTTTGATTATTTTGAGGGCTTCAACAACTCTCACTGACTGTCCTCAAATATTTTCCCTTCCCCCCTTCCTTATTTTTTTAAAGATCAGGTATTGAACTTGATCACTATTGCTGGCTCCATCCAGAGCCTACAGAACAATCTTTGCTTTTTTGTCATTCTAAAGCAGTAGATAAAAGGAATGCTGCACTGTAAACAGACTGGGGTCAAAGTCCAGCACAAACACAGCAATTTCTGCACCTTCACAGTGCTATAAGTGAGTTGAAGGATCCTCTTACAGAGCTAGCTGTTTGGTCAAGCTTAAAGCTTACATTACCTAAACAGATGACATCCTTTTAGTGTTTCCACCTCCCCCCCCTCCCCCCCCCCCCCGCGTGCCTCTTTATTTTATTTCTCATCACTTTATTTTTCCTTTCTGATATTCCACAGTATGTTCATATCCTTTTCAGTATCTGGGTCCTATTATTGCTTCCCCATCCCAGTCTCAAAGTCTCCATATCCTGGATATTGTCCCCAGGTGTTTTGCCATTACTGCAGTCCTTTGATTTACACAACAGTTCCTACATCAGTAATTTTTTTTTTTAGTGAACCAGGGGGTTTTATTGAAAAGAGATTTACATAGAAAGGTGTGAGGGGAAAGAGGAATATTTGTTCAAGAGATCATGAGCTTGAAAGAGCAAGCTCTGTATCAGGAATTCTATTTATCTTTCTTTTTTATTCCACCAGTGGGGAGCAGGAGGTGGTCACATCCATTGGTGCTCCAAGCTTATTGCACTCAGGGATCATTTCTGGTGGATCTCTGAGAAACTTAAGGGATACCAGGGGTTGAACTTGGCTCTACCTCCTACTAGGTAAGCAACCTAATCTCTGGACTCTTTTCAACCTCACGATCAGATTTTATAAACTGTAACTATCAGATTAACAAGATAACAGGTTTATCAGCAGATGACTGTAGAAAAAAAAATTAAACGCATTTGCACTAGTTTCTTTAGTACGAAAGTCCTCTGAGTCTTTAATGTTGTTAAATGTTCAATTAAATTTTAGGAGGTTTGTGCAACAGATCTAATATTTTATTAAAGTTCCATAGAATACATTTTTGGAAAATACCAAATAAAGGGGTTCCCAAAACAACACACAAACAACTAGGTGCATTCGCATTTCTAGAACATATATCTAAAAGAAGCCAATTTCTTTTGTAATACCTGAATTATTTATATCATAGATTTAGGTACTCTTTATACATGGGGAGAGTGTGGAACCAAAAAACTAATTTGAGTGACCTTAAGGAGTTTGATTATTTTAGAATGAACTAACAAATTTTTATGTTTTTATTTACTCATTGAATCACTGTGAGATACAGTTACAAAGTTTTCATGATCAGACTTTAGTCATACAATATTCCAACACCCATCCCTCCAAGTGTATATTTCCCAGCACCAATATGCCACGTTTCCCTCATGACAACTCCTGGTTTCTCCAGTCTGCCTCTATAGCAAGTACTTCTGTCTTCTCTTCTCTTCTCTTCTCTTCTCTTCTCTTCTCTTCTCTTCTCTTCTCTTCTCTTCTCTTCTCTTCTCTTCTCTTCTCTTCTCTTCTCTTCTCTTCTCTTCTCTCCTCTCCTCTCCTCTCCTCTCCTCTTCTCTTCTCTTCTCTTTCTCTTCTCTCTCCTTTTGAGCATTGTGGTTTGCAGTGTAGATACTTAGTGGTCACCATGTTTGGTCCTTTACCCATTTTCAGCACACATCTTTCATCAAGAGCAATTCCCTCCTACCATTGTAAAATAACTATGAGGGCAGCCAGGGGGTGGCCACAAAGGCTCTTCCTCTGGCCGCCCAGGTTCTGGGGGGCCTGGGCTGCTCCCCCAGCCATGGGGCGGATGGCAGAGGAAGCGAGAGCCATGATGGTTGATTGATCAGATGCTGTTTATTCCATTCTCATTCCCGTTCACTGCTGTCTCTCTCCTTCCTTCCCAGCCCCCTATCTGGAACCCTTTCTCCTTCTGGCTCTGACTCTGGATCTCTCACTTGATCTTCACCCTAGCCCACTCTTACAGTCTAGTTAAATCCCCAAATCCTGGGGGTTAGGGCTTACACATAGGTGTGGTCACAACCAATAGGGGTAAAATTCTTTCACTCAGGGGATGATTCTTCTAGGATAGATTCTTTTTCAGCAGGACGACTCATCCAAGGGAGGAATCCCATGGGTGTGTTTCTCCTCTCATTATCCAACAAACATACAAAAAACAAACACTGTTCTCCCATTGTTCATCAATTTGCTCGAGTGGGCCCAGTAAAGTCTCCATTTTGAGACTTGTTGTTATTGTGTTTGGCATATCGAATACATCACAGGTTGCTTGCCAGGCTTTGCTGTGCAGGCGAGATACTCTCAGTAGTTTGCCAGGCTCTCTGAGAGGGGCAGAGGAATCCAACCCGGCTCAGTCGGGCTGGCTGCCCGCAAGGCAAATGCCCTACCACTGTGCTATCGCTCCAGCCCGACAAACATATAAACATTCATAATATTAATCATTCTGTATGGACACAGTAAGAGATGCATTAAGCTTATAGAATTGCTCTCCTGGGGTCATCCCAATCTCAGACTACAGTGCTCAGGCCAGATTAGTCTTTCATATCCCTAGCAGGGTCATTACTTTTGGATCATGAAAACATTTGTCCATGATCAAACTCTTAACTTATAGTTAAGAGTTGTGGCACTTTGGCCAGGCCCATCTTGATACCAGGGTAGCAAATCACTTACCGTTTACCCTGGTTCCATCCAGTGCCTCTTTGGGACCCTGCTTTTGGGGGCGCTAGGGAGTGAAGGAAACTAAGGCTTGTTGAGAAAGCAGATGCCTGGGGATGAATAATATTAGAAGTCAATTAAATCCCAAGTTATAAAAGCATAATATTATCTTCTTATATCTATACAAAAGGTCAATGCTTGAAAGTAAACTATTCAAAAGACATAAAGAGAGAAGAAAGGCCATATTAACTTACAATATAAGTTCAGTGTCCTAGAAATATCTGACCTTACAAATTAACAGAAACTGATTAGAGGAATAAGCTGATTAACCCTTTGGGGAAGAGAGAATGGAGAAGTGGTTACAGATAAACAAAAGAACAAGAGTGACTTGGGAGCACTTTTATGGGTGTGACCCGATAAAACTAAGCTTCTTGTGGCAAGAGAGAAAGGAGAAATCAATGTTATCCTACAAACCATCATTGTTATAATGGTTCCTTCTCTATCTTCCCTTTTCTATCCCAACTGCCCTCTACTCTAGCACTTGAGTCAGGCTTTCAACTGTGGACCATTCGTTCTGGACCTTGTTTCTACTATCCTTGGATGTTCATCGCACACTATGTTTTTTTTTTTAAATATATCACAAATGAGTTCAGTCATTCTATGTCTGTCCTTCTCTTTCTGACTTATTTCACTTAGCCTGAAACTCTCCATGTACATCCATCACTATCGAGGAAATTGAAATAGTAATTAAAAGTCTTACCCCAAACAAATGCTCTACCCTGATGGATTCACTGGTGAATTCTTTCAAGTATTACGTTTTTTTTGAATCAAGGTTTGTCACTGTCCTCCCGTTGTTCATCGATTTGCTCGAGCGGGCCCAGTAACGTCTCCATTGGAGACTTTGTTGTTACTGTGTTTGGCATATCAAATACATCACGGGTAGCTTGCCAGGCTCTGCCGTGCGTGCGAGATACTCTCGGTAGCTTGCCAAGCTCTCTGAGAGGGGAGAAGGAATCGAACTCGGGTCAGCCATGTTGGTTGCATGCAAGGCAAATGCCCTACCACTGTGCTATCACTCCAGCCCTTGAATCAAGGTAAATATTTAAAATATTCAAGTAAATTATTAATTTACTAATGCTCAAAAACTGCTATATTTAATTTCTTCTGTGGAATATCAAGTTTATAGAATTTAGCCCCATATTAAAAAAATGACAAAGCCTAATCTTCACCATATGTTGTCTTTTAAAATATTATAAATAAGATAGCAATAATATGATTATAATGTAATTGGTATATCTATCTCTATATACATGTCATCTGTAATAAATTATAAGGCAAAATTATATATCAAATAAGATATATTGACTCATATTTTTAGTATTTATATGTTGCTGAACAATTCTCCATCATGTCTAATCAACTAGATATTATCATTTTCAGTTCGAGTGCATTGTCTTATAATACTGTATTGCGAGTATTAGGCATTTTGAACTTTGACCATATAAGAGGCAAATAAAACCAAAACCTAAAGAACACTTTTAGTATTTTCACTAAGGGGGAGAATATCTTTTATTTAGAGTTTACTTTCTCTATGTGATTTATTCATCCTACCTGTTTCCTTTACTGTTTACTGTAAAGAGCGTCAAAGAAGTTGTTAAGAGGATGAAGAATCTCCAGCTCCAGACACATTTCTTTTACTCCATCATTCTTCCTGCATTAAGATATGCCTCAGAGACCTGAGCCCAACAAAAATAGGATGAGAACGCTATTTGGGTCTCCCAAAGAGAAATCAAAAGAGCAATGCTTGGAGTATCACGTTTCACTCAAATGAGAGAAAGAATCCGGAGCTCCTTCGATGATCAAGAATCAGGGACGTTGTCTCTTTTGCTAAGGTGTCGAAAATCAGATGGGCTGGACACGTAAAAAATCATCTCATTCCATCAAAGAATGGGCAGAAGAAAAATGAACAGAAACTTTCTCAAAGAAATGCAAATGGCCAAAAGGCACATGAAAAAATGTTCTGATTGCTAATCATCAGGGAGATGCAAATTAAAACAACAATGACACATCATCTAATATCACAGAGACTGGCACCCATCAAATAGAACAGAAACAACCAGTGTTGGTGGGGATTCAGGTATAAAGAGACTCTCATTCATTGTTGTTGGGAATGCTGATGGGTATTCCTCAAAAAACTAGAAAATGAGCTTCCATGTAACTCAGTGTTACCATTTCTGGGAATATACCCTGTGAGCCCAAAAACAAACAGCAGAAATACCATCTGTACTTTTATATTCATTAGAGCACAATACCCAGAATCTGGAAATAACCTGAATCCCCAAGAACAGAAAACTGGGCAAAGAAATTATCGTACATCTACACCTTGGTAGGTTGCAGCTGGTAGGAAAAATGAAGTCATGAAATTTGCTTATAAATATCATGCTGAGTGAAATAAGTCAGAAGGAGAGGGACAGACACATAATGATTGCACTCATTTTTGAGATGTGAAAAACATAGTATGAAACTATTATCTGTGAACAATAGAAATGAGAACCAGGAGGACTATTCCATAGTTTGAAGCTTGTCACAAGTAAGGGAAAAAAAGATAAGGCAGATAGGACAGAGAAGGAATCACAATGACAATGGTGGTTGGAAATGATCACTTTGGATAAGAATTGAGTGCTAAAAGTAGATAAAAGGATATACATGATAATTACAGTGCCTGTACTGCAAACCATAATGACTGAAAGGGAAGAGAGAGAGAGCTGTAGAGGCAGACTGAAAGTGAGGGAGAAAGGTGGGAAACTGGGAACATTGGTGGTGGGAAATGTACACTGGTAAAGAGACAGATGTTAGAACATTGTATGAGTAAAACTCAATCAAGGACAACATTGTAACTGTTTATCTTACTGTGATTTTGCAAATAAATAAATAAATAAAATTCATTGCTTTCTTAGTATTCTGTTCATTTAACTCTAGAATTTGCCTAGAACTTTTAATTTTAGGATGAAAAATATCTATTTCTAGATAACTACCAAGTTATCTCAATACAGTAATAAATCATTCATATCATCTTCACTACAACCCTT
This sequence comes from Sorex fumeus, assembly GCF_029834395.1. NCBI lineage: Eukaryota > Metazoa > Chordata > Mammalia > Eulipotyphla > Soricidae > Sorex > Sorex fumeus. Next base: position 14,138,752 of record NW_026606060.1, read on the forward strand.
TATTTGGGAAATAATACATATAGATCTTCAAAGAATAATATATCAAGTAAAGAATTTTGATTTCAAATCTCCAAATAGAAACTTCTTAAAATATAAAAATTAGTTAAGTTCTATATAAATGTTCTGCAAATTGTTTATTACTAATATAAAAGATCATACAGATTTTTAAACTAACAATTGCTTAAATTAAAGCTACCATTTAACACAATTTTTTAGATTACTGAGAGCTATCTTTTAAACCATTTTTAAGCTTTCTTTTTAAGCTTTATTATACAACTACTTACCATTAGATTATTTACTATGTACTATTACTATTACTACAAAAATGTGCGTTAATGGAAGATGAATCTTAGTAAAATCGCCAAATATGAAAACTTATCTATAAATGGTAAATTAAAATTATTAAGAATAAAACAATTTAAAGATGTTTGAATATAATGATATTTGACTTGTGAAAATGCACATCTTTAAAACCAGAATAAATTTGTACAATTTTTTGTATTTTTGATTAATGTCTCTTGATTATGCGTGGTATAGGTAGAAAGTAGAATTAACTTAAATTAAGTAAACTCTAAAAAAAATCCATATAAACTGTCTATCTTAAATTAGAACTAAACTTTAATAGATGGCTATGGTAATAAGTAGTTTCCTGACAATCTTTAAGGCCGACTTGATAGCTGTAAAGGCAAAATAGTTAGAATATAATTTGTCTAAATTTTTATTTTACATTTTAGCCATGCTATAATGTAAAATAACAGAAAATTCTTTATTGCAAAGATATTGGGAAATGTTAATAAATTAAGCACAGGAGCAGAATTTAGTGTTTGCAAATGTAGCTCTCACCACTATTTCATACGCTTAGTATTTACATGTCTGCTCACTCAAGACATGTCTAAATGTATGAAAGTAGTCTTTGATATCAGATTTTTTAATGACTGGTATTCATTTATGTCACATCTAATGTTGGAATTCACAAATAGTTTCGGTTCTTTTTACCTATTCTTTCTCTGTATTCAGAATGCATTAGAAGAAAAATAAGTAGAGAAGCTAGCAGATTAAATATCAGCTTTATTCTTTAGACAGGCCAAGGAATAAGCATCTTAGATTAAAAGTCAAATGGACCATTTACTTGAGCCCAGGCAGGAGGGCGATTTATCAAAAATGGACCAAAAAAAGTTATTATGTCAACTTTAATCCTACTCTCAACTGTATTTAGAAAAATGATCTACTTGATTTCCAGGCAAAAGAAATGCAGGTTCAGCAGTTAGCAACAAAAAAGTTAAAATAATTTTTTATCCTAAAATTTCTATATTATTTGATGATTATAATGCTAAACTGAGATATTTAATTTGGGTATCCATCATGGGTGAAATGAAATCAGCCAATCCTAGAATTTTCCTGAAAATCGAAATTCAGTCAAGAGCTGACTTTACCTTATCTTTGTTTTTGATTAAAGAACTGGATTTTTCCTTAAATGAAAAAAAAATTATCAAGATTTATTTTATAAGACATTCTTTTTGGTCTTTTATGAATGTATGACATTGAAACTGTTAAAACCATCAAATTTAGGTTGTAGAATAAATAATTTTGTCAGTATTAGACATTGGTTTAGACATTACCTACTTGAGTATATTCTGAGGCAGATGCAAATTTTATCTAAAACTATAGGCCAAATGGCAGTCAAAAGCTATTATACTCTGGGGGAAAATATTATTTTATGGACAAGAACATTGAGTCTTTCCATTTCATTTTGTCTATAATATGTTGGTTATATTCACTGAGGACTTCAATATTTTGACTGAAGATTTTAGGATACATGCCCAGGACGTATTTAGAATGTGATGATTTAGACAGGTTTATAGCTTTTTAGTGCAAAGACAACATCTTTTGATGAGACAGAGTCTACGTTTTTATCATGGTACCTACTTAGGCTAACAATGCAAAATTAGGTCCCATGGAAGAGGTCATGGAAAGGTCAGCATTCCAATCCTACCACATGCCACATCTGACTGTCTGAAACAAGTAGAATCCAATCTCTTCAAGTCCACTATAATTTATCTCATTACAGAATTTCAAAGTAATAGATTGAGTTTCAAAAAGAGAGAACATAACCAGGAGGTTATAATTAATTTTAAAATGCTTATGTGTTGAGAATGTTGTCAAATAATATACTGCAGTAGCTACTTTGCTTTATCTTAAAAACATTGGATTAACTAAAAATTAACTGTAATTTTAAGAGCTGCACAGAATCCATGTACAAGCTTTCTTTTACCCTTGACAATGATACAAATGTCCTCTTTTTAAACAATTAAACAGTACTGGATAATTCAGGTATGTGAAAGAAGAAACAAATACCTATCGCTTAGCCATCAATGTTCTCATTAAAAATAGAGGTCAAACTAGTCTTATTATTCAGTGATACCTGTGAGAATAGCCTGGTGCTATAAACTGGAGAAAATAAGCTGGAGCGAATAAGCTGGAGAATAGGCCAGAGCACAGCGGGTAGGGAACTTGCCTTGCATGCGGCCGACCCAAGTTTGATTCCTTCATCCCTCTCGGAGAGCCCGGCAAGCTACCGAGGGTATCCTGCCCACACGGCAGAGCCTAACAAGCTCCCCGTGGCGTATTCGATATGCCAAAAACAGTCTCACAATGGAGACGTTACTGGTGCCCGCTTGAGCAAATTGATGAGCAATGGAAGGACTGTGCTACAGTGCTACAGTGCTAACCTCTGAGAATACAGAGAATGTGGGATCAAAAGGCAGCTTTGGTTTGTTGGTTGTTTACAGTATCCCTGAAGAGATACACTATAAAGGATCAAATATAAGAGCACTAAGTCAGAGCCTCCACAAAGGCAGCTTTTATGACTGGCAAAATAGTATGTCCAATGGAAGGAATGTTTTCTGGTTCTTTGTTAAGAATTAACGGTTCATGGATAAATTCAACAATGTAAGTTCTGTCTAAATAAACATACAAGTCAGAGTTTCAAAAGCGTACACACACACACACACACACACACACACACACAAACACAGCACCACCACCACCACCACTACCACCGCCACCACCACCACCAACAACAACAACAAAAGCTGGACTTAGTCTTTCAGACAGAAAAAAAATTAAATCAACATTAAGTTAGGCTCAAGGAGGCAGAAAGATAGACAGCAGGTAGGGTACTTGCTTTGCATATGGTTCTATCTTGGCATCATACATATTCACCAAGAACTGTCAGGAGCGATCCCTGAGCACAGAGCTCAGGAATAAACCCTGAGGTAGGCCAGGTGTGACCCCAAACTAACAAACAAGCCAAATAATAAAACTTATAATAGGTACAATAATAATAGGAAACCAAGCTGTGGTCAGAATAAACTCTGAAATGAACAGTTTTTGAGAAGCTACCACTACACTAATTATCCATCAAAATGGACAAGAGAGTCGTCTGAGATGATGATTCCTGAGAGTAGGAGGTAGATTCCACAGAGAGCATCATCAGATAGAGAGAGTAAAAGCCCTGGCTTCTTCGACTCCCTACTCGGTCCTGCACTCCCTTCCATTCTAAAGTTGAGCCTACCTGGAAATCAGAAGGGCGGGTGATCATGTGTATATATATGTTTTACTTTCTATTTTTTTATTGAATCACTGTGAGGTAGACAATTACAAAGCAGTTCATGATTGGGTTTCAGTCATCCAATATTCCAACAGCCATCCTTCCACCAGTGAACATTTTTACATCACCAATGTCCCCAGTTTTTCTTCCATCACTCCCCAAGACTCCCCCCAACACACACACATCTTCCTCTATGGCAGGCACCTTTCTTCTTTCTCTCTTTCTCTTCTTTTGTGCATTATGGTTTGTAATACAGGTGCTAAGAGGTCATAGTGTTTATTTATTTATTGGGAAGGTATAACTGGGTAGATTTTTATAGCTTTTTATAACTGGGTGGCCACTTTGGGGGTAGACATGACTGCTGGGGCTTACAGAAGTATAGAAGTAGCCCATCCCATGCTAAGAAAACCTGGATATTTCAGTCATAAAATTTGCATACCCGAATTTTCAGCAAATTAATATCTCTATGAAGTACACCCTGAGACAGTGGAGTGTAGATTAATATCTCGGTGAGGTCCACCCTGAGATGGTGGAGTTTGTTCAAGGTCATGGCAGAGATTTAGAATTGTGGGAGCGAGCAGCTTCCGGGGCTCTATTTGGGTAGGCACTGGGCTAACCTGTTCCCACTCATGTACCGGGATTGTTCAGCCATGCATGGATCTGAGATTTATTTGTGTGTCTCTGGAGCAGGGCTGATAAATGAGCCTATATAAATGAGCCTAAGCTGAGCAGAAAGTGGTTTGTGGGCATGGCTCCCACATATCTAACTTTTGGTGGTTCGATTTCTCAAAAAAATTTGGGGTCAGAGGCATAATTGCGATTTGGAGGTGTCAGAGAGGCTGCTGATGCTCTATAACTGTGAGTCCAGATTGATCTCCCCATGGCACTGTTCCCTCTAGGCCCCAGTGGTGATAACAGCAGCGGCCCCAGCAGGGACCAAGTCTGTTCACAGTAAGGTGTTCTGGGCGGGCTCTAGCCCCCAGTCCAGCAGAACCTGCCTGGGGTACACGCTCTATCCTCAGTCTCCAGACAGTTGGCACTCAGGGAGATTTTCCTCCATATATACAAGTGACAGAGGAGGCACGGGTTAGTCTGGGAAAATTACTGCCGAGGGGACTCCCGGCTGCCGGGTAGTTGCCCGAGTTGGCCTCCCATGGGAAATCTGGGGGCATCCCTGAACTCCAGGACCGCACTTCACTGATGGAAAGATGGATGTTGGAACATTGTATGACTGTTCCAAGTTGGATCCAGGGAGCCCCACTTATTCGCACTAAGCTTCTGCCGCTGCAGGGGCCTGCTGCTCATAACACGGGGAGCTGCGGGAGCACCATCAGCTTTCTTCTTGGGTGCAGCTTCCATCTTCACAAGTCCCACTCAGGCTGGCGCTCCACCGTGGGCACCAGTTTGGTTTCACTTAAAGGCACTCCTTTTGAGAGAAAATATTTAAAGGGCACTTAAAGTCACTCAAACGGAAATTATATGACTCCATTGTTCAGAGGACTGAGAGCCGCCCCTGCTCTCCATATGAACTTTTTGAACTCACAGAAGAGTTTTGTCAATTGCGTTCCTGCTCTGACTGAAAAGCATAGTTTTCTGTGATACACGGTTGAGCAGAGGAAGGGAGGGAACAAAAGAACACAGTGGCATGTGTATAAAAGAGTGAACTACTTCTTAGTAAAATATATATATATATAAATATATGCATATATATTTAAAGATATATATATGAAGAAAATTACTCTGGTGAACCAAATAATATTATCCCAAAGACAGCAACCTCCTATTCTGCAGAACCTCTACATATATGATCTTAAATGACAAAAATAACTTGGAAGTGTAATTAAGATAAGGAGCTTGAAAGGGGAGGATTATCCTGATTTAGCCATGTGCGCTCAATAGACTCACACATGTCCTTTTAAGAGGAAGGTAGGAGTTTCATGTCTAAGAGGAGATTAGAGGAAGGAAGCAGAGCTCAGAGTGTTGAGCTTTAAAGGTAAAGAAGAGAGCCACAATCAAAGGAATATAAGTGGTCTCTAGAAGCTGGGAACAGCAGGGAAACAGTTTACCCTGTAATTTTCAGAAATCGTATAGTCTTGCCCATGACCTGATTTCGGCTCATAAGTCCCACTTAGGCTTTCTAACCTGTCAAACCATGAAATAATAAATCTGTCTCTTTGGGGGAGACAGAGCGGGGGCAGGTTATATGAGGTTATTCTTTTAAACTATATGGTATACATTAGTTTTTCATAGTAGCAATATAATAAAGTAAATTCAGTAAGTTTATAAAAGTTCTAAAATGTTCCAGAAATCAAAAGGAAAGACAATGCTGGACTTTTAAGTAAAATTTATCTATTAGCCTAGTGATAGTTTATTTATTCCATCCACATACACGAACTTATTCCATGATACTGATTTCCAATTCTAGCCCCAGTCAAATATCCTTAAAAGTGTCTGAACACCCAACCCATATGCCTATTTTTCATTCCCCGGTAGTATGAATGAAGGACGAAGGAACTCTCAGTTCTGCTTATTTCATAAATGAATATTGATGTCAAGTATTAATTGACTTGACTTATTTTTTCTTTCACCCTGTAATTGAAGTGCATTTATCCTTTTCCCCATCAATATAAAATAAAATAATTGCCCAATTAGCAAGAAATTATTTTGGGAATGACTAATTTGAGGATCTATTAAGTCTGTTTCTACTACTTTGCTCTGTCAACTCTAGTGAAAAAAAAAAGTCAAATAAAGCTTTGAGAAGAACTTGCTTTAACAAGGTCAATGTTTCTAAAACAGGTTAAAAGTAGGAGGAAAACAACACTTAGTTTTGTCAAGACTGGCATGACAAATGGAAAGGGACAGGAGTTCCAATTTGGAAAACACAAGATCCAAGATGAATCAGAGGAACATCACAATATTTCACTGTAAGGCACGGCTTTGAAATCATGTCATGTGGTGAAGACTTGAAGCAGATGTTTTTCCCTGTTCTGGTCAGTATCAGAGGTCTCAGCTTCCTTCCTACAACCCTAGTGACTGTGATCACAACTGACAGCTCCTGTTACTTTTCCTGTCAGCCTCAGCACCATGATTAGGTGTGGGAAGTAGTTATGCCTTGTTCTCATTTCCTACAGCTTCTGCGGAAAGAACAGTGCCTAGAATTTCCAACTATGAAAATATAAATTCACTGCAGTCTTTGGTTGCTTGCTGGTGCAAGAGGAGGGATTCTTTTCTCCTTAATTTTTAGGGGGAACTGACCTCTCTGATCCTTTCTTTTCATTCCTGGGTCTTTATTTTGTTTGGGAGCCTTACCTACCTGTGCTAAGGGCTTATCTTGGTTCTACCAAGTATACATATTTCCCTCTATGATGCTAATAATATTACCCTGTATGCCTCTCGGATAGCCCAGCAAACTACTGAGAGTAGCCCTCCTGCATGGCAGAGCCTAGCAAGCTACTCGTGGCGTATTTGATATGCCAAAAACAGTAACAATAATGGTTCTCATTCCCCTGACCCTGGAAGGGCCTCCAATATGGCAGTTTCATTGGGAAATACGAGTGAGGAGAGATTGCTAAAATCTCAGGGCTGGGAGGAATGGAGATGTTACTGGCACCTGCTTGAGTAAATTGATGAACAACAGGATGACAGTGATACAGTGATTGAGTGATTATTAGCATTGGCTTATGGGAACTAAAAGCACTAGATATATGTACAGGCTCCTAGTCTTTAAATATTGGTTCAAAGCCGAAAATTTACACCAGTGTCAGGTTTCTACCTAAATAACTGTTAAGGTTTCCACCTAATTTATAGAATACATAGAGCTACTTTATGAAATAAATGCTTAATCAAATAGAAAACACTTTAAATATTACCTGCATATAATAAATTATTTATACTTTTAATTCTATTCAATATTCTTATTCTTTATAGACTAAAATCAATCAGAAAGGATAAAATGTGGATACTAGGTATATTTTAACTTTAAAAGTTGATGAGGGATGAATGTCTTATGTTCCTTTGCCATAATAGCTGTTCTTCCTCTCTAGTCATAGCTTAAGGAGCAAGGTTCTCTGTTCACCACCTAGAATGGAGTTCAAAAAACACAAGCACTATCAATATTGTTACTTTGTATGCTACAACTATATTGTATATCATTTGGAATATTCACTTATGGCTAATACTGTAGCACTGTAGCACTGTCCTCCCATTGTTCATTGATTTGCTGGAGTGGACCCAGTAACATTGTGAGATTTGTTGTTATTGTGTTTGGCATATCAAATAGGTCACGGGTAGCTTGCCAGGCTTTTGTCGTGCAGGTGGGATACTCTCGATAACTTGCCAAGCTCTCTGAGAAGGGCAGAGGAATCGAACTCTGGTCGGCCAGATTGGCTGCATGCAACGCAAATCCCCTACCCACTGTGCTACCACTCCAGACCAATTTAAAAGTTAATACTTCTGATTATGGTCTTTTCTTATAAAATGGGGCTGGAGCGATAGCACAGCGGTAGGGCATTTGCCTTGCACGCAGCCAACATGGCCAACCCGAGTTCGATTCCTCCGCCCTTCTTGGAGAGCCCGGCAAGCTACGAGAGTATCTTGCCTGCACAGCAGAGCCTGGCAAGCTCCCCGTGACGTATTCGATATGCCAAACACAGTAACAACAAAGTCTTCAATGGAGATGTTACTGGGCCCGCTCAAGCAAATCGATGATCAATGGGAGGGCCTTTACTTATAAAATGAAACTTACTGTATACAAGAACAGAATTTAGAGCCATATATGTCTGCATAAAGAAGGCAGATCAGTATATAACAATATTTCTAATCATGTGTTCATGTTGTTAGACTCCTTATTTAAGAATCAAATATCTTATAAAAAGCCTCAAAGAATTTCTTGACTTGATTATACAGTTACATAAATGTACTATAGACTTTAAAATTCCCTACAGAAAGGTTGAACATTTTAACGCAGTGTTTCTTCTTTTTAAATATCTATTTTTATTTTTTACAGTTTTTTATTTTTTTTAATTTTATAAGTTAATTCACAGTATATGATTACATTTAATATTCAAGCACCAACCCCACCACCATTACACCTACCCACCACCAAATTTGGGATATTTCCTTCCCAAACCCCAATCCCTGTCCCAAAACATAACCAAAAGAATATATTTTGTATTGTCTGTTATGAAGAACTGCTGAACATGCTTACAAAAAAGTGTTCATACTAATTCAGTGTTTCTTGAGCTAGCAAAGGACCTGAACTGGTGTAGTTTTGAGTCTAGTCAGTTCCAACTATCTATTGTATCATACATTGTACAGGTTGATAAAATTTGAGCAAATAACTTCTTGGAATAATACATATTGCAAGTCAATGCTATTATTTACTAATGACATGTTATGAATTTATATTACAGAATTGCATCATTGACTGCTTTTTTTTATCACTGGAAGGACCATACTAGTGATTTCATTCATTTCTACCATAATTTATTCTCTAGGAAAATGTCACCAGATTAGGTAGGGTGCTGAATCTGTAGAAATAATATTAATGACACAAAGTATGAAAGAAATAATTGATAATCTAGGTTTCATTAAAATGAAAATATTCTTTGTGAAAGATAATGATCAGTGAATTAGGAGAAAGTTCATGGATCGAGAGAAAAGATATGCACAATTACTCTTAAAATACAACAATAAGAGGCTGGAGCAATAGCATAGCAGGTACGGCATTTGCCTTGCACACGGCCGACCCGGCTTTGATGCCCAGCATCCCATATGGTCCCCTGAGCACCACCAGGTGTGATTTCTGAGTGCAGAGCCAGGAGTAACCACTGAGCATTGCCGGGTGTGACCAAAAAAGGAAAAAAATTTTAAAAAATACAACAATAAGAAAACAGACAACCTAAATGAGAAATGAAGCAAAGACCTTACTTACACATTACCAACAAATATATTTGAAAAGATGTTGCACATCACAGGTAATGAAGGAGATGGAAATTAAAGCAATGAAATACCAGGACACACATATTAGAATGGCCAAAATCTAGACCACAGAGAAAACACTAAATTCTATAGAGGATATAAAAGAACAGGAACTTCCATATATTGCTGGCAAAAAAAAAATCTAAATGGTTCAGCCATTTTTCAAGATAATTTGACAATTTCTTGCAAAATTAAGCGTGGTCTCATCATGAGATGAGCAATCATCCTCCTTTTTTTGTCAGTCCAAAGGAATGGAAAATTTTGTTCCATGCAAAAACCTTCACACACAGATGTTTAAAGCTGCAGTATTCATAATTGCCAAAACTTGGAAGAAACCAAAATATCCTTACTTGGTGAATGGGCAAATAGAGAAAGATCTATCCATATCACTGAACACTATTCAGAACTGAAAAGAAATGTGCTCACCAACAAACAAACAAGTGAATAAATAGGATATCAAATGGGGGAAAAAATGAGCTACCAAGTAATGATAAAGGTCTTAGAGAAGTTCATATGCTTATTAAGAAAAAGTAGTCATTTGGAAAAGGCTGCATGTTGTTAGATAGCACCTATATGACATTATGAAAAAGGTAAAAATATGGAAGAGTGGAAAGATCGATAGTTGTTTGGGATGGGCAGGAGGAGATGAACAGAGCACAGACGTTAGAAAGAAAAAATACACTATTTGATATTGTAATGATAGACTTATGTCTATCTACTTGTTCAAACCCATAGAATCTACAAAACCAATGGTGAATTATAAAGCTAACTATGAATTTTGTGTGATTATGACATATCAAAGTAGACTTCCTATTGGTAAAAATATACACATGCTGCTAAATGATATTTATAATGAAGGACAATCTGCATGTGTAGAGTCAGGTGGTATAGGGTATATTAAAAATCTCGGAACCAGGCTGGAGCGATAGTACAATGGGTAGGATGTTTGCCTTGCATGTAGTTTGATCCCTGGCAACAATGCCAGGAGTTAATTCCTGAGTGCAGAGCTGGGAGTAACCCATGAGCATTGCTGGATGTGACCCAAAAAGCAAAAAAAAAAAAAAAAAACAAAAAAAACCCCCAAAAAACAGAACTTGATACCTCTTCATTTTGCAGTACATTTAAAATATCGTTAACCAAGTTCTAGGAATAAATCTGTCATAGTTGAGAGAATACTATCACTTCAATTATAAAGAAAAAATGACTTTGGCAAACTACCTGTGGTGTACTCAATATGCCAAAAATAGTAACAATGTTGGTCCTCATTCCCCTGACCCTGAAAGAACCCCCAATATGCCATCAGGCTACATTAGCACGTGAGAGGGACGAATGGAGACGTTACTGGTGCCTACACGAGCAAATCAATGAACAACGGGGTAATAGTGACATTTCTGAAATTATTTTCTTAATAAAAAGTCTCATTTACTTTTATTTGCTCATTCCCTGGGAATATCTATGTGTCAGCAACCTAATTTAACTTGCCTCTCCCCTTTGTCTTATTCCTTCACTTATGATGGAATCGCTCAACTACCAAAATTCCTTCTACTCTGCTTTCCTGTAAAAACAGCCCCCTGAAAAGCTTTGACAATTATTTATACCTAAAAATAGAGAAATGATTAGATAATTACAAACTGTTAGGTCTTATCATAGCATTATAAACTCTACAGTGGAGTTCTAAATCTATAGAATAAGAATTGAAAACAAGGCTTTTCAGAGTGAGGTAGATTAGGGCTTCCATTGCAATGGAATTTCTGGATAATAGTAAAACCATTGATCCCTAAGGCTATCAGGACCTAACCTTGTGGTTACAGAAAACTAAGGCCTGATTAAAAAAACAAACAAACAAACAAACAAACAAAAAACTTACCCTGCAGCTAGCCCAGATCAGAGAATACTGGAGGCACCCTCCAAGAGAAAATCTAGCTGGAACAAAGGTAAGAAAAGGCATTTTCAAAGACCATCCCAGCTCTACCTTACTTGGCAACCACCCTAGCAATGAACTCTTACCTAGGTAGAAAGCATGCAAAGGGCAGCTTGGAGAAACCCTGTAAGAGTCAACTGGAGCTAAGAAAGCATCCGCATATGCTGCTAGTGTCCACATGGCTGAGCACATGTGGTGCTTGAGCATATGTGTAACCCCATCTACACTCTTGAGATGTGTACTGGGGCTCTTCCTACCTTCAGAGAATCCCACATTCTGTTCTGAGTTTGTCTGTCTCTCTCTCTGTCTCTCTCTGTCTATCTCTCTGTCTCTGCCTCTGTCTCTCTCCCCCGCCCCCTTCCTCAAAAGCCTCCAAATTTAAAAAAAAAATCTGTTTTATAGCACTGTATCACTGCTTGTCACTCTTCATTTGTTTTTCTGCGGGAGAGACGAGGACCCCAAAGGAGTGGGTAGGTGAGCCCTAGCACTGGCTTTCTTTTTCCGTCAAGAGCAATTCCTTGATCTAGCCCAAGTCCACAGCTGCCTGAGAAATTGGGTGGTGGGGATTAACTCCCATGCCAAGAAGGACATGGCTTAGTGGCTCCCATACCATCAGGTATGGCTTAGTGGCTACCTAGTAGGGCTGGCAGGATGGCTGGTGGCTTCAGCTGAGAAGTGGCTCATCGCAGACTTTGTCACTTCTAGTCTTCCCAGCCAGTCCTGGAGTGGCAGAGGTGGACGAGGAGAAAGTGGTCATTTCTCTCCTCTTCTCTTCACCATAAGCCACCTGTGTATGTGTGTGTGTGTGTGTGTGTGTGCGTGTGTGTGTGGTAGTGGTGGTGGTGGTGTGTGTGTGTGTGACGGGGTGGGGACGGGGGAGACTTCAAGAGGATTTTCTAGTATTATAAACAGTTTACATTAAAAATAGAAAAAAACATAATCATACTTCAAAATAAACGAGATATTGTTAAGCTCTGGGTTGAAGCAATAGCATAGCAGGTAGGGCTGTTACCTTGCACACGGCCGATCTGACTGATTTGGGTTCGATACCTCCCCCGTCTTGGAGAGCCCAGCAAGCTATTGAGAGTATCTGGCCTGCAAGGCAAAGCCTGGAAGGCTCCCCATGACTATTCAACATGCCAAACATAGCAACAAGTGTCACAATGGAGATATTACTGGGCACAAGCAAATTGATGAACAACAGGATGACAGTGACAGTGATTGTTAAGTTTCAACCTCTTTGAGTTACCTAATCCCAATCTTTCATTATTCTTTTTAGCTATTTTATAAATGAGAATTTTAGCTGATATCAGCTGAAATATAAATTTTCTCTACAGGCATCCCTCTGTTTGAAACATAAGTGGTATGAACCTTTTTGTGACTGATGTTAGTTCAAAGTCTGACACATATTTAAATGTCAGCAGCTCCATCTTTTCCATATTTCTCTATAGATTCTTTTCCTGCAATTTCCTTCAGACTTTCTGTATCGTTTTAATTTCCCCAGACTTTGCACAAGGCTTGGGTTTTGTGATTGCATTCTCATAAATCCTGACTTTTTCAGCCCCAGAGAGACCATTGCGATTGACCAGATTAAGATTCAGTTTATATTCATGCTTCCTCATGAAAAAAATGGCAAAATCGTTTAAAAGAATGGCCCCTTATTTCCAAATCTTTTTTTGTTTGTTTGTTTGCTTTTGGCTTTTGGGGCCACATCCACCATGCAAAGGGCTTACTCCTGGCTCTTCACTCAGGAATGACTCTTTGTGGACACAGGGTTCAGACTCGGTGCCCAAGATCAAACTCTGATAGGCCTCACACAAGTCAAGCACCCTATCCACTCTAATATTACTCCAGTCCCTCCAAAATGTTTAGAGTAAGGAATTCTTACCAACCATTTCAGGCTTTTAATACCCTTAAAGAAGATCTAGTACGGTAGAGCTGCTCCGAAAATTAGCAGCCATTTAGTTCAAATCCTCATTGTACAGGGGAGAGCACTGCTCTTTATTACTTTCACCTGTACTTCCGTATTTGGTGAGCATTTGACTTATGAATGACTCCTTTTTATGAGTTTAATTCCCACTGCCCTCAAAAGGACAATCCTTTCTTTCCTTTTTTCTCAAGTCTGAGCACCTGGGGAGTGATTGACCTTAGAGGTGTCATTCCTTATGCAAATGAAAAAAGGCTTCCCCTTATTCTTATGCAGATACGAAGTGAATAGGTCCCCAGATTCCTGCAGTTTATAAGTTACTTCGAAGGGAAGCCCTTACCCCTCCCATTTTCCTGTGAAATTTGAACACATTGTAAGCCTTCAAAGTTTATAGTTGTCAGGAATTTCAATTTAACTTCTTCAATATATTTCCCTTAGCAACACTTTTGTATGGTGATTAGATATAGCTAAAATAATACAGCTGGAGTTAGAGTGCAGGCATTTTATTTTAATATATTTTTGAATATAAATTTTTGAATGGGCTGGAACGATAGCACAGCGGGTAGGGCATTTGCCTTGCACACAGCCAACATGACCGACCCAAGTTCGATTCCTCCGCCCCTCTCGGAGAGCCTGGCAAGCTACTGAGAGTATCTCGCCCACATGGCAGAGCCTGGCAAGCTCCCCGTGATGTATTTGATATGCCAGACACAGTAACAACAAAAGTCTCAAGATGGAGACATTACTGGGCCCACTCAAGCAAATCGATGAACAACGGGAGGACCGTGACCATGACCATGACAGATTTTTGAATGGAATTAAAACTTATTAATATTATACTTTTATTTTTTTAAAGAAAAAGAGGAGAGAGGAGGAGATGGTACAAGAGGTAAAACATTTGATTTTTATTCAAATGCATCACAAGTGGTTCCTGAGCACCACTAAGGATCACTCCTGGGAACAGAACCAGAAATATCTCTTGAGCACCACAAGACACAGCCAAACCCTGACACCCTATCCCCCAAACCACATACCCCACACCAAAATCCCCAAAACCTTTTAGAAGACCAAAATGAAGCTATGCTGGGTGCCACTAATACTATTATCTAACCTAAAATGCACTCTTTATCAGAAGAGGAATTTTGTGTATTTATCTTTTTTCAGGGCAGAGCCATAGCATAGTGGGTAAGGTGTTTCCCTTGCACACAGTCAACCCGGGTTCGATTCCTCCACCCCTCTTTCAAGCTACTGAGAGTATCCCGCCCTCACAGCAAAGCCTGGCAAGCTGCCAGCGAAGTATTCAATATGCCAAAAACAGTAACAAGTCTCACAATGAAGACGTTACTGGTGCCCACGTGAGCAAATTGATGAACAACAGGAGGACAGTGCTACAGTGCTATCTTTTTTCAGGAGTGGGGTGGTTGGTTTGGATTCCTTCGGAGTTCTCAGTATTCAGGACTTCAAGAACCATTCCTAGCAGTGCTGGGGCCACCAGGGCTATAATAGGTGGTGCTTAGGGGATCATGAGGTACCTGGAACACACCAAGTACTGACTATAGTACTTTGACCTCAAGAAATAAACTTGCGATTGGAGTAATAAATCATAAGACAAGGTAAACATCTAGAGATACTGTCTTGACATCTGAACTTCTCATCATGTAATATCCCTCCTCTTTCATTTACTATCCTCTAAATATTAGTCCCTATCTCATTCCTTAGCACAGAATTTATGTCCCTGATTTATGCAATTTACTTACAAATGTAGTCATGAGAGTATATTACTGCATTTGTCTTTTTTTTTGCCTATAAATCGGTTTAATGTTTGCTTGTCTAACCTGAGAAGAATCCCAGAGGAGGGCGAGAATTTACATCTGAATCCCAACACTGAATTCATTTCTTTATTGGATATCACAGATCTATGAGTTTGTGTCTTTTATATAGTTTTTATATTTTTACATGTTCCTTTGTTATAACACAAGCATGTTTTTTCTCTTTAAGAATCAGTGGATTCAGCAACTGTAGCACTGTAGCTCTATCCTCCCTTTGTTCATTGATTTGCTTGAGCAGGCCCAGTAACGTCTTCATCATGAGACTTATTGTTACTGTGTTTGGCATATTGAATATGTCACGAGTAGCTTGCCAGGCTTTGCCGTGTGGGTGAAATACTCTTGGTAGCTTGCAGGGTTCTCCGAGAGGGGTGGAGGAATCAAACTCAGGCCAGCCAGGTAGACTGTGTGCAAGGCAAACGCCCTACCCTCTGTGCTATTTCTCCAGCCCTCAGCAACTGTACTGAGGAATACGTACATACCCCATATACACAAATAAATATGTAGAAGTGCACATACTTGGGGATGTCCATGTTACTTTATAAAGTAAGTACACGTATCTATTTTTGATAATCCATACTGACCATTAGAGATAGGGAAAGTTATTATTTCCTTCACATTCTTGGCATTGTTATGATTAAGGATATTTATCAAGTAAATAGTCAATAGGAAAATCAAGGCTTACTTGAACCTGCTTATAGATAATTATTTATTCAGAGGTGCATTACTGATAATAAAAAATAAAAAAATAGCTGTTCATTAAACTAGAAGTACAATGTTAGTCTTCTTTTTCTTATATAAAGGCTATTAATGATATTGATTATGGAAATACTATGTAATTAATTTTAAATAATGTTACTAATATTGCCAATAAACAATAGTTTTTGTCTTGTTTACTTCTAATCTACTGGACTGAGGAGAATGAGGTTAATGGATTTATACCTCTAACATGTAAATGGATGCAATTAGTCATTTATTATAATAAGGTTATAAATGCTGATTGCAAAGTTTAATGGTGAAGATACATGACCTCTACAATCATAATAAGTTTTCCTTTATTTTATTGCCAGTGTGAGGTGCATTTATCACACGATTAAGTTTTTTTAAAAAAGAAAATTAATTCTTATCAAAACAAAGACTTGAAGGTAGCTAAATGTGGCCAAACATTGTGCTGACTGGAAACAGATAACTGAGAATAGAAAATACCTTTGATTCTGGTTAAATGTCTATACAGTTAAAAACTGTCATTTTCTACTCCTCCTTACATGTATAGACATGATTCTACTATACGCATTTTTGACTACAATAAAAGAAAACTAGCTTTACTTTTTTCTTCTCCTTTTTTAATAAGAAGCATAAGACTAAAATTTTCAATTTTCATGATACTTTAGTTAGTCTGTTCTTATAGTAAGTAGAAGAACATTAATTCCCAAGGACTTAGTAACAAGATTAAAATAAGGAGAAATGAATAAAAAGAATCACTCAAATGAAAGATCTGTTTTCAAGATGCTCTACACAATCTATCTCAGGGAATGAGGATTTTAGTATTATTTCTAATAACCTCGAGAGAAGCAAAGTCATAGAGAAGCGCACTTCACTTCTAGATTTTATTTCTTTGGAGGCGGGGAGATTGCACCATATGTAGTTATTCCCAGTTCTAGCTCCTAGCTCTGTGCTCAGAGATCACTCCTGGAGGTGCTGAGGGAACCACAGATGGCACCCAGAGTGAATCCACACCTTATCTGCTATACTATCTCTCCAGACCCAAAAGAAAATTGTCAACTAAAACAAGACGAAACAAACAAAAAAACCTTAAAAGAACTTCTATATAGCATTTGTCTGAAAAAAATGCATTGAAAGCTACATAGAGAACTGGAAAACATGTCTATAATATCAGAAATAAAATTAAGGTAAAGCAAATTGAGCCCTATTCACCTGATTCCATTGCCTTGTGGAATCTCTCTCTGTGCTTATCTGCAATAGACAGATAATAGAACAGGAAAAGTGCTTTCTATCTCTATAACTTTAGTACCTACTAGAGTTTATGAAATGAAGTTAATAAAGCAGAAAAATTTTAAATATTAATGAGTACTGGACCTGAAACAAAGAGAAAGCTGTTCATTTAGAGTCAAAGACTTCAAGTCAGGAGCAAAGGAGTGTCAGATTTTTCTAATACTTAACTGATGAATTTTCTTATAGGATAGAAGTAGTGTATCTACATATATACTTCTCTACATATAATATATTATATAAAATATATATGTATATTATTTATGTCATGTCATTAATCTCCACAGCAGTGCAGTTAAGAATATATTAGTATCATCTCCATATTTCAAACTGGAAATGGAGATTAGAAAAGTTAATTTTGTTACATAAAATCACAGAATAATTAGTGGAACAGAATATTCATCCAGAATCAATGTGGCAGTTTATTCTGTACCATATCGTTTGTCAGTTATCAGAAAGGATTTTGAATGTAGAGGAAATCTTTCTACTTCCTATACAAGATAACTTTGACCACTTTAACAGTGTTAGTAAGGGAGGAAGAGGTGAGCTAGTACCTTATGTCAAAATGTCATAAGAGATATGATAATATTCTTCTATTCATCACAATGCCTACAATAAAGCATGTTTTGCATTTTCCAAGGTGAAGATGAGGCAGTTTAAATTTAATTTATTTTCATTGCATTCTTCCTAAAATAGTAGAAATAATAAATACCCTCAAAACATGGAAGTCCTGAAGTATGCATTCATAGAATAAAACACCTTGTTTTAGTTATTTCTTTTTTTTTTAAAGAACTCCTATTCTTGCCTGCATAATTTTATTTTATTTATTTAATTTGATCTACTCCATGGCTTGAGTTTATCATTAAGGTTCATTTTCATAGTGTCAAAAGGAGTTCACAAATAGTAGCATGCCAAATAATTTTTTTTATTTTTTAATCTTGGAAAAAAACATATTTTATGGTGTATCAAAATGAAGTAAAAATTTTAGCATACGTAATTCAATTTATTAGAATATAGCCGCATCTGCAATTCATTCATTTCTGTGCTGTATGCAGTTGTTTTTGCACTGCATAGTGAAGTTGAATATTTGCTACACAGACCCTCTAGTGGGTCAGAGACAAAGCACAAAGGACTTTATTACTCATACCACAAGCAGTAACTAGAGATTAATGTATGTTTGTACAGGTTTGGGCAGGTTCACAATACCCTCCACGGGGTCACACAAAAATCTTATCATGGATATATGCACATGCTTTGGACTGTGTTACAGGAAGGCTTGAAATATCCACCACTTTTATAGTGCATGGAAGTAAGCTGACTATTTGTCCAAGGGGAGACATTATCTCATCCCTCAAGTTTGTTCACTGCAAACACAACCCTGAATAATGACCAAGATAAAGAGTTGCTAGGGCACTGCATTGTGTTATCCATCCAGAATTTGTGGGCATGCTAAGGCAGGGCCAATTGCAGATTGCCTCTGCTATTAAAGAACTGAAATTTCTGAGCATTTTCAATATTCTTGTGCAATAACTCATCTTAAACAACTTTAAATTGATCGAGCTCATTAAACCATGTGTCACAAATGTCCTCAGTGTGATGGTTTATATATAGTTTTCGGTTATGTTAATGTTCTATGTCAAATGAAAAATATTTTTTCTAATTTGGGTTTTTGATTAGATTCTATTCACTAAAGAGATTACTAAAATTTTATAGCTTATTAATATTTTGATTAAAAATTTAACACTTAAAGAAACACTATTGTTGGCGTAATCAGGAAAAAACATTTTTGTTGCAATTCATTTCTGCAGACCAGGATAACTTATTTTTATTTCATTGATCACCTTTAAGCTTCTGTTTTCTATTCTATAACTTTTATTTGATTGTCTTTTAGCTAAAAATGATGAGAACAGAAAAAATTAAGATAGCAAACAAATGGTAGTTTAATTTTTCTCTGAAGCAGAACTAAAATAAGTATTTACGTATAAGTAGTTTCCTTAGGGAAATTATTCTTGAAAGTGTCTGTAAGGAGTAACAGAGTGAAGAGAGGTAGTGTAGAAAAATAGTCCTATAACCTGCATATACATTCTAGATTACTGAGTTTATGCCGGCTTGATAATTTAGGGAACCAGAGTAAATAGTTGTCTGAGTTTTATTCATCCTAAGTGATGAGAGATGTGGTTTTTAGGTGACTGATGACCTAAAACCTCTAGTCATTAATGAGGTTATTTATGGGAAGAAAGAATGGGTAATTATAGTCAATCACTGGCTATAAGTAAAAGATGTGAGGAAAATTTTACAAAAACCAATATTTAAATGTTGGCACTAATCACTATAATAGTAGGACCTGGGGGAAGATGAGTGGTGAGTGGTATCCCACAGCATCTACCACGAATCACGAATCACGACCATCCTGTTATTCATCGATTGCCTCGAGCAGGCCCCAGTAACGTCTCCTTCATCCCAGTCCTGAGATTTTTAAGAAAGTGCTATATTCAAGGCTCTTTAGGAGAATGAGACCCATCATTGTTACTGGTATTTGGCATATTAGGTACGCCACGGGGAGTTTGCCAGACTCTGCCGTGTGGGCAGGTTACATTCGGTAGTCTGCCAGTTTGTCCAAAGTAGGAATGAGATAATAAGATGTCATAATAAGATGTCACACGGAGCTGGTTTTTATAGTCTCTGATAGTCAGAGAGACTATCTACCACAATGTCTTTAAAAACATTCTTAATTTCTGGGGTTGGAGTGATAGTAGAGTGAGTTAGGCACTTACCTCACATGTGGCAGTTGAGGTTCAAACCCAGCATTTTGTAAGGTCCCCTAAGCCCTTGAGGAGTGATTCCTAAGTGCAGATTCAGGAGTAACACCTGTGCACCATCGGGTGTGACCCCCCAAAGAAATAAATATATATATATAGATATATTAATTTATTATGCAGTAAAATATTGTGCAATGCTTTTCTGTATTTCCAGTACCAATACAATGTTCCTTTAGGGCCTCTCTTAAATATTCCCATGTCACTCTATTAGAGAGCAAATAAAATGCCTTTATTCTACTTACTATGTGAAATTACGGGAAATTAAAATTAGGAAAATAAGGTGTATGTGTGAAATTAGGTGAAAGTATAATAATCTTAATCTACTATAGTAAAATATTGAAATGCCAAGATTTATGGCCATGTGGACATGGTCACGGTCCTCCCATTGTTCATCAATTTGCTCAAGCAGGCCCAGTAACATCTCCATCAGTGAGACTTGTTTTTACTGTGTTTGGAATATCAAATAGCCAAGGGTAGCTTGCCAGGCTTTGCGTGGGGGTGAGATACTGTAGGTAGCTTCCCAGGTTCTCGGAGAGGGGCGGAGGAATCCAACTCAGGTCAGCTACGTTGCCTGCATGCAAGGCAAACACCCTACCACTATGCTATCACTCCAGCCCATGTGGACATAATAACTAGAAAATATTAAATCCATATTTTCATATTTGGAGTGCTGTAGCTAGTCTGCAGCTACTGAACCCTGAGACAGTTTACAGTTTTCCAGTATCTCGGGGAAACTAGGACAATGAATTCTCAAAGGTTGGAGAGCAGTCTGGCCACAACATAGTCACCCATATGGGCCACAGACTTGTAGTCACATGACAAAGTTTATTGGAAGAGTACAGTGGTTTTATATACGGGCAGAAAGGGATCAATTATGTAGGCATCACCATATAGGAAGAGAAAGGTGAATTCTGTGGTTCCATGGGCTAGATGGGATGGAGCAACATGAGTTGTCACAGGATTTCTATGAGTTAACACTGAGGTGGAACAAGCTTTACAAATGTTGACTCTCCCTAATTTCAACCCCCAGTCAGGGAGTTGCACCGCCATGGAGTGATGTTAATCATCGAGGAACTCCAGTTCCCCTGGCAACAGCTCACCCTCCTCAAGACTCGGGGTATCCCTGCACAAGCCCAGCAGACGAGATGTTTAAGGAGCTGCAACTTTCTCCATGAAATATATATCGTTTTCACAAGTAAAACTGAGTTTCTGAGTGGCCCAGCTTCTGAGATCACTCCGTGCTTTAGGAGCAAGGTAAATGGGGGTAACTCCAGGTTGAAATTATAGAAGTATAGTTTCTGCTTTATAAAGTAAGCTTCCCCGTCGCAAGAGTGCCCACATGTATGCTGTCATGTGATCCTATGATACTAAACTGCATCCAGTTACTTCTACAGACGCAGGGCTACTCCAGGCTACTGACGACCCTCCATAAATATTTATTACTTAAAATGATACTGCCAGCATGAACTATTACTATCTTAGAAACTTTATTGAGATCTTGGCAGCAAGAGCCGGATTTACTAATAGAGAAAGGATGGGGGGCGGAGGGGGGGATGGGGGGTAGGGGGGGAGCTTGAAACTCAGAGCAGGACAGAGTTCTTCAGAAATCCATCCGCACAGGGACTACTCAAGGACTAATGCCTCTTCTAAGACCCTTCCAGTGTATTATCTAGCAAATGCTTTGCAGTTACTGATTTCAAATCACCATTTACCTAAAGATCTCAAGTGTGGAAAAGAAAGACTAAAACCTCTCCCTAGGCCCCCATGAAGAAAGATAATTACCCTTCTCAGTAATAGAAAGATTTTACATTTTATGCAGCATTAATCAGATCTTTTTTTTCTCTCAAACACTTGCTTCTAGTCGGTCTTAGACCTTTCCTTTAGGTAACAAAATTATTCTGACCCACACATAAGGGAATAATTACCCCCCTCTGAACTGAATTTGTTCTTTTGCTAGCAGAACTACATACGCATTTCTGTACAGTTTAAAGATAACCAGTTTTCTTGCTATGAATATTTGAAACCTTATAGAAGGGCTCCTCAGATCTGAATGACTCATGGGCTTATGTATGCGATAACACAAAGAAATGCTAGAATCATCATTTTACATAACATAGCACAAATAGGAGGCTCAGAAAGGTTTGATGAAATCAGCTACTGTATGAACTTTAGGACTGTACTTATCTGAGGACAAGTGGCAAACATGTTATGTTACAAAACGTGTCTACTGATGAATAAGGAACCCCTAGAACTTCTGCAGTGGTGGGTATATTGCATAAGATACATCTCAGATACAAGATTTACATAAAAATACATAAAAATTGCCCAACTGGATGGCTAAAAAATCAGAACTAGGATGACATAATCATTATATTTTTTGTTGTTTACAAATATCCAAAATAAAATTTAACAAAATTTTAGAAGTGTCTCTTAAACTACTTCACATAGAGAACCAAATGTAGATTTTTTAGTCCAGGGAGGAATACAGTTCAAAAAAGAAATGCTTTATTGGGACAAGGGCAAAATATTAGACCTATCTGATTACTGCAGTTCTGAATATCTTTAAAATGCCATATCATGTCAATTCCCATCAATAGTTTCACTTTAATGGAGATAATAAGCTAAGGGTCATTGCAGGAGTAGAAGTAAAATTTAAAGAAATGAGGAAAATCATCTGTGGGGAAATAATTTTAAAAAATATTTTTCATTTGCTTGTGAAAATAAACCAAGAAGACAGAATTCGCTCATGGTCTTGACACATTTGTCACTCTCCTTTCTCATTAGATACTGTTTTAGATTTTTTTCTTGACATCTCTTACATTAATCCTTTACTGTATTTAACACAAACCTCTTTAACCCAACTATAAGCAAACTACTGTTATGGATCATTTTTTTCCCCCTTTATTTTATTTTATTTTTTTTACAGTTGTAAATTTATAATTTTTTGTGCTTTGGTTTCAATTATACAATGATCAGATACCCATCCCTCCACCAGTGCCCATTTATGTTATGGATCATTTTTAATTCTTCTAATAACTCAGTTTTTGTTCTACATATTCTAAGCAATTGTATGGAAGGCAATGTAGAGAGTTCAACAATGATCACATTCTTCTACTCGCTTAAGCCCTAGAAAGGAATTCTAATCTATGGGGTGGTTGGGGGCTGGAGTGACAGCACAGCGGTAGGGTGTTTGCCTTGCTCGCAGCCAACATGGCCAACCTGAGTTCGATTCCTCTGCCCCTTTCGGAGAGCCCGGCAAGCTACCGAGAGTATCTCGCCCACACGGAAAAGCCTGGCAAGCTCCCCATGACGTATTTGATATGCCAAACACAGTAACAAGAAGTCTCATGATGGAGACGTTACTGGGCCCGCTGGAGCAAATCGATGAACAATGGGAGGACCGTGACCATGACCGAGGGTGGTTGGAGTGTGTTGTGTTATTTACCCATATAAAGGATAATAGAGCATTTGCCTATTGATTTTTCTGTCCTTTATGTTCAAAAGACAAGATTAAAGAGACAAAATTTGTCAAGAGACAAATTTTAAACTAGATATGTAACTCAGATTTTCTAATGCCCAGTCTAGTGATCCTCTGTACCTTTGTGAACAACATGATGTGTGCATTTAAAAAAATAAAATGATAGAGTCCAAGGGAACTCTGAGGATCTTGGTATTGGTCCTGAATGGGGTATCTGAAATGGAGGTTTTTTTCTGAAATGATATCTGGTCCATTCTGACCTAGCAACAGTTGAAAATGTGCCCCTGAGGGCTTAAAATAACTAACTAACTAACTAAATAAATAAATAAATAAAATAAAACAAAACACTAACCCAAGTCCAAAGGAGAGTAAGTGAAAAGTTAATAGTCCATCATCCCTCTTCTCTGCCTCTCATGTGCTCACTTGGCACAGGCCAGTGTCCTCACATGGCCTTTGGAAACAGAGAATGGAGGTATTCTGTGGTGTGCTTGGCTTCATTTACATGTTTCAACTCTCAGCTAACACAATTCTGAGTGTGTGGGAAAATGAAGTCGCATTTCATTAAGAATAATGAAAAGGGCATTTGGAGTCAGCATATCTATTGTAGTCTGAGGTAGTTGTGCGGCTTTTAATCATGGTGGCTGCCTTTCCTATTTGGACCAAATAGGAAAAAATAGAATCCATTTTTTTTTCTAGATGCATTAGAATGTGAAAAAAATTTACTTTTATCAAAACTTTTTCAAAAGTGGTTTTTATATTATTGCAATAATAAAAAAGGAGACGGAGGAGTATTTCCTTTTCTTATCAGAATCACATTGTTACAAGACTCAAACCTTTTGCCAGTAGCCTTTCAAGGCACTTACTTCTAATTCGATTTTTATTAATGTTTGGTAAAAAAATGAGAGTTGGAGGCTTATATCTTTTTATTACAAATATCCTTCAATTTAGGATATGCCCTCAGAACTTTAATGCGGTGGGTAGGAGATTGCTAAATAATCACCAAAATTGGATCTGACAAAACCATTTAGTAGTGTTCAGTCTTCCAGGGCTCAATGGTGCACTTTTTTTTTTCTCCCCAGCAAGTTCTCTGCATGTCTGGTCTGCTTTGCCTTGATGTGAGTAATTATGCTCCTACAGTTATTAGAGAGCTAATTTCAGTCAACAATTCATGACGGCATTTTCACTACTGAAAGTTGCTTTTCAGAAGCAATTTGAAACACAAGCTATGATCCTCACATAAACTACATAAATAATTTAAAATTTTACTCTGGACTCTAATAATCCATTGCTTTTAGAATCTTCTGGATATGGGAAGCATGAAGGATTGTTTGTAGGAAATGGATTGAGATAATTTTTATTCTCCACAAGGTCTATGATCTACATGGAGTCTCACACAGTGTTAATTGTTGCTATATTATCACACTGGCCCTGAGTGTGACCTTTCTTTAAAAATTTATTAAAATATTTAATGAACACCAGGTCTTCTTGTTTTGTTTTGTTTTTTCCTAATAAGAGAATTCTAAGAATTGCTAAAGAGAAGGGAGAATGCTAACAGAGAACAAAAAGGAAAAGGAAAAATGCATGATATTTAATGTTACCCAGCTCACCACATAATATATTTCAAATTTACTTTGAGTTTTCAGTATCCCAATAGTCTTCCTGCTAGTAAGAAAATTTCCTCTAGGACAATCTCCAATGTTTTAATTAATTTCTAGCAGTTGGACTTTTTTTGAGCATCACTTTACGTACCAACTCACCTTTTATAAAAAACATTGATGTTAAGAGAAATGGATGTAAAACTGTCCTATCCCCATGCTTTCCTTTTCCCCAATACAGTCCTTATGCCTTTCTTTCCTGAAGATACTTTCTGAACCTCAAAGTAGTAGCTATATCTACTTAAACAGAAAAGTCAAATATTATTTTTCTATGTTTGGGGGAATTGACATTTTTTAGAAGCCTGTTTGGTGAAGCTGGAGTTCAGACAGTGAGGATAATTGAGGTGAGCTAACATAAATTTTCTTAAGATATATAGATAGGTATATATTGTAGGAACTAAAAGTTAAAATTCAAAAGCTGGTACCTAGATTATATGTTTATGTGTAGATGAAATAAAAGGCAGGAATTGAGAATGTGGGATTAGTCAGTGACAGAGAGAAGAGGAATGATAAGAACAAAATGATAATGCTATTTTATCCTTGAAGATGCCTCTAGCGTCAATATTATAGGGAGTTCTGCCTATATTTTTCCTCTATGTACCTTATGGATTCAGATCTGATATCAAAGTCTTTAGTGTAGGTTTGACTTTTCTGCATGGCATTAGAAAGTGATCTGGAGTCTCCCCGACCCTGCCCTACCACGACTCCTGTTGCTACTGACCAATTTTTCCCTTTTCTCAACATCACTTGTTGAAACTTTCCTTGCTCCATGTCATATTTTTTATTCCTTTATCTAAGATTTACTGACCAGATACTTGAGGGTCTATCTCTAAGTGTTCTATTCTATTTCATTGATCTGAGGGTTTGACCTTATTTCACACTGTTTTAATTATGCCTTGGAAGTACAATAGAAATTTGTGGAAAATAATACCTCCCATCTTCTTTTACCAGAGGATTGCTTTGGCTATTCGTGTGTATGTGTGTGTGTGTGTGTGTGTGTGTGTGCATGTGTGTATGTGTGAGTGTGTGTATGTGTGTATATGTGTGTGTGAGTGTGTGTGTGTGTGTTGTCCTATATATGAATTTCAGGAGTGCTTGATCTATTTCTTTGAAAATGTCATGGACATTTTATAGAGACTGCAGTGAATCTGTATAATGCGTTGTGAAGTATTGCCATTTTGAAGATGTTATCCAATCCACAAACTGGGGATGTATTCCTATTTCCTTGTGTCTAACTTTAGTTAAGAAGTGTTTTGTAGTTTTCTTTGTAAAAGTGATTTACCTCTTTAAGAGAGAACACAGGGGATTGCCCTGCCACAGAGACAGGGGGGATGGGGGGATGGGGTTGGGAGGGATATTATCCATGGTGGTGGAAAATGGGCACTGGTGGAGGGATGGGTATCTGATCATTGTATAATTGAAACCAAAGCACAAAAAATTGTAAATCTACAACTTTAAAAAAATAAAATAAAATAAAGGGGAAAAAAAAGTGATTTACCTCTTTAGTTAAGCCAATTTATAGGGTTTGATTTTTTTTTACACTTTTTTAAAATTTTTTTTAATTTTATTTTTTTATCATTTTTTTATTAGTGAAACACCATGAAGTACACTTATAGACTTATAAATTTTTGTGCTTGGGTTTCAGTTATACAATGATCAAGTACCCATCCCTCCATCAGTGCCCATCCTCCCCCACCACGGGTCCTAGCATCCCTCCCACCCCCCATCCCCCCCCCCCCCGCCCCGTCCCACCCTGCCGCTGTGGCAGGGCATTTCTCCCTGTTCTCTCTTCTTTTGGGTACTGTGTTTTGCCAGAGAGGCATTGAGTGGCAATCATGTTTGGTCTATAGACCACTTTTAGCATGTCTCTCCCACCCTGGGAGGGTCTTCACAACACCCTTTATTTGGTGCTTTCTTCTCTATCTGAGCTTCCTTCTCACCTAGCACATGTGGCTGGCCTTCAAGTCATGGAGCAAAATTCCTGGTACTAATCTGAGCCCTTCCTGGGTGTTAGTCTCCCGTTTTGTTGCTTTATGTTCCCCAGATGAATGCAATCTTTCTGTGTCTATCCCGCTCTTTCTGACTCATTTCGCTTAACATGATACTTTCCATGTATTACCACTTGTATGTAAATTTCATAACTTCATCTTTTCTAACAGCTACATAGTACTCCATTGTGTAAATGTACCAAAGCTTCTTTAACCAGTCATCTGTTCTTGGGCACTCAGGTTTTTTCCAGATTCTGGCTATTGTAAAGAGTGCTGCAATGAACAAACAATTGCAGATGTCACTTCGACTATACCTTTTTGCCTCTCTGGGATATATTCCCAGGAGTGCTATAGCTGGGTCAAATGGGAGATCGAATTCTAATTTTTTGAGAATCGTCCATACTGTTTTCCAAAAGGGTTGGACCAGCCTGCATTCCCACCAGCAGTGAAGGAGGGTCCCTTTCTCGCCACATCCGTGCCAGCACCGGTTGCTTTTGTTCTTGTGGATGTGGGCCAGTCTCTGTGGTGTGAAATGATATCTCATTGTGGTTTTGATCTGCATCTCTCTGATGATTAGTGATGTAGAGCATTTTCTCATGTGCCTTTTTGCCATTCGGATTTCTTCTTTGCGAAAGTTTCTGTTCATTTCCTCGCCCCATTTTTTGATGGGGTTGGGTGATTTCTTCTTGTGGAGTTTAACCAGTACCTTGTATATCCTTGAAATCAACCCCTTGTCGAATGTGTATTTGGTGAATATTCTTTCCCATTCTGTAGGCTGTCTTTGTATTTTGGTCACTGTTTCTTTTGAGGTGCAGAAGCTTCTTAGTTTAAGATAGTCCCATTTGTCTATCTCTGTTTTCACTTGCTCGGCCAGTGGCATGACGTCTTTGAACATACCACTAACTTCAATATCGTGGAGAGTTTTGCCAACTTTGTCTTCAATAAACATTATGGATTCCGGTCTGATGTTGAGGTCATAAATCCATTTCGATCTTCCTTTTGTGCATGGCGTTAGGCAGAGATCTGAGCCCACTTTTTTGCATGTAGCCGTCCAGTTTTGCCAGCACAATTTATTAAAGAGGCTTTCCCTGCTCCATTTCACTTTTCTTGCCCCCTTATCGAAGATTAGATGATTATATGTTTGGGAGGAGATGTCAGTATATTCAACTATATTCCATTGGTCTGCAACTCTGCCTTTGTTCCAGTACCATGCTGTTTTGATTATTACTGCTTTGTAGTAGAGCTTGAAGTTAGGTAGGTTGATTCCTCCCATTTTCTTTTTCCCAAGAATTGCTTTACCTATTCGTGGGGGCTTATTGTTCCATATAAATTTCAGGAGTGTTTGCTCCATTTCTTTGAAGAATGTCGTGGGTATCCTTATAGGGATTGCATTGAATTTGTACAGTGCCTTGGGAAGTATTGCCATTTTGACAATGTTGATTCTCCCCATCCATGAACAGGGGATATTTTTCCATTTCCTCGTGTCCTCTTTTATTTCCCGAAGTAGCGTTTTGTAGTTTTCTTTGTACAGATCCTTTACTTCCTTAGTTAAGGCGATTCCTAGGTACTTGATTTTCTGGGGCACAATTGTGAATGGAATTGTTTTCTTCATGTCACTTTCTTCTCTTTCATTATTTGCATATAGGAAAGCCATGTATTTTTGGGTATTGATTTTATAGCCTGCCACTTTACTATACAAGCCTATTGTTTCTAGGAGTTTCTTGGTAGAGGTTTTTGGGTTTTCTAAGTATAGTATCATGTCATCTGCGAATAGTGAGAGCTTAATTTCTTCTTTCCCTATCTGGATGCCCTTAATATCTTTTTCTTGCCTAATCGCTATTGCAAGTACTTCCAGTACTATATTGAACAGCAGTGGAGAGAGTGGGCATCCTTGTCTCGTCCCTGACCTTAGGGGGAAGGCTCTCAGTTTTTCCCCATTGAGGATGATGTTTGCTGTAGGTTTGTGGTAGATGGCTTTAACTATATTGAGGAAAGCCCCCTCTATCCCCATTTTGGCAAGGGTTTTCATCATGAATGGGTGCTGGATCTTGTCAAATGCTTTTTCTGCATCTATTGATATGATCATATGATTTTTATCTTTTCTTTTGTTTATATGATGGATTATGTTGATTGATTTCCGAATGTTGAACCATCCTTGCATCCCTGGGATGAATCCTACTTGGTCATTATGTATGATCTTTTTGATGAGTTGTTGAATTCTATTGGCTAGTATTTTGTTGAGAATCTTCGCATCCGTGTTCATCAGGGATATTGGCCTATAGTTTTCTTTTCTTGTGGTGTCTTTGTTTCCTTTTGGTATTAGAGAGATATGGGCTTCATAGAAACTGTTTGGGAGAGTTTCCGTTTTTTCAATTTCCTGGAAAAGCTTGAGAAGAACTGGCAATAGGTCCTCTTTAAATGTTTGGAAAAATTCGCTAGTAAATCCATCTGGACCTGGGCTTTTGTTTTTGGGAAGACTTTTGATTACAGTTTCAATTTCCTTGATGTGAATAGGTCTATTCAGGTACTCTATATCTTCTTGCTTCAGCTTTGGGAGATGATAGGAATCCAGGAATTTATCCATTTCTTCTAGGTTCTCTTGTTTCGTGGCATACAGACTTTCAAAGTAGTCTCTGATGATCTCTTGAATTTCTTTAGTTTCTGTTGTGATATCCCCATTCTTATTTCTGATTCGATTTATTAAGGCTCTCTCTCTCTGTTTCTTTGTGAGTGTTGCTAGTGGTTTATCTATCTTATTTATTTTCTCGAAGAACCAGCTCTTGGTTTTATTGATCTTTCGGATTGTTTCTTTGTTTTCCATGTCGTTGATTTCTGCTCTAAGTTTTATGATCTCTTTCCTTCTGCCTGATTTAGGCTCTTTCTGTTGATCCTTTTCTAAGGTCTTGAGCTGTGAGGTTAAGTTGTTTATGTGCATCATTTCTACAGTCCTAAGATATGCTTGCAGAGCTATAAATTTTCCCCTTAATACAGCTTTTGCTGCATCCCATAAGTTCTGGTAGTTTGTGTCTTCATTCTCATTTGTTTCCAGGTATCTTTTGATTTCATCCTTGACTTCGTTCTTGACCCACTCATTGTTCAGCATCGAGTTGTTTAATTTCCAGGTGTTTGATTTTGTTCTCCGTGTCAGTGTGTGATTCACTTCTATCCTCAGTGCGTCATGGTCTGAAAAGATGGCTGATACTATTTCTATCTTCCTGATTCTGTTGAGGTATGTTTTGTGTCCTAAGACATGGTCTGTTTTGGAAAATGTTCATGCGCACTGGAGAAGAATGTGTATTCTTTCTTTTTGGGGTGTAAAGCCCTGTATAAGTCCATAAGCCCTTTCTCTTCTATTTCTTCTTTCAAAGCCAATAATTCCTTGCTGGGTTTTGTTCTTGTTGATCTATCCAGAGTTGATAAGGCGATGTTGAAGTCTCCAAGTACTATTGTGTTGGTAGCGATGTCCTCCTTAAAATCTGTTAGCAGTTGTTTTAGAAATTTAGCTGTTCCCTTATTAGGTGTGTATACATTTAAGAGTGTGATTTCTTCCTGCTGTATGTATCCCTTGATGAGGAGAAAATAGCCTTCACTGTCCCTTCTAATCTTTTTCAATGTGAAATTAATGTTGTCGGATACTAGTATGGCCACCCCAGCTTTTTTGAAGGGGCTGTTTGCTTGCAGGATTGTTTTCCATCTTTTGACTTTGAGTCTGTGTTTGTTCTGGCTGTTGAGATGAGTTTCTTGTAGGCAGCAGAATGTTGGGTTCTGTCTCTGTATCCATTTTGCCACTCTGTGTCTCTTAAATGGTGAATTTAGACCATTGACATTGAGAGAGAGTATGGTTATGGGGTTTTGTGTCATTTTCTGTAGGGTGTGTTGTGGTTGTAGGGTTTGTCTTGTCTTATAGTAGCCCCTTTAGGCCTTGCTTTAGGTTTGGTTTTGAGTCTATGAAGTTCCTGAGCTGCTGTTTATCTAGAAAACAGTGTACTCTTCCTTCGATTTTGAGGGAGAGTTTAGCTGGATAGAGTATTCTTGGGGAAGCATTCATTTCAGTGAGTTTTTTGACTATATCTTGCCACTGCCTTCGGGCTTGCAGGGTTTCCTCTGATAGGTCTGCTGTGAATCTAAGGGGTGCTCCTTTGTATGTGATTTCCTTCTTTGCCCTTGCTGCTTGCAGTATTGTGTCTCTATCGGCAGCATCAATCATTCTAACTATGATATGCCTTGGAGTGTTTTTGTTGGGGTCTCTTTTAGCTGGCACCCTTCGGGCTTCTTGAACCTGAATGGCTGCATTGCAGAGCTCTGGGAATTTTTCAGCAATGATTTGTTTGACGGTGTTTTTTTCATTGGGAT
Organism: Sorex fumeus; assembly: GCF_029834395.1. NCBI lineage: Eukaryota > Metazoa > Chordata > Mammalia > Eulipotyphla > Soricidae > Sorex > Sorex fumeus. The sequence goes on from NW_026606060.1 coordinate 14,170,318, forward strand.
TGTTTCCCTGAGGTTCAGGTAGTCCCATGATTCTAATGTTGTTCCTCTTGGAATCATCTGCTAGGACTCTGATTCTCTGAAAAGCTATTTTGAGGTCCCTTGCCACTGTTTGTTGTTCCATGTTGGCTTGGCGCAGCTGATCTTCCAGCTCACTGATTCTCTCTTCAGCTGCGGTCATTCTATTTTTAAGAGAAGAAACTGAGTTTCTCATTTCATCTACGGAGTCTTTTAATCGTGACATTTCCGCTCTCATTTCTTCGCGTAATTTGTCGATTTTTTTTCTGTGGTGTTACTGGCTGTCTGTCTGACCGTTTCATTGAGTTGATTGAACATCTTGATGACTTCATATCTGAATTCTGTGTCAGAGAGATCCCTTAGGTGAGCTGTATCGACAGAATGTTCTGGATTGTTTTTGTTGTCCTCCACTTGAGGTGGGGATTTTCTTTGTTTCTTCATATTGCTGAGTAGGTTGGGGACTAAATTCCTTGGGAACTAGGTTCCTTTGAATGAGCAAACAACCTGCGGCCGCCGGCCGGAAAATAGGCCACGCCCACTATGAAGCCACGCCCACTTCTGAAGAGGCCACACCTCTACGGAAAACTGGGTTTGAGATGAGATGAGCGCCGCATGAGTAGTGAAGAGGGGACGGCAGCTGCTCACGTCTGCGTTTCTCCAGGCGTCTGCCGGGATGCCTGAGGTCCCGAAGGGAGAGATGGAAGTCCCGGGGTCACACACCAGGGGCAGGGCTGACCTGGGTTTGAGACGAGAGGAGCGCCGCGTGACTACTAGGGTTTGATTTTCTAAGGTACAATTGTGAATCAGACTAGTTTTTTTTTTTATTATTGATCTCTTCTATTTAATTATTCACATATTGGAAAGCCATGGACATTCAAATGCTAATTTTATAGCCAGACATTTTATTCTACAAATCTATTGTTTATAGGAATGTTTTTTGTAGATCCAGTAGGGTTTTCTATATCTAGGGTTTTCTATATCTAGATATAGAAAGCCCTACTGGATCTACATGTCATTTGCAAATAGTAAGAGCTTAACTTTTTCTTTCCTATCTGAATCTCCTAAATATATTGCTATTGCTTAATCTCTATGGCAAGTACTTTCAATACTATATAAAGAAGAAATGGTGACAGTGGACAACTTTGTCTTGTGCTTGATCTAAGGGTGTAGGCTTTTAATTTTTTCCCCCACTGAGTATAAAGAATGCAATGGGTTTTTGGTAAAAAAAGCTTTATGTTCAGGAAAGGTCCTTCAATAACTGTTTAGAATATTTAACCATGAATGGATGTTGAAGCTTTTCTAAATATTTCTCTACATCTATTAACATTTTTTTTCTTTTATTGATAAGTTGTATTACATCGGCAGACTTGATTATGTCAAACAATCCTTACATCCCTACTTGGTCATTCTGTATGATCTTTTTGATGAATTAATGGGTTAAATTTGCTAGTATTTTGTTAAGGACTTTAGTATATATGTTATTCAGGAATATCAGTTTATAAATCTCCATTTTTGTGCAGTCCCCCACTTTTGGTATCAGGGTATTGTGCTCTTCATAGAAATTGTTTGGGAGTATTTCTGTTTCTTCTATTTCCTGAAAAATACTGAAGATTATTGTCAGTCATTCTTCTTAAATAATTGAAAGAAATCACTGGTGAATCCATCTTGGCATAGGCTTTTATTTTGGGGGAGACTTTGATTATCAATTTGATTCCCTTGATAGTGATAGGTCCATTCAACTTATTTCATATCATCTTGGTTCAGACTTTGGAGGCTATAGGAGTCTAAGAATATATCCATTTCTTATAGTTTCTCTCATTTTGTGACAAAATTTTTCAAAGTTAAAGTTATCTATGATAGTACTTTGAATTTCTGTTGTGACCTCCACCACACACACACTTCATTTATGATTTAGTTGGTTAAGGTTTTCTGCCTCTTGCTATGGTTTATCAGTATTGTTTATTTTTTTCAAAGAACCAGCACTTGGTTTTGTTAATATTATGGGGTTTTTTGGAGGGAGGATTCCAATTCATTAATTTCTGCTCTAAGATTTCTAATTTTCTTCCTCCTGCTTGGTTTGGTCTCTCTCCTCTCTCTCTCTCTATTATTATTTACCAGTCTCTTAAGCTGTACATAAGTTTATTTATATATTTATTTATTTTTATGTGGGTCCTTTCTACCTTCCTTATGAATGCTTTACTGTGTCCTACCAATTCTGGTAGTTCATGCCTTCATTATCATTTGTTTCCAGGAAACTTTGATTTGCTATCTTATTTCCTCTAGAGTCCACTTGTAGTTCAGTAGGGAACTGCTTAATTTCCAGGTGTTTGCCCAGGTGTTTGCGGTATTTCTCTGTTTTTTTTTGTTTGGTTAACTTTAATTTCAGTTCATTATGGTCTAAGAAGATAGCTGATATGATTTTTATCCTATTGACTTTATGGAGGTATGCTTTGTGACCCAGAATGTAGTCTATTATGGAGAATGTCCTTGTGTATTGAAGAAGAATACGTATTTGTTTTTTGGGTCAATAAAAGTCATAAATACAAATTTATATGGCTAGATGCATATATACATATATACATCTAGCCATATAAATTTGTATATAAATAGATATGTATATATATGTATATATATATATATACGAAGCCATGCTCTTCCATTTTTTCTTCAAATTTCATATTTCCTCGTTGAGTTTTAGTTTAGTTTATCTACCTAGTGTGATAGAGTGATGTTGAAGCTTCCAATTATTATTCTGCAGCTATTGATGTCTTCCTTCAAGTTGTTTTGAGGAGTTGTTTTAGGTATTTTGCTGGTTCCTCATTAGGTGCATATTTGCTCAGGAGTGTGAGTTCTTCCTGATGTACAGATCCCTTGATCATTAAGAAATGGCTGTCTCTATCTCATTGAGTGTTGTGGGTTTCTGCACTGCTTCCTCATTATGCCTGTTGGGAACTGAAAGTGAGTCTCTTTAATTCATTTCTTCAACCCTTCACTATTGGGGAGGTTGGGCGGGCTATTTGGTGCTTTTTTTGTTCCCTGCTCAAGCAATACAATGCAACTCAATATTAGGATTGCTTTAGGTTTTTCTTTTGTTTTTTTTTTCCTGGTCCCATGAGACATTGTGTTCCATGTGGGATATACAGAAGGGGTATAATTTTGTGGCTACATTACTAGTTTCACTGCACTGTCAGGGTTGGCTGATTCTACTACAGATCCACTGTGATGTTAGTTGAGTCTTCAGTTCTGAGCTTGCAACCCCGCAGGGACAGCTTTCTTATGTACACACTTCTATGTGTAGTCAATATGTCACACTGAAACTTGTTGAAAAACTGTTGGACACTGGTTTCTATTTCCTTTTGTTTTTTGTCACATCCATTGATGCACAGAGGTTACTCCTGGCTCATGCACTCAGGAATTACTTAAGGCGGTGCTTGGGGGGACCATATGGGATGCTAGGAATCGAACCCGGATGGGCCTCGTGCAAGGCAAATGCCATACCTGCTGTCCTATCACTCCAGCCTCTGGTTTCGGTTTCTATTTCTTATGTAAAATTTCCCTTACTAAAAGGAACCCAGCCAGACAACTGAACTAACATCTCCAACCAGGTGTGTGGACCCCAGTGGCCTGTGCCACCCAATCCCCCATCTGAACCCTAACCCTCTCACTGGGGAACTGCCCTCTCCTTCCAGTCACTACCCCCAGAGCACCAAACTATTTTTTCAACCCATGATGTTGATTCCCAGCATTGCCCCCTGGATCTAACCCTCGTGGCATACACATAACATCTCTAACCAGAAAGCTATATGGACTCTATCACATACACGCAAAGAAGTTTCCTGGTCTGAATTGAGGTATTAGTTAACATAGTCCCCACATTTCTTTACCTATCAATAAACCACAGTAACACAAAAGGTAGTCCCACTGCACGGGCAAAAACATAAACAACATGCAAAAACAAACTGCAAAATGTAAAGGTCACAATGGTAAAACAACACTGAAACTCTCTAGGATTAATGATCAAAGTTCCTAGCCCAGAAGAATCAAATAGTAATAATGAACTATATAACCACCCACATAAGAAATTTAGAATGGGCTCACTCATCCAGGTACCCGCCCAGTGGCAGGACTCCTTCCTGAGGCTGTACGTCTAACTAGATCCCCAAGAATGGCTGTTGTTCATCCTTGGTCTGCGGGGGACAGGAATAGAGGCACACAACGCAAATCTAAAGCTGAGCCGTTCTGGCACCCTCTGCTCAATTATCCAGGTACCCGCCCAGCAGCAGGGCCCTTTCCCAGAGCCATGACCACATTATTCTCCCCCTACATATCCCATAAAAACCATAAGTTACCCTCTTAGATGGAATTTTCACTAGATTAGCTTAACTACCAGAACACAATAGCCAATAATTCATTAAGCCCATCTCAATTCATTCTGCATCTCAAGCAGAATAGTAACAGTGAGTGTGAAGGTCTAAACCACATTGGTGACAATGGTAAAGTAACGCAAAAGCCCACCAAGCTTTCTTATTGAAGAGGCTAGCTCAGAAGACACCAACAGTAATGAAGTGCTAGACAACCTCCCTGACAAGGAATTTAGAAGGGAGCTACTGAGGATGCTTAGGGAGCTAAAAGAAACAATGGAAAACAAGGCCAATAAAAGACAAGAGGATTTGAAGGTAGAAATGAGGAAAATGCAAACGGAAATGTAAGACCTTGAAAAACCTGGTAGGTGAATTGAAAAACTCAGTGGAAGGCCTCAGCAGCAGAGTAACAGTTGCTGAGAACAGAATCAGTGAACTCGAAGATGAAGTTCAGAGACTCTCCAGAAAAGAGCAGAAATTGGAAAAGAGACTCACAATTCAGGAACAGATGGCAACAGAAGATCGTGATGAAGTCAAGAGGAGTAACATAAAAATTATTGGAGACCCAGAGGGATAGGAAGAAAACCCTGATGAATAAGAAACTGTCAAAGACATCACTGCTACTACGTTCCCAGAGATGAAGAAAACATTCAGGAGGCCCAAAAGGGTACCAGCTAGAAGAAATCTAAATAAAAATAACCCAAGACACATCCTGATCAAAATGACCAAAACCTTAGGTAGAGACAAAATTCTGAAAGCAGCAATATCAAAGAAAGAAATTTCCTAGAAAGGAACATCCTTAAGATTCACAGCTGATTTGTCTGATGAAACCTTCATGGACTGAAAACAGTGGTGGGATATCGTGAAAAAAAATCAATGAAATAATAACTCACCAAAAATACTTTACCAAGTGAGATTATCATTCAAAACTGAAGGGAAAAACACAGTTTCACAGACGAACAGCAGTTCAAGAACTTCATAGACTCAAAACCATGGTTACAAGAGCAACTAAATGAGCTAATTTAAGACAACACAGGACTCTCAAATACACAAAATTTCAAAAGAAAAATGGGGAAAAAACCCATAACAATAATCTCTCTCAAAATCAATGGGATAAATGCACCAATTAAAAGGCACAGAATGGCAGGATGGATTAGAAAATTGAACCCAACATTCTGCTGCCTCCAAGAAACATATTTCAATAGTCAAAGCAAACAAAGGTTCAGAATCAAAGGTTGGAAAACAATCCTACAGGCAAACAGCTCCCATAAAAGTGCTGGGGTAGCCATCCTAGTATCATACCACATTGATTTCAGAGTGAAGGAGGTCACAAGAGACAGTGAAGGCCATTTCTTATTGATCAAGGGATCTGTACAACAGGAAGAACTTATAGTACTAAATGTATATGCACCTAATGTGGGACCAGCAAAATACTTAAAAGGAAAGTTCCTTGAAGAGGGAAGTTTATGGCTCTACAAGCATTCCTCAGAAAGGAGTAGTGAGCCCACATAAGTAACCTAATCTCACAGTTTAAGAGCTTGGAGAAGGACCAACAAAAGGAGCCCAATCCAAACAGGAGGAAGGAAATTATAAAACTCAGAGCAGAGAATAATGAGACAGAATCCCCCCCCCCCCAAAATCCAAAAGATCAATAAAACCAAGACCTGGTTCTTCAAGAAAATAAACAAGATCAATAAGCCTCTAGCAAAACTCACAAAGAAAGGGAGAGAGAAAGCCCTAATAAACTGAATCAGAAATGAAAAGGGGGTTATTATGACAGAAACTACAGAAATTCAAGAGATCTTCAGGGAGTACTATGAGAAGCTTTATGCCACAGAACACAAAAATCTCGAGGAAATGGATACATTCCTAGATTCCTATAGCCTCCCAAGGTTGAATCAAAACCTGGAATACCTGAACAGACCTGTCACCATCAAGGAAATTTAAATGGTAATAAAAAGTCTTCCCAAGAAGAAGTAGTAACCAGGCCCAACCCTGCTTATCTTCCGAGATCAGACGAGATGGAGCGCGTTCAGGGTGGTATGGTCGTATGTTCATTGCAGCACTGTTCACAATAGCCAAAATCTGAAAACAACCCAAGTGTCCTAGAACAGATGACTGGTTCAAGAAACTTTGGTACATCTACACAATGCAATACTATGCAGCTGTCAGGAGAGATGAAGTCATGAATTTTCTTATAAATGGATAAACATGGAGAGTATCTTGCTAAGTAAAATGAGTCAGAAAGAGAGGGACAGACATAGGACTGCACTCATTTGTGGAGTATAAAATGGCATAACATGCGGCTGACTCCTGAGAACAGTAGATACATGGGACAGATAGATTGCTCCACAGCTCATGAGCAAAGGGAAGAAGGCAGCTGGAATAGTGAAGGGATCACTAAGAAAAAGTTGGCTGGAGGAATCAAAAGAGATGGGAGATGTGTGCAGAAAGTAAATAAAGTACAAAACATGATAACCTCTCAGGTCTATATTGCAAACCATAGTGCCCAAAAGTAGAGAGAGATTTTGGGGAATCATACCTGCCATGGAGGCAGAGGGAGGGTGGGAAAGGGGGGGTTATACCGAGGATATTGGTGGTGGGGAATGGGCACTGGTGGAGAAATGGGTGTTTGATCATTATCTGATTGTAACCCAAGCATGAAAGCTTATAACTATCTCACGGTGATTCAATAAAATTAATTTAAAAAATTTAGAATGGAGCTTTTAAGGTTGTATATGGAGCTCAAAGAAGCAATGGAATGCAATGCTGAAAAAATACAAGAGGATATGAAAGCAGAAGTGAGGAAAATGCAAAGTAAAACACAAGTAGACTTCCTCTTCTGGAAGAGGAAGCTGTGCTGGTTTTCTTCCCCACCCATGTCAGTTTGTCTGCCATTATTCAAACCCTGGACTTGGCTTTCTCCTTGCACGTGCCCCAGGCATCCTCTTAGAGCCTGGGACAAAAGCAGCCTGAGACTCTGCCTCTTCCTCTTCATCCCCAAAGCTCTGCTGGTCTTCTTCCCAACTCAGCCTTTATCCCCCCACCACACACACACCAGGAATCCTTGGGGGCGTGGCCTCTTCAGAAGTGGGCATGGTTTTGGTAGAAGTGGGCGTGGCCTAATTTTAGGCGGGCGGCCGTAGGCAGTTTAGTCATACCGTGAAATCTAGTTCCTACACACTAACATACCAACATGAAGAAACAACGCAAATTTCCACCATGTGGGGAGGACGATGAAAAGAGTACAGATCCTCCATAGGTGCTACTTACCTAAGGGACCTCTCTGACAAAGAATTCAGATATGAAGTGATGAAGATGTTCAATGAGCTCAATGAAACAGTCAGACAGATATCCAGTAAATTGAAGGAGGACAGGAAAGAAACAATGGATTGCACAATTGAGAAAATCCATGAAGAAATGAGAGCAGAAATTGGAAAGATACGCACAGAAATGTCATGAATTAAAGATTCTGTAGATGAAATTAAAAACTCAGTCTGTGCCCTCAACAGTAGAATGAACACAGCTGAAGGCAGAATCAGTGAGCTGGAAGATCAGCTGCACCAAGCCAACAGCCTACAACAAACAATGGCAAGGGACCTCAAAATAGCTCTAGAGAGAACCAGAGCCTAGGAAATGATTACAAGAGGAACAACATTAGAATCAGTAGAGTACCAGAAGCTCAGGGAAACAATACCAATAAAAAAAAGCCACGATTAAACAAATCATTGCTGAAAAATTTCCAGAGCTCGACAATGCAGCCATTCAGGTTCAACGCGCCCGAAGGGTGCCAACTAAGAGACCCTAACAAAAACACTCCAAGACAAATCATTGTTAGAATGATTGATGCTGCCGATAGAGATACAATACTGCAAGCTGCAAGGTCAAAGAAGGAAATCACATACAAAGGAGCGCCCCTTAGATTCACAGCAGACCTATCAGAGGAAACTCTCCAAGTCCAAAAGCAATGGATGGATATAGTGAAAAAAAATCACTGAAATGAATGCTTCACCAAGAATACTCTATCCAGCTAGACTCTCACTTAAAATTGACTGAACGGTACACTATTTTCTAGATAAACAGCAGCTCAGGAACTTCATAGACTCAAAACCAAACCTAAAACAAGGGCTAAGGAATACTATAACACAAGACAAACCCTACGTGGACAACAGACCTTTACAAAAGATGACACAAAACCCCATAACAATCTCTTTCAATGCCAATGGTCTAAATTCACCAATTAAGAGACACAGAGTGGCAAAATGGATTCAGAGACAGAACCCAACATTCTGCTGCCTACAAGAAACTCATCTCAACAGTCAGACCCTATACAGACTCAAAATTAAAGGATGTATAGTTCAACTATAACAAAACTCAGCGAGGAAACATTGGCTTTGAAAGAAGAAATAGAAGAGAAAGGGTTTATAGACCCATATAGGGCTTTACACCCCCAAAAGAAAGAATAGACATTCTCCAGTGTGCACGGAACATTTTCCAAAATATACCATGTGTAAGGCCACAAAACTAACCTCAATAGAATCAGAAAGATAGGAATAGTATCAATAATCTTTTCAGACCACAATGCACTGAAAATAGGAGTGAATCACACACAGACACGGAGAACCAAATCAAACACCTGGAAATTAAACAACTCAATACTGAACAATAAGTGGATCAAGAAGAAAGTCAATGATGAAATCAAAAGATACCTGGAAACAAATGAGAATGAAGACAAGAGCTACCAGAAATTATGGGATGCATCTAAAGCCATATTAAGTGGAAAATTTATAACGCTGCAAGCATTTCTCAGGACAGAAGAAAGGATCCATATAAACAACTTGACTTTACAGCTCAAGATCTTAGAAAACGATCAAACGAAGGAGCTCAAATCAGGTAGAAGGAAAGAGATCAAAAAACTTAGAGCAGAAATCAACAACATGGAAACAAAGAAACAGTCCAACAGATCAATGAAACCAAGAGCTGGTTCTTCGAGAAAATAAATAAGATATATAAACCACTAGCAACACTCACAAAGAAAGAGAGAGAGAAAACCCTAAAAATCTAATCAGAAATAAGAATGGAGATATCACCCCACAAGAAAAGAAAACTACAGGCTGATATCCCTGATGAACATGGATGCGAAGATTCTCAACAAAATACTAGCAAATAGAATTCAACAACTCATCAAAAAGTTCATACACCAAGACCAATTAGGATTCATCCTGGGGATGCAAGGATGGTTTAACATTCAGAAATCAAACACCATAATCCATCATATGAACAAAAGAAAAGATAAAAATCATATGATCTATCAATAGATGTAGAGAAAGCATTTGACATGATCCAGCAGCCGTTTATGATGTAAAACCTTCATCAAAATGGGGATAGAGGGGACTTTCCTCAAGATAGTCAAAGCCATCTACCTAAAGGCTACAGCAAGCATCATCCTCAATAGGGAAAAAATGAGAGCATTCCTCCTATGATCAGGGATGAGACATGGATGCCATCTCTCGATATTACTGTTCAATATAGTACTGGAAGTACTTGCAATAGTGATTAGGCAAGAAAAAGGTATTTAGGGCAACCAGGTAGGAAAGGAATAAATCAACTATCTACGAATTAGCTTAACTAAGGAAGTAAAGGACCTGTACAAAGAAAACTATAAAATGCTACTTCAGGAAATAAAAGAGGACATGAGGAAATGGAAAAATATACCCTGTTCATGGATCGGGAGAATTAACATTGTCAAAATGCAATACTTCCCAAAGCACTGTACAAATGTAATGCGATCCCTATTATAATACCCATGATATTCTTCAAAGAAATGGAGCAATCACTCCTGAAATTTATATGGAACAATAATCCCCCACGAATAGCTAGAGCAATTCTTGGGAAAAAGAAAATGGGAAAAACAACCTCCCTAACTTCAAACTCTACTACAAAGCAGTAATAACTAAAAGAGCATGGTACTGTAACAATGGCAGAGCTGCAGACTAATGGAACAGGGTTGAATATACTGACATCTCCCCACAAGAATATGATCACCTAATCTTTGATACAGGGCAAAGAAAAGTGAAGTGGAGCAAGAAAAGCCTCTTTAAAAAATTGTGCTGGCAAAACTGGATGGATACATGCAAAAAAGTGGGCTCAGATCTCTGCCTAACACCATGTACAAAAGTAAGATCAAAATGAATTAGAGTTCAACATCAGACCGGAATCCATAAAGTACATTGAAGACAAAGTTGGCAAAACCCTCTATGACATTGAAGCTGAAGGTATCTTCAAAGATGTCACACCACTGACCAAGCAAGTGAAAACAGAGATAGACAAATGGAACTACCTTAAACTAGAAGCTTCTGCACCTCAAAAGAAACAGTGACCAAAATACAAAGAGAGTACAGAATGGGAAAGGATATTCGCGGAATACACATCCGAAAAGGATATCAAGGATATAAAGGATATACAAAGTACTGGTTGAACTCCACAAGAAGAAAACATCCAATCCCATCAAAAAATGGGGTGATGAAATGAACAGAAACTTTCTCAAAGAAGAAATCCTAATGGCAAAAAGGCACATGAGAAAATGCTCTACATCATTAATCATCAGGGAGATGCAGATCAAAACCACAATGAGATATCATTTCACACCACAAATACTGTCCCACATCCATAAGAACAAAAGCAACCGTTGTTGGCGTGGATATGGTGAGAAAGGAACCCTCCTTCATTGCTGGTGGGAATGCCGACTAGTTCAGCCCTTCTGGAAAACAGTATGGACGATTCTCAAAAAATTAGAAAATGAGCTTTTCACCCCCCAAGCTGAGCTGGTTTTCTCCCCACCCAGGTCAGTTTATCTGCTGCTTCTCGAACCCGGGACTTGTATTTCACCCTGCAAGCCCACCAGGTGTCCTCTCAAATGTTGGGAGACAAAGCAGCTCTGAGCCTCTCTGCCTCTTTCTTTTCATCCCCCAAGCTGAGTTGGTCTTCTCCCCCACACAGTCTTTACTCCCCCCTCCCACACACTAGGTACCCGTGGGGGTGTGACCACTTTAGAAGTGGGCATGGCTTCTGTAAAGTAGGTGTGGCTTAATTTTCGGCACGCCAAAGCTTATGTGGCTGCAGGTAGTTTACTCATACCGTGAAATCTGCTCCACACACGTACACAACAAAATGAAGAAACAATGCAAATTCCCAACACATTGAGAGGGCGATGAAAAGAGTCCAGAAGCAAGTAGGTGCTATTCACCTAAGGGACCTCTCTGACAAAGAATTCAGATATGAAGTTATGAAGATGTTCAATCAACTCAATGAAACAGACAGATATCCAGTAAATTGAAAGAGGACATGAAAGAAACAATGGATCGCACAATTGAGAAAATACAGGAAGAAATGAGAGCAGAAATTGGAAAGCTAGGCACAGAAATATCACGAATCAAAGATTCCATTGATGAAATAAAAAACTCAGTCTGTTCCCTCAAAAGTAGAATGACCACAGCTGAGGAAAGAATCAGTGAGCTGGAAGATCAGCTGCACCAAGCCAACAGCCTACAACAAACAATGGCAAGGGACCTCAAAATAGCTTTAGAAAGAATCAGAGTCCTAGGAGACGATTCCAAGAGGAACAACATTAGAATCATTGGACTACCAGAAGCTCAGGGAAACAATACCAATGAAAAAGACACGGTTAAACAAATCATTGCTGAAAAATTTCCAGAGCTCAACAATGCAGCCATTCAGATTCAAGGCGCCTGAAGGGTGCCAGCTAAAAGAGACCCTAACAAAAACACTCCAAGACATATCATTGTTAGAATGATTGATGCTGCCGATAGAGATACAATACGGCAAGCCGCAAGGTCAAAGAAGGAAATCACATACAAAGGAGCACCCCTTAGATTCACAGCAGACCTATCAGAGGAAACCCTCCAAGCCCAAAAGCAATGGATGGATATAGTGAAAAAAAATCACTGAAATGAATGCTTCAGCAAGAATACTCTATCCAGCTAGACTCTCACTTAAAATTGAAGGAACGGTACACTATTTTCTAGATAAACAGCAGCTCAGGAACTTCATAGACTCAAAACCAAACCTAAAACAAGGACTAAGGAATACTATAACACAAGACAAACCCTACAATCACAGCAGATCCTTGTAAAAAGATGACACAAAACTCCATAACAATAATCTCTCTCAATGTCAATGGTCTAAATGCACCATTTAAGAGACACAGAGAGGCAAAATGGATACAGAGACAGAACCCAACATTCTGCTGCCTACAAGAAACTCATCTCAACAATCAGAGAAAACACAGACTCAAAGTGAAAGGATGGAAAACAATCCTGCAAGCAAACAGCTCCCTCAAAAAAGCTAGGGTAGCCATATAGTATCCGACAACATTAAATTTTGGTTGAAAAAGATTAAGAGGGACAGCGAAGACTATTTTCTCTTCATCATTGGATACGTACAACAGGAAGAAATCGCACTCTTAAATGTATACACACCAAATGAGGGAACAGCTAAATATTTAAAACAACTGCTAACAGATTTTAAGGAGGACCTTACTAGCAACACAATAGTAGTTGGAGACGTCAACATCGCCTTATCACCTCTGGATAGATCAAAAAGAACAAAACTCAGCAAGGAATCATTGGTGCTTATACACTGTATCATAGCTACAGTGCCTCCACCAGTGAAAATAGGGTTCTGTGTCTGAACTATACCGTAAGAGAAAGTTTACTGGAATATACTATTTTATAGCTTTTCTCCTGAAATTCTCAGTAGATTTTGGAAGGAAATAAAATCAGTGCACCCTAGGGTGTAATATATTTCAAAATTCCCTTAGCTAATTCCCTCACATGACAAGGAACTTATATGTCTATGTATGTGTGTGTGTGGGGGGGGGATGTGATTAGTATTCATAAATTAACAATATAATAAATAATTTTAAGATATAACTGTAAATGAATTACTTATGATACATTTTCTCCTATAAACAAAATATTTTATAGTCAGGTTTTGTCTGATTATTTAATATAATGTAAAATTTTATTACTCATACTTTAGGGATGGCAATGAAAAGATTGCTTAAGACTAACTGATCTCATCCCCTGGAAAAAATAATAAACTAATAACTAACAATAAACTAATATAGCTGGGTCCAGAGAAATAGTGCACTTGCCTCACATGTGGCTGCCAAGGATTGAACCCCAGCACCCCATAGGGTCCCCTGACACCTATTGGGAGCGATCCCTGAGCACAGTCTGGATTAATTCCATCAGCACATCTAGATGTCCTTCCCTGAAATAAAAAAAAGGAAAGACTACTTATATAATATGATGAAGTCATTCATCTGAAGAACGTTCAATTTCATAGGCAATAGTGAAACTCTAATCAAAAACAGATCAATGTAATGCCTTTGCATTAGTTTGTTTGAATGTTTCTTCATATAACATAGTATTAACTTTATCTCTGCCTTTTCCTATTATAGTTTCCCAAGCATTAGAGAAAGTGTCTTTTGGTCTCCCTACTCTCTAAGTAAAGCATCCTTACTAGTGATCTGGTTGTACAGGTTCTGGACTCTAGTCTCCCTTTCCACACCAACTTTGCAATTGACAAAATGAAAGGCCAGGACAATTTTTCTTAACAAATTATGCATCAGTGTTTTTACAAAAATAAAATAAAGACATAAGTTACTTGCTGAAAGTTTAACGTGAGACAAAAAAATAAAAATTGATAACAGTACCTATAATAAATGGGATGTTCAATGTGTTGCAGTCATTTTTCTTATTGATCTTGATCAGAGATCAAGAGATCAAAGATCTTGTCTAATTAACATGTCTGAGTGATGCTTGGACCAGAGAGGTCATTCTCTTTTGTCAGATTCTAAAGATTTCTGGCTGCACTGTCTTTCCCTAAACCTGCCTTCTCTCAAGCTTTGATGTCTATGTTTTAGGCCTCATCAGTTCTGATTCTGTCTAATCTTCCTCTTTTTCTACCTTCCCAACTTCTGTCTGACCAGTGATAGAACTGTAGGAAAATAAATTATCTTTTGGCTTTGGCTGGAAATTAAGACGTATTTCTAAATTTAGTCTGTCCTAAACTGTCCCTTTCAATATCCATCTAACCATCTATATCTATCTATCATCTGTCTAATGTGTGTATATGAATATAGGGAAACTGTTCAAAGAACAAAACATTCATACCATCCTTTTTAATTATAGAAATGATTTATTAGAGTCTAACTAATTGTTTCCTGACTACTTGATGACACCCATACAAATTCAGATGCATAGAATATCAAAATGTCAATGCTATGATAGAAAACTCTTGAACCACATGTACTTTATATATGATGTTTGGTATACAAAACATTATATATTTTACATGTAACATATTGGAGGCTATGTATCCTCTAATATGGACACCAATGATTTTTATGTACTACTTATACTGTCAAATATTTTCATTCTCTTACGTGTCACTTGGACCTGAAAAGTTCCTTTAATACTAAATTGTAACAGATGCAAAAAACTGTCCTGTTCTTCCTTGACATGTTCTCTGGCTTGCTCTGATGGTCAAGCTGCCATGTCATAAGAAATCTAGTATGATAAGAGTTCCCGTTGTCTTCAGTTTACAATAGACTAGCTTCCCTGAGAAATATTCATTTTTTATTATTTTAATATTTTCTTATACACAGAGGGATGGAGTGATACCACAGCAGTAGGGTGTTTGCCTTGTGTGCAGTCAGCCTGGCAGAGCCGGGTTCGATTCCTCCAGGCCTCTCGAAGAGCCCGGCAAACTACTGAAAGTATCTTGCCCACAAAGCCTGGCAAGCTATCCGTGGCAAACACAATATGCCAAACACAGTAACAACAAGTCTCACAATGGAGATGTTACTTGGCCCTCTCGAGGAGATCAATGAACAACGGGAGGACATAAGGTGCTTATACACCGAAGATCATTATTTTATTTTGCCAATCTTGGTTTTAGAAAAATTAACTGTGAATTGCACTCTGAAGTTAAATTCTGAGAAAATTGTAAGACTTTTAATGCATCTTCTCATCTCCATTCTTCATTGCTTCTTTAGCACTTTCTTTGCTGCCCTCATCACAGCCTGTGATGTCCACTTTTCCTTTTCTCTCTGAGTGTTCTTAAATTTTTCTAGATAAAACTTTTCAAAGACTAACTTCTTAAAACAAAATGAAAAGGAAAGCAATAAACAACTTACTACTTGCAGGACTTCAAGCTTCTTAGACTTCTATTTGTTGTAAATGTTTTTTTTTTTCAAATCTTTTTCTGTGCATGGAGACCACCTTAGCTCAGGGATGGCCCTGAAGAAGTCTTGCTTTTATTCTCTGTTTTTTTTTCTTTTTTCTTTTTTTTATTGTAGCCATCCCTTTCTTGCATTTATATTTCAACTTTTCATAAACATTTTTTACTCTGCTCATATCTGACATGTTCAAAACCAGCAAGAGAGCTAATTCATATAGAGGTTTGATAGATGCACACACATAAGCTATATAAAAGCAGCGTGGACCTGTGAAGTAATGAACTTTCCTCAGTGCTTTCTGAGTCAGATCTAGTTTTTGTGAAGGATCTCTTCTCCAGATTTGACACAGGAAGGATAGGAATGGGGCTTCCAGTAAGACTCCAAGGCCTCTTAGAGAAGTCCTTTGCCTCACTCCATCCTGCTCTGAACTGTAAGAATGTTATCACTTATCATTAATAAACAGTCATTGTCATATATGGTTTTACTTTCAAACTCAGGATTACAGATATAATGTGATTTACACAGAATATGAGAAGTATTACTTTCATCCATAAGTTTGACTCAGTTATACTAATTGTTAATTCAAAAAATCTTTTGATTCTGCTTTGGGGTAACACACAGCAGTGCACTGGGTCAACTCTCACTTTGTACCTTGGTGTACCTCTGGTGAGAATGAGACCATATGGTGCTGGTGAACAGACCTAGGTCTCCTCTTGTCAAATAAGTGCCCAGCCCTTTCAGCTCTCTCTCTGGCTGCCTTGACTTACAATTTGCCACCAACTCAGCAATATGATTATTTTTACATAGGCACAGCTGTAAATACAAGTTATTTATTCTTCATATTATATTATTCAAATTTAATTGTAGCTCATTCATTTGTAAAACATTGAGTCCAATAATAAAAAGACCTGAAATTTTAACATTTGAAAGATATATATTTTTACTTAAAATATATAACGTTAGTCCAGGAGTATCTCTTGAGCACTATTGTGTACTACTTTAGAATCCCATCAAGTAAGTTATATATAACATAATTGTATGTAACTCAAAATAACTTGATCACTTTACATCCCATTACTCATTGATTTGCTCTAGCGGGCATCAATAACATCTCCATTTGTCCAGGTCGCATGCTAGTGTAGCCCAATGGCGTCTTCTTGCTTCAGGAACATGAAGAGCCTCAAACATTCATTCAGGGTCTTGACAAAGAAGACTGGTCATCTCAAGGTGGGTGGCCACACGATCTTTTGGCATACTGTGGAATCCAGTCAGTAACAGTTCTAGTCCAGTAGTTGTCTCCAAATCGCATTACCTGTTGAGCCCATCTGATTTTTGACACCTTGGCAAACAAGACAGCATTCTTGATTCTCGATCACTGACAGAAGTAGGAACTCTGGATTCTTTCTCTCGCTTGAGTGAAGTGTGATACTCCAAGCATAACTCTTCCGATTCCTCTTTGGGAGACCCTAATAGCGTCCTCATCCAGTTTTGGTAGGGCTCAGGTCTCTGAGGCATGTGTTAATGCAAGAAGAACAGTGGAATCAAAGAGATATGCCCAGAGCCGGAGGTTATTCGTCCTCTTAGCTATTTCTTCGACGCTCTTGACGGCATTCAAAGCCACTTTCTTCCTCCTGTGCAGTTCAGGTGCCAGGTCATTTATCATGTTGACTTCTCGACCTAGGCACACATAACAGTTGTATTTGGAGATCTTCGTCCTGTTGAGAGCAAATGGAACATCAGGAATGAGACAATTTCTCATAAACATTGTCAATGTTATTTCTCATAAACATTGTCCTTTCCACACTCATGGTCGAAGTCGGCCAGCATTTATGCTGCTTGACTAATGTTTGGTGTTATTAGAATGATGTCATCAGCGAAGTGGAGGTAGTGTAGCTGCTGACAATCTATCTTCACTCCCATTCCTTCCCATTCCAGTCATCACATGATATTCTCGAGGGTGGCTCTAAAGAGTTTCGGTGAAATGGTATAACCCTGCCGAACCCCTCTCTTGACATCATTGATTACTTCTTTGTAGAATGGTGAGATCCTGGTGGTGAATCCATAATACAGCTCATTGAGGATCCTGATGTGTTGAGTTTGAATGCCCTGTTTGGCTAGGGCTTTGATGACCGCTTCAGTCTCAACAGAATCAAAGGCCTTCTTTAAATCAATGAACGTTAGACAGAGCGGCATCTTGAACTCTCGAGAAACCTCAATGAGCTTGGTTATCATGTGGATATGGTCGATCATGCTGAATCCTTTTTGGAACTAGGCTTGCTCTCATGGTTGTCCTTCATCTAGTGCTCTGCCTATCCTATTCAGTGAACAGCTTGTAGATGACAGATAACAGGCAGATCAGGCAATAGTTGCCAATGTAATGGATGTCTCCCTTCTCCCTTCTTGTACAGTAGAACAATCTTGCTGGTTTTCCATTGGGATGGAACCTTCAGACAGGTAGTGTGTGAAGAGCCGAGCCAGTGTATTGATGAATACTGACAGCAGGTTCTTCAGGTGTCCGGGTCTGACCTTGTCGAGCTGGGTAATGTTCACTTCTTTTTGATGAAATGGCTTGTCAGATTTTGGAAGGAAGAATGTTGGGAATGATATATCCATCCTGTGGAGTTTGATATGTGGGCAGGTGGATGTGGCTATCGAAGAGATCTGAGTTGAAGTCATGGATAATCTTCACCATTGCCCCTCTGGAAGATGGGATAGATGCATCAGGATGCCAGAGGGTAGTCATCTTCATCTTGTAGTTGGCGAAGGACAGGTGTGCGTCACGAATGCTTTTCTCAACTTCTGCCACATTGGGCAGCACTGCTGTTCTTCTTTCTTTGAAGTCTTCCTTTATCGCTTCTATGCACTGGTTTAGGAACTCAGAAGTTCCCTTGCTTGGATGGGCTGCTGAAGGAAGCTGGTAGTGGTTCGGCGCGGTGGGAGGGGGCGCTGACCCGAATGTTCACTCCCGGGCTCCAAGGGAAGTGGAAACGCTCAGCTAAGCTGCGTGGGCAGTGGACGAGAGCCACAGACACTGGGACCAGGATCGCCGCCACCTCTGCCACCATGATTGACCAGCAGCTGGACTGTGCCTTGAACTTAATGAGGTGCCTGCCTCCTCTGCAAATTGAGAAAAACCTCAGCGACCTGATTGACCTGGTCCCTAGTCTGTGTGAAGATGACCAGCCTCTGAAAATCGCCAGTAAACTCCAATAAATGAACAAATACATTAAAATAACATAAAACGAGAAAAGAAGTAATATTTCCAAATGGGTAAAATTTCATTTCATTTCATCATCCTGTTAATCGTCGATTGCCTCGAGCAGGCCCCAGTAACGTCTCTTTCATCCTAGCCGTGACATTATATTCACGGCTCTTTAGGAGAATGAGACCCATCATTGTTACTGGTATTTGGCATATTTGTTACGCCACGGAGAGTTTGCCAGACTCTGCCCTGTGGGCAGGCTACATTCGATAGCCTGCAAGTTTGTCCAAAGTAGGAATGAGATAATAAGATGTCATAAAAAAAAAGTTTTGATAAGATGTCGCGCGGCCGCAAATGCGGCCGCGTGGTTCCAGGATCTGCATTTTATAGTCTCTGAGTCTTGGCCGCTGATGGGATTACACGGCGCCAGGGGGCCAGGTGGTGGGTGTGACCCCCGCCTGCTGGAATTTGGAGGCTCTGGATGGAAGATGCTCGACTCCAATCCGAGTAGGCTTGGAGGTCTCGGCCCCGGAACCCGCGTGGCTTTGTCCCTCTGCCAGTACCTTCATGTGTGCAGAGAGTGGTCTCAGCATGGTGGTGGCTGGTCCTGAAGGTCTTCGGCTGCCGGAGCCCCGGTCGGGGCGGGGAGGAAAGCTCAACCCGCTCCCCTCCAAGGGGTCCCGGCGAGGGACACCCAGGCGTGGGGGCAAAAAGACTGCAGCGTTCTCGTCCGGGATCTGCATTTTATAGTCTCTGAGTCTTGGCCGCTGATGGGATTACATGGCGCCAGGGGGCCAGGTGGTGGGTGTGACCCCCGCCTGCTGGAATTTGGAGGCTCTGGATGGAAGATGCTCGACTCCAATCCGAGTAGGCTTGGAGGTCTCGGCCCCGGAACCCGCGTGGCTTTGTCCCTCTGCCAGTACCTTCATGTGTGCAGAGAGTGGTCTCAGCATGGTGGTGGCTGGTCCTGAAGGTCTTCGGCTGCCGGAGCCCCGGTCAGGGCGGGGAGGAAAGCTCAACCCGCTCCCCTCCAAGGGGTCCCGGCGAGGGACACCCAGGCGTGGGGGCAAAAAGACTGCAGCGTTCTCGTCCGGGATCTGCATTTTATAGTCTCTGAGTCTTGGCCGCTGATGGGATTACACAGCGCCAGGGGGCCAGGTGGTGGGTGTGACCCCCGCCTGCTGGAATTGGGAAGATCTGGATGGAAGATGCTCGACTCCAATCCGAGTAGGCTTGGAGGTCTCGGCCCCGGAACCCGCGTGGCTTTGTCCCTCTGCCAGTACCTTCATGTGTGCGGAGAGTGGTTTCAGCATGGTGGTGGCTGGTCCTGAAGGTCTTCGGCTGCCGGAGCCCCGGTCAGGGCGGGGAGGAAAGCTCAACCCGCTCCCCTCCAAGGCAGTCTTTTTGCCCCCGCGCCTGGGTGTCCCTCGCCGGGACCCCTTGGAGGGGAGCGGGTTGAGCTTTCCTCCCCGCCCCGACCGGGGCTCGGGCAGCCGAAGACCTTCAGGACCAGCCACCACCATGCTGAGACCACTCTCCGCACACATGAAGGTACTGGCAGAGGGACAAAGCCACGCAGGTTCCGGGGCCGAGACCTCCAAGCCTACTCGGATTGGAGTCGAGCATCTTCCATCCAGATCCTCCAAATTCCAGCAGGCGGGGGTCACACCCACCACCTGGCCCCCTGACGCCGTGTAATCCCATCAGCGGCCAAGACTCAGAGACTATAAAATGCAGATCCCGGACGAGAACGCTGCAGTCTTTTTGCCCCCGCGCCTGGGTGTCCCTCGCCGGGGTAAAATAATACTAGGGAAATTAACCCAAAGCTTATTCTGAGATTCTGAGAGTGAAACAAATATGGATTCTAGAAGGTGATGACTATCATCTCTTCTTTCAATATTTTTATCTGAATTTAGAAAATTATATTTATTTTCATATAACTCTATCTTTTGATTCACCTAACTATCCAGAAGTCAAGAATATTATTAGATTGATGACATTTTCTCAAATCCTTGTTAGTTTTGTCAAATTTTAAGAAAGATATTCTTGTGACTATTACTATGAAGTAGTTCTTTTTGACTTTAAATATAAATAAAATGGTTCTGTCAGGTATCACAGGATAGAAGAGTTTAGTTTTGCTATTGATCAATGTAAAGTGGCTTAGAAAATTAGACCTTTGGAGGAGGTTTTGAGTGCTACATATATACTTAAATAGCTATAACTTGAATGAAAAGTGGAAATTAATGTGGAACAAGCTTTAATATTTAAGCATTCCATTGACAGACTAGATAATGATCTAAATTGTTCATGGGAATAAAATATTGGTTGAATTAATGTCATGGCTGGGCACACTGCATCACCTGTCCTTAATTTGGGTGGTTCATCGATATTTTATTCACTAAACACTTGTGTAGGCTATTTCCTTTACTGTATGAAGTGTTAAAATAAACAGAACTTTAGGTTTCATCTTCAAAGTTTCTGAGACTCATATAATTTCTAATCAGCATCACTAACTAATTCTCAATCACCAGGCATTATGAAATTGCTATAAATTTGGTATTATAATGCATCAATTAGCCTGGTGGCTGATGGTGACAGATGTCATTAGTTTAACGATCATAGTTATCCATTGTCCTAATAAAGGCTACTACTTAATGAGGATAGATGCATCATTACTTAATATATCAAATTAGGAAAAAATGTCATGGCTGGGCACACTGCATCACCTGTCATTTTTGAAGATGTTTCAATACTTTAAACACATCTCAATAAAACAGTAGTCTGAGCTTTGGGTCTTTCAATTAAATAGAATTTTAAATAAAAACATAGGTGAGATCTGTCCAAATTATTTGTTTAAATTATTGTGATTGACAAATGAAAGGCCCTTATATATCTACCACACCTTATCTTAAAGACTGCTTCACAATTATGATGTCGTATGTGTTTGGCTACATGAAAGTATGAAGTTATACTTTCAGTCTCAGTTCAACCATTATCCACCTTCTCTTTTTGAGATATATTTCCATTAATCTGCTAAAACTTTTATTCTCCAACCTAAGCAATTTATTGAATTAATGGCATTCTTTTACTTATATGCCCCATTTGAAAACCTTATTTCATAAAAGATAAGAAAAAATCGTTTTTTTTTGATTTTTCAAGGGTGCTGTTTATTTTTTTCCCCTTTATTTTATTTTATTTTTTTTCACAGTTGTAAATTTACAATTTTTAGTGCTTTGGTTTCAATTATACAATGATCAGATACCCATCCCTCCACCAGTGCCCATTTTCCACCACCATGGATAATATCCCTCCCACCCCCATCCCCCCATCTCCCCTGTCTCTATGGCAGGGCAATCCCCTGTGTTCTCTCTCTCCTTTTGGGTGTTGTGGTCTGCAAAAGAGGCATTGAGTGGCAAACATGTTCAGTTCATAGTCTACTTTCAACATGCATCTCCCCTCCTGGGAGGATCCTCCAAACATCCTTTATTTGGTGCTCCCTTCTCTATCTGAACTGCCCTTTCCTCTAGGATACCCGGCTGGCCTCTAAGTTATGGAGTAATCCTCCTGGTGCTGATCTCAGCTATTCTTGGGTAATAATCTCATACTTTGTTACTTTATATCCCCCAGATGAATGCAATCTTTCTATGTCTATCCCTCTCTTTCTGACTCATTTCGCTTAGCATGATACTTTCCATATTGTACCACTTGTATGTAAATTTCATGACTTCATCTTTTCTAACAGCTACATAGTACTCCATTGTGTAGATGTACCAAAGTTTCTTTAACCAGTCATCTGTTCTTGGGCATTCAGGTTTCTTCCAGTTTCTGGCTATTGTAAAGAGTGCTGCAATGAACAAACAAGTGCAGATGTCACTTCGACTATACATTTATGCCTCTCTGGGATATATTCCCAGGAGAGGTATTGCTGGGTCAAATGGGAGCTCAATTTCTAATTTTTTGAGAATCGTCCATACTGTTTTCCAGAAGGGCTGAACCAGTGGACATTCCCACCAACAGTGAAGGAGTGTCCCTTTCTCGCCACATCCACGCCAGCATCGGTTGCTTTTGTTCTTTTGAATGTGGGCCAGTCTCTGAGGTGTGAGATGGTATTTCATTGTGGTTTTGATCTGCATCTCCCTGATGATTAATGATGTAGAGCTTTTTCTCATGTGCTTTTTTGCCATTCGGATTTCTTCTTTGAGAAAGTTTCTGTTCATTTCATTGCCCCATTTTTGGATGGGGTTGGATGTTTTCTTCTTGTGGAGTTTAACCAGTATTTTGTATATCCTGGATATCAACCCCTTGTCAGATGTGTATTCGGTGAATATCCTTTCCCATTCTGTAGACTGTCTTTGTATTTTGGTCACTGTTTCTTTGGAGGTGCAGAAGCTTCTTAGTTTAAGATAGTCCCATTTATCTATCTCTGTTTTCACTTGCTCGGCCAGTGGCGTGGCATCTTTGAAGATAGCATTAGCTTCAATGTCATGGAGGGTTTTGCCAACTTTGTCTTCAATGTACCTTATGGCTTCTGGTCTGATGTTGAGGTCTTTAATCCATTTTGATCTTACTTTTGTACATGGTGTTAGGCAGAATTCTGAGCCTATTTTTTTGCATGTAGCCGTCCAGTGATGCCAACACAATTTATTAAAGAGGCTTTCCTTACTCCACTTCACATTACTTGCACCTTTATCAAAGATTAGATGAGCATATGATTGAGGGGAGATGTCAGTGTATTCAACCCTGTTCCATTGGTCTGCAGTTCTGCCTTTGTTCCAGTACCATGCTGTTTTAATTATTACTGCTTTGTAGTACAGTTTGAAGTTCGGGAGGTTGATTCCTCCCATTTTCTTTTTCCCAAGAATTGCTTTAGCTATTCGTGGGGGCTTGTTGTTCCATATAAATTTCAGGAGTGTTTGCTCCATTTCTTTGAAGAATGTCATGGGTATCCTTATAGGGATTGCATTGAATTTATACAATGCTTTCAGTAGTATTGCCATTTTGACAATGTTAAGTCTCCCGACCCATGAGCAGGGGATGTCTTTCCATTTCCTCATGTCCTCTTTTATTTCCTGAAGTAGCGTTTTGTAGTTTTCTTTGTACAGGTTCTTTACTTCCTTAGTTAAGCTGATTCCTAGGTACTTGATTTTCTGGGGCACAATTGTGAACGGGATTGTTTTTTTCATGTTGCTTTCTTCTCTCTCACTGTTTGCGTATAGGAAAGCCATGGACTTTTGGGTATTGATTTTATAACCTGCAACTTTACTATACGAGTCTATTGTTTCTAGGAGTTTTTTGGTGGAAGTTATTGGGTTCTCTAAATAGACTATCATATCATCTGCGAATAGTGAGAGCTTGATTTCTTCCTTTCCCACCTGAATGCCCTTAATATTTTTTTCCTGCCTAATCGCTATTGCAAGTACTTCCAGTACTATATTGAACAGCAGTGGAGAGAGTGGGCATCCCTGTCTCGTCCCTGATCTTAGAGGGAAGGCTCTCTGTTTTTCCCCATTGAGGATGATGCTTGCTGTAGGCTTGTGGTAGATGGCTTTAATTATGTTGAGGAAGGTCCCCTCTATACCCATTTTGGCTAGGGTTTTCATCATAAAGGGGTGCTGGATCTTATCAAATGCTTTCTCTGCATCTATTGATATGATCATATGCTTTTTATCTTTTCTTTTGTTGATATGGTGGATTATGTTGATTGATTTCCGAATGTTAAACCATCCTTGCATCCCTGGGATGAATCCTACTTGGTCATGGTGTATGATCTTTTTGATGAGTAGTTGGATTCTATTTGCTAGTAGTTTGTTAAGGATCTTTGCATCTGTGTTCATCAGGGATATCGGCCTGTAATTCTCTTTCTTTGTGGTATCTCTGTCTGCTTTTGGTATCAGTGTGATATTTGCTTCGTAGAAACTGTTCGGAAGTGTTTTTGATATTTCAATTTCGTGGAAAAGCTTAAAGAGCATTGGGAGTAAGTCCTCTTTAAAGATTTGGAAGAATTCACTAGTGAATCCATCTGGGCCAGGACTTTTGTGCTTGGGGAGACTTTTTATTACCATTTCAATTTCCTTGATGGTGATAGGTCTGTTCAGGTATTCCAGGTCTTCTTGGTTCAGCCTTGGGAGTCTGTAGGAGTCTAGGAATTTATCCATTTCCTCGAGGTTTTGATGTTCTGTGGCATAAAGCTTCTCAAAGTACTCCCTGAGGATCCTCTGAATTTCTGTGGTTTCTGTTGTAATGACCCCCTTTTCATTTCTGATTCGGTTTATTAGGGTTTTCTCTTTCCCTTTCTTTGTGAGTTTTGCTAGAGGCTTATCGATCTTGTTAATTTTCTCAAAGAACCAGCTTTTGGTTTCATTGATCTTTCGGATTGTTTTTTGGGTTTCCATCTCGTTAATCTCTGCTCTGAGTTTTATTATTTCCTTTCTCCTGTTCGGGTTGTGCTCCTTTTTTGGTCCTTCTCCAAGCTCTTAAGCTGTGAGGTTAGGTTACTTACGTGTGCTCGCTCCTCCTTCCTGAGGAATGCTTGTAGAGCTATAAACTTTCCTCTTAACACAGCCTTTGCTGTGTCCCATAAGTTTTGGTAACTCGTGTTCTCATTTTCATTCGTTTCTAGGAATCTTTTGATTTCCTCTTTGATTTCCTGTCTAATCCACTCGTTGTTCAATAGTGCACTGTTTAATTTCCAGGTGTTTGATTTAGTTTTCTGTTTTAGTGTGTGATTTACTTCTAATTTCAGCGCATTATGGTCTGAGAAGATTGTTGATACAATCTCTACCTTCTTAATTTTATGGAGGCATGTTTTGTGGCTCAGCATGTGGTCTATCTTGGAGAATGTTCCATGTACGCTTGAGAAGAATGTGTATTCAGCTTTTTGTGGATGAAGTGTCCTGTATATATCTACTAAGTCCCTTTCTTCCATTGTTTCCCTCAAATGAAGTATGTCTTTGCTAAGCTTGAGTCCGGTTGATCTATCAAGAGGTGACAAAGCAGTGTTGAAGTCTCCCACTAGTATTGTGTTGCTATTTATGTCTTTTTCCAAATCTATGAGTAGTTGTTTTAAGTACTTTGCTGGTCTCTCATTAGGTGCATATACATTTATTATTGTAAGTTCTTCCTGTTGTACAGATCCTTTGATCAATAAGAAATGGCCTTCACTGTCTCTTATGACCTTCCTCACTCTGAAATCAATGTGGTCTGATATAAGGATGGCTACCCCAGCTTTTTTATGGGAGCTGTTTGCCTGTAGGATTGTTTTCCAGCCTTTGACTCTGAGTCTGTGTTTGCTTTGACTGTTGAGATGCGTTTCTTGCAGGCAGCAGAATGTTGGGTTCAATTTTCT
The DNA here is from genome assembly GCF_029834395.1 of Sorex fumeus. NCBI lineage: Eukaryota > Metazoa > Chordata > Mammalia > Eulipotyphla > Soricidae > Sorex > Sorex fumeus. The sequence continues at coordinate 14,196,507 of NW_026606060.1, forward strand.
AATCCATCCTGCCACTCTATGTCTTTTAATTGGTGCGTTTAGCCCATTGACATTGAGAGAGATTATTGTTATGGGATTTTGTCCCATTGTTCTGTTAAAATTTGGTGTATTTGAGGGGCCTTTCTTGCCTTAAAGTGGCCCATTTAGTTGTTCTTGTAACCATGGTTTTGAGTCTATGAAGTTCCTGAGCTGTTGTTTGTCTGTGAAACTGTGTGTTGTTCCTTCTATTATGAATGAGAGTCTTGCTGGGAAAAGTATTTTCGGGGAGGCATTTATTTCATTGAGTTTTTTTACTATGTCCCACCACTGTTTTCGGGCCATGAGGGTTTCATCAGAAAAATCAGCTGTGAATTTTAAGGATGCTCCTTTGTAAGAGATTTCTTTCTTCGATCTTGCTGCTTTCAGAATTCTGTCTCTGTCTAAGGTTTTGGTCATTTTGATCAGAATGTGTCTTGGGGTATTTTTATTCGGATTTCTTCTAGCTGGTACCCTTCGGGCCTCCTGAATGTGGTCACAAGTTTTCTTCAGCTCTGGAAATGTTGTAGCAATGATGTCTTTGACAGTTTCTTCTTCATCAAGGTATTCTTCCTGTACCTCTGGGACTCCAATAATTCTTATGTTACCCCTCTTGGCTTCATCACGATCTTCTCTTGCCATCTGTTCCCGAATTGTGAGTCTCTTTTCCATTTTCTGCTCTTTTCTGGAGAGTCTCTGAACTTCATCTTCGAGCTCACTGATTCTGTTCTCAGCCGCTCTTACTCTGCTGCTGAGGCCTTCCACTGAGCTTTTCAATTCGCCTACGAGATTTTTCAGGTCTGACATTTCTGATTGCATTTTCCTCATTTCTGCCTTCAGATCCTCTTGTCTTCTATTGGCATTGCTTTCCATTGTTTCTTTTAATTCCCTAAGCATCCTAAGTAGCTCCCTTCTGAATTCCTTGTCAGAGAGGTTGTCTAACACTACAGTACTCTTGGTGTCATCTGGGCTAGACTCTTCAATATGAAAGTTTGGTGGGCTTTTACGTTGCTTTACCATTGTGAGAGGTGTGGTTTAGTCCTTCACATTCACTGTTACTGTTCTGCTTGATATGCAGTGTGAGTTACGATAGGCTTATGAGTTATTGGCTACTGTGTTTCTAGTGGCTGAGCTAAATAGAGAAGTTTCCATCTAAGAAGGTAGCTTATGGTTCCTATGGCATACATAGTGGGAAAATATTTCTGACTACGGCTGATGCGGCCGCGGCTCCGGAAAGAGTCCCTGGCACTGGGCGAGGAGTTGGGAACGTCTCCTGCTTGGAATTGGAGCCGTTCAGCTTTGTTGCCCAGAGCTGGGCCTCTGTGCCCGTCCCACGCCGATCAGGGGTTGAAAACTGGCTTTCTAGGGGCTGGTTCTAGCTGCGCATGCCCAGAGAGGGACCCAGGCCCTTGGGGGCGGGCTGTACCTGTTGGAATTGAAGCCGTTCAGCTTTGTTGCCCAGAGTTGGGCCTCTGTGCCCGTCCCACGCAGATCAGGGGTTGAAAACCGGCTTTCTAGGGGCTGGTTCTAGCTGCGCATGCCCAGAGAGGCACCCAGGCCCTTGGGGGCGGGCTGTACCTGAAAAAATCATTTTTATATTTCATTCTGCATCGTTCTTGGGAAATGTATCAGTATTCTGGATCTGACTCTCGTCAATTCAGTGCTTATTGGACATTTTCTATAAGAATAATAATTACCTTTTCAGGTTAAAAGATAGTAAAGGGATTACAGTTCTTACCCTGAATGCAGTAGACCCTGGTTCAATCCTTGGCATTACATGTGGTCCTTGGGTACCTGCCAGATAGGAATGCTCCTGAGCACAACTTGGTTTGGCCATGAACCAAAACATAAAACAATAAAATAATAACACCTATTTTACCTGTAATAGCATGTAAATATGTGTTTTTGTGTGATATACACATATACACACTCACACATATATACACACATATACATTTAGACATCCCTTTTAAACCAAATTTTTACAATCATATTTTAATGTTTTCAATATTCAGTATCAGGCTAGTTCTACCCAACATATACAGACAAAAAATTAAACTGAAGTAAAATACTTTATTTGACAAAATACCCAAAGATGACTGTAAAATATTCCATGTAATACGATTTTTCCTCATATTTAAACATATGTTTATTCATTAATTCAGTCACATAACAAAGATTATTAAAACATTTTTATGTGTCAGGGTCCATATAAGTATGAGTTAATAAGCTTAGTCTACATTTTTAGGAAGTTTTAGTTTTTCTAACTTGATCAGTGGCAGTACAAACAGTCTGACAAACTGAAATCTATAATATATTGTGATATTTATAATATCATAGAAATGAGTAACTGTGAATAGACAGAACACATATATTAATTCTGTATAGGAATTTGAAGAAAGATTTTAAATAAGTTAAAACATTTGTTTTGAATGTCCATGAGTCAGTGAGTTTTCTAGAGACATGAACGTACAAGGAGTATACTGTATTCAAAAAATAAATGTAAGGTTAAAGAAATGCAGTTAATGGTTCATCCAGATGATAGGTGAAGCTCTAAGTATGGTTTTGAAAAGAGAACCAGAAAGATGACGGAAGATAGATTAGAGGTTGAGTGCAAAATTTGCAATTGGGAGGCCTGAAATCGATCCACAGAACTGGCACCTCATGATCTTCAGCATTACTAGAAACAACACTCATGTACCAGCTGGAGTAGTCCCTGAGCACTGTGGGTGTGGCTCAAAATACAAAACATATCAAACAAACAAAATAGTGTACCTAGGAGTTATGAAACTATGCTAACAAAATTTGGAGGTGATCCATACCCTTCATCATCAGTGGAAATGTAGTATACTAATTAAATGTATTTGAATTAGATTAAATACAAAACACTTTCCTCAACATATGAGGTCATAGATTATATTGGCTCAAAGTATGAAGGAGCTGTCCTTCTGGAAAACAGTATGGACGATTCTCAAAAAATTAGAAATTGAGCTCCCATTTGACCCAGCAATACCACTCCTGGGAATATATCCCAGAGAGGCAAAAATGTATAGTCGAAGTGACATCTGCACTTGTTTGTTCATTGCAGCACTCTTTACAATAGCCAGAAACTGGAAGAAACCTGAATGCCCAAGAACAGATGACTGGTTAAAGAAACTTTGGTACATCTACACAATGGAGTACCATGTAGCTGTTAGAAAAGATGAAGTCATGAAATTTACATACAAGTGGTACAATATGGAAAGTATCATGCTAAGCGAAATGAGTCAGAAAGAGAGGGATAGACATAGAAAGATTGCATTCATCTGGGGGATATAAAGTAACAAAGTATGAGATTAATACCCAAGAATAGCTGAGATCAGCACCAGGAGGAGTACCATAACTTAGAGGCCAGCTGGGTATCCTAGAGGAAAGGGCAGTTCAGATAGAGAAGGGAGCACCAAATAAAGGATGTTTGGAGGATCCTCCCAGGAGGGGAGATGCATGTCGAAAGTAGACTATGGACTGAACATGTTTGCCACTCAATGCCTCTTTTGCAGACCACAACACCCAAAAGGAGAGAGAGAACACAGGGGATTGCCCTGCCACAGAGACAGGGGGGATGGGGGGATGGGGGTGGGAGGGATATTATCCATGGTGGTGGAAAATGGGCACTGGTGGAGGGATGGGTATCTGATCATTGTATAATTGAAACCAAAGCACAAAAAATTGTAAATCTACAACTTTAAAATAAAATAAAATAAAATAAAATAAAGGGGAAAAAAAAGTATGAAGGAGCTGTTAATTTAATTTTAAAAGAGTAACCAAAATATTACTCTTACAGATAAAGAAGATGTTTAAATTAAAAGTGAAGTTTGTCAACATGGAAGAAGTAAACATAACTGGAAAGATTTCTGTTACTATATGATAATTCTTTCTAAAAACATAAAATTGGCAGCCATAAATTTTTTCAATATTATTAAAAACCTGAGATTCATACCTTTCAACCTATGTTAAAATAAAAGTTATTAGCATTTAATTAATTTTATAAATACCTGAATATTTGAAAGGTCCTGCCCATTGAAAATCAACAATAATGAACATTTGCATAATTGTTGAATTAGATTGCAAAATGTTGTTCAAGATATGAACTGATGGACCAATATGCTATTTCATCTTCAACATATGGTGAATTTTCAGTTACATAGTTATTAAAATAAAGTATTACAGTATCTTGAGCTTTGAGAGATACTTTCAATTTGAAGTAATTTAGCAATTTAAATGAAAGAATCTTGAAATGAATGATTTCAGAAATACATATCTATATTACATATATCTGAATTATGTTAAATAATAAACACATGTAGTGATAATAATTTTACAATTTTGTTTTTAAAGTCTATTTTGAGTTATAAAATATTTTAATCATTGATTAAAAAAATTTCATTTACATAAAATTTTTACATTAGTGTTAACTTCCAAGGTTTGGTGAATAAGGTTACTGCATTTTCACCATTTCAAAAATGTTCAACACTCTCCAACACTGCTTCTGTATTACCCCTAGTCTACATCTTCCTTTATCCTTCATCCCCACAGTTCTATGATCTCAGTTTTGCTAAGACCAAGAAATTAACCTCATTAGATGTTGTCCATTCCCTTCTTTATTTCTCTATATATCAGAGATGAGTGAGATTATTAGGGATTTTTTCTTTTCACTGTGACTTGTTTTACTTAATTCAATTCTTTCCAGTTCCATTTAAGTTGTAGCAAATCGCAAAATTTCACCATTTCTTATAGCTGTCAAGTATTCCACTGTGTGTAAACACCCTAAATTAATTATCTATTTATCTGTGGCTTCATATTCTGGTTATTGTACTTAGTGCTGTAATGAATGGAGTTATATATATGTGCTTTAAATTTATGTTTATATGGCTTTTTTTGGGTTGATAACTGTAGGATTGCTGGCTTGTATGGAAGCTTTATTCTTCTTAGGGGAAGATGAGAGGAGAGGGAGTCTCCATAACTCCATAATGCTTTCAATGATGCTGGAAAACATTTCTACCAACAGTGAATTAGAGTTCCTTTTTTGCCAACACTGACTGTTTCTTTATTATTATTATGTGTCATTCTCACTGAAATGAGATGATATATTATTGTTTTGATTTGCATTCCTTAATAAGTGATGAGCAATTTTTCATATATTTGTTGACTGCCTGTATGTCCTCTTCATGGAAGTGCATGTTCACTTCTTCCACCCATTTTTTATGGTGTTATCAATTTATTTTTGATGCTTAGTTTTTGTGAGTTTTTGCATATCTTCGATTTTAGCACTTTATCTGGTGTATTGTGTTTAATATTTTATTTCATTCATTAGGACTTTTTAAATTTTTAGGCAAGTTTATTTTACTATGCAAACCCTTTTTAATTTTGATGTAGTCTCATTTGCTTATTTTTGCTCTTGTCATCTTTGCCTCAGGAAAAAACTCTTTGAAGATACATCTGATGACCATGTCCTGGAGAGTTTGCCAGTATTTTTCTTTGTGTTTTTTATTGAATCTAATATTGAGGTGAGCTGGAGCAATAGCACAGTGGGTAGGGCATTTGCCTTGCATGCGGCCCACATGGCTGACCGAAGTTCAATTCCTCCGCCCCTCTCGGAGAACCCAGCAAGCTACTGAGAGTATCTCACCTGCATGGCAAAGCCTGACAAGCTACCCGTGACGTATTCGATATGCCAAACCCAGTAACAAGTCTCACGATGGAGACGTTACTGGGCCCGCTCGAGCAAATCAATGAACAACAGGAGGACAGTGCTACAGTGCTACAATACCAAGGTACTTAATCTTCTTCAGTTAACTTTTGTATACGGTATTGTATATTAACCCATTTACCTATTTTGCATTTGCCTATTCAGTTTTCCACATTTGTTGGAGAGATTTCTCTAGTTCTTTATCATCTACCTAGTTTATTTCTTTCTTTTTTTAAATTTTATTTTATTTTGTATTTTTTAATTTTATTTTCCTAACGTTGTTCACATTAATTAATTACATTCAACATTTCAACACCAATTCCATGACCATTACACCTTCACACCACCATTATTTAAAAAAGTTCCCTCCACCATTCAAGCCTGCCAGGGGCAAATGCTAGATAATTTATTTTCTATTGCTTATTATGAATATCATGAGAGGTTGCAGAGCTGCAAAAATGGCCGAATGCTCTGGAGTTCTAAAATTGTAAATGGTTGTGTTCCAGAGACATCTCTGTAGGGAGCTAAACCATTTTGAGATTCATTTTCAAGTCTCTGCTGATGCGCTGAGATGGCACTCGAAGGCAGACTGTGAGAGTGACAGTCAGGGCTCCAAAAGGATGGGGAGATAGGAAGGTACAACCTGTCTCTGCTGCTGCCATGTGGCCAGGTGTCTTAGTGCTTGAACCTGTGCACCTGGGTTTTGCTTCTGGAAGCTTGTAGTCATCAAGATTTCATCTTGGGTGGGTGGAGCTGGGACACCTGCTCTATTTGAGTTGCCCCGGTGAAACTGGCTCATTGCAAAGTCTGGAGAGATCTCCAGTGAACTGTGGATTCACTGTTGTGTCTCTGTACCTAGTTTCTTTAGCATAGATTAATTGACCATGTATCTTAGGGCCAGAATGATAGTACTCAATCTGCTCTGGAGGATCCCTGAGCACTGATCTAGGAGTGAATCCTGAGCACTGCCAGATTTGGGCAAGAACCAAAGGGAAAAAAAAAGAAAAGATATAGTTCTCACTTGGATGAGCTATCTTTGATCCATGACATTTGATTTATTGGTAAATTACTTTATTCCATTTGTAATTTTAAGATAGATAAAGTTATGTATTTAAAACTATTGAATATCTATGCACTCACCCTCTCAAATGAAAACAGAACCTTGACAATAATCTTCATCCAATCACAACAAATCATATATCTCCAGTAATTTCTGTATTTGTTGTACTCTTGCTTTCTTTACTTTTAATAATATTTAAATTTTAACATGTATTTTTATTTTATTATTAAAAATTTCACTTAATTTTTAACTCAAAAGGGAGACATCACATGTATGAGTTACCCTGGGACTTAATATTTTACCTTAACATTGTGTTAACTTCTATATCATTGCATATTACTGTAATTCATTTGCTTTTTGTTTTGACTGCTAAATACATGATATTGTTTTATATACCAAAGTCTTTCATATACTTTCCCACTTATGGTAGTATATGAAACTTAAGAGTTTTGGCCTGTTTCTTTTTGTTTTTTTTTGCTTTGTTGTTTTGTTACTATCATTAGAGGCTCTAAAGACACCTGTTCTAATGAAACAAGCTTATCTTTAGATAACATACTGTTAGATTGCAAGATATGTAAAAGAGCACTGTCACCAAAATATTTCTTGATGATAGCATATATTGACCTGCCAGTCATCCTACAAGATAGTTCTCAAAATGTCTGTGTTCTGCACGATTAACTCTAACAGCAATTTAGAGAGATGATGCAGAGTGAGGCAGTACAATTTGGGGGGTTTATTGGAATCACTTCTTCCATCACTTAAGCCGTGTTGTATGCTTTTTAGGATGCTGCTCCTTTTGTTAATTGAAAAACACGTATTATATATTGTATATAATCAAAATATTTTGCTTTTTAAAATTTTTTGTTAATGTTTTTTATTGAATCACTATGAGATATACCCTTACAAAGCTATTCATGATTAGATTTCAGTCATACAGTATTCCAACACCTATTCATCCACTAGTGTACACTTCCATCACCAGTGTCCCCAGGTTCCCTCCCATCATCTCCCATCCTCGACTCCCTTCAAAAATATTTTCAAGAAAAGTTTCCTGCCATAATATACAACAGGATCACTGATGCTATAATTCTCCTGAAACATACTGAAGATAACAATGCACTGAAATAAAGTACAGTTAATGATGACTTTATTATCTCTATCTGACTTCCACATTTCCCCTACCACGGCACATTTAATTAGTTTTGTATGTAGTTTCATGTTCTAGTATTAAACTTTTCTACAGTGACCCACATCCTTATGAATATCACAAGGCCTCATATAACGTTTTCTAATTTTCTTTATAATAATATAAAAAAAAGAAAAAAGAGAAATGTAATTTCCGTCGCATCTTTGTGCAATCACTTCTATTCTGGCCAAAGTCTATTAACTTCTTTGAGCTCACTTCTAAATCCATTTTCAATTTCTGTTAGTTCTTCCTTCAAAATATATCTCAAGTTGTCACTCGAGAGCTATTCATTGTTCCTACATGATCCATGATAATATCACTATCTATTTAGTGGTAGGATAGTACTAGTTCTTTGGTGATGATACCTACATGTCATTCCTGTAAGTATGTAAAAGTGCTAAGGAAGAATACTGTGATATTTTAAACTAATTATAAATCAATAAGAGGGGAACTAAATAAACAAAACCCACAATGTTTCTGAATTATTACAATAGTGGTACTCTTTTTTCTAAGTGTTCTACATAGTCTTCTCAAAGGTTAATTAATCTTCTAATACCATAAACTAATTATGCCACTTTTTCTTAAAATACCTCAGCGGGGTTTCATTTAAAATCCTAACACTTAACCATGATTTACCAACTCCCTTTCTAGTGTAGGCTTTGATCACCTGTAACTGCTTTTTCTATTCAATTTCTCTTGTCATTGGTTTTCTTGCTTTTCCTCCAATGTGTTGACAATGAATCTGCTTTAGCACATGTGAATTGTTCTTTTTCCTTAAACATTCTTCAAATATTGACAGAGTTCTTTTACCATATACTAACACACCTGCCTTACTTTAAAGATGTTTCTGTTAAAACATTATCCTCTCTTGAAATTTTCTCAGCAATTATTTCAGAAATGAATCTGTACATTCTCTAACACATTATCTCATTGTAATTTTCAAAGAAACCACAAGTCCCAGATACTAAATGTGTTTACTGTCAATTATCATTCTCCTCTACTATAGTATAAATTCCATAGGGAGTGGGCTTGTTGTTTTGTTCTGCTCATCCCTAAGTCACATTATATTATCAAACACAAGATAAGATATAGATTTTTGAGTGTGTTGAGTGGATAAGTAAGAGTCTGATTTATCTAGAGCATTCCACAACTTCCAAAAAATCTTGACTACTTAAGGATTTTCACAAATTATTTAAGAAAAAAAAATTTTTTAAAGAAGCTTAATTTTTTCTTTATGTTTTTAAGTTAGGTAGGCCTATGGATAATTTAATATTTGAAGGTTTTCTTCTGAGAGAAAAAAAGATTATTTTCATATATAATACTCTCAGCAACACAATTATATTTGTGCTATGTTCCTATTTATAAATCATAATATTAGATTTCAAAAGATTTAAATAACTTGTCTTAAATAATTTCTCTTAAGTGTTATAACTCCCATTTTTCTGTGATATTGGTAACAATCTTATATTTTGGGGTACTTATTTGGATATATGGTGTGGTGACAGAATCAAAAGATAAATTATGTTAACAAACAATAATAATGCAATAATTATTTTCAGAGAATTTTTGAAGAGCTGTTTTTAATTTGTCTGTTGGTGAACGTTGCATCACAGAATTAGTAAACATCAAAAAAATGACCTAAGATTATCTAGGAATAAGAGCAGAATGGTCATGGCTAAAAAAATTATCTCCTGAAATTTTTCACTATGTCGAAATAGAACTATATCCTCCATATAAAAAAATTTATTGTAAGAAATGAGTAATCATCATAAGGGGTTACCTGTGATTTTTCTGTCTGAAATGCTTATTTGCAAGTGATGCTGATAAAGTTTACTCGAGATTCTAGCAGGATAGGAAAGTTGGAGGTAAGGAGCAGAATAGTGGGACAGCATCTTAATAACTAGGTATAATCATCTGTATGGAAAGTGATAAATGAGGGAAGATTTTCAGCTGGTGGGGAAAAAATGGGACCAAAGTAAACAAACATACAAATATCCATAAAATAAAATTCATATTCTTTAATGTAAAAGTTGTGTATAAAACTAAACTGCAGGCAAAAGATAAAAACCAACAGCACTACTGTGTATTTTCACAAACTACTTAACTACAGAAAAATAATAGCAGGGAATATAAATTTAAGGAAGTGCAATTAAAACTAACTTTGAACAAATGGAATTTTATTTCCTTGTCCTAATTAAAAACAAAGAATAAACAGCTGCTGAGATTACTTGACTTCAATTAAAAATATTTGTAGTTCTTTTCAGTCATTTGCACCTGACTTACTTACCTTACAGGGAAACCTTACCAAATGTCGAGAGTTTGTACAATTCTGTAGAGGCTCACCAAAGTATATTAATAATTAGGAAACCAATTGCAAATTAGTAAACTTTGAATCTAAGCCAAGGCTGTAATATGATCTAAAAATACAATAAAAATAAAACTCTGAAAATTTTATATGAAAAAATATTATATTCTCATTAAGAATTTAAAAAAATAAAGAAGCCTAAAGAAGTTATTCTGACAATTATGTTCAGATTATTTAAAATACAAGCAGTTTTATTCAAATTTGTTTTTCTTTGTGGCATGAGTTTATAATTATATACAATGTAACATACAATACTGAGTACCTCAGTATAAACTGTGAGCAATAAGGGAGCAAGGCTGTAATACTTTTTAATTCTCTCTGGATTATGACATATTGTAAACATTGGATACTGAAAATTTAATATATCGACAGATAAATGTTTGTGTCAGAAACAACCAACAATAGGAAGTTGAACAAAATGAGGCAAAGCAGATTAAATGCAGTATCTGAAAATGTGGTAATAATATATTCTAAGTAATCAACATTTGTTTAATTCATTTTTGTCTCCAAGATCTCCAAGCCTACTCGAATTGGAGTCGAGCATCCTCCACCCAGATCCTCCAAATTCCAGTAGGCGGGGGTCACACCCACCACCTGGCCCCCTGGCGCCGTGTAATCCCATCAGCAGTCAAGACTCAGAGACTATTGTTTAAAAGGTACATTAATAATAATAATAGTGGCCATCTGCACATATTATATATATATAGAAAATATAATTTATATATATAAAAATTTAATGTATAATCATTATACATCAAATTTAATGTATAATCAGAAGTTGTTATTGATTAGTGGTAAAATGGAAGGCCATTTATAAAATTTTGTTGAAAGTATCAGTTAGCAATTTTGAAGGGTCACAAGCCTGGGGACTATGAGATCTTCTATTTCTATTCATGTGGCCTGGTATTAATGATCTAATGGTAGCATGAAGCTGAAGGTACTAGTCTCTTACATTAGAATTCCAGGGAGATTCTGCTCCATTACTTCTGTGTCTCCAAGACCAAGAAAGCCCCCACTAATCCCCTCAAGAACCTCAAACCAACCCTCAATCACCATCAATTTCATGGGTTTGAGGTGTTCTATATTCCCTCTAATATATCTATTTTAGCCCTTCTAAACAAACATATTTAACACTAGTTGTATTCTTCCTGGCACAGTTCCATGACCATCTAGGTTGCTGGGCTTGTGTGGTAAAGCACCTGAAACCTGGCCAGGGGAACCCACATTCCCCAAACGATTATTATGGCTTGATGGGTACTATTGACGGGTAGGCCTTGATTGTTCTTCGCAGGCGGAACTGTTCCAGAGTCCTGTGACTTTCCGCAGCATTCCTGACCTCCACGCACTAGAGAGACAGTATCACTCTGCTCCCCAGAAATATTTCCAGACCAGAAAGTCTCTTCCGGTGCTAGAGAGAGGGTGGTAGCAGCCCCATCTATTTCCTCGCCATCCTGCCCAGGCTTTGCTTTTTTTTTTTTTTTGCTTTTTGGGTCACACCCTGTGATGCACAGGGGTTAATCCTGGTACTGCATTCAGGAATTACTCCTGGCGGTGCTCAGGGGACCATATAGGATGCTGGGAATCGAACCCGGGTTGGCCGCGTGCAAGGCAGATGCCCTACTTGCTGTGCTATCTCTCCAGCCCCAGGCTTTGCTCTTTAACTCTGGGCCACACCTGGCTGTGCTGGGGTGCCATATGTGGTTCTGGGCATTAAACAGGGGTCAGCCACCTGCAAGGAAAGTACCTCAAATCCTGTACTGTTTTTCCATCCCTGTAACTTGAGGAGGGGAGGTAGGGGGATCTCCTAAGTGGTGTTCTGGAGGCCTGAGCCCCCTCGCAGTTTAAGAAGGCTAGGGAAGAGACTGTGATCTGCTGGGGGAGGGGGTGGTGGGCCTTTAGCCCTGCACCCAGAAATGCTTAACTATGGGGGAACAGGGGTCAACCGTGTGCAGGGCATGAACATAGCTATGCTTCCTGTAACTTGCAACGATCTCACCTAATTTCCCACACTATCACTTCTGGAGTGCCCTCCCGGTTTGAATCACAAGTGAAAGCTTGCTCCAAGTCACATAGACACAATGACCTCTGGGAATACCTTTATACCTTATACCTTTATACCTTATACCTCTGGGAATACCTTTATACCTTATAGTGACCTTTCTTGAAATTAGGTCTTTGTTGGACTAGAGTGGTAGCACAGTGGGTAGGGCGTTTGCCTTGCATGCGGCCGACCCGAGTTCAATTCCTCTGCCCTCTCTGAGATCCTGGCAAGCTACCGAGAGTATCTTGCTTGCACTGGCAAAGCCTCACAAGCTCCCTGTGACGTATTCTGATATGCCAAACACAGTAACAACAAGTCTCACAATGGAGATGTTACTAGGCCCACTCGAGCAAATTGATGAACAATGGAGGACATAGTGATGGCCTTTCAATTGCCTGTGGTTGGGGTGCTTGAGATAGGGAGGGTCACACCTATATTGTGTGTAAAGCTAATTGTTCCACCTCTACATTAACTCACAGAAATCCCATGATACCTCATGATACTGAGTCTCATCTAGCTAACATAATTGATAATTGTAGACTTTATTTTCCTTTTTCTGTCTCATGATCCACACATAACTCATTAATTTCTACCCCCATTTGACCATTATTTTATCCAAAGTAAACTTTGTCATATGTCTATGAGTCTATGGACTGCATGGCTTTGTCTCAGCTATGCTGCACACACAACTATTAAGCATCCATTGCCCCAGACTTGAGGAATTGTCTTCTGTTTCTCAGGGTCCAGGTAGTTGCCGGACAGCTATAACACTGAACTGCATGACTAGTGAAATTACATCCTAAGGGCACAGACATTGTTAGATTGATTAGATGAAAAAGAATACTGTTTGCTGAAAATGACTAATTAGAACAGACCTCTGATATCTGTCATCTGAAACTAAAATTGCAGCACCCAAAAATCTTTTGGAACAGTAGTGCAGCAAAGAATAGTAGACAGGCCCAGAAGTCTTGACAAATCATTGAGCTCAAATAAACCCTCAAATCTCATAGATGAGGAATTCAAGTCAATGCTCCGTACAATCATCATTGAACTTAAGCAATCATTCGAAATAAAAAATTCAACCAACTTAAAGAAGAAATGATCTATTATATTAAAGATTCCATACAAATGGATCCAACCCGCATGGCAGAGCCTGGCAAGCTATCCGTAGTCTATGCCAAATAGACCAAATTGATATGCCAAATCCAGTAATAAATGGATCTCATTTCCCTAACCCTGAATATGCAGAGTCGAGAAGGATATGGAAGGAGAGGCTGATAAAACACCAAGGCAGACATAGGCTGCCAAAACGCAGAAAAACAAAAATGATTGTCTGTACTTTTAATGCTCGTACACTGGCATCTGCTGCATCCATTGAAGACCTTATGGTACAAGCACGAAAGATCAAGTACGACATCATTGGTCTGACCGAAACAAGAAGACATCAATCCCATCATGCTGTTTTCGACACTGGAGAAGAACTGTTCCTTGGAACATGTGATAAAAGAGGCGTCGGTGGTGTCGGTATCCTTGTCAACACAAACTTAGACACGAGCATTGATTCATTTGAATGCCTAACAACCCGAATCGGACGATTACACTTGAATAAATGTGGCTCACTACCGGCAGTTTCTATCTTTGTTGTCTATGCACCAACATCCACTTATGGTGAAAGAGAAACTGAGAAATTCTACATGGAGCTGGAGAAATTCTATAAAGAAGATCACACCTTCTACAACATCATTGTCAGTGATTTTAATGCCAAGATAGGACCAAGAAGATCAGTGATGAACTCCACATCGGAACCCATGGCCTGGAATGGAACGAACAGGATGACAGACTGTCTGAGTTCATCATGTCAACCAAAACCTTCCATGGTAACTCACAATTCCAAAAGGCTGAATCTAAACGTTGGACATGGGAGTCTCCCGATGGACGGTTCCACAATGAAATAGACCACATCATATTCAATCGGTGGTTTTGCCTAACTGATGTTGCTGTTGTCCCAAAATTCCAAACGGGATCAGACCACCGTCTTCTTCGTGCAAAATTCTACCTCACAGAATGAGGAGAAAAGAATGCAAGGTTTAAGAAGAGGACTCCCAGAACAACCACCAACTAGGAGCTCTTTGGGTCTATTGCGGCAACATGGGAAGATGCCGTCATTGACAACATTGATGAGGAATACGATCGAATGATTCAGCACCTCCATGATTGTGCAAGGAATGCCAAGAGAGAGATAACCACAAAAAACCGTCTTTCTTCGAACACTCTTGAACTTATTCGCCAACGTGGCTTGGCACGTGCCTCAGGCAACCACAAGCAAACGTCCGAACTGGCAAAACAGTGCAGAGAAGCCATCAAGGATGACCTCAAAAACAGGAGAGCAGCAGTACTGGTAGATGCAGCAGAAGCTGGGAAAAACATTCGTAATGCCCGCCTGTCCTTCACCAACTACAAAACCAAGATGACTGCCCTCCAACATCATGATGGATCTATCACATCTTCCAGAAGGGCAATGGAGAAGATTATTCATGACTTCTACTCAGATCTCTTTAATAGCCACATCCACTTGCCCACATACCACATACCACATGATGGATATGTCGTTCCCAATGTTCTCCCTTCCGAAATCCAACATGCCATCTCGTCGGTAAAGAAACAAAGAGCACCTGGCCCAGACAAGATCAGACCTGAACACCTGAAGAACTTACCATCAGTACTCATCAATACATTGGCTTGACTCTTCACACGCTACCTGTCTGAATGCAAGGTTCCATCCCAATGGAAAACCAGCAGGACTGTACTACTATACAAGAAAGGAGACATCCACGACATCGGCAACTATCGCCCAATCTGCCTATTGTCTGTCATCTACAAACTATTCACTCGAGTCATCCTGAATAGGATTAGCAGAACACTAGATGAAGGACAACCATGTGAACAAGCTGGATTCCGAAAAGGATTCAGTACCATCGACCATATCCACACAATAACCAAGCTCATTGAGGTATCTCGGGAGTTCAAGATGCCGTTCTGTCTAACGTTCATTGATTTAAAGAAGGCCTTTGATTCTGTTGAGACGGAAGCGGTCATGGAAGCCCTAGCCAATCAGGGCGTACAAACTCAATACATCAGGATCCTTCGTGAGCTCTATTGCGGATTCACTACCAAGATCTCACCATTCTACAAAGAAGTAATCATCCATATCAAGAGAGGGGTTCGGCAGGGTGATACCATTTCACCAAAACTCTTCAGTGCCACCCTCGAGAACATCATGCGACGACTGGAATGGGAAAACATGGGAGTGAAGATAGATGGTCGGCAACTACACCACCTCCGCTTTACTGATGACATCGTTCTAATAACACCAAACATCAACCAAGCGGCACAAATGCTGAACGACTTTGACCGTGAATGTGGAAAGGTCGGACTACAGCTGAATCTTACGAAGACAATGTTTATGAGAAACAGCCTTGTTCCTGACGCTCCATTCGCTCTCAACGGAACCACCATCTCCGAATGCAACTGTTATATATACCTAGGTCGAGAAATCAACATGATGAATGACCTGGCACCTGAGTTACGCAGGAGGAAGAGAGCGGCTTGGAATGCCTTCAAAAGCATTGAAGAAATAACTAAAAGGACAAAGAACCTCCAGCTACGAGCACATCTCTTTGATTCCAGTATTCTTCCTGCATTAACATATGCCTCAGAGACCTGGACCCTACGAAAACAGGATGAGAACACTGTTCGGGTCTCTCAAAGAGGAATCGAAAGAACTATGCTTGGAATATCACGATTCACTCAAATGAGAGATAGAATCCGGAGTTCTGATCTTCGTCAATGCTCAAGAATCAGGGACGCTGTCTCATTTGCCAAGACATCAAAAATCAGATGGGCTGGACACATAATGAGGTTTACAGACAACCGCTGGACTAGAGCCATTACTGATTGGATTCCACGAGACATCAAAAGATCACGTGGACGCCCACCTATAAGATGGTCAGACTTCTTCGTCAAGACCCTAAATGATCGGTTTGAGGCTCTACATGTTCCTAAAACGAACAGATACCATTGGGCTACGCTAGCACGCAACCAGGATGAATGGAGACGTTACTGGCACCCGTTCGAATAAATTCATGAATAACGGGGATTAAGTGATTAAGTGATAAGTGATACAAATGGAATTGAAGGAGTTTTAAAAAATACAATACCAAGTAACAGCAACAAAATTCAACATGCAGAGTAGTCTATCGGTGAAACTGAAGACAGAATACTAGCCATCACTAATAACAAAGTGAAAAAGTAAATGACTGGAAAAAAATGTAAAATTCTTCATAGAAAACAACAAGAGAAATAATTTCAAATAATAAGAATATAAGAGAGAAAAAAGTTAAAGGGTAATAAAAGCCAATCAAAGAAATAGTAACCAATATTATTTCCTGATATCATGAAAGAGTTTTCTGCATAGATATAAGAGACTCAAAAGTATCAAACCAAAAGTTTCAAACAGAAGAATGCCAAAAACACATAACAATAAAAATTGTAGAATAAAAACACTACTTAAGACTACATAAAGCAGCAAGAAAGAAAACCCTCAAATATCAGAGAAATAACATTAGAATTGAAACACACCTTCCTTATGACATCTTACAATCCAGAAAAGAGTGGAATGACATTCAAAGTACTGACTGTAAAAAACTTCGAGCCTATCTTGCAAAGCTATCAGAGTCCACTATCTTGCAAAACTATCAAACCTGAGGGAGGGAAAAGAACCTTTTCAGACAAACAAGAACTGGCAGCATTTGCAAATAAACCAATCCTGCAAGAATTAAAGAAAGGTCCCTTATAAAAAGAAAAATGACTCTTGCAAAAAGAACTGAGTCACACTCACACTCACAAACATCAATGGTAACACAGCCCTTTATGTCACTAATCTCTCAAGAAATAAATGGACTAAAGTCCCTATAAAAAGGTAGGATCAGTAAAGAAAATCTATACATTTGCTGCCTAAAGGAAATACACATAATCTCTCAAAATAAATACAGACTTAGAATGAAAGGCTGGAAAGCAGTCATATAAACCAATGAAAGACAAAAATAAACTCAAAAACCTGAGACAATCAAAGTTATCTCAGACCTAATTCCATTCAATTCAGTGAAAGTAATTAGACACAATGATAAATATTATTTATTGGTCAAGGGAACATCGGATCAAAAAAATACTGTCATCAACATTTTATACCAATTGAGGCACAGGACTGTCCTCCCATTGTTCATCGATTTGCTCGAGCAGGCCCAGTAACGTCTTCATTGTGAGACTTGTTACTGTGTTTGGCATATCGAATACGTCATGGGTAACTTGCCAGACTTTCCGACAGGGGCAGAGGAATCGAACCCGGGTAAGCCTGGCTGCGTGCAAGGCAAATGCCCTACTCCTGTGCTATCACTCCAGCCTGCCAAAGCTGGTATAGAAAAGCAATTTAATGTTTTAAGCCATGCCTGGTAGTACTCAGGGCTTACAGCTCACTCGTGGTGGTGCTCAGAGCAACATATGGGGTTCCAAACAGTTTGGGGCAGTTGAGAATTTTTTCAGCTGCTTCCTTGAAGTCCTTGATCTGCTGCCTTGGGGTGTCCGGAGGGCAAGTGACAGCTCTCCCCAGAGCCCTGGCCCTATGCCCCCACTCACCATGAATAATGGGCACCCTCGTTGGGGCATGGCCATTGTGCACTTGGCCTCAAGAAGAAGAAATGACCTTCAGCATAGATATCGCATAAGCAAAAGGGTGAAAAAACCTCAAGGTGACTCACCTGTCTGGGCAGAGGAAGTTGGGGCTGTAGGGCCTGGTCTGGCCCTGGTCTGGCCCTGGCCTGTCCCTGCTGCCTGATGCAGCTTGTATTAGCCAGACACACTTGCAGGGTGCCTCCCAGGCAGGACCCTGCAGACCCTGTAGAGTGGGGGGAGGGGGGCCTTATCACACCAATTGAGGGATTAGTAAAATTCATAAAGTTTCTGCTCATAAACCTAAAGAAACATATTACTGGAAATACAACAGTAGTGAAAGATTTCAACATACCACTTTCCCCAGTAGACATATCAAATCAAGAGACAAGAGCCCTAAATGAGAAGTTGAAAGAACTGAATTGTATATGTCCACATATAAAGTGCTCTACATCTTCCAAAACAAGAATACACATTCTTCTCTAATGCACACAGAATACTCTTCAGTATAGATCACATATTAGGGCACAAATCAAACACACATAAATATACTGTCACTGTCCTCTGTTGTACATCGATTTGCTCGAATGGGCACCAGTAACATCTCACAACAAATTGTGAGACTTGTTGTTACTGTTTTAGGCATATTGAATATGTCACGGGTAGCTTCCCAGGCTTTGCTGTGGGGCGAGATACTCCTGGTAGCTTGCCATGCTCTCCGAGAGGAGCAGAGGAATTGAACCCGGGTCGGCTGTGTGCAAGGCAGGTGCTCTATCCGCTGTGCTATCGCTCCAGACCCATAAATATATAAATATAGAAATTGTATGAATTAACTTCTCAGACCACAGTGCCATGAAAGTAGAAATTAACCACAGTAATAAGATTGGAAAAATTTCCAACACTGAAGGTTGAACAAAACAATGATAAACAATAATTGTATCAAAGAGGAAATCAAGGAAGAAATAAAAAGATTCTTTGGAAGTATTGAGAGTGAAGACACAGGTATCAGATTCTATGAGATACAGAAAAAGCTGTACTCAGGGGCAAATTCATAGCAGTACATTAAGAAAGAAGACAAAGCCCAAATCAACAACAGAATACATATCTCAAAAATCTGGAGAAGGAACAAATAATAAATTAATAAAGTGGAAAATAATAACAACTAGGGCAGAAATCAACAACATAGAAACCAAGGAAGTAATTCAAAGAATCAGTGAAACTAGGTGCTGGTTTTTCAAAAAACTTACAGAAAAAGCTAAATTTACTAGACTCATGAGAATAAAAAGAGAACATGCTCAGACAATTCAGAGAGAAAAAGGGAGAAATTACAACAGATCCTTCAGAAACTCAAATGAGAGGTTATAATGAACAACCTCTTGCTCTTAAGTTAGAAAACAAAAGATATAGATAGATTCTTTGAGTCATGTAGTATCGCACATCTAGAGTCCCATGAAAAGTGTATGAGCATCATGAATAGTCTAAAAATTCTAGGAAACCTGAGGTGAAATTGCTAAACCACTTAAGTGAAGGAGGTGGAGAAGGCTGTAACATAAATGCCTATTTAAAAGAATTTAGAAAATAATCTACTCTGTTCGAGGGGTCTCTGTTCAAAGTGATATTGTTTACAATTGCCACCATAAATAGATTTGTAAAATGTATCTGTAAATTTTACTTATAACCCTCAAAAGTTGATGGGTTCACAGTTTAATCACTTGCCTGGCATATAGCCAACTGCAGCTCTATCCCCCATATCACGTATGTTCCCCCAAGCATATGCAAGACAGATTCCTGAGAACAGAGTCAGAATTAAACCCTGAGTAAAACTGGATGTTGTCCAACATCCCCTCCCCCAAAAAGCCTCAAAAATTTAAGATGTTACACTTCTTTTAATATGAAATAAGTCATAACATCTTTTTAAAATATTTTTTTATTTTATATAGAAGTTCACAATATTTTCTTACATTTAATATTCAGGCACCAATCAGACCACCATCATACACCTTTCCACCACCATATATCAGGTGTTGCCATACTGAACCTCAATCCCTGCCCCAAAGCAGAACCAAAATAATATATTTTGCATTGTTATGAAAAACCACTGAAAATGCTACAAAAATTTCCTTACTAAGGGATCTCACAAGAAACCAGGTATTGTTCTACAGTAAACATGAAGGCAAATTGACCGACAGATTTATTAGAATCAATTTAACGAACATTTTAAATACATTTATAATAAATAATTGGCAGGCTACCAAATGTAACATGCCCACATGGCAGAGTCTGGCAAACTCCCCGTGGTATACCCAATATGCCAAATACCAGTAACAATGATGGGTCTCATTCTCCTAACCCTGAAAAAGCCTTGAATATGGCACTTTAAAAAAAAAAATCTCAGGGCTAGGACGAAGAAGACGTTACTGGCACCTGCTCGAGGCAATCGACGAACAACAGGGTGGTCGTGATCGTGATCGTGATAATAAATAATAAAATGATTTATAGCTGTTTGTATATCATTTGGGCTGGAGCAGTGGGTAGGACATTTGCCTTGCATGCGGCAGACCTGGGTTCAATTCTTCCGTCCGTCTTGAAGAGCCTGGCAAGCTACTGAGAGCATCCTGCACTCTCAGCAGAGTGTGGGAAGCTCCCCATGACGTATTTGATATGCCCAAAACAGTAACAAGTCTCACAATGGAGACGTTACTGGTGCCCACTTGAGCAAATTGATGAACAACAGGAGGACAGTACTACAGTGCTACTTGTATATCATTTAACAAAAGTTTTGGCTACAACCACTGTGCTCAATGCTAACTGCTGGTAGGGCAGAGGGGAACCTTATGTAGTGCCAGGGATCAGATTCCAACTGATAGGTGTCGTGCCTCCTGTACTATTTCTCCAGCCCCTGGACATAATAAAAGTTTTCATAATATTAGTGAGAGCACCGGATTAAATTTTGAGGTAATTATTCATGTATAATACTCATTCTTTTCAGGTGTTAAGAATGGGACACATTAAGTTGTTAAGTAGAAAAGCAGTGGGAATGAACATCTTCTAATTTTTTTAAATGGATTTCAATCCAATGTGTTTTAGCTTATAATGAGCTAGTATTAACTATTGCAGAAGGTGAGACTGACTTACAGGTTCCCATTTTGTCAATTCAGTGTTTAAGTTCCAAAAGCTTAATGTAATATGTTAAATTTTAATTATTTTATTTTATTACTGGCTTAGAACATTCACACTCAGGTATATTTTAGGGCATTAGACAAATTTCTGATCAAGGTAGTCAAAGGTTATATTTAAGTCAAAGCATAGAGCTCTAGTAATAAAAAGGTGAACCATAAATATTTTTCTGTACTTTCATATTCAGGAATTCTCCTAAGATACTTTCTTTTTTTTAATAGTGAGATTTCTATGTGCAATTCTAATTTGAACAATGTGATTAAGTATGCTCAGAAACTTCCAATAGATGAATATTAGGTATTAGTTAATTCAGAATCTATGATGTAGAGACAATCAATACCCAATTATCCTTTTGTTATAGAAATTCTTTTGGTAAGTGTTCAATTTCAAATTATATACATTTGTTTCAACTTTTTATCCCCTTGCCTCTTATTCTTTTTTCCTTGTTATAATTATTAGATACACTTTCAAGGAATCCTCTGTGTCCTTCCTCAACATGTTTATGTTTTTTTCCTTCATAGCCAAATCATAATAACCAGAATTAGGACCTTTACCATCACAATTGTTGAATAACCCCTTGACTGTGCCATAGGAAGTCACAGCCATTTTCCCCCTGATCCCTGAGAATCCCCTAAGATATAGTTCTGCATCAGAGATACAGCCAGCAGCAGCAGGAAAGCTATTTTATGGCGTTTCACTGGGTTTTATTTGCAGGAGTGTGGGTTTCAGTTTGCCACAGAGTAATAGTTGTTTCTCAGCACATGTGGCTCCACATATTGTCCCTTTATAAAGTTTGAGTTTCCCCTGAGTCCAAACACTAAGTCCCCCTGAGACACACCACTCATTCACTGCACATGGAATGAGCAATACCTACTACTCTATAACAGGGCTCTGCAGAACTGAGCAAATACAGCACAATGTAGCCATGGCTGCCGAAATAGCTGCTCACCAACAAAGAGAAGATTCAGTTAGAAAAATCAAATAAGAGGAAAAAACGAGGTCTGCTACTGATGTTCATTGTCTAGACAACCTACTCTCATTGCAGTTTATTTTAGATATTCCAAAGGAAAAAACTGAATCCCCATCCAATATTTGGTTTATACATGGAGATATATGATAGCCTATCACAAGGGGTTATGCTAAGGTTTATAACTTAAGCAAGGAACTCCTGGGGATAGCAATGTGGCAAAGGCAGGTTCTGAATGATGTAAGCCAGAGGGAATGAACTAAGCTTTTATGGGGGCTAGAATGTGTTTGGGATTGAGTATTGTCAGGTGTGAACTTTCTAAGGGAATCAAATAAATCAAATAAGTATGCTCAAACTTTCCCTTCCGCCTAGTTAAAGGAGGAACCAGTGCAAAATCACAGGATGAGACTAAAATCAGTAGTAAAATATATAATATATAATATTTACTATACATATTGAACAAAAACCTATGATTGCACCATTTAATAACTGTTGAATCTTTAATGTTGTGAAAATATTACACATTTAACAGGAGCAATAGAAAACAAAAATAAACCACCCCCCCACACACACATACACACACACACACACACACACACACACACACACACAAATCAGCCTCTTTCTCTCCCCAACTACAAAAAATAATAAAAACTTACTGTAGATTGTTGAAACCATAATTTTCTGATTCTTTTAAAATCTTATTTCCCTGTGAAATATTTATACAGGAATCTTTGTTTTGTTAAAAATAGAATTCAGAGAAACATAGAATTACTCATAACAGGTGGAAATCTTAGAGATTGTTTTTTCCAACACTTTACTGAAACAGGTGGAGAAACAAAATCCAGAGATATAGCCCAAATGCCCATAGTGGGATTTTGAATTAGTCTTGTTATAAATAATTGCCTCATTTGTTAGTATGTTTTGGGAATATCTCAAATTAATTCTTGACATCCTAATTCCCATAATGGCATGTTATTCTCATAATCCCTCTCTGTTTTTCCTATTATGAGTGTCGGTCTTTAATGCACTATTTTCTTTAGGGAAAACTGCTGCAAATTTCAATTCATATGGATAAAGAATTCATTCTTGATCTGAGGCATGATAGCAAAACATGAGCTTGACTTCCAGCTCCATCATGGAACTCAGAACTGGGACCTGCCTCAAAGGCATCAACGACTCTGTTCCACCCAAACCTTCAGTAACTGACCGAAATTTTTTTATTATCTGAAACCTGTGTTGGCATATAAAATTTACTTTTATCATACCCTTTGAAATCAGGTGTATCCCGCAGTTAAATTTTGGTTTGTCTCACTGGCTTCATTTTAGTGGTCAATGCTTCTCAGAACAAAGTTTATTAGAGTTCTAACAACTTTCAGTTAGTGACTATTTCAATGGTCACTTCTTTGGCAAAACATGTCATTTAGATTTAGAGAAGTAACTGAAAATTAATTTATCAACATACACTGGAGAATACAACCTTCTGCCTACTTTATCTCCCACAGTATGTCTATCATTCAACTGTGCTATCTTTTCAGAAAAAAAAATATAATTAGTTTAATCCACTATTATTTTGAGTGTGACTCACAGATTAAATACAGTTTGTTCTTTAACTTCCTTTTATTTGACTACATTGTCTGTCAATATATTGACTACATAGTAGTTAATAGCATTGTGAGGTACATAAGAATATATGACTTCATATAGGATACCGCATGGTGTAGTTTACTGTGTGTACTCTTATTTTCTGGGACATGCAGGTTGTATATTACATGTATTTGTGTATATATTTATGTGCATATGTGTATTTGATTTTGTCATATCCTTCCAAATTACCATTTCAGAAGCTTATACTAATTTACACTATTATTAACAATGAATATGAACATTGGTTTCTTCTTTCCCCATGGTACACATTATATGAATACTTAAAGCATTTTATTTTTTAACTTGAATTCTTGAATGATAATGATATACTATGATGACTACTGATAACCGCACCATACCTTCATACAAATTGCACATTTTATTTAATTTTTATTTATATTTTTATTTAATAAAAATTTTTATTTATTTGGAGCAATAACACAGCAGTATGATGTTTGCCTTGCACGCGGCCAACTCAACCGACCCGTGTTCAATTCCTCTGCCCCTCTTGGAGAGCCCGGCAAGTTACAGAGAGTATCTCGCCCTCAAGGCAAAGCCTAGCAAGCTACCCTTGAAGTGTTCAATACGCCAAACACAGTAGCAACAAGTCTCACAATGGAGACATTACTGGGCCCACTCAGAAAATCAATGAACAATGGGAGGACAGTGACAGTGACAGATTTTTATTTAGTCACTGTGAGATACACAATTACAAAGTTGTTCATGATCGGGTTTCAGTCATACAATGTTCCAACACCCATCCCTCCTCCACCAGTATAATTTCTCACCACCAATGACCCCACTTTCCCTTCTGTAACCCCCATCCCCAGTCTGCCTCTATGTTAGGCACTAATTTCTCTATCTCTTTCTTACTCACTCACTCTCTCTCTCTCTTTTTCTCTCTCTCTCTCTCCTTTTGGGCATTATGGTTTCATATTGCACATTTTAAAGACCCTTCTATACAATACATAGTTGCACTTTGGCTTTATGACAAATCATTTATATAAGTTAATCCTCTTAGTTGATGACACAAAAGAAATCAGAACTTATAAATTCAAGTATGCTGTAATTTTCTATAACTGAACTCTTTGTCCTTGCCTCCTCTTTCCCCATGCTCTACTCTCATTGAGTCTGAGGAAACTGTGAACATACTGCATAATCTCAGCACTACGGTGGGCAATGAAACAGCAAGAAGTCTAATATAGTTAATTGGATGATGATCTTGATCAATGACAACTTCTCTGTACTACACTGCATATCCTTTAGACTGCATATGCTCAACTAAATAAAAGAGACACAAGAATTAATCAGAAATATGGAAAAGTTTCTTGTATATTGAGTGCAGAGCTTTTCATTTAGTCAATTGCCAGAGGGACTACCTATTTTTATTTCCGACAACCTGACAGCTAATCCAAATGTGATTGCTCTTTGACTCTCATTGTTTTATACAAGAGTAACTTCATTGTGTCCCAATTCACTTATATCTAAGTCACCTGGTATCCTTCAAACCAAATACACTGAATCAAAATAATAGGAGAGTTTACTAAGAAATTCATAATGCCTGGTCATTTTATAGGCAATAGTATGTGAGAAATGTAAAGCAGGGATTCCCCAATTTTATTGTATATTATATTCACTGGGAATTTGAGTCTTCTGCCCCGTGCCTGGCTGTCCTCGCCGGGGCCCCTAGGAGGGGAACGGGTTGAGTTTTCCTCCCTGCCCTGACCAGGGCTCCAGCAGCCAAAGACCTCCAGAACCAGCCACCACAATGCTGAGACCACTCTCCGCACGCATAAAGGTACTGGCAGAGCAACAAAGGCACGCGGGTCCTGCGGCTGAGATCTCTAAACCTACTCGGATCGAGGCTGAGCATCCTCCACCCAGATTCTCCAAATTCCAGTAGGCGGGGGTCACACCCACCAACTGGCCCCCTGGCGCCGTGTAATCCCATCAATGGCCAAGACTTAGAGACTATAAAACCCAGCTCCTGGAAGCGCGCAGCCACATTCGCGGCCACGTGACATCTTATCATCTCATTCCTACTTTGGACAAACTGGCAAGCTACCGAATGTAACCTGCCCACACAGCAGAGTCTGGAAAACTCCCTGTGGCGTACCCAATATGCCAAATACCAGTAACCGTGAAGAGTCTTATTCTCCTAACTCTGAAAGAGTCTTGAATATGGCACTTTTTAAAAAATCTCAGGGCTAGGACGAAGGAGACGTTACCGGGGCCTGTTCGAGGCAATCGACAAATAACAGGATGGTTGTGATCGTCGTGATTATATTCACTGGGAATTTTTAGGAATGTTAGGTTCCTTGATTTCACTTTCAGACAATCTGATTGAATTGGTCCAGGGGGCCCAGAATTTATAAGCTTGTCAATGGTAACACTGCCACTGTTATCATTTACAACTGCCTTCAGCAATATTTCTATACCACTTTTTACCTAGGTAACATTGATTTCCTAGGTGGTTTAATGAATATACATTTTCACATCTCCTCCTATATAAGCATATAATTTCTGTCAAAAAAAATTCCTGAACATAGTTCGTTGAACCTTTTACACCTTTTAAATCTTCCTTCTTCTCTCCCTATGGTTACCTCAGTACTATAGTCAGAACTTGAATGTTTGTTTTCATTTTTCTTTGCATGTCCCCCAACCCACTTTAACTCTTTGTACTCAACAAGTGAATAACAAGATCATGTGCCATTTATCTTTTTCTCCGAGTTATATTATGTAGAATGACACTATTCAGTTAGATCTAAGTTGCCCCAAATGGCAAGATTTTACCTTTTCTTACAAAAAAAGTAGTATTGTATTATGTAGATGAGACATATCATCCATTCACCTTCCCTTAAAATTTTGAACTTTCATGTCTTAGTTACTGTGGGGGAAATAGCAACGATTACAACATAAATATGGGCATATCTTTTAAGATTAGTGTTCTTGTGTTCTTAACTTTAGTTATCGTCAGTGTCAGCATCTTTAGAATCCCCTAATGTTAGTAATCTCTTGATTAATGTGTATGTTTGGATAAAAGTAGACTTAATGGATCAGATATCACATCTCTTAAAATAATTTGAGAAACCTGTAAACATTTTTCCACAGTAGTCTGGAGGCCCTGGGAGTTTATAAGGGCTTATTTTGATCCACACTCTCACAAAAATTTTCCTAAACAACTGTTAAATCAGGCATTTGAAAAATAAAACTAGAATGCTACTAGAGAGATTTTTTTAAAATAATAATAATTGGGAAAGTTGAGAGATTTCCTTAACTCTTAAAATTCAGAATTAAAATGTTAAATCTATTTCTTGCTTAAAATAACTTTGATTATTCAGTAATAATAATAAGAATAATTAAAGTAGTCATGTATTGTAATCCAAAGCCTTGTTCTTAAAAAACATGAAATAATTAGTGTTTGTATTTAATGAAGTTGGCCTTTTGTATAGAATTTTATTACACTTTGTTTTAATTGGAATTTTAGTTGATCTTGTGTCTTTTTGACACAAACATGAAAGTCACAGGGGACAATTATAACATTGTCATTATAGCCAGAGGAGAATTTTACATGAACTCCTTTAATTTGCTGATAGGAATACTCAAATCATTTACTATTCAGAGTTTGTAGATTAGAAATGTTCAGTGATAAACTCAAATAGCAATAACAAAAAGTGTGTGTGTGTGTGTGTGTGTGTGTGTGCGTGTGTATAGAATTTTGAGCAACATGAGAGAAAAATTCTTGGGTCTCAGGGGGTATTTCTTGTCTTTGAACATTATGAAGCAAATGAGTAGGCTAGAGAGAGTACAGGCACAGACAGCTGCAGTCTTGCATGTAGTTGACACTCATTCAATCCCTGTCCCCACATGGTCCCCATGAAAATGGGGATGAAGCCCTGAAAGCTTCTGAAGAATGCCAGATATAATTCTGAAGGTCCCTACGCATTGGGGTGTCCTTGGTAATCCCTTCAATACATGGCCTGAGCAGCACTGCATTTCTGGAATCTAGTATTAAATCCCTGTGTGAGTTGGCCAAGAATTGCTGGGATGTATCCCTGGTCCCCTATTATTGGATGGATATCAACCCAGTGTTTTAGGCTTCACCAGTGAATTGCCTCTTTCTTCCTCCTAGAAAAGTTTAACATGCCCTTTCTAACATCGCTAATTTGGTTAAAGTATATCCTCAACCTTTCCTTTGTGTTGGATATTAAGTGCTTTAGGTTTCATCAGTGAATTGACCCCTTTCTTTCTCCCAGAGAATTTTAACATGTTCTGGCTAGCATCCCTAAGCTTAGCTAAAGTTTATCTATTACCTTTTCCTTGTATTTTACCACTCATTATCACAGTTCCCCAAGTCAGTCTTGATGACTTGTAAGCGAAAACTTTCTAGTAATTCTAAATTTGTATTTGTACTGCTTTGTATTTGAAATGTTGTATATTTGTACATGCTTTTCTATCTCCCCTATAGCCTCTTTATATTTTACCATAGAGCAATGATTTTCTTTCGTAAACACAGAAATACCATTAATGCTATGCTCCTAATATTTTGGAGTTGACTGACTCTGAAATGTATCTGCTTCTGGGCATAATTATTTGGTCATAATTACTTGACTCAGGCTTCAGCTTCTGTAGTTCCTAACACCCCAAAAGGGAGGTCCTGCCATGGGACAGGGATGGACCCGGAGCAAGTGGCAAAGCTACCCAGCATCGAATGGGACATTCTAGAAAGCGTAAGTGCCTGGTCTTGTTGCAAAATGTTGCAACCTAAGAGACAGGACCCCCATGGGGAAGGAGGAGCTGAACTGGCCTAAGGACTTAGTCTGGGATTTACAGTAAAAGCCTTGCTTTCTCTCAGAGCCCAGAGAACTAAGCATTAAATGACTTGTTTGCTCTCAGCCCAGAGAACTAAGTGTTGAGATCTTTGTCTCTTACTGTGTTTATCCAAACAACTGCAAGAAGGAAAGACAAAAGCAATGTAGATACCCTGGGCGGCAGAGTGTCTTCTTGAGTTGATCTCCCCAAGAGAATTTCCTCTGCCAAATGTTTATCTATGTAAATGACGCACCACACCTGTCCTTACCTCAACCCCCCTTCAGATTTTCTATAAATTGGCTAGCAACTCTGCATTAAACCGGGCCATTTTCACCATCAGACTGTGGTCACTTAGACTGTGGTCCCTTCTCCCTGTCTCTCTGTTGCAGAGCCCTGGGTAGGTGACGATGTGGGGAGGCGGCTCAGGGCCACAGAACATGCACACACACAGGTACATTGCAGCAGCAGCCCCCCACCCCCCTTGGGTTTACTTTGTGAACTTACACCTATGACCTCCCGGTGGGAGGCCTCCCACACAAACATTAGGAAATAATTTACAAAAGGACATGCCAAATTTCTCAAGTACTAAATTTTTGCTTTTTATTGTTGTTTTATCAAAATTACCGTTTTATCAGGAAGAAGGATCAAATATATCTTTTATTTTTATTTGTTCATGTTCACACTAAGAAAAGTTTTTTTCTTCAATTTTATAGAATGTAATTTAATTTATTAATAAAAATATGACCTTTGATTTAAAATAAATGTTTCCATTTGTATATGTTCTACCACACAGTAATAGATTTGAGAACATGATAGTCACATGAGAAAACAATTGAAATCATACTTTTGATTAACTCTGATAACACATATTTTCATATTTTCTCTGTAATTTGGGTCATAATAACTTATTTTACATAAACTATTTCTAAAATTTCATTACCAAAATGATTCTTCTTTATTTTGTAGCAGAAATGTGCTGGGAGTTACCCTTGAAATGCATTGTTTTTCCTCACTAGCAATTTTTAATACATTTATGACGTTTTTTGACAGATAGGAACTTTTTTCTTAAAAATAGAAGTGGGTTTCCCTTGATTTTTGGTTATAAAAATAATTTGAAGTCAACTATATCTTTTAAACAATTAAATTTACTTTGCATTAGGGAGACACACCTGGCAGTGTTCAGAGCTTATTCCAGACTCTGCACTCTGTAATTACTCCTGGCAGGCGCCCAGAGGATCCTGGGTGGTGCTAGGGATTAAACCAGGGCTGGTTGTGCACAAGGCACTGTAAAATAAACTTGGCAACACAGAAGATTCCGATGTTTAGATTCATACAACTTTCAAAGACGAGAAAGGTTTAACAAAGAATTTACAAGTATAGCAATTAAACCAGGAGTCAAAATCTTAGCAGAATAAAAGCACAAGAGCAGATGAGTTTTTTTTTAAAGAATAAGATATGCAGAGAAGTAATACATATCCTGTTCAAACTCTTCCAAAAATGTAAAAAAAAAATGGTAACAATGCTAAGTACTTTATAATTTGCCAATACCATATTAATTCCCATACCCGAAATGTACAGCACAAGAAATAAAAAC
The DNA here is from genome assembly GCF_029834395.1 of Sorex fumeus. Taxonomy (NCBI): domain Eukaryota; kingdom Metazoa; phylum Chordata; class Mammalia; order Eulipotyphla; family Soricidae; genus Sorex; species Sorex fumeus. The sequence continues at coordinate 14,226,823 of NW_026606060.1, forward strand.
ATGTATTTCAGTCCAATGTCTCTGGTGAACATATGTGTAAAATAAATCAAAATGTCTTCACAAATAAAATTCAACTATACATTAAGAGAACAGAATTACTCACCATGTGCAAGAATGCACAAATACTTCAATTTAGCAAATCAATTAAAGTAATAAGCTACATTAACAAAAATATAAAACTGCTACACAATCATTACCAATAGATTCTGAAAAATAGTGAACACGATTCAATATCCAGGTCTAATAAAAATTCTCAAAACAGAGTGGAAGGAGCAAAAGAGGGTTTAAATTAGGAGAAAGGTAACAATTGTTTGGTGAAGGAATCAAATATTCAGAGATAAATTTCATATTGTATAACATGTTGATTTTTAGTGATGTAAACTAGAAACATAATTTTATAATGAAAAGTTTCAATTTTTTTAAAAAAGAAATGTACGTTTTTTAAATGTAGTATATACTTCAACCATTAAACTAATAACGTACATTTTTTTTTTTTTTTGCTTTTTGATCACACCAGGCGATGCACAGGGGTTACTCCTAGCTTATGCACTCAGGAATTACTCCTGGCGGTGCTCAGGGGACCATATGGCCATATCGAATGCTGGGAATCAAATCGGGTTGTCCGCATGCAAGGCAAATGCCCTACCAACTGTGCTATCACTCCAGCCTCAACATACTTTTTTTTCTTAATTAAAAAAAATGATGTCTGTGTCACATCCATCAGTGCTTAGGTCTGCACCACGCTGGTTCTGCTGGTGGTCAGGGGCTAGGGCTGGGGTGGCAGAAGGGGTGCTCTGTCATGAAGTGCCTGGAATTAAATCATGTACAAGCACAAAACAAAGATAAAGTTAGTTCCACATGCAATAATAAAAATATACCTTTTGTCATATAAGATATGAAACAAGGCAAGGATATGCACAACCACCATTACTTTTTAAACACAATTTTGGATATCTAAGCTTGGAAAGAAAAATACAAAACATTAATCCAAATGGAAAAGAAGAAGCAAAATTATCATTCTTTACAGATCATGTCAAAAAATACATGGAAAACCCTAAATAGTTCAAAGAAAAAAACCTATTGTGGATAATGGAAGTCTGTGCCAGGCTATGGGGTGGTGAGATCCCTCCCACCCTAAGGGACCCAGCCCCAGCAGCCGACCTCCACTACAACAACCACTGCCATGCTCCAGTATGCTTACCGGATGCTCAGGTCTAGTCTCATGCATGAATGGATGTGACACAGACATCATTTTTTTTTAATTAAGAAAAAAAGTATGTTGAGGCTGGAGTGATAGCACAGTTCCCACGGAACCCAGATAATGCAGAAATTCGTGAACCTGGACTCTGGACTCAATAGGACCTGGAACAGAGATCTCCTGCCTGCTTCCCCCAGTCTCTGGTGACTCAGGGATCACATCCATAAGACACACCCTGCCGGCACCAGATAATCTCCTCATCGGCAACCCTCCAGAACTCAGGATGCTCCTCCCAGATGGGAGTATAAAATGAGGCTCCCAGAACCATGCCACCAGACTCCATGCCAGGCTGTGGGGCAGGTAAGAGCCCTCCCCACCCCCAAAGGACCCAGCCCCGGCAGCCGACCACCACTACCCAACTGCCAGCATGCTCCAGGCTGCTTTCCGGACACATTAAAAGACACTTCCTACCCATTTTCCACAATTACTACCATATCTGATGGGGTTCAGGCAGTAGGCAATAAATCATAAAAAGAAATATATAAATATATGCCTCTCAGAGGGCCCGGCAAGCTACCAAGTGTATCCTGGCCTCACGAGCAGAGCCTGGCAAGCTGCCTGTGGCGTATTCAATATGCCAAATACAGTTACAACAAGAGGTCTCATTTCCCTGACCCTGAAAGTGCCTCCAATCGTTAGGAAAAGACAAGTAAGTACTAAAATCTCAGTACTGGGAGGAATAGAGATATTACTGGCGCTGCTTGAGTAATTTGACAATCAATGGGATGACAGTGATACAGTGACGGTTATGGATAATGAGCTCATAATGTAGAAATTGCTACAAAATAATAATAAGATAAATAAAATCACTTAATCACTTAATCCCCGTTATTCATCGATTTATTCGAGCGGGTGCCAGTAATGTCTCCATTCATCCCGGTTGCGTGCTAGAGTAGCCCAATGGTATCTGTTCGTTTTAGGAACATGTAGAGCCTCAAACCGATCATTTAGGGTCTTGACGAAGAAGTCTGACCATCTTATAGGTGGGCGTCCACGTGATCTTTTGATGTCTCGTGGAATCCAATCAGTAATGGCTCTAGTCCAGCGGTTGTCTGTAAACCTCATTACATGTCCAGCCCATCTGATTTTTGAGGTCTTGGCAAATGAGACAGCGTCCCAGATTCTTGAGCGTTGACGAAGATCAGAACTCCGGATTCTATCTCTCATTTGAGTGAATCGTGATATTCCAAGCATAGTTCTTTCGATTCCTCTTTGAGAGACCCGAATAGTGTTCTCATCCTGTTTTCGTAGGGTCCAGGTCTCTGAGGCATATGTTAATGCAGGAAGAATACTGGAATCAAAGAGATGTGCTCGTAGCTGGAGGTTCTTTGTCCTTTTAGTTATTTCTTCAATGCTTTTGAAGGCATTCCAAGCCGCTCTCTTCCTCCTGCGTAACTCAGGTGCCAGGTCATTCATCATGTTGATTTCTCGACCTAAGTATATATAACTGTTGCATTCGGAGATGGTGGTTCCATTGAGAGCGAATGGAGCGTCAGGAACAAGACTGTTTCTCATAAACATTGACTTCGTAAGATTCAGCTGTAGTCCGACCTTTCCACACTCACGGTCAAAGTCCGCAAGCATTTGTGCCGCTTGGCTGATGTTTGGTGTTATTAGAACGATGTCATCAGCAAAGCGGAGGTGGTGTAGTTGCCGACCATCTATCTTCACTCCCATGTTTTCCCATTCTAGTCGTCGCATGATGTTCTCGAGGGTGGCACTGAAGAGTTTTGGTGAAATGGTATCACCCTGCCGAACCCCTCTCTTGATATGGATGATTACTTCTTTGTAGAATGGTGAGATCTTGGTAGTGAATCCGCAATAGAGCTCACGAAGGATCCTGATGTATTGAGTTTGTACGCCCTGATTGGCTAGGGCTTCCATGACCGCTTCCGTCTCAACAGAATCAAAGGCCTTCTTTAAATCAATGAACGTTAGACAGAGCGGCATCTTGAACTCCCGAGATACCTCAATGAGCTTGGTTATTGTGTGGATATGGTCAATGGTACTGAATCCTTTTCGGAATCCAGCTTGTTCACATGGTTGTCCTTCATCTAGTGTTCTGCTAATCCTATTCAGGATGACTCGAGTGAATAGTTTGTAGATGACAGACAATAGGCAGATTGGGCGATAGTTGCCAATGTCGTGGATGTCTCCTTTCTTGTATAGTAGTACAGTCTTGCTGGTTTTCCATTGGGATGGAACCTTGCATTCAGACAGGTAGCGTGTGAAGAGTCGAGCTAATGTATTGATGAGTACTGATGGTAAGTTCTTCAGGTGTTCAGGTCTGATCTTGTCTGGGCCAGGTGCTTTTTGTTTCTTTACCGACAAGATGGCATGTTGGATTTCGGAAGGGAGAACATTGGGAACGACATATCCATCATGTGGTATGTGGTATGTGGGCAAGTGGATGTGGCTATTAAAGAGATCTGAGTAGAAGTCATGAATAATCTTCTCCATTGCCCTTCTGGAAGCTGTGATAGATCCATCATGATGTCGGAGGGCAGTCATCTTGGTTTTGTAGTTGGTGAAGGACAGGCGGGCATTACGAATGTTTTTTCCAGCTTCTGCTGCATCTACCAGTACTGCTGCTCTCCTGTTTTTGAGGTCATCCTTGATGGCTTCTCTGCACTGTTTTGCCAGTTCGGACGTTTGCTTGTGGTTGCCTGAGGCACGTGCCACGCCACGTTGGCGAATAAGTTCAAGAGTGTTCGAAGAAAGACGGTTTTTTGTGGTTATCTCTCTCTTGGCATTCCTTGCACAATCATGGAGGTGCTGAATCATTCAATCGTATTCCTCATCAATGTTGTCAATGACGGCATCTTCCCATGTTGCTGCAACAGAGCCAAAGAGTTCCCAGTTGGTGGTTGTTCTGGGAGTCTTCTTCTTAAACCTTGCATTCTTTTCTCCTCGTTCTGTGAGGTAGAATTTTGCACGAAGAAGACGGTGGTCTGATCCCGTTTGGAATTTTGGGACAACAGCAACATCGGTTAGGCAAAACCACCGATTGAATATGATGTGGTCTATTTCATTGTGGAACCGTCCTTCGGGAGACTCCCATGTCCAACGTTTAGATTCAGCCTTTTGGAATTGTGAGTTACCATGGAAGGTTTTGGTTTACATGATGAACTCAGACAGTCTGTCACCTTGTTCGTTCCATTCTAGGCCATGGGTTCCGATGTGGAGTTCATCGACTGATCTTCTTGGTCCTATCTTGGCATTAAAATCACCGACAATGATCTTGTAGAAGGTGTGATCTTCTTTATAGAATTTCTCCAGCTCCATGTAGAATTTCTCAGTTTCTTTTTCACCATAACTGGATGTTGGTGCATAGACAACAAATATAGAAACTGCCGATAGTGAGCCACATTTATTCAAGTGTAATCGTCCGATTCGGGTTGTTAGGCATTCAAATGAATCAATGCTTGTGACTAAGTTTGTGTTGACAAGGATACCGACACCACCGACGCCTCTTTTATCACATGTTCCAAGGAACAGTTCTTCTCCAGTGTCGAAAACAGCATGATGGGATTGATGTCTTCTCATTTCGGTCAGACCAATGATGTCGTACTTGATCTTTCGTACTTGTACCATAAGGTCTTCAATGGATGCAGCAGATGCCAGCGTACGAGCATTAAAAGTACAGACAATCATTTTTGTTTTTCTGCGTTTTGGCAGCCCATGTCTGCCTTGGATAAATAAAATAATAATAAAATAATAATAAGATAAATAAAATAATAATACAAATTTAATAAAGTGAAAGAAGGGGTCTCAGAGAAAGTATAGTGTGGAGAACACTGCCTTGGATGTGGAATACCTGAATTTGATCACCAGGACCCCACATTGTCTTCAGCACCATTAAAAGTGATTCCTGTGTGCTGAGTAAGGATTAAGCACTGAGCACAGCTGGCTGTGCCCCACACTGGGCCCCACTCCCCGAAGAAAGAAAGAAAGAAAGAAAGAAAGAAAGAAAGAGAGAGAGAAAGAAAGAAGGAGAGAGAGAAAGAAATAAAGGAAGGAAGGAAGGAAGGAGAGAATGAAAGAGTACAATTTTATATTGATCACTTGATCATTTGACATACCGTTACTCATCAATTTGCTCAAGTGGGTGCCAGTAATGTCTCCATTCGTTCCTGTTGCATGCTAATATAGCCCAATGGCATCTGCTTGTGCTAGAAACACAAAGAGCCTCGTTCAGGGTCTTGACAAAGAAATCTGACCATCTTATAGGTGGGTGACCATGCGATTTTTTGAAGTTGCATGGAATTCACTCGGTAATGGCTCTAGTCCAGTAGTTGTCTTCAAATCTCATTACGTGTTCAGCCCATCTGATTTTTCATGCCTTGGCAAAAGAGACAGCATCACTGATTTTTGACCATCGATGGAGGTCGGAACTCTGGATTCTTTCTCTCATTTGAGTGAAGCATGATACTCCAAGCATAGCTCTCTTGATTTTTCTTTGGGAGACCCAAATAGCATTATTATCCTGTTTTCATAAGGTCCAGGTCTCTCAGGCGTATGTTAAAGCAAGAAGAACAGTGGAATCGAAGAGATGTGCCAGGAGCCGGAGGTTCTTCATCCTCTTAGCTATTTCTTCGATGCTCTTGAAGGCATTCCAAGACACTCTTCATCCTGCACAACTCAGGTGCCAGGTCATTCGTCACGTTGACTTCTCAACCTTGGTAATCATAACTGTTGCATTTGGAGATGTTCATCCTGTTGAGACTGAATGGAATATCAGGAATGAGACCATTTCTCATAAACATTGTCTTGGTGAGATTCTACTGTTGTCCAACCTTTCCACACTCACGGTCAAAGTCAGCCAGCATTTGTGTAGCTTGGCTGATGTTTGGTGTTATAAGAATGATCTCATCAGTGAAGCAGAGGTGGTTTAGTTGCCAACTGTCTATCTTCATTCCCATTCCTTCCCATTTCAGTCGTTGAATGATGTTCTCGAGGGTGGCACTGAAGAGTTCCCGTGAAATGGTATCACCCTGCCAAACCCTCTCCTGACATCAATTATCACCTCCCTGTAAAATGGTGAGATTCTGACAGTGAATCTGTAATACATCTCATGGAGGATCCTGATGTATTGACATTGAACGCCCTGTTTGACTAGGTCCTTGATGTCCACTTCAGTCCAGCAGAATCATAGGCCTTCTTTAAATCAATTAATGTTAGACAAAGCAGCATCTTGAACTCCCGAGAAACCTCAATGAGCTTGGTTATCGTGTGGATACGGTTGATTGTGCTAAATAATTTTTTGGAAACTTGCTTGCTAGCAAGGTTGTCCTTCATATAGTGTTCTGCCAATCCTATTCAGGATGACTCGAGTGAAGAGCTTGTAGACGACAGACAACAGGCAGATCGGGCGATAGTTGCCGATGTTTTGGTTGACTTCCTTCTTGTACATTAGTACAGTTCTGCTGGTTTTCCACTGGGATGGAATCCTGCATTCAGATAGGTAGCATGTGAAGAGCTGAGCCAGTGTATTGATGAGTACTGATGGCAGGTTCTTCAGGTGTTCGGGTCTGACCTTGTCTGGGCCGGGTGCTGTTCACTTCTTTACGAAGAAATGGCATGTGGGATTTTGGAAGGGAGAACTTTGGGAACGACAAATCCATCCTGCGGAATTTGGTATGTGGGCAGGTGCATGTGGCTATCGAAGAGATCTGAGTAGAAGTCATGAATAATCTATTCCATTGCCCTTCTCGAAGATGTGATAGATCCATCAGGATGTCGGAGGGCAGTCCTCTTGGTCTTGTAGTTGGCAAAGGGCAGGCGGGCGTTGTGAATGCTTTTCCCAGATACTGCCTCTTGTGCCAGCACTGCTGCTCTTCTCTCTTCGAGGTCTTCCTTTAGTACTTCTTTGCACTGCTCTGTGAGCTCAGACTTTCCCTTGTGATTTCCTGAGGCTTGCGCCAAGCCGTGTTGGCATATGAGCTCAAGAGTTTTTGAAGACAGGCATCTTTTTGTGGCTATCTCTCTCTCTCGGATTTCTGTGCACAATCATGGAGGTGCTGAATCAACATATCGTATTCCTCATGAATGTCATCAACAACAGCATCTTTCCATGTTGCCACAATAGTGCCAAAGAGCTTCCAGTTGTTGGTTGTTTTGGGAGTTCTCTTCTTAAACTTTGCAGCCCTTTCTTCCCACTCTGTGAAGTAAAATTTTGCACAAAGGAGACGGTGGTGCGATCCCGTTTGCAGTTTTGGGACAACAGTGACATGCGTCAGGCAAGACCATTGATTGAATATGATGTGGTCAATTTTGTTGTGGAACCATCCACTGGGAGACTCTCATGTCCAACGTTTAGATTCGGCCTTCTGGAATTGTGAGTTACTATGGATGGTCTTGTTCGATATGATGAACTCAGACAGTTTCTCACCCTGTTTGTTCCATTCTTGGCCATGGGTCCAATGTGGAGTTCTTCGGCTGATCTTCTCGGTATTATCTTGGTATTAAAATCACCTGCAATGATCTTGTAGAAGGTGTGGTCTTCTTTATAGAACTTCTCCAGCTCCATGTAGAACTTCTCAATTTCTCCTTTATCATAATTGGATGTTGTTGTGTAGACAACGAAAATAGAAATTGCCAGCAGTGAGTCACATCTATTCAAGTGTAATCATCTGATCCTGGTTGGTATGCATTCGAATCAATCAATGCTCACGGCCAAGTTTTTGTTGACAAGGACACCGACACTATCAACACTGCTTTTTAACATGTTCTGAGGAACAGTACTTCTCCAGTCTCGAAAATGGCATGAAGTGATTGATGCCTTCTCGTCTCGGTCAGACCAATGATGCCGTACTTGATCTTTCAGGATTGCACCATCAGGTCCTCAGTGGATGCATCCCATGCCAGCATACATGCATTGAAAGTACAGACAGTCATTTTTGTCTTTCTTCGTTGTGGCAGCCTAGTTCGGCCTTGGGATTTTATTAGCCTCTCCTTCCTAATCCTTCTTAACATTACCATATCGGTGTCTCTTTCAGGGTCAGGGGAATGAGACCCATTGTATTTACTGGTTTTGGCATATCAAATACACCATGGATAGCTTGCCCAGCTCTGCCGTGTGGGCGTAACACTCTCGGTAGTTCATCAAGCTCTCCGAGAGGGATAGAAACTTTTAGGGCGGCCTCTAATTGCCTTTGCAGGTGTTCCCATTGTTCAAATCATGTTTCAACACAATCAACTATGGTGCAGTAATCTTGAATTAAGTGCTTTATGATGTGTTGCACAGCCGCCATGTGGTTGCGCGGTCCAGAAAGCGTCCTGGAGTGTGTTGGCGACTGGGTAGTGGAGGTAGCGGAAGTAATGGAGGTCTACTGGGCTGCTGGGAATAGGCAGAGGATCTCTGTTCTCTGTTACATTATCATCAAAAATTAGATGAAGATGGGCTAAACATTTGAATATTAGAACTGAAACTACAGAATGTACATAAGACAGATCATATAGTTAAGAATCTCTACATAAGGGACGTGTTTGATAATTCAGAAAATATTGTTATGAAATAAAAAACAAAAATCAATAAATAAAAAAGACTTCAGATTAAGTAACTACACAGTAAAAGAAAGTACCAACACACACACATAACAATGGGGGAATGCATTTGCACATCATATACCTGACGAAGTGCTCAAAATCAAAATTTATACAGAAATTCACACGACTCATCAACTAAGAAGAAGCAGATCATCCAATGAAAACATAGACAAGGGACTGAAATAAATTTTACTCCAAAATGATGACTTATATGACCACAGACTTGAAAACTGATGACAAAAAGCAACAGTGGATAGGGCTGGAGCAATAGTACAGCAGGTTAGGCATTTGCCTTGTATAGACCCAACCTGGATTCCATCCCCACATCCTATATGGTCCCCCAGCATTGCCAGAAATAATTTCTGAGTGCAGAACTAGGAGGAAAACCTGAACGTCAACACTTACCCAAAAACTTAAAAAAAAGAAAAAAGATAGAAAGAAAGAATGGAAGAAAGAAGAAAAAAGAATGGAAGAAAGAAAGTATCAATGAAATATGTATGTCAAAACTGCAAAGAGAATAATACTTCATGACATTGAGAATAACTGATGTCAAGAGAACTGGAAATGGGTCTGGAGTGATAGCACAGTGTGTAGAGCATTTGCCTTGCACATGACCGGACACAGGTTTGATTCCCAGAATCCCATGTGGTCCCCCGAGCACGGCCAGGAGCAATTCCTGAGTGCATGAACCAGGAGTAACCCCTGTGCATCACTGGGTGTGACCCAAAAAGCAAAAAAACAAAAACAAAAACAAAAGGACTGGAAATGGTTTGTCTGAATTGGGATGGGTTACCTCCTCACACTTCCCTATATACCTGGGAGCACTGGCAGTCACCCCCATGAACCAACTCCAGTGCCACCATATAAACTCTTCTACTGGACTTGCTTCAGAGACCCATAAATAATTATTGAAAGAGATTGACAGCTGCAGTTAATCTCGGGCTCACACAAGGCTGAACAGACTGAGGTGAATCAGAGGGGTGTGGGTCAGTCTGAGTTCACCCAAGCAGAGCCAGTGGCAACCACTTGCTTCCACAATCCAAAATTGCTACCATGCCACTGTCCTGACTCCACTGTTTCAGGACAGACCTCACTGAGATATAATCTGCTGAAAGTTTGGGTGTGTGGGTTTTGTGAATGAAATCTCAGGCTTTCTTGGGTTCATGATGGCCTAGCTCCCAGCACCTCTCTGTACTTCCAGAAGTCTCGGCAGTCACATCCACACCCCAAACCACACACCCAATTAAAAATCTACTCCAGCCTTACTATACTGATAAAAATACTGAATGCCCTGAACAAACACAAAGACCTTGTAGTACCTGTATTGCAAAGCATAATGCACAAAAATAGAGGGAGGTGGGGGTGAGGGGTGGGGAATTAATCAGCTTTATAATGATCTATCTCACGGATATTCCATAAAATATTTAAAAAGTAATGTGAAGTTCCTGCCTGCTTTAGTCAGCTTAATCAGTGGCTGAATAAATAGCAGTATTCCTGCATTAAAAAGAAAGAAGTGGAAACAAGTGTTGGTGAGAATGTAGAGAGAAAGTAAAATGGTAACCTTGTTGGTAACAGTGTTGTTGGTGCAATCTCAGTGTTACAGACACTTTAAAGACCTGGAAATTCCATATAATTTGGCAATATCTTTCCTAGGGATTTAACCACAGAATAAGATAAGATTAAAATCAAAGGATATTTGCACCCCTATGTTTATAGCAATCTTATTCACAATTGTCAAAACCTTTAATTAATCTAATGCCTATTGACAGAAGACTAAATAAGGTGTGGTTTGTATAGGCAATAAAATACTACACATTCAGTAGAACTATTAAATTACATTTTTGAGGACAAATGGATGGATCTTGAGGTCATTATTTTAAGTGAAGTTAAAAAGTGAAAGGTAAATACCAGAAGGTTTTATTCATATGAGGAACATGAATAAATAAAACAAAAAAAAACCAAGCAAAGTTAATTAAACTACCTCCTAGACTTAATGAAATGCATCATGGCAACAAGATGAAAAGAAAAGAGGTATGTGGGAAGAATAAGTATAGTTATCTATTTGGTGGTAGGATGGTACTAGAACTTTAGAGTAAAGTGGCATGTATTATACACATATATAGGTGGCAATAACAACCCTCTAAAATTCCATTATACTATATAATTGAAGCAATCAAGCAAGCAAGTAAACAAAGACAGAAATTCTAATAGGAACAAAATAGCTTTGTGTTTAAGGTCACTGAATATAAATATCCAAAAGACACTTTGCATATTGTAAACACTTCAGAAATCACAGTTAGTGGTAGATCACATAAGTGGTGTCCATATATGTCAAAATGTTCTTATGTAAACTTTTAAAACTAGACCCTGTTTTATATTTTACTAACATGACTGGTTCTAGAAGATCTTTTTTTGTGTGTGGGGAAAGGGGCAATGGAGACATACTCATCAATGATCAGGCATCAGTCCGGGTTCTGCACTCAAGAATTAATGCTGGTCATACTTTACAGACCATATGAAATACTGGAGATCGAACCTAGGTACACTGCATGCAAGGTAAGTGCTCTACCCATTTTACTATCTCTGAAATCCCTCTGAAAGTTCTATATTAGATCATTATTATGCATTTGGTTTTAGTCAGATCTAACAAAGGAATGATTTATTCAAATTAAAAATAAAATCTTCCTACAAATTAGGAAGAGTACAAATTGAGGCTTTTCATAAGAATTTACCAAAATTTTAGCCAACTATGGACTAATATGGACTTATAAAAGACTACACCTCCTCCCAAAGTCATAGGGAGGAGGGAACGCAATTAAGTCTCTGGCATCACCATGGTCTTACCCTTTCATCATGTAAATGATAAAAGCGTATTGCAACTAGTCATTCCAACCATATTTTTTGTTTTGCTTTCATGTTTTTCAGTCAGTTGAAACTTTTTCTCTATTAGTTTTCACTGAAGCCTAATTTCCATCAAAGATAGAAGCAGAACTTATGTGTTTCAAACTGATATTTCAAAGTGTTCAGGGTCAACACCATGATGCATTTGATTCACCACAATAGTCTTGTATTGTTTTGGGGCCATACCTGGCTATGCTCAGGGCTTACTCCTGGCTTTGAGCTCAGGGATTGCTCATTCCTGGTGTTTCCTACAACTGTATATGTTGCTGTAGAATGAAGTGTCCACTGTATGAAAGGCAATGCATTGTTCTATTGAGCAGTGTGCTCAGGTTCTTATCTTCAGGCATCCAAGTGGAAAGCAGAGGACCGATGAAACGGCTGAATTCAGAAGAAACTTTGAGGAAAAGAAGAGAAGAGTAGGGAAAGTGGAAAATGGGATATGCTTAAGTAGGAAGCCCAATAAACTTGGAAAATACTTCTCTTTTTATATTCTCTTTACTAGAGAAAATTAAAGATAGGTGAGCACTCTGCATTGGGTTTTGGACATACATGATGAAAAGATAAAGGAGCTATAGTAGAGCAGGATGTTTTAAGGATTATCTTCTTTATATCTTGGCTGAATATCCTGGGGACATTCTTCAGGAATTTTCTTCTGGGGCCATTCTCTCTAATCTTGCCCTGCCTATTTCCTCCTATTCCTATGTGCCTATCTCACTATCTCTCCAGCCATCATTCACAATAGTCTTAACCATAGATCATTCAATGCAATATCACTCACAGATCTGTTGTTTCAAATGGTATTTTAGAAAAACTAGACCTAATAAATCCAAAATCCTTGGAGGTAGACCCAGAAATATGAATTGTTCAGGTGATTCTGATCATACCTGAATTTGAAGAACTTTGTTTGGAGAAGAAGAAGACAGTTTGATTGCCATATTATGTAAATGGAATTCCTGACCTAAGAGACACAGTATCTGAAATATATTTCTAACTGTAACCAATCCTATAAACTTGGGTAATCATCAAATTTCTTTTGTCTCAGTTTTTGTGTAAAAGTAAGTTAATGCTAGCTATCTAGCTATGCTTAACCTTGTAGAAAGTAAAAAGAATTTTGAAATATAAACAAAATTATAAGCAAGAAACATTACATATTCATTTCTGGAAAAAAAAAAGCATAATCATGGTTCAAGTAAGATAGTGCAGTCAGAAGGTACTTGTCTTACACAATTTTGATATCTGACACCAAACATGTTTCCCAAACACAACCATGAATGATCCCTGAGTGCAGAGCCATCAGTGAGCCTTGAGTACAACTAGGGGTGGTTCCCAAATAAACCAAAAAAAAGAAAGAAAAGAATAATCATAAAATTATTTATTTCTCTATATGAATTGTTTAAATCAGTCTTATATATTCAAATCAATAAGATGGATGTAAAATAGACTTCATAATTTAAAATATATAACAATCCATTCATATGTGTTTCCAAAAATCTTTAAATATTAAGGCAAGAAGAGTTAACTACATATTTCAATTATTTTTATCAAATGTAATACTTATAACATTTATCAATCATTTATATATCTAAGTTCAATGCCAATACTACTTTATCATAACTGTAAATATATCAATTATAATTATTTGTGGTTGGGGCTGGAGCCAGAGCACAGCGGGTAAGGCATTTGCCTTGCACGTGGCCAACCCAATCAGATTCCCAGCATCCCATATGGTCCCCTGAGCACCACCAGGAGTGATTCCTGAGTGCAGCAGAGCCAGGAGTAATCCCTGAGCATTGCCGGTGTGACCTCCTCCCCCCAAAAAGTAATAATAATAATTTTTTGTGGTTGGTATATAAGGAGTTAGATTTATGTTAATTTCATAATACTCCAAAAGGTCCTAGCTAGTAGGAAGTGAAGGTCTGACTAAAACTAGTCAAGTCAGATTTTTATGGACATTTTTGTTTGTTTCATTTTGGTTTGAGTCAGACCCAGTAGTGCTCAGGCTTACCCCTGGCTCTGTGCTCAGGGATCACTGTGGGCAGGGCTCAGGGTGCTGGGGTACTGGGAATTGAATCTGGGTCAGCTGTGTGCAAAGTAAAGACAGTGCCTGATGTACTATCACTTCAGCCCTGTAGGTGTTTGTAATAATTATCTTTCTAAACACAACTTCCTACTTTGAAAAATAATAATATGCATGATCTTTAATTTCTTAGAACTAAGTAAAGTGGGTTAGGATTTAGAATATCAAAATAAGACCGTTACTTAAAATTCTTTTTAAATAAATTATGATGCAGAGAATACTATTATAAATAATTAAAACCCAAATATCAAGCAAAGATTTATAATAAAATTATTTCAACTTAAAAATAGTGAAAACTTTCTTAAACAGAAATTGAAGGAAATATGTATTCAAAAAAGGGGGGGTTAGAAATACGGAGATTCTACAAATTAGTAAGAAAATTAGTTAAGAAAAACTTGAAATATTACTACTTGCTAATGGTAACATCAATCAATTTACAAAGGGGAAGTTACAAAAGGTTAATAAGAATAGCTAAGAATATCAGGATGTTAGTGCTGAAGAGATAGTACAGCACATAAGGCAATTGTCTTATATATAAGACAATTGTCTTATGTATACAGCCTAACTGAGTTGGTTCCCTGGCACTCCATAAAATCTCCTATGCCTGGCCATGAGTATTTCCTGATTGCAGAACCAGGCATAAGCCCTGAGTACAGCTGGGCATGGCCCTATCTGACACTGGCTTCGATTCCCAGCATCCCATATGGTCCCCCAAGCATGGCCAGGAGTAATACCTGAGTGCATGAACCAGGAGTAACCCCTGTGCATCGCTGGGTGTGACCCCCCCCCAAAAAAAGAAAGAAACAGGTCCTTTCACATATTTCTTGTAGTATGATTAATTGAATAGATTAGGATAAACAATTAAGTAGACATTTGACATTATGAAAGTCATAAATTCACATTTGAACTATCACTTGCTTTTCCAAGTACCTATGGAAAGATCATATAGATCTTAAAAATGCATTTTCAAAGAATTAATTTGCAACCATATATGGACTTCGCAAAAATTTTAGGGGAAAATTATCTAATTAATGAACTGTTTTTTAAAAAATTCCCAAATTATTTAATACAGTGTGGTTATAAACCCCAAAATTCAAACTGAGTCAACAATATTAATGAATGATCTGAATATATCATTCATGCTAAAAATTTTAAATATATGCATGGATAAGATTCATATACATTCAAAGAATTTGAGATAAAGATTGTGTTGCTTGTAGGTCTCTTTTGGAAACTAGTAGAGTACATTTAAATATTGCTCATTTTTCTTTCAGTTGAAAATAAAAGGAGAGAGATTTCTACAGAAGATTTTGATATATTTTATAAAATGTGACATGTTAAATCAGCTAAAATTGATTCAAGCACTTAGGGTGGAGGTCTGATTTGGGTGAACCTTTTTGATAAAACATTTACTAAATTATATTCTTTATTATATTAATATGTACAGAGTGAGTTCTAAAGAAATCCAAGAATCATTTCCAGTTGGAGGAAATGGCAGATGAAATTTTAGGATTTATAATATTTATTAATACACTTAAGTGGTTTAATAAAAATAATATTTAACTTCTGTTGTCTTTCAAGGATAAGGTAACTATTCATTGAAGGTCTTAGTCATAATTAACTCATGTGGATGAAATTTAGAACAGAAAAATAGTTGAATAATATATATTTTGAACAAAGTGTCCCAGAAAAGCAAACTTTAATTCTCCATACTACATAGATAAATGGGTTACTATTTATTTATTTATACCCTAGCACAGTGGGTATGGCATTTGCCTTGCACGCAGCTGACCTGGTTGGCCCAGGTTCGATTCCTCCGCCCCTCTCGGAGAGCCCGGCAAGCTACTGAGAGTATCTCGCCCGCACAGCAAAGCCTGGCAAGCTACCCGGGACGTATTCTATATGCCAAACACAGTAACAACAAGTCTCACGATGGAGACGTTACTGGGCCTGCTCGAGCAAATCAATGAAAAACAGGAGGACAGTGCACTGCAGTGCAGTACCCTGAGAACTCAGGAGAAATAATTGTAGAAGTGCAAATTCATTCAGCAAATTGAATCAAGAGGTAATTGGAAGAAATGTAAACTTTTCATATTTCTCAAATGATAAAAAGAATCTTTGTATGTAAGTTATGCCTCTGGGTATATAATTTAAAATTAGGAGAATTAAAAACTGTACTAGGATTGCAAGTATAAAATTATACTTAAAGTTCTCTGGTGTTTTGGACTCTTATCCCTGTGTTGATCTGTCATCAAGTAATGTATTTATGTGAGGTAAATTAATTAGTCCTTATATTGCTCTTTTGCTCTGTACTGATAAATACCTTGGTTAATGTTCAATCTTGCACTTTCTCATCACTCTTTCATTCTCCATACATTGATTAAATGTGGGATTCATGAGCAAAATTTCAGCTCTGCACCAACACCTCAATTACTACTGTTCCTCCACTGGGAATCTGGATCAAACTAGGCAGATCTATCCAATTACAAATTTATATCACTTGAAATTTTATTTATTATTTTAAAGGCTTATATTAAATTACATACACCACTCTCAAGAAATCATGATTCTAGTTAGGTGGACAAAGACATTTCTGTAATTCCACCTATTTATTCTTTTATCTCCTTTCCATTATTTCCAGTTCAAGAAAAATACTTCAGCTAATGTACCCACAAACACATGTTATTCACTTCCAGTTTCTGTCATTGTCACTGTCACTGTCCTCCCATTGTTCATTGATTTGCTTGAGTGGGCCCAGTAATGTCTCCTTTGTGAGACTTGTTACTGTGTTTGGCATATTGAATATGTCACAGATAGCTTGCCAGGCTTTGCTGTGCAGGTGAGATACTCTCGGTAGCTTGCCAGGCTCTCTGAGAGGGGTGGAGGAATTGAACCCGGGTCGGCCCGGTCGGCCACATGCAAGGCAAATGCCATATTCGCTATGCTACTGCTCCAGCTCTCCAGTTTCTAAGATTAGAAATTAGATTTTCTGTCTTCCCTAGTATACACCTCTTCAATCCTCCTCTCCCATCTCCTTTCTCAAAGCAAACAACTACAAACACACACACACACATATGTGTAAAGTCTACATAAAACCCATGATTTAGCTGCTTTACAAGGATTTCACCAGGCTGTTGAGACCAAAATCACCAACAACTCCAGATTTTATATTCTGCTAGATTTTATATGTAAATGATTATATTGCATGAAGATATTGACAACTAAAATTGTTTCATCCTCAACCTCATTCTTTGTATTTCCCCTGAGACTGTTATAATAAAAAGGAAATATGAACCCTTAGTGATAATAAAACATTCACGTTTTGTTCTATTATACAGAAAATACACCACTCATTAATGGGGTTTTTGCTTTCTACTTACACAGCATTTGTCAAGTTATGGATTTTTATTTTATTTATGGATTTTAGAGTCAAACGCTATGAAGAAAGGCTGAACTTTAGACAATGAATTTTTTTCCTCTCTAAAGACTATCATACTTTTTATTATTTTACTTCAGAATCGTCTCTCCTCTCTCCCTTTCTTCTCTCTCTTTCTTTCTTGTATCTCTGTCTCTCTCTTCTCTCTTACCTTTTTCCCCACCAGTGCTTGAGGACCCGGTGACATGAGCACAGTGCGGCATTGCTAATGTTTCAGTGCTCAGGCCAGTGATAAAGAGCAGGTTAGGCTGTAGAGCTAGGGATAGCCAGGGTCACTCAGGCAGTGATTGCTCAGCTCTAGTGACAAATAGGTACCAAACACAGCACCAGAGGAACCAGTCTCAAACATACACCAACACTTGGCACTGATTCCACAACCCAAAACGCCTTGTTAAATTTGAAATTGTGTGTATTTCTTGAGTGCTTGCTAGAATCGACCAACAAAATTTCCTGGGTATAGAAGAAGGGTAGATCCTATATGGATAGTTGCTTTCTTTACTGCTATGGACTTTCCTTAGACCGAGCATCTGATTAATTTTTATAATTTATTTAGGGTTATGTGTCACACCTGCTGTGCTCAGGTCTTATTTGTGGCGTGTTTTTCTGAGAGATCACCTCTGGAGATGTTGGGGGGACAGTTCACAGTGCCAGGGTTCTAACTTCACTCAGTCTAGAGAAATGCAAGAAACTTACTGTAGTACTAGCAAAATTCCTTGATATAATTGTTCCATTTGTTCAATTGGCCCCCAAGGAGAGACAGGGAATTTATTTCACCAGAGTGCTTTTCTTTTTCTTTTTTTTTTTTAAATTGGGGTGGGAGGTGCCTTGTTTTTAATCCCCTTATATGTTTTTTACCTGTGGTAACCATTATAACTTGTGCTAGTAGTCGTTCTGGTTTTCATTACAAATTCCACTCTAGATCTTAGTTCTTTTTGTTTTAGATCTTCCTATAATCTTTTTTGCCTACTTGCAAGATCAGCTATACATATAAAAAATGTTGGAGTTGATATTCTGTTTTATAGCAGGAGCTGTCTTGCTCCAAAATATCTTGTCTGTCCAAAAGTAAAATGTAGAAATTATATATGATGGCCTTCATATTCTAAAATTATTTCTCTTACTAACTGAATATATTGCAAAACTGAACTGCTTATATTTATTTGAGGAACTTCTTTAAGTCATGAGATATGAAGGGAATTTGAGGTATAAGAAAATTTTGCAAGAAAGAATTTTACAATAAAATTGAGGATAACTATTAGCCATTAACCATACAAATAAATATATACTACTTATATGCTAGAAACATTCTAGTAGTTAATAAGAGAAACATTTTTGGCTCTTTCAAACTTCTTTCATCAGGTGCCCATTATCTCTTCTTTTGAGGGGTGTACCTGTTAACTGTTTTTTGGGTGTCACACCCAGTTACACTCAAGACTTAACTTTGGCTCTATGTTCCAGGAATCACACCTGGTTGTTCTTGGGGTACCATAGTGAGGTGCCAAGGACAGAACTAGGATTGACAGAACAAGTACAAGGCAAGTATGGTACACACTGTAGTATCTCTCTGAACCTAACTCTTGGTTGAATAATTCCACGATTTTCCTTTATAGATTGGTATGCATAGATACATTCTGAAATGACATGATATTTAGTTTTCTTTATAGATTGGTATAGAATGAGACCAGTTGTAGTTACTGGTTTTGGCATATCGAATACACAGCGGATAGCTTGCCAGGCTCTTCCGTGCGGGCGGAATACTCTCGGTAGCTTGCCAGTCTTTCCGAGAGGTATAGAGGCTTTTGGGGTGACCTCTAATCACCCTTGTAGGTGTTACCATATTTGAACCCTATCAAATATGGTACGACAATTCCAGAAGACGGGTATTTAGTGTCTTATGATGTGTCCGGAAAGCGTCCTGGAGTGTGGCGACGGCTGGGTAGTGGAAGTAGTGTCGAGAGTGGAAGTCTGCCGGTGGGGTATTTATCTGGGTAGGGTGGGTCTCCTGTGCACAATTCGATCCCTGGGTGGTTGATGGAGGCAGACAGGGCAGGGTAGGGTGGGGCTCCTGATTAGAATCCCTTTGTCACCTGTGGTGGTGGGAGCAAGCAGAGAAGCTCTGTCCCTGGGTCCGCCGAGCCTGGAGTCCAAGGTCTCAGAGAGTTCCGCTTACCTTGTTCTGTGGGTCTTCAGTTGTGCGTGGGTCTCGGCCGGAGCTGCCGCGCGGGTCCGGAAAGCGTCCTGGAGTGTGGCGACGGCTGGGTAGTGGAAGTAGTGTCGAGAGTGGAAGTCTGCCAGTGGGGTATTTATCTGGGTAGGGTGGGTCTCCTCGTTGTCTCCTCGTTGTCTATCTTCGTTGTCTACGCACCAACATCTCATTATGATGAAAGAGAAATCGAGAAGTTCTACATGGAGCTAGAGAAATTCTATAAAGAAGACCACACCTTCTACAAGATCATTGTGGGTGATTTTAATGCCAAGATAGGACCGAGAAGATCAGCTGAAGAACTTCACATCGGAACCCATGGCCTAGAATGGAACGAACAGGGTGAGAGACTGTCTGAGTTCATCATGTCGACCAAGACCATTCATGGTAACTCACAGTTCCAGAAGGCAGAATCTAAACGATGGACATGGGAGTCTCCCGGTGGACGATTCCACAACGAAATAGACCACATCATATTCAATCGACGGTTTTGCCTGACTGATGTCGCTGTTGTCCCAAAATTTCGAACGGGATCGGACCACCGTCTCCTTCGTGCAAAATTCTACTTCACAGAGCGGGGAGAAAGGGCTGCGAAGTTCAAAAAGAGAACTCCCAGAACGACCACCAACTGGGAACTCTTTGGTACTATTGCGGCAACATGGGAAGATGCCATTGTTGACAACATTGATGAGGAATACGATCGACTGGTTCAGCACCTCCATGAATGTGCGAGGAACGCCAAGAGAGAGATAGCCACAAAAAGTCGCCTATCTTCGAAAACTCTTGAGCTAATTCGCCAGCGTGGTTTGGCGCATGCCTCAGGCAACCGCAAGCTAACGTTCGAGCTTGCAAAGCAGTGCAGAGATGCGATCAAGGAAGACCTCAAAGAGAGAAGAGCAGAAGTACTGGTAGATGCGGCAGAAGCCGGGAAAAGTATTCGTAACGCCCGCCTGTCCTTCGCCAACTATAAGACCAAGATGACTGCCCTCCGACGTCCTGATGGATCCATCATATCCTCCAGAACGGCAATGGAGAAGATTATCCATGACTTCTACTCAAATCTCTTCGATAGCCATGTCCACTTGCCGACATACCAAATTCCACAGGATGGGTATGTCGTTCCCAACGTTCTCCCTTCCGAAATCCGACACGCCATTTCGTCAGTAAAGAAGCAAACAGCACCCGGCCCAGACGAGGTCAGACCTGAACACCTGAAGAACCTGACGTCAGTACTCATCAATACACTGGCTCGGCTCTTCACTCGCTACCTGTCTGAATGCAAGGTTCCATCCCAATGGAAAACCAGCAGGACCGTACTACTGTTCAAGAAGGGAGACATCCATGACATTGGCAACTATCGCCCGATCTGCCTATTGTCTGTCATCTACAAGCTGTTCACTCGAGTCATCCTGAATAGGATTGGCAGAACACTAGATGAAGGACAACCATGCGAGCAAGCAGGGTTCCGCAAAGGATTCAGCACCATCGACCATATCCACACGGTAACCAAGCTCATTGAGGTTTCTCGGGAGTTCAAGATGCCGCTCTGCTTAACGTTCATTGATTTAAAGAAGGCCTTTGATTCTGTTGAGACGGAAGCGGTCATTGAAGCCCTAGCCAATCAGGGCATTCAAGCCCAATACATCAGGACCCTCCGTGAGCTGTATTGCGGATTCACTACCAGGATCTCACCATTCTACAAAGAAGTGATCGTTGATGTCAAGAGAGGGGTGCGGCAGGGTGATACCATTTCACCGAAACTCTTCAGTGCCACCCTCGAGAACATCATGCGACGACTGGAATGGGAAGGAATGGGAGTGAAGATAGATGGTCGGCAACTACACCACCTGCGCTTTGCTGATGACATTGTTTTAATAACACCAAACATCAGCCAAGCGGCACAAATGCTGGCCGACTTTGACCGTGAGTGTGGAAAGGTAGGACTACAGCTGAATCTTACGAAGACAATGTTTATGAGAAACAGCCTTGTTCCTGACGCCCCATTCGCTCTCAATGGAACGACCATCTCCGAATGCAACAGCTATGTGTACCTAGGTCGAGAGGTCAACATGACAAATGACCTGGCACCCGAGCTGCGCAGGAGGAAGAGAGCGGCTTGGAACGCCTTCAAGAACGTCGAAGAAATAGCTAAGAGGACGAAGAACCTCCGGCTCCGGGCACATCTCTTTGATTCCACTGTTCTTCCTGCATTAACATATGCCTCAGAGACCTGGGCCCTACGCAAACAAGATGAGAACGCCATTCAGGTCTCCCAAAGAAGAATAGAAAGAGCTATGCTTGGAATATCACGTTTCACTCAAATGAGAGAACGAATCCGGAGTTCTGACATCCGTCGACGATCAAGGATCAGGGACGCTGTCTCATTTGCCAAGGTGTCGAAAATCAGATGGGCTGGTCACGTAATGAGATTTAAAGACGACCGTTGGACTAGAGCTGTTACTGATTGGATTCCACGTGAATGTCAAGAGACCGCGTGGCCGCCCACCTGCCAGATGGTCAGACTTCTTTGTCAAGGTCATGAACGATCGGTTTGAGGCCCTCCATGTTCCCGGAGCGAAGAGATGCCATTGGGCTACACTAGCACGCGACAGGGACAAATGGAGACGTTACTGGCGCCCGCTCGAGCAAATCGACGACTAACGGGAAGTTAAGTGATTAAGTGATTAAGTGATAGATTGGTATGCATAGATACATTCTGAAATGACATGATATTTAGTTTTGTCTAGATTTAAAACAATTTTTTTTGTCAAGCCTGGCTGAGTTCAAGGATTACTCCTGATTCTGTGCTTAGGAATCAGTCTTGAAAGATCTCCAGAGCCCACATGTGGTGTTGGGCATAAAACTTTCGTCAGCCACATGGAAGACAAGTGCCCTACCCAACTTTACTCTGGTCTTCGTGGTTTTTTTTTTTTTTTGGTCACACCCAGCAATGCACAGGAGTCACGCCTGGCCCTGCACTCAGGAATTATTCCTGGCGGCACTCAGGGGACCATATGAGATGCTGGGAATTGAACCTGGGTTGGCCGCGTCCATGGCAAACACCCTACCCGCTGGGCTATCACTCCAGCCCCTACTCTGGTCTTCTTTAGAATTAACTGAATGTGATTCCTGGTAGCAGTTGTTTTCTTGATAATTTAATCATGATTAAAACACTAATCTCATGTTGATATGTGCAGGTAAAACACTGTAGCACTGTCCTCCCATTGTTCATCGATTTGCTTGAACGGGTCCAATAACGTCTCCATCATGAGACTTGTTACTGTGTTGGTATATCAAATAAATCGCGGGTAGCTTGCCAGGCTTTGTCATGCGGGTGAGATACTCTAGGTAGCTTGCCAGACTCTCTGAGAGGGGCGAAGCAATCGAACCCGGCTCAGCCGAGGTGACTGCACGCAAGGCAAACACCCTACAGTTGTGCTATCGATTGATAAGCGTGCAGTACTTATATGGCAGTGCAGTTAAAACAATATACAAAATGGATTTATAATTATTGTCACTCCTTTATTGAAAGAAATTATTTAAGTATGTGTATCTTACATTATAAATTTGCTGATCTCCTCTAAGGCACTACAGCTTTAATTGAGAACTCTTGTCAAAAAAGCTTGTGCACATTTATTTATCTGTTAAAAAATTCCAAATTTTATTTTGGAGTAAAAAACGTTTTACACATTTACACTCATCAGTGAGTG
The DNA here is from genome assembly GCF_029834395.1 of Sorex fumeus. NCBI lineage: Eukaryota > Metazoa > Chordata > Mammalia > Eulipotyphla > Soricidae > Sorex > Sorex fumeus. The sequence continues at coordinate 14,249,953 of NW_026606060.1, forward strand.
AGACTTCCAAACTTGAGAAGCATCCCAGGCAACATTTAATTCCATCACCCATTTTATTTGCTGTTAATCTGGGAGGTATGAAATAGGTTTTTATCTTGAGTTTAATTAGCATTTCTCTGGTCACTAGTGAGGTTGAATATCCTTTCATATGGTGATCCATCATTACTTTTTCTCTTCTGTAATTGAATTCCCCTCTCCCTCATTTTTTCCTCATGGGTCATTATGTTTGTTGTTAATATTAGTAGTTCTTATACATTGGAGCTTATTCCCATGGACTATATATATATATATACAAATACCAATATTAGTTGCAAATATGTTAACCCACACTGTGGCCTGTCTTTTCACTTTCCTAACAGTGCTCCTTAATGAACACAAATTTAAATTTTAATATAATTTTATTATAATTTGCAATCTCTAGAGTTCTTGCCATTTCATTATTTATCCACAAATTAAAACTATAAATTCACCAGCAAGACATAAATTACTTTTTGCAATTCTTTGGTTTTCAGCTTCTTAACATTTTGTTTTATTTCAGGGCCACAGCATTCAGTGCTCAGGGTATACTTCTGGCTCTGCATCCAGAAATCACTCATGGTGGGGTTCAGAAACTGTGGTGCTGTTGATCAAATCCTGGTCAGCTGAATGCAAGGCAAGAATCCTGCCTGCTATGCTATCTCTCTGTCCCAAAACCTTTTAACATTTTATCTCTGATTTTTTTCCCCTTTAAAAATGGCATTCCTTTTGCTCAATTAAAATTTTTTTCTGCTTCTTTTTTTTAGTAGCTCTTCATCTCTTGATATATATTTTACCATATGTAATTTAAATGCTGCTTTTGTCCACTGTCTATTCTTATCCTATTGTGTTTTTCATTCTGTAGAGCATTGAAGTTACTCAGCACTTTAGCATGCTGAGTAACTTCATTCACATAATTTTCCTTACTACTTTGTAACTAAGTTCTGTAGTTTTGGGAATCATACCCAATTTCACCTAGCATTCTCAATTAAATTTTGGTAAAATAAAATAAAAACTAAAACTTGCTTTCTTAATATATTTTGTGGATATTGTATGGATTATTGGCTCTTATTATTTGGCCATCAAGACTAAAGTCTCCGATGTCCTTAATACTTTCTTTTCCACTAAGTCACACTTTTATTTTTATTACTCGTACTATCATTGTTCTTTGAGTCTTTTCCCCTGAAGTTTTATTTCTGTATTCCTCGCTATGCATACTGTGAATATTTTTATCTTCTTTACCCATCTCTCTAAAATAAAATAATTATCTTTCTCCCCAAGTCTTAGTAGTAGTGAAACTCTCAATCATACAATACCAGTGATTCATCTAACAAAAATCATTAAAGATCTATTGTTATCACCTATATCTAAATAAGTTAGAGATAAAAATTTCAATTTTATTATAGAAAAACTGCCAAATGAATATTAACTCATGTTTCTAATACAAGGGCAGGTTAATGTTCTCTTCTAAATTAGGTAGTTAGGGTCTGGAGAAATATTATAGAGGGTAAGGCACTTGACCTGCAGGCACAAAACTGCAGTTCTGTCCCAGCAGCACCTGTGGTTCCCTAAGCACTGTCAGATTCCCTGACTGTGAGCCCCCTGAGCAAGTTAACCTAGTGCCTGAGTGCTTTCCACAGTGCACCCCAAAATAAATAAATTAGGCAGTTATCTTCACCCAATCACAGCATGCTGGGGCAAATGTGTTTTCTCCATAGTGTCAAATGTTATCCCTCCAAACTTATCAGCAGAGGAGCAGATGCCCTCCTGGAAAGCAGGAATACCCAAGATATTTCCTAGAAGAAAGATGGTTTTTCATCAGATGCACCAATGAAGCGACTTCATCCACCCAGTGACAAGTAGTGAGTTAGAGGTTTGGAAAGAGTCAAAAGCTGTTTTATAAACAAAGGATTTATACTCTAAAAAAAGACTTATACTCTAACAAAGTTCCACCGAATTTTTATTTTTTTTCCCTTAACTTTAGGCAAACCCTACCAGTACCAGATAAATACATCATCGGCAGACCTCCACTACCTCCACTACCCAGCCACCGCCATGCTCCAGGATGCTTTCCTGAAGCTCGGGCCAAGACTCACTCACGAGTGAAGCCCCACAGAACCAGGTAAACGGAACTCTGTGACCTTGGACTCCAGGCTCAATGGGACTGGGAACAAAGACCCTCTGCCTGCTCCCACCAATCTCCAGGGACCAAGAGATTAAAACAAGAAGCCCCACCCTTCCCTGCCCTGTCTGCTTCCACCAACCTCCAGCAACCCAGAGCTTACACACAAAAGACCCACCCTACGGTATCAGATAAATATCTCATCAGCAGACCTCCAATACCTCCACTAACTCCACTACCCAGCTGCCGCCAAGCTACAGGATGCTTTCCAGATGCTCGGGCAGAGACTCACGCATGAGTGAAGCCCGACAGAACCGGGTAAGTAGAACTCTGAGTCACATCATAAGACACTTACTACACATCTTACAAGAAAACTGCATCATATTTGATAGGATTCAAATGTGGTTTGAACCATGGGAACACCTGCATGGGCGATTAGAGGCCACCCAAAAAGCCTGTATCCCTCTCGGAGAGCCTGAAAAGCTACCAAGAATATCCCACCCACACGGCAGAGCCTGGCAAGCTATCCGTGGCATATTCAATATGCCAAAACCAGTAAATACAATGGGTCTCATTCCCCTGACCCTGAAAGAGCCACAAATACAGCAGCATTAAGAAAGATTAGGAAGGAGAGGCTGATAAACTCTCAAGGCCGAACTAGGCTGCCAAAATGAAGAAGGACAACATGACAGTCTGTACTTTCAATCTTTCAATGCACGTATGCTGGTATCAGATGCATCCATTGAGGACCTGATGGTGCAAGCATGAAAGATCAAGTATGACATCATTGGTCTGACTGAGATGAGAAGGCATCAGTCACATCAGATGGTTTTCTACACTGGGGAAGAACTCTTCCTCGGAACAGGCGACAAAAGAGGCGTTGGTGGTGTCGGTGCCCTTGTCAACACGAACTTGGCCATGAGCATTGATTTATTTGAATACCTAACAACCCGAATCGGACCATTACACTTTAATAGATGTGGCTCACTGCCAGCCATTTCTATCTTCATTATCTACACACCAACATCCAATTATGATGAAGGAGAAATTGAGAAGTTCTACATGGAGCTGGAGAAGTTCTATAAAGACCACACCTTCTATAAGATCATTGTTGGTGATTTTAATGCCAAGATAGGACCGAGAAGATCAGCCAAACAACTCCATATCGGGATCTATGGCCTAGAATGGAATGAACAGAATAAGAGACTGTCTGAGTTCATCAAGTCAACCAAGAGCATCCATGGTAACTCATAGTTCCAGAAGGTCAAATCTAAACATTGGACATGGGAGTCTCCCGGTGGACGATTCCACAATAAAATTGACCACATCATATTCAATCGAAGGTTTTGCCTGGCCGATGTTGCTGTTGTCCCAAAATTCCAAATGGTATTGGAGTACTGTTTCCTTTGTGCAAAATTTTACTTCACGGAGCGGGGAGAAAGGACTGCAAAGTTTAAGAAGAGAACTCCCAAAATGATCACCAACTGGGAGCTCTTTGGCACTATTGCTGCAACTTGGGAAGATGCTGTCATTGACAACACTGATGAAAAATACGATTGACTGGTTCAGCAACTACATGATTGTGCGTGGAACTCCGAGAGAGAGATAACCACAAAAAGATGCCTGTCTTAGAAAATTTTTGAGCTCATCCGCCAAAGTGGCTTGGTGCAAGCCTCAGGAAACTACAAACGAACATATGAGCTCGCAAAGCAGTGCAGAGAAGCGATAAAGAAATACATCAAAGAGAGAAGAATTGCAGTGCTGGCAGAGGCAGCAGAAGATGGGAAAAGCATTCACAACGCCCACCTGTCCTTTGCCCACTACAATATCAGGATGACTGCCCTCTGACATCCTGATGGATCTATCACATCTTCCAGAAGGGCAATGGAGAAGATTATCCATGCCTTCAACTCAGATCTCGTCGACAGCCATGTTCACCTACCCACATACCAAATTCCACAGGATGGATATGTCATTCCCAACCTTCTCACTTCTGAAATCTGACACGCCATTTTGTCGGTAAAGAAGCGAGCAGCACTCTGCCCAGACTAGTCAGACCCGAACACCTGAAGAATCTGCCATCAGTACTTATCAATACACTGGCTTGGCTCTTCACATGCAACCTGTCTGAATGCAAGTTTCCTTCCCAATGGAAAACCAGCAGGACTGTACTTCTGTACAAGAAGGGAAACATCCACAATATTGGCAACTATCACCTGACCTGCCTGTTGTCTGTAGTCTACAAACAGTTCACTCAAGTCATCCTGAATAGGGTTGGCAGAAAACTAGATGAAGAACAACCATAAAAGCAAGCTGGATTTTGAAAAGGATTCAACACTATAAACCTTATCCACACAGTAACTGAGCTCATTGCGGTTTCTTGGGAGTTCAAGATGCTGCTCTGTCTATCACGATCATCCTGTTATTTGTCGATTGCCTCGAGCAGGCCCCAGTAACTTCTCCTTCATCCTAGCCCTGAGATTATATTCAAGGCTCTTTAGGAGGATGAGACCCATCATTGTTACTGGTCTTTGGCATATTGGGTACACCACGGGGAGTTTGCCAGACTCTGCTGTGTGGGCAGGCTATATTCGGTAGCCTGCCAGTTTGTCCAAAGTAGGAATGAGATAATAAGATGTTATAATAAGATGTCGCGCCCCGGCGAGGAGTGATAGAATGGTGGGTAGGAGCTTGCCTTGCAAGTGGCCGTTCCCGGGTTTGGTCCCCGCTACCATGTACTTGAATTCAAGTGAGCGCTGCTCTGTCTAACATCATTGATTTAATGAAGGCCATTGATTCTATTGAGACTGAAGCGGTCATCGAAGTCCCCGCCAAACAGGGCATTCAAACTCAATACATCAGGATCCTCTGTGATCTGTATTACAGATTCATTACCAGAATCTCACCATTCTACAAGGAAGTGATCATCCATGTCAAGAGAGGGGTTCGGCAGGGTAATACCATTTCACCGAAATTCTTCAGTGACACCCTCAAGAATGTAATGTGATGACTGGACTGGGAAGGAATGGGAGTGAAGTTAGATGGTCGGCAACTATACCACCTCCGCTTTGCTGATGACATCGTTCTAATAACACCAAACATTAGCCAAGCGGCACAAATGCTGGCCAACTTCGTCTGTGAGTGTGGAAAGGTCGGACTCCCACTGAATCTCACGAAGACAATGTTTATGAGAAAAGTTCTCATTTCTGATGTTCCATTCACTCTCAATGGAACGAACATCTCCGAATACAATAGTTATGTGTACCTAGGTCAAGAAGTGAACATGATGAATGACCTGGCACCTGAGTTGTGCAGGAGGAAGAGATCAGCTTGGAACTCCTTCAAGAGCATTGAAGAAATAGCTAAGAGGACAAAGAATCTCTGACTATGGGCACATCTTTTTAATTTCACTGTTCTTCCTGCATTAACATACACCTCAGAGACCTGGACCCTACAAAAACAGGATGAGAACGCTATTTGGATCTCCCAAAGAGGAATCAAAAGAGCTATGCTTGGAGAATCACACTTCACTCAAGTGAGAGAAGGTATTCAGAGTTCTGACTCTGTCAACGATCGAGAATCAAGGACGCTGTCTCGTTTGCCAAGGTGTCAAAAATCGGATGGGCTGGATAAGTAATGGGATTTGAGACGACCACTGGACTAGAGCCGTAATTGACTAGATTCCATGGGATATCAAATTTTTGCGTGGCTTCCCATCTATGAGATGGTCAGACTTCTTCATCAAGACCCTGAATGAGTGGTTTGAGGCTTTCATGTTCCTGGAGTGAGCAGATGCCACTGGGCTACACTAGCATGCTCCAGGGCAAATGGAGGTGTTTTCGGCGCCCATTTGAGCAAATCGATGAATAATGGGATTTCAAGTGATCAAGTGTGAACTATAGGCTATTATCTTTGTTCATCAAGATTCCAATACCAGACATCACCTTTCCTTTTACTTATCTGTTTGACCATCACTATCTCCAACATCAATTCTTGCTTTATTTTTCCTTTATCATCTTAACAGTTCTTTTCTGCTAATACTTTTCACCATTATTTGTATTTTTAGTATCAATTTTAGTGTTTTGAGTATCCTAACAACTCTTTCTGGAGTGTTCACTTTTATCACACAGAAAAGAGTTGCCTATATAATCCTTATTTATACCTACAACTGAAGTTTAACTTCTAATTCATGAGTTTTTTTCCCAAAATCACTTGGTCTCTTTTTTTTTCTTTTTCAGTCACACCCAGCAATGCACAGGGGTTACTCCTCCTGGCTCCTGGCTCTTCACTCAGGAATTATTCCTGGCAGTGCTCAGAGGACCATATGGAATGTTGGAAATCGAACCTGGGTCGGCCGCGTGCAAGACAAATGGCCCTACCCGCTGTGCTATCACTCCAACCCCAGCACTTGGTCTCTTATACAAGTCATTCATAACACTGTCTTTTTTCATGTCTAATTCTATACTCCAGTTTTTATTTTTGTGGGGGCCACATTCAGCTATGCTCTGCTGTGCTTATTCCTGGCTCAGAACTCTGGGATCTTCCTAGGAAGTGTTCACTCAGGGAACCTAATGGGGTGACAGGGATTCAACCTTGTTCAGCTGTACAAGAGGCAGACATTCCCACCACTGTTCAATCTTTCCAATTCCCTATATTCCACTTTCGGAGACTGAATTTCCTCTGCTGTTTTGTAATGAACTACTTATATGTGAATCTTCTCCCTGAGGCTCATTAGGGTAGGAACTCTTTAGGGTAGAAGCAAACACCATAACCACTCAAACATTACTTATCAAATATTAGATGTTTGATTAGTGAATATCACTTTACCTTAAACTTTTTGACTTGCATGTCTAATCTCAAATAAAGATAACAGTAAATTTCTTCTTGACTTTGATGCTTTGATGTTTGGGATTCTTAGCTTTGATTCCTTTAATTTTTAAAAAATTATGTATGGAATTTTAACCTCCTCTCTCTAGTTCTAACTCAACACCTATCTATTCAAAATGGGCCCCCAAATTATCATTAACTTTCACTGCATAGATAAATCCTAAAATGCTGCTCATGTTTTCTCTCCTCTTCTTTGTTGCAGCTCACTACTTATATAAAATAATCAAAGGTAATACTGTGTGATGACTATGTTAAGGAAAAAAAGGCAGATTTGGTTCAGCTGACATTACTCACATGTTACATTTAAGACTCACTTCTGCTTTACACAATGTATCAGGTGTCTGTGTCAGTCTAGAAATAAAAAAAAATTAAACATGGGAAAGAGAATAGAATTACAATAAAATTAAATTTTTCAAAACAATCTGGTACATACTCATACTCAAAAGTGATATTATGCATGTGGTAATATGATATGAATAGTAGTTTTCAAAAATCACTCTCAGAAATATTTTCTCATAATCAAAACAATGATTAGTATTTTCCTTGGTTTCTTCTCTAGTATCTAGAATAGTAATGACTCTGGCAGATTTCACTGATAGAATATGTAATTTAGTCACTTGTTCATACCTATATTGATTTTTACGGAAATCCGGAATCTAATTTCCCACTACATTCTGACATCCTATGCCAAGTAGGCTAATAATTTCTTCCTTCCTATGTATTAATTCTCTAATAGAATAAATAGCTGCTTCCTTCCTGTTCATACCATTTAAAAGAAGATCTCGTGAATCAGGTATATATCCCTAAACACCACTAGGAGTAACTGCCTGAACTAAGAGCCAGGAATAATCCTGAGCACTGCCAGGCGAGACTTAAAAAAAAAAGAAATAGGGATTGAGAGAGAAGACCTTGTGGGTGACTAATAGAGTGAGAAAGTATCATTTCAGCTAAAAATTGGTGTAATGGACAATTTTGTCCTTTAAGTTTCGTTTATTATAAGAACTGTAACACTGTAGCACCATTGTCCCATTGTTCATGGATTTGCTCTAGGGTACCAGTAATGTTTCCATTGTGAGACTTGTTGTTACTGCTTTTGGCATATCAAATAGGCCACAGGGAGCTTGCCAGGCTCTGCTGTATGGACGGGATATTCTTGGTAGTTTGCCCGGCTCTCCGAGAGGGAAGGAGGAATAGAATCTGGGTTGGCTGCATGAAAGGTAAACACCCTACCCACTATGTTATCTCTATAGATCCCTTATTATAAGCAACAAATACTATTTTTATTTCCACGTATTTTGGAATTTTGGAATTAAGTTAGTACTATAACCCAAATAGTTTTGGTGAATAAGTAAAATTTTTATGGGTGGTCTGGTGGTATGCTCCTTCAGTAATCTATAGAAAATTAATAATAGCTAGAGATCCCCACGGATCAACCTAGTTCATAAAAAAGAAAATTAGATATTTTATCATATTAGTATTTAATCACCATAGTTGAATATCATAAACAGTTTTATCTTTAATGTTGACGGATTCATTTTGCTTCAAGGAGTTTGTAATTTCATAATCTTAAACTTCTTTTAGTTTTAATGGAGAGAGATAGCTGATTTTAACTAAATCTTCCTATTTAGTCTGTTCTATTCAACAAAATTTAGCTGTACATATTTTTTTCTATTGTGATGTTTCCACAACAATGCACTTCAGATCTTATGGAAAAAATATCTTTTTAACTTTATTCAAAATTTTATTTATGTCTATTTTTATAGAAGTAATATTGAGTTATGCCTTTGTATAACCCAAAAATATTCTGAATCCTTTGAGATAAAAGTGGAAAATTATAGGAAGATAGGTAGCATATTTATTCATTTAATAATGAGTACTTATTATTCATTATTACCTTTGTTAATAATTATTCAGTATCCTGCTTTTGTAAAGCCTTTTAATATTTACTTCTACTATTATTTTCTCTAGCTTTATAGGCCACTTAGATTATCCATACATTTGGACTTTTAAACCTCTTGCTTAATTTGACAACTGCAGTTTTAAAAATGCAGACAAATGCCTCAATAGTCTATTTAATATGCAATCTTCCATAAGTATTGGTGTATCAATAAATTGATTAGAAATTGATTAGAAATTATCTCCTATATCTTTTGTTTACTTGGGGTCATACCCAGTTGTGCTTAGGGCTCACTCCTGTCTCATAGGTCAGAGATCACTCCTGGGGGTGCTCAGGAGACCACATGGGGGACGAGAGTCAACCTCCAGCATACTAATTCTTGAGCCCCTCCCTTATATGCTTAGCCCCCACTAATTCAATATTACACTATGCTTAATAGTACAAACCAGCAAATTACCATGTTTATTTCTTGATATAACTTTGATTATGTTTCTCACTTCGCAGACAATTTTAAATGCAAATTTATGATGTCAAGTAAACAATAATAAAAAGAAGGTCATGACTTTCTTAAGCAAGACAGCTCTTTTAGAATATGTTTCAGAAGTCCTTTGTATCTGCCACCAAATTCTGATTCTCATTGTTAAATATACCATTAAAGAAAAAATCTGATCTTAACTTTCATGGGCTGGAGCAACAGCACAGAGGTAGGGCATTTGCCTTGCACGCGGCTGATCTGACCAAACCATGTTCGATTCCTCCTCCCCTCTCAGAGAGCCCAGCAAGCTTCCAGGAGTATCCCGCCTGCACGGCAAAGCCTGGCAATCTACCTGTGATGTATTCGATATGCAGACATAGTAACAACAAGTCTCACAATGGAGATGTTATTGGGCCCACTCGAGCAAATCGATGAACAACAGGAGGACAGTGCTACAGTGCTACAATTTTCATGTACGAAATCTGACAATGTTGTACATTCAACTGGAGTATTGGTCATTAACCTACAGAATGACTTTGTGATCTTGGCATTTGGGGATGTCAGCCTTGTAGTTAAAAGGAACAAGAAATTATTCCAGTAATGTCGTAATTTCTCCGTTTCAGTTCCTTACTTGAGGAAATGATTTTGAGTTTAAAGTGAACATTTTTTTTTGTCCAGTTGTACAATAACATTTAGAAACAACCATGCTCTATTTTTCACACTTTACTCACTTTCTTTAGTTTGGTTGAATGTAAGCACAAATCTTATTTCTTTGATCTTTCTTTTGCCTTCAAACTGTATGCACTTATATTTTAAGGTATATAAATTTAAAAAGTAGTAGTATACATAATTTTATGCAAATACATTTTAAATTCTGATTGAAAGTGATAAATTCTATGATTATGCAACTTAGTAATAGGGAAGAGAATTAAGAAAATTTTAAGAGGAAATATTATCAGATAGATAAGATATATTTACCAAATAAAGGATGTTGGGAAGATCCGCCCAGGATGGGAGATGCATGCTGAAGGTAGACTATAGACCGAACATGATTCCCACTCAATTCCTCTTTTGCAAACCACAGCACCCAAAAGGAGAGAGAGCACAAAAGGGAGTGCCCTGCCACAGAGGCAGCGTGGGATGGAGTGTGGGAGGGATATTGGGATTAGTGATGGTGGAGAATGGGCACTGGTGGAGTGAAACCCAAGCACAAAAATTTGTAAGTCTACAACTGCACCTCATGGTGCTTCACTAATAAAAATTAAAAAAAAAAAAGAAAAAACGCTTAAGAGGAAATGTTTAAGGAGAATAGGTTTAAGGGGAATAGGCCTATAGAAGTAAGGAAGTATGCTTGATTCTAAAAGAGTATTTCCTTGTTCTTGATTTTTCAGTGATAGGACTTTATCTTAGGTTTTCAAAGATGAGTCATTCAAGATGGACAATTATTTTCATATATTCCTGATAGAAACAGCATAGTATTTTCATTGCAGACAATAATAGTTGGAAATGATCACCCTGGACAAGAACTGAATGTAGAAAGTAGGTAAAGGGATATACATGATAACCTTTTAGTATCTGTATTGCAAACCATAATGATGAAAAGGATATCTATCTATCTAACTATCTATCTATCTATCTATCTGGAGAGAGAGAGAGGGGTGGGGGTAGGGGAGAGGGAGAAGAAAAGTGCCTTAGAGGCAGGTGAGGGAAGGGTAACTGGGGACATTGCTTGTGGAAAATATATGTTTGTGAAGGGGTGAGTGTTGGAACACTGTAGGACTTAAACTCAATCCTGAACAACTCTGTATCTTTAGAACTATATATCTCATGGTGATCCATAAAAAATAGCAAAATTACCTCCATCCAAAAATAGATTAAAAAAAGAAAGAAAATGTTTCCTGAGAGGGAAAGGTAGGACACCAGGTAATCCAGTTAATCCAGCTAGTTATTTAAAATCTTGTCTGTGTTGGAAAAGCATTGAGACATTGAGAAACTCAGAGCGGGGATAACAAAGACATATAAGACTGCACAACATAGATTATTTATTTTAAACCTTCACTAGCATCCTTAACAAAGGCAGAAAGAAACAATAACTCTAGTGGCCCTAAAGCTGTGCTAGTGAGGAGACAGAAAAAAAAAAAGCAGAAACCAGCATTTATCACTCATATGTGTGACAAATGGAAAGAAAAGATAAAGGAACAAAGGAGAAATGAGTGGTGGGACAACAGACATTGAGGATAATTACAAGTGCTGACTTCAGACTGGGACACCTTACATAGAAAAGAAAGACCAGGATATTTAGCATGAGAAGAAGGGAAACCAGAACAAAGGCTACAACCAGCAGCAGGAGTGTAGCTGCTTCAGCTGTTAAATTACCAAACACATCTGAGGAATGGGTCTTAGGCCCGACCCAGAAAAGTTAGCTATAGATGTTTTCGGGGGATCTAGTGCTGGGGTCAACAGGGATCACCTGCATTCCAAGCCTGTGCCTTAACCCCCTTAATATCGCTATGGTAGGAAATATATTCGAAAAAAGAACATTTAAAGCCATTTTAAGACATTATTTTAAGACAACTAGTTTATATGACTGCTTAATTTTACACCTAAATAAAACATTTGGCTTATAACTTGTATCATACTTAGTAAAAATCAAAATATTTATTAAAGTAAAAATGAGGAAAATAATGCTTGATATAAATATATAGATAGAAAATATATTCATCTGTAGCACTGTAGCACTGTCCTCCCCTTGTTCATCGATTTGCTCGAGCAGGCATCAGTAATATCTCCATTGTGAGACTTGTCAGGCTCTGCTGTGTGGGCAGGTTACTCTCAGTAGCTTGTCAGGCTCTCCAAGAGGGATGGAGGAATTGAACCTGGGTTGGCCGCATTCAAGGTAAATGTCCTACCCGCTGTGCTATTGCTTTGGTTTTGAGGGTTGCACCTGGCAGTTCTCAGGGGTTAATACTGGCTCTGCAGTCAGGAATTACTCCTGGCGATGGATGCCAGAGATAAAGCCACATCAGACATGAGCAAAAGGCAAGCCATTCACCCACGGTGCTATCTCTCTAGCCTTAGTTGCTATGATTGATTTATAAGAATCACACCTGGCACTTCTCTAGGGCCTAGAATTATTCTTGGAAGAGCTCAGCCTGACATCAATCTGACATTACCAGGATGTTTGAATCACCAAACTATACATAGTGGTACTTGGTTGTCTGTGCAGTATAGGATATTGAGTTCAGTGCTAGAAATGTGATCTGGTACTAGACATCTCCCTGGCCTAAAATTGATATTACTTTCATTATAAAATGCTACTGCTTTAAAAGTGCATCCAATGACAAAAGTAACATCAATTTTATCTCTTCTCCGATTACATGGCTCTTTGTAATGTGATCTTGTAGTTCAATTCATTAAAAGATAGAGTAATATATTTCTCTAACAATTGAGAGTAGTCTTTCATATAAGCTTCCTTTATCAAATCAGACTTTATTTTGAAGATCAGTGGTCTGATGTTTGCCCGTTTTTGCTGCACATGAGAGCTTTATAACCCATTGCCATGGTGATGGTCCTGGGATAGCCTAATGAATCAGAAGAAACTCAGTTATTGCCCATTGCAATGGCTTATGTGGAGCTAATAGATTAGCATTTGAGTGGTTTTCATTTCGTATTAGTTGAATGTTGATATATTTTTAATTGAGATTCAATATGACAGAGAAAGATTCTACAGTAGCAATAATAGCCATCAACTATAAAATAAGGAAGGCGGGGCTGGAACGATAGCAAGAGGGGTAGGGCGTTTGCCTTGCACGCTGCCAACCCATATTTGATTCCCATCATCCCATATGGTCCCCTGAGCAATTACGCCAGGAGTAATTCCTGAGTGCAGTGCCAGGAGTAACACCTGTGCTTTGCCGGGTGTGACCCAAAAAGCAAAATAAATAAATAAATAAAAAATAAGGTAGGCATTACATAGGTAGAACTATCATACTAGCAAACCCCATATTCAGAGTTGCTTGACTCAGGTTAAATGAATACAGATCAAGGCATCATCAACCTTCCTAGAGTATCTCATATTGTATAAAGAATGTCCAAAGAACATTAGGCGGATACTTTGATTTTCTATAACATTATAACTTTATTCAATATTTATTGGGTATTTTTATTTGTATTTCTCTTTCGACTAAAAATGTGCTTATATAAGCCCAATTGCATATAATTAAGAATAATTTGTAACACATAATGTGATGTCAATTTTGACATGTACTCAGTACAATATGTCAGATAACTGGTAATCTACTATCTCAAATTTACCACTCTACACAATCTTGGGTCCTGAAATAACATAAAGAATCAAGAAAGTTTTACTTCGAAAGATCATACATAATTTATTGACTTAAGCCTACCTCAAAGGAGCATATTTTGACTGATGTTAGTACAACTTTTCACATTGGATAACATTTGATAATAACTTTCCATTTCAGTATCCTATCTCTCTCTCTCTGACATGCCCATAATATGAAGAGAGGAGAAATGGGTCTGTCCACTTTTACTTATGATCACTTTAGAGAAAAAGTATCACAGAGCTATCATACATTTTAAAAACCATTTTATAGATTTTTGACATGTTGTATTCTTTGATTTTATGAGAAATTTAAGATAAATAAAATTTTTGTTATCACGTTGGCATCAAAATTTCACTTAATGAGACTTAAATTTCACTTAATTCTAAAACAAATAGGTCAGATAAGCTCAAGAATTGGGAAGCTTATGTAAGAATTAAGGGGGATGTGAGATAAATATTTCTAAGGCATGAAATAACCTAATTTTGTTAGTTTGTTCTAGCTGGTATTCAAAATCATGCTAGTTTGTTTATAAATCTTGCTATCTCTCTTTCACCCCTGATTACCATATTCCAATTAAACTGAACACTTAAAAACATTTTCCCCTGCATACAACAAGCTCATTCCCAGCAAACTGGGTCTTTTATCTTGGTATTTATTTTATTATGCTCTTCATACAGCTTATTGCTATGTTTATTAATTCAAATAAATAGTACCTGTTTTTGTTTGTTTTGGTTTGTTTGTGGGCCACACCCAGTGATGCTCAGTGGTCACTTTTTGGCTCTGTCATAGACCAAACCCTGGTCGGCTGAGTACAAGGTAAGCTCCCCACCTGCAGTATTTCACCAACCCCAAATGACTTCACTCTCTGCACTAATGCTTCTTTTTACATAGCTTAAATAAAGCTATTATTATATTTGTTTTTATATAGTAAACTATATGTAAAATTGCACTAAGTAGTCACAAGTTTCATGCCTTCAATTTCATAAAATAAACAAGAAATTTCTGTCTCAATCAATAATTCATGCCAGAAACGTTGCTTGAATTTATTTCTTACATCTCAAATATCATGAGTTTAGAGTAGCAATTCAAACACTAGAAATCAGACTTCAAGCTTCTAATAGTACAATGTGTATGTAGTTCATAGTTTTATATATATATATATATGTATGTATAAATAATGGAATGGAAGGAACGAGTACCTTCTCACGTACATTGTCTTCATGAGATTCAGCTTCACACACTTCAGATTTCCACACTTACTGTCGAGGTCGGCCAGCATTTGTGCTGTTTAGATAATGTTTGGTGTTATTACAACGATGTAATCAGCGAAGTGGAGGTAGTGTACTAGCTGGCCGTCTATCTTCACTCCCATTCCTTTCCATTCCAGTTGTCACATGATGTTCTCAAGGTTGATGCTGAACAGTTTCGGTGAAATGGTATCACCCTGCCAAACCCCTCTCTTGATGTCAATGATCACTTCCTTGTTAGAATGGTGAGATTCTGGTAGTAAATCCATAGTATAGCTCATAGAGGATCCTGATGTATTGAATTTGAATGCCCTATTTGTCTAGGGCTTTGATGACCGCTTGAGTCTCAACAGAATCAAAGGCCTTCTTCAAATCAATGAATGTTAGACAGAGCGGCATCTTGAACTCCTGAGAAACCTCAGTGAGCTTGGTTGTCATGTGGATACGGTCAATAATGTTGAATCCTTTTCGGAAATCAGCTTGCTCGCATGGTGCCCTTCATCTACTATTTTGCCAATCCTTTTCAGGATGACTCAAGTGAACAGCTTGTAGATGACAGATAACAGGCAGATCAGGTGATAGTTTCCAATGTCATGGATATCTCCCTTCTTGTATAGTAGAACGGTCCTGCTGGTTTTCCACTGGGATGAAAACCAATGCATTCAGACAGGTAGTGTGTGATGAGCCGAGTCAGTGTATTGATGAGTACTGATGACGGATTCTTCAGGTGTTCGGGTCTGACCTTATCTGGGCTGGGTGCAGTTTGTTTCTTTACCAATGAAATGGTGTGTCAGATTTCGGAAGGGAGAACATTGTTGTTCCTGATGTTCCATTCTCTCTCAACGGAACAAACATCTCCGGATGCAGCAGTTATGTGTACCTAGGTTGAGAAGTCAACATGACGAATGACCTAGCACCTGAGTTGCACAGGAGGAAGAGAGCATCTTGGAACACCTTCAAGAACGTTGAAGAAACAGCTAAGACAGCTAAGAGGACGAAGAACCTCCAGCTCTGGGCACATCCTTTCGATTCTACTGTTCTTCCTGCATTAACATACACCTCAGAGATCGGGGCCTTACAAAAACAGGATGAGAACACTACTTGTGTCTCCCAAAGAGGAATTGAAAGGGCTATGCTTGGACTATCACGGTTCACTCAAGTGACAGAAGGAATTCAGAGTTCCGACCTCCATTGATTATCGAGAATCAGGGATGCTGTCTCATTTGTCAAGGCATTGAAAATCAGATGGGCTGGACACATAATGAGATTTGGAGACAATTGCTGGACTAGAAATGTTATCAACTGGATTCCATGAGGAATCAAAAGATCACGTGGCAGCCCAACTACAAGGTGGTCAGACTTTTTCTTCAAGACCCTGAACGAATGGTTTGAGGCTTTTCGTGTTCCTGGAATGAGCAGATACCACTGGGCTACCCTAGCACACCACAAGGACGAATGGATACGTTACTGGCACCCGCTTGAGCAAATTGATAAGTAACAGGATGTCAAGTGATCGAGTGATGCATGAATAATATTATATATTTTTATATGACTATATGCATATTTATATATGCATATTAAATGACCAAAAACTTCAAGGCAAAGACAGAAAGTAAAGTGGTCTTCATTCTAATACATTTTTTAAAATAACAAGCCCAGTAATGTATTCCCAATTTTGTGTGTGTGTGTTCTTTAACCCAATCCTTTCTTCTTTTTGATTGCTATCAAACAAAAGGAACAAAGGTCTGAGAGTAAAGAAATCCGATATGGCCAATGAGATTGCCTAAAGCAGTTCAATCTGGTAGAAATTTGTTAGGAGTTAATTTTTCCCAAAATTTATGTAAAGAATAAAACATTCATAAAAAATTGTCTAAAACTGTCTTCTTCCTCATATAATATTGTCTCAGGAAATATCTAACCTCTCCACAGAGTGTCTCTGAGTGATGTAAGTGCCTCATCCATCTCCTTATTTATTCATTTATGTGATAAGTAAACAAATTGCCAGGATTAACTTGAGATGCTACAAATGAGAAAGTGTGAGAAGCATCTGAGTGTGGATGTGTTAGGGGGTGTGGGAGAGAAGGGATGAGTGCAAGTGAAACTGGGTCAACACTCCAGAGAATTTGAAGTTGGTTTTCTCAAACAAAGGTGTAAATCAGCAGACACACCATGTACCTCCTAGATATTTGCATCTGTAAAATTGAGAGTGCAAGGTCCTCATGGATCAACTGGCAGCAATTTTAATAAGAAAATATATTTTGAAGTTAAATTTGTCTTTCAAAGACAGGAGCCTAAAGAAACATTGTTCGTTTATTCACTTCACAATATATAAAGATTTAACTTAAGCTGTGCTTTGGACATAGGAAGTTGTGGAGTGTCTTGTGGTACCTGGAGGGGGAAATGTGTAGTAATAAAATATAGCAGTACTAAAGATGTTCACAAAATTATATACTATGTTAAATAATAAAAATTATAAATAAAGAAAATAAAATTTGATTATGCTTGGAGGCTACAAGAACTATGCCAAGAAGTTGTGGGGAGGCATTTGATGCTAGGTTACATACAATGTCAGTGGTTTGAGCTGGGGTACCAAGAACACAAGGTATACATTCCATCCTTTTGAACTACTTGCCTTGCAAAAATGGAGGTGTTTTGTTATATGTAGTCTCTACCTTAAGTAATTTTATTCAGAACTTGGGAAGCAAGCAAGTGCACAATGTCTCACTATCCTGACAAAGATACTCTGACTTGCATATATTACTGAAGGTTATATAAACTGACAGAATCATTGGGAGTGTCTCTGGGCAATATCTCTCATTGAAAAGGCATCATTCTTTGTGCAAGGATTTAGCTCCTGAGAATTTAATGTTTGTGCTAATCAATATTAATGCAAACATTGTGGTGACCATTGAAGTACTGTTTGTACCTGCAAAGAATGGGCAATGACTTAAATGATAACCAAGAATTTAAAAAGTAATTCATCATACTTGTATGAAATGTGAATATTATCTAGGAGCTGAGAATAAAGAAGTCAGTACATGCTTGTACTGAGAGAAGATACTAAAGTTATTCGAAATGTGAAAATAAATTTGCAGTGATTTGATTATACTATGATTAAAAGTTATACAATCATAGACATAAATTTAACTTTTTTTTTCTAAATTGAATCGCAGTGAGATAAAGCATTATAAAACTCTTCATGGTTGGATTTCAGTCATACAATGACCCAATATCCATCCCTCTACCAGTGTAATTTTCCCAGCAGTTTACCTCTCATCTCTCATAACCACAGATTTCCATCCACCCCAGCCTTCCTCTATGGCGGGCATCTCTCTTCTCTCTCTCTCTCTCTCTCTCTCTCTCTCTCTCTCTCTCTCTCTCTCTCTCTCTCTCCCTCCCCACCCCCACCTTTGGGCATTGTGATTTGCAATTCAGATGCTGAAAAGTTATCATGTATATACCTTTACCTACTTTCAACGCTCAGTTCCACTCAGTTTCCACTGATCATTTCCAACTATTGTTTTCATATTGAACCTTCCTCTGTATTATTTACCCTCTAACCCTCTACATACCTGTAGTAATTTACAACCACTGACCAATCCTCCTGTACCCTCTTTTCCCTGGCCTTGGATATTAAGTATGATATTTTTTATATCCCACAAATGACTGCAGTTTTTCTATATCTGTCCCTCTCTTTCTGATTCATTTCACTCAGCTTGATACTTTCCATGTTATTATATTCATAGGAAAATTTCAGAACTTCATTTGTCATAACAGCTATGTAGTATTCCATTGTGTAGATGTACCAGTTTCTTTATCCAGTATTCTGTTCTTTGGCACTCAGGTTGTTTCCATATTATGGCTATTGTGTATACTGTTGCAATAAGCATAGAAGTGCAGATGGTGTTTCTGCTGTGTCTTTTTGGACCCCCAAGATATATTTCCAAAAGTGCTATTGTTGGGTCAAATGGGAGCTCAATTTCTAGTTTTATAAGGAATGTCCATATTATTTTCCAGAAGAGACTAGACCAGTGGGCATTTCCACCAGCAATAAATGAAAGTCCCTTTTCCCACACATCAGTTACAAAGCATAATGTTTAACGATCTTCCTGTATCTATACAAAAAGGGCATTGCTTTACAATAAACTATTCAAAAGACATAAGGAGAGGAGAAAGGCAATATTAACTTGCAATACAATTTCAGTGTCCTAGAAGGATCTGACCTTACAAAGGAACAGATACTGATTAGGGGGGAAAAGTTGATTCACTGGTTGGGGAGGAGAGCACAGGGAAGAATTTACAGATAAACACAGTGGAATGGAAGTGCCTTAGGAGTACTGTAATAAACCTGAGTTCCTCATGCCAAGGGGGAAAGGGCAAAGCAATGTTAAGCTTAAAATATTTGGAGCAATATTCCAACAACAGACAATATAGGGTGTTAGGGATTCAACCCAGGTCGATCATGTGCAAAGTAAGTATCCTACCTGCTCTACCTTGACTCCAGCCCTAGATCCCTATCACTGATATTCATGATAGATTGTTGTACATGTGAACAGGGATGTCAAAATCATATTTTATTTATACTGCTAATTGTGCATCCTCCCACATATCCTATTAGTATAAAGACAATATTATACCTTCAAAATGTCTCTGCTCCTTTACATTCTTTCACACTTGAAATTCTAAGAATATGTGAGTTGCTGACATTAGGATCAGCCATCTGCAGTAGAATGACAGCCAAGACACATATTTCTGTGAAAATTCTTATGGAGAACACGATCACTCTTGAGGTTGAACTCTTCAGTACAATAGAATATGTGAAAGCCACAATTCAGGATGAGCAAGAAATTCCTCCTTATAGGTAAAGATTGATTCTCACTGGTAAATATCTAAAATATGAACACACTTTGGGTATGACATTCAAAGTAGTCCACTAATAATCTTGTTTTGATCTTTCCGGATAGTTCTAAGAAAAGGATTAGGTTCTTCTATCTCTCCCGAGAATAATAAGCAAAAGAGAGAGAAGGTTAAACTGTCTATCTTAAATAATAAAAGGTGGTTGAAACTGCAAAATCAGTTACCCTCAATAAGAATGTCACTCAGATAAATATGCTGCTGGAGTTATATATAATTAGTCACTTTGAGAGGTTTTATTGTGGCAAATCTGATCAACTGTCTCAATGAGCTAAAGACAGGTACTTAACTGTGTGGGTTAATATAGAACATTAACTAACAAAAATAAAAGATTACTTGAGTTAATTCTATTTAAATAGTTCAGATCAGGGGCTGGAGTGATAACACAGCAGGAAGGTTGTTTGCCTTGCACACGGCTGACTCTGGTTTGATCCGCAGCATCCCATATGGTCCTCCGAGCACCGCCCAGAGTAATTACTGAGTGCATAGCCAGGAGTAACCCCTGTGCATCACTGGGTGTGACCCAAAAAACAAACAAACAAAAAATAGATCAGATCATACAAGCATGAGTTCATTAACTTTTAGTATTATTATTTGCTTAAAGAATGGAGATGTATGTTTCAGGGCTGGAGAGGTAATGTAGTGGGTAAGGTTGTTGCTTTAACAGCAGCTGAATCCTGTTCGATTCCCAGAAACTCATGCTGTAAGCCAAGCCCACCAGGAGTGCTCCCTGAATATACAGGCAGAAGTTAGACTGAACAGAGCCAGGTTTGCCCACGTTTTATATCCCCCAAAGAGAAAAGATTGAACATGCATGCTCAAATAATTTCATCCATGACAATATGTTCATATCTGATCGTATTCCTGCTGCAGCCCCAGGAGTCCTCATGGAAGCCGGTCTCTCTTCCTCAACATTGATATGTGTGATTTTCTCATATTTAATTTATTATGTGCTAGTTAAGTGAAAAATTACATACCTTTTTACCTCAATAACATAGAAGACCAATATTGTTACATGACTATTACAATGATAAGGTAGTAATTACAATCCTCAGATATCTTGTGATATCCCACTCCTTAGAAAATTGGATAGTAGACTGGACATTTGTCTACTCTTAGTACATTTTAAAGTTATTATATGTTAAAACAATATGACAAAAATAGTTGATATTTCTTTTGTCAAATATGAATGAAAACAAATTTGAAAATCTGACATGCATCAGATTTTCCTCCCGGTAAAGCATCCTGTTACATGTGTAAGGGAAAAATTATAAATATATGTATCTATATAAATATGTGAGCTTGTTTTTGCATAGAAAGTTATATGGAGGATATACAAGAAAAGTTTATAGTGATACTGTTTGGAGTGGAAATGAGGAGGTTGGAACACTTATACTTTCTATTTTTAGTTTCTACGTAGTAAAAGTACCTTATACTTTTTATAGCACTATTTCATTTGTATAATGCTAATTAGAAGGTAGCATTTTGTTTGTTTTTATATTTTAATTAAAAGAGAATGATAAAAACGAAAATAAAACTTCCCTTACAATAACAACCAGGTGCTTGCACTGCCAGGATTAAATCTGGACCTCTTCTTCCAAATCTCCTGTAAGCTCTATGGGCGTTTCCTTGGATTTGATTTTATGTCAAAACCAATCTTGCTTTTATGTAGAATGTATACGTAAAATATGTTAAAATTTGCTTCCTAAGTGTTAACATTACATACATATTGCTTGCAATCCATAGGCCTAGGCATTTTAACATTGTACTGTAGGTTGGCTTTGAGTTTGTTTTGATTATGAAGGATGAGGTGTGAGTCTATCAGGTAATAGAGATAATTATTTGCCAAATAAATTACGTTTATCTCCTGAGGACATATACATTCCAGGAAGATATACTGGGACTCAAAATACTAACAAAATGGTCTCTGAAGAGAATCAAATTCACCTGAAACATTTTATTTTATTATCATTTCTTGGCCACAGTGAGCAGTATTCAGGGATTACCCCTGGTTTTGCACTCAGAGACCACTCCAGACAGAGTTTGGGGGACCATAGCGGTTGTGGGGATTCAAAGCCAGGCCGTGAAGGCAAGTACTGTAATATTTCTTCAGCGCTTAAACATTTAAAAATATGCAGAACTGAATTCAATCTTCATTTTGTTATGGCTTGGCTATTTCACAATATTTGACAACAGTTAAGTCGTTATAACAATATGACTATTAAATAGATTAGGGTAAAACGAAAAAATATTGGTAATAAAGTACGTACATACAAATGATCTCTAAATTAAAAATAATCTACTGCAATATTTGAAAAGTTCCATTAAAAGAATTAAATTTTTCAGTTTAGACTAAAGATGAAATATTCTTCTAGAAACATTTCTAAGCCTGCTTTGAATGCTACTATTTAAGGATGACTAGCTGAGTGTCTATTTACTCTAAAACATATCAATAGAGAATTCTGGTGAAAAAGAACTCTTTGATGTATAAATCAGAAAACTTCAAGAAATTCGCCTTGCCAGAAAGTTTCCAACCTTAAGACAGAACTTTCCATATCATTAAATTGATCCACCGATACTTGTTTTGATTAAAGCACCAGCTAACTCATAACAGCATCTGTACTCAGTGATATAACTCAAACAAGCGTAATGAATGCCTATCTTTTAATTTTTTATGAAAAGACTTCATAATATATAATTAAGATGTTTTTTCTACATGTTCTACTGATGAACCATCTGCAGGTATGACATTTAGCATCTGTACTTAAAAGTAGCCACCTGTTACAGTCTGGTAATCTTGACTCTCTGAATCATCCCAGATAAATAGAATTTGTTATCATTTGGGCTTAGGTTACAAATTTTTATGACTCTATCATCTTTTTTGGAATTTATTATTTTATTGCAAGTTATCATTCATGGCAATTTTTAAGTTGTATCTCTTGGAAATTTTAGTTGACAGCATTTGTTTTCAAGCAAGAGAACTCAGGGTAAAGGTATATTAAGAGGAAAGAGTTTTCATAAGGTCTAAATTTGCTTTTAACTTTTACTTTTTCCTTTAGAAAATATCAAATAATACCACTACCAAGTACACATCACATTTTATTTTTTTCTTTAATTTTAAGACAACCTATTATTTTTCCTTCAGTGAGATTTAAATAACTATAACAGTTAAAATAATGATCTTGCATTAGAAAATGATTAAATTTTCTAGAATAGTATAAGACTAAACAAAGATAATAATTGTGAGTGTATATGTATTCCTAAGGAGGTATAAATATCATAGGAGAAATATAAGCTGTAAGATACAATTAACTATTCTGTTTCTAGATATACATAATCTAATTAATCACTCGACAGGGTCAGAGTGAATCTTGCAGTCTAGTCATACCATATATTCTATAAGCAAAAAGTATTCTAGAGGAAATCAGTAATAATAATAAACATAATTTAATAGTGTTTGTTAATTTGCTATCTACAATGAAACCAGAACAGTTCTGACAAATAACATCCTCTCAAAAATTTTAAGTGTAAAACCTGTTCGTTGAATATGTACATGTTTAGTGTTATACTTGAAAGCTTATATGCTACACCTATTCATGGTGACCTTCTGGAACAGGTACAATACTAGCAATTCTTGCCATCTAAACTTAAATATTGTTCTCAGACCACATTTCAACTGTGGCTCATCTTATCAATTTTTTCATTGGTTAGATTTTTTTTTTGGGTGGTATCTTGTAACTACAGAGAAAGTTCTAGTAATTAAGATACCTGTGAAACATGTATCTAATATATAAATGCAAGAAAACATCTTACTGGAGTGTAAATCTCTAAGGTCCTTATATAATAAAAAGTTACCCCAGATATAATTGAAAGGATATTTTTTTGAATGACTACTGGTTTAAGAAGCTTGTTCATGTTTAGGGGCTATGGTTCATATGAAAATCATAAAATGTTATTCAGCAGGGTAAGATCAAGTACTATACAAAGCCCCTAGGTGTTGAGAAAAATTCAGGAAAAGAGTCATGTTCTCATGTCCCATATACTCTGAGGCAAATGCTTACTGAATACACAGATGTACGTATGATTATTTAGGGTACTATGCAGAATCTCTCTCATTAAATCTCTGTAGAACTCAAATAACACTGTGAGGCAAATTCACTATATGTATATGTGCATATGCGTATATCTACATATAAATACATATTTTATCCCATATATTGGACTACTTATAATAGTGTTAGATAATTTTTCGGTTTCAGTTTATGTAGGTTATTACATGTCCCCTTAAAGGTACGTGCATGCATATATATTATCATATTTCAAGCTATTCATCTCACCCAAATCAAATCTTATTACACTTGTTTACAGGAATCAGAGATCATTCAATGTTTTAATTAATGATTAAATATTTGTTATTTAAATGCTCTGATTAAGTGACCAGATGTATAGAGCCAAGCCTAAATGAATTTATAGACTTATTGGTACGATACTTCATAGTAATAGCCTATATTTGGTCTTTGCCCTTTCTCCCTGTTCAAAAATAGGACTTATACCTTCTATACATAACTTATATTTTGCAATTCCCTAAGTAATGAGAACAATAAAAGTGGCACTTATTATGTTAATGATGTCACTTTTGATCAGCACCTAATCTAATGTTGCAAAAACATTCGTTGCCTCAGAATGAAGTGGTTAGAAGATTAGAATTTCATCCCCGTCTGACTTCTGGGAAGGTGGGTGAGAACTTGAAAAATCAAATGCAAATGATTTGATAAGTTACATCTGTGCTATGATATGTAGTTTCTAAAAGATCAAAATTATAGCACTTCTGTTTGCCACAAAACTGGGCTCTGTTAGTGCTAGAAAATGATAGAAGCAGAAGGGACTTGTATTCTCTGCTTGTGTCAGAGGATTATTTTTTGATATGAGAGAATTCCTTCTTCCATATATTTTCATTTGTTTGATTTGGGACTGCACCTGGCAGTATTTAGGGTTTACTCCTGGCTCTGTGCTCAGGGATCACTCCTGACAGTCTCAGAGGACACTATGGGGTGTCAGAGATCAAAACCTGGTGAGTCATGAGGAAGGCAAATGTCACCCACTATACTATCACTCTAGCCCCTTCCTTCATATTTTAATTAGTTTTATAGACCCAAATATACATAAAATCAAATGATATTTGGTTCATATTTTATTATTAATGCAGTTATACAATTTGATTATGTACATATATGTTTGTATATACAAATGCTGATATTTATGTGATCTTCAAAATCACCCACTATTTCACTAATTCACTAATTTTCCAGAAAGAGACACAAAGAGACACAGCCTATAGTTTTATTCATATATGTGTTATTATGATGAGGAAACAGAACAACAAAAAAAAACAAGAGGTGGAATCTGGAGAAATTTATGGATATGTCTCCATCTTTTGAGCAACGGCTGAATTGAGCATTTCTAGGTATCTATATCTTTATCTATATACATACATATATGCATATATATGATTTAGAAATAAACGTTTTAAAAACATATTTGGTTAAAAAATAACACCTAATATATTATCATTAATCTGTAACTTGGGATCTAGGTAAGAACTAAATAATGGGAATTCATGTGGGTAAGAAGATCTGTGCCGATGGAGAACAAAATACTAAAACTTCCTTGGCTCCATTAATTAGGAACTATATTAAAAGTAGAAACTCTGTTTTCCAATTTCTTGTGTCCTTGACCAATAAATTGGCTACTGAGTATCATCAAGTGTCTGAACCATATGGTCACTGTGTTGGTTAATTTTATCTGTCAAGATAGCTTAGGTCAAAAAAAATTGGCAAAATTTCCATGTGTATCAATAATGATGTTTTTGATAAAGTGTTACATTCAGATCATCACACAGTTAAAAAGATTATTCTTCCCAGTGTGACTATCCCTCATTCAATCAGTGGAGGCATAATTACAGAAAAGTAATTATGTAAAAAAAACTATTTCTATCTTTGAATTGAGGCATTGATTTTCTACAGTTTTGGACTGAGATGCCAAAGTAGAACTTGAACCATTTCTAGCTCTCCCATTTCTCAGCTCATTCAATTTAGCTGAAACTGTGCCATTTGTGCTTTAGGGTTTATAGCTTGCCAGTTGAGAATCTTCTATTTCTTAGTTTCCATAACTGTATGAGTCAATACCTTATAGTAAATGTGGCAGAACTTTGTCTCTCTCAATCTCATTCATATCAATACCACTGCATATGTTCTCAAGACAATTCAGATGAATACAATCACTAAAATTCCCTCTATTCTAAATATTCTGCTTCTGAAGATTGGTTTGGTGATGTCTGCTTTGATGCCCTTTCTATATACCACAAAGCGCACTGTATTTTAGTGTATCAGCACACTTTTTATTGCAGTGTGGGCTGGAGCGATAGAACAGCAGTGGGGCGTTTGCCTTGCATGCTAGCTGGCCCGGCCGAGCCAGGTTCAATTCCTCTGCCCCTCTCAAAGAGCCTGGCAAGCTACCCAGAGTATTGTGCCCGCACGGCAAAGCCTGGCAAGCTACCCATGATGGATTCAATATACCAAACACAGTAACAACAAATCTCCCGATGGAGATGTTACTCAGTCCACTCGAGCAAATTGATGAACAACGGGAGGACCGTGACTGTTATAAAGTGTGTTATAAATTTATAACACACTGTTATAAAAATATACTAAAACATAAGCCGAGGTATAACCCTGTCTTCCTAACTAAGCTGTATGTATTTTAAGATCAGCAGTCATGTGATAATTGTATTCACTCTTGCATCTTTTGTACCTAGTACAAGCCAAGAAGTAAAGGTAAAGGTAAAGGTAAAGGCCCTCCCGTTGATCGTCGATTTGCTCGAGCGGGCCCAGTAACGTCTCCATTGGAGACTTTGTTGTTACTGTGTCTGGCATATCGAATACTCTCGGTAGCTTGAGTAAACGTTTAATAAAAATGTATTTGAAAGAATAAATATGGGTATACGTAAAAGAAAAAGAAAATGACACACATATCCTGTTAAATGAACAGTATGTTTATTTATCAGGATATACAATATGCTTATTTATCAGGATATATATATATATCAGTATATTATTTATGTTCATTGTAAAACTTACTTTTGTTCTCTCTCTCATCACCTCATTTGCACCAGGCATTTCACTTTTTAAAGAAGCAGCCATGGAACACAGTGGTGTATTTTTTGGTTTCCTATGGCTCAAATTCAAGTCAAAGTCTTTTATACATAAGGAAATTGGATAGAAGTGGGTATTTACTAAAATTCATGTTCACAAAATGCATTATTTCTGCTTGCCATGATTTTTTTCTTCCTTTCTTTCTAATATTATCAATCACTATCCTCAGGGTCATTCTACCCTATATATGCATGCACACAATACAGAAATATATAAATATATATATGCATATATATGTATCTGCCATATATATACATACATAATAAGCATGACTTTTGTAAGTGTTTTTAGAGCATCAGTTTTCCAACTATTTGCTTGTGAAGTCCTAGGGGAAAGTAACATTCACACACTTTAATGTGATGGAGTGTATGCTGCTATTTCATATTTATTATAAAATGTGACAGAGAAACATATTATTTCCAAACAAGATGTCATTATTTAAAGGAAAAATGAATTTTTGCAAATTTTTCACTACACTCATTGTAGACATGAAGTTACCGGGAATATAGGCAGGAAAGTGAGAGTCTGGTATAGAATGACCACCCTTTCAGTGTTAAAAGAAAGTGTACAGTCAGAATATACTGGTCCCTGTGGGATCAGTTACTTTGTCAACATATTGTTACAGACTATCTTTGGGCATAGTATTGAGGAAGAAGTAAGGAATAGATAAGTCACTCACTATACATAGGTATTAAGACACTTACAGGAGCTAAGAGTCATAGTTTACCAAAGCATAATTTGAGAATAAGGAAACAAAGAACAAAAGGAATACCGAAAAACACTGAGATAATTTGGTTCCTTGATTATGTATTACTGGAGTTCAATGTATAGGAATGTGCAATGTACAAAACAGGATTTAAAAAATAGAAACATTTCACTCATTTTCTCCTTCTTTTATAGAAAGGTAGAGTTTTTAATTCAGTGCATGTATTCTCAGGTATTTATACATAACATATTTTGTGTATAAAAACATTTTATATATGCATCTTCTTCATCTATACATTTTGTTTTTGTGATGTACTGTCTTACCAAAAGATTTGTTTTGAGATTTTTTTTAAAGTCAAACAGCTAGAGAGCTAAATTATATATTTTTTAAAAAACTACTGTATATATCCCGAGGGTACCAAAAAGCACAGCAGAAGTGACATCTGCACACATATGCTCATTGCAGTGCTGTTCACAGTAGCTGGAATCTGGAAACAACACAAGTGCCCAAGAACAGTCGACTGGTTAAAGAAATTTTAGTACATCTACACAATGGAATACTATGCAGCTGTTAGGAAAGATGAAGTCATAAAATTTGCTTACAAGTGGATGGCCCTGGAGAGTAACATGCTAAGTTAAGGGAGTCAGAAAGAGAGGGAAAGACATAGAATGGCTGCACTCATTTGTGGAATATAAAATATCATAACATGATATGAATACCCAAGAACAATAGAGACAAGGGCCAACAAGATTGCTCCGTGGTTGAAAACACGCCTCATGAGCTGGGGGAGAGGGCAGCTGGGATAGAGAAGGGATCAGTAAGTCAATGATAGTTGGAAGGATCGCTCAGGTTGGTTGATATGTGCTGAAAGTAGATAAAGGACCAAACATGATGGCTCTCATGATCTGTACTGCAAACCATAATGTCCATAAGCAGTAAGAGGGAAACTGTCTGGCATAGAGGCAGGGGGAGGGGTGGGATGTGGTGGTGCATGGGTGGGTCGGGAGCAGGAGGGATACTGGGGACATTGGTGATGGAAAATGTGCACTGGTGGAGAGATGGGTAGTCCATCATTGTATGACTGAAACTCAAACATGAACGCTTTTTAAGTGTTGCTCATTGTGATTCAATTAAAAATAACACTACTGTTATTTTTTGAAACATTTCGTAGCAGTACAGTCATTCATTTAATTACTTACAGCCACCTACTTTGATAGTTTTTCTCAAATGTTAAGTAGTGATTTAAGAGGCATATATTGTTATGCACTTATATAACAATTGTGAGAAAATGATAACTAATATAACTTTATTGTTATGTGTATATATTATGTCAAGATTTATGTTACATGTCTTGTATTTTATTTGATATTGAAAATAATACTTTTTGTGATTATTTCTATTTTATAGATAAAAATACAGAGACTCGAAAGTATTTAGCAAGATGATCAAGTCCATTGTCATAGACAACAATGGATGGATTCAGGGATTATAATCCCAGGTAGTAAATTTCTAAATATACAAAAGAACTAAATCAAAAGTATAATTTTTGAATACTAATGATATTTAAAATAATCACTAAATAACTGTGTACCTTGCATGTGATTAGTTTGATTTCCTAGATTTTCCTCTTCCACCATAACAAAACATTGGTCAATTTTTGTTTAAAACATTGATCATGTTGTTTCATTGTTTGTATCTAGCAAGTTAACAATGAATACAGATAAAATATTCATTCACTTTTTTCATTTCTAGTTTTAATGTAAAATTACATTTTAATGGGTGTAGCTGAATAGCTATTATTTCATATACCTTACATAATCTTTTAGAAAAATATTGTAGTGCTATTTACAGCAACCAAGATATGGAAATAACCAAATGCCTAACTACAGATGAGTAGATAAGGAAATTGTGGCATATACACAATAAACTACTCCTCAGATATAATAAAAGATGCAATATTGCAGTTTTCTGCTACTTGGAATGTACTGACTGGTGTCATATTAAACAAAATCAACCAAAAATAGATAGAAAAATACTATATAGTCTCATACCTATGTGGTTTAGAAACTAGGGTATAGACAATCTTCTTGATCACTTGACATCCCATTACTCATTGATTTGCTCAAGCGGGCGACAGCAACATTTCCATTCATGCCTGTCACGAGCTAATGTAGCCCAATGGCACCTGCTCATTCTTGGAACATGAAGAGCCTCAAACCGAGCATTCAGGGTCATGACAAAGAAGTCTCACCATCTTATAGGTGGGCGGTCACATGATCTTTTGATGTCCTGTGGAATCCAGTCGGTAATGGCTCTAGTCCAGTGGTCATCTCCAAATCTCATTACGTGTCCAGCCCATCTGATTTTCGACAACTTGGCAAACAAGACAGCATCCCTGATTCTTGACATTCGAAGAAGGTTGGAACTCTGGATTCTTTCTCTCATTTGAGTGAAGCATGATACTCCAAGCATAGCTCTTTCGATTCCTCCTCGGGAGACCTGAATAGCGTTCTCAGCTTGCTTGCATAGGGCCCAGGTTTCTGAGGCGTAGGTTAATGCAGGCAGAACAGTGGAATCAAAGAGATGTGACCGGAGCTGGAGGTTCTTTGTTCTCTTAGCTATTTCTTCAACGTTTTTGAAGACGTTCCAAGCCGCTCTCTTCCTCCTTCACAACTCAAGTGCCAGGTCATTTGTCAGGTTGACTTCTCGACCTAGGTACACATAACTGTTGCATTTGGAGTTGTTCGTTCTGTTGAGAGTGAATGGAAAGTCAGGAACAAGACCGTTTCTCATAAACACTGTCTTCATAAGATTCAGGTATAATCCGACCTCTCCACACTCAAGGTCGAAGTCGGCCAGCATTTGTGCCACTTGGCTGATATTTGGTATTATAAGAACGATGTCATCAGCGAAGTGTAGATGGTGTAGTTGCTGACCATCTGTCTTCACTCACATTCCTTCCATTCCAGTAGTCCAATGATGTTCTCGAGGGTGGCACTGAAGAGTTTTGGTGAAATGACATCACCCCGGAAAACCCCTCTCTTAACGTCAATGATCACCTCCCTGTAGCATGGTGATATCCTGGTAGTGAATCTGCAATACAGCTCACAGAGGATCCTGATGTATTGACTTTGAACGCCTTGTTTGGCTAGGGCCTTGATGACTGCTTCCTTCTCAACAGAATCAAAGGCCTTCTTTAAATCAATGACTGTTAGAGCGGCATCTTGATCTCCCGAGAAACCTCAATGAGCTTGGTTATTGTGTGGATATGATCGATTGTGCTGAATCCTTTTTAAAAGCTGATTTGCTCGCATGGTTGTTCTTCATCTAGTGTTATGCCAATCCTATTCAGGATGACTCAAGTGAACAGCTTGTAGACCACAGAAAACAGGCAGATCAGCGATAGTTTCAATGTTGTGCATGTCTCCCTTTTTGTACAGTAGTACAGTCCTGCTGGTTTTCCACTGGAATGAAAACTTGCATTCAGAGAAGTAGTATGTGAAGAGCCGAGCCAGTGTATTAATGAGTACAGATGGCAGGTTCTTCAGGTGTTCGGGTCTTCCCTTGTCTGGGCTAGGTGCTGTTTGCTTCTTTACTGATGAAATGGCATGTTGGATTTCAGAAGGGAGAACTTTGGTAATGACATATCCATCCTGCGGAATTTGGTATGTGGGCAGGTGGATGTGGTTATCAAAGAGATCCGAGGAGAAGTCATGGATAATCTTCTCCATTGTCCTTCTGGAAGATGTGATAGATCCATCAGGATCTCCGAAGGCAGTCATCCTGGTCTTGTAATGGGCAAAGGACAGGCGGGCATTGTGAATGCTTTTCCCAGCTTCTGCTGCATATGCCAGCACTGCTGCTCTTTCTTCTTTGATGTATTCCTTTATTGCTTTTCTGCACTGCTTTGCAAGCTCAGACGTTTGATTGCGGTTGCCCAAGGCTTTCACCAAGCCACAGCCACACTGGAGAATGAACTTGAGAGGTTTTGAAAACAGTCGTCTTTTTGTGGCTATCTCTCTTTCGGCATTCCTTGCACAATCATGGAGGTGCTGAACCAGTCAATAGTATTCCTCATCAATACTGACAACAAAGGCATCTTCTCATGTTTCTGCAATAGTTCCAAAGAGCTCCCAGTTGGTGGTTGTTCTAGGAGTTCTCTTCTTAAACTTTGCAGCCCTTTCTCCCCGCTTTGTGAAGTAGAATTTTGCACGAAGAAGATGGTGGTCTAATCCCGTTTGGAATTTTGGGACAGCAGCAACATCAGTCAGGCAAAACCATGGATTGAATGTTATGTGGTCAATTTTGTTGTGGAACCATCCACCCAGAGACTCCCATGTACAACGTTTAGATGTGAATTTCTTGAATTGTGAGTTACCATGGATGGTCTTGGTCAACATGATGAACTCAGATGGTCTCTCTCCCTGTTCATTCCATTCTAGGCCATGGGTCCCGATGTGGAGTTCTTCAGCTGAACTTCTCGGTCCTATCTTGTCATTAATATCACCAACAATGACCTTGTACAAGGTGTGGTCTGCTTTATAGAACTTCTGCAGCTCCAACTAGAACTTCTCAATTTCTCCTTCATTATAATTGGTTGTTGGTGCGTAGACAATGTAGATAGAAACTGCAGGCAGTGAGCCACATCTATTCAAGTATAATCGTCCGATTCGGGTTGTTAGGCATTCGAATGAATCAATGTTTATGGTCAAGTTTGTGTTGAGAAGGTGTCGACAATTTAAACAATCAGTATGATAAAATGATAGTATTTTAAATAAAACAACTTAAAATTGAATTTTAAGAAAAATAATATTGAAAACTGCATTAAACATAAAAGGTTGAAGTACTTTAAATATAAGGAATATATTTTCACACTGTAAAAAATCAAATTAATCCTATATACAAGAAATTGATTTTAAATAAATAAAACTCAGTTAAAAGTAGAAGAGTAGAAGCTGGGGATGTGGCTGAGTTTTAGAGCACTTGATTTGCATGTGGGAGGTCCTCTGTTCAATTGCTAGCACTGTACGATTTCCCAAGCATCTAGGGTAGTGACATCCCATCCCATTCCCTGGAAAGGAAGATAAGTGTAGTATGAAGAAATGTTATAGGTAAGCTGTACCTATAGCTGCAATTTGACTGATCCAGGTTCAATCCCTGACACCCTATATGTTTCTCCTGGAGTTATCCCTGAGCACAGAACCAGTAGAAATTACTGTCCTGACCACAAGCAGGTGTGATCCAGAAACAAAGAAACATAAGAAAAGTAAAACAGATAAGCAAAATAAATAAGTAAATAAACAAAATAAGAAATGTATACCATGGAAGCACTAAGCATAAATTATAGTGGTTTAACTAAAATGTAATAAACTAAATTTCAGAAAACACACACACATACACACATATATTGCTTGAGAAAACAAAGGCAAACTAGTAATGAATCTAGCAATGACTAAGCTCAATTCAGAGGACAGAGTCACTTGCTTCGCATGTCTAGGGACCCAACTTTAAACGGGCACCAGATGGTTCCTAAGCACCATCTAGTGTAGTCGTGGAGATCTCCAAGCACCTCCAGAATTGTTCTGGTGACATCTAGCAACACACAATTTTTTTGTGCAGTATTATCAGAAGTCATCTTGGATTCTTGAGTACTACCTGAATCAAATGAGATACTTAAGAAAAACATAAAATATAAGGAACTAAGAGAATGATAATGGGCTATTTATAATGAACTCTAAATTTAAATTGGAGTATTAGTTTGAACATAAACGGAGCATGTAACAGATGACCAAAATAAAAATATAATTATTTCATGTATATATTATATATTATATATATCATAACTAAGAAATCATTCTTTGTTTTATCACAGTTTGGGGGTAATGTTGCAGCAATTATATTAATTTCTTTTTTGTGCTTTGTGGAAATATTTGTTAATTTTTTATCAACAATTCATTCTAATAGAGCTTAAATTGTTAACTTGGTTTTTAGTTGGGTCAAATCTCTACATCAGGGCAGAGATTTTCTTCAAATTGGATAATATTTCCTGTATATTTTTTTCTCAGAATTAAAAATGAAATATTATATGGTACTATTTCACATGTATTAGAATGATTAAAAATGATACTAGGATAAGTAAAATGCTCAACTCTTGCTGATGGATATATTAAAATACATAGTCATTCTGAAATAAATGTAATTAAACTTAAAAATGGATCATATGACCCAGAAATTAAATTTCAGAAGAAAAAATATACTTTGTTTTCTTGTACCCAAGCATACATAGCATTGGCATTCATGTAAGTCATTTTTAAAATATCTTAGGTTTTTTCAACTGATGAATGAAGAAACAAACTGATGTATACATACATAGAATGAATTGTTAATTAATAACAATGAGAAAAAAACTACTAATAAGACAAAGTTTGGCCAAATCTTGAAAACATTATGCTAAGTGGACAAAACTATTCACAAGAATATTTACTGTATGATTCTATTTTCATTTTATTCTAAAAAAGAAAAAAATTATCTTTAATCAAAATACAAAAAAAAACGTGATAGTGGTTTGCTCAAGGCATGGATAGCTGATTGGACGCAAGTTGAATCAAAGAAACACAACAGAAAAGATAAATATTTCTTAAATTTGATCGTATTTGTGTGCTTCTACATATATTTGTCAAAAATCAAAGGAAGAAATCTTTAGTGTTGTAATAAGTTTTATTCAATAAAAATTGGGGCTTTTTTAAATAACCAAATTTATATCTGTGTATAAATATAGGTATATACATATGTCTATATAAATATATATGCAAGTCTATTATGACTTTCTGGACTGGAGCGATAGCACAGCGAGTAGGGCATTTGCCTTGCATGCAGCCAACATGGCCGACGCGAGTTCAATTCCTCCGCCCCTCTCGAGAGTTTGGTAAGCTACCGAGAGTATCTCACCCTCACGGCAGAGCCTGGCAAGCTACCCATGCTGTATTTGATATGCCAAACACAGTAACAACAAGTTTCATGATAGAGACGTTACTGGGCCTGCTCGAGCAAAACGATAAACAACAGGAGGACCGTGACTTCCGTGATTATGACTTTCTATCAGATACTCAAGATATATCTTAACTTTTTGAGAAGGCATCCTGAAACTTTACATTTATCCCAGCATTTACAAAACATTTAACTAAAGAATATATTATCTATTCACTTAACTTTTTCAATGTGTCATTCAGAAATATTGTTAAAATTAATAGACCATGAATTATATGTTAGGAATTTTTCATGAATAATAAACTGAGATCATTTGATCACTTGATCACTTGACTTCCCATTAATTGTCAATTTGTTCGAGCAGGCGCCAGTAACGTCTCCATCTGTCCCTGTCACGTGCCAGTGTAGCCCAATGGCGTCTGTTCACTCTAGAAACACAAAGAACCTCAAACCGATCGTTCATGATCTTGATGAAGAAGTCTAACCATCTGTTAGGTGGGTGGCCACGTGGTCTTTTATATCCCGTGGAATCCAGTCAGTAACAGCTCTAGTCCAGTGATCGTCTTTAAATCTCATTACGTGACCAGCCCCTCTGATTTTTGACACCTTGGCAAACGAGACAGTGACCCTGATTCTTGATTGTCAACGGAGGTCGGAACTCCGGATTCTTTCTATTATTTGAGTGAAACGTGATATTCTAAGCATATCTCTTTCAATTCCTCTTTGGGAGACCCGAATAGCATTCCTATCCTGTTTGCGTAGGGCCCAGGTTTCTGAGGCGTATGTTAATGCAGGAAGAATAGTGGAATCAAAGAGATGTGTCCGGAGCCGAAGGTTATTCGTCCTCTTAGCTATTACTTCGACACTCTTGATGGTGTTCCAAGCCGCTCTCTTCCTTCTGCGCAGCTCGGATGCCAGGTCAATTGTCATGTTGACTTCTCGACCTAGGTACACATAGCTGTTGAATTCAGAGATGGTTGTTTCATTGAGAGCTAATGGGGCATCAGGAACATGGCTGTTTCTCATAAACATTGTCTTCATAAGATTCAGCTGTAGAACGACCTTTCCACACTCACGGTTGAAGTCGGCCAGCATTTTTGCGGCTTGGCTAATGTTCGGTGTTATTAAAACAATGTCATCAGCAAAGCAGAGGTGGTGAAGTTGCCGACCATCTATCTTCACTCTCATTCCTTCCCATTCCAGTCGTCGCATGATGTTCTCGAGGGTGGCACCGAAGAGTTTCGGTGAAATTGTATAACTCTGCCAAACCCCTCTCTTAACATCAATGATTACTTCTTTGTAGAATGGTGAGATCCTGGTAGTGAATCTGTAATACAGCTCACGGAGGATCTTGATGTATTGAGCTTGAATGCCCTGATTGGCTAGGGCTTCAATGACCACTTCCATCTCAACAGAATCAAAGGCCTTCTTTAAATCAATGAACGTTAGACAGAGCAACATCTTGAACTCCTGAGGAACCTCAATGAGCTTGGTTATCGTGTGGAAATGGTCAATGGTGCTGAATTTTTTGCAGAACCCGGCTTGCTCACATGGTTGTCCTTCATCTAGTGTTCTGCTAATCCTATTTAGGATGACTCAAGTGAACAACTTGTAGATGACAGACAGTAGGCAGATCAGGTGATAGTTGCCAATGTCATGGATATCTCCCTTCTTGTACAGTAGTACAGTCCTGCTGGTTTTCCATTCGGATGAAACCTTGCATTCAGACAGGTAGCATGCAAAGAGCCGAGCCAGTGTACTAATGGCAGGTTCTTCAGGTGTTCAGGTCTGACCTTGTCTGGGCCAGGTTCTGTTCATTTCTTTACTGACGAAATGGCGTATCAGATTTCGGAAGGGAGAACATTGGGAATGACATAGCCATTCTGTGGAATTTGGTATGACGGCAAGTGGACATGGCTCTCGAAGTGATTTGATTAGAAGTTATGTATAATCTTCTCCTTTGTCATT
The DNA here is from genome assembly GCF_029834395.1 of Sorex fumeus. Classification (NCBI taxonomy): domain Eukaryota; kingdom Metazoa; phylum Chordata; class Mammalia; order Eulipotyphla; family Soricidae; genus Sorex; species Sorex fumeus. The sequence continues at coordinate 14,286,728 of NW_026606060.1, forward strand.
CTGGAAGATGTGATAGATCGATCCATCAGGACGTCGGAGGGCAGTCATCTTGGTCTTGTAGTTGGCGAAGGACAGGCGGGTGTTACGAGTACGTTTCCTGACTTCTGCCGCTTCTACCAGCACTTCTGCTCTTCTCTCTTTGAGGTCTTCCTTGATTGCGTCTCTGCACTACCTCCACTACCCAGCCGCCGCCAGACTTCAGGACACTTTCCAGATGCTTTGCAACCACATGGCATATTATAAGACACTAAATACACTAAATACCCATCTTCCGGAATTGCCGTACCATATTTCATAGGGTTCAAATATGGTAACACCTACGAGGGCCATTAGAGGTAGCCCCAAAACCTCTATCCCTCTCGGCAGCCTGGCAAGCTACTGAGAGTATTCTGCCCGCAAGGCAGAGCCTTTGAAGCTATCTGTTCTTTATTCAATATGCCAAAACCAGTAATTACAATGGGTTCCATTCACTCGACCCTGAAGCCTTTACCAATATGGCAGCATTGAGAAGGATGAGAAAACAGAGGCCAATACAATCTCAAGGCTGAACTAGGCTGCCACAACGAAGAAAGACAAAAATGGTCGTCTGTACTTTCAATGCACGTACGCTAGCATCAGATGCATCCATCGAGGACCTGATGGTACACGCACGAAAGATCAAGTACGACATCATTGGTCTGACCGAGGCAAGAAGGCACCAATCTCATCATGCCGTTTTGACACTGGAGAAGAATTTTTCCTCAGAACACACGATAAAAGAGGTGTCGGAGGCGTCGGTGTCCTTGTCAACACAGACTTGTCCATGAGCATCGATTCATTCGAATGCCTAACAACCCGAATCGGATGTTTACATTTGAATAGATGTGGCTCACTGCCGGCAGTATCTATCTTCATTGTCTATGCACCAACATCTAATTATGATGAAGGAGAAATTGAGAAGTTCTAAATGGAGCTGGAGAAGTTCTACAAAGAAGACCACACATTCTACAAGATCATTGTTGGTGATATTAATGCCAAGATAGGAATGAGAAGATCAGCTGAAGAACTTCACATCGGGACCCATGGCCTAGAATGGAACGAACAGGGAGAGAGACCATCTGAGTTCATCATGTCGACCAAGACCATCCATGGTAACTCACACTTCCAGAAGCTTGAATCTAAACTTTGGACATGGGAGTCTCCCGGTGGATGATTCCACAACGAAATAGACCACATCATATTCAATCGACAGTTTTGCCTGACCGATGTCGCTGTTGTCCCCAAATTCCAAATAGGATCGGACCACCGTCTCCTTCGTGCAAAATTCTACTTCACAGAGCGGAGAAAAAGGGCTGCAAAGTTTAAAAGGAGAACTCCCAGAACAACCACCAACTGGGAGCTCTTTGGCACTATTGCGGCAACATGGCAAGATGCCATTGTTGATAACATTAAGGACGAATACGATTGCCTGGTTCAGCACCTCCATTATTGTGTGAGGAACACCAAGAGATAGTCACAAAAAAATGCCTGTCTTCGAAAACTCTTGAGCTTATTCGCCAATGTGGTTTGGCGCATGCCTCAGGCAACCGCAAGTGAACATCCGAGCTCACAAAGCAGTGCAATACACTGAGATGCAATTAGAAAATAATAAAAAATATTGATATATTCAATGAATTTCTTATCTAATGATATTAACTCATAATTTTCATCTAATGATATTAACTATAAGACCTAGCTCCCGGAAGAAAACAGTGCACAGTCTCCTGCCTCCACGCCTGGCTGTCCTCACCAGTGCCCCTTGAAGGATGGTGGGTTGAGTTTCCCTCCCTATCCCGAGCAGAGCCCTGGCAGCTGAAGACCTCTGGTTCCAGCCACAGCCATGCTTAGGACCACTCTCCACATGTTTTTATGAGCCTCACGCACGCAGGAACTGGCAGAGGTACCCAGGTGTGCAGGAACCGGGGCATAGATCTCCAAGCCTGCTCGGATTAGGACTGGGCCTCCTTCACCCAGATCCCAAATCTTCCAGTATGTAGGTGTCACACTCACCAACTACCCCCGGTGCCATGTAACAGCCCCTCAATGGCCAAGACCCAGAGACTATAAAATCCAGCTCCCAGAAGTGAGCGGCCACATATGTGGCCACGCGACAGTTTATTATCTAGTTCTTACTCTGGATAACCTGGCAGGCTATCAAAAATATCCTGCCCACATGGCAGAGTCTGGCAAACTCCCCATGGAGTATTCAAAATGCCAAAAACCAATAACAATGATGGGTCTTATTCTCCTGACCCTGAAAGAGCCTCCAATGTGGGTCTTCCTAAAATCACAGGGCTAGGATGAAAGAGATGCTACTGGTGCCTGCTCGAGGCAATCAATGAACAACAGGATGACAGTGTTACAGTGATATTAACTAATAATATTTCTCATTAAACTTTTATGTATAAGTCTAAACAGAAAATATATTCATATATATTTTACTTTCAAAATAAATGTAGACTTTTTCATTTGTGTACATGGCATTCATAAATAATTGGTATTTTAGCAAAACAATTTAAGTTCAATAACAAATAAATAAAAATGTTGAGGTATGGAATATGATGGAATATTAGGCAGCCATAAGAAAAGATAAACTTTGTTTGCCACAGATTAGAGGAAAGGTATTATGTTAAGAAGAATAAATCAGAGAGAGAATAAATATAGATGATTTCACTTGCCTTGGTATTTAAAGAAACAAAAGATGGGAATAAACAATACCAAGTCATTTACCGTTGGCCTTGGATTACAAAATGGAGACTGTCAACGTGTGAGTAAAGAGCTTAACTAGAAATAATGTAAGAATATTGAGAAGTTTCTTGGAAATTTTGGTGCTGATGTGCTAACTCTGTATATAAATAACATAAATACTTCTGGTACATGAAAATGTGATCTACTCTATAATAATTTTAAAAGTAAAGAGAAACTACCCCTGCACTTCATTTATCTTCATTTCTCTTTCATAAATGATTTTTCTAAATATTTAAAACAATCTGACATTAAATGGAAATTTTAAGTTTTTTTTAAGAAGACACCTGGAAACTATAGAATACAACTTTTTCCCTTCTAGTTAACCTGGAGTGTTAGGTGAGAAACTCTGTGAGCAGCTGTTGTGAGAAAATTAGCAATGAGCATGTGGTCCTTAATATGAACATATGTCAGCAAAAGCTCTAATTAATTAGATGTAAGGGTTGATATGAGAAGCAAGTTTACATAGCTATAATCATATGATACAATGCTGCTAATGATAGATTTTTTTTGAGATTATCTTTACTTCTCAATTTGTTGTGTTTGATTAAAGGAATTCATTCTGCTTTTTACCTAATAATAACTGCTTGTATATTTTAAAGTTTATTTTAACACTACTTGGCTACCTGTAAATGAAAAGGAAAAGTGGTGCTCTAGTTTTTCAAAGAGAAAAAAGAAATGCGAAGAACTGGATTTCTGATTTTCCAAACTTATAGTTGTGACAAGATATATTTATATTGATTTCGTTTATAATCTAAATGATGAATATTCATTAAACAAAATAAGTTTATTAAAAAATAATTTAAGAATTAAGAAAAATGACCAGAACAGTACTCTAGGTACACTATAGAGATGCCTCTAGACCTGGTGCTAGGCTGTCTTACCTGGAACAACAAGGAGAGGGGCGGTTCAGTTCCGCTCCCTGCCCCAACAGAGTTCCAGTAGCCTAGAACCTCCAGAACTCAAATGTCGCCATGCTCTGGACTAATCTCCACAGAGTTGAATGAGCCTCATTCATGTATGAATCTGCTGAAAAAGCTAGGTATGTGGGATTTCTGACTGGAATCGCCAGGCTTGTATGGAGTTAGGAATGGGTGACCTCTCCCCATCTCAATGTGTTTCTGGAAACCTGGCAGTCACACCCAGAATCTGCCTCTGGCACCATATAAGCTCATTAACAGCCATGATCCAGAGATTCCCAAATAAATCTCTTGGAAGAGAGCAACACAGAACAATAGTGACACGCCATGAAGATGCCTCTGGAACCCAAAGTCACCACGCATTTAAAGGAAGAAAGACTAAATTAACCTCCATTCCTGGAACACATGGTTGCATTCTCAGTTGCGTGCCATTTAATACTCTACACTGCCGATCTATCAAGAGTAGCACAACATATCTGATGGGGTGTAAAGTAGAAGGAAAACCATCTTGGGGAGAAAAAAACTATACACATCACACACACACACACACACACACGCACACACACACAGCTCAACCTTTAACATGTTAGTAATCTCTTATAAAGGACTTAATGGTTCCAGGGTGAAATACAAAAATCTTCACAATTATCTCTAAGGAAAAATTTTTGGGTCATTTTTAGTGGATCATTCATAACAAGCAATACAAAATAAATTATTTAGGTCCCGCTTTGGGGGCATGGTTTGGAAGTCGAAGTGGAAACATTTGAAATATGATGATTTGGGTAGGTGTAATGGTGGTGGGATTGGAATTGGAATATTGTAGCACTGTAGCACTTTCCTCCCATTGTTTGTCGATTTGCTCGAGTGGGCACCAGTAACGTCTCCATTGTGAGAATTGCTGTTACTGTTTTTGGCATATCAAATATGGCACAGGTAGCTTGCCAGGCTCTGCTGTATGGGTAGGGTACTCTCGGTAGCTTGCTGAGCTCTCCAAGAAGGACAGAGGAATCAAACCCAGATGGGCTGTGTGCAAGGCAAACACCTTGCCTGCTGTACTATCGCTCCAAATAAATTATTATGAACAACTTTATAAAAATAAAATGAATTTAAAAAATTGACTACAATATCCAAATAGAGCAGAGCCCCAGCAGCTGAAGACCTCCGGAACCAGACACAGCTATGCTTAAGACCACTCTCCACACACTCGGATGAGCCTCACTCATGAAGGAACCGGCAGAGGAACCCAGGTGTGTGGTACCTGGGGCTGAGATCTCCAAGGCTGCTCGGATTGGGGCTAGGCCTCCTCAACCCAGATCACCTATCTTCCAGTAGCTATACATTTACACCCACCAACTGTCTGCAACTCTGCCATGTAATCCCATCAACAGACAAGAGCCAGCGACTATAATACCAAAAGTAGACCTCTAATTATCTAGTTCTCATTCTTGGAGAGCCTGGTAGGCTACCAAGAGTAGCCTGCCTGCATGGCAGAAACTGGCAAGCTCCCTGTCATGTATTCGATATGCCAAAACCCAGTAACTAGGATGGGTCTCATCCCCCTGACCCTGAAAGAGCCTTCAATGTGGCACTTGCTAAACTCTTAGGGCTAGGACGAATGGAGACATTACTGGTGCCTGCTCAAGGAAATTTATGAACAGCAGGATGACAGTGATACAGTGAATATCCAAATAGAATCACTTATTAACATTTTAATTTCCTTTTGAATATAAAATATTGATAATATAGCTTTGTTAAAAGCTTTGTTCTTCAGTTTTTATCCCGGCTATATGTTTTGAGTATTTCTGCTCATACTTTTATATAACTAGTTGGTATGCAATTTTTATTATTCTTTCATTTTACTTTTGGTTTTTCAGTCACACCCAGCATTGTTCAGAGCTTAATCCTATATCTGCACTCAGGGCTCTCTTTTGGTGGAGCTTAGGTGACCATATGTGTTGCCCAAGATAAAAACCTAGTCAGCTGCATTCAAGGCAAGTGCCCTCTCAGCTTTACTATTTCTTTGGCTGTGGTTTGCAATTTGTAACAGTTGCATAATCATAAAAATCACTTATTATACAAAATAACATATTGAAAGAAATATATTTTAATGTGTAGAATAAATTCTTCATAACTGACTAGGTTGGTTATTTCTGACTGGCTTCGCTATTTTGGGAGCTACACAAAGTTAAAATGCCATTCAATTTGATGCTGTGGGAATAAATTTGTAAAATCTGAAGAGATAATTATTCAAGGCACTATACTCATAGAAACTTTACACTAGTCATTTGTTTCAGCTTTCAAACAACAGAGACTAGACAGTGCTAAAATTTTTACTGTCAATCATTTTTAGAATAATGAAACTTTGGTAGGGCGTTTGCCTTGCACGCTGCCGGCCGGGCCGACCCAGGTTTGATTCCTCCGCCCCTCTTGGAGAGCCTGGCAGGCTACCAAAACTATCTCACCCACACGGCAATGCCTGGCAAGCTTCTCGCGACGTATTTGATATGCCAAACACAGTAACAACTATGGAGACATTACTGGGCCAGCTCGAGAAAAATCGATGAACAATAGGACAGTGCTACAGACAGTGCTTTGTGTAGTTCAAAATAAAATTTAAAAGTATATATATTTTGTTGTAATTGAGGTACCATGGCTACAATAGTGTTAACGTCTATGTTTTTAGTGTATAAAATTGCTGCACTTTCACCACTGCCATTGAACCATTTCTATCCTGACTCTTCCCTCTGAAACCCAGTTCCTTCACTAAGTGATTATTTCTCAGTTATATTCAAAACATTCTGTGTTTGGTCCTTTAAGATTTAAGTTTAGATTTCCTTGGACAGAACTTGCAAGCAGAAATCACATCGACAATTTTAGGGGGTCACCCAGTAATTGGTTCGCAATTAAATTTCTGTTTATCACTTGTGTGAAAATTGTGTTTAAGAGAAAGTCACTCACTGGCCCTGTTCCTCTGATTCATGACTAAATCTCCTTGCATCTATACCAAACCAAGCACCCAAAATTCATGCCCCAGCAGTCACATTCACACCCCATTTCTGCAGCCATGCCAAGGGCATAACTCCACCAATCCACCAACTCTCTTTGTAGAAACACCAAACTCAAAAATTCCAGGTACTCTCAAACAAATCTCTGAGGGTCCTAAACTTTAAGAACAATACTCAATATACCTTTCAAAACAGCAGTAGACACAGTAACTTAATGTAAATCTTCAAGGCCTTGTGCTCTTCAGAATCAAATATACTACTTATTGGAAACAATATGTGCCTATTTGAAATCATCAATTCTCTGGGGAAAAGAACTACATAATCTGAGTAGGTATGAACTAAAAGGGAATATTTCAGAAAGAATAAGCTGAAGGTTATTGTTCTTTGGTTCCATGGTTCAGAGCAATATTCAATTAAAGGGGGCGGGGGAAGTAGAGTAAGTAATTGGAATGATTCTTCTTTCCCAAAATAAGATAACTTAAGCTTTAAATTTCTTTAAGTCACTTGTATTCCATGCATTTCCTGCATTATTTGCCCTTTTTATTTCTCTAATTTTATCCCTTTTCCTATACTAATCTCACCTAGGGCTTAGACAGAGTAGCATCTTCTCGTTCATGAGATCTCTCCAACAAATCCTAGTGCAAGGAATGTATTTTCCAAGAAAGAGTATCTAAACTCTCCTTGTACCATTTACTTCTACTTGTCAGTCGGATCTAGCTGATACCACCTTAAAATATTCCTGGATTTACATTAATTAAGTCCATCTCCTTTTGGTCTTGATTTAAGCCCCTTGAAGTAGTTCTATCCTGCAAAACATAAACATCAATAATTCTTGAGTAACATTGATGAGGAATCATTTTTTTCACAGAGCATACCTTGCCAAGTTCTAAATATATAGCTGTCATTCAATACTAGTTCGTAACTGACTAATCTCATGTATATTTTTACCTCTTGTGTGTGCTTTAATTAGATATATATTTATTTGTGCTATTTTTGGTTTTATAATTTAACATCATCATTTGTGAATTCTAGCCTTCATTTCCTAACAAATTATCCTTTTTATTACCCTTTATCAATCTAGCTCTTTATTAAACCCAATTGAATTTAGTCTGTGCAATTCCACTTATTTTATTAAAAATAAGAACTTTTAACTTTTCCCAATGTTCCACTTATCAGTTAATTTACACATTTTAGCTTAATGATTTCCAGCCCCAAATCTTCAATATAACATAATATCCATTTCTAACAGAAATCAGTTAAATTACTTCTGATACTTTCTGGTTAAGTCTTGTGATTTACCTACCTTTTTAAAAGCCTATTTCTTTGTTCAGTTCGACAGCAATGGCATTTCTTTTCTCTCAAAGTTGTTGCTTTACATCCCACTCACTGAAAATAAATTAATATAACCATCATTTACTAAAATATACTGTTTCTATGGATTAGTGATATTATTTATTCTGCTTTGTATCTATTAAAATTAATTCATCCAAGGTATTTGATTAATTTTATTAAGGAAAATATATCAGAAATTATGCCACAATGTATGTGTTGCTTTCCCATAACTTTTCTACTCTATTAGATATTATACATGGGAGTGCAGTCCATAAATTAGTTCTCTATATTCAACCATTTATAAATTTAAAATATATTAAATATGACATGCTGAATTTTTAAAAACTTAAATATACACCTCAATGATTATTTTAATGAGTATAGTGATGCATTTTATATCCAGAAAAAGGATCTGCTACCAAAAATTAAGAAGTCAAAATAAAAACAACTTGATTTTTCCAAAATTGACTAGCTACTTTCCAGATTTATAATTTGCTTATTCTTAGTCTTCATATATATATATAAAAATTACTGATTGCAATAATTTTTTCCTTACTTCCTTAACCCAATATTCTATTTGTGATATTCATTCAAGGAGTTTGTGAACACATTTTAATTCCTTAGCACCATAGGAGGTGCCAGGGATTGAAGTGGGGTTGGCTGTGTGCAAGGCAGTCACTTAATCTGCTGTGCTATTTCTCTAGCCCACAATTATGAAAGTAAATGGATTGACTAAGATGTTAGCATTTCATTTTTTATCTTGTTAACATTTTCTGGAGTTTATTTTGAGTGTTGCTTGGTCCTCTGGAGCTTTCTTGATGAATTTTGCTGCTCTTTTTCATTAATAATGTAATCTAAATTTATGTTAAATATATATTCGATATTTGCATTTTCTACCTCTGACCTAAATTTCTTCTCTTAACTCACATTTAGACTACCCTTTTTCTCTGTGTTTTATTTCATTTCTTTTCTGTTTTTCCCTTCTTCCCACTCTCTGTTTGCTGATTCTTCTTTAGTCCTATGATGTCACTTTTTTTTCACTTATTTACTGAAATCAGAATTTAGAAAGGGATATAAAAAAACAGTTTTAACGAATTTCCAAATATTTACTACACAATTTTTCTTGGGATTATCAATATTAGATTAGATAGATAATATTAGAACTAGTTTTAACTGCTCTTATACTTAACTTGATTGTCTAACAATTATAAGAATCCCTGAATTTTTTCAGGAACTGCTTTTGTTTTACTTGGAATAAAATAGTAATTTTCTGGAATACCTTTTAATGTCAGATTTAGTTATGTGTAAGCAAAATTAAAATAAAATGAAGCAAAAATATACAAGATATATGCCTTTCCTAGGATAATGACAACCCATATAATAAAATAATTTTTCCATTAAGAGAGCAATAATTTTATATTTTGCTTTGCTTTTTAAAACTATAACATTCCATAGTCAGTGAGAAAATACCAGCATAAATAAACTAACAGAAAAGGGAAAATACATATTATTAAGTAAATTTCTTCATCATGCAATAATATCCAGCTCTGTATCCTCAAATTTTTGTTTTCAATAAACAGAAAAACACTAGACACTGGGGTAAAAATAAATAAATTCATATATATATATAAATTAATTTGTTGGGATGAGTATAAGAGTTACATGACCTTAATTTTCTTTTTAGTATTCAAATTCTGAGTAAACTGAGAGAAAAACAGATTATGTGAAAATTCCACTGTGATGGGCTGGTTGCCTTTGATTAAAAGAAAAAATAAAACAGAATCTGAGAGAAATGGAAGGAAGTGGAATAAACTGCAGTTGATGGATAGGTGTCGATATAATCAACTATTTATAAACTGTGGATTCAGATTATGAAATGGTATAAATCAGTATATAAAACAAGATTAGTGAAGAGTATGGTGTGGCTGGATACCTGGAGAATAACATTAAGTATATGATATTCAAGGAACAGTGACCAGCAGCATTGTGTGACATAAACTATGGAAGATTGAAAAAGAAAAAAATTCAAGACTAGAGTGATTTCGCAGTAGGTGGGGCTCTTGTCTAGCATTTGAAGACAACCTGGGTTCTATCCCCAGCATCCTGTATGGTCCCCCAAGTCCCTCTTTGGAGTGATTCCTGAGTGCAGAGCTAGGAGTAAGCCATAAACATAGTTGGGAGTGACTGAAAAAGAAAACGAACAAACAAAATAAGTCTTCCTTATAAAACAAATTTTTGCTTTGTATGTACAATATGGAATGAATTAAAATCTTAACCCAAAATATGGAGATTGCAACCATTTAGCTCAGTAGAGTCTTTAGTCTCTGAGGCATCCCATCATCCCATCTCGCCTTATGTGGGGAAGCAAAAAAACCATTTTTTGTTAGACAATGCTTTTGTTACATGAGGTCTAGGATCAATTTTGAAACATAATGCCATGAACTCCTAGAAATATCAATTTTTATTTTTATATGAGGTTTCCTGTGATGGATAGTTGACAGCTTTCATAAAACTCTTTTGGGGATAATAATTCAAAAGACTTCAGGATCAGAGAGCAAATTTGAAGACAGCCTAATAGACTTTTTCAGATAGTTTGTTTGTCTTATTTGAGGCTTTTTGGAAATATATGCGGAGAAGAAGCTGAGAATGCAAACAGTTTATTTGAGATTAATTCCCCTAAAAGTAAAACCAGAAGCAGAATGCAAGGCTGCGCAGAAGTCCTGTCAATCTATTAAAGTCTTGATCATTCAATTGAGAACCTCCAGGAAAGAAATTGCCTAATTACAGAATCTCAATGAAGACAGAAATATCTAAGCACTGTGACAGAATCTATGGGACTCATTATCTGGGTCCTCTCCCAGAAGTATGTGTGGTAAACAAAAATCTTAGGTGATTTTTGTATGGTCAACTAGCTACATTTCTTATAGTTTAATATAAACTATTTTTCAAAAGGGAAGTTAAGATACATAATTACATAACTGATACAGTTGAGTCATCCTGTGTGTGTTTTTGTACATGCAAACTTTCAGTTTTATATAAATTAATTTAGGATAATATTAATTTAATACTTTACTGGTAACTCATATATAGAATAAGGAGGAGAGTAAGCACCCAGACTTATGATAGACCTCCTAACTCTTTGAATTGAACCAACCAGCCCAAAAAGCTGTGAATTCTGAGAGTACATATAATTCTTGGTAGAAAAATGAATTCCAGATATTTTCAATTAATTTATAATTATCATAAAGTGTATGGTCAGTTACCCTTTATGCACTTTAATCTAGATAGCACAGCGGGTAGGGTGTTTGCCTTGCATGTTTCCAACCCAGGTATGATTCCTCCTGGCAAGCTACAGAGAATATCCCGCCTGGATGACAGAGCCTGGCAAGCTCCCTGTGTTGTATTTCATAGGCCAAAACCAGTAACAACAAGTCTCATAATGGAGATGTTACTGGTGCCCGCTTGAGCAAATTGATGAACAACAGGAGGACAGTGCTACAGTGCTAACCTAGATAGGATAGCATTAGTAGTTCATCCTCTTATTTTCTTAACCGGTGTTAAGTTAAAGTGTGATTATATTGTTACTTTGACAATGAAGACAATCACACAATTACTTTGTCTTTAGTTATAGAATTACTTATTTTGACACTCAGAAGTTTTCACACCCATTTGGTGTGTAATAGAGCGAACTGAATTGAAGATGCAGTAACACAATTTAAAATAAGATACTTCTGAAAAAAACTTTAAGAACAATAACAGATCAATTATTAATTTCAATCTACTAAAACTGTCCTGTCCTCCCATTGTTCATCGATTTGCTTGAGCAGACCCAGTAACGTCTCCATCGTGAGACTTATTACTGTGTTTGGCATATCAAATACGCCACGGGTAGCTTGCCAGGCTTTGCTGTGTGGGTGAGATATTCTTGGTAGCTTGCCGGGCTCTTCGAAAGGGGCAGAGGAATAGAACTTATGTCGGCCATGTTGACCACTTGCAAGGCAAACCCCCTACCCGCTGTGCTATCGCTCCAGCCCATCTACTAAAACATGACCAGGTTATTTTACAAAAAGTTCTATATAGTGATTTATTTCTAGTGCGTAATTTCCTTTTGTTCTGAGATTTTATTTCTATTCCAACTATAAATGCCTTTAAAGATGTTTTAGTCCCAGAAGATTAGATTAGTATCTAATATTATTCTACTCTCTCTGTATTATCACAGTTATTGCTGTTAACATGAATGAAGATTTAATTTGTAAACAGTTTTTGACAATGTTTAATAATGTTTGATGAATAATAATGTGTATTAAAATGTATATTTCTAGGCTCTATTACTTGAAATTTTAGATTTTGAACTTAAAATTATTTTTAATTATACACATTGTGCATAGTACTTTGTATTTCCTTTTGACCAGTATTATACACAAATATCACAAAATATTTTAATTAATGAATAATACAGTAATTGGTGTTTTTGTTTTTAATGTAGGAATATTTAGGTTGGTTGAATTGTGCATGAACTCCACCTTACTTTTTTTTAATAAATTTATTTATTGAATGATCATGAGAGCATTTTCAAAGGTTTTGGGTTTAAGTCTCCGTCATACAATGATGAAACACCTATTCCTTCACCATTGCCCATTTTTCACCACCCAAAACCCCAATATACCTCCCCATCCCACACCCTTCCCCTACCTGTGGGGCAGATGATTTACACATTACTCTCTCTCTCTACTTTGATTTCATTCAATATTTTGACCCCAGACCCACCATTATTATTTGAGATTTTACCCCAACACTCAGATCTGCCGAAAAGGCAACCGTAGACAATTTGTTTTCTATTGCTGATTATGAATAACATATGATATTGCATGGTTGCAGTAGTAGCCACGTGATTTTGGAATTCCAAAATTTTAACAATTAAATCTGGAGGGATTTCTGCCAAAACCTGCTGGGTTTCGAGATTTGTTCCCGAATCGCTGGGATCATGGCCATTAAGCAGCTTGATCAAAAGTCAGAGAGGCTGTTCATGGGAGGCGACTCGGGGTCTCGTTGTGGGGGGAGGAAAGGGCTCCACCCCCATCCCAAGAGGTCCCCCATGTCTTGTCACTGAGGGCCCAAACCTGACTGTCTAATGGCCTCTGAAGGATGGCAGCCACAGAGTCGCCATGGAGAACAGGCCAAGACAGGATACCTATTCCCGCCTAGGGTGGCCTGGGCTGGTAACCTACTGTGGGGACCGGGTGCATTTCTCCCAAAAACTGCTCAGTTCCGAGATTTGGTTCTGAGTTTCTGGGATCATGGCCATTAAGCAGTTTTATTAGGAGCCAGAGACGCCTTGCCTCCAATTATATACCTGATCTGGAGGTGGTTTGTAGGTGTATCTCCCACATACCTTTTGGCCATTTACTTTCTTGGTAAACTTGGTCCCAAGTTGTTGAGGTCTGTCTGGCCAAAGGCACAGCAGAAATTTTGGGGTATCTAGAAGTCTGAATGCACCATCATGTTGCTGATGCACTCACCCCACAGGTACAGAATGACCTGCTGGCCATACCCCCTAGTAATTGGTGTTTTAAAGGTGATATTGATAAATGCTCTTGAAGAAACCTCTAAAATCAGCAAATTAATTGCACATAAATAGGGCAAAAATAACATTCTGGAACGTATGTTTAACTAGAAATGAAAAAAAGATTGAAAGTTATATATTGAAAATACATTCTACATCATTGAGTCATTTCCAGTGATTTTTTCCACTTTTCAGAAATCTGAAATGTGGTCAAAGTGGTCAAGATTGCAGTTTATCATCCTTCAGCAGTTCTGTGGAGAATGCAAGGAAACAGCAAAGCAGGATGCACGATAAGTAGGGGAAGGCACATGGCTTTTAGGGTACTCATGTCTTAGGACTCCAAGAAACTTCTTTTCTAAAATGATAAAGAGTGACTCTGGGCTCTTCAAGTCATGACAGATCTGGTGACTGTAACTGAACCAACATAGCAGGGTATAGCTCCTCGAACCACTCTTTGGAAATTTAGGGAAGCATGTTTCCAGCTGAAACTGCAATGTTTGCAGACATCGGTGGATACACCTCCAGGAGAGGTCTGAGACTAGAGACACTGAACTCAGTTAGGGAAGGATTCCAATCAATCATAAGAGGAAAGGGCCACTGGGTTTTTTATACTCAGACTGTTCATTCCCTCACAAAGAAATTATTAATGGAAATCCCAAAAGATTGGCTCCTACATTTCCTCAGTCTATATTTCCTAAGAAACAAAACAAAGGAAGTGTTTTCTTTATTTCATAGGAGGCAGTATACTGCCTATGAAATTAAGCAAATTCCATAAATACATTAAATCCTGCAACATAATGAATGAGAAAGATAAGACATCTTGAAATGTCAATATCAATGATGTAGAAATGGATAACTGAATTTAAATGGATACAGTGATTTTAAAATCACTATCATAAAGAAAATTTAAAAGTATATCAAGTGAACTTTTGGCAGATAAAAATGAAGCAACAAAGAATAATTAGAAAAAGGAAAATTATGAGAGCCAGTAGCCTCCATGAGAAGAAATAAAAGCATAAGGACTATAAAAGAATTTTAAGAAAGAACTAAGAGTGAATACACAAGAAATAATAGCTATAAACTTTCTAATATTAATCATATCACAGAAAGTGGATAGAACATTCATATTTATAAGTTCAAAATATCTATACCATTAAAGATGTTTACAAATTATCTTAAGTAATGACAGAATTTTCTAACCTTCTAAGCCATACATCAGAATTTTAATATGAGTGAACTGCTCTTAAATAAAGTGATACCCCTAAAATTTAATTTTAAATTATCCATCTATTCTATAAATCATTTAGGAAGGTAAACAAAAACAAACACTGTCCTGCCGTCGTTCATCGATTTTTCTTAAGCGGGCCCACATCTCCATTTTGAGACTTGTTGTTACTGTGTTCAGCATATTGAATATGTCACGGGTAGCTTGCCAGGCTTTGCCAGGCGGGCGAGATACTCTCAGTAGCTTGCCGGGCTCTCGGAAAGTGGCGGAGGAATCGAACCCAGCTCGGCCAGGCTGGCTGTGCACAAGGCAAATGCTACTGCTACTGTGCTATCGCTCCAGCCCTTAGGAAAGTAATGAGGCATTAAAATGTTCTTGGAGCTTCCATTTTATTGTATATATCTGCAATTCTTAGAATCTAGCTTGATAGAATTTAAGTGATTCACAGAAATAGGTTTTTCACAATAAAAGCTGTGGTGTCTGGCAACCTCTGATCTTCCTCTTTACATAATCTGCTATTATGCTTATCCTCTATGTTTATATGTTTATATCTTCACTGATTTCATTTTTTACAAGTTACCAAATGCTCATTTCTTTTATTTTTTTTTTATTTTTTGGGGGGGTCACATCCAGCAGTGCTCTGGAATTACTCCTGGAAGTACTGGGGAATTACTCTTGGCAGTGCTGGGGGACCATATGTGATGCTGGGGATTGAACCCTGGTCGGCTACATGCAAGGCAAACGCCCTACCCGCTGTATCACAGCTCCAGCCTTTCATTTCTTTTCTTGCTCATTGTTAGTGGTTAAAAGTGTATTCTAAAATGTTTTCTATGATTTTACTGTTTAACAATGAACTCCTAATAACACTTAAGTTATACCTAATTTAAGTTCTACTTCATGGAGTTTTCCCAAATCATAGATTACCAACCCAGACCTATTTATGATCTGAGACGCAAAAGTATATGTTGAAGAGACTGAGAATATTAACCTCTTAAACTGACTTGATTCAAAGGAACAGAAATAACATGCTATTTCCACAAAACGTTTATCACTGGATAAAGCAATTTGGGCATTTTATATTAGAGATACTTTAAATTGCAACAGACTTGCAGTTTTCTTGGACTGATTTTGGTTTGGTGTGAGAAGAAGTTTCTGTGAATGATAGTGGTGAAAATAGAAAAACATGTACAAAAAATACAATGCTATAATTTGGAGATGGTGGAGTACAATTAATCTCTGACTTTTTAGGAAAAATAGTTTTATTGAAAGAAACTTACTTAGATAAATGTGAGGGGAGAGAAAGAGAGAGAAGAGGGAACACACCTTAATGAATCTTTTCTAATGCAATAAAGCTGAAAGTTACTTTAGTACAATATTCTTTCAAAAGGGATGTTTTTTAACCATGGAATTCAATTTTATTCACTTATGTTGTTTACATATATATATAGTAGAAAAATTAGATTTAAAAATAGATTGTTTTAATCAGAAATTCAGAGAAGAGGTTAGAGGAAAAACTCTTGAGATTTTGCATTAGCTTCATTAAGAGTGTCTTGGGCTTGCATATTTAATCATCAAACAGTTCCCTGGGTCTGTTTCAAATACCCATTTACCAATTGGAACACAAACTAGCTAGGAAAGGATTTCAGAAAATAGAGAGGGTCTGGCAAGATCAAGCAAAGGGTGCAGGTGTTGCTGGAGTATTAGACAGGTTGTTGGATGAGGAATTTAGAGCAGACCAAAATGAAATGGAAACTCAATTATATGAGCTAGAAGCAGATGGAGGGAGATGCAGATTCAACAATGGGATAAAAATAATGCTTATGAGGGTGTCTTGTATTTTTATTTGGTGGATATAAACAGAGAGGAGGAGAAAAGGGAAATATTTAAGATTATTGGTCAAACTATATAATTTAAATGAGAGTTTTGTCATTAGATTACTTGGCCAACCATAACATTCTTTTTGTCACTTTATTGAGTATATACACAATGTATCTGTGTATTTACAGTATATGTTTGTGCACATTTTATGCAGACACATTATGTTAGTGTGTATGTATATAATGTGTTTGTGCATATACATTAAGTCTGGATGAGTTATGGCAGTCTGGGAATGGTGGAGGCTCAGAAACTTTACAAACAAAAAAGATTAACATTATTTTAACAGTTGAACCCACATGTAATATAAAAATAAATAATAGTAAATAGTTTTCAGTTAAGAAAAACATTGTATTGTGACTTTGTTATACTTATAGGAATTATATTTATGTCTACCTTTATTGACAGCTTATATGCAGAAACTATGTTCAGATCTTTACATATGGGATAAGAAGGGGATCTAGTTGCAACATCTGTTTAACTTAGATTTGGCTCAGCTGGTTAGCTAGGCAGGTGTCCCCTCCCTCCCTCATAATTCCATTTGTATTCCTTCCAAAACTAGAGAAAATTAAGAGGGTTCTGTTCTCTAAAGAAGGAACATTCTTCATCTAAGCATATGGAAATAGATATATTTCCCTACTAAAACCTCCAAGCATGCAATTAAAGTCCATTTGGAAGAGGAGAACATGAGATATTCACATTTAAAATATTTTTTTGGACCAGAGACATAAAACAATGAGAAGGCTTCTTGACTTGCATATGGGGGGTATTTTGGCCCGCTGGAGCAAAACCCTGATAGGATCCTTGGAACCCCAAATAATTTCTTGAGTCCAGAGTCGAAGTAAGCCCCAAGTGCAGCCAGGTATGGCTCCCAAACAAAGAATAAATGATCTAGAACATACTTTTCTTTAAATTAACACAAAATCCTGTTTACATGAATTAAAGACTTTTGTGAGGGTCATACTCTGCCTGGTATCTTTCTTGTTTCTTTGTTATAGGGCCACACTTGGCCATGTTCAGGATTTCTTTCTGACAGGCACCACATATAGTGCCAGGGATGAACCAAAATGGCCTGCATGCAAAGCAGCACCTTCAAAAAATAAAAGTAGCTGCAGTACAATCTTTACAGCCTGACTCTGGAATGTTTTTTTTTACACCATAAGTTTCAGGGCTGAATTTTCTGGGGTTTAATCATTGCTATCCCTTTTTAGCTATAATCTACTTAGATTCTCACTGAATTTTTGAATAGATGTTAATATATGTAAAGTTTATAATATATAGACAGGTATGTACTATGCTCTCAATAAGTAACACTCTTTACAGGTGTGGCACAGTTTAATTTTTTTTCTTTTGCTTTTTAAAGTACTATTTAATTTAATATACCTAGTGGTGCTCATGGTTTACTCATGGCTCTGTACTCAAGGATCATTGCTGATAGCCTTGGGAGATCATACATAATCCCTTTTTGATTGAGCCGAGGTTGGCCACATGCAAGGCAGCACATTATCCACTATACTATCTCTCTGGTTATAATAGTATTTTAATTAGAGAACATTCAGTGTGATAGAACTTAAAAAAATCAGACAATATTCCTGGGAAGCAAGTGAAGTTATGAGATCCATGGGCTGAGCAAAATATACAGACAGAATTTATAATTCTGACCCTTTTTCTTTTACATTAACACTGTAGCACTGTTGTCCTGTTGTTTATCGATTTGTTCGAGCAGGCACCGGTAACGTCTCCATTGTGAGACTTGTTGTTACTGTTTTTAGCATATCGAATGTGCCACAGGGAGCTTGCCAGGCTCTGTCATGCGGGTGGGCTCAGTAACTTGCCAGGCTCTCCTAGAAGGATGGAGGAATCGAACCTGGGTCGGCCGTGTGCAAGGCAAATGCCCTACCCAACTACGCTATTACTCCGCCCATCTTGTACATTAAGATGATATTATTGTGGTGGAGAGTTTATCCTGACCAAAATGATGTTTGAAGTACCTTATTTATGTCATTTAAACCATTCCACATACTTATGTTATATAATGCACAGGATAAATCATAGCTAAATGCCGTTGGTTAGAATTTCAGGGGGAGTGTATTCATTCTCCTCAAGGTATAGTGTTTGTGTGAATTTTAGAGGATAAGTGGAGAAAAGTGGAGATGGCGTAGGAGAGTTGAGGATGGGTTAAATAATGCCTAGTGGACTTCATTTCACTAACAAACAAATCTTGTTCACTACCTGGCCAAGATTGGCCCGCCAATTTTTCAGTTAGTACTCTGTAATTTTAGAGTCATATATTCAAGGTGCATTGCTTACCATTAAAAATTCCAGTTGTAGTGGATTATATTTCATTTCTATAATTAGTCACTAATATGAGTTGGTTGGGAAAAAATGAATATTAGAATAAGAAATTGCTGTTTAATCTTTTTTCACCAGATGGAAAAGAATATCATTAGAAATAGCCAGATACAAAAGGAATAAGTTGTCAGCAGATTGTGGTGCTGACCATAGTATCCACTTTCTGTAAGTGAACAAGCCATGATTGGACTCATCTCTATAAAAATGAGAGGATGGGATTCTGATATCCAAAACTATCTATTTTTATGTTTATGCAAAATTTCTGTATTTTCTTAAGTATTGATCAAATTAAAGAAAATACCTTGTAAATTCACATTTAAAATATTATATTTTATTCATAATATAATATTATATTATGTTTGATTATGTCAATTGGCTGGAGCGATAGCACAGCGGTAGGGCGTTTGCCTTACTAGTGGCCAACATGGCTGACCCAAGTTCAATTCCTCTGCCCCTCTCGGAGAGCCCGGCAAGCTACCGAGAGTATCTCGCCCGCATGGCAGAGCCTGGCAAGCTACCCATGACATATTCGATATGCCAAACACAGTAACAATAAGTCTCATGATGGAGATATTACTGGGCCTGCTCGAGCAAATCAATGAACAATGGGAGGACTGTGATCATGTCAATAGAAACATGTCAGAAGGATTTCATTCTAATTTGTATGAAACCTGGTTGAAAACCTAAGAACATAACACATCTAAAATAAAGTGTTCTCTCAGTTTTAATTTAGCTCTTGGAATGGATAAATCTAATTTGAATTAAAAATTGTAACCTAGATTTTTAAAAAAATATATTAAATATAAATTATTTGACACCAACAATTCAACATGGTACTGATACGTGCAAAATAACAAAAGGAAGTCCCTTCTATTGTTGAAATTTTACTTAATTAGGGAATACAGAAAGAGAAATAGAAAAATATATGTGTATACATATGCATGTATATATATTTCCTTATAAAATAAGGAATATTTTCTTATAAAATATTTCCTCATAAAATAAGCCTGGCAAGCTACCCGTGATGTCTTTCATGTGCCAAATACAGTAACAACAAGTCTCATGATGGAGATGTTACTGGGCCCGCTGGAGCAAATCGATGAATAATGGGAGGACCGTGACCTATAAAATAAGGAAATTGATATAACATAAATGGCACAGAAAGAGGTATTTATCATTCGTTATACAATGAATGGAATGATTTAGGGATAAAATGCAATTTGAATACAGACGTGAAGAAAATAAGGCAGCTGTGAATGCAGATTAGAAATAAAGGTATTCTTTAGTAAAGAGAACAGAAAGCAACAAAAATAAATTTATTTATTTATTTTAACATTAAAATTTATTTTAATATTGCTTTGCTCCTAATTTGTCAATAATAAAGCAGAAAATAGCATGAATGGCTAATAGAGCAAGATTAAAGAGATTGAGCATTCGTCATTTTAATTTTATCAAATATTGTGTCAAGTTAATGTAAGATGCACTTAAAAATATAAAGATCAGGAAATCATTTGATATATAGTTTATGGGTCATTTATTCTGCTGAATATTCCTCAACTACAACATGATATTTGCATCACATCACCAAGTTATATTTCAATACTGTATTTTCACTCTATAGCCTATTAATATAAATATACGATCATGATGAAGATAATCATGCTTTTTAAGTAAAAAAATTAGTTGTAAGCAACATATTCAACAGTGGAGTATCAAAGAAAAACTACTTCTACTAACCCCCACATGTACAGACACACACACACACACACGGCAGCATAAAAGTCTAGACAAAAAGTTGGCTAAGAATGACAGAACATATGAATGTGCTATTATTCACATGTTCATCTGTGCACTGATTTTATTTTTCTTAGCATTACTCTCAATCAAGAAAGCCTATTTCTCTGTCCCCGGGGAATATAGACCATATTTATTTTGTGATATGTAGCTTTTTATAAAAATTAAGAAACATTATTTATTTGCGGGCTGGAGCAATAGCACAGCGGCAGGGCATTTGCCTTACAAGTGGCCAACATGGCTGACCCGAGTTCCATTCCTCCGCCCCTCTCAGAGAGCCCGGCAAGCTACCGAGAGTATCTTGCCCACACGGCAGAGCCTGGCAAGTTACCCATGACATATTCGATATGCCAAACACAGTAATAACAAGTCTCATGATGGAGACGTTACTGGGCCCGCTCGAGTAAATCGATGAACAATGGGAGGACCGTGACTGTGGTTTATTTGCAGGAAACAACCTCCAAATTCTAACACCATTAAGAGTAGATTATGACATTCAACTTTAAATCATATTAGTAGGGCCAGAGAGACTACGTTAATGTACAGAGGTCAATGGCCTACCCTTGCATGGCACATTCCAGTTCAATCACCAGTACCACATATGGTCTCCAG
Organism: Sorex fumeus; assembly: GCF_029834395.1. Classification (NCBI taxonomy): domain Eukaryota; kingdom Metazoa; phylum Chordata; class Mammalia; order Eulipotyphla; family Soricidae; genus Sorex; species Sorex fumeus. The sequence goes on from NW_026606060.1 coordinate 14,308,169, forward strand.
AGCACTGCCAGTTATATATAGCACCCAAGTCAAACACACACACACATACACACACACACACATACACACACACACACACACACAGCAATAACGAACAGAAAAAAATAATGGTCAAACTTGTTAGCATAAATTGATAAAACTCTTGGTTCTTAATACAGATACTTGATTTGACTCTGATTTATATAGTTCAAGCACACATTCTGATTTATGTGAAGGGAATGCTTATCTAATAATTTGTGTATATTTGTCTATTGAACTGTTTATTCAAGGTAAATATATGTAACATATTTCTAGCTTAATGATAAATCCGCTGACAATACATATAAAACCTCAGGGTTGAATGGGACAGGCAATTCTGGAAAGCTGGAATGAATCATTGCCTCCAGGTATAAAAAGTCCCAGTGAAACCAATTGTTCTCCCATTAACTCTTTGGAAATATGTTTTACAGGAGAAAGTTCTAACCCTGGAAATAAAGCAAGGAGGAAAAGTGAGGATTATCATTCTGCACAAGGGGAACAATTTGGTAAATTGGGGGAAGTTGCACTTTTTAAATAATCCTTTCAATATTTCCATTAGAGGTTAAAAGAGTTACTTTTGCTTCAATTAGTATTTGTCATAAATTATTAAACACATACTTAGTTTACAGTATTCTAGGGAACCATGTCCATATGTGTAATTGAGATTGAAGTAAGATGGCAGCTGTTATAGTAAGCAATAAGATTGCCTTGGTATCTGGAGAAAACATTTTAGAAAAGGCTGAGGTGATCATTTAAAAGTCATTTCACCCAGTCAATCTTTGATTCGAGTAGCAAAAACAACTAGAGGAAAAAATGCACTTAGAAAGTGGGATATGCCTAGGCCGAATAGAGGGAAATCAGTATGATCTTTATTATATATTCATTTTGCTATTAAATCAAGATTAATTCTGCACTTCATAGTCATACTTTGTAGGATAACATTGCTTTGTCCTTTCTCCCTAGCCACAAGGAGCTTAGGTTTATTGGGTCACACCAATCGCAGTGCTCCTGAGTCACTCCCATTTTTTTGTTTATCTGTAACCACTTCTCTATGCTCTCTTCCCCAAACAGTTAATCAGCTTATTCCCTGAATCAGTTTTTGTTAATTTGTAAGATCAGATCTTTCTAGGATACTGAACTTGTATTGTCAGTTAATATTGCCTTTCTCCTCTCCTTATGTCTTTTGAATAGTTTACTTTAAAGCAATGTTTTTTGTATTGACACAAGAAGATAATTAATATTATGCTTTTGTAACTTGTGATTTAATTGGCTTCGAATATTATTCATTCCCGGGCATCTGCTTTCTAAACTTAAGCCTCAGTTGCCCTCACTTCCTAGCGCCCCCCAAAGCAGGGTCCTGATTAGGGACTGGATGGAACTAGGGCAAGCAGTAAGCTATGTGCTACCATGGCATTGAGTTGGGCCTGGTCAAAGTGCCACAATTCTTAAGTATAAGTTAAGAGTTTGATCATGAATAAATGCTGTCATGATCCAAAAGTAACTATGAGATTCCCTGCTAGGAATAGGAAAGACTAATCTGTCCTGAGCACTGTAGTCTGAGATCGAGATGACCCCAGGAGAGCAATTCTATAAGCTTAATGCATCTCTTACTGTGTCCATACAAAATTATTAATATAGTGAATGCTAATATGTTTGTTGAACAAGGAGAGGAAAAACACACCCATGGATTCTGCCCTTGGGTGGGTTGTCCTGCTGAAAGATAATCTGTTTTAGAAGCAGAATCCCCTGAGGGAAAGAACTTTAACCCTATTGATTGTAACCACACCTATGTGTAAGCCCCAACCCCTAGCTTTTGAGGATTTAACTAGGTGATATAGCATCAAACATTCATTATGTCTTAGAGTAAGCATATGACTATGTAAAGTTTTTATTGTGGAAATTTGAAAAGATTAACAATACCAATCCCCTCACCTTCAGCTGATGATATAAGAGATACATACAGGACTAAGTTAATATGTTTAATTTAATAACTCAACTGTTAATTATATTTTATATAGATAATTTATATTATTTTTAAGAAATAAATGCAAAGAAATTTTTTTAAAAAAATGAAAGGAGAAGAAAAGCTGTTAATGATCTTTGGTAACATTTAAAACTTCAGCACAGTGGCTTAGTACCAGTGGGAGCTAAAACTAATTAGAAATCAAAATTATATCTACTTCATCAATGCTTAAATAAATCCCGGGGAAAACAAAACAAAACAAAACAAAACAAAACAAAAAGAGTGGGATCAGATCCAGAGCCAGAGCCAGAAGGAGAAAACGGGTTCTAGATCAAGGGGGGGGGGCTGGGAGAGAAGGAGAGAATGAGAGACAGTAGTGAACGGGGATGAGAATGGAATAAGCAGCATCTGATCAATCATCCAGCTTGGCCCTCATTTTGTCCAACATCTGCCCATGGCCTGGGCCCCTCTGACTGGGCCAGCAGCCCCGCCCCCCCCAAATCTGAACGGCAAGGGGGAGAGCCATCGCACCTTTCCCTGGCCATTCCTCCAGACTTTATACAATACTTATTATCCAACATATAGTGATGTTGGATAATAGACATGTATTGCAACAACCTTGAGAGAATAAAGCAGAACTATGTTAGTGAGAAAGCAAACTCAACTTTGTTTAGAATATAGGCAGTGAGGAATAAAAACAAGGTCAGAGAAAATCTATCCTAGGGCTAGTGGTAGGTTGGAGGCTGGGTAAGAGAAAGAATCTGTACAATGTAGAATAATGCTATGTAGAAAATTCTACAAATACTAGACTAGTAAAATTGTTGTCCAAAGACGTGAGACTAGATAGGGATGATCACACAATTCTTTTTTGTTTTACCATACTCGGCGTGCTCAAGTACTACTCCTGGCTCTGTGCTCAGGAGTGATCCTTGGTGATGCTTGAGTGACCACATGTGGTGCTGAGACTCATTCCAACTTTGGCTACATGCAAGGCAAGAGCAAAACCTCTTTTACTACCATTCTATTCCATTAAAAAAATCCTCTATTTATTGAGACACACCTTATCTCTGTGTTCAAGGATCATTCCTGGCAGTGCTCAGGGAACCATAAGAGTCCTAAAGGTAGAACAGGATGGCTTGCATGCAAAACAAATAGCTTATTCCCTGCACTATCACTCTGGCCCCCAAGTATCTCTTTGTTATGGGTTAGAGTTTTGCAACTGAGAGAATTTTTTATTGCATAGGAAATTTGAAAAAAAAACACACAAAAACGTAGAGATGTCTTTGGTGATGTCATAACTTGGGAGATATGACTGTCTCCACCTCACAGAAAGAAGCCATGCTGCTGAGTATCTGAAAATAAACAGGATAGTTTCCCACAAAAAATAAATACCCATTTCCGTTAACAATTCCTAGATTGAAAAAATCTGGATGTAGGTAATTAATATGGAACATGAACTTCAAGACAGATTCAAAGCAAAATAAAAAGAAAAAACGAAGAAAAAGAGTATAGATTTAGGATGTGCAGCTCACATCTTTAGCAACTTATTTCTGTGAAAATACAATTCATTATTTGTACATGTTTCATCCAAGAGTAGCATTTCCATAGATACTGACCTTTTCAATATATTTTAATTTATATTTCCTCATTCCAAATGTGAAAACAAAATTGTTACCTTTTTTTCTCCTCAATTTGAGTCCCTTTAATGGGAACACACAATTTTCTAGAACAAATACTTTACTTTCAAAATAATCTTCATCATAACCTGTGTCTTTACTTCTGTGTCCAAAGGCTCTCATAGGGGGATGAAAACAATGATTCTACTGCATTGCACAAGGGATTAACTGAGAGAGACAATAGGAGACAGATTTGATGAAGAAAATGCAGCATCATTTCAGAAGTTTTGATGTGCTAAAAAACACCTGTACATCTTGTCAAACAAAAGCACAGCTACAAATATACCAGGCATTTCCAGCATATACATATGTAGGATAGTGGTTGGTTTGCCCTTCCTCCCTTGGCCTCAGGGAGTTTGTGTTTGTTGACTACCCCCCAGTCTATTAATTATCTTTATCTCCTGATCAGACTCGAACTTGTAAGTATTGTCTTACTCTTCTCCTTAATGTCCTTTGCATGGTTATTATTTCAGAGCAGTTGCTTTTTGTATGGATATACAAAGACAGTTAAAAAAGACAAGCCTGTGACTTGGGAGTTGATTGACTCCAGATAATTTACCTTCTGGACATCTGCTCTCTGGACTTAAGCCTTAGCTGCCCTTACTTCCTAGATCCCCAAAAGCAGGGTCCCAATGAGAGACTAGATGGACCCAGGGCAAGAGATGAGCTATGAGTTACCCTGGCATCGACCAAAGTGGGCCTGACCAAAGTGCCATAATACTTAACTATAAGTTAAGAGTTTGCTCATGAACAAATTATGCCTGGCAAGCTCCCTGTGACGTATTCGATATGCCAAAGACTGTAACAAGAAGTCTCACAATGGAGACGTTACTGGGCCCATTCGAGCAAATCGATGAACAATGGGAGGACAGTGACAGTGACAGTGATTCAAAAGTAATAACTAGATTTGGACCCTGCTGTGTTTAGGAATGATTGATCTGGCCTGAGAACTGTAGTCTGAGTCTGTGGTAAGATGTCCCCAGGAGAGTTACCCTTCCCCCCCAAAAGTGTCTATTACTGTGTCCATACAGAATGGTAAATATTAGGAGAATTAAAGATGCTAATTAAGTTGCAGGTCTAAGGAGAGGAGAAACACACATTAAGGCTGTTTTGCCCTCATGGGCTGCAGGTGGTCGAGAAGTCTGGAAAAACATTTTTGATGGCTCCCATGAGGAGGCGTGGTTGGGGAGGCATGGTGAGAGGATCTAAAAGAGCTGCTTCCTGGAGAAAGATGGAGAGAGATTCATCTCATTTGAGAGATAAATTGGTTGTCGGATTGTGGAATTGACTGAAGGTTGCTGCAGGAGGATTGAAGGAGAGACAGTAGAGAGATAGAGGAGACGGATATAGCGGGAAGAAATAATTGTGTGGTTAGAGAGAGTTAGACACAGAGAGAGCTGGGACAGACAAGAGATTGAATAAATGACAACTAATCAGCAACCAGCTTGGCCCTCCTTCCTTTGTCTGTCCAAAGCAATATCCTTCCCAGGTGGAAAAGCGGCTGGAGAGCACTGAATACAGGCAGCAAGAGAGAGCTGTCAGGAGAGCCTGAGAACATCCTGTCTCGTGTAATCCCGGAGCGCGCATGCATGAGTGGTTTACACAGACCTGCGGTGTGGGGATTTTCACAGACCCGAGTATGAGGCATTTTTTTTTACACACATGGACTGAATTTCCTTTATTTATCCGAGGAACCCCCAGAAAAGAAATCATGCAGTCTGTTAATTTTTAAATTATCAGGGTACTCTTAGCAAAATGGTTAGACTTTCATGAATATGACATTCTTCATACCATAATCTCATAGTCCTTTCAAATTATACTTCTACAACTCAAAGGTAGAATTGCAGGTGGAATCCAAAAAAAAAACACTCTTAATAGTTCCACCATCTTGGTAGACATGAAAGCCTCATGAAGTGCCTTCTTCAAGAGTTAAGACACTACATAAAAGTTTTATATAAGAGATGTCTACCAGCACAATGATTGTCTTCCAATGATTCACATTATATGTCAATATCCTATTTAATCTGAAACTTGAAGACTCCTGAGAATAGAAACGAATAGAAACTCTCAGGGTAACTTAGTGAATATAACTACTGAAGTTTTAAAAAAGTATGAACTTAGTTTTATGGTTTTTTTGCGGGGGTTGCTACAACCAGTGGTGTTCAGGACTTACTCTGGCTCTGTGCTCAGGGATCACCCTCATGAAGCTTAGAAGAACCATATGCAGTGCCAGGGATAAAGTCCTGGTTCACTGCATGCAAGGAAAGAGCCCTAGCTTTTCTGATATCTCTGTAGCCCCTCTTTCTGAAGGTTGAGGAAGAAGGAGTCTACATTTTCCTGCCTCTCTCTCTCTCTTCCTTTCAGGATTACTCTCCACTGCCATGTGGCAGCCTTGAATAGGGAGAATTTTTACTGCTCTAAATTGTATTTACTTCTCTGAATTCTTGAGTCTTGATACTAGATTCTCTGTGGGAGCTCAATAAATATTCATTGATGGGGATGGTAATGAATACTAGATTTTTTTGGCTCCCTGCTTTCTGACTTTAATCCAGCCATTTCCTTCTCTCTTCCCTGGGGGAACAGCAATCTGTTTAAAGCATGTTTGTACTTTGGAATCAGGAGGGGAAGCCAGCATAATTATTAGCTTCCCAGTGATTTCTGGACTGTCAGTTAATTCTCAGGTCTTGCCATTTTCTCTACTCAACACACAAAGCTAAGTTTACATATAAGTGAATTAAGTATCACCTTGAAATATTTATTGCAGCCTTGAAAGGACAGCCTGGGAGTTTCCTAGCTTTTTCAAAATACTGTGGTCCCAAGTGCACAGCTTCCTGAAACTTTATTTTTATATACTCATTCTTTGGACCATAAAATGTCTTTTCTTTAAAGACAGAACTAAAAAACTAACTTATGAAAAGTCTATATACTATGTGACCCCACTTATGCATTCTAGTCTAAGCTAAAACAGAAAGACAATAAAAAGATTAGTGGTTTTGAGGGGTTGATGAAAGAATAAATAAGTAGAATGTGAGAAAATTTAGAGCATTGAAAATACAACATCTTAATGATGGGCATGGCATACAATTGTCAAAACCCATAGAAAATATAATGCCAAGAGTGAAACCTAATGTAGATTAATAATGTATATGCATCAATATAAACCTGTCATCTGTATCAATATAAACCTCTTCGTTGAAATCAATACATCACACTTGTGGGAGGGGTGTTGATAAAACTTGAGGCTAAGTTTATCAAAGAGTAGGGTGTAAGAGAAAGATCTGTATGTTTTCTTCAATTTTATTGTTAAACCTAAAATGAATCTACACATATAAGTGGACTGGGGAGACAACTTAAAGGGGCAAAGGATATGCTTTGCATATGCAAGTCCATAATTTCACAAACTAGCAATGTCTGTTCTTAAAGCTGTGTGACCTGTACAACTGAGACCAGAGTATAGTAACAGCCACTGTGCAGAACATCAGCATTAATGGAAATGGTGTCCATGTTCCCAAAGTCTGAGAGCCCTTACTGAAATAAATAAGACACCAGAAAGATGGTCCAGAGGGGAAGTTGTTTGCGATGTCTCAAGCTCACCCTAGTCTAATCCTTAGCAACTCTACATGGTCCCCCAGATCCCACTAGCAGTGTTCCCTGAGTGCAGAGCAAGGACTAAGCTCTGAACTCTTTCAGGTATGGCTGAAAACAAGTCAACAAAAGTAAATGAATGAATGAATGAATGAATGAGAAACTGAATGCACATTCTAAAGACTGTTCCTTGTACTCTCAAGACCTCCAACATTACTTAGCCTCTTGAATTCTTCCAGGTATGTTTCTGGTGGCCCTAAGCCCTGCCAGACTGCAGCAGTTCTCTATTTCCAAGCCCTACCAGTAAAGAACACTATCCAGGAGTCTTTTATGAACTCCCAGAGGTCTCTCTCACAGAAGAATAGTAATAGTAATAAAATTTATTCTAATTCAAAAATAAATCTAATCCATGTGAGATTGACTTTTAATGGGCAAAGAGCATGGTTCTAAGTCTTAGCCATGAAAATTCATGTCATTCTATTTTAGCAGTATGTTTACATTCTTACTTTTAAAAACATTTTTGTTTTACTAATTGGTAAAATAAATATCACGTTTCCATATTTACTCCAAAACAAAGTGGAATGGGAATGTAAAGAATATGCCCCCATTTTCATTTTAGGCTTGCTGAAGTAAATATAAGAATTCTTCCTGTGAAGATTTCAGAATGAATATATTATTGATATATAGTTATTTCTTTAATGGTGGTAGGTAAAATATCACAAAATTTTTTTTGAATAATTCAAAGAAGAAAAAGTACATGATTCTAGATAATGAAGTATACATGAATAAGGAAATCAAATGAGCTATTTCCACTTTTTCAAAGTCAGTGGAACTACTACTGAAAAAAATTATATTTCTGTCATTGGCAAGAACTATTTTTCTTTGCTATTAACTTAGTAAAAGACCTTCCATAAAATTAGAAGTAGGGGAAATTTATATATTTTATTTTAGACAGTGTAAGTTTTACTTCAGTACAAATTTTTCTTACATTAAAAAATAAGTTCTGAAATGAGATTTTCGCCATTGCTATCCTCCCAAAATGGTGATTTCGCCATGCAATACCCAGATTTACTGCCCAGTATTTTGTATGTAGCACTGTCCTCCTGTTGTTCATCGATTTGCTCGAGCGGGCCCAATAACATCTCCATTGTGAGAATTGTTACTGTGTTTGGCATATCAAAACATCACGGGGAGCTTGCCAGGCTTTGCCATGCAGGCAAGATACTCTTGGTAGCTTGCTGGGCTATCCTAGAGGAGTGGAGGAATCAAACCGGGGCCAACCAGGTTGGCCATGTGCAAGGCAAATGCCCTACCTGTTGTGCTTTTGAAGAAAAAATTTCTATTTATTCTTTTTTCTTGCTATCAACTACATTATGTAGTTTATATATAAAATTTCTGTTAGATTATATTTTTCAAACACTATAGTCATAGTATTTTCTTTCCTCAATTGACAGAATGACAGTCTCTTTAAAGACAACAAGGATACTTTAGCTTTGAGGTTTAATCAGGTATCACAGATAATTAAAATTTGGATTAATTTTGCTTGTAATAAATTATATGAAAAAATGCCAACATTTTTAGGTTAAATTAATATATCCCCTCATTAGGACAATGGTGGAAGGGTAAGTTTCTGCTCTAGAGGAAGGCTGCAGACAGAAGAGAAACTGGGTACATTAGTGGAGGGAAGAGGACACTGATAAAGGAATTGGAGTTGGGGCATTGTAATCTTGAAAATCAATGATGAATATCTTTGTAACTATGTAATTCATGATGATTAAAATTTGTTTAAAAATTTGAAGAAATTCACATATCCTTTTGCACTAATCCTCAGACTCTACTTTGGGTACCTTATCTTCACTATGCTTAGCATATAACATACTCTAAGTTTTCTTTCATGTTTCTTTCTTTTAAATTTCACTAGTTCCAAGTCTATATCAGGATTTTGTCTATTATTTTATTATAAAATTACAAAATTCATGCCAACCAAGGTCTAATTCCTCCATCCCTCTCAGAGAGCCCATCAAGCTACCGAAAATATCCTGCTCTCCTGGCAGAGTCTGGCAAGCTCCCTGTGGCGTATTCCATATGCCACAAACAGTTACAAGTCTCACAATGGAGAGTTACTGGTGCCCACTCAAGCAAATCTATCAACAATGGGAGGACAGTGAAACAGTGCTAAAGTTGGAAGTGAAAAAATTACATTTTAATTATATATTACACAAACTAAATGTTACATTTTAAAATATTGCACTTTAAACATACTTTTAATAGTATTTGCTTTGACTGATACAAACCCTTATTAATGATAGGTTTCTAGATTTTAATACATTTTTAGGATCTAATTTTTCTCTTGAAGTAAGAGTGAAGGATTTTTTCCTTCATAGTGTATTTATTTATACCACCATGCTGAGCCTTTACCTTACCATGCTGAGACGACTCTCCGCACACCTGAAGGTACCGGCAGAGGGACAAAGCCACGTGGGTTCCGGGCCGAGATCTCCAAGCCTACTCAGATTGGAGTCGAGCGTCCTCCACCCAGATCCTCCAAATTCCAGTAGGCAGGGGTCACACCCACCAACTGGCCCCCTGGCGCCGTGTAATCCCATCAGTGGCCAAGACTCAGAGACTATAAAAACCAGCTCCCGGAACCACGCAGCCGCAAATGCGGCCGTGCGACATCTTATTTTGACATCTCATTCCTACTTTGACAAACTGGCAGGCTACCGAATGTAGCCTGCCCACACGGCAGAGTCTGGCAAACGCCCCGTGGCGTACCCAATATGCCAAATACCAGTAACAATGATGGGTCTCATTCTCCTAAAGAGCCTTGAATATAATCTCAGGGCTAGGATGAAGGAGACATTACGGGGGCCTGCTCAAGGCAATCGACGAATAACAGGATGATCTGTGATCTGTGAGTGTATTTAAAATTTAGTTTTCAGACCAGTGGTGGCTGTTATTCATTCTTCATCATATGAAAGAACATTGGCAATATAGTTGTGATTTTAACAGAATTCTACTGGGCTGGAACTCAACATTATTTATCCTGAATGGATAATATGTTCACAAATCCTCATCTCTTGGGTATGTATGTGTGTTTTGTCACAATATAACTTCAATGATAGTATTTTCTCTCTTCAGTAGTAAATCAGAAAATTTTAACTAAGGCTAATTAAATTTGTCTTAATGAAGGCTTAGGATTCATGAAAAGCTTTAATGACAAAATATTTTAACAAAAGCTCAGTTTTTGCATGCTACCAGTCAGGCTTTTTTTGTTACTGTTTGTTTGGGGTCATACCCAGTGGCACTCAGGAGTTACTCCTGATTCTATGCTCAGGGATCACTCCTTGGAGAGCTGGGGTAAAATATGAGGTGCTAGGAATTGGACTCGGGTCTACAGCATGCAAGAAAAACATCCTACCCACTATCCTCATGTCCCCAAACCTTAGGAACACATCTATATCACAATAGATAATTTTAGAAGATTCCAGATTATCAATACTATATTTTCAAGGTGTCAAAAGTATTAAAGTTATGTATCTTCATAAGAATTAAGAATTATTATTATTAAGAATTATTGATAGCACAGCGGGTAGGGCGTTTGCCTTGCACGCGGCCAACATGGCCGACCCGAGATCGATTCCTCCGCCCCTCTCAGAGAGCCCGGCAAGCTACCGAGAGTATTCGATATGCCAGACACAGTAACAACAAAGTCTCCAATGGAGACGTTACTGGGCCCGCTCGAGCAAATCGATGATCAACAGGAGGGCCTTTACCTTTACCTTTTCTTTAAAGACAGTTTGTATTATTAATTAGTAAAATTAACATTTCCTTTCGATACCTATTCAAATCTCAGTGGAGAGTCATGCTGACTGCTCAAAAGAGAGTTTGCATTTGAAATAACCATGGTAAAAGTTAATCTGGTTTTTAATCAGGTCATATCTATGTCAAGTAAAATAACATTTAAATAATTGGGAAAGTTGATTTGGTCTTTTTAATTGAACTGAATATTATTTCATTAAAAATGTAATGGGTTTTGTTTTAGGATAATTAAATGTGAATTCCAGTTACAAAATATATTCCTTTATGTTTAGGCAAAGCCTTAATTTCTATGAGCCTGTATTCGACCTACTGGGAGCTTTCACTTTTTTTTAAAAGTCCCCCAGTCATAAAATTACCAGCTAAAATGAACTATTATGAAGATGACCTATATGTGAACAAAACTGAAAATGTTTGTGTGAAGTAAAGGAAGTAGGCCTGAAACCTTCTCAGTTGGAATTAAACCTTGCCTATTTTGTGGCTTTGAGTTCGCTACAAAAATATAGTTCAGAAAAGAATTTAAAAACAGTTTCCCATTTTTCTAAAATTTCTTTCATATCTGACTCTATTTAACCAGTCGCAAAGCATTTCAACCTTTGTTTTCCTCTATGACACACTAAAGATATCTGTCATAAGGCAATATGGATTCATGAATATATCCAGGTTTCTTCTTTGACTGAATTTATTCATATTATCTTTCACTCCCCCAAATTATATCAAAAACTATCATAAACTCTAATTTTACTTTTAAACTATCATTTTATTCATGAATTTAAGCATCTAATAACAATTTGTACCTAATTTCTTGGGAACTACCTTAAAATAACTTAAAACATACTTGCCTTGAGATGCCATTGACTTAAGAATTGGCTATAACTTGAAGAATTGTACTGGCTTGACATTTTTAAAGGCAGACTAAAACAGATGTACACATTTAGTACACTCTGAAAATAACACAAATATCAAACAAAAGTTATAAATGATGACAAAAAATACTTCAAGAGCCTAAACAGGTAACATGCATTTCAGAACTTCAGTAAGATAGATCTCTTGAAACAGACATAGTACATATGTATTTGTGGTGCTAATTAGAGTTACCATTGTGCTATACTATAATATTTTTTATCAGGTATACATTTTATTTTCATTTATTTATTTTTTTAGTGAAACACCATGAGGTACAGTTGTAGACTTACAAACTTTTGTGCTTGGGCTTCAGTTATTCAATGATAGAATACCCATCCCTCCACCAGTGCCCATTCTCTGCCACCAATGAACCCAGTAGCCCTCTCATCCCCCAACCCAGCACCTCACATTTGGCCTTGCCTCTATGACAGGGAATTCTCTTTTGCTCTCTCTTTCCTTTAGGGTGTTGTGGTTTGCAACAGAGGTATTGAGTGGCCATTGTGTTCGGTCTATAGTCTACTTTCAACACACATCTCGCATCCAGGGCGAACCCTCCAAAGACCTTTTAATTGGGTTCCCTTCTCTATCTAAGCTGCCCTTTCCCCCAGCATTTGCTGCCGGTTTCCAAGTCATGGAGCAGACCTCTTAGTACTTCTCTCAACTATTCTTGAGTGTCCATCTCCCATTCTGGTATTCCCCAGATGAGTGCAGTCTTTATATGTCCGTCCCTCCCTTTCTGACTCATTTCACTTAGCATAATACTTCCCATATAGAACCACTTGTATGCAAATTTCATGACTTCATCTTTTCTAACAGCTGCATTGTATTCCATTTTGTACCAAAGTTTCTTTAACCAGTCATCTGTTCTTGGGCACTCGGGCACTGTTCACAATAGCCAAAATCTAAAATATAATCTTAATATATTAAAGCCATAAGACAGAAAACAATTTCTTGATTTCATAAAAACATTCAAGGGTCCAGGCGATTTCTAAATTATCAATTTTCCATACAAAGGTTCAAGACTGCACTTCCATATAATGTACTTTTCATATAATTGAACTTTCTAACTCATGGAAATAGTCAAAGAGTTCTTTTAACTGAAATATTACAAATTTCACTCTTGCAATTGTTGGCCAATAAAAATCAAATTATTTTCTCACAATAATAAGAAGATGCTTTGTTCCGATCAGGAAAATTAAATATTGGATAACAGCATTCATGTCTACAGTCACTATATCAGGAAAATTCTATGCTATTCTAATATCCCATATCCTGTTCACTTGCTCATACAGCAAATTTCTAATTTGAGCTATTTAATCAATATCGTAACTCCTTAGCTACCTATTTAGATACCCTGTATTTTAGGGGACATTCAAATTTTCTTAAAAGCATCTATTAATAACTTTCTAATATTAGTACTCTTAAATATTATTTTTAAAATATCGTGTTCTATATTATTTTGTATAAGAGCTATTTATTCAGTGGACCTTAGGTCTACCAAAAAGAGAAAATCTGTGAGAGCCAGCTCTCTTAATTTTTCTTATTCATTTTAGCTGCTGAATAGGATAGATCATCGTGCTTTCTTCTTTATTATTATCATGCTCTCCTATTTCTTCCTCTACCTTTCTCTAACATATTTGGACACATGATATTGTATAGCAAATAATGATCAAAGTTTGAGGGTGTGTGCATTTTTTTAATGTATGATGAAGAAAAATCCAAATTCAATACTTTAAAAATTATCTAAGAAATTATTTCTATACATTATCTATTCAATAAAATTATTTTTTAAATAAATAACATATTTCTTTCCATAATATTACCTTGTTATATTCTGTCCTCTGATGCCAGTGTTAGTCAAAAATGTACCAAATTTTTTCTACCTATTAAATATAATAGCACATTATTTATAGAATAATCTATTATTCTGGAAAAGCCTATTTTCTTCCATTTAATATATTAAAACACAGTGAGTCAATTTAATAGATAAAATACATTCTTTTTCAGAGTATTTGGTTATGTAAAAATAGAAATCATCAACATATAATAAATAATATATATTTATCTTTGATTTATTCTGGACTCTGAACAGAGCAATAACCTATGTCTCATGGTTGTCAGTTGGGTGTTTTCTTATTTGTGACATATGCAATATACAATGGGTTTTATAAGATCTCACAATTTTACTAGAATTTTTATCTAACACTGGTTACAAACTCTATTCTTTTCTTATTGTGTAAATTTCACAGGTCCCAAAGTGGCATGAGAGTTAAGAAAACTTCTCAGAGTTCACACCAACTTTAAACTCCAAGTGCCATGGAAAAGAATTGAAAATTTTCAGAGGAAAACCAACAACAAACCCTTCATTTTTAGGGTCAGATCAACAGGAACAAGGAGTATAGAACAGGTGTGAATGAAAACTAATAAAGAAAAGAAACCCTTTGAAACAACAAATATTGGTCATGTAAAACCAAGATTCACAGTAAGAAGGCTACTAGAGTTGGTTCTTATTTTAACTAGCTTCCCTTTTGGTGTTTTTTTCTGATGCTTCTGTTCAGTTCAGAGGACTCCACTAGTCTTTTTAAAATAAGTCTTATAAATGAATCAGCATGATAAAAATAGCTGTTTCTCTCAAAGTGAAAGCAAAATGAGAGTCAAGTTTTTAGCAAACTTACTTGGTCTTTTTATTTATTTTTTGACTTACAACTATATCTAAATAACTTTGAGGGCATGGACTTTTCAAGAAGAAACAGGATGATTTTGAAGAAAACATACAATGCCTATTAATCTAGGTTTTATTTTATTGGAATCATAGTCTTAATGGAAATTTTACTGATTTATCTTACTATAAAATCCACTTAGATATATTTGAAGACAGAATTGCATATCTCTTCTGATAAAGATAAAATGTTCTCTTTGAAGACAAGACATTTCATTCTAATGATAATTTTTGTGTGTGTCTTTGGATAAAATAATACTACTAGTTAAGAACACTGTTTAGAGAAAAGAAATATTAATGAATTTCCAGAAATAGAGAAGATTCTGGTAAACTGAATATTTTCCTCTTTATACTCAGAATGTAAGTAGGCTATTATTTTGGCTGGACACATTATTATGTGTCCAGCCCATCTGATTTTCGACGTCTTGGCAAACGAGACAGCATCCCTGATTCTTCATTGTCAACAGAGGTCAGAACTCCAGATTCTTTCTCTCACTTGAGTGAAGCATAATTCTCCAAGTATAGCTCTTTTAATTCCTCTTTAGGAGACCTGAATAGCATTCTCATACTGTTTCATAGGGCCCAGGTGTCTGAGGTATATGTTAATGCAGGAAGAATGGTGGAATCGAAGAGATATGCCCCAGGCTGGAGGTTCTTCATCCTCTTATCTATTTCTTCAACGCTCTTGAAAATGTTCCAAGCCGCTCTCTTCCTCCTGAGCAACTCAGGTGCCAGGACATTCATCGTGTTGAGTTCTCAAACTAGGTACACATAACTGTTGCATTAGGAGATGTTCATTCCATTGAGAGCAAATGGAAGGTCAGGAACGAGACCGTTTCTCATAAACATTATCTTCGTGAGATTCAACTGCAGTCCCACATTTCCACACTCACAGTTAAAGTCGGCCAGCATTTGTGCCGCTTGCCTAATATTTGGTGTTATTAGAATGATGTCATAAGTGAAGCAGAGGTGGTATAGTTGCTGGCCGTCTATCTTCGCTCCCATTCCTTCCCATTCCAGTTGTCGCAAGACATTCTCAAGAGTGGCACTGAAGAGTTTCGGTGAAATGGTATCACTCTGCCCAACCCTTCTCTTGAGGTCGACGATCACTTCCTAGTCGAATGGTGAGATCCTGGTAGTGAATCTATAATACAGCTCAGGGAGCATCCTGATATATTGAGTTTGAACGCCCTGTTTGGCTAGGGTTTTGATGACCGCTTCAGTTTCAACAGAATCAAAGGCCTTCTTTAAATCAATGAGTGGCATCTTGAATTCCTGAGAAACCTCAATGAGCTTGGTTATCGTGTGGATATGGTCGATGGTATTGAATTCTTTGCGGAACCCGGCTTGCTTGCATGGTTGTCCTTCATCTAGTGTTCTACCAATCCTATTCAGAATGACTTGAGTGAACATCTTTTAGATGACAGACAATAGGCAGATTGAGCAATAGTTGCCAATGTCGTGGATGTCTCCCTTCTTCTATAGTAGAACAGGAACCTTGCATTCAGACAGGCGACGTGTAAAGAGCCGAACCAGTGTATTGATGAGTACTGACCGCAGCTTCTTCAGGTGTCCAGGTCTGACCTTGTCTGGACAGTGTGATGTTTGCTTCTTTACTGATGAAATGGTGTGTCCGATCTCAGAAGAGAGAACACTGGGAATGACATATCCATCCTGCGGAATTTGGTATGTGGGCAGGTAGACGTTGGCTATAGAAGAGATGTGTGTAGAAGTCATTGATGATCTTCTCCATTGCATTTATGGAAGATGTGTTAGATCCATCAGGATGTCGGAGGGCAGTCATCTTGGTCCTGTAGTTGGTGAAGCACAGGTGAGGATTGTGAATGTTTTTCCCAGTTTTTGCCACATCGCCCAGCACTGCTGCTCTTCTCTCTTTGAGGTCTTCCTTTGTCACTTCTCTGCACTGCTTTGTGAGCTCGGATTTTCACTTGTGATTGCCTGAGGCTCGCGCCAAGCTGCTTCGGTGAATGAACTCAAGAGTTTTCGAAGACAAGCATCTTCTTGTGTCTATCTCTCTTTCTGCATTCTTCACAAAAAAAGGAAAAGGAAAGGAACAGTAAATTCCTTTTTTCTAAGTGCAAATAATTCTGGACATAAAAATAACAAAGAATTTAAGCCAGGACTTCTAAGGATCTTGGTTCCAAAGCATGACATGGTGTTAAATTCTTTGACATTTGTTTTTTCTTACATGTTCTAACCTCAGAGCTGAAGAAATTAACAACCCAAACTTACTAATGGGGGCAAATAATAATTTTTATAAAGAATAACAAACATGAACTCACAAGTAAAGGAACTTGAAAGTAGTCACCTGACAAGATAAAGAACTCAGTAACCTATCTACTTTTGTGACGCACCAAAGACAAAGCTGTAACATTACCTGCACTCATCACTAACAAATCAGGAGAGAAGCTTCAGATTATGCTCTTGGGAGACTATAATAAGTGTGTCAGACTGTTCTGAGTGGGTATCAAAGTATGATGTGGTGTCAGAGAAGAATGACTAGGAAGTCACAATTTTCATGTTTGCTGGGTATTCACAAACTCATGCGCTCAAGTGTTGGTGTAAACCATGAAGGATATATCCACATCTACTCAAAGGAATAAGAAATACAATGTTCCACTCCAAATGAGTGGTATCAGCATAAATGTTTTGGAGAGTTTGGAGTTTCATTCTTAAGCAGCAGTTACCGGGATCAATCCAACCAGTGTCAGTGGAGGTAGTGTAGGAAATAATAACTCCTATTTTCTCAAGATAGTAATGAGTAAAGCCTTCTCTCAAGCTTTCTCAATATTTTCGTGGTAGAGTTTAAATTTCTATTCCCTAACAGTAATAAGATGAAAACCCTCTTTCATTGTCTGAATGCTGCTGGAGAAATCAGCTAAGAATGGAGAGAGTGCAAGTTTCATCAAGCTTCATGATATAATACAAAATTTTGTAACAATACGAAAATGACTAAGATTCACTTAATTAAATATCACTTATGCTACAAACCATTAGATCTTAAACTAGGACCAAACAAGTAAAATAAGAGAGACAAACACAGTTGAAAAAATATCAGAAAATTTTGCCAAAAAGATTAGAGTATTACAGAAAGAATACTTCACAGAGCAATTGAAAACAACTCACACTCAATTTTAAAAAGTTTTGGTCAAGAAATAAAGACTTATTACCCAAGAAATATGAGATAAAGAAAAAATGAATAGAAATTTTAAAAATTAACATAAAATTACTCAAATACAAAGCTGAGTTTGTGGAATAAAACCAAAATAATAAAAAAGAGGGAAAAATCAAAAGAGATAGAAGTAAAGAAAGAGAACACTCTAGAACTCCACATTCAAAACCTGTGGGTCTGTAATAAAAACCCACAAAGTTAAATAATTACTTTTCAAGTAATAAAAAATACATTCACCATAATAATTAAGTTAAAGTGGGAAGAAGTAGAAAAATTATAAACACTTGGACATAAAACTTGAAAATCACTTCCTGTAGCACTGTCGTCCCATTGTTCATCGATTTGCTTGAATGGGCACCTGTAACATCTCCACTGTGAGACTTGTTGTTACTGTTTTTGGCATATTGAATACGCCACGGATAGCTTGCCACATATTCTGCTGTGCGGGTGGAATACTCACATTAGCTTTCCAGGCTCTCGAGAGCATCAGAGGAATCACACCTGGGTCAAATGCCCTACCCTCTGTACTATCACTCCAGCCCTTGAAAATCAGATATTTCTAAATAATCATGAGTAAGTTATTAGGTAAGTTAAATGGATATTCTAAGATACAAAGGACTAGGAAACTGGGACAGAGCTCACCATTTTGTCAGTTATTTCACTTGAGGAAATTTTTTTAAGTATAAATATATGGTAGAACATGTGACTCCCATATTTAGACCTGGGAACCCATTTTGAACCACATGATCCCTGAACACTGCCACTTGTGTCCCTGGCAGGTTTAATGGGAGAAACTCTAAATAGAGACTGTATTTGATTATATTTGGTTCAAGTATGTTAGCATAAGTGTGTGCGTGTGTGTGTGTGTGTGTGTGTGTGTGCGTGTGTGTGTGTGTGTGTGTGTGAGAGAGAGAGAGAGAGAGGTTGGGGGACACACTGAGTGGTACTCTGAGCTTACTTGAGGCTCAGTGCTCACTTCTGGTGAAGGTTGGGAACCATATGGGGTTCTGGGTTGGATACATGTATGACAAGTGTCCTACTTGTTTTACCATATCTCCAGAAAAAGTAAAAATATTTTTAAATGTCACAAAAAAAGATAAATATATTTACATAGAATATACATTGATTACATGTATGTGTAATATGTATATATGTTACACATACACATATGAATAATGAATTTATATTATAACGTGCTATAATATAATACATATATTATAACATATAGCATATCATTCATGCTATATATGCTGAACGACTTTGACTGTGAATGTGGAAAGGTCGGACTACAGCTGAATCTTATGAAGACAATGTTTATGAGAAACAGCCTTGTTCCTGACGCTCCGTTGGCTCTCAACGGAACCACCATCTCCTAATGCAACAGTTATATATACCTAGGTCGAGAAATCAATATGATGAATGACCTGGCACCTGAGTTGCGCACGAGGAAGAGAGAGGCTTGGAATGCCTTCAAGAGCATTGAAGAAATAACTAAAAGGACAAAGAACCTCCAGCTGCGAGCACATCTCTTTGATTCCACTGTTCTTCCTGCATTAACATATGCCTCAGAGACCTGGACCCTACGAAAATGGGATGAGAACGCTATTCGGGTATCTCAAAGAGGAATCCAAAGAACTAAGCTTGGAATATCACGATTCACTCAAATGAGAAATAGAATCTGGAGTTCTGATCTTCGTCAGCGCTTAAGAATCAGGGACGCTGTCTCATTTGCCAAGATATCAAAAATCAGATGGGCTGGACATGTAATGAGGTTTACAGACAACCGCTGGACTAGACCCATTACTGATTGGATTCTACGGGACATCAAAAGATCACGTGGACTCCCACCTACAAGATGGTCAGACTTCTTCGTCAAGACCCTAAATGATCGGTTTGAGGCTCTTCATGTTCCTAAAACGAACAGATACCATTGGGCTACACTAGCACGCAACCAGGATGAATGGAGACGTTACTGGCACCCGCTCGAATAAATCGATGAATAACGGGGATTAAGTGATTAAGTGATAGCATATCATATTATAATATTCTATACATATTTATATTATATTTATTATATATAAACTTATTTGTTTATCTCCTTATTTGTTCTCTGACAATTGATTTGTTTCCATATCCTGACTATTACGAATAATACTGTACTTAATAGACGAGTGCAAATGCCTTTCAAAATGGGGTTTTGGGGTTTGGGGGGTAGAGATCAAGAGGCGAAAATCCAGTGTAATAAGAAAACTTATTTTTTTAGAGAGTTCTTCATATTGTTTTCCATAGAGGCTGAACAGATGATATTAGATAATCCTATAGTGGATAATGATTCTGTTTTCCCCACATCACCACCCAGCACTAGTTATTTAAACTCTTCTTGATGTGTTACATTCTTATTACTATGAGATGGTATTTTATTATTAGAATACTACTGAGCTCTAAGTAAAGATGAATTATTATAGTTGAGTAGTAGTATGCAATTTGCAACAAAGTATATATCTAGAGGATATGATGTTGTGGGAGATCAGTCACGAAGAGAACAGCAAATTATAATTTTTCTCTTATGGGTAGAATATAAAGAAACATAGTAAGGGCATATCAGTTGGACAATGGTTACATACCCTGTGAATTAAACAACAGAACATAGAAAGCATGGGTTGGAGGGTACCTTGTGACGTAGGTGGAGGGACACTGACACATTGGAGTGGGTGTGCTGTCAAATTCCATTTGCACGTAATTCCATCATCAATAGTATTGTAAATCACGTTGCCTAAGTAAAAGTTTTACAAATCAATTATTTTTCATGTTGCTTATGATTGTCTAATATAGTAAGTACTACAGTGGATGAAAAAGATAAAACAATACCTCTGGAAAAAGATTGAGAATAATAATGGGAACAATTTTCAGAGATATTATTACAGGCTGTGTAGGTGTTGTTTTTGATTAGGCTAAAAAGATATTAAGATGCAGTATTTAAAATAATTGTATAAGAAGAACAAAAACTGCTGTAAAGTAGTAAAGCTAAAAATCTTAAATTTTATAAAAGGAAGCTGATTCCAAAGATTAAAATACCACTGAACTGTGTTCGGGATTATTATAGTAGTATTATTCTTGAAAATTCCTATTTTCAGATACACAAAACAAAAACTTAGACAAGCAAGTATTTTCTATTATAATTTCCCCATTTATATTAAAGTTATTTCAACAGTAATGATCCTCAAGTAAATGAATAGTGCTATAAGAATAGGCTAGAGCAATTTAGGATTGGTAGTATGCAATTAGTGATCCTAACACTTAGACTGTTGTGAATTTAGTCACTTGGCAGGAGAATAAAGGTAAGCTGATCATTTGTGACTGAGGCAAGAGAATAAAATAAAACATTCAGTTGATCTGTTGGCTATCAGAAGTGACACATTAAGCTAGAGATTCAAGGCAAATAATATACCCAGCAGTTTGCAGGAAAAAAATAAGCAATGTAATGAGAGGGCTAGAAGTTAATGATAAAGTAAAATAGATATATTGAAATCCATGTAGAAAGATGTGAGGAGTGAGAAAGAGAGATGTCTGTGCTTGACAGAACATGGACTTCTTCAGAGTGCAAATAAGCAAGCAAAGAAACATGGAGAAAAGTGAGCTACATGTTCAAGGGAGAACTTGGACTTGGAGAGCAAGCCTCAAGCTAGTTGTTAATAGCTCCACATTAGCATAAAGGCTGTGCTAGGTCACTAATAATTACAAAGAGGAGAAATATCTGGAAAAATAACAGAATTTTCTTAGAATAAACCAATTTATACTTTAATTTACAAGAATTTATGTGGGGGCAGAAACACCATTTTCATTCCTATGTTCATTGCAGCACTAGTCACAAGAGCCAGAATCTGGAAACAACCTGAGTGTCCAAGAACAGATGAATGGATAAAGAAACTATGGCACATCTACATAATGAAATATTATTCAGCTGTCAGGAAAAATAAAGCCTTCAGATTTGCCTATACATGTACAGGAAAGTGAAATGAGTCAGAAAGAAATGAGTTGGAAGGAAAGGGACAGAAGTGAAATGACTGCATTCATTTGTGATATATATATATTTATATATATCATGGTCACTGTCCTCCCATTGTTCATCAGTTTGCTCGAGCAAGCCCAGTAACGTCTCCATTGTGACACTTGTTACTGTGTTTGGCATATCGAATACGTCACCTGGGAGCTTGCCAGGCTTTGCCGTGCGGGCAAGATACTCTTGGTAGCTTGCCGCACTCTCTGAGAGGGGCAGAGGAATTGAACTCATGTTGGCCATGTTGGCTACGTCCAAGGCAGACATCCTACCGCTGTGCTATATATCATGATCATGATCATCCTGTTGTTCATCAATTGCCTCGAGCAGGTCACAGTAACGTCTCCCTCGTCCTAGCCCTGAGATTTTAAAAAGTGCCATATTCAAGGCTCTTTCAGGGTTAGGAGAATGAGACCCATCATTGTTACTGATATTTGGAAAATTGTGTACACCACGGGGAGTTTGCCAGACTCTGCCCTGTGGGCAGGTTACATTCGGTAGCCTGCCAGGTTGTCCAAAGTAAGAATGAGATAATAAGATGTCCGGTGGGAGCTGGGTTTTATAGTCTCTGGGTCTTGGCCATTGATGAGATTACCTGGTGACAGGGGGAAGTTGGTGGATGTGACCCCTGCCTACTGGAAGATGGAGGATCTGGGTGGAGGATGCTCAGCCCCGATCTGAGCAGGCTTGGAGATCTCGACCCTGGGACGCGCATATATATATATATATATATATATATATATATATATATATATATGAAAAGTCATAACCTTGGCCAGGGAAAACAGGAATTAGGAGAACTGGTCAATGGTTGGAACTAACCACAAGTGTGTTGGGGGCTGAGGGTAAAGAAGATAGAGATAGAGAAGAGACTGACAGCTATGACAATAATAGGTGAGGATGATCACGCTGGACACGATCGAAGGGTTAGAATTAGGTAAGGGATAACCTTTCAGTATCAATAATGCAAACCTCAATACCAAAAGGAGAGACAGACGGAGACAGAGATAGAGACAGAGACAGAGAAGAAAAGCACCTGCCATAGAGGTAGGCAGAGGGTGGTAGGTGGGGGTTGATGGGAGGGAACCTGGGGACACTGGTGTTGGGAAACGTACACTGGTGGAGGAATGGGTTAGAATACTATGTGACTGAAATCCAATAATGAACAGCTTTTTAATGATCTATCTCACAGTGATTCAATAAAAAAAGCTTAAAAAAGAACATGCACTGTCTGTAGCACTGTCCTTGCATTGTTCATTGATTTGCCTGAGCAGGCACCAGTACCATCTCCATTGTGAGGCTTGTTACTGTTTTTGGTATATGGAATATGCCATGGGGAGCTTGGCAGGCTCTGCCGTGCGGGCAGGATACTCTCAGTAGCTTGTTGGACTCTCTGAGAGGACAGAGGAATCAAACACAGATTGGTCACGTGCAAGGTAAACGCCTACCCGTTGTGCCTGAAATGTGTAATACATCAGTGTTCATAAGACAGAAGAGAAACAGAGACTGACTTCATGAAATGTTTCTTATTATATACAAATGCTTGTTGAGTGGAAAATGGAATTGCTCCCAGTATGACAATATGTGTTTCATAATTTTAGGAGAGTCATCAGTTGCATAGTATGTAACATCACTTGACTATAGAATGTTGACTTATCACTTGACTTCCCGTTAATCATTGATTTGCTGGAGGGGCACCAGTAATGTCTCCTTCCATCCCTGTCATGTGCAAGTGCAGCCCAATGGTGTCTGTTCATTCTAGGAACACAAAGAGCCTCAATCCAATCAGTCAGGGTCTTGACAAAGAAGTCTGACTATCTTGTAGATGGGCAGCCACGTGGACTTTTGATGTCCCGTGGAATCCATTTGATAACGGCTCTAGTCCAGCAGTCTTCACCAAATCTCATTATGTGACCAGCCCATCTGATTTTCGACACCTAGGCAAAGGAGACAGTGTCTCTGATTCTTGACCATCGACAGAGGTGAGAACTCCAGATTCTTTCTCTTATTTGAGTGAAATGTGATACTCCAAGCATAGCTCTTTTGAATCTTCTTTAGGAGAGCCAAAAAGCATTCTCATCCTGTTTTCCTGGGGCCCAGGTCTCTGCAGAGTATGTTAATGCAGGAAAAACAGTAGAATCGAAAAGATGTACCCAGAGCCAGAGGTTCTTCTTCCTCTTAGCTATTTCTTTGAGACTCTTGAAGGCATTCCAAGCTGCTCTCTTCCTCCGCACAACTCAAGTGACAGGTCATTTGTCATGTTGACTTCTCGAACTAGGTATACATAACTGTTGCATTCGGAGATGGTAATTCCGTTGTGAGTGAATGGAACATCAGAAATGAGAATGTTTCTCATAAACATTGTCTTCGTGAGATTCAGATGTAGTCTGACCTTTCCACACTCATGGTCGTAGTCGGCCAGCATTTGTAAGGCTTGGCTAATGTTTGATGTTACTAGAACTATGTCATCAGCAAAGCAGAGGTGCTGTAGTTGCCGACAGTCTATATTCACTTTCATTCCTTTCCATTCCAGTTGTCGCATGACATTCTCGAGGGTGGCACTGAAGAGTTTCGGTGAAATGGTATCACCCTGCCAAACCCCTCTCTTGACATTGATGATCACCTCCCTATAGAATTGTGAGATCATGGTAGTGAATCCATAATACAGCTCACAGAGGATCCTGATGTATTGAGTTTGAATGTCCTGATTGGCTAGGGCTCTGGTGACTGCTTCATCTTAACAGAATCAAAGGCCTTCTTTAAATCAATGAACGTTAGACAGAGCAGCATCTTGAACCCCCGAGAAACCTCAATGAGCTTTGTTATCATGTGAATATGGTCAAACGTGCTGAATTCTTCTCGGGATCCTGCTTACTCAAATGGTTGTTCTTCATCTAGTGTTCTGCATAGCCTATTCAGGATGCCTCAGTGGAATGGACAATGTTGTCAGTGAACAGCTTGTAGATGACAGACAACAAGCAGATCCAGCAATAGTTGCCAATGTCGTGGATGTCTCCCTTCTTGTACAGTACTACAGTCCTGCTGGTTTTCCATCGGGACAGATAGGTAGCATGTGAATAGCCGATCCAGTGTATTGATGAGTACAGATGCAGGTTCTTCAGGTGTTCAGGTCTGACCTTGTCTGGGCTGGGTGCTGTTCATTTCTTTAGCAATGAAATGGTGTGTCAGATTAAGAAGGGAGAACAATGGGAACGACATATCCATCCTGCGGAATTTGGTATGTGGGCAGGTGGACGTGGCTATCAAAGGGATCTGAGTAAAAGTCATGGATAATCTTTTCCATTGCCCTTCTGGAATATGTGATAGATCCATCAGGACATTGGAAGGCAGTCTTCTTGGTCTTGTAGTTGGCGAAGGACAGGCGGGCATTGTGAATGCTTTTCCTGGCTTCTGCTGCATCTACCAGCACTGCTGCTCTTCTCTGTTTTAGATCTTCCTTTATCACATCTCTGCACTGCTTTGTGAGCTCAAACTTTTCCATGTGGTTGCCTGAGGCATGAGCAAAGCCACGTTGGTGAATAAGCTCAAAAGTTTTCGAAGACAGGCATTTTTTTTGTGGCTATCTCTCTCGGCATTCCTCGCACAATCACGGAGTTGCTGAACCAGTGAATCATATTCCTCATCAATGTTGTCAAGGACGGCATCTTCCCAGGTTGCAGCAATAGTTCCAAAGAGCTCCCAGTTGGTGGTTGTTCTGGGAGTTCTTTTCTTAAACTTTGCAGCCCTTTCTCCCTGCTCTGTGAAGTAGAATTTTGCATGAAGGAGACAGTGGTCCGATCCTGTTTGGAGTTTTGGGACAACAGCGACCTCAGTCAGGAAAAAACGTCGATTGAATATGATGTGGTCTATCTCATTGTGAAATCGTCCACCAGGAGTCTCCCATGTACAATGTTTAGAATCAGCCTTCTGGAATTGTGAGTTACCATGCATGGTCTTGGTCGACATGATGATCTTCGACAGTCTCTCACCCTGTTCGTTCCATTCTAGGCCATGGGTCCTGATGTGTTGTTCTTCAGCTGATATTCTCGGTCCTATTTGGCATTAAAATCACCGACAATGATCTTGTAGAAGGTGTGGTCTTCTTTATAGAACTTCTCTAGCTCCATGTAGTACTTCTCACTTTCTCCTTCATCATAATTGGATGTTGATGTGTAGACAATGAAGATAGAAACTGCCAGCAGTGAGCCACATCTATTCAAATGTGATAGTGCCATTTGGATTGTTAGGCTTTCGAATGAATTAATGCTCATGGCCACGTTCGTGTTGACAAGGACACCGACACCACTGACCCCTCTTTTGTTGCATGTTTTGAGGAACAGTTCTTCTCAATTGTCGAAAATAGTTTGATGTGACTGATGCCTTCTCGTCTCAGTCAGACCAATGATATCGTACTTGATCTTTCACACTTGTACCATCTGGTCCTTGATGGATGTATCTGATGCCAGCATACGTGCATTGAAAGTACAAATAATCATTTTTGTCTGTCTTTCTTTTGGCAGCCTAGTTCGGCCTTGAGATTTTAGCAGCCTCTCCTTCCACATCCTTCTCAAAGCTGCCGTATTGGTGACTCCTTCAGGATCAGGGGAATGAGATCATTGTATTTACTGGTTTTGGCATATCGAATATGCCAGGGATAGCTTGCCATGCTCTGCTGTGCAGGTGGGATACTCTTGGTACCTTGTCAGACTCTCCGGGAGGGATAGAGGCTTTTAGGGAGGCCTCTAATCGCCCTTGTAGATGTTCCCATGTTTCAAACCGCATTTGAACTCTATCAAATATGGTGCGGCAATTCTGGAAGATGGGTATTAAGTGTCTTATGATGTGTCATGTGTCCGCAAACCCCGTGTTCCAGAAAGGTTCCTGGAGCGTTGGGGTGGCTGGGTAGTGGAAGTATTGAAACATTATAGAATGTTAGCCAAAGAAAAGATTTGGGCTATAGAAATGAACACTTGGCAATAAATAAAAAATTTCGGTATCATGTTCAAATCTTTTAACTTAATCTACTCCATATCATACTTTTTCAAATATAAGTATATTAAAATATAAGTATATTATATAAAGTATGGACTGGAGCGATAGCACAGCGGTAGGGCGTTCGCCTTACAAGCGGCCAACATGGCCAACCCTTCATTTCTTTTGCCAGGGAATTCATAACTGCTCAATAAAATACTTGCACAAAGTAAGCAATTTAGTCTCTAAATATCCAATAAACTTAGGTAATATGTACAGTGTCAGATATATTGTCTAAAGGTCCTGAAGAGAAAAAGAAGTTAATAAGTAGGTAGACATCAAAGTAATTGATTAACAAAATTCTGTAGAAGCAAGTAATAAATTTGCAAATTTACTTTCAAGAAATTTGAATAAAATTATCTTTACAAATAATGTAAAGAATGTTCTCTTCTTGAAAGAAAAGTTTATTTTTCCAGGAGCTTTTGCAGGGCACCAACGAAAAGTCACTAGGAAGCTTTAAACCCTGATTGATGATGATGTATTAGTCTTCAGATTGACTAGTGAATAACCTCAAC
Source organism: Sorex fumeus (assembly GCF_029834395.1). Lineage (NCBI taxonomy): Eukaryota > Metazoa > Chordata > Mammalia > Eulipotyphla > Soricidae > Sorex > Sorex fumeus. The sequence goes on from NW_026606060.1 coordinate 14,335,651, forward strand.
CTCATTGTCATACAGGATCTCAACCCTAGAGAGGTGTTTCCTGCCAGTTTCCAAGAAAACAATTATGTCCTCTCACCTGATGCAGGAACAGAAACACTATACAACATATGGCTAATCAAAGGGACTTTATAGTCGAACCCTAACAGTCAGCAGGATACCCCTTTGTACTCAAAATCCTCAAGTTCCTGTAAATAATATACCTTTGCAGGAAGTCAGGAGGTAGAACTTTGAAACATAATTTTCCTGGACTCCTTTATTTGTCACAGAAAATAAACTTTTGTATACTTATCTAGATAGGCTTCATACAGTCTGTTAGCTTGACATTCAGAAGTAAAATCCAAAATATGAGTTACAGAAGTATCTGACTTTAGATAACTATATACATATATGTACATAGATATATGCATACATATAATTTCTTAATATACTAATCATATTTTTCACTATACTTAACTATACACCTTTACAAAATCTCTTCCTGATAAGGTAAATAATGTAGTACAAAAACTTAAAAAGTCATAATTTTTAAAGGTAAATTGTATTTTCTTTCTTAAAGACATTATTTCTTAAAACAACACAACAGGCCATGTCTCAATAGTTTAAAACTTACTTGTCACTTTATAGGACTGCTCATTCATGTAAATTATCTTTAAAAGGTAAAGGTAAAGGCCCTCCCGTTGATCGTCGATTTGCTCGAGCGGGCCCAGTAACGTCTCCATTGGAGACTTTGTTGTTACTGTGTTTGGCATATCGAATACTCTCGGTAGCTTGCCGGGCTCTCCGAGAGGGGCGGAGGAATCGAACTCGGGTCAGCCATGTTGGCCGCTTGTAAGGCGAACGCCCTACCCGCTGTGCTATCGCTCCAATACTTAATTTGTACAGCATTAAAAACTTAATGAATTTGAATTTTTTTATTGTTCATTAATTAAAAAGATTAAAATTGAAGCTTTGTAGCATCCCTCTAACTTGAAAACCAATTTTGAATCTTTTATTTCTTAGGTGGGGTGGAGCCATAGCACAGCAGGCAGGGTGTTTGCCTTGCACACAGCCAATCTGGTTTCAATTCCTTCGCCCCCCTTGGAGAGCCCATCAAGCTACTGAGAGTATCCCATTCACATGGCAATGCCTTACAAGCTCCCCTGATATGTCACCGGGAGCTTGTCAGGCATTGCCATGCCAAAAACAGTAACAAGTCTCACAATTTGTTGTGAGATTTTACTGGTGCCCATTTGAGCAAATTGATAAACAATGGGAGGACAGTACTACAGTGCTATTTCTTAGGTATTTTGGAAAGAAAGATACCTAAATAATTCCTCAGTAAATGCTGTAACATTATACAACTTATAACGTGAAAGGTTTAGTTACTGAAACATCCTTAAGGTTCTTCTCAAAGGAGAAATGACAAAGCTCTTCAGAAAAACTGAATTTGTATGTGTCATCTGGTCCTGCTTGTGATACCAATGCTTTCCTCAATTCATCAACATATTTCTCTTTTTCCATTGCCATGTCCTCACTGCCATTTGAAGAGTCTGAGAGGTGACCAAAAATGGAGAAAAATGTAAGCAGGATCCATTTTGCTTCTGAACCCATCACTCATTTTCTACAGGTCACTTGGGAAAAAACACTAGGATCTGATTTTCTCATTACACTCATTGATGGCCAATCAGCTTGGAATGGGACAGTTTCTAAATCAGAGATTTCCCAAGAAGCTTAAAAAAAGAATATAAAAAATATAAAAAAGAATTTATGTGGGGGGCTGGAGAGAGTACAGCAGGTAGTGCATTTGCCTTTCACAAAGATGACCTAGGTTTCATCCTTAACTACCCTGAATCTTGAAGGAGTGATCCTTAGAACAGAGCCAGGAGTTATTCGTGAGCATCTCTGGGGGTGACCCCAAAACAAAGTAAAACAAAACAAAAAATTTATGTCAAACAAGATAAATGTATACAGTAAAGTTCCATATGCAGATCATAAAAAATTGAAATCATCTGTGACAAAATGAAACCAACTTTTTATTCAAAATTATAGATTTGAGAAAGCCACTAGTACTATGGTTTATAATTCAAGTAGTTTTAATGATTTCTAGTGATTTTGGTAGTTGAATATTTTGATGCATTGTCTTTAAAAAACTATGCAATAGAATTGATATCTCTAAAGTGACTTTAATATACAATTGCATAAATAAAATACAATTTATAAATAATTGCAATATAAATAATTGCAATATGTATTTTATACCAGACTTTTCCCCTTATTGCTTTATGGAGATACTGTGGCATACTGTACTGTTAATAATAATTTTATGTTTGTCTCATTCCAACACCATATCCATCACCAGAGTACTGAATTTTCTCTAGCAATGTTCCACTGATCTCTCCTACTATCTTTATCCCCAGCTAAATTTAGTTGTTTTGATTCTTTATATCCCAAATATGAGAGAGAGTATTCTGTACATCTTCTTCCACTGACTTTAATAAGCATGATACCTATTAAATGCATTTAGATAGCAGCAGTTAGCTGCTTTCATATTTTCTTACAGTTCAGTCATACTCTGTGTACATTCCACAGTTTACTTACTCAACTGTTCTTGGGACTTGGATTATTTCTAGATTGTGGCCATTTAAATAGAACTACTATGATTAAAATATCACAAATATCTTGGCAAAATTGTATTCTTGGGTCCTTAGAATGGATGTCAAATCGAGTTTCTGAATTGCATAGAAGGTCCAATTCTTATTTGGAGGGAGTGTCCACACTGTCTTCCAAAGAGATTGCAGCAGAATTTTTTTCTTTTATAAAAGCAACATTGATTTGTAATAGTATATAGGCTTCAAACTTGCACCATTATAAATCAATACATGTAAATACATTAAGTTTATTAATAGAAGTTTAATTCAATTTTTGAACCATACAATTAGTCACTTTGAACCAATTTATCCTCCTTTCCTACAAATTTTATTTGATACATATTTCAGCTGTGTGGTGTTTCCAGGCAGAGTGAAATGCCTTAAATTTATGACTGCAGAGGTACTGGAAGCATTGATAAAGTGAAGACATGGTAGAGAGCAGTGATAGGAACTATGGCATTCTTTATAAATACAAGATTATAAGCATATATATGATTTACATAAGAGACATAAAATGATATAACTAGATAAGAAATGTTGAATAGAATCATCTCAATAGCTTTACGTCTAATTCTGGCAGGATGAGACAACAGAGATTGTCTGAAAGTCATTTAAAAATAAATATTAAAAATAATTTCTTGGACATCTTTGGTGCGATTTGCCAATGAATATTTGAAGGCCGAGGGTGTTTAAAGAAAGAGGAGTTCCTACAGTCAAGTAGGACCCTGAAATTATTTAGCAGAGAACAGATGCCCAAGCTGAAGACCCAAGGCAGTGCTTTGAATTCAGTAGCTTCACAGCATGCAGATGAGGCAGCAAGATAAGATAAATTGCCAATTCAAGAGAAGCAATACATAGTTAACACTGAAGCACAGCACTTTCCATGTTAAGAGCAATGAGAAAGAATGCTTGCATGTCGAATGAACATCATTCAAGGAAAATAGTGTTGTCCGTGAATATGTAAAATATTTATTAGAAAAGATTTGTGATTACAAGCCAAAGTTCACAAACCAGTTTGTATATCTCATCTAGTATAAAGGAACTTTGGGGAGACAAAGTAGCTTGTTAAGGTTACATTCCTGGGGGAGTAAAATGGATAATTTCTGGAGGAACTCATATTCATCCAGGCAATAAAGCTTTTACACTGCTTTAAAAATAAAGAGTTATTAGTTAATTAGTTTATTAATTAATTAATTTTCTTCTAAGAGTTATTAATTTTCCAGTAAAACTAATCACTAAAAAGAATCAGAAAAAAATCAAATTTCTAAATTTTGAGATATTGTTATTATCAAATTGAGAAAAATAAAATTTGTTAAGTATATTTGAATAGAAAGAAGAAATTTCAAATCTAAATTAAATAATAAATAAAAAATTAAAAGTTGTGGCAAAGAGTGCACCTAGTAAAGCATTTTTCTTCATGTGGCCAGTGTGGATTCGATTGCCAGCAACCTGTATGGTCACCCATGCACACCAAGTATAATCCCTAAGTGAAGTGCCAGGAGTAAGCCCTGAACAAAACCATATATATCCCAAAAAACAAATATCAGTAAATAAAAGTAAAGGTAAAGCATATCCCCAAATAAACGTAAATTATAGCACTAGCATGTATATAACAAAAGTTAAATTAAAGTTAAGAAGTATAAAGAACTGGAGCGATAGCACAGCAGATAAGGCATCTGCCTTGCACTTGGCTCACCCAGGTTTGATTCCCAGCATCCCATATGGTCCTCAAGCACCACCAGGAGTAAATTCTGAGTGCATAGGCCAGGAGTAACCTCTATGCATCACTGGGTGTAACCGAAAAAGCAAAAAAAAAAAAGTTAAGAAGAATATAATGGAAAGGATTAGTGACTAAAGAGTATTTTTCTGCGTCTATTGATATGATCATATGGTATTTATCTTTACTTTTGTTGATATGATGAATTATGTTGATTTATTTCCGAATGTTAAACCATCCTTGCATCCCCAGGATGAATCCCACTTGGTCGTGGTGTATGATCTTTTTGATGAGTTGTTGAATTCTATTTGCTAATATTTTTTTGAGGATCTTCGCATTTGTGTTTGTCAGGAATATTGGCCTATAGTTTTCTTTGTTGGTGGTGTCTTTGTTTGCTTTACATATTAGGGAGATATGTGCCTCATAGAAGCTGTTTGGGAGGGTTCCTGTTTTTTCAATTTCCTGGAAAAGCTTGAGGAGAACTGGCAAAAGGTCTGCTTTGAATGTTTGGAAAAGTTCACTAGTGAAGCTGTCTGGGCCTTGGCTTTTGTTTTTGGGAAGACTTTTGATTACTGCTTCAATTTCCTTGATATGAATGGGTCTATCCAGGCAGCAATTCTTGGGAAAAAGACATGGGGAGGCATTACCCTCCCCAACCTCAAACTCTACTACAAAGCAGTAGTAATTAAAACAGCATAGTACTGGGAAAAAACAGGACCACAGATCAATGGAACAGGGTGGAATATCCGTACACACAAGCCCAAATGTATGAACATCTAATCTTTGATAAGGGAGCAAGAAATGTGAAATGGAACAAGGAAAGCGTCTTCAACAAATGGTGCTGGAATAGGACAAACACATGCAAAAAAAAAAAAGAAATGGGCTTAGACCTTGACATAACACCATGAACAAAGTCAGATCAAAATGGATTAAAGATCTCAACATCAGGCCAAAATCCATAAGATACATTGAAGACAAGGTCGGCAAAACCCTTCAGGATATTGGGCTAATGGTATCTTCAAAGACGACACTCCACTGACCAACCAAGTGGAAACAGAGATAAACAAAAGGCACTGTATTAAATTAGAAGCTTCTATACTTCAAAAGATACAATAACCAGAATACAAAGACAATATACAGAATGGGAAAGAATATTTACTCAGTACCCATCTGATAAAGGGTTGATATCAAGGACATTCAAAGCACTGGTTGAACTCTGCAAGAAGAAAACATCCAACCCTATTGAAAAATGTGGTGATAAATGAAGAGAAACTTTCCCAAAGAAGAAATCGGAATGGCTAAAAGGCACGTGAGAAAATACTCTACATCACTAATCATCAGGGAGATGCAGATCAATACAATAATGAGATATCATCTCACACCACAGAGACTAGCCCACATCCAAAAGAACAAAGCAACTGGTGTCAGTTTGGACGTGGCGAGAATGAACACTCCTTCACTGCTGGTGGAAATGCCAACTCACTCAGCCCTTTTGGAAAACAGTATGAGTGATTCTCAAAAAATTAAAAATCGAGCTCCCATTTGACCCAGCAGTACCACTACTGGGAATATATCCTGGAGAGGCAAAAAAGTACAGCCGCCGAAATGACATCTGCACTTCTATGTTCATTGCGGCAATATTCACAATAGCCAAAATCTGGAAAAACCCAGAGTGCCAGAGAACAGATGACTGTTAAAGAAACTTTATTACATCTACACAATTGAGTACTATTCAGCTGTTAGAAAAGATAAAGTCATGAAATTTACATACAAGTGCTACTACATGGAAAGTATCCTCCTAAGCAAAATGAGTCAGAAAGCAAGGGACAGACATAGAAAGATTGCATTCATCTGGGGAACATAAAGTAACAAATTGGGAGACTAACACCTAGTAATAGCCTAGATAAGTACCAGGAGGTTCACTCCATGGCTTGGAGGCCAGCTGCACATGCTGAGGGAGAAGGCAGCTCAGATCGAGAGGAGAGCACCAAGTAAAGGGTTTTGGGAGGACCCTCCCAGGATGAGAGATGTATGCTGAAAATAGACTATAGACCGAACATGATAGCCACTAAATGCCTCTTTTGCAAACCACAGCACCCAAAAAGAGAGATAACTAAAGGGAATGCCTGTCACAGGGGTGGGGTGGGATGGGGGACTGGGGGTGGGTGGGAGGGATGCTGGGAGCATTGAAGTTGGGCTATGGGCACTGATGGAGAGACGGGTACTCAATCATTGTATAATTGAAACCCAAGCACAAAAATTTGTAAGTCTACAACTGTACCTCATGCTGTTTCACTAATAATAAATAAATAAATAAATAAATAAAGAGTATTTTTATTTGTTAAATAGATTATAAACTATTTAGATAGCAACAGTGATGCAGTGATGAAAACTGTAAGACAGAAGAGAAATTGCCAAATAAATGTTTGAGCAAATTATGATTTAAAAATAATTTTTGTCAGCTTGGACTACTATCACAAAATATCATAGACTAAATGATTTAAATTACAGTATTTGTTTCCTGTTTGCTTTGGTTTACAGTTCCAGAGCTCAGAAATCTAAACTTAATTTGCTAGCAAATTTGGTTTCTGGTGAAAACTTCCCTAACTGGTAGATAATCAAATTTTGTATATATTTGAATAGAAGATGAATAAAGAGAAACAGAAGACAAGTAAACTTCATTGGTTCTCTGTTTATTGGCACTCATTCCATTAGGAGAATTTCTATCTACTTAAAGATCCTAATCGAAACCTAATTATCTCCCAAAGTCACATTTCCAAATGACATCAAATTTGGTTTAAATATATAAAATTGAGCAGACCCCAATAAAGTTTAAATTTTAAGAATTCAACTGATACTTATTCCCTTAATAAAATATATTAAAAAAATACTGGAGCTGGATAAATCCTAACATGGGTAGGGCAATTTCCTTGCATGAAGACAACCTGGGTTTGATCGACAGGAACCCATATAGTCCTGTGAGCACTGCTAGGAGTGAACTCTGATTGTAGAGCCAGGAGTAAATTTGAACACTATCTTTTGTGCCTTTCCCAAAAGTAAAAACACAACAAACAAAAAAATAATGGATCACAGATGACTAAAAATGATATTATCGATATGTTCATATTCTTGTTAGTATAAAATTTTATATCTGTCATAATAGGTTTTTAAAGCTGATTTCTTGGTATATTTTTAGGATGCACTAACTGTGCTAGAGCTTTACCCTGACTCTGTGCTCAAGATCCACTCCTAACAGGACTGGGGAAGCATTTGGGGTGCCAGGGAACAAACTTGAGTTGGCCACATAAAAGGCAAGCATATACCTGCTCTACTATTGCTCTATCTACCAATAATAAGTTTTTAAGTGAAATAATTATATAAAGATGTTCAGACAAACAAAACCACAATTTTCTACCAATAAATTCATACTAGTGCAAATGCTGCAGATATACTTCAGATAGAAGTAAAGTTATAAAATGTAGAAGAACTGAGAAAAGATGAATAATTTGATGAACAAAGAAAAGACTAAATATATGATCAAAACTGAAGTGATTTTTGACTGTACAAAAACAAAATATTCACTTAAAAAAAGAATAACAGAGAGACCAGAGAGATCTCATGGTGAGTGGGGCACTTGCCTTGCACCTGGCCAATCTGAGTTGTATCCTTCGCTTCCCATATAGTCCCTCAAGAATTTCCAGAAATTATTCCTGAAGGTAAAACCAGGAATTAGTCCTGAGTACATCTGTGCGTGGTTCACAAACAAAAGACAAAAGAACAAAAAAAAAAATAAAAACAAACAAGAGTAATAACAGATCTGGGCCAGAGATAGAGTGGGTAGAGCAGGTATGACTTACCTGAGTTCAATTTCCAGCACCACATTATGACCTTTGAGTCCTGCCAAAAGTGATATTTGAGCCCAGAACCAGGAATAAGTCCTGAGCATGGTCACATATGGCTCTAATATGTTCCCCCAAATAATAATGATAATAAATCTAAAATTACAATAAAAAGACATTCACTTTTAATAATGGTGCTTGAAATGATCTTTAATCTTACAGTCTTTGAGAGCAAGAAACAAACGAAGATTAAAATGTAACTATCATAAGTTCAATGTGCACGGCACTGTCCTGCACTGTCCTCCCATTGTTCATTGATTTGCTCTAGTGGGCCCAGTAACGTTTCCATCATGAGACTTGTTACTGTGTTTGGCATATTGAATACATCATGGGGAGCTTGCCAGGTTTTGCCATGCGGGTGAAATAAAATATCTAAGATAATCAAAATAAAGCATATAATCTCCAAATAATTTGGAAAAATATTTTTAAAAATGAAAACTCGGTTTAGAAAATAAAAAAGACAATATGACTAATGCTGAAAGAATTGACTATATATTATATGGAAGTTACAATCATATTAATGTTTCCATGACTATATAATTTATTATGGTGATTTTTAAGAGTAAAAATATTACTAAAAATAATAACTTCTTTGTAAAATGCTATAAATTCCATTTTATCATAAACTCAAAAGTAGAAACCTGTATAAGAATAATAACTGACTTAATATATAGAGGAGCTACTAACAGAAACAGAAAAATAGACTAGACAGAATGTCCTGACCCCACGCCAGGATGTCTTCACCTCGGAGGGGGCAGGTTGAGTTTCCCTTCCCGCCTCAAGCAGCTGAAAACCAATAGAAACAAGCTGCAGCCATGCTCAGGGCCACTCTCCACACACTCAGAAGAGCCTCATTCATGAAGGAATAAGCAGAGGAACTCAGGTATGCGGGACCTGTGGCTGAGATCTCCAACCTGCTCAGATCAGGACTGGGTACCCCCCCCCACCAGCTCCCCAGTTTTCCAGTAGCTTGGCAATCACATCCACAAACTGCCCCCAGCACTATGTAATCTCATTAATGGGTGAGATCCAGAGACTATAAAACAAAGCTCCTGGAAGAGAGCTATCCAGTAGTTCTTATACTCTAGCCTACTGATGTACCTAATTATTTGTTTAGTTTTAACATACTTGCTTGTATTCTCTTATATAAGGGCTTAAATGGCTCCAGAGTGAAATAAAACAACCTTCACACACTTCCCTCTTATTGTGGTGGGAAGATGCTCGCTGGTGAATTGGTGTTTGCATATTATCTGTAATGAACTATTGGGAACTACTTTATGAAAATAAAATGTATAAAAATCACAAAAAATGCAAAATTGACTATCATCATTGTAAGAGACTTAAAGCACCTTTGTTGTGTACAGTAAACTATTTTAAATATACAAATGTGCAAAAATTAATAACTCTTAAAATAATATTTAAAGAATTCTATAAACGTGGAGTAAGAAGTAAGTGAATTTGCTTTCCCTATAAAACAGCAAAATAAAAGAAAAAATTCTATAAGTAAATATTTCAAACATTTTAGAAGTAAACAAAATAACAGAAGAGAGAAAGAAAGAAAGAAAGAGGAAAAGAGAAAGAGAGAAATAAATGAAGAAAGAAGGAAAGAATGAAAGAAGGAAAGCAAGCTAACCTAAGAAAGTGACAAAACCTAGGTAAGCCAGGAATTGAGACTTTAAAATGTAGGTGTGTTCTCTTGTCTCCTTCCACTTCAGTGCTGCTGATAGAAAAATCTGGCAGTGTTGTGGACTGCAGAGATACATGACCATTTTTGAAGAGTTTTAAAAACACAATCATTGTGACACAGTCAATAGTTATTTGAACTTGTGACTCCTTGGGAAACTTCCCTGGGAAATGTCTCAGCCCATGATGACTTGCAGTTCAACTAGCTAAAGTTCAATTCACAAGAGAAGTGGCAGCCCACTCCAAGGCCATTTCCAGAACATGAATTGCTGGCAGCATCTCAGCTGCCTCAAATTATAATTTGAGACACCTTATATGGTAGCTAAAATTGAAATCCTACAAAAACTAGATCTGAACCTTAAAAAAATCCAGGCATATTTATGGTAACCTAAAACTCTGCGAGTGTGAAGCCAAATACATGCACAGGGAATATTTGGGAACAAAATGGCAACAGCCATCACTTCCGACCAACCTTGAGGTCTTGCACAGAGTGATAATTAAGGATGTCCTAGAAACTGCTCATGTGAAGTCTAAATATGCACTTCCTCATTGTAGCACTTAGTAAAATAGCCAGGATCTGAAACAACCCAAGTGTCCAACCACAGATGAATCTGGAAGGAAGTTGTGGTATACACACCTAGAATGCTATGTAGCTTGAAGGAAAGATGAAATCATGCAGTTCGATGCAACATAAATGGAACTATTGTGGTAGGGGCTTATCAGGATAAGTAAGCAAAATTAGACCGAGAAGGACAGATAGAAAACAATCTTACTCATTTGTTCAATTTAGAGAGACAAAAATAAGGGTAGACATAATTGAATCATAATAAAACCTTTGGTCTGGAAATAAAAAAATAAAGAGGGAGTATTTTGAGGAAAATGGATTTTGGACTAGGAGTGAAAAAGTGAACATGGTAGAGGATTACTAGCACTTTGATGATGACACTAACTTTGTACACCAATACCAAAACTTTAACCCTACTATCACCATATTGCCTACACTCTAATTTTAAAAATAAAATTACATAATAGTAAGTAGCACAGTGGTAGGGCGTTCGCCTTACAAGCGGCCAACATGGCCGCCCCGAGTTCGATTCCTCGGCCTCTCTCGGAGAGCCCAGCAAGCTACCGAGAGTATTCGATATGCCAGACACAGTAACAACAAAGTCTCCAATGGAGACGTTACTGGGCCCGCTCGAGCAAAATTAAATAATAAAATAGAAAAATATGTACCATCTTGTATAAATACAAGTTAAAAAGAGTAAAAGGTTGGGGCTGGAGTGATAGCACAGTGGGTAGGGTGTTTGCCTAGCACACAGCTGACCCGGGTTCAATTCCCAGCATCCCATATGGTCCTCTGAGCACTGCCAGGGGTAATTCCTGAGCGCAGAGCCAGGAGTGACCCCTGTGCATTGCCAGGTGTGACCCAAAAAGCAAAAAAAAAAAAGAGTAAAATTTAAGCAAACATGGTATATAGGCAGATTTCTGATTAATACTGACTGACTACTAAAGTATGTTAAAAACAGTATGACTATTAGGAAGTCAGGCTAAAAAATATAAACTATGACTTTTAAAACTACCTACATGGATTGCTGTAGTCACACTTCAGAAAATAAGTAAAAAGTTCCATCAGGAGAGTCTAAAGCAAATAACAGAAAACACTGCCACTGTCATTGTTACTCTCTTCCTGTTGTTCATTGATTTACTCAAGCGGGCCTAGTAACATTGTTAGACTTGTTACTGTGTTTGGCATATCGAACACATCACTGGTCTTTTGCCAGGTTTTACCTTGCAAGTGAGATACTATCAGTAGCGTGCAGGGTTCTCCAAGAGTGGTGGAACAATTGAACTTGGGTTGGCCGTGTTGGCGCGTGCAAGGCAAACACCCTACCCACTGCTATCACTCCAGCCCAACAGAAAACAAAGCAAAATAATTTTAAAAAATCATGGGAGGTGAAGAACAAGTTTTGAAGTAGTTATTATATAAAATACCCACCTTTAACAAAATTCAATATACATAAAAAGTCGCATACATAGAAAAATTAAACAGTAGAGAATGAGACTTATGATGCTCAGATTTTGCAATTAATAAAATCATTATATTAGCAATCATTATATTATCAAAAGAATGAAAGAAAATTGTGTATAAAGTATTAAATAAAATTTCACCAATATTTCCCTAGTGAACATGTCAGCAAATATATATATGCATATATATACATATATATAATAATGAACAAAGTACAAATTTGGATGCTAAAAATCCAGATTAATTAGAAATATACTAGAGGAACTTAACATCCTACTTAAATTGGTGAAAAAATTATTAGCAAGCATAAAGAGACCACTAGTGATAGTACGTCTGAGAACAGTAAAATAATGGGAAATGAAGTTTCAGGTATTTGTAGAACAGAAACAAGTATCCTAACATGCATAACCATAATCCTAGTATTGGTCAGAATGAATTAAAAGAAGAAAAACATACTTGAAGTAATAGTCAAAAGCCTTTAAATTTGGACTAATATTATCAACCAATGCATTCAAGAAACTCAACAAAATCAAAGTTGAATAAATTTTGAAGTTTCTTTATATAAAAAGGTAAAAATGAAATGTTCAGAAAAACTAAAGTTTAGAGAATCAAGACAATATCAACTCACTGTTACTGTCACTGTCCTCCTGTTGTTTTCTTGAGTGGACCCAGTAACATTGTGAGAATTGTTACTAGCTAAGATCAAATGTAGTATCAACTTACCACATACAAATAATCTTCAGTAATGTTAACTATCAGCTTGTCATCTGAAACCATTGAGGACAAAAAATAGGTGAATTCCATTTTCAGAGTTATAAAAGTCTCTAAAATAATTATTTATCTAGCAAAATCATCCATATAAAATAGAGTTAATATATTTATAGACAAAATATACAAAAATTACAGAATAACAAAATAGACAAAATAGACAAAATATACAGAAATAAACAAAAATATTTTTGTTACCATATTTGTCCAACATGAAATAGTAAATAGCTATTCAGACTGAAATGAGTTGATAGGTAGTAATTTGAATATATATTAAATAAAATAACACCATGAAGCTAACTATGCATAATATTTGAATAGAGTTTTATTGTTATTTATATTTAAAAATAAAACTGCAAAACTATGCATTGGTGCATTTTAATGTATAAAGATGAAAGATATAGAACATTTTTTCTAAATGGAGTGTCATTGAAATACTTTTATATATTATTGAAATTAGTACTGTCTTGTTCAATTCAATCTTAATCTCCCCTAGAACTATATGACAACCACACTACACTATGTCATTAATATGCCTATTCTTGGTATTTTACATTAATGGGGTAATAAAATGTGGTCCTTTCGCCTTACTTCTTTCACTAAGAAATAATGTTTTTATGGTACTTTAAATTATACTGATAATTTTAGCATGTGTCTCAAATTTATTAAAGTATTTAATTCTTCTTTCCTTTATCTCTGAGTTGTGTGAGTAGGGTGGAGGAGAAACTGGGAAGTCAAAGAAAAAACAAAAAGAAAATGAGATAGAGCACTAATATAAGAACCTGAATCGAAATTCATCATTTAAATGAAAACCAAGAACATGAAGTTAGTAAAAGCATGACTCAACAGGAATGATTGTAATCTCATATTTATTTATAACATTAGTAATATAGGTTGACCCTAAATATTGGGTACTCTATTATGTATTTAAAGTAAAAAGTAAAGTAAAGGCCCTCCCGTTGATCATCGATTTGCTTGAGCGGGCCCAGTAACATCTTCACTGGAGATTTATATAATATCACATTTTATTATTTAGTTCTTGTTTTGGGACTACGCAAAGGGTGCTCATCTTTCTCCTAACTGCATAGAGGGATCACTCCTGGAAGAATTCGGGCACCATATGGAGTGCTAGGGATCCAAACTTGTGTTGGGCACATTCAAGGCGAGTACCCTACTTGTTGCACTATCTCTCCAGTGCCAAATTTTATTATTTTAATACTAACAGCAGTCTGACAGGCAATTTGGGTTGGGGGAAGTGGGCCTAGGGCAATATCCAGCTATGACACTTTGCCAATTGATCAGTACAAAATGACTCAATGCTAGGGCCCAGCAGAGCTGGGAGCCATGAGAAGCAACCAGTTGTGGTCAGACGAAGCATGCAATGTTGGGGATAGTACTTGGGTCCTTGAACATATAATTCACCCCTGACCCTTGGGATACCTCTCATACTCACATAAAGGATCTTTTCGGTGTGTTTTAGGTCACACCCTGTCCTGTTCAGTGGCCTTACCCGATTCAGTGGTGGCATCCACTTCCTCTGATGCTCAAGAAACTATGAAGAGCTCAGGACAAAATCCTGACATCCTTCAAGCAAAACATATGCTATTTAGAAGTTTCTCTGACCCAGGCAAATTTTCTACTATTTTTATATAAGAAATTAATGTTAAAAGATATTAAAGTCGCTCAGAATTTTATTAAGGATTTCATTTCAAATTTTATATGCTTTCAGCCAGACCAATGATTATATGTGTGTGTGTATAACAATAAAACAGAACTGCAGAATTGTGAATGAGAATGAGGGTGAGGTAACACAAGATACCATCTCAAGAACCCTATGTTTTTCTCATTTAGGACAGTAAATTACATGGTTAAGTCTGGAACATCTACTCTCATAAATGATGTAATTTAGTGTATTCATTTTCTACTGTTCTTCTTTTACCATATTACTTCAATTGAGGTTTGATGAGATGAAAAGAAACTGGAAAATGATTTACAGTTTTATTATATTTGCAGGGAGAACTAAGATCATGAATTAGGGCAAGCACCATATGAGACAGGAAGTGAAAGGAGAGCAGGGAAGGCAAGCACCATTCTTGTGGGCCCTATGGAAAAGAATGTTGTGCAAGCAGCTTTAGAATGAAAGAATTGGAATAAACTCAATTATGGAGTTCAGTGGTATCTGATCATCTGGCACCTGAGCCAATGGTTATTAGGTGGGGCCAATCACTTAATCACTTGTCATCCCATTATTCATCGATTTGCTTGAGTGGATGCCATTAACATCTCCATTCATCCCTGTCGCGTGGTAGTGTATCCCAATAGCAGATTGGGGGCCTCTTTCAGGGTCAGGGAAATGAGACCCATTATGTTACTGTTTTTGGCATATCAAATACTCCACAGGTAACTTTCCAGGCTCTCCCGTATGGGCGGGATACTCTTGGTAGCTTGCTGGGCTCTCTGAGAGGGATGGAGCCTTTGAGGCAGCCTCTAATTGTTTTTACAGGTGGAAGCTTTGTTTTATAGTCTCTGAATCTTGGCTGTTGATGAGATTACATGGTGCTGGGGACTGTTTGTGGATGTGGCTAGGAGATCCAGTCCCGATCCTAGCAGGCTTGGACGTTTCAGCCATGGGTCCTGAATACCTGGGTTCCTCTGCCGGTTCCTTCGTGGGTGAGACTTGTAGTAACGTGCAGAGAGTGGCCTTGAGCTTGGGTGTGGCTGGGTTGTGGAGGTTTTCAGCTGTCAGGGCTCTGCTTGCGGCTTGGGGTGGGGAGGGAAACTCAACCTGCCCTCCTCCAAGGTGCCACAGTGAAGACAGCCTGGCAGGGGGCAGGAGATTAAGATAGTTTCCTATAATTTGAGAACTCTATAAAGAGATAAATGTGATAAGGGATAAAGTGCATCAGAGGGAAATTGGAGGGTCAACAACGTGACTTAAGGCAGAGCACATTCCTTGCATGGGAAGTCCTGAGTTTGACAGTTAGTCTTGCACAGCCCCAGCTGGCCTGCCCAGATGAAAGCCCTGTTTCCAAACATAGTAACCACAGAAAGGAACTGACTATGCTTGCAGAGCTTCATACTGGATCAGGAAGAATCTTTTTAAAATTCTCGAGTAGGCTTCTATTCCAAATTATCTCAATTCTAGCAGCTTAAAACAAGATTTACCTCACAAAATAATTTTTTATCCCATGATTCTGCATGCTGAAGTCCAAGGGTTCAGCTGCTTTCTCTGCTTAGAAAGGAAAACTGGCTGATTTTCCTTGCAGAAGACTGAAAAATCCGGCTTCCACACTCACAGAATGGTTGGTGCATTTGGTTATATCTGAATAGAGAACTAAAGTCGCATCTCCCTGCTAGCTACTGGTCTTCAAGGTCTTTGCCAGTCTCTAGGGGAATGTCTGTATAAATTGGTTTATAAGTCCTCCCCCATTTTCAAAGGCAGCAATAACACAGATATCTGTTAGATTATATTTCTAAACATTTTATTATTAACATTGATTTGTCCTTTCTCCCCCTTCAGGAGCTTAAGTTTATCGAGTTACACCCATCACAGTGCTCCAGATGCACACGCAATTCCATAAGGCACTCCCAATCCTTTGTGTTTATCTTTAACCTCCCCTCTGTGTTCTGCTTTCCCTATTGGTTAATCACTTGATCACTTGATCACCTGACTTCCTGTTAATCTCGATTTGCTCGAGAGGGTGCCAATAAGATCTCCATTTGTCCCTGTCACATGCTAGTGTAGCCCAATGGTGTCTCTTAGTTCTAGGAACACGAAGAGCCTCAAACCAATCGTTCATGATCTTGATGAAGAAGTCTGACCATCTGGTAGGTGGGCGGCCATATGGTCTTTTGACGTCCCGCGGAATCTAGTCGGTAACGGCTCTAGTCCAGCAGTCATCTCTAAACCTCATTACATGTCCAGCCCATCTGATTTTTTTTACACACATGAGATATTTTATTTTTGTTATAAAATATTATGCTCTTATCTATTTTATAAGTATATTCTGATTGCTGAATTGATGACTAAGTATTTTATATATATTTTTAGATAATAAATTTTTTTTAAAAATTCTTTATTAATGAAACACCATGAGGGACAGTAATAGACTTACAAATTTTTGTGCTTGGGTTTCAGTTATACAATGATCAAGTACCTATCCCTCCACTAGCGCCCATCCTCCACCACTATCTGATTTTTGACGCCTTGGCAAACGAGAAAGTGTCCCTGATTCTTGATCATCAATGGAGGTCGGAACTCCAGATTCTTTCTCTAATTGGAGTGAAACGTGATACTCCAAGCATAGCTCTTTCGATTCCTCTTTGGGAGACCCGAATAGCGTTCTCATCCTGTTTGCATAGGGCCCAGGTCTCTGAGTCATATCTTAATGCAGGAAGAACAGTGGAATCAAAGAGATGTGCCAGATCCAGAGGTTCTTCGTCTTCTAAGCTATTTATTTGATGCTCCTGAAGGTATTCCAAGCCGCTCTCTTCCTCCTGCGCAACTCAGGTGCCAGGTCATATTGACTTCGAGACCTAGGGACACATAACTGTTGCATTCAGAGATGGTCGTTCCATTGAGAGCGAATGGAGTGTCAGGAATGAGGCTGTTTCTCATAAACATTGTTTTTGTAAGATTCAGCTGCAGTTCAACCTTTCCACACTACGGTTCAAGTCAGCCAGCATTTGTGCTGCTTAGCTAATGTTTGGTGTTAATAGAACAATGTCATCAGCAAAGTGGAGGTGGTGAAGTTGCCAACAATTTAACTTCACTCCCATTCCTTCCCATTCCAGTCGTCGCATGATGTTCATAAGGGTGACACTGAAGAGTTTCGGTGAAATGGTATCACCCTGCCGAGCCCCTCTTTTGACATCAATGATTACTTCTTTGTAGAATGGTGAGATCCTGGTAGTGAATCCATAATATAACTCATGGAGGATCCTGATGTATTGAGTTTGAATGCCCTGATTGGCTAGAGCTTCAATGACCGCTTCCATCTCAACAGAATCAAAGGCCTTCTTTAAATCAATGAACGTTGGACAGAGCAGCATGTTGAACTCCCGAGAAACCTCAATGAGTTTGGTTATTGTGTGGATATGGTCGATGGTGCTGAATCCTTTGCGGAACTCGGCTTGCTTGCATGGTTGTCCTTCATCTAGTGTTCTGCCAATTCTATTCAGGATGACTCAAGTGAACAGCTTGTAGATGACAGAAAATAGGCAGATCGGGCAAAAGTTGCCAATATTGTGGATGTCTCCCTTCTCGTATAGTAGTACAGTCCTGCTGGTTTTCCATTGGGAGGGAACCTTGCATTCAGACAGGTAGTGTGTGAAGAGCTGAGCCAGTGTATTGATGAGTACCGACAGCAGGTTCTTCAGGTGTTCAGGTCTGACCTTGTCTGGGCCGGGTGCTGTTCCTTTCTTTACCTACGAAACGGCGTGTCGGATTTCGATGGGAGAACATTGGAAATGACATATCCATCCTGTGGAATTTGGTATGTGGGCAGGTGGACATGGCTATCGAAGAGATCTGAGTAGAAGTCATGGATAATCTTCTCCATTACCCTTCTGGAAGATGTGAAAGATCTATCAGGACGTCGGAGGGCAGTCAACTTGGTCTTGTAGTTGGCGAAGGACAGGTGGGCGTTACAAATACTTTTTTCGG
Organism: Sorex fumeus; assembly: GCF_029834395.1. Lineage (NCBI taxonomy): Eukaryota > Metazoa > Chordata > Mammalia > Eulipotyphla > Soricidae > Sorex > Sorex fumeus. The sequence goes on from NW_026606060.1 coordinate 14,354,039, forward strand.
CTTCTGCTGCATCTATCAGCCCTTCTGCTCTTCTCTTTTTGAGGTCTTCCTTGATCGCATCTCTGCACTGCTTTGCGAGCTCGGACGTTTGCTTGCGGTTGCCTGAGTCATTCACCAAACCACGTTGGTGAATAAGCTCAAGAGTTTTTGAAGACAGATGTTTGTTTGTGGCTATCTCTCTCTTGGCATTCCTCACACAGACATGGAGGTACTGAATCAGTCAATCGTATTCCTCGTCAATATTGTCAACAATGGCGTCTTCCCATGGTGCAGCAATAGTGCCAAAGAGTTCCCGGTTGGTGGTTGTTCTGGGAGTTCTCTTCTTAAACTTTGCAGCCCTTTCTCCCTACTCTGTGAAGTAGAATTTTGCACGAAGGAGATGGTGGTACAATCCCATTTGCAATTTTGGGAAAACAGCGACCTCGGTCAGGCAAAACTGTCAATTGAATACGATGTGGTCTATTTCATTGTGGAACCTTCCACTGGGAGACTCTCATGTCCAAAGTTTAGATTCGGCCTTCTGTAACTGTGAGCTACCATGGATGGTTTTGGTCGACATGATGAACTCAGACAGTCTCTCACCCTGTTTGTTCCATTCTAGGCCATGGGTCCCAGTGTGTAGTTCTTCGGCTGATCTTCTCGGTCCTATCTTGGCTGAGATTCAAATTAAAATCACCCACAATGACCTTGTAGAAGGTTTGGTCTTCTTTAGAGAACTTCTCCAGTTCCATGTAGAACTTCTCAATTTCTCCTTCATCATAATTGGATGTTGGTGTATAGACAATGAATATAAAAACTGCTGGCAGTGAGCCACATCTATTCAAATGTATACGTCATATTCAGGTTGTTATGCATTCAAATGAATCATTGCTCATGGCCAAGTTCGTGTTGCCAAAGACACCGCCGCCTCCGACACCTCTTTTATAGCATGTTCCAAGGAACAATTCTCCAGTTTCGAAAACGGTGTGATGAGATTAATGCCTTATTGTCTCGGTCAGATCAATGATTTCATACTTGATCTTTCACGCTTGTACCATCAGGTCCTCGATGGTTGTTGCATCTGATGCCAGTCTACGTGCATTGAAAGTACAGACAATCATTTTTGTCTTCCTTCGTTTTGGCAGCCTAGTTCGGCCTTGAGATTTTATCAACCTCTCCTTTCTCATCTTTCTCAATGCTGTCATATTGGTGATGCTTTCAGGGTCAGGGGAATGAAACCCATTGTAATTACTGGTTTTGGCATATCAAATTCACAATGGATAGCTTGTGAGGCTCTGCCGTGTGGGTGGGATACTCTCAGTAGCTTACCAGGCTGTCAGAGAGGGATAGAGGCTTTTGGGGCGGTCTCTAATTGCTTTTGTAGGTGTTCCCATGGTTCAAACCATATTGGAACCCTATCAGATATGATATGGCAATTCTGGAAGATGGGTATTAAGTTTCTTATAATGTGTGCCCAGACAGGGCAGTGTAGGGTGGGGCTTCTGATTTTAATCCCTGTGTCACCTGTGGTTGGTGGGAGCAAGCAGAGAATCACTGTCCGTTGAGCCTGGAGTCCAAGGTCTCAGAGTTCCGCTTATCTTGTTCTGTGGGGGTTCAGTCGTGCGTGAGTCTCAGCCGGAGCATCCGAAAAGTGTCCTGGAGTGTGGCGGTGGCTGTGTAGTGGAGGTAGTGAAGGTGGTTAATCCCTAACATCACCAAAATCAGACCCTGTGTTTTGTAAAGTAAAATTCTTCTGAAGACTCAGGTTTTTGTATATGTAGGTGAAATGCCACTTATTAACAGTAGGGCAATGTCCTTTGTGTACAGACACAGGAAAAAGCTTTTGTAACTCAGGAGTTAATTGACTTTAAATAATATTTATTCCTGAATATCTGTCATATTTACTTAAGCTTCAGTTGCTCTTAGTTCCTAACACTTAAAGGGAGCGTCCTGATGAGAGACTTGGGGGGATCCAGGGCAAGCCATACCCTGGCATCTAAAAGGGACAGACTAAGCACCACAAAAATGTATAATAAGTTAAGAGCACGATCATGGAACAAACTCTGTAATAACCTCAAGAGAAGTAACTTAATAAGGAGCCTGCTGGGGTTAGGAAAGACTAACCTGGCCTGAAGATTGTCGTCTGGGATAAATATTGAGATGTCTCCAGGAATAACCATCCTTTAAGCTTAATGTATCTCTTTCTGTGTCCATACATAATGACTAGAAGTATTATTAAAAAGTAGAATTAAGACGATTATTTAAATGGATAGTGGCTGAGGAAAGAGGAAAACAATGAATCCTTAGATGAAATTCCATCCTTGGGTTGATCTCCTAGCTGAAATCTAGACTGCTAGCATCTAGATGAGATTTTATATAGAACTTTCCCTGAAGAAAGGGCTTTACATTAGTTCTTTGCTTATGATAATGTTCCACCACACATATGTAATTGCTACCCTGACCGTTCTGATTTATCTATAACAAACATTGTTGGGCGTGAATAAATGGTGACTAAAAGGCCCCATTCCCTCCTTTGTTCATAGACTGAGGTCGCTGTCCTGATTTGACTCTGAATGTATGTGTCACACACCCACAGTTGAAACTCACAGGTATCTTTTAATAATTCATTTTAAAAATGTATACTGAGTACTGTGACTTAAACTTTGTTATTATATGGGTTCCAATATAAAACAGTCCATACCAACATCCCACCATAGTGTCCAGTTCCCTTTACCATTTACCATTGTCTCAATATCTCCCTACTCCATGTCTTATCAGAAACTCCTGTTGTACCCTGCCACTGCGTTCTGTTGTGTCTTAGTATTTGATACTCCCCTGATAATTTTTTTTAAGTTTTATTTATTGAATCACCATGAGAACAGTCACAAAGCCTTTCAGTTTAAGTCTCAGTCTGTCATACAATGATCAAACACCCATCCCTTCACCAGTGCACATTTTCCACCACCAAGAACCCCAGTATACACTCCTCCCACCCACTCCCCGCCTGTGTGGTAGATTGCCACTTTACTCTCTCTACGTTGATCACATTCAATATTACGACAAAACCCCCAACATTATTATTTAGAATTTTCCCCAACATTCAGACCTGCCGAAAATGACATCATTAGATAATTCCAAACCACATATATGGCCACGCAACATTTCCTGATATGCAAAGCGATCAAAGGAAAGTAAATAATCTAGCAGTTGTCCCTGAAAAACAGTCTTGAATGGTGGTGGGAAAATGTGAGTGAAATTTAATTCTTAACAGAAATGCATATGGACTGTGCATTTAACTATGGTGATACGCTGCCCTGGGAGGGGAAGGGTGTTTGTCCCTTTGCCTCTACAACCCTTGTGGCGGTGGCCTGGTGGCCTCCATCTTTTACAGCCTTAATGAATAGCCAATTAGGAGACTGCATTGATGAGGCAAGTGGGGCCTCGTGGGATGGGAGGTGGAATTGACCTGCTCCCCACCATGACAATGCCCTGGGATGCCACCCACAAACGCCTCCTCCGACTCCTGGACCACCATGATCCTAGAGGCACACAAACTAATCTCAGAACCTAGGGGCCTTTGGCAGTAATCCCTCTAGGATTTTTACTAAAATATTAGAAATCTAAATTCACGTGGCTGCTATTGTGGCCGCATAACATCATATGCTCTTCTTAATCAAGAATTGATACATTTTTTATCCTACATATGAAAGAAATCATAGTGTGTCTGTCCCTCCCTTTTCATCTTACTTCACTCAGCCTGATACTCTGCAGATCCACCACAAAGAAGGAAATTACAAGTTTATTTTTGTAGAAAAAGAAGGTAAATATTATATATTACAATGTGTATAGGTAGCATAGCTCTTTTAAAAATCCAGTCATCTGGTTATAGACATTGAATGCTTCCAGAGTTTGGAATTTGAATAGTGCTGCAATGAACAGAGAAGTGCAAATGTCTGTTCTTAATAGAGTTTTTGAGCCCTAGGAACATATCCAGAGTGGATTTTCTGGGTCAGAAGTAAGCTCAATTCCTTGTTTTTTGAGAAATATCCATATTGTTTTTCTAAAAAACTCAACATTTTCACCAGCAGTGAGTGAGAGTGCCACTGTACACCAACATCCACACCAGCACTGGCTATTATTGATTTCGTAAGTTATGCCTGCCACTCTGCTGTGAAATGATATCACATTGTGGTTTTGATTTGAATTTCCTTAATAATGTGATGCAGAATGGTTTTTTCCTATGTCTTTTGACAATCTGTCTTCTTTAAGTAAGTACCTGCAAATACACCCCTTTTTTAAATGAGGCTATTCTATTATTTTTTTTGTGAAGGTATATAGAGCTTTATTTATCTTCGATACCAACTTTTTGTTAGATGAAAGGTAGGCAAACATTCTTTCTGAGTCTTTATTGTGTCTTTATTCTGGTCATTGTTTCTTTTGCAGTGCAGAGGCTTCATATTTTGATGTAGTCTCATTTGTTTATATTTATTTCTGTTTGTTCAGCCAATGGCATTGGGTCATTGAAGGTAATTTTAAATTTTATGTCATAAATACTCTATGTTTTCTTCAATATAAACTGTGGATTCAGAATCCCGGTCTGATATCAAGGTATTTCATCAATTTTGATTTGACTTTTGTGTACGATGTTAGAAAAGGGTGTGAATTCATTTTTTTAATGTGGCTGAGCATATTTTCCAATACCATTCGTTGAAGAAACTTTTCTTGCTCCACTTCATAGTTTTTTCTCCTTTATTGAAGATTAATTGTCCTCACAACTGATAGTCTGCATCTTGACTTTCAATTCTATTCATTGGTCTCAGAGCCTGCCCTTATTCCAGTGTCGCATTGTTTTAATTACTTCAACTTTACAGTATAATTTGAATGTGGGGAAAAAGAAGATTCCAATTTTTTTATTTCCTAGGGATACTTTGGCTACTTGGAGAGGCGAGGTGGTGGTGGCATGAGGTGGGGTATTATTAAATTTTAGTTATAATTTATCTAAGACTTTAAAAATATTATGTTTTTTTATGGTGTGTGAATTGAGAATGTATAACGTTTAGATTAGATCATGAGTTTGACATATTAATCCCTCAAATATATAAACTGGGAATGTATTTCCATTTCCTCATGTCCCCTTTCATATCTTTTAGTAGTAATTTATATGATCATATCAGTATATGCAGAGAGAGAATTTGGCAAGATCCAACATCCATTCATGATAAAAGTTCTTATTAAAATGAGTGTTGGAGGAACTTTCCTCCAAATAGTTAAAGCAATTTCCCACACATCCACAGCAAACATCATACTCAATGGTATACAACTGAAAGCCTTCCCTCTAAGGTCAGAAACAAGACAAAGTTGCCCACTCTTACCACTAGTACTTAATGTAGTATTGGAAGTCCTTTTCATAGAATCTATGAAAGAAAGAGATATTAAGAGCATTCAGATTGAAAATGAAGTCAAACTCTCAATATTTGTGGATTACATGACACTTTCACTTCTAAGACCCCAAAGACTACACAGAAAACCTCCTAAAAACAATAGATTTGTACATACTGTGGTAGGCTACAAAACCAATGTGCAGAAATTCATGGTGTTTTTATATGCAAATAATGAAAAAGAAGAGATAAAATTAAAAAAAAAACACAATCACAATTATTCCTAAGAAAATCAAGCACTGGGAATCAACTAAACTATAGTGGTGAAAGACATACAAATAAAATATAAATCGCTATTATTTCTCTTTTTTTGCCATGTCTGGATGTGCTCAGGGCTTACTCCTCGCTCTGTGCTCAGGTATCACTCCTGGTAGGCTCAGGGGACCATAAGGAATGCCATGGATTCAATGCCTGTAGCTGTATGCAAGGCAAGCACGCTACTGCTGTACTATTGCTACTACTTCACATCACTGCTGCTTCTTAATATTTTAAATATATTTACTCTCCTTTCCTCATCTCTGCTTGAATGCCAGTTACAGAATTTATCTGCTTTTAATGACTTTTTTCAATTAGGTTGGGCCAGTGTACATAACTCGCAGTTGTTCCCTAACTTCAACAATAACTTTAGAAACATCTACAAAATCTTTTTGTTATGAAACTTATAAGGTAACACTCATTCATCGATACCATCTGTTATATCATAGGTATCTTGGGAGGTCATTATTCTGACTACTAGATATAGATAATGCAACATAATTAACATTCGTGTCAAAGGCTAGCAAAACTATTTCCATATTCCAGTTTCATTGTTTTACTGATCATTGATAGATAGGCACTTGATACCCTACACACTACTACTACTACAATTACTACTACTACTACCAATGTGAAAATCAGATAATAAGAACTTTTGCACTTTTTTAAAGCATGATTAGCCACTTGTTAAGAAAAATAAATGCTTTGGGGGCTGGAGCAATAGCACAGTGGGTGGGACAATTGCCTTGCATGTGGCCAACCTGGGTTCAATTCCCAGAATCCCATATGGTCCCCTGAGCACCGCCAGGGGTGATTTCTGAGTGCAGAACCAGAAGTAACCCCTGTGCATTGCCAGGTGTGACCTAAAAAGTCAATAAAATAAAGTAAAATAAATGCTTGAATTTGCAAATGGTTAAAAATTTGCATATTCTGGATTTTATTTCAGCATTGCTGCAAGGAGCTCATTTATTATTTGTTTCCTGTGTTATTTTCTTTGTTTGTGGGTGCCATGCCTGGCAGTACTCAGGGTTTATTCTTGGTTTTGAGCTCAAGGATCATTTGTGGCTTTGCTCAGGGGACTGTTTGGGGTACCAAGGATCAAATCCAGGTCAGTTATGTGACAGGTATACACCCTACCCACTATACTATTTCCTGGCCTATAAGTACGTTGAAAAATTTTGCTGACAGCCAAATAAAAGTGAAAGTAAAATATTATAAATTTAATTATAGTAATAGTGATAAATGTGCTATGTTAGTGTGGAAAGATTTTGATCAACTCAAAAAGTGCAAATTGCATGAGTATTATCTGAGCGAACTATGATCATTTCCTTGATGAAAACTTGCTGCCACTTAAAAAATACATCGGGTTATTTTGATTACTTTCTACCACACCAGCTGATTTCATTTCTCTTGTTATACATAATTTTAAATTAAATTTTATTATGAACATGTGTATATAGAAAAAAGAGTATTTATAAAGTTTGGTACTATTCAGAGTTTCAGGCATCTACTTACTATCTTGAAATATATCCCACTGGATAAGGTGGGGGGTGCTATTTGTTGTACATAAAAGTCACTCAGTATTGATTGAAGATACCATATATATCCTTATCAGTTGTTATATAAAATAATTGAGAGATGAGGTTGTTTCTGGAATATGATGTGGTAAAAAATCCACTTGGCAGATTGATGATATAATTCAAAATTTAACTGCTTCCAATAATGAACCTTGCATATTACCACTTCTCTGGGCCTCATTCTGATTGTTCTGTCACTCCTAGTGTTATTATTTAATAATACTTTTTGGGTACACAAAATTGTGGTACATGTTAAAGTGATACCATCTCCTGTAATAACACACTACATACAACCCTGTAAAGGTAAAGGTAAAGGCCCTCCCGTTGATCGTCGATTTGCTCGAGCGGGCCCAGTAACGTCTCCATTGGAGACTTTGTTGTTACTGTGTCTGGCATATCGAATACTCTCGGTAGCTTGTAGATTCGAAATAATATTGTAAAAAAATTGAGGAAACTACAAAACAAAGAAATTAAATAACATCAATAAGATTCTGCAGCTAAAGTCAAGTCCAGGTCAATTAGAATCAACAGTGAATATTCTCTCAAGTAAAGTTAATATAATTTTATTGATCATTTGATGGTCACTGTATGTATTAGGGAAGTAATAGAAAACAGTACAATTAATAGTTTGCTTTGCAACTTTCTTATGTATATATAATATCCAACAATAAAGTTCTTCCCAAGCAGATTTATGTTGGATATAGCTATTGGTATTTGTTCTCATAGTATGAGAAAAATTCACGTGCCCCTCTATTCACTTTCTTTTTCTTTTTCCTTTCCATCAAAGATTGTATTTGGACATTGCACTCTGGCCTGAATCCAAGTTTGGATTTGTAATTTCTTTCTTCTACTTCATGGGACTCTCTCCTCTCTTTAGGGACATGTTTTCTTCTCTCTCCCTTTTAATACAATGCCCTGGCTTGAAAAAAATTATTTTTCTGGGCTCTTATACTTTTTTCTCATTTCCATAAGTTAGCTGTAATTTGTCAGTGATTTAATCTATGTCATCCTAAATGTTTTCTGTTGTGTATCCTGTTTGCCTAATATTTTTTTCTGTGACCACAACATATAGATATATAAAATACAAATTTGAGTAAAAAATTTACTGATAATAAATCATAGTTTGTATTAAGTTTTTTAAAAAGTTATGCAACTTGTATTTTAAGACTCTAAGTCAAAATTAACTTGCTAATTCTTCACTCTCAGTTTCTCTGAGATAAAACTTATTTACTGAACAAATTATTCACAGTGATTGACACTAATTCTTTATCCAAAGGTATAAAAATTAGGTATAGAAATGTAAGGTTATGTATAATAAATGATTTGACTGTTTTTTCTTATTACAAATAAGTTCTTTAAATTATTATAAACATTTTTCTCAATGTGGTTTTTCACTTGAAATATATTCACGTCAAGAAGTAGTTGCAGAAGAATATATATATGCCCCCCTAATTGACTCATAAAATCTAAGTAACAGCATGCTTAAACCAAAGTGAGAGCATAGTTGGAATGAATTACCTCAAACACTATACACTATTTCTTTGGGTTATCTAGATATATGTCTATAATGACATTTGTGTGTGTGAGAGAGAGAGACAGAGACAGAAGCAGAAGAAAAGTTTCTACTATAGAGGCAGGCAGGTGGGGGGTGATGGGAGGGAAACGGGGAAAAATAATAGTTAGGGATTAATTATTCCTCACAGGGAGGTACCAGATATCAAACCTGGGGTTTATGCAAATCAGGCACCCTAAGTGATGTAATATTTCTCTGGTTCTACATTTTAACTAAAGGAAAGAAATTATATCAAGGGCAGATTTCTCACTGGTGGAAGTGGGTGAATGTTCTCCGCATATCTGCTATGATAGTTCTAACCTCCTTTGTTACTAAGAGATCAAGGACAGTGAAGTGTCTCTAGGTCATGTTTTCACATTTGTACTTGTAGTTAATATATTTTATCAAAAGTTAAATATTTGCTCAATTCAAATATTTTAAATTTACCTCAGTGAATGTTTATCCTTTATAAATCAATATAAATACTAACAAAATTACAATGAAATGTCTTTAATTTCTTGCATGCTCTTTAAACGATTTTTACATTATGGAACACAGAATATCAGTACACTAATAAATAGAATTTGAGAAAGTCAAAAAGAGAGTTCACTTATTGCTACTGGCATCTGTTTTGAATTTTCAAGTCCAATGCAATTTTTTTTTCATTTGATTCATGGCATATTGCAGAGATGGTTCAGAAAAGGCAGCAAGGGCCATTAATATCTTGTCTTGCCAGAGTGAGAACAATTCTACAACAGCACAATTTCTCATGAAAGATGGGTTTTAAATATGTATAGAGTGAGCTACTATTTGATGGATCACAGCAACAGTTCTGTCAATGAAAGAACAAGCCTATTCCAAAGCTAGATAGCCCCATGCAAATGACACTCCAGAACAGTGCTGTCAATATACATTTACTTAAAATAAAATTTGACTGATGACCAGAACATTCTAGTGTGAAATATAGATATGCCCTCTGCTAAACTTATGCTAGAGATTCTGCTGAGAAAACCGATATTTGGGCAGGAGAAATAGTACAATGACTAGCACACTTGCCTTGAACATGACAGACACAGGTTTGATTGCTGGTAACATGCCGTCCTCTGAGCAGTGCAAAGGAGAAATCTCTAAGCACATAGATAGGAGTGAGACCTGAATATCACTGGGTAACCTCCACTGCCGTCCAAAAAAGACAACCAAGTAGAAGAGACAAAAATAACTAATCATGTTAACTATTTGGGTTCTGAAAGAGATAGTAGAGTGGGTAAGGTGTTTGTCTTGCATGTGGTTGACCCGGGTTCAGTCCATGACACCACCTATGTTCCTCTCAGGAATAGCTTGTGTGAACTCAGACTACAGACCCACAAGTAAGCCTTGAACACAGCTGTTTGAGAAGAAAGAAAGAAAGAAAGAAAGAAAGAAAGAAAGAAAGAAAGAAAGAAAGAAAGAAAGAAAGAGAGAGAGAAAGAGAGAAAGAGAAAAAGAGAGAAGAAAGAAAGAAAGAAAGAAAGAAAGAAAGAAAGAAAGAAAGAAAGAAAGAAAGAAAGGAGGAAGGAAGGAAGGAGGAAGGAAGGAAGGAAGGAAGGAAGGAAGGAAGGAAGGAAGGAAGGAAGGAAGGAAGGAAGGAAGGAAGAAGAAATAAGAGCCCACTATTTTCTTTCCTCCTTTCTGTCCTTCACACCCTCAAATATTGACCTTGTTTAAACCTGTTTAAAGATATTTTTATAAGAAGGATGTATGGGCATCAAGTGAAGAATTAGTATGTATATGAAATGGATGAGAGCCTAGAGTTTTTCCTTTTTTTTTTTAACTGCAGTAGCAATGGGGACAATGAGTTCCTGCATTACTTCTCCATTTATTAGTGTTTTTACATTGAGAAAGAGAAATGATGCAGTTAATGTAACATTTAAGGAGACTAATTTTCCATTTCTCTAGGTTTTAGGATAGCTCAAAAGTATATTTGAATCCTGTAATGGGTTTAATTGTGTCCTCCAAACAAACACGTCAAAATAACCCAGAGTACCTCATACGGTGAGTTTTTTTTTTTTTTGAAATGTAGTCATTGGAAATGTAATTAGTTAGTCCAAAGTCACACTGAAGTAGACTGATCAGTTAATTCCACAGAACCGGGGTCCATAAAAAGAGAGACATGCACAGAGAGATATTTATGTGTAAAAAGTGACAAAAACTTCAGAATTGAGAAGATAACGTGGATCACTCATGCTAACATCACAACTTGTCCATTTTGGTGAACAGGACATGTTTTGTTTAAAGAGATCATATTTGTTTATTTATTTATTTATAATTTTTTAATTTTTAACAATTATTTATTTATTTATTTTAATTTATTTACTTATACTCTGGGTAGCTTGCTGGGCTCTCTGAGAGGGGCAGTGGAATCAAACCTGGAGCGGCCAGGCCAGCTGTGCGCAAGGCAAAAGCACTACCATTGTGCTGTTGACTAACTCTCTGTCATTCTATCATCTGTGAGAACTGTCTGCATGCTCTCCCCACTTTTTTTAAACTGTTATTAGTGAAACACCATGAGGTACAGTTGTAGACTTACAAATTTTTGCTTGGCTTTCAGTTATACAATGATAGAGTACCCATCCCTCCACCAGTGCCCATTCTCTACCACCAATGATCCCAGTATCCCTCCCAACTCCCATCCCCCCACCACCCCATCCCTCCCATCCCACCCTGCCTCTGTGGCAGGGCATTCTCTTTTGTTCTCTCTCTTTTTTGGGGTGCTGTGGTTTTAAAAAGAGGCATTGAATGGCAATCATGTTTGGTCTATAGTCTATTTTCAGCATGCATCTCCCATCCTGGGAGGATACTCCAACACCCTTTACTTAATGCTCCTTTCTCCATCTGAGCTGCGTTTTCTCCTAGCATGTGCGGCTGGCTTCTAAGCCATGGAGTGAACCTCCTGGTACTTATCTCTGCTATTCTTGGGTGTTAGTCTTCTATTTTGTTATTTTTTATTACCCAGATGAATGCAATCTTTCTATGTCTGTCCCTCACTTTCTGACTCATTTCACTTAGCATGATACTTTCCATGTAGTACCACTTGTATGTAAATTTCATGACTTCATCTTTTCTAACAGCTGCGGAGTACTCCATTGTGTAGATGTACCAAAGTTACTTTAACCAGTTGTCTGTTCTTGGGCACTCTTTTTTTTCCAGATTTTGGCTATTGTGAAAAGTGCAGCAATTAACATAGAAGTGCAGATGCCATTTTGACTATACTTTTTTTCCTCTCTGGAATATATTCCAAAGAGTGGTATTGATGGGTCAAATGGGAGCTCAAATTCTAATTTTTTGAGAATCATCCATACTGTTTTCCAAAAGGGCTGAAGCAGTTGGCATTCACACCAGCAGTGAAGGAGGGTTCTCGCCACATCCGAACCAACACCAGTTGCTTTGTTCATTTAGATGTGGGCCAGTTTCTGTGGTGTGAAACAATAACTCATTGTTGTTTTGATCTGCATCTCCCTGATGACTAATGATGTAGAGCATTTTCTCTTGTGCATTTTTGCCATTCAGATTTCTTCTTTGAGAAAGTTTCTGTTCATTTCCTTGCCCTATTATTTGCTGTGGTTGGATGTTTTCTTCTTGTGGAGTTCAACCAATACCTTGTATATCCTTGATATCAACCTCTTGTTGGATGGGTATTGGGCGAATATCCTTTCCCATTCTGTAGACTGTTTTGTATTTTGGTCACTGTTTCTTTTGAGGTGCAGAAGATTCTGAGTTTAAGATAGTCCCATTTGTCTATCTCTGTTTTCACTTGCTTGGCCAGTGGCGTGTCATCTTTGAAGATACTGTTAGATTCAATGTCGTGAAGGGTTTTGCCAACCTTGTCTTCAATGTACCTTATGGATTCCAGTCTGATGTTGAGGTCTTTAATCCGATTTGATCTTACTTTTGTACATGATTTAGGCAGAGATCTGAGCCCATGTAGCCCATTTTTGCATGTAGCTGTCCAGTTTTGCCAGCACAATTTGTTAAAGAGGCTTTCCTTGCTCCACTTCACATTTCTTACTCCCTTAAAAAAGATCAGATGATCATATGTTTGGGGGGAGATGCCCATAAATTCAACCCTGTTCCATTGGTCTGTAGCTCTGCTTTTGTTACAGTACCATATTATTTTAATTATTACTTCTTTGTAGTAGAGTGTGAAGATGTGGAGGTTGATTCCTCCCATTTTATTTTTCCCTAGAATTGCTTTAGCTGTTCGTGGAGGCTTATTGTTCCATATGAATTTCAGGAGTATTTGCTCCATTTCTTTGAAGAATGTCATGGGTATCATTATAGGGATCACATTAGGTTTTTACAATGCTTTGGGGAATATTGCCACTTTGACAATGTTAATTTTCCCAATTCATGAGCAAGGTATATCTTTCCATTTTCTCGTGTCCTCTTTTATTACCTGACGTAGCCTTTTGTAGTTTTCTTTGTACAGGTCTTTTACTTCCATAGTTAAGCTGATTCCTAGGACTTGATTTTCTGGGACACAAATGTGAACGGGATTGTTTTTTTATGTCACTTTCTTTCCTCTCACTATTTGCATATAGGAATGCTATGGATTTTTGGGTATTGATTTTATAGCCTGGAACTTTACTATACAAGTCTATGGTATCTAGGAGTTTCTTAGTAGAGGTTTTAGGGTTTTCTAAGTATAGTATCATATCATCTACGAATCATAAGAACTTAATTTCTTTCTTTCCTACCTGAATGCCCTTCTTACATTTTCCTTGCCTGACCACTATTGCACGTACTATTTTGAACAGCAGTGGAGAGAGTAGACATCCTTGCCTCGTCCCTGATCTTGGAGGGAAGGCTCTCAGTTATTCCCCATTGAGGATGATGTTTGCCATAGGCTTGTAGAAGACAGCTTTAACTATATTGAGAAAAGTCCCTTCTATACCCATTTGGGGAGAGTTTGAATGGGTGCTGGATATTGTCAAATGCTTACTCTGCAACTGTTGGTATGATTATATGGTTTTCATCTTTTCTTTTGTTGATAGGGAGGATTGTCTTGATTGATTTCTGAATGTTAAACAATCCTCAGATTCCCAGAATGAATCTCACTTGGAATGTTGTATGATCTTTTTGATGAGTCGTTGAATTCTATTTGCTAGTATTTTGTTGAGAATCTTCACATCCATGTTCATCAAGAATATCTGCCTGTACTTTTCTTGTGGTGTCTTTGTTTTCTTTTGGTATTAGAGAGATACAGGCCTCATAGAACCGTTTGGGACAGTTTCTGTTTCTTCAATTTCCTGGAAAAGCTTGAAAAGAACTGGCAATAGTTCCTCTTTAAATGTTTGGAAAAATTCACTAGTGAATCCATCTGGACCTGGGCTTTTGTTTTGGGGAAGATTTTGATTACAGCTTCAATTTCCTTTATTTTATTAGACTATTCAGGTACTCTAGATCTTCTTGACTCAGCCTTTGAAAATTAAAGAAATCCAGGAATTTATCCATTTCTTCTAGGTTCTCTTGGTTCATGGCATATAGACTTTCAAAGTAGTCTCTGATGATCTTTTGAATTTCTTTGGTTTCTGTTGTAATATCTCCCTTCTCATTTCTGATTTGTTTTATTAGGGTTCTCTCTATCATTTTCTTTGTGATTCTTGCTAGTGGTTTATCCATCTTGCTTATTTTCTCGAAGAACCAGCTCTTGGTTTCATTGATCTCCCGGATTGTTTGTTTGGTTTTAATGTTGTTGATTTCTGCTCTAAGTTTTATGATCTCTTTTCTTCTGCCTGGTCTGGGGTCCTTTTGGTGGTCCTTTTCTAAGATGTTGAGCTGTGAAGTCTGTTGTTTATGTGGGCCCTTTCTTCCTTCCTGAGTAATTCTTGCAGAGCTATAAATTTTCCCCTTAACATGATTTTAGCTGCATCCCATAAGTTCTGGTAGCTCATGTCATCATTCTCATGTGTTTCAAGGTATCTTTTGATTTCATCCTTGACTTCCTTCCTTAGTCTTGTTCAACATTTAGTTGTTTAATTTCCAGGTGTTTGATTTGGTTCTCCGTGTCAGTGCGTGATCTACTTCTATCTTCAGTGCATTGTGGTCTGAAAAGATTGTTGATACTATTTCTATCTTCCTGATTCTATTGAGGTATGTTTTGTGGCCTAGGACATGGTCTATTTTGGAAAATGTTCCATGTGCACTGGTGTAGAGTGTGTATTCTCTCTTTTTGGGGGTGAAAGCCCTGTATAGGTCTATAAGCTCCCTTTCTTCCATTTCTTCCTTCAATGCCTATGTTTCTGTGCTGAGTTTTGTTCTTTTTCATCTATTCAGACTTGATAAAGTAATGTTGAAGTCTCCAGCTACTATTGTGTTGTGAGCAATGTCCTCCATATGATTTGTTAGCAGTTGTTTTAAATATTTAGCTGTTTCCTCATTAGATACATATACATTTAAGAGTGTAATTTATTACTATTGTACATATCCCTTGATGAATAGAAAATGGCCTTCTATATCCCTTCTAATCTTTTTCAATCTGAAATTAATGTTGTCAGATACAGTATGCCACCCCAGCTTTTTTGAGGGACCTGTTTGGTTGCAGATTGTTTTCTATCCTTTAGGTTTGAGTCTGTGTTTGCTCTGACTGTTGAAATGAGTTTCTTGTAGGCAGCAGAATGTTAGGTTCTGTCTCTGAATCCATTTTGCCAATCTGTGTCTCTTAATTGGTGAATTTAGACTGTTCATGTTGAGAGAGATTATTTTTATGGGATTTTGTGTCATCTTTCTGTAAGGCTGTGTTGTTCTTGTAGGTTTTTTCTTGTCTTATAGTAGCCCCGTTAGCCCTTCTTTTAGGTTTGGTTTTGAGTCTATAAAGTTCCTGAGCTGCTGTTTATCTATAAAATAATGTACAACTCCTTTGAGTTTGAGTGAGAGTTTAGCCGAATAGAGTATTCTTGGTGAAACGTTCATTTCAGTGAGTTTTTTCACTATATCTCACCATTGCTTTCGGACTTGAAGGGTTTCCTCTGATAGGTCTGTTGTGAATCTAAGGAGTGCTCCTTTGTATGTGATTTCCTTCTTTGACCTTGCTTCTTGCAGTATTGTGTCTCTATCAGCGGCATCAATCATTCTAACTATGATATGTCTTGGAGAGTTTTTGTTAGGGTCTCTTTTAGCTGGCACTCTCCGGGCTCCTTGAATCTGAATGCCTGTATTTTTCAGCTCTGGGAACTTTTCAGAAATGATTTGGTTAACCATGGCTTTTTCATTGTAATTGTTTCCCTGAGCTTCGTGCAGCTGATCTTCCAGCTCACTGATTCTGTCTTCATCTGTGGCCATTCTACTGTTGAGGGCACAGACTAAGTTTTTTATTTATTTATATTAAATTAATATAAATAAAATTATTAATATAAATTATTATAAATTATTAAATTATTAATATGAATATTTATATTATGAATATAAAAATTGTTTATTTTATTTATTTATTTATACCGAATCTTTTATTTGTGACATTTCTGTCCATTATTTCCAATTTCTGCTCCCATTTCTTTCCGTAATTTCTCAATTGTTTCTTTCATGTCCTCCTTTCATTTACTGGATATTTGCCTAACTGTTTCATTGAGTTCATTGAACATCTTCATTACTTCCTATTTGAATTCTTTCTCAGAGAGGTCCCTTAGGTGAGTAACACTTACTAAGTCTTTCGGACTCTTTTCATCATCCTCCTCTCGTGGTGGGGATTTGCATTGTTTCTTCATATTGGTGTGGAAGTATGGAGACTAAAAATTTACATGAGATTGCTGGGTATGAGTAATTACCTATAGTTGTGTTAGCAGCTGCAGGCCCAAAATTAGGCCACACCCACTTCTACATAGGGCACAGCCACTTCTGAAGAGGCCATGCCCCCTATTGATACCTGGTGTGTGTGTGGGGGGTACAATCTAGGGGAGGAAGAAGAACTTGGGCACATTGTTCAGGACGATCAGTTAGAGGCTCAGAGATGGTGAGCGCTTTAGAGTCCTAGAGATGCCTGGGGTGTGTATACGTAGAGAAAGCCAAGTCCCAGGTGTGAGTACTGACTCACTTGGGGGAGGAAGAAGAACTTTCTCCCTACTTTTAAATGTAATATTTCTTGAGTTTTGAAAGTACTTTATGTATCTTGCATATCAACTCCTCTCTGATGGAAAGTGTGAATATTATTTCCCAATCAGTAGGATATCATTTTATGTTGGATCTTGTTTTATTTCACAGTACAAAGGCTTAAAGTTGATAAAGTTCCATCTGTTTATTTATGCTTTCCTTGTCAAGAGGATCTGTAGCACTGTAGCACTGTTCTCCCATTGTTCATTGATTTGCTTTGGACCATACCTAATTCTTTCCCCCTTTTGGCCCAATACTACCAATATCGAGCAAGTTCATTAATCTGAAATTTTGGTCATTTCAATCTAGTATGCTGTAGCCTATCCCAACAAACAAAAAATTTAATTTTACTTCAGAAAAAAGTGTTCATGTTTTTAGTCAATCTCATCCGATCTATAGTCTCTGACAAAGAATGTATGATACTGAAGGGAATTACTTTCATTTAAGCAAGACTGACACATCCATCTAACAGTAAAAGTGAAAGTTTAAGGGCTATGACTGTACTGAAGGGAGAAAGATGCATTGCTGAAATTTTTAAGCAATCTTCTTTCTTGAACAATTCCATGCCACTGGAGAGATAAGTTGCATGTCTTACATTCAGTCAATCCCCAGTACCATATATGGTCTCCTGAGCACTACAAGGATTGATCCTTGAGTACAGAATCAGGAGTAAGACCTGAGTATGGTCCAAAGGACAAGAACAAAACAGAAACAGTTATGTTTGGTATTCCCAGTTGTGTAAACTCAAAAAAGACAGCAGTTGTGGGAGCGGCTGTCTCTCCCACCACCCGTGTTCCGTAGTCTCACGCCAGTTCCCCCACCCGGGAGAGGTCGATGGTGATGGGCAGGCGAAAGAAGGAATGAGGGCCAGGCTGGTTGGTCTTAGTTTCAGTTTATTTCAATCCTCTCTCCATACATTCCTGTCTCTCTCCTCTGCCTCCCCTCCGGCTTCTTCCTCCCCCATGCCACTTCATTCTCCTTCTCGATCCCCCTTCATTCACCTTCTGACTCTGGAATCTGCATACTGATCCCAATTCCCTTTCTCCTCCTGCTCTGGAGTCTGGATTGTGATCCTCCAGCCCACTCTTACAGTACAGTTAAATCCCAAAGCATGAGGGGTTGGGGTAACAATTACACATAGGTGTGGTCACAATGAATAGGGGTAGAGTTCTTTCCCTCAGGGAAAGCTACTTCTAGGATAGATACTCTCTCAGCAGGATGACCCACCCTAGAGCGGAATCCCATGGGTGTGTTTCTCCTCTCCTTGTCCAACAAACATACAAGCATTCATAATATAAATTGTTCTGTATGGATACAGTAAGAAATACCTTAAGCTTATAGAATTGTTCTCTTAGGGCCATCTTGATCTCAGACTACAGTGCTCAGGACAGATAGTCTTTCCTATCCCTAGCAGGGTACTAGTCTCATCATTACTTTTGGATCATGACAGCATTTGTCAATATCATGCTCTTAACTTATAGTTAAGACTCCTGGCACTTTGGACAGGCACATGTCGATGCCAAGGTAGCTCACCTCTTGCCCTGGGTCCATTCAGTCCCTTGTCGAACTCTGCTTTTGGGGTGTTAGGAACCAAGGGCGACTGAGGCTTAAGTCGAGAAAGCAGATGCCTGGGAGTTAATAATATTAAAAGCCAATTAAATCCTAAGTTACAAAGTATAATATTAACAGTCTTCCTGTACCTACAGAAAAAGGACATTGCTTTAAAGTAAACTATTTCTAAGACATAAGGAGAGAAGAAAGGCAATATTAACTTACAATACAAGTTCAGTGTCCTAGAAGAATCTGACCTTTTCACAAATTAACTGATTCTAATTAGGGAAAAAGCTGATTAACTGGCTGGGGAAGAGAGCATAGAGACGTGGTTACAGATAAACGAAGGAATGGGAGTGACTTGGGAGCACTGTGATGGGTATAACCTGATAAATCTAAGCTCCTTGTGGAGAAAGGGAGAAAGGACAAAGCAATGTCATTCTACACCTGGTAAAGAAATGAGGAGACACATTGATCTCTCTGAAAGCCTATCTGTTTGGCTATTTGTTTCATTGTCATTTCATCTCTACCAGAAATTTACAAAATATGAGTTATCATTTCAAAAATTCAAACATCCCATCTCAAAGGTGTTAATGTTTGCTTTTAAGCAAATGCCCAGTAAAACATTAAACCACATTTCCACTGAAAACCTTCTGACTCTATTCAATAAATTAATTTTAAGTCACTCCATGAATCTCTTAGAAAATGGTAATGAATTTGAAAAGAAAAATTTTAAATTTCACTATTTTATTGAAATATAAATCCTGTTTTGGAGAAATAATATTTCAAAATTTCAAAAATTCCCATAACTAAACATTCTACTAATTGTGTCTTTAAGTTTTGCATGAGTTAAGTTTTATCTTATTTATTATTTTAATTGTTAATGCAGGAAGAACAGTAGAATCAAAGAGATGTGCCCAGAGACGAAGTTTCTTCGTCCTCTTAGTTATTTCTTCGATGCTCTTAAAGGCGTTCCAAGCCGCTCTCTTCCTCCTGCACAGCTCGGGTGCCAGGTCATTTGTCATGTTGACTTCTCGACCTAGGTACACATAGCTGTTGCATTCAGAGGTGGTCATTCCGTTGAAAGCGAATGGTGCATCAGGAACGAGGCTGTTTCTCATTAACACTGTCTTCATAAGATTCAGCTGTAGTCCGACCTTTCCACACTCACGGTCGATATCGGCCAGCATTCATGCCGCTTGGCTAATGTTTGGTGTTATTAAAACAAGGTCATCAGCAAAGCAGAGGTGGTGTAGTTACCAACTGGATTCCACGGGATATCAAAAGACCGTGTGGCCGCCCACCTACCAGATTGTCAGACATCTTCATCAAGATCATGAATGATTGGTTTAAGGCTCTTCATGTGCCTAGAGCGAACACATGCCACTGGGCTACACTAGCACGCGACAGAGACAAATGGAGACGTTACTGGCATCCGCTCGAGCAAATCGAGGATTAACGGGAAGTGAAGTGATCAAGTGATTACTTAATTAAGTAACATTGTTAATTTAATTAATTAACATTGTTATAATTGTAATAGCGTTTAAATTTATAGTATTGATTCACAATCTTACTACACACCACCAAGACCATCCACTACTGTCTATATTATTTATAACCTATAGCTCTCTATGATTAATACACATTTCTTATAAATACTATCCATATCTAGGTCTCTAAATATAGTGCATAGTAATTTGACTTTCTGGGACTCATAAAGTATGTTTTAGTATTTGAGTAATTGGATTTTATTTATTGCAATAATCCAAAAGATTTTTACTCTAATTTTAAATATTTATCCTAATTTCTAAAATCCAAATCTATTGCATGCTATAAATCAAGAGTCATGAAAACTGAATTGACTTTGAAAAATAATTAATGGAAGCCATTGAAAGACAAAGATTTCAATAATTGATAACAAATCCGAATATCACATCTTTAAACAATGAGCAGTTTCTTGTAGATTTCACAACTCTCCATTGAATAATGCTTTCAAATGAAAATTCACTTCCTCCATTTTTACTAAATTCCATTCCTCCCCTAATATACTTTCTTTTCTTCTCTTCCTGCATACTCCACCAATCACTAAGCTGTTTTCATTGTTATATTTCAAAATTATCAGATTTCTTTCTAATTTTTATTTCTCCCATTATGTTCCAGTCTTGCCATGAATACTGCAATGGTCTTTTAATCACCTTTCTTTTTTCTTTTCTTCCTGTAAAGTACTCAGAACTCAGACTCTGGATTAGGATATTAATACTATGATTTATAATTTTGTGCTTCTCTAAACTAATGTGATAAACTGTCCAATATTTTGTCAATTATGAGACTTTCTCTTGTAGGATCAGAGTAATCTAAATTTAAAATCTCCTCTCTCTTTCTATGGGATGTCACTTTTTTCCTTTCTATCAACCAGTCTTTTATGTGCACAGAACTCAAGAAATGTTACATTCACAACTGAAGACAAATTTAAATGCATCCTTAACTTGTGACCAGAAAATTTTATTATAGGCCATTAAAGACTAAAGTTAAATTAATATATTTTATTTAAATCATATATACATATGGATCTATTGTTATATATATTATGTTTAATTATCTTTAACTCAATATTCTCAGCAGATAATAATATACCATATAAGCAAATTGACAGTATGAACAAGAACAATCATAATTTCATTGACATTCTGAATGTTTTATAATGTCATTTTTTCTGAATGTGTAACCCAATAATAATTCATCTTATTATCTACTTTCATTTCTCTCAGTGATTTTCTCACACTTTCATATAGATTGAACTGGGAAAACTTTAAGTTCTAGTCTTCTTAACTTGGGTTGCTTTCTTTGTTTACTTATATGGAAGGCATAATTTACAAGAAGGTGCACTCGCATGATTCATCCTTATTCTCTCCCACATTTATCTCCCCACTATGCTCTCTTTAAAAATTCAAATGTGTATTAAAAGAAAATTATATGAATCATAAAGAGCTATGGGGTAAATCAGAGATAAAGTAAAGACAATGTGTGTTATATTAAAAATTAATCCTGTAAAGTGATGGAGAGATTGTACAGCTGTTGAGATTCTTGCCTTCATGCAACTGAACCAGATTTAGTCCCCAGTGCCCCATCCCCTGAGAATTTCCAGGAGTGATCCCTGAATGCAAAGCCCCAAGTACTACCAGATGTGCCCCAACCCCAAAATAAATAAATAAATGAACAGAGAACAAAAAAAAACTTGATCTTGGGAGATCAGACTCCCCCAAAAATTGTCATAGAGACTTTTCCCAGGATGAACGGGATTTGACTTTTTTATTATCCATGTTACCTTCTCATGTGAAACTGTCACGTGAAATCAAGATCATTGATGTCTGGTGACAAGAGAAGTCTTTGTTTTTCCTTTAATCTCTGCTTCCTACTCCCAATTAAGGAGATGTGGTCATTGTTCCTTCTAATGTCCTAAAAGAATACAGTCTAGTTCCAGGGCAGGAGATAGTGGTAACACCAAGGTATAGGTTAATTTAGTGAACCTGTCTTTTATCATAAACAATTCATCCTTTTTACCCGTAAAATCAAGCCATCCCTTCTTATGGATGTGTATAACATCTTTTCTTTTCTGGAGACCTCACATTCTTTTGAAGAAAGATAAAAAAATTAGTTTACTCTGTTATGCTTTAGAATTCATAATTATATTATTATCATTATAATTATCATATGCTCAATTATATTATAATCATAACCATATTTTCATTATTATAATTTTTAACCATATTTCTCTCAAGTTTTTGGATCACAGATGGTGATGCTCAGGAGACATTCCTGACTCTGCACTCCAGATTACTCCAGGAAAACCCCCTGAAGCAATATAGAATGCTGGAAAATGAACAAGGGACAGATGAGTGCAATACATGCTCCATACCTATCACACTATTGCGTCAGCCCTGGTAGTTTTCTCTTACTAGTCTATCTCATAGTGGTCTGTTAGTTCATATAGAACCAGAAGAGAGCAAGTGGGAAGAGTGAACTTTCTTACATTACTTACATTACCTTTCCACTATGGCAAATGTCTGTTTCCTATATAATAAAGGAATTAGTGAGCAGTGATGTACTGACAATATTCATTCAAAAAAAAGAGTTAATAATTCTTTTATTTATTTCTTTAGCAAAAATTGTAGTTTGTTGTCTATATAATTTACATACATTTCTATAATGTGTACATTTCTATATATTATTTATAAATCACATCAAGATTAATATTTCTATATGGTAACTTTTATGTTGATTAGGTAAATGTCACTTTGGCAGAATGTCACGATCACGATCAGGATCATCCTCTTGTTTGTAGATTGCCTCTAGCAGGACTCAGTAAAGTCTCCTTCGTCCTAGCCCTGAGATTTTAAAAAGTGCCATATTCAAGGCCCTTTCAGGGTTAGGAGAATGAGACCCATCATTGTTACTGGTATTTGGCATATTGGGTACGCCACGGGGAGTTTGCCAGACTCTGCGGTGTGGGCAGGTTACATTCGGTAGCCTGCCAGGTTGTCCAAAGTAAGAATGAGATAATAAGATATCGCATTTGTGGTCGCGCGCATCCAGGGGCTGGGTTTTATAGTCTCTGGGTCTTGGCCGTTGATGGAATTACACGGCAACAGGGGGCCAGTTGGTAGGTGTGACCCTGCCTACTGGAAGATGGAGAATCTGGGTGGAGGATGCTCAGCCCAGATCTGAGCAGGCTTGGAGATCTCAGCCCTAGGACCCGCATGCCTTTGTTCCTCTGCGGGTACCTTCATGCGTGTGGAGAGTGATCACAGCATGGTTGTGACTGATTCTGGAAGTCTTCGGTTGCCGGAGCTCTGCTCAGGGCGGGGAGGGAAACTCAACCCTCCCCCCGGCAGAATGTACAATATTTTTATTGATTTTCTTAATTCTTCTCTTCACAGATAACTACTTTTGATTTTTGGATTAAACAAATGTATTCGTTCAACGTGTTCAACTGCTACAAATACTGCATTTTTATGTAGCATAGTTAATTTTATAAAAACTGGTTTTATAAAAACTGGTTTCCTTTAACATGACACTTAAGTGATAATGTTGCAATTTTAAAGGTAAAGGTAAAGGTAAAGGCCCTCACGTTGATCGTCGATTTGCTCGAGCGGGCCCAGTAACGTCTCCATTGGAGACTTTGTTGTTACTGTGTTTGGCATATCGAATACTCTCGGTAGCTTGCCGGGCTCTCCGAGAGGGGCGGAGGAATCGAACTCGGGTCGGCCATGTTGGCCGCTTGTAAGGTGAACGCCCTACCGCTGTGCTATCGCTCCAGCAATTTTAAAAAACTTGCCATATTTATTCCAAAGTTATCATTTACTTAACCCATCACTTATACCTTAGCAATATCTATTCTTTATTATTTGATTCATTCAATTAATATTATGACAGTGAAAAAAATTATATTCAAGACTTTTACCTAGGGGCTGAGGAATGCCTTCCATGTTTAAAGCACATGCCATGCTTTGCAGCGGCTTAAGTTTCTTTCCCAGCACTGTGTGGTTTCCCTAGTACTGCTGCATGCAGCCTATTGGCCCTTGAGCACTACCTAGTGGCACAGGTAACCCCTGGGACTGCCAAGCTGAAGTGGAAATGCATTATGGGCAACAGCACTTCAGACTAGCACAGCTGTAGCAATCATAGCCTGAAGTAGCATAGGACTTCTGAGCATTGCTTAGAATATTCCAACAAAGATAAAACATATATTGAGCTCCCATTTGACTCAACAATTCCACTCCTGGGACTATATCTCAGAGAGGCAAAAAAGTATAGTCGAAGTGACATCTGCACCTGTTTGTTCATTGCAGCACTGTTCACAATAAGCAACATCTGGAAAAAACCCAACTGCCTGAGAACAGATGACGGTTAAAGAAACTTTGGTACATCTACACAATGGAATACTGTGCAGCTGTTAGAAAAGATGAAGTCATGAAATTTACATACAAGTGGTACTACATGGAAAGTATCATGCTAAGTGAAATGAGGCAGAAAGAGAGGGACAGACATAAAAAAGATTGCATTCATTTGGGAAATAGAAAGTAACAAAATGGAAGACTAACACCCAAGAACAGCCGAGATAAGTACCAGGAGGCTCACTTCATGGCTGGGAGTCCAGCTGCACATGCTAGGAGAAGAAGCAGCTCAGGTAGAGAAGGGAGCACCAAGTAAAGGGTGTTGGGAGGATCCTCCCAGGATGAGAGATGCATGCTGAAAGTAGACTATAGACAGAACATGATTGCCACTCAATGCCTCTTTTGCAAACCACAGCACCCAAAAGGATAGAGAGAACAAAAGGGAATGCACTGCCACAGAGGCAGGGTGGGATGGGAGGGATAGCGGTGTGTGAGGGACACTGGGATGATTGGTGGTGGAGAATGGGCACTGGTGGAGGCATGGGTACTTGATCATTGTATAACTGAAATCCAAGCACAAAAAATTGTAAGTCTATAACTGTACCTCATGATGTTTCACTAATAAAAATTTAAAAAATAAATTAAAAAATTAAAAATATTTATAAAAAGTAAAATTTTATCAAAACAAAACAAACAAACAAAAAACAAAGATGGAACCATAATTAAACCCAGTATCAGTAATTTTGTCTTCAATTACATAGTGTATACTGAAACCACAGAAACACAGAATTACTGTGCTCATAGAAACACAGTATTAGGGAAAAGACAGAGTGTTAAGATCACAAAAGTGACATCAGACTTAAAATAAGCAAGAAAAGCAAGATATCACTTGGCAATTTTTGTAAGGATTTGGCCTCTGACATATTATGTCAAAATCTCTCCATTGTCATTTACCTGTTATTTAGTTTATGAAAAGTTTTAATTTATAAGTATATGGGGCTGAAGAGATAGCACAGTGGTATGGCGTTTGTCTTGAGCGTTGCCAGCCCAGCTGAACCAAATTTGATTCCTCTGCCCCTCTAGCAAGGAAGCCTAGAAAGCTACCCAGAGTGTCTCGCCCACACGGCAAAGCCTGGCAAGCTACAGGTGACATATTCAATATGCCAAACACAGTAACAACAAGTCTCACGATGGAGATGTTACTGGGCCAGCTCTAGCAAATCAATGAACAATGGAGGACCATGATCATGACCGTGACTAAGAAATAGATTATGGTACAAAGTATGCAGTATACACGAGGCCCAGGCCTCTTCCAGCAATACTCCAACCAGTACAATGCTAGGGCCTGAGAGCTCTGAGGTGCCATGAAGCACCAGGGACACCTTAAAAGCACTTAGCAGCCACCAATGATACCCCTGCTGATACTAGTGGGCCATTTTGTACCTGGGATTGAACTGCATTGAAGAGCATGAAAGTATCTTTCTGTGCTATACCCAGCCCTATGAATAAATTTATGTAAACGCTATTTATATAAGTAGAAAGGCAAATGGATGTTTTTTTAGAATTATATTTAAGTTCAAGTTCTATTTGATCATTGGGAAATTAAATAGTTAAATTTTATTTATACGGATTATGACTTGTCACACAGTATTGCAGAGATCAAAATAATAGAAGTAGAACTACATGTAAACTAGAATCTTATTTCTTCTGTTTTATCATAACAGCATGAGTCTCTTTTTATTGTAAATTCAATTTCAAGCACATAGATTAGGACGAGTCTACACAGTTTAGATGCTAAGTGAAGTGATAGGGGAGAAAATTGATCACATCTCTGATTAATCATTTATTCTAATCACATGAACTTAATATGAGAGAAGGTGGATTACTGGTGCCATTGTATGTTTTTTGACTGTTTGTTTCTTGAAAAGTGATCTAACTCAGGTTCTAGCTCATCGCAGTCCGTGGAAGAGTCTAGCATAGACATGAAAGTGAAGGTCACTTCTCTGTTGTTTGCAAGTCATATGCCCTTAAGAAAGTAATATAACCTTTGAAATTCTATCAATTTTCTAATTGGAAAAATATTGTGGCTTTTTAAAGATACAATACAGTGTCCTTAAAATACCTTAAAACACTGAAATATAGTAGTCAGCACTCAATATTCTTTACTTTAAATGACCCAGAGAAGTAAACTATTTCTCTTTGCAATACCTTTTCTATCAATATACTTTACGTATTTAAGAGCAGTCTTTCTTAAAATTGCTTGCAATTATCTGTATCATTTCAAGTATTATTTTAATTACTAGATAGAATTTGAATAATTTATATAATGATTTCCCCCAAATTTTATTTTTTAGGCATTTGAAAGATCGTGATTTTATTTTTGATAACTGGATCTAAGAAGACTAATTTTGGCTCCCCAGCATATTTACAATGAATTCCACAGACTTGTGTACTTATTGCTCTTCTCTTATTGAAATTTTATGTTTGGATTTGTCCTTCTGGGAAACCTTCAGAGTGCTCAGCTATGTGTTCTTACTAACTTTTGGTAGCGGGTGGTTCTGAGCCCCTTGAGCACCAATAAATGCTCAAGGGGCTTCCCAACTCTGTACTAGGAGTTCCTTGGAACCAAACTCAGGTCTTTGGCATGCAAAATGTTTGTGCCATTCCAGACACTAACAAAACACTAAGCTAACTCTGTATCTCTCCTTGATAACATTTTAGGGGCTTCCTCAGAGGTGTCAGAATAGCTGGTGCCCATTCCCAGATATTCTCTCCAGGAATGTGGACACAAGATTCAGTGCTTAACGTGGGTGTGCGTTGCTACCTAACATGATGGTGCTTGAGCTACTAGGGACTCTGTTAAAGAGCTCAGAAATCACCAAAGTCACTCCCTGAATTATCCAGGAGCTGTGGGAGTATGGGGTCATGCGCTGTGGGACTGTGGTGAAATTCAAGGCAAGGCATTTATTCCAGCCCGTTTTTCTCTCTCATTGATCTCCATTTTACTAATTTTGAAAGGTGTTGATCACAAACAAAAAGAATTGAATCTTTTATAGAAGAAGAGATGAATATTTCATATTTTTAGTGAAAAAACATTGCTGCTTTATTACTAGGGAGATGTATTTTATTTACCAACAGCATTTTGTAAAAATAATTACTATTAACTGAGTTGCAGCACATTCTTCCTCTATTTTCTACCATTAGATAAGTAATGTCATCATTTAGTTATGGTTATTTTTGAGATCCATTGCTCTACCAAATACACTATTCAAATCATTTATATCTCAGTCTGCTGAATGACATCTATAAATGTGATTAACATGATACCGCTAAGCTAAAAATACATTAGGCAAAACAATCTTCATTTTGTACTCTTTGTAACAGAAAATAACACCTTGACAATACACAATATTCCACTCATAGAATACACAATAATGACTCTATGATTCTAATAATGACTCAAAGGCCAGTCAGATATGTTACCTTCTAGTTCATTAATTTTAGATGATTTTATTGCTTGAGGGGAGTGAATTGATTACATGATCTTTTATTTTTTTGGCTTGCAATACCTTGATCTAGAATGAGTATTGCCTTAAGAAAGTTATTCTGGAATTTGTATTTGTTTTGCTATTTTATTTAGTCTAGAGGTCATTTTGTTTTAAAGAAATAACAAAGCCAAATATAAATTTAAATATTTTTCTTTTTTATATAATTCATCACTGATTGATTTCAATACCTCTTTGGGAGCAACTCATCAGCCAAAAAGCAATGTGATAATTGTCACATCTTCATGTTGCGCCAAAGAATATTTTTCCTGATTTACTTTTGTACTGAAACTAACAAAATGAAGCATTGATGTTTAATTAGAAAACCTACCACCTCAACTCATTTGGGGAGATTATACTAATGCTATGATTTTTTTTTAATTTTATAGTCCTGATTTATATTTTTTCATGATTATCTTTCTACCAGTTTATGTACTCTTAAGATATAAACACATTAATATGCAAAAATTCCTTACAGATTGTATAGCATACAAGGATTGAAGAATATTCTTACACAGTTATTGTTTAATTCCAAAGAAGTCTATGGTTCTATGAATTATTTAATTTTATCATCTATGAAATGAGTGGAATAATGCCTATTTTAACTTTTTATGCAAAGCGGCATGCACGTTATATTTTAATAATAGAGAAAATTAGGAATTTTTTACTCCAATTATTAATTACTCTATTTAAAAATAAAATTGAAATTACCTTACATAAATTGTAACATGATCTTAGAAAGGTGGATTTTCATATGCCAGAAATTAAGATTTTAAATCCAGAGAATCCATTTAAAAACATATAAAATAAAAATAGTATTGAAATAGTATATATCACAGACAATTTTTAAATAGTGATGGAAGAGAATGGGGAGGAGAAATCAACATTTCCATGATCCTTTTTTAAGGATGGAGAAGTTATTAGGGTAAAACACATTACTAGATTACATAGTGCAATTTACATACCCTACTTTATTTCAGTAGAGCAATTATTTTTCACAAAAACATAGATTAACCTAATCAATGGCATTGATTTAAGTTAATGTTATTGTTATACATTTTGAAAATTTAGCATTTAACTATAATAAATTTATTTATATTGCATTATGTTTGTTTTCCCAAAATTAATTAGCCATAATTTCCTATATATATATTTACAATTTTGATAGATAACTTAAATACGTAAGTCTGTTTCACAGAGAATGCTGAAATTATATTATGCATTGATCAATAGCATTGTCAAAGTTTATAGGATTTTTACATGAACATATTAATAGTAATAAAAATTGTCATTTCAAGTCTCACTTGCTTTTTCAAGCACATGTTTTCTCTTGAACACTCTCTTTTGCTTTTTCCTGGAGAAGCCCATGTTCTCTTGAACAAGATTCTCTCTCAATTCCCTTAAATAAAAACTATTTTGCTTCACTTAAAAAATATCATTGCAGTTTCCTAATGATAAGATTTTATAGGCTATGATCTAAGCTTGGGGAAATAGTTGAAGTCTGTGTGAAGATTTTCCTTTAATAGAACACAGCAAAATATCGCAGGACTCAAAATGCAAACATATTGTCCTAAGTAACAATAAATTCTCCCCACCTGACAAATTAGTCACCAGACTATAAGAGTTTGAAAGTAGAAGCTAGAAAATATTGGTACTAGTTGTATGCGATGCTATACAGGGAATTCAAAAAGTACTGGGAAATTATTTGCTACACACATGGAAATAATCATAGAACTAGAAGACAGCTTATTTATAGAAAATTAAAAATAAATTTTGGGGGTAATATAATAAAAGAGAAGAGTACAAAGTACTGGTTAAACAGAGACTATTATGGATGTTTATCTAAAGTTGGTCCTAATTGCCTTTGTAAACAATAAAGTCCTTATTATTAAATCCAGCACAACAAAAGTAGACATGGGTCACCCACTTTCATCGTAGAATAATTCTTACTGATTATTATTTTGCTAGTCTGATACAAATTAAAAAATAACTGATAGAAATTTTTAAGGCACAATATTATCAGGGGCTGGAGATATACCACAGCGGGTAGGGTTTTGCCTTGCACGTGGCCCACACGGCCAACCCGGGTTCGATTCCTCAGCCCCTCTTGGAGAGCCTGGCCAGTTACCAAGAGTATCTCGCCTGCAAGGTAAAGCCTGGCAAGCTATCTGTAACGTATTTGATATGCCAAACACAATAACAAGTCTCACAATGGAGACATTACTGGGCCTGCTAGAGCAAATCGATGATCAATGGGAGGACAGTGCTACAGTGCTACAATATAATCAGATCTGAGAGTTAATGCTTCCATTAAGAGATATAATAGTCCACAATTAATCTACTTACTTCCACTCTTCAACCCTTGATTATATGATAATAATTTGGTGATAAGGAAATGGTGATAACAGTCACCCTAGGATTCAAGACTCAGTAACATATTAGTGGGGTTAAAGAATCTATGAACCATGGCAACAAAGAACAATGCCCAGGCTCAAATCTTTCTAAGCCGCATTCAAATCCCTACTATCCACTGTTGAGGACTAGATATGATTTAAGATAAAGAATATTTAATACTCGAGATAGTGATCATGGTCCAATTCCTTATCAGAAAAAACAATAGTTTATTGCTTGGGTAGAAAATCAATACTTTCTGAGACTTTCTAAGGACAACAGAATAGAGACTGTATATATATCTATATATCTATATATATATATATAGATATATATATCTTTGGAGCTTTTAAAATTAATAATTGATTATCATTTTAAGTAAATTGTTTCAGTATTTTTTGCTTCTTTTTAATAAAATAACAATTTAGATTTTCTTCCACTTAAAATTATGCTATTTCATAACGTATTTATACACATTTGGACAAACATTTTAGATAAAAATTTTATACTTAAAAGAACACAGAAAAGTTAGGAATTTCTTGGAATGCCTTACATTTTAGAATGTTTATATGTAAAATATGTGCTTACATAATGTACTAATTTTATCCAAGATAAACAGAATTTGTACATAACAAAGATAGTGTAGCTGGAGAGATAAGACAGTGGGGTAAGGTCCTTGCCTCGCATAGGGATGATTCCTGGCACCATATGTAATCCCCTGAGCACTGCTGGAGAGATACCATTCTAATCACTAAGTCTTGAGCACCACCAGGTGTGGTCCATGAGAAAACAAAAAATAAAACCACAAAAATTCGTAAGTCTACAACTGTTCCTCATGGTGTTTCACTAATAAAAATTTAAAAAAAAGAGTAAAAGGTGATTTCCACAAAACTAAAGTCATACCATTTTCTATCTACAATAATGAGGGTAGTATGTGAATATCTGCTTGGACCTGTATTTAGAAACTGTTTTTAAATTCCGTCACTGGTTTGTACTTGAGCTTTTTCTTTTACTCTTTTCTTGTGAGAAGAGAAAAATAAAGTTTTCATGACTATAATTTAATTTTAATTGGTTGAAATCATTTCAAGATATAGTAATTGCTTATATTACATTTTTATTTATTTATTTTTTTGAGTCAGACTTGGCTAAACTTAAGACTTCCTCCTAACATTATGCTCAGGGATCACTCCTGGCAGATTTCAAAGATTGAACGTGGGTCAGCCCAGTGCAAGGAAAGTTTTACTCACTGGGTCATCTCCAGCCTATATTTAAGGACTGAGTTTGTTATAGATATGTAGGAGTCAAAAATGTTAAATTACAAATTTCTGTCAGTCTTCTTAACTTTTCCAAATATACTCATATAAAAGTAGTCCAATAATTTTTGAGGTTTATTATAATTTTTAAAAATATAAGTTTTGAGATAATAAATTGAAAATATTCATCTGTTTTGTTATTGTTATTACCTGCATTGTTTCTTTTATATCTAAGAATGTGTGCATATTTTAAATAACTCACATTTCCTGCATCAAAATTTCAGTGATTTAAATTCAAGGTTGATAAGTGACCCTCAAGCATCTAGTAATGTTTTATACTACTAAAATTGGCCTGACAATTGGAATCAATCCAGTATTGTCTTTCTGATGAGCTTGGCAATCCAAGGATATGAAATATGTGATGGACAATTTCTCCGAGTATCCTGCTGCCTTCATAAACCAGGCATCTTGGAATGTGCTGAGCTTGTGAAACAGGTAACCAAAATAGGAAATGGATAAGATTTCTAACTTGAATAGGCTCTTATATGAAATGAACAAAAGTAGCTTCTATTTCCTGAATAAGGAGTGATTTCTTCCCTTCTTTGAATTGGATAGCAATCCATATGAGAGGGGAAAAGAAACTAATTGTAGTTCTTTGCTTACAAAAAGAAGCACTACCAAGAGTGTTATGAAATGTATAAACTAGGCATTGGGAAAAAGAACTAAGTTTTATTTTTAAAGCTGCTGAGAATAAACCATAATGCAATTAAGCTATCTGTTCAATTATTTTAAGGAAGTAACTCATACACGTAGATTTGACTATATTAAATACAAGTGGAAATTTGTTAAATAGAGAATTTTGAAAAAGTTAATTTTTTAAGACAGGGAAATTTTAATTGATAAGCCTCAGAACAAATTTTACAATAATAAATGTAATATTGAGAGCTTAAAAAATCAAATCGGACATTTTAAATATTCATTTCTCAAAAAAATGTCTTGTGATAACCATTTTCCTTAAAAACATATTCAACATAAGCTCTCATGTGGCCAATATAGGTCTTTGTAGTTTAGTTAATGCCAAACACACTCCATAACCTAAACACACTCCATGTTTGCATTGAGGTCAATTGCAATCCTATCATCTCACATAACGTTAGTAAGAAATACATGAGAAAATTTAAATGAATGTTCAATTTTTGAAGTGCGAACTCATGAGCTAAACATTAGGATCACTATCTTTACTTTGCTTCAATTATATGAATTGAGAATGAAGATGTTTTTTCTTTTTTATTACTTAGAAAAATATATCTATAATAACTCTGTGTCTACTTTACTACACTTGGATTGTTTTTAAGAAAGAGTAGCAGCTCTGTGATTAGTTTCCCAGAGTTGATAAAAATCAGCAAAAACATCATAATATAATGTGTAAGAGAAAATGCTTTTAAAAGGTTGCAGCAACAAGAGAAATAGAACACTATTTCTATAGCCACAAACTCTTTCAGCTACTCACACTGCAGATAAATCCAAAATAGTATTCACAAGTTCTGCAAAAGTGATAATTTTATATTTCCCACTTGCTATTGTCCTTTGTTATTAACCATAAGTACATGCTGAAATAAGGACACATATACATAGATACACACCTGTTTTTTAATTTCTTTGTGTTTGCACCAGTCACAAGACCATTAATGCTTAATAATATTTTTCTATGAATATCCACTGGATATAGTCCTAGAGATCATTGTGCTCTGCCAGTAATGGACCTTGAGGTTCTGTACAACTATGGGATGGCCTAATTGCCTCAGAACCATGGGACCTGAGCGATGTCATATCCTCAGGCCCTAGCATAAAACTACTGAATGTCTGTTTAGCCAGAATTACAGGGAGTGATCCCAAGGTTTTTCTCAGCACAATTTAGCAACTCCCTGCAAGATACTTGTTTATATTTTTTGGTTAAAAATTTTAGACTTTCCTTTCACATTGGGCTGAAATCTCCCCATAGAAAAGGGTCACAATTTTTAATTTATTTGATTTTCCATATTGTTTCCATACAGTGGACATATGGGGATAATTGAGGTTGAAATAAAGCACATTGTTAAGTGCTGAGTACATTGAAAATATGCAAGTGAATTGTATATTAATTTCTTTATGTAATCATATACCAGCCATTTTTTCCCTAGGGAAAAAATAAACATTACAAAATGCATAGTTATGTGTATAGTGAAAGTGAAGCACATTTACAAATTTGGTCTAATGTTGTAAACCTTAAATACTCAACATACACAAAGTTTTTAAAGTAACTTTCAAAAGAAAAGGAAAATAATTTATCATATTTTACACAGTAAATAGCTCTTCCTCTGTCTTCATATAAACAACACAGACACACACATATTTTGACATATGAACTGTTTTGTATCCAAGATAAATCCAGACATTAGTGTTAGACAAATTTTGAATCACAGTTGATTTTTTTTACTTCAGAAAAAAAACTATTTTGGGCCCAGAATAGGCAAGATGCTTACCAATTATTATC
Organism: Sorex fumeus; assembly: GCF_029834395.1. Taxonomy (NCBI): domain Eukaryota; kingdom Metazoa; phylum Chordata; class Mammalia; order Eulipotyphla; family Soricidae; genus Sorex; species Sorex fumeus. The sequence continues at coordinate 14,388,128 of NW_026606060.1, forward strand.
ATCATTGCATCTGTAAATACAAAAATGATATGTCATAAGGTATAAGGCAGTTTAACTGAACAGCAGAAAGGTGACTTTGGTATTGGAGAAATCTTTATACCTATAGTGCTTCAGTTTTCTCATCTAGAAAACAAGCAATATTATTACATTGCACAAAGAGTTGGTACCAATTAATATGAGAAAATACAAAGAATTATTCCTTTACTCTTAAGTACTACATGATAAGAAGAAAAATTAATATATTTTTAAATCTCCATTATAACTCTGCACTGCACTATCAATATAATTTAATAGAAACAATAAATGATTAATAGAGTTGTATTTAAAGTCCTGCTGAAATTTAAATATATGATTTATACTTGACCTATAATAATTTACTTAACTTGTCTGAACCTATTTCCTCACATATTTTTCAGTACTTCAAATGGAGATACTAAATCTTACATCATAAGAGTGATATAAAGATTACATGCGATATTTGCAAATTATTTACTAGATTTGCACTTTTGACAAACCTCAATTTTAGTTGCTATGAAAAGTTGAATGCTTTCAGTTCTTCATTCCCTCCCTTCTATAAAATTTATTGATGTTGATCTTAAGATGTATAATTTTCTTGGCCAAATAAATGTTGTTGACAATTTAAAGATGGTATTTGCAGGCAGAGATTTGGCTTTCCCTCTTATCCTACTTCACTGCAATGAAGAAGGATGAAGTTCAGGTATCTGCTAAGCTATTTTGAAACCGAGACCCAAACTTGGTGCAGCAAGAAATGGTCCAAAGGCTTATGAACAACAATAACAACAACAACAACAACAACAACAAAAAGGCATTAGGATTTTTACTATTATGGTGCTAGAACATTTTTTAACTTTTAAGTAAATCATTTTATTTTAGAGGCAGACCCACCTGACAGTGCCCAATTCTTTGCTTTGCACTCAGGAGTCATTCCTGGTATACTTGGGGGAACTCACGGGAAGCAAAGCAAGTGTCCTACCCACTCTACTACCTCTCTGGCCCTAGCACTAGAATTTTTACAATGTTTGTTATACAGATTTATTATAAATAAAGCTCTCATAAATAGTTCAAATTTCAAATACTTTAAATTTTTATATGTTAAGCATATCTAATATGAATTAAAGGGTTTTCAAAGAATATAGGTAAGGTAAAGGTAAAGGTAAAGGCCCTCCCGTTGATCGTCGATTTGCTCGAGCGGGCCCAGTAACGTCTCCATTGGAGACTTTGTTGTTACTGTGTCTGGCATATCGAATACTCTCGGTAGCTTGCCAGACTCTCCGAGAGGGGCGGAGGAATCGAACTCGGGTCGGCCATGTTGGCCGCTTGTAAGGCGAACGTAGAATTTTGAAGTGAAGTTAACGTTATCAAAAATAAAAATTTGTTAAAGAAACTTAGTGATTAGCATCATGGTAGATTGAAGAAGGAAAGAAAGATAGTGCATGAAACATGATATCTCAGTAGGAAATTATTCTGTCTTTCTTAAAGGCAAATCCCAGGCATATCTCAGAAATCAAAGAGGCAACAATTGGGAATGATAAGCTATAGTTGGGGGAGGGTTGAATTTGTAAGATAGATGCTTTAACGGGTACCACCTGAATTACAAAGAACTTAAATTCTATAGATAGCAGGTATGGAAATCACTGGTCTCTCTATATTCTGACTGATATTCTTTGCAAGGCCTAATGAAAAGCAAGTCTTTCTCCCCAGTCCCTCAGCTACCATCCCTGACTCCACACTCATCTTCCTGACTAATGGACTTGGCTTCCCTTAGAGGCTACTGGCAAGACAACCCATTTGAGGTTTGATCACATTTATCTTCTGGCTATTGTTTTTGCCTTTAATGAAATGAGGTGACACGTTACATTGAAAGTGAAAAAGGGATGAGAAAGAGGAAGTTCTTTGATTTACTGTTTTATTAGATTTCTGATTGGAGACAGAAATGAGCTATGACCTTACATGTAAAATTGCCCATCTTTCACCTCTGAAGGTTTCATATTTGAACGAGGGGAACTATTTATCCTAACTCTGTCAAGCTCTATAATTGCAGATATGGAGCATTCAGAAGGATTTAGAATTCTAGAAAATGAATTCTGAGTAGATGAAGTTAAGTTATTGGCTTCCCTAATATTTTAACTCTACCTGAAAAGTAACTGAAAGAAGGGAGGAATAAAGATGATAGAAGGAAGAGAGAGAGGCGAAGGCAGAGGGGGGAAAATCCATCTTTTTAATGATAACTATGCAGCAAGCTCATTTTTCTACACTACATGATCTATGAAGTATATGAACTTATTTGTTCTGTTGATTGTACATGCTATTCATAAAAGATATATATTGTTAAACCCAATCTGCAAATGATGAGTTCAAATAAAATGTTTAATTCCTTGTATATTTAAATATGAATAAAATAGTTATATGAAATAACCGTTTCAAAATAATGATCTCATTGAAAGTTTATAACAACTGAATATATTTACTGATCATCCACTCTTAGAGGTAACAGACTTTGCTAGCTTAACAATACACACAATTTTATATAGCTTATAAATGGCATGTTCCAGAATCTTCTTAGGGTTGCCTGGCTATACAGCTTCTGATTTTCTAGATCTAATTAACAAAAGCATTTGCACTTAATAGGATAAGTGCAACAATTCAATTTTTCCCCAAATATTTCTGTTTGCTTTTTAATGGAGCATACCACCTTTGTTCAGGATTTACTCCTGGCACTGCACTCAGGGATCAACCTGGACATATCTTGGGGGACTATATAGGGTGACAGAGATCGAACCCAGTTCAGTTTCTGCCACGGCCAGTTCCCATCCCATTGTGCTATCACTCTGGTTCCTGTTATCCAAATATGTTTTTATGAGAAATGTAATTGGTGATTGTGGCAGACCATGAACAGTGCAGATTCTGCACTAGTACATGCATCTTGCCTAATTTAAGCAATTTCCAAGTTTACTTTTTTTTAAGTTGTTTCAGAGTAAAATCTCTCTTTCCCACCTCTCAACTAACCACTAATTGCATTTCTCTTATTTAGCAGGCATGCATTTCTGTCAAATAAACCGGTTTTCCTCTTCTGCTAAAGGAGCAACATTTCTGTAGCAATTAGGAATAACTGTGATTTTTCTACCTACCTAACTCTGGCTTCCAACAGAGCAGCAAATCCCATTAGCCTTTGAAGACAAGAATGTTGAAAAGAAATACATCTTTTGAAAACCAAACATCATTGAGCTAAGGATCTAGTAATGTTTACTAAGTTTCTCTCTGGGCAAAGTAAAATATATGTGTAAAAATTAGGAGGGAAAGTAGAATGCAAAGTTCTTTTTCTCAATAAGTTTCTGATATGAGTAATAAGCTGAGGAGGGCAAGGTAGCAATAGTATTTTCTAAATTGAGATGTTTTTGAAACGATGGATTCAGTTAAAATATTTTTTTAAATTTTTTTTTATTAGTGAAACACCATGAGGTACAGTTGTAGATTTACAATTTTTTGTGCTTGGGTTTGATTATACAATGATCAGATACCCATCCCTCCACCAGTGCCCATTTTCCACCACCATGGATAATATCCCCCACCCCCATCCCCCCATTCCCCCTGTCTCTGTGGCAGGGCAATCCCCTGTGTTCTCTCTCTCCTTTTGGGTGTTGTGGTCTGCAAAAGAGGCATTGAGTGGCAAACATGTTCAGTCCATAGTCTACTTTCGACATGCATCTCCCCTCCTGGGAGGATCCTCCAAACACCCTTTATTTGGTGTTCCCTTCTCTATCTGAGCTGCCCTTTCCTCTAGAATGCCCGACTGGCCACTAAGATATGGAGTAATCCTCCTGGTGCTGATCTCAGCTATTCTTGGGTATTAATCTCATAATTTGTTACTTTATATCCCCCAGATGAATGCAATCTTTCTATGTCTATCCCTCTCTGACTCATTTCGCTTAGCATGATACTTTCCATGTTGTACCACTTGTATGTAAATTTCATGACTTCATCTTTTCTAACAGCTACATAGTACTCCATTGTGTAGATGTACCAAAGTTTCTTTAACCAGTCATCTGTTCTTGGGCATTCAGGTTTCTTCCAGTTTCTGGCTATTGTAAAGAGTGCTGCAATGACCAAACAAGTGCAGATGTCATTTCGACTATACATTTTTGCCTCTCTGGGATATATTCCCAGGAGTGGTATTGCTGGGTCAAATGGGAGCTCAATTTCTAATTTTTTGAGAATCGTCCATACTGTTTTCCTGAAGGGCTGAACCAGTCGACATTCCCACCAACAGTGAAGGAGTGTCTCCATCTCCTAGAAAGCCGGTTTTCTCCCCTGATCTGTGCGGGACAGGCACAGAGGCCCAGCTCTGGGCAACCAAGCTGAATGGCTCCTATTCCAACCAGGTACAGCCCGCCCCCAAGGGCCTGGGACCCTCCCTGCGCATGCACAGCTAGCTCCATCTCCTAGAAAGCCAGTTAAAATATTTTTATGACTGAATTATCTCTTTGAGTCAACAGCTTGTGAAGCTGCTATTTTAAATAAAATTATCTCTGAAGTGATGGTTTCTTTGTGCATAGATAGGTGTGTGTAAATACAAATAGGTATAAGTAGGGAATCTATATAATTGTGGGAGATAAGGTAAAAATATCAATACATTTAGTACCTTTATGCTTTTGTCTATCTAGAAGGTATAGAGTAGGGCTTTATTAAGGGTTTAAAGTCAGAATACTAAGATATTTTAAAAGAATCAGTTTTAGGTATCATGTCTGAATGGAGTTCACTTAGTTTTTACTTAGCCATCTCTTTGTAGATAAGGACACCAGCTAGAGGTTTATCCAAGCTACTAACCTCTTATTGCAGTAGGCTTATAGTGTGGGGAATAAAAACAAGTATCACCAAAATGAAAATAGGTTTTAAAATTGTGGTTCATAACATAAGAAGAAATATCAACTAGAGATAAAAACAGAAAGAAACTTATTCTATGAAAATATTACTCATAGGCTGTTTCAGTCTCATACATACACCCCCAAAATAAGTTTATCAAATTTTTATTTCAATGTAATTTTTCACTAACATATCTACTTTGTCACTTCATTATGAATCAAAATGAATTTGATTGTTAGCAAATGTCTTTTTCTAAATGCTTTCTTTCTCTCTCCTTATGTCTCTAACATTCAAGACATAAGACCATTAGAAAACATAGACAGTATTTCTTGATAAAATAACTAATCATTGCAGACCTCTCCAACTGCAATTTGTTTAGGGATTAGTTTAATTTAATTATAAAAATTACATACATCACTTAGTAGTACTCATCAAATAAATAAAAGGATGTAGGATTAAGATTAATACCAAATAGAAGTCTAAGACATTGAATCTAGGATAACTAGGAGAAGAATTTTTTGAAATGGTTATGACAATGGCTCAAAACTAGAACTCTTAAGAAGTGTCAGATAAGGAAATTGCATTCCAAATTTTTCTTTGCAGATACTAAACAAGAGGATGATAGCAATTTTGATATCAATTTCAAATATAAGAAATGCAATGTCTCTGTACTCCATTGTAATTTACTTAAAAACAAAATATGAATTATGGAAATTCCACTATTACCCTTCCACTGGTGTAAAGTCTACAAATAAGAGTGATCTTTAACTTCAGAAATAATTTTTCAGTAAAGTGTTTAGGAATTTGATTTTACATTTAATCATCTTTGCTGTTCTTTCATTTCAATCATAGTTTTACATATAACTTTACTTTCTCATCTCCCCTGCCATAATCTTATCAGCTATTTCCACATAATGACAGTTCTATTCATGTGGACATTTTATTTGGAACTCTGTTGACTGACTTCAACTTCTTCAATATGACAAACTAAAAGATGTGTGTCTGGCTTCCATAGCCAGAGGGTGGAACTGTTCCTATGAGTAGAACTTACTGTTTCAGTCTGCCTTAATACATTCTATTAGATTATTATCCATCAGTGAAATTTATTCAGTAATATTGTTTGTAAACTGAGATTTATGGCTTCTGAACTTCAAAGTTCTTCATAGAAAGAAGGAGAGTAGGGAATAGATTCAAAATGAGTTATCATCTAGGTGAGCTTCATTTCTCTCTTGCAATTACCTAAAAAAACAAGTTCTCACTAATGGGTCCCCAAGTGCCTCCTCAGAGAAGATAGCCACACATAAAGCAAGCACAGATATTATGTGTAGGTGAAGAATCAACTTCCCTAGGCAGTTTCTCTTGCCCTAATTCACAGAAAGTGTTACAGCAGAGCAGGAAAATATACATTTTCACAGCTGGATCTAGGTCTAGTGATCAAAGGCTTCCTCTTGGGGAGAAACCCTAATCATTTTTAAGTCAATGGATATTGGTTGGTAAAACTAACTAAATCATAGTAATTTTTCAGACAGTAGCTTGAATGAGATAGTAAAAACGTAGTCTAGATTTATCTAGATATAAAAATAAATAAAGGTATATAGCCAAAGTGAATATTAAGATTACAGCATGCTATAATAAAATTAGGAAACATAGAGAAAGAACTGATGATTATGGTGGAGCTTGGGTGTCTGTCATAACATTGTTTTTATATATTCTATTCCTTCATTTAGCTTTAATTGTTTTACAAATATAACATTTATTTTGAGGAAATTTTGGCCGTTTTCATTGCTATTGTTGTTCACATTAAGATTATAAAGCCTGGTGCTTATGCTGAGGAGTCAAGGAAATCGAGGCAAAGAGAATTGTTAATCTCCATATATGCTATGTCAATTTCTGTTTTAGACCCATTAATTCCTCCTTCCAGTCATAAATTCAGTTATTCACATTGACATGTTATTTTAGAATTAAGTTTAAAGATCTTTGTTCAACTACAACTTAAGAGAGTGGAGCAAATTAATTATGTATCAGTTTAATTTGTCAGCATGGTTTCTGTAAATAATGAGGGAACAAGGACATTCACTCATTTAATCATAGATCTGATAATTTGTAAATTTATTCCATGAAATCTTACTATATGGATTTGGAAATGACCACTGGACTAGAGCCATTACTGACTGGATTCCACGGGACTTCAAAAGATCACAAGGATGCCCACCTATGAGATGGTCAGACTTCTTTGACAAGACCCTGAACGATCGATTTGAGGCTCTTCGTGTTCCTAGAATGAGCAGATGCTATTGGGCTACATTATGTGACAGGGATGAATGGAGACATTACTGGCACCCGCTCAAGAGAATCGATGAATAACGGGATGTCAAGTGATCAAAGTGTATGTTAAAAAATAAAATAAAACCTTGATCCATAATTCTTCAAGCATGAGTTGAGACAGAAATGAGTATGCTAAATGACTTTGAAATGAACAGATGATAGAGAATACATCTGGAGAAAGTTGAATAGAGAAACCTTTAGGATACAGATGGATTCATTCTTTAGGGCTACTATAAACAGAGCACCACAGACAAGATGGGTTAAATGATCAAAACATATTTTCTCACAATAAATTATGTTTTTACTTCAAAACTAATTATTTATTCCCATCCTCTCTCCATCTTGAATTGAAAATCACTATCAGCATCTCACCATATAAAGTGCAATTGTCCTTCTAGATTTTAGATGGCTTTGTAACTTCACAGAGGGGCTACACTACAACTAAAACTTAGCATTTCAACCAGTTGTTTAAACAAATATTGTTCTGACTTTTCTCAGTTTGCTAGAGAAGAGTACATTTTTAGACTAGAAAGTAAAAATAAAGGATTCCTTTATCTTTAAAATAAAATTGAAATTGATTATTTCTTTAAACACTTGATCTTCTGAAGGCTAGAAATCCAACTACAATGTGTTCATGGCCTGGGATTCTTCTTCCTCCCATTCCTTGACAATCTTTTTGTGTCTTCAGATATTTTTCCCTGCATGTGTCTGTGTCGTGGGCTTGAGAGATAGCACAGTGGGTAGGGCGGTTACCTTGCACGCAGTGAACATGGCCGACCTGAGTTTGATTCCTCTGCCCCTCTCGGAGATCCTGGCAAGCTATCGAAAGTATCTCGCCCTCACGGCAAAGCCTGGCAAGCTACCTGTGATGTATTCAATATGCCAAACACAGTAATAAAAAGTCTGACGTGGGGGACGTTACTGGGCCTGCTCGAGTAAATTGATGAACAATGAGAGGACAGTGACAGGACAATATTTGTGTCATAGAATCCTCTTTTAATAAGAATACCAATCATATTGAATAGGACCCATGTTTATCCTTATTTTAATTCAAAGTATCTTTAACTGGCCTCCATAATAGAGGTTTTAGGGGTTAGGGTACGAATATGGCATTTGGTCAGGAAATTCAATCTGACTTTGGGAGATCACAACTCAAACCATAACAAGAGATGGGAGGTCTAATCTCCCCTGGTTTCCCTCACAGATCTCAATGAGTTCACAGATCCCAATGGAGAGAAGGATTGTAATGTAAACCTGGATCATTATTCCTTCACATTTTTGCAGTGGAAGTACCTGATGGGCTTCTAAACGAAAGATAACCTAATCTAAATAGAAGATGGCCATGTCCTATAGGTCTCCATTAATTCAATAAACTATGTGACCCCCAGGTTCAATTATCAAAATTAAGTTTTGTAATCTTCCACAAGTGGACATGGCTATCGAAGAGATTTGAGTAGAAGTCATGGATAATCTTCTCCATTGTCCTTCTGGAGGATGTGATGGATCCATCAGGACGTCGGAGGGCAGTCATCTTGGTCTTGTAGTTGGCGAAGGACAGGCAGGCGTAATGAATACTTTTCCCAGCTTCTGCCGCATCTACCAGTACTTCTGCTCTTCTCTCTTTGAGGTCTTCCTTGATCGCATCTCTGCACTGCTTTGCGAGCTCGGAGGTTAGCTTGCGGTTGCCTGAGGCAGGCGCCAAACCATGCTGGCAAATTAGCTCAAGAGTTTTCGAAGACAGGCGTTTTTTTTGTGGCAATCTCTCTCTTGGCGTTCCTCGCACATTCATGGAGGTGCTGAACCAGTCGATCGTATTCCTCATCAATGTTGTCAACAATGGCATCTTCCCATGTTGCCGCAATAGTGCCAAAGAGTTCCCAGTTGGTGGTCATTCTGGGAGTTCTCTTTTTGAACTTTGCAGCCCTTTCTCCCCGCTCTGTGAAGTAGAATTTTGCACGAAGGAGACGGTGGTCCAATCCCGTTCGAAATTTTGGGACAACAGCAACATCAGTCAGGCAAAACCGTTGATTGAATATGATGTGGTCTATTTCATTGTGGAATCGTCCACCAGGAGACTCCCATGTCCAAAGTTTCGATTCAATAGCCATGTCCACTTGCCGAAATACCAAATTCCACAAGATGGATATGTCATTCCCAACATTCTCCCTTCCGAAATCCGACACGCCATTTCGTCGGTAAAGAAACAAACAGCACCCGGCCCAGACAAGGTCAGACCTGAACACCTGAACAACCTGCCAACAGTACTCATCAATACACTGGCTCGGCTCTTCACTTGCTACCTGTCTGAATGCAAGGTTCCGTCCCAATGGAAAACCAGCAGGACCGTACTACTGTTCAAGAAGGGAGACATCCATGATATTGGCAACTACCTCCCGATCTGCCTATTGTCTCTCATCTACAAGTTGTTCACTCGAGTCATCCTAAATAGGATTGGCAGAACACTAGTTGAAGGACAACCATGCGAGCAAGCCGGGTTCCGCAAAGGATTCAGCACCATCGACCATATCCACACAATAACCAAACTCATTGAGGTTTCTCGGGAGTTCAAGATGCCGCTCTGTTTAACATTCATTGATTTAAAGAAGGCCTTTGATTCTGTTGAGACAGAAGCGGTCATTGAAGCCCTAGCCAATCAGGGAATTCAAGCCCAATACATCAAGATCTTCCGTGCGCTGTATTGTGGATACACTACCAGGATCTCACCATTCTACAAAGAAGTGATCGTTGATGTCAAGAGAGGGGTTAGGCAGGGTGATACCATTTCACCGAAACCCTTCAGTGCCACCCTCGAGAACATCATGCAACGACTGGAATGGGAAGGAATGGGAGTGAAGATAGATGGTCGGCAATTACACCACCTCCACTTTGCTGATGACATTGTTTTAATAACACCAAACATCAGCCAAGCGGCACAAATGCTGTCCGACTTTGACTGTGAGTGTGGAAAGGTAGGACTACAGCTGAATCTTTTTTTTTTTTTTGCTCAAGCTAGGTGTTATTTTCATTGCTTTAAAATCAAGTGATGAGGTCATGCAGATTCCATTTATATGGAGTTCACATTCTTTTTTTTTTGTTTGTTTCTTTCTTTTTTTTTTACAGTTGTAGATTTACAATTTTTTTGCTTGGGTTTCGATTATACAATGATCAGATACCCATCCCTCCACCAGTGCCCATTTTCCACCACCATGGATAATATCCCGCCACCCCCATCCCCCCATACCCCCCTGTCTCTGTGGCAGGGCAATCCCCTGTGTTCTCTCTCTCCTTTTGGGTGTTGTGGTCTGCAAAAGAGGCATTGAGTGGCAAACATGTTCAGTCCATAGTCTACTTTCGACATGCATCTTCCCTCCTGGGAGGATCCTTCAAACATCTTTTATTTGGTGTTCCCTTCTCTATCTGAACTGCCCTTTCCTCTAGGATACCCGGCTGGCCTCTAAGTTATGGAGTAATCCTCCTGGTGCTGATCTCAGCTCTTCTTGGGTATTAATCTCATACTTTGTTACTTTATATCCCCCAGATGAATGCAATCTTTCTATGTCTATCCCTCTCTTTCTGACTCATTTCGCTTAGCATGATACTTTCCATATTGTACCACTTGTATGGAAATTTCATGACTTCATCTTTTCTAAGAGCTACATAGTACTCCATTGTGTAGATGTACCAAAGTTTCTTTAACCAGTCATCTGTTCTTGGGCATTCAGGTTTCTTCCAGTTTCTGGCTATTGTAAAGAGCGCTGCAATGAACAAACACGTGCAGATGTCACTTCGACTATACATTTTTGCCTCTCTGGGATATATTGCCAGGAGTGGTATTGCTGGGTCAAATGGGAGCTCAATTTCTAATTTTTTGAGAATCGTCCATACTGTTTTCCAGAAGGGCTGAACCAGTGGACATTCCCACCAACAGTGAAGGAGTGTCCCTTTCTCGCCACATTCACGCCAGCATAGGTTGCTTTTGTTCTTTTGAATGTGGGCCAGTCTCTGAGGTGTGAGATGGTATCTCATTGTGGTTTTGATCTGCATCTCCCTGATGATTTATGATGTAGAGCACTTTCTCATGTGCTTTGTTGCCATTCGGATTTCTTCTTTGAGAAAGTTTCTGTTCATTTCATTGCCCCATTTTTGGATGGGGTTGGATGTTTTCTTCTTGTGGAGTATCAAACGAGCAAGAAGTATCAAACGAGCAAGAGTATCAAACAAGCAAAAAGAAATCATAAAAGTGAGTGGCCACATTTTTATTTCAAATGATTATTGATTTTCGTTCTATCCTTTTTTTTTTCTTTTGGTGTTAGAGTTGATGATGAGGATAATCTCCAAGTGACCCTGCATCTGGCTTATTGCCTGACACATGGCATGTACACATAATTTAGTTTCAAAATGACTAAGCAAATAAATTAAGGGGAAAAATGTTTTGCATTAAAACTATAAGAATCTGCATTGGTGGTGGGAATCATACACTGGTGAAGGATGGGTGATGGAACACTATATGATTGAAACAATAGCAAACAGCTTTGTAACTGTATATTTCATGGTGATTCAATCAATTAATTTTTTTTAAAGATTCAAGTACCAAATAAAATTTAAAGCACTGAAAAAAAATCTGTCAGAATCTATCACAGAGGAGTTGTTTTGGAGGTATATCTAACATTCCTCTTGTGATTACTGTGAATTAACTGACTTATTTTGACTTTTATCTTTTCATTTGTTAGTTACACCTGTCTCTAAACTATTAAGTGACAAAAAGAACTCCAACTCCTTCGGCTACCTCCTATTGCTTGCTGCCCCAGGGAATTTGGAAATTAATTTGTATGCGAATTTTCCAAGAAGAACATGTTAATAAAAGACTTTAATATCACGAATGACGCAAATTTGGAGGTACATGCTCTTAGATTTCTACAAGAAACTGAAGAGGGAAGCATGAAAAGACTTTACTAAATCTTTCTCTGCTTCTGCTTGGTTTTGATGATCCCTAATTGCATTCGCTGTAATCACTGGAATTGCACATTTGTTTAAGCATGTGTGCAATGGCATATGATGGGTAGATGGAAATTATTGGTCTGGTCATTTCCACTGCAATCGATAGTTTCATTCACTAAATTACATGTATTTCATTTTTAATGCCTTCTTATTGGTTCTGCCATTTTGCTATAAAATTTAAGTGCTGAGTTTTAAGCCATATCATAATAACTGAATTCATGATTCAAAAAATGTATAAAATGCTGAGTGGATTTATTTTGCCTCATGTCCAAGTGTGTTTGTCTTAAAAAAACATTTTTACCCTTCCAGATTTAATGACAATGGTGTATTTTTTTTCATATAACAAAATAATTTGCGGATTTATTTTTATTAATTATTTTATTTTGGTACTTTAAAATGTTGTTTAATCAGATAACAATGGACACTATGATTGAGAAGACATAATTGTTATCTACATTCTATTTTTCATTCAATCCTTATGTGACAGTGAATAACACTTTATGTGTTCCTCAATGACATCTTTTCTAAGTACTTTTACATTTGTTTTCATTTTATTATTACCGCATCCTTGAGGTATAAAGCCTTAGTACAATGGGAAAGATCTATATCTAAGGGCACGTTTTTAATAATGCAAAAATAATTTTCAAAGTGCATCAAACAAATAAGTCTGTGGCTACAGTACAGTTAATGTAAAGGGGAAAGGAAATTATATTGATTTTGAAGCCCCATCCTAATAATATGAAATATAAATTTTCACCCTATGACATTACTTTGGGTCAGCATAAAATGTTTAGATTTCCTGATGTTATTATTTACTCAGTTATCAGTTTCCTTAGTTTTTTGTTCTGTGTGGTTTCTTTGACTTAAGATAGATTTTCTTATAATCCCGAATTTTGAGTAAATCAGTCATTCTCTTTCTTCTTTGTAACCCTGGTCATTCTAAAAGCCATTGATGTTAATAGGACAAAAGTTATAATATTAATTTATTATAAATTCTTAGTTATAAAGGGGCTGGAGCAATAGCACATTGGGGAAGGCATTTGCCTTGCAAATGGCCAACCCTGCAGACCGGAATTCGATTCCTCCGCCTCTCTCGAAGAACCTGGCAAGCTACAGAGAGTATCTTGCCTGCATGGCAAAGCCTGGCAAGCTCCCATGATGTATTCTATATGCCACACACAGTTACAACAAGTCTCACAATGTTACTGGGCCAGCTCTAGCAAATCGATGAACAATGGGTGGACAGTGGTACAGTGCAGTTATAAAGGGAAATATCTCTTACAATTTCTGGAGTTCTCTTTTTCAAGGTTATTAATGTCATTTCCTTCTTATCCTGTGAAAATGAGTGACACAAAATATTTTTGTACCGACAATGTTCTTTTAACTAGAAAATAACGTGTTTCAAGTTTAGGGGCTTTGTGCCTTTTCTTGCATTTGTCTAACTCTGGTTTAATACCAGACACCACAAATTTTCCCCAAGCATGAGTAATAATGACCCTGAGCACAAAGGCAGGAGTAAGAACTGAGCATAGTTGGGTACAGCCCCAAACCAAAACCAACAAACCAACTATATCAACAATTAAAACCCAAACGTAAAGGGATGCAGTGCTGCCAGCAGGTTGACCTGTAGGGTGAGTGCATCAGCATCCTGATGGTGCCTTCAGGCCTCCTTCTAACCCCAAATTTTCAGTGTGCCTATAGTCTTACTGCAACAACTTGGGACCAAGCTTACCAAGAAATTAAATGGCCAAAAGTTATGTATGTGGGAGCCACACCCACAAACCATCTCTGACTCAGCTATACAAGTTCATTTATCAGCCTTGCTTCAGAGACCCATAAATAAAAGCTGCAGTTAATCTTGGACCTGTGCAAGACTGAACAGACCAGGGTAAATTAGAGGGGAGAAGGAAGTCATCCTGGTGTTTGCCCAAGCAGAACCCCTGGCAGTCACTTGCTCCCACAATCTAAATTCCTCACCATGCACCTGGCAAGACTCCACCATCTCAGGACAGACCTCACGAAGACATTTACCTGTTGAAAATTTGGATATGCAGCAGGTTTTCTGGCTGAAATCTCCAGGCTTTCTCAGGGTCAGGATGGGCTACTCCCACCACCTTCCACAACCCAAATCTGTCACCCATTGAAAAAGGCTACTCCAGCCTTACCTTCCCGATAAAAATACTGAACGCTCTAAACAAACATAAATACCTCTGAGTACCTGTATTGCAGATCATAAAGCACAAAAGGAGAGAGAGAAAGGAGAAAAATTCCTACCATACTGGCAGACTCAACTAAATATAAAATGGTTAAAGTGAAAATTATATTTAAAACTTCAAAACAAGGCACACTGATTATTGTTATTTTGTTAAGTTTTATTAAATTGGAAATTAATATTGCATTCTCAGCCCAAAAGACCATAAGAGAATTTTTTTAAAGTCTACCCTATGATTTTCATTAGAAATTTCAAACTTTTGTAGATCGTTTGCTGAAAATCAATGATGGAATAACTAAATTACCCAGAAAAGAACACAGTGTCTACAACTAATATAAGATTATATATTTATATAAACAAGGTTAATTTATTAGGATTCCAGAGAACTTTGATTCCTTCATTAACAGGTGAAAACAAGAGCAAACATTATGATTGTGTCCCTACATCTCTGTTTGACTTTTCATTCATTTATTCATTTACATACACAGTGTTTTTGTCAAGCTCACAAACCATAACTTTTAACTGTAGATAGCATGGCCAGACAAAAGATAAACCACAAAAATTATTTTGAAGAATTTGCTGATTGGACATATTAAATAAGACAGTATTTGTAAGTAGAAGTATTTATAGTAAAAATGGTTTTGCTTCAATTTATGAATTTATTTACAGCCACTCTGTTTCACAAAGTGATAATGTACAACATAAACTAGAAGAAAATAAAGGAAAAAGGAAATAAACTACGGGAAATATATCTTGGTTTCATTTATGCTAAAACAGTAGTAAACTAGAAAATATATTCAGCTAAGGTGCTCTTTGGAACCTTTTATAAAGGCTACCATCTCTGGTCCAATATTCATTAGCTTTGTCCTTGTTGCCTAGTTACAGATTTATAATTTTTATTATTTGTCTCTCTTGTTATTGATGGCGCTAATGCAGATAGCACTGACTGAGAGCTTGATGAAAGCACTTTAAATCTTTATTCAGAGATGTTAACATTGTTTGTGTGTGTCTGAGTCTGCTGATTATAATGATTTGGGGCAAGAATTGGTCTTAAAAAATCATGGTGAAGCAGTTCTGAGGTGGTCTGAGATGGTCTATGTCACTTTTATTAGTTAAAGATATTGTTCAGAATTATTTTTTTATAAACAAAGCTTGTTTATCCAAAAAGGTATTGAAATAGGTTAATACTTTTCTAAATGTTCCATAGATATTTGCAGTATAGTGAATATTTTATAAAAAGATTCAATATAAAAGTAGTGTTAAGAATAACTATGTTATGTTAAGACTAAATTAAAAATATGAACTTTACATTGTGGTGGGTATAGTACTTAAAATAAAATGTATGTCCCTATAGCTGAAAGGTGACACTGACAATAAAGACAGAGGAATGAATGGCATGATGCTCAAAACTAATTTTAGAAGTTTAGCAATATAAGGTTTGCATGTTTTAAAGTTCTTGGTATTTTAAAGACGTATTAGAATTTTTATCTGCTGATTAACTTTGTTTATGCTAAGATAGAATCAGAGGTGTTAGATAAAAAATGAGAAGCAACCACCACATCATTGGATCTAAAAGTTATCCTTACTGTCCACAATATTAGCAAATCTATTGATATTAATTCTTATGAAAATTATTTGACCTCAGTTTGCCCTTATTTTGTACAAAACTTTAGGATGAACTCCAGTGATTATTTTTTTCCTGTTGATTTGGGCCACATTGGATATTTTTTAGAATTTACTCCTGGCTCTATGCTCAAGAATCACTCCTGGTGGTACTGGAGAAAAATAGGGAGTGCTGAGGATTCAGCCTGGGTCAGTCACATACAAGAAAATCACCTTCTTCACTATGCTATGTCTCCCAACCCAGAAACCCAGTACTTGTGACTGCTCCAGGTTGTAGAGTTGCTCTCTTGAACACTGAGAAATGACTCTCTTGAACACTGAGAAATGACTCTCTTTAAAGTTTCTCAATGATGACATAATGCCATTTGGGAACTGAAATCGTTAAAGAATTTGTAATTTACTTTGGACTTACATTTGTTTAGAAACATCCTTAGATTTAAGCACTCCATTAACATATGTTATATAGTAATAGTTGAAAATATTTCTAAATATTGCCAAATGACGCAGGATTTTAAAAAAGAGGTAAAATCTTTTGACTATTTGAACATTTGAATGTTTGAATTTTGTTCAAATTAAAAATGTTACATCTAAACAATAACAAGGACACAGAAGAATGATACTACAAACTATGTCTTCAACCAGGACTACCAGTTTAGTGGACCTGGTAGCATGTATTAAGGACCTGTACCTTGAATTAACGACCTCAGATTTCTTACAGTTTTTTAACCTCTTCATAACTACAATCATCCTTTTTTAGCAATAGTTTAATAGTGTCATATACCAGATAAGTAATAGAATATCTTGGTAAATTTGTAAAATTCTTCTTGTCTGTACCCCTCCTAAGAGCAATTCAATTAAAGTCTATGGGTATTGGACTCTGGAATTAGATAAATGATTCCTAAATTTTGTTGAGCATTTGAATTACTGAGGACCTTCAAAAATAACTGAGGTTTGGGTGAGCGGGATAATACACAAGGTAAGAGACTTGCCTTACATGTAGCCACTGACCCCAGATGAGATCTTTGACACACCGTGTGGTCCCCTGAATGCAGAGCCAGGAGTAAGTCCTAGCACAGAAAGATACAACCCGAACCCTATCAAAAAAAAAAGGAGTTTAGATTTCCTCCCATATTCTTTTTTTGTTTGGGTTTTTATTTTAAGGCCACATGTGGCAGTGCTGCTTAGGAGTTACTCCTTGCTCTGGACTCAGGAATTCCTCCTGGAAGTGCTCAGGGGATCACATGGGGTGACCAACCCAGGTTAATCAAGTGCTACGCAAGTGCTGCTCTACGTGCTGAACTATCCAGCTCCTTCCTATCCCTATGCTATCAGAATAGATTATGAAATGTTGGTTTCAGGAGATTTAATGTAAAACAAAGTTTGGTCACCATGGTCTTAAAATGTCCATGAGTTTGTTAGATGACACTAACGTTTCTAAGTTTATTATCTGCCTTGAGAGCAGGACTGATTAGGCGGGTGTGGTAGCCTAAGGATGTGCCCTTTGAAGCTCCTTATGTGAGCCACAGTATTTTCCTTATGATCAATTCCCTTCTACGTCAGATTCCGGAGAAGATTTTGAAAACGTGTCTGGCAAAGTGGGGAACAGGGGCCTGGTGGAAGGGCTTCAGGGGGGTCTAGGCAGCCTGGCAGGTAGTGGGAGGTGGGGGCTAGTGGGGAGAATGGCTGGAAGGGCCTCTGCCAAATCATTTGAGAACCCTGGTTGATGGGAACCAAGAGGTGGAGCGTGTTATGAGAACAGAGTGAGATCAAGAAAAGAAAATAATAAGTTTTCTTTCTGATCCTCAAAGAGAGTAAAGGGTCCCACTGAATAACAGGAAATGCTAATAGCTAAGGGTTCCCAGAATGAAGCTTTGAGAACCAAATAGCTGACTATTCTTATCTTATTCCTCCCAGAGACTTGATGATAACAGTAAAGTTGGTATTATTTAGAAAATAGAAGAGTGTCATAGAGTACACTGAAGAATCAAAAGCTCTCAAATTGTAAATGGAGCGTGCAATTACATAAACTTGGAGGGGATTACTAGACATTATCCTTTCTAAAGTTTCTGAAGATCCCCCAATATGGAGCAAAGTTTAGGGAACACTATTGTGTTCCCTTTTTTTTTGCCTTTAGCATTATTAGTGATTCACCATTTTGTCAATAATTCCTATGGATTATACATTATTGGAAGGTGAGTTCCAAGTCAGTGATGTCTCTCTGTATTAAATAAATATTAAAGAGCATGGGCTGGAGTGATAGCACAGCAGGTAGGGCGTTTGCCTTACACGCGGCCAACATGGCCGACCCGAGTTCGATTCCTCTGCCCCTCTCGGAGAGCCCGGCAAGCTACCGAGAGTAATCGATATGCCAAACACAGTAACAACAAAGTCTCCACTGGAGACGTTACTGGGCCCGCTCGAGCAAATCGACGATCAACGGGAGGGCCTTTACCTTTACCTTAGTACAGCGGGCAGGGTGTTTGTCTTGCATGCGATCAGCTTGGGTTTTATTGTCGGCATCCCAAATGGTCCCCTGAGCACTTCCAGGAGTAATTCCTGAGTGCAGAGCCAGGAATAAGCCCTGAGAATCTCCAGGTGTGACCCAGAAAGTCAAAATAAAAAAAATAATTATTAAAGTATCTTATGCCATTTAAATACATATTAAAGGATTTATTAAATCAATAAGCAATTGGTACTGTTTAATACTGTTTAATGATCCTCAATTATATAATTTGCCTGCATACCACTCAAGATGGTTAAAAAAGGACTCGTATAATTCCTTAAAAAGCAAGGTATCAGAAAGAAATCTTTTTTATTTACTCAGTGTTTTATACTTTAATAGATACTATTTATGTGCATATGTATCCATATTTATATATGTAATCATAGAAACATAAAACATCCATTTTTACATAGATATATATGAGCAAATATATATATATGTATATTTATGTACATGTAGCACTGCACTGTAGCAATGTCCTCCCGTTGTTCATCGATTTGCTCAAGGGGGCACCAGTAATGTCTCACAAAAAATTGTGAGACTTGTTACTATTTTGGGCATATCAAATATGTCACGGGTAGCTTGCCAGGCTTTGTTATACAGGCGAGATACTCTCAGTAGCTTGCCAGGCTCTCCGAGAGTGGCAGAAGAATCCATATTTATGTGTATAGATATATCTTTAAATCCATATTAATATGTGTAGATGTATTTTACTTCATATGACATATATAATACGTATATAACCTTATATATTCACTATATATAACACATAAAATCATAAAATATGCAGCACTATTTTAATTGGAAGGGCTGGAGCGATATCACAGCGGTAGGGCGTTCGCCTTACAAGCGGCCAACATGGCCGACCCGAGTTCGATTCCTCCGCCCCTCTCGGAGAGCCTGGCAAGCTACCGAGAGTATTTCGCCCGCACGGCAGAGCCTGGGAAGCTCCCCGTGACGTATTCGATATGCCAAACACAGTAACAACAAAGTCTCCAATGGAGACGTTACTGGACCCGCTCGAGCAAATCGACGATCAAGGGGAGGGCCTTATAAAGACATAATAGAATGATCTAAACACATTTATAATTAGAAAGATTAAAATAATTTTATTCTCAATGAGTTCTTCTAATTTCATTATGTACTCCCTGTAAATTAATACAAAATATTAAACTTGCATATAAAGTTAGAAAAAGGCCATGGACAAAAATGATTATTTTTTGAAATTGACTTTTCCCCTTTAGTTGTCAATGAAATGAAGACAAGAAGCTCATCCTTGCATTACATATTCTTGCATTGAGTATAGCTGCATGGCATTAGAGCTTGCAGTAATGAAAATGCTGAAATGGAGTTCACACTGCTTCACTTTGGGGAAGTATTTTAGTACAAATCTTTCATTTCATAAACATTGTGGAATTTTTTTTCCATGACTTGTCTTGGTCTTTATATTGGACATAAAACTAGCAATTTCATATTCCAATAGTGAAGAAATTAGTTGATTCAGTTAGTGTCCTGTTGTCTGTTTTCAGGGAGTACAATTCTAAACTTTGTTGGTGTTATTGTTAGTTTTGTTTGGGGTCTGGGTAACACCTGGTTTTGTTCAAAGCGTATTACTCAGGGAACCATACACCATGATAGCAAACCCAGGTCAGCTATGTGCAAGTCTAGTACTTAAACCTCAGTACTATCTCTTGGGTCCTAAAATATTATTCTTAAGAAAATTTCACTAAAAGACTTATTGTATGGAATATTTCAGAGCCAAGTTGTTCTGACTGAGCAGAGCTACCCACAATCTTCCTGAAATAATAGCCTCTGTCCCTGAGACTATTTTCAGAATGCTTGGTCTCAGGGAAACAGGCTTTTAAAACATCAAACCAGATTTTCCTCTACTCTCAATTATAGCATTTTATTACATTTCATTTGTAAATAAGAGTGTAGATGTATATGAGTACCAAATAGAGTATTTATTTAGAGTTGAAATTCAATGTGGAAGGTACAAATACTGAGAAACATATATCACATATAGAAATTTTAATGCAGATCTCATGTAGAGATATACATTTTTTATTTCTACTAGAAACAGAATTTCTCTGTACACTGAAAGAAATTATGCCCTTTCAAATATTAAATGTCATCTATAGAAATGCCAGGCACCGTTAAATATAGAGAAAGAAAATTGGAAAAGAGTTCAGAATTTAATTCCTTTCTTTTTTTGCAAGTCACTCATGCACACATCTTACTTTAAAAGAAAACCCTAAAACTCTATACAAGAGTTATTCCCTCTGCAGCTGTTGTTGAGATATGACAAACTGGAATGCTCTGTTGATTGAAGAATGGGATTTTTAGTACAGAGAGATTTGTTTGTGCTTTGGACTGCATGCATTGTGGATTTATGGACGTGTGTACTATATCTTTGAGTGTTGTCCAGCAAGCTGCAGCATGATGCATCTTAACAAACTCTTTATGGTAAGGAATAAATAGCATGCTGGGACTGCCATAGGGGCCCAATGCAAAACGTTTTGTGAGGAGGTTTCCAATCACAATCTCTCAGAATACACATATAAAGAGAAGATAAAATTCTGAAAGTATCTTATGCAATGAGCTAACCACCTGAGGTGGAAGAAGCAGGAGTGTTTACTTAGGCTCCTCTTGTTTATTGCTGATAGAATTAATAATGGATACACTCAGCATGTATTATTTATCAGCCCACATCCTGGACCATGGTAATCTGCTGAGGTCATTAAAGCTATATTTTATTTAATATCCAGACCTGAATATCTAGAAAACAAAGAAGTTAACAGAAGCCTAGACATAAAAGATAGTTACAAGAACACTCTTTTCTGAAATAGAATTTTTCTCAGCCAGAAATGTTAGTAAATATTCTCTGGGAGACAGATGAGTAAGAGAGAAATTGACCTATGTTTTAGGAATGCTGACTATTTCTGATCAGAAACAGACTAAATTCTAGGCAGGTGATATTATCAGAAGATGATATATTTCTAAATGGATTATCATTTAACTTTGTTAGGATTTTGTTACATTAGCTAATTAATTTCACTTCCAAAAGAGAACTTCCACTAACAATAAAAATTACTTGGTAGCTTTCTCTCTGAAGAAGGTATCTTTTGGCAAAGGAGAGTTGGGTTCATACTAAATTTTTTTATTACTCTCTTTTCCTTGTTCCACAGACATGAAAATGGATAAATTTCCATAGTGCCCCTTTCTTGTATTTATAACCTTCTTACGTATCACCACACTATATCCAATATGAAAACAGGCCCATATCTTTTATCTTTCTTGGTATCTAACAAACTTAAAAATATATATAATATTTTCTTATTTTATTTTACTTTTCTCTGGACTTCAAGATTGACATAAAGTAAAACTTTACTGTCAACCACAAATGATTGACAATAAAGATTTACTCATAAAATGTTCCCAATTCTACTTCCACCACCAGTGATATCTCTCTACCAATAACTCCAAGTTACCACCTATGACTTCAACATATATTCCTTGACAAATGCATTTTTTAGTTTAATTATTGTAGTATTGGTTCCATGTTTACTTCAGTATTTGTTCTAGTGGTTTAGATGCACTCAAATATTTTTTTCTCTTTACCACAGAATATCCCATGAACTAGTCTTTGCCCCAAAGTTTTATGCATATTGTCAAGAAACTTTTAATCATAAACCTTTCCTTATATTAATCTGTCATATAAATAAATGAAATAAAATCATAACAAGTATTTGCCTGTATAAGTAAATTTAGGAAACTTTTATAAAAATAAAACTGAATCTCTAATAAAATCTATTTGGATATCAGACCTCAATTTTATATATCAGAAAATCTCAGAATTTTAGACATTAGGATAAACAAATATGCATATAAATTTCTTTTTAATCTACTCAGTATGATATGAATTTGACCATGTTTGAAGACTTTGCATACAGATATTTCCTTTATCTGGAACTTATAGCCTCTGTACCCTACTCCTGATACCTTTGCAAGTCCAAAGCAGCCCCAGCCTTGTTCCCCAGACACAAGCCCATTTTTCTCCATCCACACCACAAACTTTAGCAGTGCATCCATACGAACTCATTCTAGATCCTGTCTCCCACAACAATCTCCCATTAATAGTATCTGCAGCCTACCTTCATCCAGGCCCACCCTACTTAAAATTATATCCCAAGTAGCAGTGGTGGCCAGAAATCAATAGTGGAATAAATAGCACAATGATATAATGAACAGCATACATATCACTGGTCAGACCATCCAGATCTTGAAATCTCACCCTCAGTACCTATGAAGTTTTAGGGATAATGAGAGAACGAAGAGTCATTAGCAGCTGGTGATAGAAGTTTGTGTAAATCTTTGTTTATGAAAACTCTCAACACTCTCAAGGGTGATGCCAGAAAGAGTCTCTTCAACTGATAATTTAAGTAAAGAAAGCATTAGATGACAGATTACTTCAGCTCAAAGAAAACTAGATGCAAAATATTAAATAATTCACTCAATTGGAAACACCTTGATTTGTCATTAAAACTGTGAGAATAAATTTTGGCTTTTCTAATAAAATATTAATAAGGAACATACAGGTATGTTAAGAAAATTTGTGCACAACAAAATTAAGGACTCACAAACTTACAGCATTCCTTGTATGTGTAAAACAAACTTCAATTCACTTGTATCACTTGTCATCGTAGCTCATCGATTTGCTCGAGCAGGCACCAGTACCGTCTCCATTCGTCCCTGTCACATGCTAGTTTAGCCCAGTGGTATCTGCTCGCTCCAGGAGCATCAAACTATTCATTCAGGGTCTTGAAGAAGTTCATCCATATCGTAGATAGGCAGCCAGGTGTTCTTTTGATGTCCTGTGGAATCCAGTCGGTAACGGCTCTAGTTCAGCGGTTGTCTCCAAATAACATTATATGTTCTGCCTATCTGATTTTTGATGCCTTGGCAAATGAGGCAGCGTCCCTGATCCTCAATTGTCAACAGAGGTCTGAATTCTGCAGATTCCTTCTCTCACTTTAGTTAAGAGTGATACTCCAAGCATAGTTCTTTCGATTCCTCTTTGGAATACGTGAATTGCATTCTCATCCTGTTTTCATAGGACCCAGGTCTCTGAGGCGTAGGTTATTGCAGGAAGAGTGGTGGAGTTGAAGAGATGTGCCTGGAGCCAGAAGTTCTTTATCTTCTTAACCACTTCTTCGATGCTCTTGAAGGCATTCCACGCTGATCTCTTCCCCCTGCACAGTTCTGGAGCCAAGTCGTTTGTCATGTTGTGTTCTCAATTCAGGTACACATAACTGCTGCATTTGGAGATGTTCATTCCATTGAGAGTAAATGGAACATCATAAACTAGTCTTTTTCTCATAAACACTGTCTTGGTGAGATTCAGCTGCAGACTGACCTTTCCACACTCACAATCGAAGTTGCCCAGTATTCGTGTTGCTTGGCTAATGTTTGGTGTTATTAGAATGATGTCATCAATGAAGCGAAGTGGTGAAGTTGCCAACCAACTATCTTCACTCCCATTCCTTCCCATTCCAGTGGCGCATGGCGTTCTCGAGGGTGACACTGAAGAGTTTCGCTGAAATAGTATCACCCTGCCAAACCCTTCTCTTCACGTTGATGATCACTTCCTTGTAGAATGGTGATATCCTGGTGGTGAATCAAGCTCATTGAAGTACCAAACTCATTGAGGTTTCGTGAGAGTTCAAGATGCCACTCTATCTAACGTTCATTCTGTTGAGACTGAAGCAATCATCGAAGCCCTAACCAAACAGAGCGTTCAAACTCAGTACATCAGGATCCTTCGCGGATTCACCACCAGGCAAAAAAAACTACTGAAGAATATTAAATAAGTACAAGATGAGATGGGTCAATGATATAGCAGGAACAAAACTAATTATAACCTGTTCCCAATGCTACTGTGTGTTCCTAATGCAGCTAGGAAAAGCACTTCCCTCAGGAATTTACTAAGAACATCAGTTTTTGAAAGTTAGTTCTGATGTCACAGTTTTCTTAAACTACTGGGATTTTGAATTTCGAACCAATCCTTCACCTTGTTATGCAAATTTCCATTTCACCTTGAGCAAAAATGATTTGCTTCTTCCCTAGCTAAGTTCATATGCAGAAGAAGGTATAATGGGAGAGATCCTGTAGGTTATTGAATCTCTAGCTATGGGAGTGTTGAAGTAGCACTGAAACTATAAAATAATAGGAAACTGTAATTAATCTATATTACCTCAATAAAAATTGGGATGAGGGATTTATACTATTAGATCTTATGTTCCAAAACCTTAAAAAATGTACTTATTATTTTCTGTTACTATTTACACAGATGTTGATTTAAATGCATGCATACATGCATGAAATTTAAATAATGTTGTGACATATTGTACTTGAATAAAAAATTATTTTATATATAGTCAATTTATATACATTTCTTGTGTGGCAGAATAAACTATGTGAGTGCTGTGAACCCATGAAAGTGCATAACAACTGATCTTTCCTGATTGTCATGGAAGTGAGGCTGAGAAAGCTTGTACTTTGCCCCAGGTCATCCACAGGGTAGAAAATGTAAATATCTATATATTAACTATCATAGAAAATATAAATAATGTCCACAATATTCAAATATTTTTATAATAAAATAAGCCTCCTATCTTATTACATCTAAATTGATGGTTAACACACCTATATTATGGAAATGTGTTTAATCAGAAAACAATAAATTGAATAATTATACAAAATCATAAAAGCTAAATTTATTTCAGCTTTTTACATTTTAGTATTTTATCTTAAACATTCTTATCAGCAATGATGAGAATTCTACAGTTTCAAAATTGTATGGATAAGGGGTCAGAGAGATAGAGCAGTGCGGAAGGCATTGGCCTTGCACACTGCCAAACTAGGTTTCATCCACGGCACTGCTTATGGCTTCCTGGCCCCACAAAGAGTTAACACTCAGTGCAGAGCCAGCAGTAAGTCCGAAGTACCACCAGGTGCGCCCCCTGCCTTGTGCCCCCCAACCACCACCATAAATATGTGCGGATCAAAAACAGAGGAAAAAACTTCAAGATGGGACAAAATATGACTAAATGTAACTCTTTCCTATACCAAATACCCTATGGATAACTGTTACTATTAGGCAATAATTTCAAGATAAAGATTATAGTGTCTTAAAATTCACATATCTCTCTCTCTCCTAGATATTGCATTAAATGAATGACAAAACGTTTTGGAGGTTTTATCTCCTGCTCTAATTATGGGTCTAATTATCTCTCATCTACCTCCTATAGGAAGTTTTGCCTGAATAGTGAAGACTATTTTAAGCTGCAATGTATGTGACGCATTTTCACACTGACATCTTTATTTAGCTCATTGATTATCGGTGGAAATAATACAGTAGTCTAATGACTACTTAGTTTTCAAAAATAAAGAACTATATTCTCAATGGGATGTCTGAAATAAGTGCTTTTTTTAGTTGCAACTATAGTCTTGAAAGAATTAGGCCAAATAAATTACATCTACCATTTTAACCATGTGATATTCAGTATCTTTGGAACACAGAACTCTGGGAGTAAGACGTAGGATAAATCAAGGGAAAAAATCTAAAAAAAAACAAAACAAAACAAAAAAGAAAAGAAAAAACTAAAAGATTTTGTTCAAAGTAAGTTAAAAAGCTGTTTTATGGTATTAAAGGATCTTTATCTAAATTATAGCATCCAAAGTCACTCTACAGTCCCTAGCTTCTTACACTGTGGGTCACAAAAATTTTGGAAAGAGTAAAAGATTTCTGAATGTGTGATTGACTAAAAATAAATTCAAAAACTACCATGTGATAAACCTAAGGTGTTTCTGGGAATGCTTGGTCCTGTTACACTTCTCAGGCAAAAGTGGATTTTCAGCTGGTAAAAATTTAAGACATCCTATTACTGTTTCAAAATTTCTTACTATAACTAAGGTCAACTTTGAATAGAGATTCAAGGATTCTGCTGTTACTGTTTGGTTGTTTCTTTTGTTCATTTTTCCCCCTCAGATTAAATGCAATATAACAGATGTTTTAAGTTCTCATTATTTATAGACATTGTAATTCTTATGAATCACAGAAGTGTTTTCACTGCTGATAGAGATGTCTCACTGTTAGTGACTGAGTGGACAGTACCCCAGGAGAGAGTAAAGAGAGATTAAACAATGAAGTTGATGAAACTAATGATATAATGTGTCACTTTCTAAATAGTCATGTATGCAGGATTTGTCCTGTACATATTGAGTATTTTACCGAGTCTAGCAATGCATGCATTTTTCTCACAAATAATTGTATAAAACTGGATTTGTGAGAAGACCAAGCCTTGTATTTAAATTCTGCTATATAGTTGTGAACTATAGATGATGACCAAGAATGCAGGAGATAGACATGGTTTAAGATTACAAATACTGCACGAGAATGTAGTTTTGTAGGAATGATAGGATGTAGTTCTATAGGAATGATGGGATGTAGTTCTACGTAACATAATGATCTCTCATTGACAAAATGTTTTCCAACAAATGTTGGATATACATACCTTTGTGACATGTGATATTATGAGATTTTGCTGAGGGCATTCTTGCACAGGATCTTGCTAAGTCTCTCCGGCTCAATCATATGATCATTAAAATCCTTGCACTCTCACAGAAGATTTGTAGCCTTGACTGTATGAAGTGGTATTTATGACAAATATCCTGAAATTTTTGGTCACATATAGAGTATCTTCACTACATGGCAACAACTCTTATAAGGGAGATTTAAAACACAGTAAATGTATCACTACAGGGTAGAAACTCGATATTAGAAAACATTCGACTTATTTTTTCAAACTATGAATATGCTCTTATAATTATTCCAAGTTTGCTACAAAACTAAATTTTATTTTGCATCTATGTCTCAGCATTTTATTGGCCGATACATTGAATTTTATTAGCTTACGCTCTCATTCACTAGTCATTTTTAAAACATGATAAAATGTTATTGATGAAAACAACACTTCTACTCTTGCTTATTTGTAATGACCCTGTAAATTGAATGTAGAGATAAATAACACTTGAGAAAATGGGCAAAGCTTCATGCATTTATTCAACTTTAATTTAATTATATGTATCAAGAATGCATTACTCTAATTGTATTCTGAATATATTACTCTCAAAGTATTGAACTTGTAATAGAAAAACACTCAACTTAACTGAAAAACACTAAAAGTTATTCATAAATACTTATATAAAATTATCCTATATATTGTATAAATTAATTATATTTTTTTAATTTGTTGTGGACTGGAGTGATAGCACAGCGGTAGGGTGTTTGCCTTGTGTGCAGCCCACCCGGCTAAGATGGGTTCAATCCCTACGCCCCACATGGAGAGCCTGGCAAGCTACCCGTGACGTATTCAAAATGCCAAACACAGTAACAACAAGTCTCACGATGAAGATGTTACTGGGTCCACTTGAGCAAATCAATGAACAACAGGAGGATCGTGACCATGACCATCATAATTGTACATCCGTGTCTCTTTGTATTTATGTGGTATTAGTTGCAATATCTCCTAACTGAACATATAACTCAGTGACCTGGGCCCTATGAAAACAGGATGAGAACACTATTCGCGTTTCCCAAAGAGGAATAGAAAGAGCTATGCTTGTAGTATCATGCTTTACTCAAGTGACAGAAGGAATCCAGAGTTCCTACCTCCATCAACGATTGAGAATCAGGGATGCTGTCTCATTTGCCAAGGTGTCAAAAAGCAGATGGGCTAGACAAATAATGCAATTTGGAGACGACCGCTGGACTAGAGCCGTTACTGACTGGATTCTACGGTACATCAAAAGATCTCTGATGGTCAGACTTCTTTGACTGATCAGTTTGAGGCTCTTCCTGTTCCTGGAGCGAGCAGACGTCATTGGGCTACACTAGCATGCAACAGGGAAGAATGGAGATGCTACTGGCGCCCGCTAGAGTGAAACAAAGACTAATGGAATGTCAAGTGATCAAGTGATGCCTTAACTGATAATTTTATTAATTTGACTATTATTTTGGTTTTAATCTACTTAAAATTTACTTTTTAAAATTAATTTCATTTCATTTAATTTTTTATTTCATTTTGTTTATTTCATCTTGCTTTTTAAAAATGTTTCTTCTCTTGCTTACTATGTGAAATTTTCTCTCCTTTTCACATTATAGAGTTGTTACAGATTTTCTTATAATTTTTTTTTAAAGATATTTGGTGTGTTAGCACCACACATGGAAGTGCTCAGGTGTTGTTCCTGTCTCTGTCCAGGAGCCATTCCTTCTGGTGTTTGGAGACCATTGCATCTCCTTCTTGGGGGAATCATTTTATTTAGAAAATGATATTTGTATTTCATATCCTCTGATTGTTCATATTCTTGAGGGATTTATGTTCTCACATTTGAAATAATTACTGCTCTTCCAGTGTTTTGTGATTGACTTTGGAAATCAAATTCTTTACCTCAGTCCTGATTTCAATTATGTGAATTCCTAAGATATTATGTATGAATGAATAAGCTTTATAATGTTCCTTCTTTCAAATAGAGAGATAATTCTAATTTATATGTATTTCTCTTATTTTTTTCTGAGATGAGGGATAGGGACAGTTTAATTCACACCTAACAGGCTTGGAGAGTGATCCATAACAGTGATTTGGGAACCATATATGGTACTGGGATCTGGAGAAAGACAGGATGGCTGCAGGTAAAGAAAGTGTCTTGCCAACTGAACTATCTATCCAGCCCAAGTTTGTCTTGAAACTTTGGTAGACCCTTCAATGCTGAACTGGAAGCCAAGACATTCCCATTACAATCCAATAAGTAGTTCCACATGCATAATAAAAAATGTTTCTCCTAGTCTACTTGATCACTTGACATCCTGTTACTCATTGATTTGCTCAAGTGGGTGCCAGTAACGTCTCCATTCATCCCTGTCATGTGCTAATGTAGCCCAGTGTCACCTACTTATTCTAGGAACATGAAGAGCCTCAAACAGATCGTTCTGGGTCTTGAAGAAAAAGACTAACCATCTCATAGGAGAGCAGCCATGCGATCTTTTGATGTCTAATGGAATCCAATCAGTAATGACTCTAGTCCAGCGGTCATCTCCAAATCTCATTACATATCCAGCCCATCTCATTTTTGACACCTTGGCAAACGAGACAGGTCCCTGATTCTTGACCATCGATGAAGGTCGGAACTCCAGATACTTTCTCTCATTTGAGTGAAGCGTGATATTCCAAGCATAGCTCTTTAGATTCCTCTTTGAGAGACCTGAATAGCGTTCTTATCCTGCTTTCGTAGGGCCCAGGTCTCTGAGGCATATGTTAATGCAGGAAGAATAGTGGAATCAAAGAGATGTCCCTGGAGCCGGAGGTTCTTTGTCCTTTTAGCTATTTCTTTGATGCTCTTGAAGGTGTTCCAAGCCGCTTTCTTCCTCCTGCACAACTCAGGTGCCAGGTCATTCGTCATGTTGACTTCTTGACCTAGGTACACCTAACTGTTGCATTTGGAGATGTTCGTCCCATTGAAAGTGAATGGAATGTCAAAAATGAGACCATTCCTTATAAATATATGTCCGTTAGATTCAGCTGTTGTCCGACATTTCCACACTCACGGTCGAAGTCAGCCAGCATATGTGCTGCTTGACTGATGTTTGGTGTTATAAGAATGATGTCATCAGCAAAGTGTAGGTGGTGTAGTTGCCGACTGTCTATCTTCACTCCCATTCTTTCTCATTCCAGTCATCACATGACGTTCTCCTGGGTGGCATGAAGAGTTTCAGTTAGATGGTATCACCCTGCCAAACCCCTCTCTTGATGTCAATGATCACCTCCCTGTAGAATGGTGAGATCCTGGTAGTGAATCCTTAATAAAGGAGGATCATGGAGGATCCTGGTGTATTGACTTTAAATGCACTGTTTGGCTAGGGCCTCGGTGACTGCTTCCATCTCAACAGAATCAAAGGCCTTCTATAATATATGAACATTAGACAGAGCGGTATTCAACTCTGAGAAACCTCAATGAGCTTAGTTATCATGTGGATATGGTCAATTGTGCTAAATCCTTTTTGAAAACCAGCTTGTTCACATGGTTGTCCATGATCTAGTGTACTGACAGTCCTATTCAGGATGACTCGAGTGAACAGCTTGTAGACAACAGACAACAGTTAAATCGGGCCATAGTTGACAATGATGTGGATGTCTCCCTTCTTGTACAGTAGCACAGTCCTGCTGGTTTTCCATTGGGATGAAACCTTGCATTCAAACAGGTAGCATGTGAAGAGCTGAGTCAGTGTATTGATGAGTACTGATGGCAGGTTCTTCAGTTGTTTGGGTCTGACCTTGTCTGGGCCAGGTGCTGTTCACTTCTTTAACAATGAAATGGAGTGCTGGATTTCAGAAGGGAGAACTTTGGGAACAACATATTCATCTTTTGGAATTTGGTATGTGGGCAGGTGGACTTGGCTATCAAAGAGATCCAAGTAGAAGTTATGGATAACCTTCCCCACTGCCCTTCTGGAAGATGTGATAGACCCATCAGCACATTGGAGGGTAGTCATCTTGGTCTTGTACTTGGCAAAGGACAGGCGGGCGTTGAGATTGCTTTTCCCAGCTTCTGCCACATTTGACAGCACTGCATCTCTTCTCTCTTTGAAGTCTTCCTTTATCGCTTCTCTGCACTGCTTTGTGAGCACAGACGTTTGCTTGTGGTTGCTTGAGGTTTGCAGAGCCTGGAAAGCTATCTGTGTTTTATTCGATATGCCAAAACCAGTGAATACATTGGGTCCCATTCTCCTGACCCTGAAAGAGCCACCAATATGGCAGCATTAAGAAGGATGAGGAAGAAGAAGCTCATCAAATCTCAGGGCCGACCTAGGCTGCCAAAACAAAGAAGGACAAAAATGACTGTGTGTACTTCAATGCATGTATGCTGGCATTGGATGCATCCATTGAGGACCTGATGGTGCAAACACTAAAGATCAAGTATGACATCATTGGTCTGACCAAGATGAGAAGGTGTCAATCATATCATGCCATTCTTGACACTGGGGAAGAACTATTCCCTAAGAAAATGCGACAAAAGAGGTGTTGGTGGTGTCGGTGTCCTTGTAAACATGAACTTGGCCATAAACATTGATTCATTCAATGCCAAACAACCTGAATCTGACTAATACACTTAAATAGATGTGGCTCATTGCTGGCAGTTTCTGTCTTTATTGCTTATGCACCAACATCCTATTATGATGAGGAGAAATTGAGAAGTTCTACATGGAGCTGGAGAAGTTCTACATGGAGCTGGAGAAGTACTAGAAAGAAGACAACACCTTCTACAAGATCATTGTCAGCGATTTTAATGCCAAGAAAGGACTGAAAACTCCATCCACATTGAGAGCCATGGCCTAGAATGGAATGAACAGGGTGAGAGACTGTCTGAGTTCATCATGTCGACCAAGATCATCCATGGTAACTCACAATTCCAGAAGGCCGAATCTAAACATTGGACATGGGAGTTTCCCAGTGGACGGTTCCACAACAACACTGACCACATCATATTCAATCGACAGTTTTGCCTGACCAATGTTGCTGTTGTCCCAAAATTCCAAACGGCATCGAACCACCATCTCCTTCGTGCAAAATTCTACTTCACAGATCAGGGAGAAAGGGCTGCAAAATTTAAGAAGAGAACTCTCAGAACAACCACCAACTGGGAGCTCTTTGGCACTATTGCTGCAACATGGGAAGATACCATCATTGACAACATTGATGAGGAATACTATAGACTGGTTCAGCACCTCCATGATTGTGCGAGGAACGCAGAGAGTTAGCCACAAAAAGACAACTTTCTTCGAAAACTCTCCAGCTCATTCACCAATGTGGCCTAGTCCCACAAAAGTGCCTAATTTTCTATGCATGCTACAATCCATTTAAGAACTGCTTTCACTCTTCTTAGTATTTTGCATAAGGTGATACTCATCTGATAGGATTTCTGTCACTATCACAACAGAATATGGGGTTGCCATATGTGTTTTTCAGTAGTTTTAGGTAACCTTTCGAGATTCTCTCTGTTTTTCTCCTAACCACTCTCTGTATCAATTAATGGGACAAACTACATTATGCTAGATAGAGAAACAAAGAATTGGGTCCCTTTCCAATGACCTTCTACGTATCAAAGATTTACACTGATTATAGTTGTAATGACAGAACTATAAAATGCTTAAACAATCTCTCTATATTAATGTTTATTTGGGCCATACTCAGTAGTTCTGAGTTTCCTCCTGATTCAATGCTCAGGTATCACTCCTTAAGGGATTCAGAGAACCATTTGTGGTAACAGGGATCAAACTCAAGTTGGTTGTGTACAAGGCAAGCATCATAAACACCATAGTATCATTGCTTCCCTTAACAATGTATATTCACTGAACAATTTATATCGTATAGTTACAAAAAGTCTGGACAGTGAGAACCATTAGCTGTAGTTCTAAAAACTCTGCTTTCCAATGGTGAACTCTGGATATAGAAGTTCTGAAAGCTGTGATGATAGCAACTACTTACTCCACTTCTATGGCTCTTTACTTTGCAATTTCCTTCATCACATACACCTTTGTTTTAAACTTGTGTTACAAATCTACTTAGATGTTGATATTGCATTTATATTTTAAACATTTTTTTAAAAAATTTAAATATAAAGTGAAATGAAGAGAAATTTTAAAGAATAATATAATGATAAAGAAAATGTATAAAATAATATGAAATTTTAGACACATACATATTGAGACACACTTAAAATGAAAGAAGAGAACGGGCTGACGTGCTTGAAGCTTTATGAGTACTCTTTCCTCCCTCTCTCCTATCTAGACAAGAAATAAAGAAGTGTGTTTAGGTGTGCATGGAGGTAAGTATGACATCTATCAGCAACTATAATTACTTTTAACTTCATCTAACATGAAGGCTATCAAACATGAGAAAATCGAAGAACTCATCTTGGCAAGAAAAAGGAGAGATTTTATAATAAACTTGTTTTGATGAGCAACTAGAAACATAAACAATTGTATAGCATGTCATTACAAGATGAATCCATGACCACTTTCTGATTATGATGCAACACAGGCAACTAAAACAACTTTGTTGTCACATCTAAATGAACATCAATACAACCACAAACATTATCCAAGTCATGGAATGACAACAAGATGGCACTTTTCCTAGCACCTAAGTGAATGATGGTTGTTTACATTTACAATTTCAGTCACAGCCTATTTAACTTGTAGATAGTAATTACACAGTCACAGTCCTCCCGTTGTTCATCGATTTTGCTCGAGCGGGCCCAGTAACATCTCCATTGTGAGACTGTTGTTACTGTGTTTGGCATATTGAACACGTCACGGGTAGCTTGCCAGGCTCTGCCGTGCGGGCAGATACTCTGGGTAGCTTGCTGGGCTTTCCGAGAGGGGTGGAGGAATCGAACTCAGGTTGGCCATATTGGCTGCGTGCAAGGCAAATGCCCTACTGCTGTGCTATTGCTCCAGCAATGATATGTAATAATGTACAATTTCTTAGCATCAAATAAGCCAGAACAAAGCCTCCGTTCCTTAAAGTATATTTAAAATAGGGGTCAAAGAGATATCTCAAAAGGCTAAATGCAGGCTTTGCATGCAGAAGGCTTGGTTTAATCCCGAACACCAGTGCCTTGATCCCCTCAATACTGCCAGAAGTATTCCCTGAGCACTGCTGGATGTGACCCAGTGGCAAAAACAACAACAACAAAACCAATGCAACACAATTTCAAATATATCCCAGAGAGGCAAAAAAGTATAGTTGAAGTGACATCTGCACTTTTTTATTTATTCACTGCAGCACTGTTGACAATAGCCAGAATCTGGAAAAAACCTGAGTGCCTGAGAACAGGTGACTGGTTAAAGAAACCTTGGTACATCTACACAATGGAGTACTATGTAGCTGTAAGAAAAGTTGAAGTTATGAAATTTGCATACAAGTGGTACTACATGGAAAGTATCATGTTAAGCGAAATGAGTCAGAAAGAGCGGGATAAACACAGAAAGATTGCATTCATCTGGGGAACATAAAGCAACAAAAAGGGAGACTAACACCCAGGAATGGCTGAGATTAGTACCAGGAATTTGCTCCATGAATGGAAGGCCAGCCACATGTTCTAGGTGAAAAGGAAGCTCAGATAGAGAAGAGAGCACCAAATGAAGGGTGTTGTGAGGACCGTCCCAGGGTGGGAGAGACATGCTAAAAGTAGTCTATAGATCAAACAAGATTGCCACTCAATGACTCTCTTGCAAACCACAGAACCCAAAAGGAGAGAGAGAACAAAAGGGAATGCCCTTCCACAGAGGCAGGGTGGGATGGGGGGGAGATGGGGTGTGGGACGGATATTGGGATCCGTGGTGGTGAGAAATGGGCACTGGTGGAGGGATGGGTATTTTATAATTGTAGAATTGAAACCCAAGCACAAAAATTTATAAGTCTACAACTGTATCTCATGGTGTTTCACAAATAAAAATTAAAATAAAACCCAAATTCAATAATATATTTTCGAATACTCTTACTAAGAATACCTATGGTATGTATAAAAGAATTTATTCAACTATAGGTATTTCTTATATATGACTGAATGTTTTGATTTCATATCTTTTGTATGTAAAGGTAAAGGTAAAGGCCCTCCCGTTGTTCGTCGATTTGCTAGAGCGGGCCCAGTAACGTCTCCATTGGAAATTTTGTTGTTACTGTGTCTGGCATATCGAGTACGTCATGGGGAGCTTGCCAGGCTCTGCCGTGCGGGCGAGATCCTCTCGGTAGCTTGCCGGGCTCTCCGAGAGGGGCGGAGGAATCGAACTCGGGTCGGCCATGTTGGCTGCGTGCAAGGCAAATGCCCTACCGCTGTGCTATCGCTCCAGCCCTGTGCTATCGCTCCAGCCCTTTTGTATGTACTTTACAAATTTCAGTTAATAGAGAAGTTCTGAGTTCAATTTGAATTCCACATAGAGGGTAGAAGACAGAAATTTTTTAATTTTATTAATTTGTCTTATCTGGGAGCTAGAAAAATTCAATGAAGAAAATAGTTATATAATTGTATCCCCAAAATTTTAAAAAGACATAATTGAAATGATCCATATTTATTATAATGACAGGTTTGTAGTCTTGTACTCAGCACACCTTATGTTTCAGTTACTATAGCTCTACAGTGAACAACAATATAACAGTGATGCAAAATAAGAACGATTGTTTATGTTCCTCATAAATCCAGTATCTTAATTGGTTCTGCATAAGGTTCTTACACACATTTTCTCAAGGATTGGCATTAATATTACCTGAGGTACTAAGATCATCATTTCTATTTTCTAGAGTGTGGGCCAAGAAGTCTACAAAAACTTAAAATTTCTAGAATATATTTCTTTTTTCTGTTATCCATCATCAAATACTTTTTCCAGGTCTTTTTGGAATAAACAATTTTCTTAAATGATCAATCTTTCAAGTTAATGTTCCAAAATAAATAAACACAAGCTGCTTGGCCTCTCCTAACCTAATATCAGAAGTCATAAATGCGCATGTTTACTTAAATTAATATATTGGGACAGCCACAAAGGCACAGCAAAGTTCAAGCATAAGGAAGCTATATCAATTTTTTCCAAGGGAACATTATAATACAGCTAAATTTTGAATTTTGGGGTGTTTTTGTTTTTTGTTTTAGGCCATTCTCAACCGTGCTCAGGGTACACTCCCGGCTCTGTGCTCAGGGATCATTCCTCCTTGCACTTGAGAACCAGACATGGTGCCAGGGATCAAACCTGGGTTCACTGAACTTACCCACTGTAATATCTCTCTGAACTAAAAACTAATGGTTTATTAGATTATTGTCTCAAGCATCTTATGTTTAACTTTAGGTTGTCTTTCTTCTCCTGCAGGAAGCTTAGGCTAATTGAATTATACCAACTACGGTACTCCTGAGGCACACACAATTCCACCTGGGCACTCCAATTCTCTGTGTTTATCTTTAATGTCTCCTTTGAGTTCTACTCCCCCTATCTGATAGGCACAAACATCTCCAAATCAGACATGGTAACTTGTAAAGTCAAATCTTCTGGTGGCTCTGGATTTTTTATATATAAGTGTATATTACTTTTCTCTTTCCTTTATGGCCTTTGCTTTTTTTTATTTTATTTTATTTTCAGTACAATAACATTATTTAATTTATTTTTATTGGTTTATGTTTTTATTTATTTTTATTTTCATTTATTTATTTATTTATTTATTTTATTAGTGAAACAACTTGAGGTACAGTTGTAGACATTTTTGTGCTTGGGTTTCAATTATACAATGACCAAGTACCTACCCTCCACCAGTGCCCATTTTCCACCACCACGGATCCCAGTACCACTCCCACACACTTTCCCCCCCATCCCACCCTCACTTTGTGGCAGGGCATTCCCCTTTGTTCTCTCTCTTCTTTTGGGTGCTGGGATTTGCAAAAGATGAATTGAGAGGTAATCATGTTTGGTCTATAGTCTACTTTCAGCATGCTTCTCCCATCCTGGGAGGATGCTCCCAACATCCTTTATTTGCTGCTCCCCTCTCCATCTGAGCTGCCTTTTCCCCCAGCATGTGTGGCTGGCCTCCAAGCCATGGAGTAAACCTCTGGTATTTATCTGAGCTATTATTGGGTGTTAGTCTTCTATTTTGTTACTTTATGTTCCCCAGATGAATGCAATCTTGCTATGTCAGTCCCTCTCTTTCTGACTCATTTCACTTAGCATGATACTTTACATGTAGTACCACTTGTATGTAAATTTCATGACTTCATCTTTTCTAACAGCTACTGTCTTTGTATTTTGGTGTCACTGTTTCTTTTGAAGTGCAGAAGTTTCTAGTTTAAGATAGTCCCATTTGTCTATCTCTGTTTTCACTTGCTTGGACAGTGGTGTGACATCTTTGAAGATACCATTAGCTTCAATGTCATGGAGGGTGTTGTCAACTTTGTCTTCAATGTACCTTATGGATTCCGGTCTGATGTTGAGGTCTTTAATCCATTTTGATCTTACATTTGCACACAGTGTTAGGCAGAGATCTGAGCCCATTTTTTGCATGTAGCTATCCAGTTTGCCAGCACAATTTTTTAAAGAGGCTTTCCTGCTCCAATTCACATTTCTTGCTCCCTTAGCATAGATTAGATGATCATATGCTTGGGGGGAAATGTCAGTATATGCAACCCTGTTCCGTTGGTCTACAGCTCTGCCTTTGTTCCAGTACCATGACGTTTTAATTATTACTGTCTTGTAGTAGAGTTTGAAGTTAGGGAGGTTGATTCCTCCCATTTTCTTTTTCCCAAGAATTTCTCTAGCTATTCGTGGGGGATTATTGTTCCGTATGAATTTCAGGAGTGTTTGCTCCATTTCTTTGAAGAATGTCATGGGTATCATTAAAAGGATCTCATTGAATTTGTACAATGCTTTTGGGAGTATTGCCATTTTGACAATGTTAATTCTCCCAATCCATGAGTAGGGGATACCTTTCCATTTCCTTGTGTCCTATTTTATTTCCTGAAGTAGAGTTTTGTAGTTTTCTTTGTTCAGGTCTTTTACTTCCTTTGTTAAACTGATTCCTAGGTACTTGATTTTCTGGGGTACAATTGTGAACGGGATTTTTTTTCATATCACTTTCTTCTCTCTCACTGTTTGCTTATAGGAAAGCCATGGACCTGTTGGTGTTGATTTTATAGCCTGCCACTATTCTATACAAGTCTATTGTTTCTAGGAGTTTCTTGGTAGAGGTTTTAGGGTTCCCTAAGTATAGTATCATATCAGCTGAGAATAGTGAGAGCTTGATTTTTTCTTTTCTTACCTAGATGCCCTAAATAGCTTTTTCTTGCCTAATTGTTATTGCAAGTACTTTCAGTACTATATTGAATAGCAGTGGAGAGAGTGGGCATCCTTGTCTCATTTCTGATATTATGAGAAAGCTATTAGTTCTTTCCCCTTGAGAATGATGCTTTCTGTAGACTTGTGGTAGATGGCTTTAACAATATTCAGGAGAGTCCCTTCTATTCCCATAATGTCGAGGGTTTTCATCATAAATGGGTGCTGGAACTTGTCAAATGCTTTCTCTGCATCTACTGATATGATCATATGGTTTTTATCTTTTCTTTTGTTGATATGGTGAATTATGTTGATTGATTTCCAAATTTTAAACCATCCTTGCATCCCCGGGATGAATAAATTTGGTTATAGTGTATGATTTTTTTGATGGAGTTGTTGAATTCTATTTGCTACTATTTTGTTGAGAATCTTCACATCCATGATCATCAGGTATAGCGGACAGTAGTTTTCTTTTCTTGTGTTATCTTTGTTTTCTTTTGGTATTAGAGAGATGTGGATTTCATAGAAACTGTTTGTAAGAGTTTCTGTTTCTTCATTTTCTTGGAAATGCTTAAGAAGAAATGGCAATAGATCGTCTTTGTCTTTTTTGTCACTGAAATAACCATTTATTTCACACACGAGTGATTGTAAATTATTTTTAAATTTTATTAGTGAAACATCGTGAAGTACAGTTGTAGACTTACAAATGTTTGTGCTTAGGTTTCAGTTATACAATGATTGAGTACCCAACCTTAACAATCTTTTCAGACCTAGATGCACTGAGAATAGAAGTGAATCACAAACAGACACGGAGAACCAAATCAAACAGCTGAGAATTAAACAACTCAATGTTTATCAACGAGTGGATAAGGAAGGAAGTCAAGGATGAAGCAAAAGATACCTCGATGCAATGAGAATAAAGACACAGGCTACCAGAACCTATGGGATGCAGCAAAATCCGTGTTAAGGGTAAAATATTTAGCTCTGCAAGCATTTCTCAGGAAGGAAGAATGGATCCACATTAAAAACTTTACCTCACAGCTCCAGAACTTAGAAAAGGATCAACAAAAGGAACCTAAATCAGGAAGAAGTAAAGAGATCATAAAACTTAGAGCAGAAATCAACAAAATGGAAAACCAAAAGCAATTTGAAAGTTAAATGAAACCAAGAGCTGGTTCTTCGAGAAAATAAATAAGATAGATAAACCACTAGCAACACTCACAAAGAAAGAGAGAGAGTGAACACTAATAAACTGAATCAAAAATGAGAAGAGGGATATAACAACGGAAACCAAAGAAATTCAAAAGATCATGGGAGACTACTTTGAAAGTCTATATGTCACATAACAAGAGAACCTAGAAGAAATGGATAAATTCCTGGATTCCTATAATCTACAAGGATTGAATCAAGAAGATGTAGAATAACTGAATGGACCTATTAATATCAAGGAACTTGAAACTGTAATCAAAAGTCTTTCCAAAAACAAAAGCCCAGGCCCAGATGGATTAACTAGCGAATTTTTCCAAACATTTAACTTATTGCCAGTTCTTCTCAAGCTTTTCCAAGAAATTGAAGAAACAGAAACTTTCCCAAACAGTTTCTATGAAGCTCATATCTCTCTAATACCAAAAGGAAACGAAGACACCACAATAAAAGAAAACTGCAGTTCAATATACCTTATGAACACGGATGCGAAGATTCTCAACAAAATACTAGCAAATAGAATTTAACAACTCTTCAAAAAGCTCCTACACCATGACCACGTGGGATTCATCCCGGGGATGTAAGGATGGTTTAACATTAGGAAATCAATCAACGTAATCCATCATATCAACAAAAGAAAAGATAAAAACCATATGATCATATCAGTAGATGCAGAGAAAGCATTTGACAATATCCCATTTATGATAAAAACCCTAGCCAAAATGGGAATAGAGGAGACTTTCCTCAATATTGCTAAAACCATCTACCACAAACAACAGCAAGCATCATTCTCAATGGGGAAAAACTGAGAGTCTTCCCGCTAAGATCAGGGACGATACTAGGAGTCCCACTCTCTCCACTACTGTTGAATATAGTACTGGAAGTACTTGAAATAGCGATTAGGCAAGAAAAAGATATTTAGGGCATCGAGGTCGGAAAAGAAGAAATCAAGCTCTCACTATTCGCAGATGATATGATACTATACGTAGGGAATCTTAAAAATTCTACCAAGAACCTCCAAGAAACAATAGATTTGTATAGTAAAGTTGCAGGCTGTAAAATAAATACCCAAAAGTCAATGGTTCCTATACACAAATAGTGTGAGAGAAGAAAATGAAATGATAAAAACAATCCCGTTCACATTTCTGCCTCAGAAAATCAATGACCTAGGAATTAGCTTAACTAAGGTCCTCCTTAAATGCTTGGAAAAACTCACTAGTGAATCCATCTGGACCTGGGCTTTTATTTTTGGGAAGAATTTTGATTACAATTTCAATTTCCCTGGTGTTAATAGGTCTACTCTGGTACTCTATATCAACTTGATTCAGCCTTGGGAGATTATAGGAATCCTGGAATTAATCCATTTCTTACAGGTTCTCTTATTTCGTGGTATACAAACTTTCGAAGTAGTCTCTGATGATTGTTTGACTTTCTTCGGTTTCTGTTGTGATATCTTCTGATTTCTGATTTGGTTTATTAGGGTTCTCTCTGTCTCTTTCTTTGTGAGTCTTGTTACTGTTTTATCTATCTTGTTTATTTACTCAAAGAACCAGCTCTTGGTTTTATTGATTTTTCAGATTGTTTGTTTGGTTTCCATGTCGTTGACTTTTGCTCTAAGTTTTATGATCTCTTTCCTTCAGCCTGGTTTGGGCTCCTTTTTTGATCCTTTTCTAAGCTATTGAGCTGTGAATTCATGTTGTTTATTTGGATCCTTTCTTCCTTCCTGAGAATTGCTTGCAGAACTATAAATTTTCCCCTTAACATGGCTTTAGCTGCATCCCACAGGGTCTGATAGCTAGTCTCTTTACTCTCATTTGCTTCCAGATATCTTTTTATTTTGTCCTTGACTTCCTTCCTGACCCACTTGTTCAACATTGAGTTGTTTAATTTCCAGGTGTTTGATTTGGTTTTCCGTGTTTGTGTTTTATTCACTTCTATTCTCAGTGTCTTGTGGTTTGAAAAGATTGTTGACACTACTTCTATATTCCTTATTGTATTAAGGTATGTTTGGTGTCATAGCACATGGTCTATTTTGGAAAATATTCCATGTGTACTGGAAAAGAATATGTATTCTTTCTTTTGAGGGTGTAAAGCCCTGTATAGGCCTATAAGCCTTTTCTCTTCTACTTCTACCTTCAAAGCCAATGTTTCCTTGCTGAGTTTTGTTCTTGTTGATCTATCCAGAGGTGATAAGGCAATGTTGAAGTCTCTGGCTACTATTGAGTTGCTACCAATGTCCTCCTTAAAATCTGTTAGCTGTTGTTTTATATATTTAGCTGTTCCCTTATTAGGTTCATATACATTTAAGAGTCTGATTTCTTCCAGTTATATGTATCCCCTGATAAATAGAAAATGGCTGTCCATTCTAATCTTTTTTAAACTAAAATTCATGTTGATGGATAACTGTATGGCCACCCAGATTTTTTTAGGGAGCTCTTTGCTAGCAGGATTGATTTCCATCCTTTAACTTTTGAGTCTGCGTTTGCTTTGACTGTTGTGATGAGTTTCTTGTAGGCAGCAGAATGTTGGGTTCTGTCTCTGAATCCATTTGGCCACTCTGTGTCTCTTAATTGGTGAATTTAGACCATTGACATTGAGAGAGATTAATGTTATGTGTTTTGTGTCATCTTTCTTTAAGGGTCTTTGTGCTTGTAGGGTTTGTCTTGCCTTATAGTAGCCCCTTTAGCCCTTCTTGTAGGTTTGTTTTTGAGTCTATGAAGTTCCTGAGCTGCTGTTTATCCACAAAATAGTGTACTATTCCTTCGAGTTTGAGTGAAATTTTAGCCGGATAGAGTATTCTTGGTGAAGCGTTCATTTCAGTGAGTTTTTTCAATATATCCCACCATTGCCTTCAGGTTTGGAGGGTTTCCTCTGATAGGTCTGCTGTAAATCTAAGGGGTGCTCCTTTGTATGTGATTTCATCCTTTGCCCTTGCTGCTTGCAGTATTGTGTCTCTATCGCGGCATCGATCATTCTAACTATGATATGTCTTGGAGTCTTTTTGTTAGGGTCTCTTTTAGCTGGTACCCTTTGGGCTCCTTGAATCTGAATGGCTGCATTGTCTAGCTCTGGCAATTTTTCAGCAATGATTTGTTTGACCATGGCTTTTTCATTTGGGATGGTTTCTCTGAGCTTCTGGTACTCCAATGATTCTAATATTATTCCTCTTGGAATTATTTCCTAGGACTCTGATTCTCTCTAGAGCTATTTTGAGGTCTCTTGCCATTGTTTGTTGTTGCCTATTGGCTTGGTTCAGCTAATTTTCGGGATCACTGATTCTGTCTTCAGCTTTGGTCATTCTACTGTTGAGGGCACAGACTGAGTGTTTTATTTTATCTATGGAATCTTTTATTTGTGACATTTCTGCTTTCATTTCTCCTGTAATTTCTATATTTTTTCTCTCATGTTACTCGATATCTGTCTGACTGTTTCATTTAGTTCATTGAATATCTTCATGACTTCATATCTGAATTCTTTCTCAGAGAGTTCCTTTAGGTGAGCAGCATATACTGAGGCTTCTGGACTCTTTTCATCTTCATCTTCACATGATAGGGATTTGCATTTTTACTTCATATGGGTGTGTAGCTATGGGGAACTGAGATGTCACACTAGATTTCTTGGTATGACTAAATTACCTGTGGCTGTGTGAGCTACAGTCCACCTAAAATTAAACCACGTCCACTTCTACCAAAGACATGCCCACTTCTGAAGAGGCCATGCCCCTCCCAGGTACCTGGTGTATGTGGGGGTATCAGCTGGGAGGGTAAGAAGACCGGCGCAGCATTGGGGATGAATAGGAAGAGGCTCAGATCTTGTGGGCCACCCAGACTCCTAGAAGACGCAAGAGGCACTTGTGTGAAGAAAGCCGATTCCCGGGTTTGTGTAGTAGTGGCTTAACTGACTTGGGATGGGAAGAAGACTGGTGCAGCATTGGGGACAAACAGGAAGAGCACTTATTTTTATTTTAGAGCAATGTTATTTTGTATAGACACAGGAAGAGAGCTTATGCTAATATGAAAGTCAAGAGACTCTGAAATATATTAACCCTTGTTGCCCATTATATTTACTTGACTTAAGCCTGTTGTCTTTAGATTGGCTTAGTTCTTTACACCCCAAAAGGTGAGTCACATCAA
The DNA here is from genome assembly GCF_029834395.1 of Sorex fumeus. NCBI lineage: Eukaryota > Metazoa > Chordata > Mammalia > Eulipotyphla > Soricidae > Sorex > Sorex fumeus. The sequence continues at coordinate 14,431,933 of NW_026606060.1, forward strand.
CAGACTTGGATGGAGCTGGGGTAAGTCTTTAGCAACACTGGTTTTGTCATAGGACAGTCTAAAGGCCATAAAAATTATTTTAAGTCAAGAGGACAGTCATAGAACAAACTCTTTGTCCATGTTAAACATGACCCATTAAGAAATAACTGGATACGATCCCTACTGGGGTTAGGAAAGAGTAATCTGTCCTGAGGAATGTAGACTGGGAAATGTAGTGAGATGTCCCCAGAAGAAGTCTCCCTTTACCCTGAGTACAGATAGACCATTTTAAGGTTAATGTATGTAATACAAAATTAATCTTTTGATTTATACTTTGTTTATCAAAAATGTCTAAAATACTATTAAGAAGTAAATTTACTACAATTCTTTAAATAGTTTGCTGTGATTTTACACGTGCACAACACGTGTCTTCGATGGCCAAAGCCATCTACCCAGGTTTCTCTAAGCCTCCCTAGCAGATGAACAAAATGACAGGGACTCCAGACTGATGGTGAAAATAACCTGCTTAATGCAGAGCTGCTAGTATACTTATAGAACATCTGAAGGGGTTTGAGGGATAGAACTAGAAGTAGGTGTGATTGATCATTTACACAGGTAAAATATTTTAGCAGAGGCAATTCTATTGGGAGATTAACTCCTGAAGAGACACTCTGTCTCCCAGGACATACATATTGCATTTTTCTTTCTCTTAAGATGCACATATTAAACAGTTTACTACTTGCAGTTATTTGGATAAACACGATAAGAGATATAGATTTCAAAACTTAGTTCTTTGGACTCTGAGAGAAAGCAAGGCACTTACCATGAGTCCCAGACTAATTCCTCAGGTGAGTGCAGCTTGTCCTTCATCATGGGGGTCCTGTCTCTTAAGTTATAACAACTTGCATTAAATCACATATTTATGCTTTCTAGACTAGTCCCATTTTGATGCCTGGGTAGCTTTCCCATTTGCCCTGGGTTCATCCAGTTCCATGGTGGAAACTCACTTTTGGGGTGTTAGGAAGTAAGGCACCTGAAGTTTGATAATAAGTATCAAGTAATGATACTAATACAAATATGTTTTGAACCATGGGAACACCTGAAAGGGCAATTAGAGGCCACCCTAAAAGACTCTATCCCTCTCGGAGAGCCTGGTAAGCTACTGAGAATATCCTGCCCACACAGAGGAGCCTGGCAAGCTATCCGTGGCATATTCATTATGCCAAAACCAGAAAATACAATGGGTCTCATTCCACTGACCCAAAAAGAGACACCAATACGGTAGCATTAAGAAGGATAAGGAAGGAGGGGCTGATAAAATCTCAAGGCCAAACTAGGCTGCCAAAATGAAGAAAGACAAAAATGGTTGTTTGTACTTTCAATGCAAGTATGCTGGCATCAGATGCATCCATCGAGGACCTGATGGTACAAGCTCAAAAAATCAAGTACGGCATCATTGGTCTGACCGAGAAAAGAAGGCATCAATCACATCACACCATTTTTGACACTGCAGAAGAACTCTTCCTCAGAACATGCGACAAAAGAGGCATTGGTGATGTCGGTCCTTGTCAACATGAACTTGACCATAAGCCAATCAATATTCATTTGAATGCCTAACAAACCGAATTGGATGATTACAGTTGAATAGATGTGGCTCACTGCCGGCAGTTTCTATCTTCATTGTCTATGCAAAAACATCCAATTATAATGAAGGAAAAATTGCAAGGTTCTATATGAACCTGGAGAAGTTCTAGAAAGAAGACCACACCTTCTACAAGATCATTGTCGCTGATTTTAGTGCCAAGATAGGACCAAGAATTTCTGGTGAAGAACTCAGTATCAGGACCCATGGCCTAGAATGGAACGAACAGGGTGAGAGACTGTCTGAGTTCATCATGTCGACCAAGACCATCCATGGAAACTCATAGTTCCAGAAGGCTGAAACTAAACATTGGACTTGGGAGTCTCCCAGTGGACAGTTCCACAACAAAATTTACCACATCATATTCAATTGACGGTTTTGCCTGACTGATGTCACTGTTGTCTCAAAACACCAAATAGGATCTGACCACCATCTCCTTCATGCAAAATTCTACTTCACGGAGTGGGGAGTAAGGGCTGCAAAGTTTAAGAAGAGAACTCCCAGAACGACCACCAAGTGGGAGCTCTTTAGCACTATTGAGGCAGCATGGAAAGATGATGTCGTTGATAACATTGACGTGTAATACAATCAACTGGTTCGGCACCTCCATGATTGTGTGAGGAATGCTGAGAGATATAGACACAAAAAAGTGCCTGCCTTTAAAAAGTCTTGAGCTTATCGCCATCATGGCTTGGCAAAAACCTCAGGCATCCTCAAGCAAATGTCCAAGCTCACAAAACAGTGCAGAGAAGCGATAAAGGAAGACCTCAAATAGAGAATAGCAGCAGTGCTGGCAGATGCATCAGAAGATGGGAAAAGCATTCACAACTACCGCCTGTCCTTCACCAACTACAAGACCAAGATGACTGTCCTCCCATGTCCTGATGGATCTATCACATATTGCAGAAAGGCAATGGAGATTATTCATGACTTCTACTCGGATCTCTTCAACAACCACGTCCACCTCCTCTCATACAAAATTCTGCAGGATGAATATGTCATACCCAATGTTCTCCCTTCCAAAATCCAACACGCCATTTCATCGGTAAAGAATTAACAGCACCAGGCTCAGACAAGGTCAGACCCGAACACCTGAAAGATCTTCCGTCAGTACTCATCAACACACTGGCTCGGCTCTTCACATGCTACTTGTCTGAATTGTCTGAATGCATGGTTCCCTCCCAGCAGAAAACCAGAAGGACTGTACTACTGTACAAAAAAGGAGACACCATGAAATTAGCAACTATCATCTGATCTGCCTATTGTCTGTCATCTACAAGCTATTCACTCAAGTCTTCCTGAATAGGATTGGCAGAACACTAGATGAAGGACAACCATGTGAACAAGCTGGGTTCCACAAAGGATTCAGCATGATCAACCATGTAAACACGATAACCAAGCTCACTGAGGTTTCTTAGGAGTTCAAAATGCCGCTCTGTCTAACGTTCATTGATTTAAAGAAGTCCTTTGATTCTGTTGAGATGGACGCAGTCATCGAAGCCCCAGCCAAACAGGGCATTCAAACTCAATACATCGGGATCCTCTGTGAGCTGTATTATGGATTCAGTACCAGAATCTCACCATTGTACAAAGAATTGGTCGTCCATGTCAAGAGAGGGGTTCGTCAAGGTGATACCATTTCACCAAAACTCTTCAGTGCCACCCTCAGGAACATCATGCAACAATTGAAATTGGAAGATAGGAGAGTGAAGATAGACGGCGGCAACTACACTACCGCCGGTTTGCTGATAACATCATTCTAATAACACCAAACATTAGTCAAGCAGCACAAATGCTGGCCAACTTGGACCATGAGTATGGAATGGTCAGACTACAGTTGAATCTCACAAAGACAATGTTTATGAGAAACAGTCTTGTTCCTGACGTTCCATTCACTCTCAATGGAATGAACATCTCCGAATGCAAGTTATATGTACCTAGGTTCAGAAGTCAATATGACGAATGACCTAGCACCTGAGTTGTGCAGGAGGAAGAGAGCAGCTTGAAACGCATTCAAGAGCGTCAAAGAAATATCTAAGAGGATGAAGAACTTCCAGCTCTGGGAGCATGTCTTCGATTCCACAGTTCTTCCTGCATTAACATACGCCTCAGAGACCTGGGCCCTACAAAAACAGGATGAGAACTCTATTCAGGTCTCCCAGAGAGGAATAAAAAGAGCTATGTTTGGAGTATCACACATCCCTTTGTCAAGACCCTGAATGATTGGTTTGAGGCTCTTTGTGTTCCTAGAATGAGCAGACACCATTAGGCTACATTAGCACGTGATAGGGAAGAATGGAGTGCTACTGGCACCCACTCGAACAAATCGAGGAGTATCATGATGTCAAGTGATCAAGTGATCAAGTAATGATAATGGATGCCCAGGATTAAATATATTTAAGAGTCAATCAAGTCCCAAGTATTAGGAACACAGAACTAACAGTCTTTTTTGTTTAAATAAAGAACATTGTTCTATAGGAAAATATGAAAAGGCTATAGGGGAAATAGATAGGCAATTCATTAAAAATACAGAGTTCAGAATTACCAGAAAGTTGGGGGTATGGTGCTACCAGCAGATCAACCTGTATTTGTGGGGTGAGTGCATCAGCAGCCTGGTGGTGCCTTCAGACTTCCAGATACCCCATAATTGCTGCTGTGCCTTTGACCAGACCCCAACAACTTGCGCCCAAGTTTTCCAAGAAGTTAAGTGGCCAAAAGTTAGGTATGTGGAAGACACACCCACAAACCATCTTCGATTCAGCTATATAGCACTGTAGCACTGTAGTACCATTGTTCATCGATTTGTTCGAGTGAACACCATTTACGTCTCCAATGTGAGAATTGTTGTTACTGTTTTTGGCATATTGAATACTACACAGGTAGCTTGTCAGGCGCTGCTATATAATCTCATCATTGGCCTTATTTTAGAGACCCATGAATCTCAAAAGAGATCAAAAGATGCAGTTAGGGCCTGTAGTGCAGAGGTAGACGGGAACCCATGACTGAGAGCTCCAGGCTCAGTTGGATCAGGACTGGGCCTCCCCCCCTGGTCCCCGGTTTTCCAGTAGCTTGACAATCAAACCCACAGACTGCCCCCAACGCCTTGTAATCTCATCAATGTCCAAGACCCAGGAACTATGAACTAAAATTCCTGAAAGAGAGCACCGCAGGTCGTTCTAATCTCATGCCTGGCTGTCTTCACTGAGATACTCCAGAAGGAGGCGGGTGAGAACCTTTCCCGCCCCAAAAGAACCCAGCTCCGGCAGCCAAAAACCTCCACAACCTGACTGCTGCCACATTCAAGGCTGCTCCCTACGTGCTCGGGCCAAGCCTCACGATGAGTGAACATATTCCGGGACACATCATAAAACACTCCCTATCTATTCTCCATAATTACCACACCACATTTGATGGGGTTCAAATAGTAGGCAACAAATCATAGAGGGAAATATATATATATATATATATGCATATATACATGTTTTCAGATATATATGCCAAAGCTCACATCACTCAAACTTTAACAACGGGTTAGTGATATCCTCTAGTGTGTCTTAATGGTTCCTGCCAAAATAGAACAATCTTCACACTGTTTCCTATATGAACACATTTTTTGCAAGCATGTTCAGCAGTTCTTCATAACAGTCAATATGAAATATATTATTTTGATTCTGTTTTGGGACAGGGATTGGTGTTTGGGATGGAAACATCCTGAATTTGGTATTGGGAAGGTGTAATGGTGATGGCATTGGTGTTTGAATATTGAATGTAATCAAACATTGTAACTAACTTATAAATTAAAAAAAAAACTAATGTGAAGTTCATGCCCAATTCAATCAGCTTAATCAATGGCTGAATATATAGCAGTGCTCCTACATTATAAAAAAAAGAGTTACCAGTCAGTTTTGATTTATAAATAACCAAGACTTACTGACTTGGGGAACTGTGACAATGAGAGGGAAGCACAAAGGAAGATTAAAGATAACCTCAGGAGATTAGGGGTGCTCATAAGCATCTATGGGAGGAGAAAAAAAGGGCAATTCACTGATGAAGCCTAAAACACTTAAGGTTAATATCCAGCAGTTTAGCAACAAAAGAAAGGAGAAAGCAATAGATTCTTAGATGGAATTCCACATCTGGACGGATTTCCAATAATAGAGTGCTTAAGCCCTTAGATGGAATACTATCCTAGGAGAGGTGTATTTCCTAGGATAATTTCCCCTGAAGGAGAGTCTTTACCTCTGTTCTTTGCTTATATTAATGTTCAGCCACACCTATGTGTAACTGCTGCCCTCCACCGTACATGATTTCTATATATTAATAATAATTCTGATTAATTTGAATAAAGTTGTCATTGACTGCTAGACTGTAGACCTATTCCTTTATCCATCAGGTAGGAGAAGGGTCATTGGCTCAGAATGCACCAAGGAACCCGTATCATGGTGGATCGGTGACTCAGACACTGGCTAAACACCTTCCCATCACTCTCAAGTTAATTATTGCTACAAAAATTATAAAATAAAAGCCATGTTTTTCCATCTCTTTTTTTCTTTTCTATGTTACCTTTTCACATTTCTCCATGTTACAGAAACTTAATGGTGTCTGTTATAAAGTTGTTGCACTGTCACACTGTTGCACTATTGTCCAGTTGTTCAATGGTTTTCTCAAGCAGGCACCAGTATCATCTCATTCATCCCTATCACTTGCTAATGTAGCCCAATGGCATCTGCTCCCTTCAGAAACACAAAGTGGGACTTGTTGTTACTGTTTTTGGTATATCAATTACTCCATGAGTATCTTTCCAGGCTCTGCAGTGCATGTGGGCAGGGCACTCTCAGTAGCTTGCTGTGCTCTCTTAAAGGGATAGAGGGATCACATCTGGGTCAGCCGCTTGCAAGGCAAGTGCCTTACCCCCTGTGCTATCGCTCTAGCCCAGTTGTCTATTATTTTCTTTGAATTGTGGTATCATGATTTATAGTGGTATTAAGATTTTAGGAATGCAATATTACTTTTCTAGCTTTGGTCATTTTGTTTGTCTAAGTGTCTTCACATGTGTCTTTTCAAAATAGCTTTTATGAATTAATTTAGGCATCATGATTAACAATACTGTTAATAACAATTCAGGAATACAATTTTGCTAATCTATACTCAACAGGAGAGCAACAGCGTTTCTTCCCTCTACTGGTGTCTCTGGATACCATGTGAATTTCACACTCTCTTCCACCCTGCGTCTATGTCCCCACTTAGCAAATAGTTCTGTAGGAAGACTCTCAGTGTATACTATCATTTTTTGTCCTTGTTAGTTTCTTTTCACCCCTTACAATGTTTCTTTTTACTGCATTTGTCCTCCTCCGACTAATTCAATATTTGTCCTCCTTTGACTCATTTTTATCAGCATAACATACCCTCTTGTTCTACCCATGTTGTACGCTGTAACACAGTAGCACTGTCCTCCGATTGTTCATCAATTTCTCAAACGGGCACCAGTAAAATCTCCACTGTAAGATTTGTTGTTACTGTTTTTGGCATATCGACTACACCACAGGGAGCTTTCCAAGCTTTGCCCTGTGGGCAGAATACTCTTGGTAGCTTGCTGGGCTCTCCAAGAGGGATGGGGAAATCACACCCAGGTTGGCCTCATACAAGGCAAATGCCCTACCCACTGTGCTATAGCTCCAGTCCATAATATTACTTCAATTCACTTCATCACTTGACATCTCATTATTCATCAATTTGCTCGAGCGGGTGCCAATAGCATCTCCATACACCCCTGTCCCGTGCTAGTGTAGACTAATGGCACCTGCTCACTCCGGGAACACAAAAAACCCTCAAACCAATCATTCAAGGTTTTGACAAAGAAGTTTCACCATCTCGTAGGTGGGCAGCCACACAATTCTTTGACGTCCTGTGGAATCCAGTCAGTAACGGCTCCAGTCCAGTGGTTGTCTCCAAATCGCATTATGTGTCCAGCAATCTGATTTTCAACACCTTGGCAAATGAGACAATGTCCCTAATTCTCAATTGTCATCGACATTGAGAACTCAGGATTCTTTCTCTCACTTGAGTGAAGCATCCAAGCATAGCTCTTTCAATTCATCTTTGGGAGACGCGAATAGCATTCTCATCCTGTTTTCATAGGGCCCAGGTCTCTGAGGTGTATGTTAATGCAAGAAGAACAGTGGAATCGAAGAGATGTGCGCAGAGCCAGAGTTCTTCATCCTTTAGCTATTTCTTCGACACTCTTGAAGGCTTTCCAAGACACTCTCTTCCTCCTGCACAACTCAGGTGCCAGGTCATTCATTATGTTCAGTTATCGACCTAAATACACATAACTGTTGCATTCAGAGATGTTCAGTCCACTGAGAGCGAAAAATTGTCTTCATGAGATTCAGCTGCAGTCCAACCTTTCCACACTCACGGTCAAAGTCGGCCAGCATTTGTGCCACTTGGCTAATATTTGGTGTTATTAGAATGATGTTATCATTGAAGTGCAGGTGATGTAGTTGCCGACAATCTATCTTCACTCCCATTCCTTCCCATTCTAGTTGTCACCTGATGTTCTTAAGGGTACCACTGAAGAGTTTCGGTGAAATGGTATCACACTGCAAAACCCCTCTCTTGACATGGGTGATCACATCCTTGTAGAATGGTGAGATCCTGGTAGTAAATCCGTAATACATCTCATGGAAGATCCTATTGTATTAAGTTTGAATGCCCTGTTTGGCTAGGGCTTCGATGACCACTTCAGTCTCAACAGAATCAAAGGCCTTCTTTAAATCAATGAATGTTAGGCAGAGTGGTATCTTGAAATCCCAAGAAATCTCAATGAGCTTGGCTACTGTGTGGATATGGTCAATCGTGCTGAATTCTTTTTGGAACCCATAGAACTACTATCCTATTAAATTCCAATTTTTCAGATGTCCAAAACGTTTTTGAAGGTTTTCTTCAAGTGAGGAAGATAATACTTACTATGTTTCTTAGTGGACTATGTTGCTAGTTTTGACTAACAAATTTATAACTTTGTTAGTCATAAATTAAGAGGTAATAAAAAGTATTACCTGAAGATTGTCTGGCAATTCAGAATATCCTCCATAACCAGTATTCATGGTAATAGTTACAAAACAGTTTGGATTGAGTTTAAGTTCCGTTCCCTCAAAATTAAACACTTCCAGTTTCTGCTGAATGGCTCTCTGAATGCAAAGGATCTGCTGAGCTACCACAGAAAATACTTCAAGCTCAATTCATTTAAACTCATCAAAGCAAGCCAAAACTCCAGAAGAAGCCAATCCTCTAAAAAAACTAAAGTAAGATTACTTTGGTATGTTATTGTATTATTTATTTTTAATAATAATTAAAAAATTAAAAACTAACTTTAATTAATTTACAATTTTAATTAATAAAAATAAAATAATTTGATGATTTAAATAATTATTAATTTTATTTATTGTTATTGTAATAAAATAATAATTATTTTATTGCATGTATTTAATATTATGTTAGCTTCCAGTAGCTAGGCATTATACGTACCAACTGCACCAGCTGCCTTGTAATCCCATCAATGGTCAAGACCCAGAGACTATAAAACTCAGCTCCTGGGAGAGAACAATGCTGAGTCCCCTGCCCCTGTGCCTGGCTGTCCTCACAGGGGTCCCTTGGAGGGGAGCAGGTTGAGTTTCACTTCCCTCCATGAGCAGAGCCTTGGCAGCTGAAGACCTCCACAATCAGCCACAGTCATGCTGAGGACCGCTTTTCACATGCTTGATGAGCCTCATGCATGAAGGAACTGGCACAGGAACACAGGTGTGTGGGACCCAGGACTGAGATTTCCAATCCTGCTCAGATCAGGACTGGGTCTTCTCCACCCAGATCCCTCATCTTCTAGTAGCTAGACAGTTACACCCACCAACTGCTCCTGGTGCCATGTAATCCCATCAATGGCCAAGACCCAGAGACTATAAAACCCAGCTCCTGGAAGCTAGACCTTTTATTGTCTAGTTTTCGCTCTTGAAGAACCCAGCAGGCTACCGAGAGTATCCTCCCTGCATGGCAGAGACTGGCAAGCTCTCTGTGGCATATTCGATATGCCAAAACCCAGTAACAATGATGAGTCTCATTCCCATGACCCTGAAGGAGCCTCCAATGTGGCACTTGCTAAAATCTCAGGGCTAGGATGAATGGAAACGTTACTGGTGCCTGCTCTAGGAAATGGACCAACAATGGGATTACATTGATACAGTGAATAAATTTTATTTTTGCGTAGGAAAGAAAATTATTTGCCAAAATAAATATTTAACTTACATTAAATTGTTACAGAACATTGATAGGTGCCTTCTACTTAAACCTTGGAGGTGTACCTGAGGGGCCAGCAGGCACTGGAAAAACTGAAACTACTAAGGACCTCTCTAAAACTCTTTGCTGTACAGTGTGCAGTGTTCAACTGTTCAAATGGATTAGATGATATAGCAGTGGGAAAGATAAAGTTGCAAAGCAAATGTAGCAAATCGAATTGAGAAAGTAGTATAGAAGCCAACTAAACTCAACAAACAAAAACAATAATACAGAAAACTCAGGTTGCAAAAAACAGCTTAGTAAATACTTAGACAAGGATTTAACAATCCCAACCCCATGAGCTATAGCAATTTTCACATAAAAATTGATTTTATACTTATTGATTTTAATATTGGGCTTTGCTATTTAATCAGTTTCAGTTCTAGAATTATATCAACAGTTGTGGCTTTAACCTTTGTTGAAAAATGAATCACAAAAAATTTAAACCTTGGTTTCAGAAGTAGAAACATAATTTTTAATCCATGGATTTAGTAACTAATTTTCAATTTAATAGAAGTTAAATCCATGTTATAGTGAACAAAATATTTCAAGTTTTCTTTCTTCTTTTTCACATAAATATTATATTTTAAAATAAAGCATGGATTTATGACTTAAATTTTTAATCACATTTGGGCAAGGAAAGTCCTAGACCCAGTAGGTAATGGTGAAGTTACTACACTGCTGGAGAGAATGCATGTTTCACATGCATTTTAAGCTCAAAGAGCTAAGCCTTGGAGACAGACAAACCTATATGGATCTATCATCTATCACTAGATTGGAGAACAGGAAGCAGATAAAGAAGAGAAACTTTTAAGTTCATGCAACCTACATCTTATCTGCTCACCTACATGACAGGTGATCACTGAAAACTGTGTTTACCTTTAGAAAACAGGTAGGCTTCCTAGTCATATAAAATAAAACACGTGTAGGTTTTGTGATCATATAAATAAAATTTACTTTTACTGTTAACAATTAGGCCAAGACATTGGTAACAGAACACTACTGTCTACTGATAAACAGCTAATACTTATACAGAAAAGACATTACACAAATAATATTTTTTCAAACATCAGGTATTTTCATAAGAGCAGTGAAGGCAGAAAAGTGGATGAAATGTGCTTTCCAGCTTAAACTACAAATTACATGTTGGCAATTGTACCAAATGAGCCTCACTATATCTCTGGTATCATCTGTTGCGCTATAAAATCCATTCAAATTTTTAGAGTACTAAAATCTTTACTTTGTCATCTCATTATAGATATCAACTCTATTTTTCCTCAGGCAGGTAGTCCTCCTGATATATGTGAATAACAATACTTTGGGAGGGGTGGTGGCAAGTTTGTTCTAAGGGATTTCTTTCTGAACAGCAGCCATTATTAGAGGAGAATCCTGTTTCCTGCAACAAACAATCATTTGTTGTTTCAGGAACAGGTACAAACACTGGAGGAGCAGTCAATCTGTCAGCACTTGATACCTTGTTCTCTCTTTGACTACATTTCTGAGTCTGTTTTGCTTCATCCATTAGGTTTATAAGAAGCTCAACTTTCGCTCTGAGGACTTTGAGTGTTGCTTGATCCATGAAATTGGACAGCTTAATTTTATTCTGTTGCTTAATTTTCTTTTATTCTCATAGCATTCCATAATCTCTATTTATTCTTTGGGTTTGCAAAAGATAACCTTTTTCAATGTTGAACTCTTCTTCTGTCTTGGTATCAATCCATTCTGCTTTTTTCATTGACTTCTTATTCAATAAAAGAGACCAATAAGCATTTAAATACAGAAAGTATATACCTAGTCATAGTGAATTTTGAGTTCCAATCTTTACAATCAACATATAGATAAAACACACTGCATGTAGTAATTATGGGTATAATGTGAATGTTAATTTTGGGGGAGGATGTGTTTGGACCACATGCAGTGGTGCTCAAAGTTACTTGGCTCTGAGCTTAGGGATCACTCCTGGCAAGCTTGAGAACCATATGAGGTGCTGAGAAAGAAGTCTGGGTCTGCTGTATGCAAGGCAAGTACCCTACCTATACCATTTCTATGGCTCTTAATAAATGTTATAAATATTTGGTAAGAAAAATACAAATAAAATAAATCCAGAGGTAAAGTTGAAGAAAATGTGGCCAACTAAGTAAATTTTAGATGATATTACATGTAGATGCACAAAAAGTATTTGATAGAGCTCAATTATGATAAAAACTGTCAAAATAAGATAATAGAAGGGTCACATATTACAAGCCTGCAGGTCTTATTATTTTCAATGGTGAATATCTGAAAGTCTTTCCTCTGAGATTTGGGCATTAGACAAATATGTCTATAGTCACAACATTATTGAACATAATATTTGAAGCTCTTACCATAGCAATTAGGCAAGAAAGAATTATTACACAGATTAAAATTGGAAATATATTTAATTATTACTATTTCAAGATGATATTATATCATGCTTGGGAGCATTTAAAGCCTTCACCATGAAGCTACGAGAAATAAATAAACCTACACGGTGAGGTATTAGGCTAAAAAATCAATATGCAAAAATCTGTTGCATTATTATATGAAATTAATGTGGGAGAAGAGAGATACATCATCTATGCATACAATATATATTCACAATTCACAATTGTTCTCAATTGAATCAAATAGCTGAGATGCAATGATGATGCTGAAACACAAACAGAGTAGACTATGAATCACTTATAAAAATAAGAAGACACAAGGAAATGGAAACAGATTTCTTCTTCATGGTTTGGAAGAAGTATAAGCATTAGAATAAACACTACCCAAACCACTATACTTATTCAGTATAGCCATTATAAAGAGTCCATGGTATTATTTTAGGGACATGTGTCAAACACTTATAAAGTATATATGGAATAATAAAATTTCCTAAATTGTCAAAGCAATCCAAGGAAAAAGGATGTGAGGCCCAGAATTTTCTAACTCTAAATTATACTATACATCTATAGCAATCAAAACTGTGGTATTGTGTGAGTTTCCAAAAGAAAGTGAGTGGACACACAGGACTTGAGAGTTTGGTGGCCAGAGCAGTTTCCTAGCTAGCCCAAGGCAATGGATAGATGAAAGATGGGGGAAAAGAGAATCAGGTCCTGGAACAGGATGGACTCAGGGCAAGCTGGTCGGTAATTTGTTTCTCTCTCCTCCCCAGTATGGTTTGACCTCTCCCTTTGCAGCACAATCATAGTTGTAGTTTTGTTTTAGTCCCAGTTATCTTTGCTCCATCATCCTAGTTTTCCTCTTAAACCTCAAAGTCCTCTACCCCTCTTACCCCTTATGGCATAGATCTATAGAAATCATGAAGGGTTCACATAGGTAGGGTTGAACACTGTTATAACAACAGAGGTAAAGTCACTCTTTCAGGAGAAAATCTAGGGAACTAACTCAAGGACGAAATCTCATCTGAGGCTTCAGCACTCCAGATTACTAGGAAATCCACTCAAGGGTGGGATTCCATCCACAGTGTATTGCTTTAGTCTTTCCTCTAATAGTAATCCATTTAAATAATCATAGAGAATTTACTTCTTATAATATTTCTAGTGATTTTGTAGGAACACAGTAAGAGATATATTGAGCTTAACACAGTAAGAGATATATTGAGAGTAAAGGTTGACTCTTCCTGGGCACATCTCAATATATATATATATATATATATATATATATATATATATATCAGAAACAGTCCTCAGACCAGGTTAGTCTTTCCTAACCCCAGCAGTGTCCTTATTCAGTTACTTCTTTTTTGGATAATGTCAGAGTTTGTCCCATGGCCGTGCTCTTAACTTATTATACTTGTGGTGCTTAGCTTGTCCCCTTTTGATGCCAGGGTAGCTTACAGCTTGCCCTGGGTCCATCCAGTTTCTTCTTTGGGACCCTCCTTTCAGGGGTGTTAGGAAGCAAGGACAATTGAAGCTTGAGTCAGGTGAATATGATGGATGCCCAGGAGTAAATATTATTTGGAGTCAATTAACTCCCAAGTTACAAAAGCATAGCATCAGCTGTCTTCCTGTGTCTATACAAAACCATGCAAATGACATAAAGGAAAGAGAAAATGCAATATAGGATTATTTGTGCTTTATGGAATTGGGTGGGCCTCCGGGGCACTGTTGTGAGAGTGGCTCAATAAACCTAAGCTTCCTGCGGGAGGTGCAAGGACAACCCAAAGTTACCTAACAGTAATGGAATAAAGACAAACACTAAAATCAACACATGTGGTGAGAATATAACCCTCATTCACTTCTGTAAATATCTGATAACTATGGGAAAAGACCTCTCAAAATATTGAAAGTAAAGGTGTCATGTGATCCACTATTTCTGCTCTATGTCATCAACCCCACAGGCATAAAAATATAGATTCAAAAGTATACTTGCATTTATATATATGTTGCAGTGCTAGTTACAATAAGAAAAAACATAAAAAACCCACATGTCCAATAAGGGAGGAGTAACTAAAGTGTAATGTGTATATACACACATAATATTCCATTATATATATACATATAAACATATGCATATATTCTAATGCACATATATATGTATGCAGGTATATAATGGGATATTATTATAAATGGGTCGAATAAATGATTATTTAATATATTTTTTCTCTTTATCACTTTACTCATATTTTGGGAAAAATTGTTTGAAACTCAAGACATACAAATTACTTTCTGTTAATTGGAAGTAGCACTGTAGTACTGTTCTCCTGTTGTACATCGATTTACTAGAGCAGGCCCAGTAACGTCTCCATTGTGAGACTTGTTACTGTGTTTGACATATCAAATACATCACGGGTAGCTTGCCAGGCTTTGCCATGCAGGCAAGATACTCTCGGTAGCTTGAACGATATTTGAACGATAATTTGAACGATACAGAGAAGATTAGCATGGCCCCTGTGCAAGGATGAAATGCAAAATTAGAACTAGTTAGCAAAAAATTCCATTTCCATCTTTAGCAAATAGTCAAAATAATAAGGGCAACTAAAAAGTTATTTTCTAATGATAGATTAGTCATTTGAGAGAAAACTTTTTGCTTATTCCAGAAAAACTGAGTAACAAGATAATAGTTTATAGCTAAGAAGATTGGCAAATTTTCCTACAAGGGAGAAAACTTTAGAGACTATATTGTCACTTTCAAACTTTTCTGTTCTTTTGTTGAACAAACGTAGTGAGTTATAGAGAATATATGATTAATAAGCATGTCTGAATCCCAATACAACTTTATATAAAGAACTGGTAGGCCATAGTTGGCTTATGTTTGCTAATCCGTGCTTTAGTTAGCTAGCTATTTTTGTAGTATCAGGAGCAGAACTCAGTTCTATAGCACATAAGACTTGAATATTGCTGCTAACACGTATCTCAGCACATAATTCCTGCTTTAATCTAAACCCATTACTTAATTGATATAAATTTGAAGTAAATGTTTTCAGTATAAGGAAAAGCATTCTGATTAGTTTAATAATTAGTGCTACACGAGGCAAAATTATTATAAACAGAATGACCATATGTACATAAGTGTGAAAGGATGTATGCATTTGTCTAAATGTATTCTGTATATGTAACTATTTTTGAAGAGGATCAAATAAGATAAAATATTTTAATTTTTAAATGTGTTGACAAGGATGTATTCAAATTTTAATACATTTAATACATACAAATTAAAATTTAATACAAGAATCTTAAAAAATCTTGTTTCCTGTATTCATTGAACACTTACTATATCCAAGAGTCTTATAAGTATTTTACCTATTGTAGTCATAAATTTATAAATTTATAAAATGAATCTCAAGTTCCCAGACTACTTAACATTTATGCTATCTAATTTTCTCCTTGAATACATGCTAGACTTAATCATTTTGTCTTCTAAATGATAATATCTGCAAAAATAGTGATATGCTACCACTTCCATTACTAGGTATAATAAAAGACTGTGACTTTCATCTGTCGAGTTCATTCTTTTTCTTGCCTTGATAAAATAAGTTGCATTTGGGAGTTTTGAATGACAAAGAGTCAAGGTCAGCCTCTAAGTAATAGCCAGAAAGATACTAAGGATTTCAGTCTAAAATCCCATGAAGAATTGAATCCTTCATCAACCATGTAAGTGAATTTGTCAGTAAAACCTGCTCCAGTTGAACCTTTATATAACTTTGTGAGACATAATAAAGCTGAGGACTAGTTAAGCCATGTTTAGATTCTTTACCTAAAATGTATGAGATAGTAAACTGTTTTAAAGCAGAAAAATTCACCGTTCATTAGCTGCAACAATAGATAACTAATCCTTCCATATTGAGGAAAAATACAACACATAATTGGTTACCGAGAAGTTATATCATTGTTCTAAATTTTCCCCTTCTACTCAGCCATTCGAAAAAACCTGTGGAATATTATGTTGATTTGTGACTTTGTAGGAATTTTTAACGAAAATTTTGTTTTATACACCTCAGTTGAATTAGGAATAGAAATTAAAATGTACCGCTGAAGGTTAAACTAAAGAAGAAATAAAGTATATTGTAAAATTATATTCAAGTAGGCACCATAACTGATATAATATGCCTTCAGATGTTGAATCAGTTCATTTTTTGTTAGTTGAATTTTTGCAGGTTATTCATTTTATGAATTATTTCTGAATGACACTGATCCCCCTTTGTAACATCCCTGAAAATTTTGCAGTACAAGCACAAAATTGTAACTTTTACCCCAATGTTAAATAAAAGTATATAGCCAATAGTTAACTATGTATACCAAATTTTATTGATGCAGTTTGTTGTAGACAATGCAAATTATTTAACTACCTTGGCCTGAAATACTTTTTATTTTTATTATAATATTAAATATGACATTGATGTCATAAAGAATAATAGTTTACCTCAAAAGTTGGAATGTGTTTGCTCTTGGGTACAATAGACCAGATCCACTGGAGTTTTACTGCAGGCAACTGAATCTACCTCTTCACAGTTCTACAATACTGAAACTTCCCTGGGGTGAAACAGCTTTATTACTCGAGTCTAGACTTTTGTCAAAATATGCACCAAAGAAAGAGTTGGAACAGAAAGCTCTCCCTAATTCATTTTAGCTAAATTTCTATTTTTCTATCTCCTCCTGGAAATCCACATATGTGGCCAACGTTGCCAGATATTCTTTTTTCAATTATCTCTGTATTGTGGAATGTAAGCCAATCTCACCAGAGAAATGAGCCTCAGTGAATTGTGTTTAGCTACTAATATATTTCCCATTTTTAACTCAGTGCACTTGTTTCTTTTTCAGTGATATTATGCTTACATTGTCAAAATCTCAGTATGTTTCATAAATATATTTAGAAGAAACTGATATGAATTTTTCTATGAAATTAGCATTACCACTTGGAATTGAACAAATACATAGAATCTTTGATCCACTAGGATGAAAAACAGACCAATTATATACTGCCCACCAAGCTCAAATCCTGAGTAACTTT
This sequence comes from Sorex fumeus, assembly GCF_029834395.1. Classification (NCBI taxonomy): domain Eukaryota; kingdom Metazoa; phylum Chordata; class Mammalia; order Eulipotyphla; family Soricidae; genus Sorex; species Sorex fumeus. The sequence continues at coordinate 14,449,352 of NW_026606060.1, forward strand.
CTTAAAAGAAGTGATTTCTCCAGTTAAAATATGATATTTGAAAATAACTCTAATGCCTGTTAAAATAATGGAGTTTGTGATTCTTAACAAAAGGCAAATAAATAAAGGACTGGTAGGGCCCTTAAGATGGTCATATTATTCAACATGTGAAAGGGAAAATTTATGAAGTGGGTAGGCTTAAAGCCAGGTCGTTCTGGATTTATGTCTACCTCATCTGCAAAATATCTCTGTGTGGCTGGACAATAACTTTAACTTTTATAATCTTGATTATGAAATTAAAATATATATGCAGAAAGAGTCAACTTCAGTATTGCTCCTAGAGTTGACTATAATAATGAGCGTAACACATACACATTGTACCATACAAAGTAGTAAATGGTATTGATTTTTCTCACTCTACTTCTCCATTAAGTATTACCTTCTGTATTCACAGATACCAGTGAAGTATTCTATTAATTACAGCCAATTGAGAAAATAATGGAAAAATCACTGTATATAAAAAAATTTTATATAGATGATGTAACATATCAGCACTACCATTAAGTGACAGCACAGAAATGATGCATTTCAAAGAAAATTATGAACTAGTCCTTACTTTCTCCTAGAATCCTGGCCCTATCCAAACACAAATATATTTATTCCCATAAAGGTGTAAGTATCAAACACATAAGTTTTCTTATTAACTGCACATTATACTGAAAGATTTTCTATTTTGTGGAAAGATTATTCTGAACCTTAAATTCTTGATATGGGGTAAAATATCATGCAAATATGATAATAGACATACATTTTTTAAAGTATAAGAATTAGAATATTCATCTTTCTTAAGTATGTCGTAGGGTATTATTTGAAAAGTTGATAGAAGGCTCTTGAAAAGATGTATTAGAGTGAGTAGAGAGACAAATAGAATATGGAGGAAATGAAACCTGTCTTAACTCTGTCTCTTAGAAATTGAAAAATCCTAAAGATATTGTAAGAAAAGTGCTAAGAGCACCTTATTATACATTCTTTCTCCACTGGACCATGTGATTGAACACTAAGACATATTCTTATAATATTATGAATGAACATGACCAAGTATATTTACATAAATGTATATGTCACTTAGAGTGGAAAATAAATGAAATTCCCTTTCCTATAATAGTTTTATCACAAAATATAACTTTTTAGTCTAGAGTGTTTATTGTACATATAACTAAAAACATAAATAATGAAGCTTATTAGAAAACTGATAGGGTACACACAGAAGTTTTGCCATCAAATGATTCTTTTGTAAATAGTTTGTATCTCTATTGTTCAGATTTGTTAGTTACAACAAAAATAGCCTAAGATAAAGGTACATTGAAGTTTGCATATGATGGTTTAGGAATCTTGGTCATGCATGGCATTAACCTATATTCTCTTTATCATTACCAAAGGCTAATGTTTATGTAAGATTCCTCATGTCCTTTTTGACAGTTCACATTTTCAAATAAATATACCATTAAATACAAATATTGTAAGTGAAATCTAGCTTAAAATTAGAAAAAAATAAATGTGTAATGAGAAAGAAAATAAACATATTAACTATAGGAACTATATGCATAGTCATAGTAAACTTTAATGACTTTTAGCCTTCAAAATCAACATATAGATAAAACACATTAATCTAGCATATTAAGGAATATAATAAAAATGTTATAAATATTTGACAAGAAAAATAGAAGTAAAATGTATTCAGAAGTGAAAGAGGAACAGAAATGAAGGAAATTATTAGTGGCCAATAAATAGATAAATAAAATATATTACAAAAATAATTAATTTTAGAAACACTGGATGTCTGCACTTGGACAGCTAGAGACACAATGACCTAGTTAGTTAGCACTAACTCATTTCTCATGGAGATAACAGAGTTTGAAGGATTAAACCTATTAGAGTAAAAACTTTTCACATCTCTGTATCATATTTACTACTGTAGAGATATAGGAGGAAATTCTCCCAGCTCATCTTTATTTTTCTGAAATTGGATATGAGTAAATTATAAAGATTAGTTGGCAAACAAAAATGCAAAGTACATGATCAAGTGACATGACTGAAAACTCTAGAAGAAAATGCATTTGACCAACTGCACATAGTCTCGTTCGAGAGGAGAAGTGGCAAATCACAGAATGAGAAATAGAAATCTTGACATAATAAGGAAAGGACATTACTCTGATATTAAGGCAAATTTTTCCTAGAGAGGATCATCCTGTCACTGTCCTCCCGTTTTTCATCAATTTGCTCGAGCGGGCCCAGTAAAGTCTCCATTGGAGACTTTGTTATTACTGTGTTTGGCATATCGAATACATCATAGGTAGCCAGGCTCTGCCATGTGGGCGAGATACTCTCGGTAGCTTGCCGAGCTCTCCAAGAGGGGTGGAGGAATTGAACTTGGGTCGGCCATGTTGGCTGTGTGCAAGGCAAATACCCTACCACTGTGCTATCACTCCAGCCCTAGAGAGGATATCTTCACTAATAAACCTACAACTGGAACGTGCCTTCAAAATTATATTACTCTGCTTCTTAAAATTAAAGAGCACCGATGCTTCTGTGATTGGAAGTTATGGGCTAAAGAATAAAACAAGAACAAGAGTTCTGGCTAAAGTGATAGTACAGTGAGCAGGGTGCTTTCCTTGAGTTTGGCTGACCAGGTTCAATGCTGGGACTACATACATCTTCTGAGCAAAGATAGGAGTAATCTCTGAGCACAGAGTCAGGTGTAAGCAATGAACAAAGCCAGGTGTGGCCCCAAAGCAAACAAAATATAAATAAAACAAAAGCATAAAAATACTATAATATGAAGGAAGGAAGGAAGGAAGGAAGGAAGGAAGGAAGGAAGGAAGGAAGGAAGGGAGGGAGGGAGGGAGGGAGGGAGGGAGGGAGGGAGTGAATCACATTTTGCTGTGCAATGTGCTTGGAATTACAGGGTATCATAGAAATGATGTTAGTCATAAGGGAAGACAATATAAAATTATCTCCTTCATAAGTGGAACATAAACTTAGTAAAGGAGTCAAAAATGGTCAAAGGCAACTAGAGAGCTGGTCTTCAGAACTGAACTTAATTAGAGGAGGAGTGGGGTGAATGTGATAGGTCTCTGAGCTTTGGGGGAAGGAAGCAGGAACTCTGTTGAAAGGGATGATGTTAGAACAATATATGCATAAAACTACCATTAACCTCAAAATAAAACACAGTCCTCAATAAAAATTGATGCTGGGGTGGAGTCAAGTATCAGTAAAAAATAAACACTAATTGGAATGGAAATACTATAGATAAAGAGAAGGAGATTGATGGTCTATGACCTATTTTAAGATCAGGATTATTACATGCATATGTGATATAAATGAGCATATGTTGTTGAATTTATAGGTGGTCTCTAGAGACTGAAGAATTATCTCTTTTCTATATCATCCCTCTTACAATAGAATATGCTAAATAAATAGGAAAGTGAAGGAACATGAGGCAGAATTAAATAGGAAGATATATTTCATTTCTAACCGATTGATAAATTGGCCCCCAAAATTTATATATGGGTTTTATCAGTCAGCATATAGATCATGCTGATGGCACTAATAACCATCCAGTATTACTGTAAAAGTATCTAAAGTAGACTTGTTTTAAATAAAGCATATTCTTTTAAATAAAGCATAAGATAAGTTGCTGAGATAAGTACAATAGGTAGAGAACTTGCCTTGTAAGCAGCCAATCTGTGTTTTATCCCTGGCAACCCATAATGGTCCCTGAGCCCCACCAGGAGTGATCCCTGAGCGCAGAGCATGGGGTAAGACCTGTATATGCTGGGTATAGTCACCAAACCAAAGTAAAAACAAATAAATGTAAAAAAAACAAATAAATGTAATGTTCTTATTATATTGTTCTAGGAAGAATAACACCTGTGTCAAAATGATGTCACTATAAACTATCTCTAGAAGCTTCTAAAATTAGTTTTACTAGGTGATTTTGGATTTGGATGGACAATTCAGGAATTAAGGAGAAGGAAAAAAGGTCAGAATGGATGAATTTGTAAATACACATAAAAATTTTTAAATGTAAAATGAAGCCAGAAACATTTCTATCAAGATAAAATAATGGAATACAGTGCTTTTGAGACATGTAGCAGAGAATATGGAAAAACACAATCATGGTAGAATTGATTGCCCTAGTTAAGTCAAAGAGTGAACAACTTAAAATGATTACAGACACGGGATAAACTTACTTACTTTGCTCGAGCGGGCACCAGTAATATCTCCATACATCCCTGTTGCATGCTGGTGTAGCCCAGTGGCACCTGCTCTCTCCAGGAACACAAAGAGCCTCAAACCGTTAGTCCAAGGTTTTGACGAAGAAGTCTGATCATCTCATAGGTGCATGGCCATGCGCTCTTTTGACGTTCTGTGGAATCCAGTCAGTAACATCTCTAGTCCAGTGGTCCTCTTCAAATTGCATTATGTGTCCAGCTCATCTGATTTTCAACACCTTGGAAAATGAGGCAGCGTTCCCGATCCTCAATCATCAACAGAGGTCGGAACTAGGTTCTTTCTCTCATTTGAGTGAAGCGTGATACTCTAAGCATAGCTCTTTGGATTCCTCTTTGAGAGACTCAAATAGTGTTCTCATCTAGTTTTCGTAGGGCCCAGGTCTCTGAGGCATATGTTAGTGCATGAGAATGGTGGAGTCCAAGAGATGTGCCTGGAGCCAGAGGTTCTTCGTCCTCTTGGCTATTTCTTCGATGCTCTTGCAGGCATCCTCCTGTGCAGCTCAGGTGCCAGGTTGTTCGTCATGTTGAGTTCTAGACCTAAGTACACATAACTGCTGCATTCGGAGATGTTTGTTCTGTTGAGAGCAAATGGAACATCAGGAACAAGTCTGTTTTTCATGAACATTGTCTTTATGAGATTCAGCTGCAGTCCAACTTTACCACACTCATGGTCAAAGTCAGCCAGCATTTGTACCACTTGGCTACTGTTTGGTGTTATTAGAACAATGTCATCAGCAAAGCGGAGGTGATGTATTTGCTGACCGTCTAACTTCACGTCCATTCCTTCCCATTCCTGTCGTTGAATGACGATCTCGAGGGTGGTACTGAAGAGTTTTGGTGAAATGGTATCACCCTGCCAAACCCTTCTCTTTACATCGATAATGACTTCCTTGTAGAATGGTGAGATCCTGATAGTGAATCCATAATAAAGTTCATGGAGGATCCTGAGGTATTGAGCTTGAATTCCCTGTTTGGCTTGGGTTTCGATGACCTCTTCAGTCTCAACAGAGTCAAAGGCCTTTTTTTAAATTGATGAATGTTAGACAGAGTGGCATCTTGAACTCCCAAGAAACCTCAATGAGCTTGGTTATTGTGTGGATATGGTGGATCATGGTGAATCCTTTGCGGAACCCGGCTTGCTCACATGGTTGTCCTTCACCTAGTGTTCTGCCAATTCTATTTGGGATGACTCGAGTGAACAGCTTGGAGATTATGTAAAACTGGCAGATCTGGAGATATTTGCCAATGTCAAAGATGAGTCTCTTCTTGTACAGCAGAACGGTCCTTCTGGTTTTCCACTGGGATGGAACCTTGCATTCAGACAAGTATTGTGTGAAGAGCCAAGCAAGTTTTTTTTTTTATAGGGGGCAAGAATAGGTAAGAAAGGTTAGGCTGCAGAGCAATTAGAACCAGAATGAATGCTTTCTTCAGTGGGCTGGTCCCCTGAGGGCAACTATAAACCAAAGCAAAATAAAGGATTAGGCTGTGGGTGTGAAGAGGAGGTTAAACTGAGTATAAACTGTCCTTATCTCTAGGCTTTGAAGCAAAGACTGTTTCCCAAGATCATATTTATCTTTGGCCCAGTTTCAGTGATAAGCAAGAAAGGGGGATAACATATTTTCATGTTAATTAGCAAGCATTTGGTAAGAGACAAACTGTTAGTATTAGATTTGTTAATTATTTTTTTAAAATGTAGTATTGCTTTCTTAAATTTGTAAATAAAAGACTCTTAGTATTTCAAAGAAAATTCAGTAGGCCTGAATCTAGAAGGATATGCTTCCTTTGTTTGGTGTGGTTGGGGTCATACCCAGTGAAGCTCAGGGGTTACTACTCCAGGCTCTGCACTCAGGAATTACTCCTGCTGTTGGCTGGGGGACCACATGAAATACCCAGATCCAACCTGGCTTGCTGCAAATTCCCTACCTGCTGTACTATCTGGTCCACAGATATGCACTTTTTTAATACAAAGTTGGACATGAGGGAGAAATGATGATTGAGCCTATATTTTGGCATAATTTATCTAAAATTGAAATACAAGCCTGTGATTTAAATGGATTTGACTTAAATCATATCTAACCTAGATCTGCTAATTATCATCAGAACTCAACATAAGATTTCTTGTGCAATAGGTTAAAAATACCAAGTATTAATAAATAAAATCAGGAAACAGCAATCAACTCTTACACTGAGACATAGAACATATTCCCCCAGTTACTTACATGATATGATAGATTCATTACAAAGACTATAAAATAACAGTATGAATATTTATGCCTCAGCCTAACCTCAGAAAATAGTTGACGTAATGTATTCCCCCAGAGCCCAGCATGGTTTGCAGGATGGGATCCTACACAGTATATACTGCGTTTTTAAATGTAACTTCAACAGATTAATATTAAATAACTACTTTATGAAGGCACCTAAGAATGCCTATGTGAATAAATACTGGCCTTATCTTTTAGGGGGAAAAGGAATGTGATGATAATTATTACTCAAACAATTCAGCACCTAGTTTGACCTTTGATGGCCTTGGGAAGCTTTAGAGTAGGAGCTTATAATTACAATGATTCTCTAAGGATACATAAAAGTTAAAAAGCCAGAAAATAAATAAATAAATAAATAAATAAATAAGGCAAGTGTGTTCTTAGCAAGGGAAGAGGATAAGAAAAGGCAGACAGAGAAGAAAATGCTTAATATGTGGAAGAAAGTATTAAGTTTTAGGATATCTGGAGTATTAAACAGTTGCCAAAGGATAAGGTAGTAAATGCTACCGAATAGCTTCAGAGGCTACAAATTTTTTCTTTAATAAGGCAAATGGTTCTGAACTGAATCAATACCAAGAAAACTCAAATCTAACAGGTTTACTGAAGTATGATTAACACAATATGTGTATATTGGGGCCAGGGAGATAGGTCAATGCAGATGCCTGAGGGTTTGATTCCTGGCATAGCATGCTCTGGAACACTGAAAGAAGTGACTCCCTGAGTTTTAAGCACTGATAACCCTTTGAGCACTGCCAGATGTGACCCAAAAGTAAACAAAAGTGCTGCACATAGTTAAATCATTTTTATGTTTATGTGTGTATAGGCACATTTAATATAATTGAAAAGAAGTTAAATGTATCCAAAGTATCTGTTGATCTACTTTTTCTTATAGACTAGTTTTACTTTTGTTGTAGTTTATGGAAATGGTGTCATTTATACTGTATTTTTATTTCTGGATTCTTTTTCCAAACCTAATTACTTTAAATTTTATCTATGTTGTTCTATGTATCAACCACTTTTTCCTTTTACTAGTATTTCATCAGATATGCAACAACTAATACATATACCAGATGGTGGAAATTTTTAATTATTCCAAACAAAGACAGAGAATATTTGTTTTCTGATTTTTTTATGTTGTTGTGGTGGTGTTTTATTTATTTATTTATTTATCTATTTATTTATTTTGCTTTTTGGGTCACACCCAGTGATGCATGATGCACACAGGAGTTACTCTTGGTTCATGCACTCAGGAATTACTCCTGGCGGTGCTCGGGGGACCATATGGGATGCTGGGAATTGAACCTAGGTCAGCTGCGTGCAAGGCAAATGCCCTACCCGCTGTGCTATTGCTCCAGCCCCCTATTTTTTTGGTTTTAAGTTTACACCCATCCACTTGTACTCGGGGCTTACACGTGTATTCCAGTGTTTACTCAGGGATCACTACCGGGAAACTTGGGAAACCATACAGGGTTCCGAGATTTAATCTGGGTCAGCTATGTGCAAAGCAAACACCCCACCCACTGTAATATTGCTCCAGCCCCTGATGCTAGGAATTTTTGTATAAAAATATTTGTACAGACATATGCTTTCTTTAAGCTTGAGTAAATATCTAGAATGAAAATGGCTAGATAAGATGGCAAAGAATTGAATGTTTATCTCTAAAATAAAATTGCAAGGATATATATAAACTGGTTAATCTTCTTACAGAAAACAGTGGGAATTTCTCAAAAATTATGTATAAAACAACTATGATACAAGCCAGTAATCAAATAATTTTAAAGAATATACAAAATTAACTAATTCAAAAGATCTATACATACCTATGTTCATGTGGCACTATTTATAGGCATGTTATAAAAACAACCCTGGTGCCCAAACATAGATGAGTGGATACAGAAATTGTGGCAGGGACTGGAGAGATGGTGCAGGGTTACGGGTGCTTGCTTTGCAAGCAACCGACACTGGTTCTATCCCAGTATCATAAACATGGTCCCCTGAATGATCCTTTAGCTCAGCACCAGGAGTAAAGCCTTGAATATTGCTGGGTATGGCCCCACATTAAAAACAGACCACATCAAGTTTTCTATAATTGAATACTATTCAGCTATAAGAAAAGTTAAGTCTTGCCTTTTGTTTCAACATGAATGAAACTGGAAGATATCCTGCTTAGTTAAATAAGTCAAGAGAACCGTATATAGACGATCTTATGCATAGATAATGTTCAATGAAAACAGAAACTTAGACTCTAATGAAAAAACTAAAGCTATCAAAGAGTGGACGAGAAAGATCCTAAGAGCAGTGGCAGTGGAATATTGGCACTTTGGTAAGAAAATATGAATAAACTTTTAACTCATATTATATATAATGTATATCCATATATATCTATATCCAGGTATATAGATATATATACCCACAAAACTGTGAGTATTGTTGAACCTTTTACTGTACTTAGTGAGTAATTTTAATTCTAGGCACTAATAGATAAATACCATACTTCATCCTGATTGTGCCTATTTATAATGAAATACTTAAGACTATTTTAATATAAGTATTTTCATAATGACACAATATAATTTGTACAATATATTATTGTAGTTAAATAATAATTCAAAATAAACCAAACGTATTATGAATTCATAATAAATCATAAATAATGAATTCTAATATTTTCTGCCTATACATCAATACAACAAATATATTAGAGATAAGGAAGGTGATACACCCACATTTCAAATCACTGCTCTAGGCACTATGGATAATTGAAGAGTTTTTAAGTAGATAATTGACTTTTTCACTCTAGCAGCAAAATAGAGATTTCAGGTAAAGAAAACTAAGCTCGAAGAGGTGAAAGAATAATTGGGTGAAGAATGATTAAAATAATACTGGTGAAATGAAGAGTGAATGGATTTTGAGGAAGAAACATTAGCTGGACATGTTAATTATTATCTTTGAACAAAAAACCCATGTTTATGACAGTGTTAAATGATTATGTTATTTACAGAATTCAGAAGGAAGGTGAAGTTTAGAGAGTCAAAAGCTTATTCTAACAGATACTTGTTCTCTCTCTAAGTAACTATACAAAATATTGGCAATACAATGGCTTTGATATACGCTATTATTTTAGTATTTTTAATGAAATAACATGCCGAACTTAAGGGCTTTATACTGCTATTTCAGGTAAACTAAGGAAAGAATAAGTGGCTATTTGACACTGAGTAATACAGAAAATAAATGCTCAGAGATTTGTCTTTATAAACTTTTTGAATTGACTAATTTTATGAATATACAATTATATATATCTTTATATACAGTTAACAGAGGTTCACATAAAGTTTGTATTAAGTTATTAAACTTATATAAAATTTATGTAATTTTATATACAGTTATATATTTGGTCTCACTTTATATGTAGAACTATAAATGTGTTACATATATGACTATATATTCTAACTTTATATATATATACAACTATAAATGTATAACAAATATGATTATATTCATGTATTCTAACTTGATATATATAAAGCACGATCGACCACACCCACATGGTAACCAAGCTCATTGAGGTTTCTCGGGAGTTCAAGATACCCTTCTGTCTAACGTTCCTTGATTTAAAGAAGGCCTTTGGTTCTGTAGAGACTGAAGTGGTCATTGAAGCCCTAGCCAATCAGGGCATTCAAGCCCAATACATCAGGGCATTTAAACTTATCCTACGTGAGCTTTATTACGGATTCACTACCAGGTTCTCACCATTCTACAAGGAAGTGATCATCGACATAAAGAGATGGGTTCGGCAGGGTGATACCATTTCACGAAAACTCTTCAGTGGCACCTGAAGATCATCATGCGATGACTGGAATGGGAAGGAATGGGCATGAAGGTAGACGGTCAGCAACTACACCACCTCTGCTTAGTTATTGACATCATTCTACTAACTCCAAACATTAGCCAAGTGGCACAAATGCTGGCCAACTTCGACTGTGAGTGTGGAAAGATCGAACTGCAGCTGAATCTCATGATGACAAAGTTTATGAGAAACAGACTCATGCCTGACTTTCCATTCTCTTTCAATGAAATGAACATCTCCGAATGCAATAGTTATGTATACGTAGGTCGAGAACTCAACATGACAAATGTCCTGGCACCTGAGTTACGCAGGAGATAGAGAGTGACCTAGAACGCCTTCAAGAGCATCGAAGAAATAGCTAAGAGGATGAAGAACCTCTGACTCCAGGCACATCTCTTTGATTCCACCGTTCCTCCTGCATTAACATATGCCTCAGAGACCTGGGCCCTATAAAAACAGGATGAGTATGCCATTCGGGTCTACGAAAGAGGAATCAAAAGAGGTATGCTTGGAGCATCTTGCTTCGCACAAGAGAGAGAAAGAATTTGGAGTTCTGACCACCATTGATGATGAAGAATCAGGGGTTCTGTCTTGTTTGTCAAGGCATCGAAAATCAGATGGACTGGACACGTAATGCGATTTGGAGATAGATGACCACTGGACTAGAGCCGTTACTGACTGGATTCCTTGGGATGTCAAAAGATTGTGTGACCACCCACCTACGAGATAGTCAGACTTCTTAGTCAAGACCTTGAATGATCGGTTTGAGGCTCTTTGTGTACCTGGAGTGAGCAGACGCCATTGGGCTACACTATCACGTGACAGGGACAAATGGAGACGTTGCTGGCGCCCACTCAAGCAAAGGAATGAGTAACAGGATGTCAAGTGATCAAGTGATATATAGCTATATACAATGTATGTATGTTATACACAATATGATCTGTCATTGTCACTGTCACTGTCCTCCCATTGTTCATCGATTTGCTCAAGTGGGCCCAGTAACATTGTGAGACTTGTTACCATGTTTGGCATATCTAATACGTCACAGGTAGCTTGCCAGGCTTTTCTGTGAAGGCGAGATACTCTCAGTAGCTTGCCAGGCTCTCCAAGAGGGGTGGAGGAATCAAACTCGGGTTGGCCATGTTGGCTGCATGCAAGGCAAATGCCCTACCCGCTGTGCTATCGCTCCAATATGGGTAAAATTTTATGTATGCTGTATATATACAATATGAATTTATTCATCATATTGTATATATACAACATATATAAAACTTTATATACATATATTAAGTTAAAACATATTCTAACTTGATATATGTACAATCCTGTATTTGTGATCATGGGAATTAAACAGGATTTCTGGGCCTATTGAGTGCTTTAATATATCTTTCTTTCTGAATATTTATTAAAATTACATATGGAGATTATTTTAAAAAATTTCCTAAAAGGGCGGATCTTATATATATATAAAATAATCTTTTGAAATCCTATTTTTGTTTGTATCAGTTGAAAAGCCCATAAGTAAACCCTGAGGACAATTTTTATTTACTAAATTGTTGCAAGGCTCTTTCCTTTCAAAAGAGCAAATGCATTTATAAGTGTTTATTTAAATATGACAATATTTTACAACAGTAAGAATTTGAATAAGTCAGTTTCATTAGTCAAGGGATGTGGTAATTTGCAATATTTGAGTTACAAGTGGAAACTATCTCTGTGTTTAATTATTATTAGTCTAGGGTAGTTTCTTTGATCAAGCTTCTTCAAGATTATGAAGGAAGTAATTGTTATAACAAAATTATTGTGATACGAGAATCAGAGAATTTTGAAAGAATTACTGAGAAAAGGTAGCAATAGGTCAAATCTATAATAAATAATAAGTGCATAATTAATAAAAATTTTAATCTTTAGATGACACCATAGAACTCAAAAGTAGTCACCTATTGGATCATTAAGACACAATTATTTCTACTTATAGGTGACAAAACTTAGAGCAGTTAGTCCTCTGGTGGTCCACGTACAAAACTAATTTTGATGAACAAAACATTAGGCCCTCTCATTTCACATAAAACATGAAGCAATTTACATGGATAATGTTAGTTATATACAGGCCAATTTTGTGAGCTAGTTTGTTTATTATTAATGTTTAATTTGATTAGAAGATCTTTTAATTAGCATATGGATTTATTTACCATACACAGTTGAATGAGCAACTATGTAGGTATATGCAATTTTAAAAGCCGTGTTAACGATTTCATTTAATAGGAAAAGTGGAATTAATTTATATTTGTATAATAAATTACAATTTTGTACAAAATGAAGAACGGTGGAGTTGAAAACATGTGCCCGGAACTGGAGGTTCTTCATCCTCTTAACAACTTCTTTGACAGTCATGAAGGCTTTCCAATACGCTCTCTTCCTCCTGCACAGTTATAGCGTCAAGTCGTTCCTCATGTTGAGTTCTTGACCCTGGTACACATACCTGCTGCATTCGGAGATGTTCTTTCCATTGAGAGCATATGGAATGTCAGGAACAAATTTGTTTTTCATGAACATTGTCTTTGTGAGATTCAGCTGCAGTCTGACTTTTTCACACTCACTACACTCACAGTTGAAGTCGGCCAGCATTTGTGACACTTGGCTAATGTTTGGTGTTATTAGAACGATGTCATCAGAGAATCAGAGGTGGTGTAGTTGCTAATCATATATCTTCACTTCCATTTCTTCCCATTTCAGTCATCACATGACGTTCTCAAAGGTGTCATTGAAGAGTTTTGGTGAAATGGTATCATCTGCTGAAACCCTCTCTTGACGTCGATGACCACGTCCTTGTAGAATGGTGAGATTCTGCTAGTGAAACCGTAATACAGCTCCCAGAGGATCCTGATGTTTTGAGTTTGAATGCCCTGTGGCTAGGGCTCTGGTGACAACTTTAGTTCAATAGAATCAAAGGCCTTCTTTATATCAATGAAAGTTAGACAGAGCAGCATCTTGAACTCCCGAGAAACCTCAATGCGCCTGGTAACCATGTGGATATGGTTGATCTTTCTGAATCCTTTGCAGAACCTGGTTTTCTCACGTGGTTGTGCTTCATCTAGTATTCTGCCTATTCTATTCAGGATGACTCAAGTGATCAACTAGTTGATGACGGATACCAGGCAGATAGGGTGATAGTTGCTGATATCAGGGATGTCTCCCTTCTTGTACAACAGAAAGGTCCTGCTGGTTTTCCATTAGGACAGAACCTTGCATTTAGATAGGTAGCTTGTGAAGAGCCAAGCCAGTGTATTGACAAGTACTGGTGGCAGATTCTTCAGGTGTTCAGGTCTGACCTTGTCTCAACCGGGTGCTGTTCGTTTCTTTACAAACAAAATGGCATGTAGGATTTTGGAAGGGAGAACATTGGAAACGACATATCCATCCTGTGGAATTTGGTATGTGGGCAGATGGACGTGGTTATCGAAGAGATCCGAGTAGAAGTCATGGATAATCTTCTCCATTGCCCTTCTGGAAGATGTGATAGATCCATCAGGACTTTGGAGGGCAGTCATCTTGGTCTTATAGTTGGCGAAGGACAGGCAAGCTTTGCCAATACTTTTCCCAGCTTCTGACACATCTGCCAGCACTATTGCTCTTCTCTCTTTAAGGTCTTCCTTTATCGCTTCTCTGTACAGCTTTGCAAACTCGAATGTTAGCTTGTGATTACCTGAGGCTCGCGATAAACCACATTGGCAAATGAGTTCGAGAGTTTCTGAAGACAGGCATTTGTTTGTGGCTTTTCCACTCTCAGCATTCCTCGTGCAGTCATGGAGGTGCTGAACTCATTGATCATTTTCCTTGTTAATGTTGTCAATGATGGCATCTTCCCATGTTGCTGCAGTAGTGCCAAAGAGCTCCCACTTGGTGGTCATTCTGGGAGTTCTCTTCTTAAACTTTGACCCCTTTCACCCTGCTCTGAAGGAGACAGTGATCTGATCTCATTTGCAATTTTGGTACATGATGAATTCAGACAGTCTCTCACCTTATTCGTTCCATTCTAGGCCATTGACCCCAATGTGAAGTTCTTCTACAAAATGCATTAACATATGCCTCAGAGACCTGGGACCTATGAAAACAGGATGAGAACACTATTCAGGTATCCCAAAAAGGAATCAAAAGTACTATGCTTGGAATATTAAATTTCACTCAAGTGAGAGAAGAAATCCAGAGTTCTGACCTCCATCAACGATCAAGAATCAGTGATACTGTCTTGTTTTCCAAGGCATTGGAAATCAGATGGACTGGATTTGTAATGCAGTTTAGAGATGGCCACTGGACTAGAGCTATTATTGACTGGAATCCACAGGACGTCAAAAGGACGAATGGCCTCCCACCTATGAGATGGCCACACTTCTTCATCAAAACCCTGAACGAATGGTTTGAAGCTCATCTTGTTCCTGAAACGAGCAGACATCATTGGGCTACACTAGCATGAGACAGGGACAAATGGAGATGTTACTGGCACCTGCTCAAGCAAATCAAAGATCAACGGGATGACAAGTGATAAGTGACAAGTACAAAATCTAATGTTCTATGATCTAGTTTTTAATGTATTGACATTTTTTAAATTCAAATGTAAGTTAATATAGATTATATTTTAATTCTTTTGCACAAAATTAAACTTTTAGGTACCAAAATTAAGTGAAAAGATAAGGTAATATAGATATATAAACCAATGCAGGGATTGGACCACCAATTTAAGAGATTAATCTATTTCCACTCTCTTTACACTTTTAAGACTTCATTGCCCTAATTTAGATATCCAAGTTATGAAAGAAAGGACTGATTTTGGAAAAGAGCAATAGATCTAATTAAAAATCTGGTACCATTAGTATTTTTAAAAACACTAATATTTTAATGCAATTCTTGTAGTCAAATCAACTTTATGTAATATTTTAGCATATGTTGATATCATTTGGAAGTTTATAAAATGTAAATAGCAGTGATCTTTAAATAACTTTTTTAGTGCCAAGAGTTACTAGATATATTCTAAAAAATACATTATATTTTGGTTACATTGTCAATGTAATAAAAAATTAAACACTTCATGAGGAATAATAATTATGATAATAAAAGTATGGCAAATTTTATCATATGCCGTTTATTTTAAAAGCTCAGTTGTTTTCTATTTCAGAATTTTTTTATTTGAATATATCTATTTTTTAAAAAACAAGTAGATAACAAATTCTTTCATAGAGAGTATTTGATCAAAAGAAAAAAACAAGTCATAATTTGTCTTTAATGTTCTCAAATACATAAAATTTTAAGGCATGTACTTGTTTTTTCACTCATGGGGCTCTAAATAATAATCATACGTCATCAATGCATTATACCAAATCAGCTTTTTAAATAGTTATGTATCTGTCTCAGATTTATTTTATCTCCTTTTGTATAGAGGAGAATTCAGCACAAATCAGAACCTTTTTATTTTAACTATTTTATCTTCTACCTTCAGAAATGTGCACAAATGTCTATATTTTCATTTATATTCAAAATTTAGCAAGTTTTTTATTTTCTTCTAATTTAAATTTGACAAAATCTTCATTGCCTTATAATTACAGATGCAAATTAGCAAAGAATTTTATATGCTAAGTTAGAGATGAAATTTAAAACTGGGATTAATTCCAGAGGACTCTTGTTTTCTCCTAGAGGAGAAATAAATGGATATAATTTTATATTCAGTTGCTTGTCTATAAATTAATTGAAGTTACTTTTTTGGATGCTTGTTATTAATATTTCTTTTTACTAAATGATATTGGGGTAAATTATTTACAATGGTTAAATATCATCATTTTAAACTTGCATTGCTACATCACCATTCCCACTACCTTTATGTCATTAACCTTCCCCCACATGTCATTTCTCCCTCCTTGTCCCTTTGTGATCTCAGTTCACAGTTCTGTTAACAGTATCTTAGAGTGCACTTTATTGAGGATTGTCTATATCTTTCTTTCATTATGTTCCACATAGAAATGAGGCCATGCAATATTTGTCTTCTTTCTTCTGAATTCTTCCAATTCCTTCTAGGTTGCATGATTTTATTTTTCTAAAAATTGAGCAAAATAGAACTGTATGTACATTTTATGATTTAATTATCCTCTCGTCAATTGTTGGACACTGGACTTTTGTTGTTATTGTTATTATTATTGTTATTTGCTATTTGGTTATTTGTTATATTATTGTTCTGTTATTGTTATTGTCACACACAGTAGTGCTAAGGACTTACCCCGGGCTCTGCACTTAGGGATTGCACATGCTCTAATCTCTGTACTATTGCTCCAGCCTCTACAGGCACTGGAATTGTTTCCAGATCTTGGCTATGGTTAGCAGTGTGATGAACATAGGTGGGCAGATAATTTTGTGGACTGACATTTCAGAGTTGTTGTAGATGTCCAGAGGGGAATCACTTAATGTACATGAAAACTCTATCCTTAATTTCTTGAGAACTCTTCGCAATGTTTTCTATATAGACTGAACTACAACAATCTCACAGACAATGAACTACTACTAGTTGTTTCTGTTCTTTTTGCTACAAACCTCAATTGGATGAGGGGATTTCTCATTGCTATTTTGAATGCATTTCGGTAATAATCAGTAGTGATGGGCACTTTTTTTTCATGTGTTTGTTGACCATCTATCTCAATTCCCAGAAGAAATATATGTTCAATTCCTCTCCCCAATTTTGTTGTTGATCCTTGTAAAATGCTTTATATATCTTTGAATTCGTTCTCTGTCTGATGAACCATGTATAAATATCTTCTCCTATTCAGTAAAGTTCATCTCTTTTGAGGCTCATTTCTTTCACCATCCAGAAAGTTTTGACTTAACTTAAAACTTTTGTATGTGTGTTGGGAGAGGGGTCTGGATCACAATCAGCCATGCTCATGGGTTATTCCTGGTTTCTAGGCCTGTGGATCACTCTTGTCCGGACTCAGGGACCATATGGCATGCCAGGGATTTAATTCAGATTGCAAGGAATGCACACATTCTTTGTGGTTATGGCTTTGGCCCAAGTTTTGAGCTACATTTAAGAATCATAACAACATATACCTTCTTTAATATTATTTTCCACATGCTTCATTGTATAATTACTCAGACTTTCCAACTATTACAACTTTAAAATTTTTGTAATATAAAAGATGCTCAATGACACCGATTAATAGGGAAGAGCAAATCAAATTCACAATGAGTTTGAATTTACAAATTAACCTAATATATGTTAAGGAGGCTAGTCTCAAAAGAAAAATTGACAAGTGTAGGTGAAGATACAATGAATGTGTAAATTTTGTACATTGTTTTAAGGAATGTTATGGTATGGATTTGGTGGAGAAAATTAAACTTCCTCCAAAAATCTGAAAAAGAACTACAGTATTTGCAAGTATGAATTCTTGGGAGATCTTCCTAACCCCTGGACACTCTAGGGTTATTCCAAGAGACACTCAGCCAACTGGGTCAAATGGCTCAATGATAAAACCTGAGATTGAGAAGTTTTTCTGGGCTTGTGATGGCAGGGAACTCAGAGGTTACCTTAGTGATCCTTGGGAACTTCATGCTATAATGGGGTGGTTCAAACCAGGGTCAACATGCATGGAAAGCATGTGCTTCTGACATCTACTCTTTTTGCAGTCCGACATCTGTATTTTTAAGTAAAAATAATTTAAACTGGTGTATTAAAGATGTATCAGCATCTATTGATATATTGTAGGGTTACTGGAGGTGATTGCAGGACTATTGAAAATATCTGGAATCAAATATCTAATAATCAGATTAAAAATGACAGACATACACATACATACATATATACACATATATTCATGTAATGGGATACTACTTAGGTTAAAAAATGGAGTGAGTGATATAATACACGTGTCAAGAAGTTTTGCCTTAAGTAACTTACTCTACTCCTGGTTTTATCCCCAGTAACACATGGTTCCCAAGTACCTTTAGTAGCAACCTCTGAGCACAAACCAAAAATTAGCCCCTGAGAACTTCTAAGTGGGGTCTAAAACCTAGCTAAAAACTATAAAAAGAAGAGAAATTCATACACAACAAGTATAAAACAGGAAGAAAGTGTGCTAACTGAAACTTTCTCTTCACAGAAGAACAAATAGTTATCTCATTTATAGGGGTATATAAAACATCAGAATAGAAAACTCAGAAGCAGAGGATGGAAGGACAGTTAATAGGGGTCACTGGAGAAGAAAGTATGGAGACTGTTAAGCTATAAGTGTAAAGTATTAGTTATGAAAAATGAGTATATTCTATTGCGGTTGTTTCAACCACTAGCCCATGAACCAAGTTCCAGTCTGTAAATATGAATATAACATAAAAAAACACTGCTGAAGAAACCTACTGAATATAGCCTGCCTCTAGATATCAACATTGTACTGAACCCTTGACATTTTATTAAGAGGGCACATATAATGCTAAACATTGTGAAAATAATTTTTCAGATTTTCACCATGCTGGAGTGATAGTTTGTGATCAAGGAGATTGCCTTATATGTGATTCATCTTGTTTGATCCCTGGAACAATGACTGCATTCACATCTGGAAACTGTTCCAAAGTACAGCTGGGTATGACCCAAACAAATCCCCCAACCCAATAAGTCAGTCTCTCATTTTGCAAGTACTTTGTGTTAGGGAATATTTTTTTTTCTGGTACTAGATCTGAAACCCAGGACCTCACATGTTCAAGACAAGTGCCCTATGGCCAAGCTAATTCCTGGGTCCAACTTCTTTTCATTTAGTTAGATTTTATTAAAAGTCTAGAGTTTCTTGGACCATCCATTCTTTCCCCAACAATATCCAACTATATTTTTGAAGTATTAACTTGCCAACTGTTTTATATTAAATTAAGCATAAACAATAAAACTAAATTTTAGTGCAGAATAAAGTCACATATTCAAATTACTAAAATTTCACAAAATTGAGAAAAAATGCAATTTTATATAACAATTAACTATTTTAGGCATGTGAATGCAAATAGAAATTATTCTGTACACACAGTCTTGTTAGAGTTCAATGAAAAGATCATCATTGTGATATGAGTTAATCTAGAGGCTGAAAACTAGGTTAAGTCTGTAAGGATTATTAGTATAGAGAAAGAAAGGAAGACATGGCAAGGAAAAGGAAAGAACAAAACAATGTATTATATAAAATAAACATCTCTCCCTTCCATCCACATGGCAGTTGTTTAAGGATTACTTTTGAAACTATTATGAATGGCATGATGTTGCTTACTCCCTGGGAGCTGTCTTGATAGAAAGCCCAGAAACCCAGAAGATTATTGTCTTTCAATTGAAAAATAAAATTCTATTGTCTTCCTGGCATTGTTAAATCTAAAAATTCTTATCGCTCCAAAGCTGAGTGTTGTCATTTCATATATATTTTGTTTTTCTAGGGCTTCATATTTGCCTTTCTCTCTAATACTACTCATTTTCAGTATTTAAAATGCTAACTACACCCATACTTTTCTCCTTTTGTATTTTTTTAAATATTATATTTATGTATACCTATTAATTTATTCATTGGAAATTAAAAAACAACAACAAAACAACAACTGTGACAAGATTGTCAGCTATCAAGTGTCAATTAAGAGCAATGATCTTTTCCACAATGGTCTTTAATCCAGATATACATTTTCTCTCCAAATCATATTTACATATGATCTCTTTGGAAAAAGTTAAACAAAAAAATGAAAATCAGGAATGTAAGCAATTTTGGACCTAGTTTCCTTTCAAGACTATATTTCTTTGTGGTTTCTAACAAGAAAGTGGAATACTTCTGTAAGAATAGCAGTGCACTGGCTGAGAAATGCACAACTTCACAGCCAGACTCCTCCTGATTTGGGAAAAGATTTTGGAGAATCTTTTTAGAATATTGTAAACAACAGTTCAAAATTAAGTATTGTTGGAAGGAGTTACTCAGTGTGAAAAAAAAAATAAAAAGCAGGCAATGAGGAAAATAAATGGATGCAAGTCAGGATGTACAGGAATAAAAATTATGTCTTCAGAATACTTTGTGCAGGGTTTCATTTTTCACTGTATAAGGCAGGAAGTTGCACTGCACTATAGCACTGTCGTCCCATTGTTAATCGATTTGCTCAAGTGGGCACAAGTAACGTTTCCATTGTGAGACTTTTGTTACTGTTTTTTTGCATATTGAATACGCCAGCGTGGGCGGGATACTCTCAGTAGCTTGCCAGTATCTCCAACTCTCTGTAGATTGCTGGGATCTCTGAGAGGAATAAATAATCAAACTCAAGTCAAGGCAAGGCAAACACCCTACTTGCTACGCTATCACTACAGCCCAGGTAGGAAGTAGGGGGGAATAATTTTCCTAGGTAGTTTGAGTTTCATAACAAAATAAAATCAAATTTGTATTTCAAAAAAAAAAAAGAAAGAAAAGAAAAAGAAATGCATTTTCTCAGAACTCTGGAAGTGAAAAAACCAAGAGCAAAGCACAAGGCAAACACGGGGCAGGGTCATAGTACAGCAGGTAAAGTGGTGGCCTTGCACACAGCCAACCCAGTTTCATTCCGCAGCACCACGTATCATCCCAGAGGCCTGCAAGGAATGAGGAGTAAGAGTGAGGAGTAAGCCCTGAATTGTTGGGTGTGACCGCAATATAATAACAAAAAAGTTCACTTTTTGGTCAAATTGGGCTTTTGTAAGAAACCACATGAACTGCAGGCTGAGAATATGTTTTTTCTTACTTGAAGATAGTAAGAGCAAGCTCTTGCGTTCTAACTTTTTTTAACAGCATAAATCACAGTATGAGGAGCCAAACCTCATGATGTTGTTTGTACCTCATTACCTTACAAAGAGTTGTTATCTCTAAATACTCTACATTTGTCATTACTGCTTCAATATAAAAATAAGTAGGGAGGCTGTGTATAGCTCTAATGGAATCTTGAAATAAATAATGATAGATAATAGAGAAGTTTGCTTTTGTCTTGGGCTGGAGCCATAGCACAGCAGGTAGGACATTTGCCTTCCACACGGCCAACCCAGGTTCAATTCCTCTATCCCTCTCGGAGAGCACGGCAAGCTACTGAGAGTATCCCGCCCGCATGGCAGAGCCTGGCAAGCTCCCTGTGGCACATTCAATATGCCAAAAACGGTAACAACAAGTTTCACAATGGAGACGTTGCTGGAGCCCACTCAAGCAAATTGATGAACAATGGGAGGACAGTGCTACAGTGCAGTGCATTATCTTTATTTCTATTATGTTTGTTATTTTGGATAACAGTACATCTAAATTATGTTGCCTGACTCTCAGCATCTACTCCTTCTCAAATTATAAGTTGATTTACTGTTTTATTTTTTTTATTTTATTTATTTTTTTTGCTTTGGGGCCACACTTGGTGGTGCTCAGAACTTATTCCTGGCTCTGTGTTCCAGGATCACTCCTGGCAGTGCTAAAGGGACATATATGTTACTCAAGACTGAAATTGGATCTGTGTCATGCAAGGCAATTGCCTCACCACCTGGACTATCTCTCTCACTCCCAGATTTCTTATTTCTTTGGTGACAGCAGCTTCTTTTGCTTTTGTAATCTCCACAAAAAATTTGTGGTTCCACCAGAGACTGAATCAAATTAGCTATCTCTCATCTAATGCCTACTATATGCATGTCAACCACACTATCCTTCCAAGAAGGGAAAATGGAAAGGTATTTTTCAATAGAGTTATAGGTAGCACTGTAGCAGTGTCCTCCCGTTGTTCATCAATTTGCTCAAGTGGGTCAGCCCAGGTCAGCTGCATGCAAGTCAAATGCCCTACCCACTGTGCTATCGTTCCAGCCCAGAGTTATAGGTACATATGGATAAATCCACATAGACCTGTGAATAGAAAATAAATTTGGAAGCAAGATGGCTAATAGAAATTTATGTCCCTTATGGAGATGACAATTCCTTCTTCATTATAGTCTATGTAGAATTTCACTCTTCTGACTCTGATGAGAAGCAAAAATTATGTAACTGAATCTAAATTTGCAAGATAACTTTCATTTTCTTGTGAACTGGGACCTCATGAAAATGACCAAGAGAGGCCAGAGCAATAGCACAGTGGTAAGGCATTTGCTCTGCACATGACTGACCCAGGTTTGATCCCCAGCATCTAGTTTGGTTCTCCAGGTACTGCCAGGGTTTGTTCCTCGGTGCAGAGCCAGGGGTAAGCTCTGGTCATCGCAGAGTGTGACCCCCACCAAAAAAAAAAAGGCCCTGATAAATTGAGCTTATTTACTTAACATAAAATGCAAAACTTATATCTGATTACAGATTTGTTAACTTAAATTTTAATAAATTATAAAATTTACTCAATGTAATTTGTCCTGAAAAATTATAGTTGGCATAATATTATTTTATTATCATCAATATTTCCTCTTGAAATTTTTATAATTTCACAAACTACCAGGTGTAATATTGTGAGATATTAATATTCATTCATGTAATCTTTGAATATATTAAAAATTTAAAGTTAAAACTGAAATGAGTAACTGTCAATTTTACCTCAGATAAGTAATTTAACCTTAAGATTTAAATGTTTTTATCAATATATTAAAACATATTATAATTGGGGCTATGTACTATTGCAATCTCAATGATTTTGTTTTTATTTCTGTACAGAGATTATCTCAAATAAGAAGTCGAGAAGTTACAAATTTTCATGCATTGATAAAAACAAAAAATTGTCATATAGATTATGCTGATTTATTTTTCTAATTTTAGAGCTAGAGGCAGATTCTACAGACTTTCCACCAAATCTCCCATTTTAATTAACATATGATTAAACTAATTTTCATCAAGGCCTGCTTACAACCCAACAAACATGGAACCTGTCACCATATACTATTTTAGAATAACTTACATGTTCACAAATTTTTTCATTTATTTTCTCCTCTTAGCTAAAGACAGTACTTTTTTATATACAAGCTTAGTCTTCTCATTTTTTTAAGGCCAGTTCTGAAGTATTCCCACAGAAACCTGAAATCAAATGTGCAGGATTAGTAAGAGGATAAGAAAGGGCGTAACAGCTTGGGAAGACAGCAGGGGTCAAGGGCGTCAGATGCATCAGTAATATAGTAAAAGATCCAAACTGTGAGTCAATATCACTGAAACCATGGGATCCAAACTATTGAAATCAAATTTGAGAATGTGCTTGCTCAGGTGGGAGGATGGGTGTGGGTGAGGGTGGGAAGCTTGGGAACACTGATGGAGGGAAGTTGACACTGGTGGTTGGAAATTGGTTCTAGAATATAGATCTGAAACACAATCATGTATAGCTTTGGAAAGCACAGCACTTTATTTTTTATTTTTTATTTTTTTAAATTTTTAATGAATCACCGAAAGATAGTTACAGACATACAAACTTACATGATTATGTTTCATTCATACAATGGTCAAGTACCCATCCCTCCACCAGTGCCTATTCTCCAATACCAATGTTCCCAGTATCCCTCCCGCTACCCTCCCCCCATCCCCCATACCCCCACCTGCCTCTGTGGCAGGCACATTCTCTTTTACTTTCTCTCTCCTTTGGGGTGTTATGGTTTGCAATACAGGTAGCTAGTGGCCATCATGTTTGGTCCATAGTCTACTTTCAGTTCACATTTCCCATCCAGTCCAAGTCCTCCAGGCATCATTCATTTAGTGTTCCCATCTCTCTCCCAGATGCCTTTTCCCCCAGCATGTGAGGCTGGCTTCTAAGCCATGGAGTCTCCCATTCTATCACTTTGTATTCCACAAATGAATGCAGTCATTCTATGTCTGTCCCTCCCTCTGTGACTCATTTCACTTAGCAAGGCACAGTTCTTTAATACAAAGTTTTAAGCCCTAATTCGAATTAATTAAATACTATCTTTTTCTTACCCTGGGGTGGTTCTGACTTGTAAATACCCAAGTTTGAATTACTGTATACAACTTTGGTGTAATAATTTGAGTTTTGCCTCATGATCTAGGTCTCACAACTACTTTTTGTCCATCTCCAAATATTATAATATCTTTAGAAACCTTTCAGCACCAGAATTTTCAAGTGTACAGTTTCTGGTAATTTCTACCCCAAACCTCTTTTAAAATGTACCATCTCTATTATGGAAATTCAAGTTTCAAGTTTCTGAAAACTTATTAGATGTTACACACACTCATTCCCCAATACAAATGGCTCTCTCCTCTGTGACTAAACTGTTTTGTCCTTACTTCCTGTTGTACTTTAATATATCCTCTATCTCCAGCCTGTTTTAGCTCCCAGTTTCAGTTTGTTTTCAATGTATATGTGTGATTTCAGTTTACAAACTGCCAATCAACTCCCCATTATTTCATTTAATAAACCTTTGCCTTATGATCTAATTTATAAATGTGCTTATATACATTTCTCCTAACATACATTTTGAACATAAATTTGGGGCACGTGATTGTGTATGATGGTCTAAGAAAACTTGCCTTAGCTTTGAGTCTAAAGTAAGAAACTTATACTGTATATTGAATTGTGGAGCTCCAAATTAGTATTTCTTGCTTCAAATTCTAGATTGTTAAATTATTGACTTTTTCTACTATAACACGTAGCTATAGTTAGGCATAAGCCAGAGCTGATGTCTTTGTTCCAGTGTCTTCACGGAAACCCATGATTACATTAATCACAGGAATGAATGTCTTTATACTGTTTGGGATCTCCAACACACATTATTATCATGATGAAGGGAGTGGATAATTAATGAAATTAATCAAGATGACTAACTATTGTAAAATTAAGGATGGGAGAGTAGAGAGCAGTTACCTATTAACTTGTTTTTCAGATTGGTTCTTAGTCTTAACCCTTTGGTCCTCCGTCATTCTCAATTTAAAATGTACAAATGCTTTCCAACATCCCTTCATCCTACTACTGCCAAATTGAATTAGCTTTTAAAAAAATCTTAAAACTTAAAACTTAAAACAATCTTTAAAACAATCTTAAAAAAATCATAAAACTAAATAAAACTAAATAACAAATGTTAGGCAATATAATAAAACCACATGTAAAAGTTTATTAAAAAATTTTAAAAATTACATTACTCTTTTAACTCTAAAGGATTTATTCAAATTTGTTATCATTTTATATTTCTAATGACTCTATTCTGTCATTTATAACAAAATTCCTCTGATCTATATGTTTTTATGTGTGTTACTATGCAGAAATTTTTATTATAATATTTACGTATATTTGGAGAAGAAAAATTAAGTGATTATTAAGTAATTTTTATTTCCTTAATTCCAACAAAATTCTAGATTGACTTCTGCTAGTCTCATCTAGTTGTCATAAAAAATTTAAATTAGCTATTATTTTCTATAATATACTATGAATAAATAATCTAAAGAAAATTTGTTACCTATTAAAACTATTAATAAACCATTAATAACTATTAATAAGTATCAAACTATTAATAATTATTAATGGAATAATTATTCATAAATGCTTTGAAACCAGTTTGGAAGGTATTAAAATTTCACTCTTACTATTGTATTTTAATTAGCTCATCATTTACCAGTTACCCTAAAGTCACAATAAGCAATGGCAGAACTGACAAGATATCAGCTTTCTCTGTCTGTTCTCTTATTAAAAAGTGAATTATTGTTCTCTCCTGTAGGAGTTATGTATATGTTCAAACTAACATTCTTTTTTAATTTTTTAATTTTTTAATTAATGACCATGAGGTACAGTTCCAGACTTATACTCTTTTGTGTTTATTTTCAGTCATACAATGATCGAGTACCCATCCATCCACCAGTACCCACTATCCACCACCAATGTTCCCAGTATCCCGCCCAACTGTTGAGAAAAACTAGCAATAGGTCCTCTTCAAATGTTTGGAAGAATTCGCTAGTAAATCCATCTGGACCTGAGCTTTTGATTTTGGGAAGACTTTTGATTACAGTTTCAATTTCCTTGATAGTAATAGGTCTATTTAGGTATTCCAGCTCTTCTTGGTGAAGCCTTGGGAAGATGATAGGAATCTAGGAATTTATCTATTTCTTCTAAGTTCTCTTGTTTCATGGCATACACACTTTCAAAGTAATCTCTGATGATGTTTTTAATTTCTTTGGTTTCTGTTGTGATGTTACCCTTTTCATTTCTGATTTTGTTTATTAGGGTTCTCTCTCTGTTTCTTTGTTAGTATTGCTTGTGGTTTATCAATCGTTTATTTTCTCAAAAAAACAGTTCTTGGTTTCATTGATCTTTCAGATTGTTTTTTGGGTTTCCATATTGTTGATTTCTGCTCTAAGTTTTATTATTTCTTTCCTTCTGCCTGGTTTGGGCTCCTTTTGTTGGTCATTTTCTAAGATCTTGAGCTGTGAAGTCAAGTTATTTATATGGGCCCTTATCTTCCTTCCTGAGAAATGCTTGCAGCACTATAAATTTCCCCCTTAACATGGCTTTGCTCAAAATTCCAGAAGGCAGAATCTAAACGATGGACATGGGAGTCTCCCGGTGGACGATTCCACAATGAAATAGACCACATCATATTCAATCGACGGTTTTGCCTGAACAATGTCGCTGTTGTCCCAAAATTTCGAACGGGATCGGACCACCGTCTCCTTCGTGCAAAATTCTACTTCACAGAGCGGGGAGAAAGGGCTGCAAAGTTCAAAAAGAGAACTCCCAGAATAACCACCAACTGGGAACTCTTTGGTACTATTGCTGCAACATGGGAAGATGCCATTGTTGACAACATTGACAAGGAATACGATCGACTGGTTCAGCACCTCCATGAATGTGCAAGGAACGCCAAGAGAGAGATAGCCACAAAAAATCGCCTATCTTCGAAAACTTTTGAGCTAATTCGCCAGCGTGGTTTGACGCATGCCTCAGGCAACTGCAAGCTAACATCCGAGCTCACAAAGCAGTGCAGAGATGCGATCAAGGAAGACCTCAAAGAGAGAAGAGCAGAAGTACTGATAGATGCGGCAGAAGCCGGGAAAAGTATTCATAAAGCCCGTCTGTCCTTCGCCAACTACAAGACCAAGATGACTGCCCTCCGACGTCCTGATGGATCCATCAAATACTCCAGAATGGCAATGGAGAAGATTATCCATGACTTCTACTCAAATCTCTTTGATAGCCATGTCCACTTGCCGACATACCAAATTCCACAGGATGGATATGTCGTTCCCAACGTTCTCCCTTCCAAAATCCGACACGCTATTTCGTTGGTAAAGAAACAAACAGCACCCGGCCCAGACAAGGTCAGACCTGAACACCTGAAGAACCTGCCGTCAGTACTCATCAATACACTGGCTCAGCTCTTCACTCGCTACCTGTCTGAATGCAAGGTTCCGTCCCAATGGAAAACCAGCAGGACCGTACTACTGTTCAAGAAGGGAGACATCCATGACATTGGCAACTATCTCCCAATCTGCATATTGTCTGTCAACTACAAGTTGTTCACTCGAGTCATCCTAAATAGGATTGGCAGAACACTAGATGAAGGACAACCATGCGAGCAAGCCGGGTTCCGCAAAGGATTCAGCACCATAGACCATATCCACACGGTAACAAAGCTCACTGAGGTTTCTCAGGAGTTCAAGAATCCGCTCTATTTAACGTTCATTGATTTAAAGAAGGCCTTCGATTCTGTTGAGACGGAAGCGGTCATTGAAGCCCTAGCCAATCATGGCATTCAAGCCCAATACATCAGGATCCTCCGTGAGCTGTATTGCGGATTCACTACCAGGATCTCACCATTCTACAAAGAAGTGATCATTGATGTCAAGAGAGGGGTGTGGCAGGGTGATACCATTTCACCGAAACTCTTCAGTGCCACCCTCGAGAACATCATGCGACGACTGGAATGGGAAGGAATGGGAGTGAAGATAGATGGTCGGCAACTACACCACCTGCGCTTTGCTGATGACATTGTTTTAATAACACCAAACATCAGCCAAGCAGCAAAAATGCTGGCCGACTTTGACCATGAGTGTGGAAAGGTAGGAATACAACTGAATCTTACGAAGACAATGTTTATGAAAATCAGCCTCGTTCCTGACGCCTCATTCGCTCTCAATGGAATGACCATCTCCGAATGCAACAACTATGTGTACCTAGGTCGAGAAGTCAACATGACAAATTACCTGGCACGAAGCTGCGCAGGAGGAAGAGAGCGGCTTGGAATGCCTTCAAGAACGTCGAAGAAATAGCTAAGAGGACGAAGAACCTCCGGCTCCAGGCACATCTCTTTGATTCCACTGTTCTTCCTGCATTAACATATGCCTCAGAGACCTGGGCCCTATGCAAACAAGATGAGAACGCTATTCAGGTCTCCCAAAGAAGAATAAAATGAGCTATGCTTGGAATATCACGTTTCACTCAAATGAGAGAAAGAATCCGGAGTTCGGACATCCATCGAGGATCAAGAGTCAGGGACGCTGTCTCATTTGCCAAGGTGTCAAAAATCAGGTGGGCTGGTCACGTAATGAGATTTAAAGATGACGGCTGGACAAGAGCTGTTTACGACTGGATTCCACGGGATGTCAAAAGACCGCGTGGCCGCCCACCTACCAGATGGTCAGACTTCTTTGTCAAGATCATGAACGATTGGTTTGAGGCCCTTCATGTTCCTGGAGCGAACAGATGCCATTGAGCTACACTAGCACGCGACAGGGACAAATGGAGACGTTACTGGTGCCCGCTTGAGCAAATCGACGACTAACGGGAAATTAAGTGATTAAGTGATTAACATGGCTTTAGCTGCATCTCACAGGTTCTGGTAGCTCATGTCTTTATTTTCATCTGTTTCCAGATTTGTTTTTATTTGCTTCCAGATTTGTTTCCAGATTTTGATTTCTTCCTTGATTTCCTTCCTGACCCACTTGTTGTTCAATGTTGAGTTATTTAATTTCCAGCTATTTGATTTGGTTCTCTGCATCTGTGCTTGATTAACTTCTATTTTCGTTGCATTTTGGTCTGAAAATATAGTTGATACAATGTTTATGTTCCTGATTTTATTGACATATGTTTTGGGGTCCAGCACGTGGTCTATTCTGGAAAATGTTCTGTGTGTACTGGAAAAGAATGTGTGTAATTTTCTTTTGGGATGTAAAGTCCTGTATAGATCTATTAGCCCTCTCTATTCTATTTATTTCTTCAAAGTCAATGTTTCTTTGCTGGGTTTTAATCTTGTTGATCTATCCAGAGGTGATAATGCAGTGTTGAACTCTCCAACTACTATTATGGTTCTAGCAACGTCCTCCTTAAAATCTGTTAGCAGAATGTTTTAAGTATTTAGCTGGTTCTGCACTGGGTGTTTGTATGTTTAGCAGTGTGATTTCTTCCTGCTGTACATGTCCCTTGATTAATTAAAAATGGCCTTCACTGTACCTTCTAATCTTTTTCAACCTGAAATCTATGTTGTCAGATACTAGTAAAGACACCCCGTTTTTTTTTTAGAGAGTTGTTTGCTTGCAGGATTGTTTTCCACCTTTGACTTTAAGTCTATGTTTGCTCTGACTGTTTAGATGTGTTTCTTGTAGGCAGAAGCAGAAGAAAGTTGAGTTCAGTTTCTGAATCCATTTTGCCACTCTGTGTCTCTTAATTGGTGCAGTTAGACCATTGACATTGAGAGAGATTATAGTCATGGGATTTGGGGCTATCTTTCTGTAGTGGTTTGTTGTGTTGTAGGGTTTTTTTCTTATCTTACAGTAACCCCTTTAGTTCTTATTTTAAGTTTGGTTTTGAGTGTATGAAGTTTCTGAGCTGTTGTTTATCCATAAAATAGTGTATTATTCCTTTGAGTATAAGTGAGAATTTAACCTGATAAAGTATTCTTGGTGAAATGTTAATTTTATTGAGTCTTTTTACTATATCCCACCACTGTCTTCGGACTTGGAGGGTTTCATCTGATATGTCTGCTGTAAACCTAAGGGGTGCTCCTTTGTATGTGATTTTCTTCTTTGACCTTGCTGCTTGCAGTGTTGTGTCTCTGTCTGCAGCATCCATCATTCTGACTATGATATGTCTTGGAGTCTTTTTATTAGTGTCTCATTTAGCTGGCACCATTCAGGTTCCTTGGATCTGGATGTCTGCATTCTCCAGCTCTGGGAACTTTTCAGCAATGATTTCTTTAGCTGTGGCTTTTCCACCGGGGTTACCTCCCTGTCCTTCTGTTACTCTGATGATTCTAATGTTGTTCTTCTTGGAATCATCCCCTAGATCTCTGATTTACCCTAGAGCTATTTTGAAGTCTTCTCTCATTGTTTATTGTTGCCTGTAAGCTTCCTGCAACTCATCTTCAATCTCACTGATTCTGTCTTTGACTGTAGCCATTCTACTGTTGAGGACACCCTCTTAGATTTTTTTTTAATTTCATCTACCAAATCCTTTATTCATGGCACTTCTATTTGTAGCTTTCTAATTTCTCCTCTAATTTCTTCCAGTATTTTCTTGACTCTCCATTCTACTATTTATTTCATGTCCTCCTTTAATTTACTGGATGTCTGTTCTACGGTTTGAGTGCATTGAACATCTTCAATATTTTATCTCTCAATTCTGTGTCAGAGAGATCATATTTGTGGGTAATGTCTGTTGAGACTACAGAACTCTTTTCTTCATCCCTCCTCATGTTGGGGATTTGCACTGTTTCTTCATTTTGTTGTGGTTGTTTGGAGGTGGGACCTTCCAGTTCACTCTCACTACTTCCTTTTGGTGTATTCTGGTAGAGCTTGGTCAATGGTGGTTGCCTTTTTCCCCTTCTGCGGGGAAAAAGGTT
The DNA here is from genome assembly GCF_029834395.1 of Sorex fumeus. NCBI lineage: Eukaryota > Metazoa > Chordata > Mammalia > Eulipotyphla > Soricidae > Sorex > Sorex fumeus. The sequence continues at coordinate 14,480,510 of NW_026606060.1, forward strand.
AAAAAGCAGTGCTTATATTTTTGTTATTTTTGTTAAACATTAAAATATGACAATTAAATCAGTTCATCAAGGAAATAAACATATTATTCTGGGCATATGAGATTGTGCTCAGTTATTATAACACAGCAGGGGAACCAAAAACTAGTAAATGCACAAATCATAAAATTTCCCCATCACCTGGCAAACCTGATGGTTAAAGTACACATTTTCTATTGTTTTGGAGGAAAAATCTAATTGGGATAATAAAACTAAAAAAGTGAAATTAATGGATAAAATTAATGGATATATTTACATTTATCATCACGCACTTAATTCTACTTTACAAGGAATTGTTGTCATACAATATAATTAAATTCAATAGAATTATAGAATAGAACAGAATTATAGAATAGAACAGGGAGGAATTATAGAAGATGGGAATCTCAAGTGCTTTTAAAAGTTTGCAGAATTTAGATAAGAAATGAAAGAAATAATTATTCTAGTTAGAGGGTAGAGAATAAAAGAAATTGTACAGCAAGTAAGTATTGGCCTGTGTTGGTGGAAAGTTATGTTGAGGAGAGTGTATAAGTAAAGATAAAAGAGAAATTATCATAATTTGGGTAGGATTAAATAAATAGTACAAGATATAATGGGCTAGCAGTTTGAAAACTATACCTTAAACGCTCTGTGTGGGAGGGATATGACACAGAATTCTCTCCCATATGGGGACTATAAAGAAACATAATGGATGTGTAACAAATATCTAGATACAATGGACATGGATACAATGGATACAACACGAGAACTGGTATTTAATACGAATGTGGCAAAGAGGCTGGGGGATGGGAAAGGGAGGGGACAACATCTATGGTGGAGGAAGGTGTACAACTGGGAGAAGGGGCTACTGCTGAAAGGTGGTAAAGTGTCCTGTATAAAACCCTATCCACAGCAATGATTTAGACCTATATATATATATATATACACACATATATATATACTATACATATATATGTATATATATAAACACTATACACATATATGTATATATATACATATATATATATATATATATATATATATATATATACTATCACTATTACTGTCCTCCCGTTGTTCATCGATTTACTCTAGCGGGCCCAGTAATGTCTCCATTGTGACACTTGTTACTGTGTTAGCTTGCTGGGCTCTCTGAGAGGGGCAGAGGAATCAAACTCAGGTCGGCCATGTTGGCTGCATGCAAGGCAAACGCCCTACCCTCTGTGCTATTGCTCCATCTCATATATATTATGAGCCTCTGGTTGAAGCAGACTACCAGACTGGTGGGTGGGAGCAAATGGGGATGAAGAGGTATTGGTGGAGAAAAGTGGACACCTGTGAAAGGACTGCTGTTGAAACACCATACACCTGAAACCCAATCATAAAGAACTTTATAATTTTATGGTGAATAAAGAAATTAATTAAATGATCAGAATGGGAACTGAAAGACAGTATTAGGCAAATCTTTTATCACAAAATGATATATGGACAGCAACAGAGTGGGGGCAATAACATTGTACTCCTCAAATTTATAAATGTTTACACATTCATGAATTATTAATACTTCAATAACTAAAAATACTTCACAAAATAATAGCAAGCAATTTGAAAAAATTACACTTCCACTAGCAAGAGAGTCATTTGAACAATGAGAAAAAAGACAGCCTATAAAATAATGTGTCTCTAAAGTTGGGCCTTACAACTTGATATGTATATATACATATATACATATATATATCACTGAAGAAAGCATGTAAATATGATCTCCGAAGTGATCACATTCTCTATTATGTAAATTTTTAAGAGAGTTTAGAAAATTAAATGGCAGTATACCAAATTATGAGGAAATAAACAACAACTATACCTTAATACATCTTTATTTTTGGTTAGCTTCTTTTCTCTGACTGTATTTATTGCTGGAGTCACTGATTTTAAGACCACATTGCCCTAAGGAAGTGCAAAAAAGAAGAGTAATTTAAGCTAGTTTTTAAGGAAATTAGAATAGTTTTTATTGCTATTCAGTAAGGGCTGTTAGTGCTTCACTCAGCACTTAACAAAGCCTATCAGCCGGGATACTGGAAGATGTGCCCAAATACAAAATAGGATCTTACAAAATTATTCATGCTGGGTAACATGAAAGCCAGCAAGCTAAAGGTCATCAAATTGTTACAAGGGACAAAGAATCAATTGCCTCAGGTAAAATTTTTGTTCTGTATTTGTATGTCTATGAATATCACGTTAAAGTATATATGGATTTTTCAAAGGAATATTTTTAACTCATTACTAGTGTTAACCTTCATGGGTTCCTTAGATGTCAGGTAGTTGTCATTGTTATTTTTATTTCAAATCTATTTTTGTAATACCAAATTTTAAAGCTGAAAATTATCTCAAAGTAAGCTCATTTCAATTTGTGATTTTTCAGCAGTGAAATCAGGGTTTCATTAGTGATTTCCAGGATGGAGGTGGCAGGGAGAACTTATTTCGGATCTTCCTACAAATAGTGTCATCATTCATCTGTTGCTTACATTCTTGGAGGCCCGTAGTTACGTCCAGTGCCTCCCTTTTTTTCAATTCTACCTGCTATAATATGGAAATTAATTTGTCTCTTATTTTTTTCTTATTTCTTCTTTAAAGTTCTTTTAAAGCACTGTTTAAATTTCCACTGTCCTATTGGGCTGAACAGATAGCACAGCGGGCAGGTAGGGCGTTTGCCTTGCATGCGACCGACCAGGGTTCAATTCCCAGCATCCCATATGGTTCCCTGAGCACTGCCAGGAATAACTCCTGAGTGCAGAGCCAGGAGTAACCCCTGTGCATCGCTGGGTGTGACCCAAAAAGAAAAAAAAATTTCCACTGCCTCTTACCTAGGTGGGTTGGAGTGATAGTGAAGTGGGTAAGGCATTTCCTCCGCCCCTCTCGGGGAGCCCAGCAAGCTACTGAGAGTATCTCCCCGGCATAACAAAGCCTGGAAAGCTACCTGTGATGTATTCGATATGCCAAAAACAACAACAAGTCTTACAATTTGTTGTGAGAGTTACTGGTGCCCGCTTGAACAAATCTATGAACAGAGGGAGGACAGTGCTACAGTGCTAGAGTGCTTACCTAGATAATTTAGTAATTTCACCATATGTATGCAATCTTTCAGTTCTCCATTTGTAATTCATTCGAAAATTTAGTAATCACACAAACCATAACCCATAGGCAGTATCATTTACAATTAGAATCTTCTGGGAATTGAAAATAAAAAGAGCTATAAATTTCTGTGTTGAAAAGAAGAGACTGGAGAAATGGTTCAGTACATAGGGCGCTTGCAGTGTATGCAAGTGACCCTGATATTATCCCAGGCATCCTGAACCCAGCCAGCCGTGATCCCTGAACACAGAGCCAGAAATAAGCCCTATACATATCTGGATGCCCTGATCCCTCTCCAGTCCGTCGTTTTGCATTATTTAAAAAAAAATCATGGGGAGCAGAATAATAGTTCAATGGGTAGAGTGTTTGCCTTGCAAGCAGCAAACCTAGGTTCAATCCTCAGCACCATATATAGTTCCCAGAGCACTGCAAGAAGTGACTCCTAAGCAAAGAGCCCTGAGCAACACTGAGAGTATCTTCAAAATATCCCTCCAAAAGGTAAAGGTAAAGGTCCTCCCGTTGATCGTCGATTTGCTCGAGCGGGCCCAGTAACGTCTTCATTGGAGACTTTGTTGTTACTGTGTTTGGCATATCAAATACTCTCGGTAGCTTGCCGGGCTCTCCGAGAGGGGCGGAGGAATCAAACTCGGGTCGGCCATGTTGGCCGCTTGTAAGGCAAATGCCCTACCCGCTGTGCTATCGCTCCAGCTCTGGCCCCGCGGCGCCTTCTCCCCTCCAAAAGAGAAAAGAAAAGAAAAATTTTTTAAAAAATGAAACTTCTAGATGTCTTAGTTTTCTCACATAAAACTCAGTTAAATACTATGTATGAGGTCTTAGTAAAAATTACTATGGCCTTCCAAACAGAACCTGACTTACACGCATTGCTTCAATAAGTACTCCCATTACTTTTATTATTCACAACTACCTGACTTCAAACTTTGCATCAACAGTCAAGTAGCCCCTTGGGCTATTTTATAAACTTAATAAATTCAACGAGGATGCTTCAAAAGACCAAATGAATTAATTTTTAATTAAATTAAAAGGGGGTTACCAGAATTTAGAAGTTAACTATTCTAATAATAGTGGGTCAAGTAGCTAACTATGTTAAGAATCTAATATGGAATTTTTGGAAGTAAGACTTAGAAAAAGATGTATCTAGAGAAAGATTTCTTAGATGGGGGGCATTGGCTCATGAACGGTGACCTCGTAAACACTGAGGTTATTTGGCTAATTAGCAAGGATTTTCAACTATTTTAATGAGAAATCCGAGGTTAGAAATAGCTACTTGTTGGCTATAGTCTTTTTATCTGTTAGACCAGTACTTAATACAGATTAACCCTCTATAACATATATTATTCTGCCCAAGTTCTTGTATTAGAGACAAAAAATATGTCCAATTTTAATTAGAATTACCAATTCTAATTCAATCATTATTCACAACCATATACCTAAGACTCACTGAAGGGTTTGTTAAAATAATAAATGTATTAAAAGTGCATTTTAAAAAAAATTATTGAATCACCATGATATAGTTAAAAGCTTTTATGTTTGGGTTACAATCACAGAATGATCAAACACTCATCCCTCCACCAGTGCACATTCCCCACCACCAATGTCTCCAGTATCTCTCCCTCCTTTCTCACCTTCCCCCTGCCTTCATGGCAGATAATATTCCCATACTCTCTCTATACTTTTGGGTATTATGGTTTGTAATACAGACACTGAGAGATTATCATATTTGTTCCTTTATCTACTTTCTGCACACATCTCCCATCCTGACCAGCAACTCAAGCCATCATTTTCTTAGTGATCCCTTCTCTATTCCAGCTGCTTTCTCTCATCCACTCATGAGACAGGCTTCCAGCTATGGAGCAGTCTTCCTGTCCCGTGTGTCTACTATCCTTAAGTATCAGCTTCATGTTATGTTGTTTTATACTCCACAAATGAGTGCAATACTTCTATATCTGTCCCTCTATTTCTGACTCATTTCACTCAGCATGATACTCTCCATGTCTATCCATTTATAAGCAAAGTTCATGACTTCAGCTCTCCTAACAGCTGCATAGTATTCCATTGTGTAGATGTATCAATGTGTGTGTTGTTTTTTTTTTTACCAGCCATTTGTTCTAGGGCACTTGGGTTGTTTCCAGATTTTGGCTATTGTAAACAATGTTGCAATGAACATCAAGGTACAGATGTTATTTCTACTGTGCTTTTTTTCATCCTCGGGATATATTCCCAGAAGTGGTATTGCAGGATCAAATGGAAGCTCAATTTCTAGTTTTTGAAGTACTGTCCATATTGTTTTCCAGAAAGTCATTCCCACCAACAGTGAAAGAGCGTCCCTTTTTCCCTGCATCCATGCCAGCACTAGTTGCTTTTGTTCTTTTGAATGTGTGCCAGTTTCTGGTGTGAGATGATATCTCATTGTTGTTTTGATTTGCATCTCCCTGATGGCTAGTGATGTGGACCATTTTTTCATGTGCCTTTTGGCCATTTGTATTTCTTTTTTGAGGAGACTTCTGTTCAATTCTTCTCCCCATTTTTTGATGGGTTTGGAGGTTCTTTTCTTGCACATTTCTACTAGTGTCTTGTATATACTGAATATTAATTCCTTATCAGATGGTAAAGGTAAAGGTAAAGGCCCTCCCGTTGATCGTCGATTTGCTCGAGCGGGCCCAGTAACGTCTCCATTGGAGACTTTGTTGTTACTGTGTCTGGCATATCGAATACTCTCGGTAGCTTGCCGGGTTCTCCGAGAGGGGCGGAGGAATCGAACTCGGGTCGGCCATGTTGGCCGCGTGTAAGGCAAACGCCCTACCCGCTGTGCTATCGCTATCAGATGGGTGTTGGGTAAATATTCTGTCCCATTCTGTGGGCTTAAAAGATAATTTTTTAATGTAAGACTGAAGAATTGGTATTTCTATTAAATTCCCAGTGATGCATGTATCAGTATCTGGGGACCTTATATTGAGAAGAACATCTCAACTTTATTCAAAATGTTATTTCTTACTTTCACATTATTTCGTCCTCTTATAGGTTTTTATTATTTCATTATGACTACATTTTGGTTGTTCCTTCTGGGAGAGTTTGGAATTTGTGTGAGTTTGTGTGTAGTTGGGGAATGGGGGTTCTCAAACTGTGCTCAGGATGCCTCTGGAACTCCTCAGAGGGGAAAAAAAAACAACGTATTTCAGAATTATCCAAACTTCTGAAATGTATGATTCATAAATCTCATAGTCTCTTGATGTGAATTTGAGGAAGAAGACCTAAACTTACCAATCATGAAAATGGGAATTGAAGCAGCAATTACAAGATCTTCCCAATTACAAAAGCCCAGTATCTGCCTCACCAGTGAGTTTATCCAAAACTTCAAGGAACACTGATGACCTATAATTCTCAAGATCTTCAAAAAAATGAAGATTTTTATTCCAGCAACTCAAGAGTTTTCTAGGTGCCTTGGAGTTATGCCTAGAGATCCAGCAATTCATTACTACAATTCATTACTAGTGCTTGATAAAGCAGTGTTGCTTACCCCGTGTACTAGGAGTATCCCCCGGAGCACACCAGTGGTACTCAGGGAGTCTCCACAAATGCACTTTGTGGCAAGCAGGGAAGCATGAGATACCAGGGATAGAATTGGGGTGAGTACAAGGAAGGAATGCTCCGTATCCCTTTATATTATTTTCTTTTCTTTTTTTAGACAAAGTTGCGATTTTGTCGACTTTTATATAGCTGAAAAATCTTTGAGATTTATAGTTTTAATTGATTTCAGTTTAGACCTGTTTACTGGCAATGAATTTTTGTCCGTTTTTGTTTTTTCCAAAATAGGTTCAACTTTTGAGGCTAAATTTTATAAGACTGTCTAGTTGTGCATAGAATTTAAGTTGATTTTTTTCTAAAGCTGGTGCCTTAAAGATGCCAATACTATATACCTTATGTAGTCTTTAGTGAGTAAACTGCTAAAGTTCTTATATTTTCCTGTTTATTGTAAAATATTTTCCCTTACTGCGGGGTCATGATCGTGATCGTTTTTATCCACAGATTTTTTTTCACCTTTGTAAAATCAACACGTTGGCAATAAATAAATTTATTTTGGCATTTTCAGTTTTAATCTTTTGACCTAAATATTTATTTTTATCACAGTATTATGCAGTATTTATAACTATAAAAGAATTTTTGTTAGTTTGGCTTTGATGTTGTTTTTGTTTTGGGGCCTCACCCGGCCACTCAGGCCTTACTCCTGGATTTGCTCTCAGGAATTACTCCTGGCAGGCTCAAAAATGAAGCTTTATGGGGTATGTGGATCAAATAGTCAGTTGTCTGCAAGGTAAACACCTACCACACCTAACCCACTATACTATCTTTCTAGACCTTACAGCAGGCTTAAAACAGAAAAATTACAAGTTATCTTAAATTGTCTTATTTCTTGAGGCAAGATTTTTAAGGTTTCTCTGATTTTCTCTCTTTTTCAAAAAGAGTTTTAGGATCAACTTATATATTTTGGGAAAAAATGAAAGAAGAAGAGCAGCTGTGCTTTCAACAGACTTTGCTTTGGATCTTTTGATCCATTTGTGGATTACTGTAATTTTAGCAATGGTAAATCTTTCAATTTAGCTACATGAAATGTCTTTTCATTTATTTAGGTCTTTATTTATATCATGTTTTGAAGGTTTTGATGTCTTTTAGTACTTTTCCCCCAGGGTTTATACTTCATCATTCAATTTAATCCTAAAAATTTTACTTTTTGGTGCTTTTACAAATGAGTTACATTAATTCTGTTTTGATTGTATTTATTTTACTGTGCATAGAAATACAACTGATTTTTTGAATATTGGTCTAATTTATTTCTCATTTCTGAAATGCATTTTATTTTTGTTTTTGGTCTGAGTAAATTTATTAGAATTTTCTATAGTAATTATGCTTCATAAAACTGATCTTTATTTCTTCTTTACAGTATATATAAATAATTTAACTTTTGTTTTCTGATTTTTCTTCTTTAACTTCTGGTACAATGTTGCATAGAAATATTGAGAGTTACATCCTTGCAATATTTCTGATCTTGTTAACATGATTTCCATTTTACTAGATTTTTTTTGTTTTTCATATAAGAGTAATTTCTCATAAAGGGTTGTATTTTATCAAGCAATTTTTGTCTATTAAGAGGATCATATAATTTTTGACCTTTTGTCTAATTTTATATTACACTGGTTTGATTTTACATATTTAAATCATTCCCCTATTTTTAAATTGAATAACTGGGAGATACACAGTTTCAAACTTGTTCATGATTGGATTTCAGTCATACAATGATCCAACACCTGCACCTTCACCAGTGTACATTTTCTACTTTAGTGTCCCCAGATAAAACCAAATTCGGATTGCTGAAATAATATTACTTGGTCATGGCACATAACCATGTTTTATAAAGTCATTTAGCTAGCTATTATTTAGTTGAATTTTTAATTTACTTTTCCTTTATTGAATTTAATGTAATTCTATTGTTTGAGGACATAGTTCATGAGATATAAAACCTCTTTAAACTAGTTATGACTTAACATTAGGTCCATCTTGAAGCATGTTTGAAGCGAATCAGAGAAGAATATTTATTCTGTTGTGGGCTGGAACACTTTATACATACCAATAAATCAAACTCCTTTATCATGAATTTCATGTCTTCTGTTTCCTTATGGTACTACCATATCATAGCAATCTATTATCAAATGTATCATAATAAAGTTTCTTAGGCTGGAGACATAGGGCAATATGAAGTGTGATTAACAGTATCTTATATGGTACCCTCAGTCTTCCCAGGAAGATCCCTGAGCACAGAGTCAGGGCCCTATGCACTTCCAGGTATGGCATGGAGCGATAGCAGGGCTGGAGTGTTAGCACAGTGGGTAGGGCGTCTGCCTTGCACACAGCCAACATGGCCGACCCGAGTTTGATTCCTCCGCCCCTCTCGGAGAGCCCGGCAAGCTACCGAGAGTATTCGATATGCCAAACATAGTAACAACAAAGTCTCCAATGGAGACGTTACTGGGCCGGCTCGAGCAAACAAAAAATAAATCAACAAAAATTAAAGCTTTTGTTATTGTTAAAATGCTACCTAACTAAAGAATTTTTATTGTTAAAATAAGCCAACAAAAAATTAGTCTTTCTTATTGTTAAAATGTTATTTTTAAAATTAAAGCCCTTGTTATTACTATTTCAACGTTTTTTGCTTTAGGCAATTCAGAGTCATTTTTTTCTGTTATCATAATAGTCACCCTATACTTTTATTTCTACTTATTTTTCACAGAGTGTAAATTTTTCCAACCTTTTACTTTCAACCTATTTGAATATTTACATAAAACATGTTATTTATATACATGATTATGTACTTGAATTATTTCTTTTAAAATGCAAATCTCTGCCTTATAAATGAAAATTGTAAACAAATGCGAGAGAAATGTCATTATTATTAAGGTAGGGCTTACATTTATCATTTTGTTCTTTGTTTTCAATGTCTTAATTTCTTGCTATTAATCAATAACTTAATTATAACATTGCATGGTATAAAGTACTTTTGAGTATCACTTTAAAATGTACTATCAATACATTAATAGGGGCTGGCTGGGGCAATGTAGAGTGGGGAAGAGCTTACCTTAAAGGTGTTTAACATGAGTTCAATGCTCAGCAAGCAAGGTGGTCCCAAGTGCTCTGCGAGAAGTGATCTTCAGAGGCAGGATTAGACCTTGAGCATCACTGGGTGTGGCTAAAAAAAGGCAAAAGCAAAAGCAAAACAATAAAGCACTGTTCCAGTTAATGTCAAAACAGTTTTATGTCATATTTTTAAAAATTATGTTAGAGTATATTCAACGTTGACTTTCTATCTGTTCTTATTTCCTGCAAACTTTACTTTCATGATGCACTTATAAAAATATGATAGATTGATTGAATAATGTAAAAATATTTTAAATTAGAGAGAAAAATACTAAACAAAATACAAAATTAAGAATATACTTTCTTTCCTTAGACAGTTAGCTTTAATGTTCCTCTATTTTCTAATATCAATTTAACTTAGTTTCTAGAATCCTTTTATCTCAGTCAAACAGTGCTCTTGAGTATTTCATATCTAGGATGTCTCTTACTAGAACAAAATACTGATGTTCTTGGTTTCTTTGAATATGCCATTCTCTTGCTAGTTCTGATATCTTCTCTATTTGTCTGTCAGTAACTAGGTTTAGACATATCTGTTTATCACTTTTAACTTATAGTTTTAAAAATTTCTGCTTTTCATAGTAGGAAAGGATTTCATCAAATTTAAGAGGTTTTCAGCTAGTGTTACATTTTTTCTGGGATACCACTAATGCATATATCAATAGATTTAATGGGATCCTGCGGACATTTTATATTTTATTTTTACTTTTGATAGCTTTTTTGTTTTCACTGAATTATTGTGAGTTAGACCCTTACAAAGCTGTTCATGATTAGGGTGCAGTTATTCAGTGTTCCAACACCCATCCTTCCACAAGTGTACATTTCCCAGCATTAATGTGTCTAGTTTCCCTCCCATAAACCCCCCCTCCATGTATAGGCAGACAGTTTTCCTCTCCTCCCCACTCTCCCCCCTTTCTTTTCACACCACTCCCACCCTCCTTCCCTCGCACTCCTTCCCTCGCACTCCTTCCCTCCCTCCCTCCCTCCCTCCCTCCCTCTCTCCCTCCCTCTCTCCCTCCCTCCCTCCCTCCCTCCTTCCCTTCCTTCCTTTTGGGCATTGTGGATTGTAATACAGGTACTAAAAGTTTATCATGTATATTCCTTTCCCTATTTTTAACACTCAGTTCTAGTCCAGGGAGATCAACTATTATTGTCATACTAGTTCCCTTCTCTATCTTATTTACCCTCCGCCCTGCACACAATTGTGGGAAATTTCAACCACTGCCACTGATTAGTCCTCCTAGTTACTGTTTTCCCTGGCCCTGGGTATTAATCTTCTCCTATATTTTTCATATACTATAACACTTAATTTTTTTAATTACCACAGACTAGATAATTCAAGTTATCTGTCTTTAATTGTATCTATATTTCCCCTCACAATAGCATAAACACTTGTCCATTTTAATTTATTTATATACTGATAAATTCCAGATTATATAATTAGTTATTTTGCATAATTTTAAAACTTTAAATGTTCCTCATATTATAAATTGGAATACTAGTACACGTCAATTCCTTAGACACATTATTTTCTCTATATTATTAAGCAAAATCACTTTATTTATTTTTTATTTTACTTTGGTCTAGTAAATCCATCCTAACCTTTTTGAGGATACTTCCTCTTAATATATTTCCCCATTATATAAATTATATTTTCTTTTAATAAAACATAATTGTTTTTATTGTCCATGGTAACTCATAGTTCCAAAAGGCCGAATCTAAACGTTGGACGTGGGAGTCTCCTGGTGGTCAGTTCCACAATGAAATAGTCCACGTCATGTTCAATCGGCAGTTTTGCCTGACCGATGTTGCTGTTGTCCCAAAATTCCAAATGGGATCGGACCACCATCTCCTTTGTGCAAAATTCTACCTCACAGAACGGGGAGAAAAGAATGAAAAGTTTAAGAAGAGAACTCCCAGAATGACCACCAACTGGAAGGTCTTTGGCTCTGTTGCAGCAACATGGGAAGATGCCGTCATTGACAACAGTGATGAGGAATATGATCGAATGATTCAGCACCTCCATGATTGTGCGAGGAATGCCAAGAGGGATATAACCACAAAAAATGCCTTTCTTCAAACACTCTTGAACGCATTTGCCAACGTGGCTTGGCATATGCCTCAGGCAACCGCAAGCAAATATCTGAGCTGGCAAAAGAGTGCAGAGAAGTGATCAAGGATGACATCAAAGACAGGAGAGCAGCAGTGCTGGTAGATGCAGCAGAAACCAGGAAAAGCATTCATAATGCTGCCTGTCCTTTACCAACTACAAGACCAAGATGACTGCCCTCCAACATCCTGATACATCTATCACATCTTCCAGAAGGGCAATGGAGAAGATTATTCATGACTTCTACTGAGATCTCTTTAACAGCCACATCTACTTGCCCACATACCAAATTCCGCAGGATGGATATGTTGTTCCCAAAGTTCTCCCTTCTGAAATCCAACACGCCATCTTGTTGGTAAAGTAAAAAAGAGCACCTTGCCCAGATAAGGTCAGACCTGAACACCTGAAGAACTTACCATCAGTACTCATCAATACACTGGCTCGGCTCTTCATATGCTACCTGTCTGAAAGCAAGGTTCCATCCCAATGGAAAACCAGCAGGACTGTACTACTATACAAGAAGGGAGACATCCAAGACATTAGCAACTATCTCCCAATCTGCCCATTTTCTGTTCACTCGAGTCACCCTAAATAGGATTGGCAGAACACTAGATGAAGGACATGCAAACAAGCCGGGTTCCGAAAAGGATTCAGTACCATCGACCATATCCACACGATAACCAAGCTCATTAAGGTTTCTCAGGTGTTCAAGATGCCGCTCTGTCTAACGTTCATTGATTTAAAGAAGGCCTTCGATTCTCTTGAGATGGAAGTGACCATCGAAGCCCTAGTCAATCAGGGCCTACACACTCAATACATCAGGATCCTCCATGATCTCTATTACGGATTCACTACCAGGATCTCACCATTCTACAAAGAAGTAATCATCCAATGTCAAGAGAGGTGTTCGGCAGGGTGATACCATTTCACCAAAAATCTTCGGTGCCACCCTCGAGAACATCATGTGAAGAATGGAATGGGAAGGAATGGGAGTGAAGATAGATAGTCGGCAACTTCTCCACCTCCGCTTTGCTGATGACATCGTTCTAATAATACCAAACATCAGCCAAGCGGCACAAATGCAAACCGACTTCGACCGTGAGTGTGGAAAGGTCGGATTACAACTGAATCTCACAAAGACAATGCTCATGAGAAACAGTCTTGTTCCTGATGTTCCATTCACTCTCAACGGAACCACCATCTCCGAATGCAACAGTTATATATACCTAGGTCGAGAAATCAACATGTTGAATGACCTGGCACCTGAGTTACATAGGAGGAAGAGAGCGGCTTGGAATTCCTTCAAGAGCGTTGAAGAAATAACTAAGAGGACAAAGAACCTCCAGCTCTGAGCACACCTCTTTGATTTCACTGTTCTTTCTGCATTAACATATGCCTCAGAGACCTGGGCCCTACAAAAACAGGATGAGAACGCTATTCGGGTCTCTCAAAGAGGAATCAACAGAGCTATGCTTGGAGTATCACACTTCACTCAAATGAGAGATAGAATCCGGAGTTCTGATCTCTGTCAATGCTCAAGTATCAGGGACACTGTCTCATTTGCCAAGGCATCAAAAATCAGATGGGCTGGACACCTAATGAGGTTTACAGACAACCGCTGGACTAGAGCCATTACTGACTGGATTCCATGGGATGTCAAAAGATCGCGTGGATGTCCACCTACAAGATGGTCAGACTTCTTTGTCAAGACCCTGAATGATCGGTTGGAGGCTGTGCATATTCCTAGAATGAGCAGATGCCATTGGGCTACGCTAGCATGCAACAGGGATGAATGGAGACGTTACTGGCACCTGCTCGAGTAAATCGATGAGTAACAGGGTATCAAGTGATCAAGTGAAGTGAAGTTTTTCTTGTCATTTTTTATTAAAATTGAGGTAATTTAAGTAATGTGGCGACATTGAATTCAGATGAAGTGGTATGGATTGTTTTTGCTTGTTGCAATTCTTTCATCTTGTTAAGTGACTATTTCAAACGCATCGTATGTAACCTATTTTTATAGTGTGTGACCACTGAAAGATGTGCTACTCTATTTTTCTGGGTCCTACTTTTTAATTCCACATTTTTCCAGGCTTCCGTTAATTCACATTGGTTTTAGCCTTTCCTAAGGTATCAAAGAGAATTTTACATCATTTTGATATATCCAAATAAGAATAGGAGAAAACTAGACTAGTGAGATTTTAAAAAGTACCCAAGGTGGAGATTCCTGAGAATGGGCCCAAGATATGCATCCAAGATATACAGAAGATAATCCTTCAAACATCTTACTTTCTCCTAGCCTCTTTATCTTCCCATCTTTCATATCTTAATCCTGATACCAAGAGATAGCCCATTTCTACTAAAAAAAAATATAAAAAATATTTTTTCACTTTTCCCAGAAATTCCTACATAAGGATGCCCTAGCCCCAGCTTTCCTAATCTTCTATTCCTTTATCAAATTATCAAATACAGTTGCTACTGAATTCAGTCACCTTATTTCCTGCCCTCTGCTTTCAGTATTGACTACCTAAGGGCAAGTACCTTGGCATCATATAACAAATTGTTATTACTCGAAGATTGAATATGCTGCAGAAAAATATCTCTGACTTACGGTATTACAAATCTTAGTGGTTCAATTCTTTCTTCTTTTAGACAGCCAGGCAATCCTTCCTCAGACTGCTCAGGTGAACAATTCAATACTAATTTATATCTCTTGGAAAATTCCCTTTTTTTACTTAGTGAATAACTGTTTTAATTAGAATAGTTCCTTATACATAATTATTCTATGACCATTTTGTGAACTTTACTTTTAATAACTTGGCTTGATCTTTAAAATAATTATTTAAAATACAACATGTATGAATGAATATACCTATAAATATATTTTAAGAAAGAGGATCCATGACAGGGTTGGTTGTAGGATGCTGACAGTGAGTTCTTGGGAAGTAATAAAACCAAGGGATTTAAAGTTACTCTGCCACTAGCTCTAAAGTAGTAAAAAAGCATTGTGGATCAATGTATTTTGTTGACATAGGAACTTAACTATTGCCGGCAGCATCCCACGGCAGGCTGGACTCACTTCATCAGGAAGATTCAGCAGAAACAGGGCTATGTATAGGAGATATAGGTGCACCAAAGTTTCAACTTCTTCCCCTTAACAAGGGCCATCACAATAAACCCTACCTCCACAAGAAAGCCTCACAACATAAGGATCTTGGGAGAAAACCACTCTTCTAAGGCAAATGGGGCACTTCTCCACTCCTGGGGGTTGGTGTGATCCTGAATCCAACTGAGATGTGTCAGTTAACCTCTCCCCTTAAGATAAACCCATGATGTTTTAAGAATTCTGTATTCTCTTATTTCCTACAACAAAATCTTTAAATAAAATGGTTTTACTTCATTGTTCACCTCCTCCCGAAGAACTCAAGGAAGGAAACACCGGAAAATATCTGGGTAAGATTCAGACTGATTTTCCTTTCATGTAAGGTGCAAAGTCTTCTTCCAGACTGGATTCCATGGTTCCCAATGAACCCATTACTATGGGTGCTCCAGTTTCCAGGTCAGAAGGACCAAGTAGTTCTCAGGTGTGGTTTGATGACTGCCTCATGGGGTTGGTGAGACACAAGGTCTGTGCCATGCAGGTGTTGATAGCAGACTCTCCTTAGTTCTTAACTTCTACAGACACATCCCTGGAAGACAAGGCAAGTGAAGAGAGTCTAGAGAAGCCTCACTTTCTCTATTCTTTCCTCTTTATTTGAAGTAAGTTATCTACAACACAATCATCATGTTGGTGATTATGAATGTCTTACTTTGGAAAGATACAAGAGACCATGTTTTATTTCTGCAACTAAATAATATTACAAATATTTATTCATTCTTGTATATATATATAAAAATATAAATATTCTTTTTAGATAGGGCTAGAGCGATAGCACAGCGGGTAGGGTGTTCGCCTTACAAGCGGCCAACATGGCCGACTTGAGTTCGATTCCTCCGTCCCTCTCGGAGAGCCCGGCAAGCTACCGAGAGAATTCGATATGCCAAACACAGTAACACAAAGTCTCCAATGGAGACGTTACTGGGCCCACTCGAGCAAATCGACAATCAACGGGAGGGCCTTTACCTTTTAGATATGTAGTTCTGGAACTCAGCCAATATGCAGTAATAAAGGTCAAGGAGCCTTGCAGTGTCTAGTACTGATAAGCTGCTGAACTCCAAGCTAATAAGAAATCAGAAAAAGATCATCAGGTGAGAACATCATCTTGAAAAATGAGTTTTTTAGCTTTCATTGTATATAAAAATTAATTTTCATTCAGATTAAGTAGATAACAAGCGACTAAGATAATTATTGTCATCTCAAGCTACATAGTGTTGGGATTGTTGGGATTGTTTGCTTCACAGCAGTACAAAACCAGCACAAAATTGGAAGTCTACAAATGTACCCGATATGCCAGACACAGTAACAACAAAAGTCTCCAATGGAGACGTTACTGGGCCCGCTCGAGCAAATCAACAATCAACGGGAGGGCCTTTACCTTTTACCTTTACAAATGTACCTCATGGTGTTTCACTAATAAAAAAAAAAATTGACCTATCCAACTACTGCTCAATAAGCACTGGTTAAAAGAGAATCGTCAATAATGAGTAATGTTTCTGGACATTTTTCTCGGGACTAAAATATTCATTCTGTACTGTTCACATCAATTATTTAGATGGTCATAAATATGACAAAAGGACAAACAAATATGATACATGTAGAAATTCCAATACCAAACAATTTAATAAAAATAAATTAATTTTATCAGTGAATGTCAATCAGTATAAAGTCTAAAGTCTACAATATATACATTAAATAAAGACACATTTAAAAACTTAAATAATTTTAAATAATTTTAGAAACAGTAAATACAATATAATTGTGCTGCTGGATCACACTTCACGTAATCACTTAACTTCCCGTTAGTCGTCGATTTGCTCGAGCGGGCGCCAGTAACGTCTCCATTTGTCCCTGTCGCGTGCTAGTGTAGCCCAATGGCATCTCTTCGCTCCGGGAACATGGAGGGCCTCAAACCGATCGTTCATGATCTTGACAAAGAAGTCTGACCATCTGGTAGGTGGGCGGCCA
Organism: Sorex fumeus; assembly: GCF_029834395.1. Taxonomy (NCBI): domain Eukaryota; kingdom Metazoa; phylum Chordata; class Mammalia; order Eulipotyphla; family Soricidae; genus Sorex; species Sorex fumeus. The sequence goes on from NW_026606060.1 coordinate 14,497,591, forward strand.
CACGGTCTCTTAACATCCCGTGGAATCCAATCAGTAACAGCTCTAGTCCAACGGTCGTCTTTAAATCTCATTACGTGACCAGCCCATCTGATTTTCGACACCTTGGCATATGAGACAGCGTCCCTGATCCTTGATCGTCGACGGATGTCAGAACTCCGGATTCGTTCTCTCATTTGAGTGAAACGTGTTATTCCAAGCATAGCTCTTTCTATTCTTCTTTGGGAGACCTGAATGGCATTCTCATCTTGTTTGCGTAGGGCCCAGGTCTCTGAGGCATATGTTAATGCAGGAAGAACAGTGGAATCAAAGAGATGTGCCCGGAGCCGGAGGTTCTTCGTCCTCTTAGCTATTTCTTCGACGTTCTTGAAGGCGTTCCAAGCCGCTCTCTTCCTCCTGCGCAGCTCGGGTGCCAGGTCATTTGTCATGTTGACCTCTCGACCTAGGTACACATAGCTGTTGCATTCGGAGATGGTCATTCCATTGAGAGCGAATGGGGCGTCAGGAACAAGGCTGTTTCTCATAAACATTGTCTTCGTAAGATTCAGCTGTAGTCCTATCTTTCCACACTCACGGTCAAAGTCGGCCAGCATTTGTGCCGCTTGGCTGATGTTTGGTGTTATTAAAACAATGTCATCAGCAAAGCAGAGGTGGTGTAGTTGCCGACCATCTATCTTCACTCCCATTCCTTCCCATTCCAGTCGTCGCATGATGTTCTCGAGGGTGGCACTGAAGAGTTTTGGTGAAATGGTATCACCCTGCCGCACCCCTCTCTTGACATCAACGATCACTTCTTTGTAGAATGGTGAGATCCTGGTAGTGAATCCGCAATACAGCTCACGGAGGATCCTGATGTATTGGGCTTGAATGCCCTGATTGGCTAGGGCTTCAATGACCGCTTCCGTCTCAACAGAATCAAAGGCCTTCTTTAAATCAATGAACGTTAAGCAGAGCGGCATCTTGAACTCCCGAGTGCTGCTGGATACAATGTGATTTAATTAGAAAATGGTTACCAGTTTTCTATTGCATTTTCAATCTGGAATAATTCTTTTTTTATATATTTATTTATTTTTTAAATTTTTATTAGTGAGACACCATGAGGTAGAGTTGTAGACTTACAAATTTTTGTCTTTGGGTTTCAATTATATAATGTTCAAATACCCATCCCTCTGCCAGTGCCCATTTCCCACCACCACGGATCCCAGTATCCCTCCCATCCCCCAATCCCCTATCCCACCCTGCCTCTGTGGCAGGGCATACACTTTTGTTCTCTTCCTCCTTTTCGGTGTTGTGGCTTGCAAAAGAGGCATTGAGTGGCAATCATGTTTGGTCTATAGTCTACTTTCAGCATGCTTCTCCCGTCCTAGGAGTTTCCTCCCAACACCTTTATTTGGCGCTCCCTTCTCTATCTGAGCTGCCTTTTCCCCTAGCATATGTGGCTGGCCTCCAAGCCATGGAGTAAAATTCCTGGTATTAATCTTGGCCATTCTTGGGTGTTAGTCTCCTATTTTGTTACTTTATGTTCCCCAGATGAATTCAATCTTTCTGTGTCTATCCCATTCTTTCTGATTCATTTCGCTTAACAAGATACTTTCCATGTAGTACCACTTGTATGTAAATTTCATGACTTTATCTTTTTCTAACAGCTACATAGTACTCCATTGTGTAAATGTACCAAAGTTTCTTTAACCAGTCATCTGTTCTCGGGCACTCAGTTTTTTTCCAGATTCTGTCTATTGTAAAGAGTGCTGCAATGAACAAACAAGTGCAGATGTCACTTTGACTATACTTTTTTGCCTCTCTGGGATATATGCCCAGGAGTGGTATTGCTGGGTCAAATGGGAGCTCAAGTTCTAAGTTTTTGAGAATTGTCCATACTGTTTTCCAAAAGGGCTGAACCAGTCGGCAAGGAATAATTCTTAATGGTGAAACAAAAAAAAAAATGTAAAAACAGAATTTTATAATAAAAATTGTATATTGACATTTATGTGACATATAAATAGTATTTGTAAAATGGAAACATACAACAGTGAAAATCCATTAATTCTACAGGTAACGAAATTAACGTGTTTCAAACATAAACTATTCAGTGAAAAATAAACCAGAGAAAAATATAATAATTTGTACTATACCACTGTCCTCCTGTTGTTCATCAATTTGCTCAAGCAGGCACCAGTAATGTCTCCATTGTGAGACTTGTTACTGTTTTTGGCATATCGAATATACCCCAGGGAGTTTGCCAGGCTATGCCATGCAGGAGGGATACTCTCAGTAGCTTGCTGGGCTATCTGAGAGGGCCAGAGGAATCAAACCCGAATCGGCCACATGCAAGGCAAACACTCTACCCACTGTGCTGTTGCTCCCGCCCAATAGCCCAATACGCCTCACATAGTTTGTATATATTTTATAATTCTAAGAATTATAATTAATTTGGGATGAAAGGCTAAACATTTTTATTTTATTATTTTTTCTGTTGCATGGTTTTATTTTTCTTTTTCTTCCTCTATCCTTTTCTTTTTCTTATTTTTTTCTTTTTTTTTATTAGTGAAACACCATGAGGCACAATTGTAGACTTACAAACTTTCGTGCTTGGGTTTCAGATATACAATGATTGAGTACACGTCCCTCCACCAGTGCCCATTCTCCACCACCAATGATCAGAGTAGCTCTCCCACTCCCCACCCCACTCCTGCCACCCAACCCATCTCTTTGGCAGGGTATTCCCTTTTGCTCATTCTTTCTTTTAGGGTGTTGTAGTTTGCAATAGAGGTAATGAGGGTCCATCATGTCTGGTGTATAGTCTACTTTCAGCACGCATCTCACATCCTGAGCAAAAACTACAAACACCCTTTATTTGGTGTTCCCTTCTCTATCTGAGCTGCCTTTTCTCCCAGAATTTGCTGCCAGCTTCCAAGGCCTGGATCATACCTCCCGGTAATTATATCAAATATTCTTGGGTGTTTGTCTCCCATTCTGTTACTTTATATTCCCCAGATGAGTGCAGTCATTCTATGTCTGTCCCTCACGTTTTGACTCATTTCACTTAGATTATACTTTCCATGTAGAAACACTTGTATGTAAATTTCATGATGTCATCTTTCCTAACAGTTGTATAGTATTCCATTGTATGCATGTACCAAAGTTTCTTTAACCAGTCATCTGTTCTCGGGCACTTGGGATTTTTCCAGATTTTGGCTATTGTGAACAGTGCGGCAATGAACATAGAAGTGCAGATGTCATTTCGACTTATTTTTTGCCTCTCTGGCATATATTACCAGGGATGGTATTGCTGGGTCAAATGGGAGCTCAATTTCTAATTTTTTTGAGAATTGTTCATACTATTTTCTAAAAGGGCTGAACCAGTTGGCATTCCCACCAGCAGTGAAGAAGGGTCCCTTTCTTGCCACATCCACGCCAACACTGGTTGATTTTGTTCTTTTGGATGTGGGCCAGTCTCTGTGGTGTAAGATGACATCTCATTATTGTTTTGATTTGCATCTCCCTGATATTTAATGATGTAGAGCATTTTCTCATGTGCTTTTTTGCCATTCTGCTTTATTCTTTGAGAAAGTTTCTCTTCATTTCGTCGCCTCATTTTTTGATGGGATTGGATGCTGTCTTCCTGTGGAGTTCAACCAGTACTTTGTATATCCTTGATATCAAACTCTTGTCAGATGGGTATTAGGCAAATATCCTTTCTCATTCTGTAGACTGTCTTTGTATGTTGGTCACTTATTTTTTTGAGGTGCAGAAGCTTCTTAGTTTAAGATAGTCCCATTTGTCTATCTTTGTTTTCACTTGCTTGGCCAGTGGTGTGACATCTTTGAAGATACTTTTTGCTACAACATCTTGGAGGGTTTTGCAAACCTTGCCTTCAATGTACCTTTTAGATTCTGGTCTGATGCTGAGGTGTTTAATCCATTTTGACCTTACTTTTGTACATGGTGTCAGGTAGAGATTCCAGCCCAATTTTTGCATGTAGCTGTCCAGCTGTCCAATTTTTGCATGTAGTTTTGCCAGCACAATTTGTTAAAGAGGCTTTCTTTGCTCCACTTCACAGTTCTTGCTCCCTTGTCAAAGATTGGATAATCACATGTTTTGGGGGAGATGTCAGTATATTCAGTCCTGTTCCATTGTTCTGCGGCTCTGCCTTTGTTCCAGTACCATGCTGTTTTAATTATTACTGCTTTGTGGTAGAGTTTGAGGTTGGGGAGATTGATTCCTCCCATTTTCTTTTTCCCAAGAATTTCTTTAGCTATTTGTGGGGGCTTATTTTTCCATACGAATTTCTGGAGTGTTTGCTCTATTTCTTTGAAGAATATAATGGGATTGCATTGAATTTATACAGTGCTTTAGGGAGTATTGCCAGTTTGACAATGTTAATTTTCCCAATCCATGAGCAGGGAATATCTTTCCATTTTGTCATGTCTTCTTTTATTTCCCAAAGTAGCGTTTTGTAGTTTTCTATGTACAGGTCTTTTACTTCCTTAGTTAAGTTGATTACTAGGTACTTGATTTTCTGGGGCACAATTGTGACCGGGATTGTTTTTTTCTTGTCATTTTCTCCTCTCTCACGATTTGCATATAGGAAATCAATGGACTTTTGGGTATTGATTTTATAGTCTGAAATTTTACTATACAAGTCTATTGTTGCTAGGAGTTTCTTGGTAGAGGATTTAGGGTTCCCTAAGTATATATCATGTCACCTGTGAATAGTGAGAGCTTGATTTCTCCCTTTCCTACCTGAATGCCCTTAATATATTTTTCTTGCCTAATCACTATTGAAGGTATTTCCAGTACTACATTGAACAGCAGTGGAGAAAGTGTGCATCCTTGTGTCAAGCATGATCTTAGAGGCTCTTGTTTTTCCCCATTGATGGTGATGATTGTCATAGTCTTGTAGTAGATGACTTTAATTATGTTAAGGAAAGTCCCTTCTATACCCATTTTAGCGAGGGTTTTCATCATATATGCGTGCTGGGTCTTGTCAAATCTTTTCTCTGCATCTATTGATATGATCATATGGTTTGTATCTTTTCTTTTGTTGATATGGTGGATTATGTTGATTGATTTCCGAATGTTAAACCATCCTTGCATCACTGGGATGAATCCCACTTGGTCATGGTGTATGATCTTTTTGATGAGTTGTTGAATTCTATTTGCTAGTATTTTGTTGAGAATCATGCATCTGTGTTCATCAGGGCTATCGGCCTGTAGTTTTCTTTTTTGTGGTGTCTTTGTTTCCCTTTGGTATTAGAGAGATATGTGCTTCATAGAAACTGGGAGATTTTCTGTTTCTTCAATTTTCTAGAAAATCTTGAGAAGAACTGACAATAGATCCTCTTGAAATGTTTAGAAAAGTTCTTTAGTGACTCCATCAGAACCTGGGCTTTTGTTTTGAGGGAGACTTTTGATTATAGTTTCAATTTCCTTGATTTTAGTAAGACTATTCAGGTACTGTAGTTCTTCTTGATAGCTTTGTGAGATTATAGGAATCCAGAAATTTATCCATTTCTTGTAGGTTCTCTTGTTTCGTGGCATACAGACTTCAAAGTAGTCTCTGATGATCTTTTGAATTTATTTGGTTTCTGTTGTGATATCCCCCTTCTCATTTCTGATTCGGTTTATTAGGGTTTTTTCTCTCTCTTTCTTCATCAGTCTTGCTAGTGGTTTATACATCTTGTTCATTTTCTTAAAGAACTAGCTCTTGGTTTCATTGATCTTTCAGAATGTTTGTTTGGTTTCCATGTCATTGATTTCTGCTCTAAGTTTTATGATCTCTTTCGTTCTGCCTGGTTTGGGCTCTTTTTGTTGATTCTTTTCTAAGATCTTGTGCTGTGAAGTCAACTTGTTTATGTGTGCCCTTTCTTCCTTCCTGAGAATTTCTTGCAGAGCTATAAATTTTCCTCTTAACATGGCTTTAACTGCATCCCATCGGTTCTGGTAGCTTGTTTCTTCATTCTCATTTGTTTCCAGGTATCTTTTGATTTCTTCCTTTACTTCCTTCCTGACCAAGTCGTTCTTCAACATTGGGTAGTTTAATTTCCATGTGTTTGATTTGTTTTTCTGCATCTGTACATGATTAATTTCTACCTTAAGTTCACTGTGGTCTGAGAAGAAACTTGATACAATGTCTATCTTCCTGATTATGTTTTATGTATGCTTGTGGGCCAGCGCATGGTCTATTCTGGAAAATGTCCTATGTGCACTGGAATTGAATATGTATTCTTTTGAGGGGGATATAACGTACTGTATAGATCTATTAGCCCTCTGTCTTCTATTTCATCCTTTGTGACATATCTTGTATTTGTACTTGTGACATACGAATTCGTATTTGTGACATACGAATCCTTTATTTGTGACATATCTTTGTGCAGCTTTCCAATTTCTGCTCTCATTTCTTTCTGTATTTTCTCGGTTTTTTTTTCATGTCCCCTTTTATTTTACTGGATATCTTTCTCACCAAACATCTTCATTACTACATCTGAATTCTTTATCAGAGAGAATCCCTTTATCCTTTATGTGAGTAACACCTATTGAGGCTTCTGGACTCTTTTCATTGTCCTCTCCTTGTGGTGGGGATTTGCATTGTTTCTTCATATTATGGAGACTGAGATGTTAGAGATAGCTGCATATGGGAAATTTACCTGAGGCCGCGAGAGTGGTGGCCCGCCCCAAAATAAGCCACACCCACTTCTGTAGAGGCCACGCCCACTTCTGCTGAGGCCACGCCCCCTGCGCATACTTGGTGTGGGGGGGGGGGCACAGACCTGATAGAGGGAGAAAACCAGGCATAGCTTTGGGGACGAACAGGAAGGGGCTCAGGGATGGTGGTGAGCACAGAGTCCCAGAGGTTGTCTGAGGGGTGTGCTTGGGGGAGGCAGAGTCCCAGGTTCGAATATTCACTGACCCGGGAGTGGGAGAAAATTGGGAGCAGCATTGGGGCTGAACAGGAAGCAGCTCAGGGATGGATGGTGTGTGACCCAGGGTCCAGGTCCCAGAGGACACCTGGGCCGTGTGCGCATCTTAGATTATTATTAAAATACAAAAAGTTATACCAAGATTTGGCATTTTACAGTTGCAGTTGTGGTCCAGAGTGGAATGTATGGCATGTAAGGCATTTGCCTTGCAAGTAGCTGACCCAGGTTAGATACTTAGTTCCTAAGATGTTACCCCATACCTGACAGGAGTGGTCTCTGAGTGTGGAGATGGGAGTAAGCTCTGAGCACTACTGAGTGTATCCACACCTCCGAACCCCCATCCTTGCAAAAAAAAAAAAAGAATATTGTACCTTGCAAAATTTTTCATCAAGATGAGGATGGAAAACAGACTTTTAGAGAGAAAAATCAGGCCTGAAAGATAGTGCAGTCAGCAGTGCTTTTGCTTTATATGAGGCAGACCTGGAATTGGGCCCAGGAATGCCTGTGGTCTCCCAAAATCTATTAGGAATAATCCCTGAGAACAGAGTCATGAGTAAGCCATGAGCATTGCTGGATGTGATCCCAAAATAAAAACAAATAAAAGATAGAGAAAAAAATCAGTATAATTTATCACCAGAACATCCTGCTAGAGAAATATTTAAAACAGTTCTATTTTGAAAGAAGAATAAAAAGTACAAAACTGGGGCTTAGAGGGTACTCAAGGGTATGGAATTTGTGCTGTGCATGCGTGATTCATGGGATACTGTTTACTAGTCACTAAATAAATGGTGAAATGAACCCAATAAATACAGTGGCTATGAGTTTAAAATACTATATTTACCTCTTTTAAAGGGCTGAAGTGATAGCACAGCGCGTAGGGTGTTGCACTCGGCCAACCCAGGTTCGATTTCTCTGCTGCTCTTGGAGATCCTGGCAAGCTACCGAGAGTATCCCGCCCACACGGCCATGCCTGTCAAACTGCCTGTGGTGTATTTGATATGCCAAAATCAGTAACAACAAGTCTCACAATGGAGACGTTACTGGTGTCCACTTGAGCAAATCAATGAACAATGGGAGGACAGTGCTACAGTGCTACCTCTTTTAAAAAAGTAAATTTAGTCACCATGCTTTACAACATTGTGAATGATATGATTTTATGAATAAACCTTTCCAGCACCACACTCTCCATCAGAGTATCTTCTTCCTTCCACAGTGTCCCCAGTACTCCCTTATATAACCCCACCCCTGTTCCCACCCCTGTTCTCAGTATCTATTGCCTTTGGACACATGCTATTTTCTCATCATGTTCCTTTATATCCTGCAAGAAGGAGATCAATCTGCCCTGAACCTCCCCTTCTCGAGATCCATCCACCTAGTACTCAATTGTATGATTTTATTTATTTATTTACATATGCATTTATGGGTTGGAGCGATAGCACAGCAGTAGGGTGTTTGCCTTACAAACGGCCAACATGGCCGATCTGACTTCGATTTCTCCGCCCCTCTCAGAGAGCCCAGCAAGCTACCGAGAGTATCTCGCCCGCATGGCAGAGCCTGGCAAGCTACCCGTGATGTACTCAATATGCCAAACACAGTAACAACAAGTCTCATGATGGAGATGTTACTGGGCCTGCTCGAGCAAATCGATGAACGTTGGGAGGACCGTGAAATATGCATTTATAGTATAATACATTAATATTAAATATTTATAATATTACATAATATGCATTATATGTCTTTTGAGGATCCATCTTCCTGTTAACTACCTGTGTTGTTTTCACTGTGGTAAACATTGCTCCAGACATCTTCATCTGGGAATTCATCACTTTTGTTTGTGTGAACATAGATGTGACTTTTGGACTTAAAGGTAAAAGTTCTTGTCTTCTGTTGTTGTAGATGTACAAACTGCTTGACTAAAACTTTGAAAGCCTCTGTACTACAAATATGAGTCATTTTCTTAATTTCAAATTCCAGTTGTTTTTCTTATTTATCCAAACCTCTCGATCTTTGATAATAGCCCTATGTGTACCTCGTAACTCTCGATTTTGTCCCTTTATTACAACATCTATGGTCTTATTCTTGAAGAGGGATGCCATGGTCAGCAACTGCACCCGGGCAGCCTGATTTGGCTGGTGACTCAGAAAGAATATACAGAGAGGACAGAGACATAGGAGTCTCTGGAGGCTGGCCCAGGGTGGTGCAGAAGCAGAGAGCCCGCCGTGTTGAGGAGGGAGCTGCTAAAGGAAGGGGCCGGATCCAGTCGCTCAGGTGACTGCCAATATGGGGCTGGAGCTATAACACAGTGGGTAGGGCATTTTCCTTGTACAAAGCAGACCCATACAATTCAATTCCTCTGTCCTCTCGGAGAGAATAGCAAGGTACCGAGAGAATCCCTCCTGCATGGCAGAGGCTGGCAAGCTCCCTATGGCGAATTTGATATGCCAAAAACATTAACAACAAATCTCACAATGGAGATGTTACTGGTGCCCACTTGAGCAAATCAATGAACAACGGGAGGATAGTGCTACAGTGCTGTGCATTATATATAATTGTATATATAATACCTTTACTATCTTGTATATATATGTATAATAGTTTACTCTTAATTTGTTCTTGGATCAATGAGCTACTCTTGAGTTTGGCTATTATGACTAGTCCCACAAAGAACATAAAGAGTGAAAATATCTTCTTTTCACAATGCACCATTTCTATGAGTAGCAGAGTTTTCCAAAGTCTTTAAATCCCATCTGTAAAGTCACAGATATTATGTGACATTATCTTTAAAGTCTCTGTCATCCGAATATCATCCCCATATCAATAACTGATATATCAGTTTTTCCAATAGCAACAGCAGTTGGTCTGTGTACAGGCTGAATCGCTTTACTTATGGATCCTCCTATTTTAATTATGCACATCATAGTAAAAACAATTTTTAGACATATGAATAACTAGTCTTTACACTCAACTTTGCTTGCCAGTATCTATTTCACCATATCTTTGGAAATAAAAATTGTAACATTATAGTAAAAATTTACATTTCAAACTGGAATACAAATCTTTATATACCAGCTAATGCACTAACCAGTTGTTAAAGCAAAAATCAACAGAGGTAAAAAAAACTTACACAGAGAAATAAACTAATAATAGAAAATATTAATATTCTACTCTCAGAACAAAAGATTTAATAGGCTTAATATTTCACTCCCAGAACAAAAGATTGAATAGCTTTACATAATTATGCATTGGACTTTACACACTCATTATAAAGAGTGCATCAAAAGTACAAATTTATCATAAATCTTGTAAAGTAAATAGAAAAACTTATAAACTAAACAATTATAATATGTAGGTGACAATGAAATAAAACTAGACATTAGCAAATACAAAATCCTATTCAAACTAAAATTTAATAGCATTAGTGAAACAAAAGATTGATCTTGAAAGGATGATATTAGTTTTTTTTAATTTTATAGAGGTTTCACAGATTTTTGTTAAATTAAAAATAATTTAAATAAATCTATTGTGCTCTTTGAAATGAAATTTTTACAATTATTGTAATCATTATCAAGTTATGCTTATGTACATCAAAGATTTTGATGTATGCATCTCATAAATTTCTACCTTAATAAGCTCTCATATCATTTAATTATGTATTTCAATGATATTATAGTATTTTTAAAGCATATAACCACTGTCACGGTCACTGTCGTCCTGTTGCTCATCGATTTGCTCCAGTGGGCCCAGAAACATTGTGACACTTGTTGTTACTGTGTTTGCATATTGAATATGCGGTGAGGTACTCTCTATAGCTTGCCAGGCTCTCTGAGAGGGGTGGAGAAATTGAACTCGGGTCCACCGGGTCCACCACGTGCAAGGCAAATAAATGCCCTACCCACTGTGCTATCGCTCCAGCTCGGGTTGGCAGCCGGGCCTAGGTGGTACCCCAAAGCCTCTCCAGTCCACTGAGGGCACACCACCAGCCTGTCTTGCCCACCATGTGGGGCAAGGGAAGGGGAGGAAGTTGGAGGGTGGGGAGGTGAAGCATGAGTGCACATGTTAGGATGTGAAAGATGGTGAACTATGCCTGGGCAGGGTGAAACCAGAGGAAACTCTGGTGGAGGTCCGTAGTGGTCCTCATGTGCAAATCGTTCATCTGTCCTGGGTATAGGGGTGAAAGACTAATCAAACCATCTAGTACCTGGCTCCGCCTCAGGATAGCTGGTGCTCTCGTGGAACACCCACACAGTTTTATCCAGTAAAGGAATATAACCGCATATCCTCAAATTTGTGTACCTTGTATTCCTGCTATTGTTTACTTGCATTGATGACAATATTATCAAAATAACCTTGTTAACATAGGTAGAATATTACATATGTGCTTTTCATAATCTTTGATATCTGGAATAAAATTGAATTTAGATATATCAAAATGAACTGAATAACAGTAATAACTAATGAGAGTACGTACATACAAACACACATACACACATATGTTTCTAAACTGTCTAATACAACAAACACCAAGAGGGGGAGGTATAGAAAAAAACTTCAGTAGCAATGAGTAGATCTTGGACTCTATTTAATATAATTAGTTTTAACGGGAATTAAATAATGTTCTAATAATTATGGCCCTCCCGTTGTTTGTCGATTTGCTTGAGCGGGCCCAGTAACGTCTCCATTGGAGACTTTGTTGTTAACTGTGTTTGGCATATCGAATACGTCACGGGGAGCTTCCCAGGCTCTGCCGTGCAGACGAGATACTCTCAGTAGCTTGCCGGGCTCTCCGGGAGGGGCGGAGGAATCGAACTCGGGTCGGCCATGTTGACTGCGTGCAAGGCAAATGCCCTACCGCTGTTCTATGGAGTCATGTCAAAGGATAATAAGCAATTTTGAAAAGGCTTCCACTGGTCATAACTAAATATATATATGTATGTATATGCTTTCACAAATATGCACTTACATGAATTTATGCGCATTAATTCAGATACATAGAGATTACGTAACTTATTTTATGTGTATATATATTGAATATATACATGCATAATTGTGTATGCTTGTTTTTATAATATAAACATGTTGATCTGTAGCTATTTACCTTTATATACACCTACATATACATATATGATGTTTCTTTTTTCTATAAATATCAAGAATCGATGAAAAAGATTGATGAAATTACAAAAAAGTAATTAAAAAGAATTATATTTATATTAATTTATCCAGAGATCATCATGAATATAGATTTTAATTGTTAGACTTTAGTTATAATCAGAACACTACATATTCTCAAAATATTTTATAACATGTTATTTAATGATTATTAAGAGTAAGGTCACTACCTCCACTACACAGCCGCCAACACACTCCAGGATGATTTCCGGACCCGCATGGCCACTCTGGCCAAGACTAATGCACAACTGAAGCCCCACAGAACAAGATAAGCGGAACTCTGAAACCTTGGACTCCAGGCACAATGGACCCAGGGACAGAGATTCTCTGCTTGCTCCCACCAACCACAGGTGACAAAGGGACTAAAATCAGAAGTCCCAACCTCTGCCCTGTCTGCTTCCACTAACTACCAGAGACCCAGGGATTGGATTACACACGAAAGACCCACCGTACCCCTATGGGTACCAGATAAATATCTCACGGGCAGACCTCCACTACCTCCACAACCTCCACTACCCAACCACTGCCACACTCCAGGATGATTTCCGGACCCGCACGGCAATTACACTTCATAAGATTCTAAATACCCATCTTCCAGAATTGTCGTACCATATTTGATAGGGCTCAAATATGGTAACATCTACAAAGGCGATTAGAGGTCGTCCCAAAAGCCTCTATCCCTCTCGGAAAGCCTGGCAAGCCACCGAGAGTATTCCGCCCGCACGGCAGAGCCTCGCAAGCTATCCATTGTGTATTCAATATGACAAAACCAGTAATTACAATGGGTCTCAATACCCTGACCCTGAAGGCGTCACCAATATGGCAGCAATGAGAAAGATGAGAAAGGAAAGGCTGATAAAATCTCAAGACCAAACTAGGCTGCCACAACAAAGGAAGACAAAAATGATCGTCTGTACTTTCAATGCACATATGCTAGCATCAGATGCATCCATCGAGGACCTGATGGTACAAGCGCGAATGATCAAGTACGACATCATTGGTCTGACCGAGACAAGAAGGCACGAATCTCACCATGCCATTTTTGACACTGGAGAAGAATTGATCCTCGGAACATGTGATAAAAGAGGTGTCGGAAGCGTCGGTGTCCTTGTCAACACAAACTTGGCCATGAGCATTGATTCATTCGAATGCCTAACAACCCGTGTCAGATGTTTACATTTGAATAGATGTGGCTCACTGCCAGTAGTTTTTATCTTGGTGTTGTCTATGCACCAACATCCAATTATGATGAAGGAGAAATTGAGAAGTTCTACATGGAGCTGGAGAAGTTCTATAAAAAACACCACACCTTCTACAAGATGATTGTCGCTGATTTTAATGCCAAGATAGGACCAAGAATTTCAGCTGAAGAACTCCACATCGGGACTCATGGCCTAGAATGGAACGAACAGGGTGAGAGACTGTCTGAGTTCATCATGTCAACCAAGACCATCCATGGTAACTCAAGACTCCAGAAGGCAGAATCTAAATTTGGACATGGGAGTCTTCCGGTGGACGATTCCACAATGAAATAGACCACATCATATTCAATGGATGGTTTTCCCTCACCGATGTCGCTGTTCTCCCAAAATTCCAGATGGGATCGGACTACTGTCTCCTTTGTGCAAAATTCTACTTCACAGAATGGGGAGAAAGGGCTGCAAAGTTTAAAAAGAGAACTCCCAGAATGACCACCAACTGGGAGCTCTTTGGCACTATTGCGGCAACTTGGGAAGATGCCATTGTTCACAACATTGATGAGGAATAAGGTCGACAGGTTTAGCACCTCCATGATTGTGCAAGGAATGCCAACAGAGAGATAGCCACAAAAAAGTCTATCTTTGAAAACTCTTGAGTTTATTCGCCAGTGTGGTTTGGCACATTCCTCAGGCAACTGCAAGCGAACATCCGAGCTCGCAAAGCAGTGTAGAGATGCGATCAAAGAAGACCTCAAAGAGAGAAGAGCAGAAGTGCTGGTAGATGGTAGATGCGGCAGAAGCCTGGAAAAGTATTCGTAATGCCCGCCTGTCCTTCTCCAAATACAAGACCAAGATGACTGCCCTCCGACGTCCTGATGGATCTATCACATCTTCCAGAAGGGCAATGGAGAAGATTATCCATGATTTCTACTCAAATCTCTTCAATAGCCATGTCCACTTGCCGACATATCATATTCCACAGGATGGATATGCCGTTCCCAATGTTCTTCCTTCTGAAATCCAACACGCCATTTCGTCAGTAAAGAAACGAAGAGCACCCAGCCCAGACAAGGTCAGACCTGAACACCTCAAGAACCTGCCATCAGTACTCATCAATACACTGGCTCGGCTCTTCACACCCAACCTGTCTGAATATAAGCTTCAGTCCCAGTGGAAAACCAGCAGGACTGTACAAGAAGGGAGGCATTCATGACATTGGCAACTATCACCCGATCTGCCTACTGTCTGTCATCTACAAGTTGTTCACTCGAGTCATTCTGAATAGGATTGGCAGAACACTAGATGAAGGACAACCATGCGAGCAAGCTGGGTTCCACAAAGGATTCAGCACCATTGACCATCTCCACACAATAACCAAGCACATTGAGGTTTCTCGGGAGTTCAAAATGCCTCTCTGTCTAATGTTCTTTGATTTAAAGAAGGCCTTTGATTCTGTTGAGATGGAAGCGGTCATTGAAGCCCTCGCCAATCAAGGCATTCAAACTCAATACATCAGGATCCTCCGTGAGTTGTATTACAGATTCACTACCAGGATCTCACCATTGTACGAAGAAGTAATCATTGATGTCAAGAGAGGGATTTGGCAGGGTGATACCATTTCACCGATACTCTTCAGTGCCACCCTCAAGAACATCATGCGAGGACTGGGATGGGAAGGAATGGGAGTGAAGATAGATTGTTGTCAACTACACTACCTCCGCTTGGCTGATGACATTGTTCTAATAAGACCAAGCATTTTCCAAGCAGCACAAATGCTGGCCGACTTCGACCGTGAGTGTGTAAAGGTCAGACTACAGCTGAATCTTACGAAGACAGTGTTTATGAGAAACAGCCTCGTTCCTGATGCCCCATTCACTCTCAACGGAACGACCATCTCCGAATGCAACAGCTATGTGTACCTAGGTCAAGAAGTCAACATGACAAATGACCTGGCACCCAAGCTGTGCAGTAGGAAGAGAGTCGCTTGGAATGTCTTCAATAGCCTCGAAGAAATAGCTAAGAGGATGAAGAACCACCGGCTCTGGGCACATCTCTTTGATTCCACTATTCTTCCTGCATTAACATATGCCTCAGAGACCTGGGCCCTATGCAAACAGGATGAGAACACTATTCCCAAAGAGGAATTGAAAGAGCTATGCTTGGAATATCACGTTTCACTCAAATGAGAGAAAGAACCCGGAGTTTCGACCTCCGTTGATGATCAAGAATCAGGGACACTGTCTCGTTTGCCAAGGCATCAAAAATCAGATGGGCTGGTCATGTAATGAGATTTAGAGATGACCGCTGGACTAGAGCTGTTATTGACTGGATTCCATGGGATTTCAAAAGACCGCATGGCAGCCCACCTACCAGATGGTCAGACTTCTTCATCAAGATCATGAACGATCGATTTGAGGCTCTTCGTGCTCCTAGAATGAACAGATGCCATTGAGCTACAGTAGCATGCGACAGGGACAAATGGAGACGTTACTGGTGCCCGCTCGAGCATATTGATGGACGATTAATGGGAAGTCAAGTGATCAGGTGATCAAGGTCATAGTTTTACAGTTGATAAAATTGACAGACACCTCTTAAAACAAATTATGAGTTAACATTGCCAACTTAAACAGTTAATAGTCAGTACTTTTTTATGTTATACACAAAGATAAAACAGACTACTTGTGTTTTCACAGTCAAATATAACAATTCAACCTTCTATGAGAAAATATAAAAATATCAAAATTAACAGACCTAAAAATTTACTGTTCTGTTTTGTTAAGATATACCAGTTGTCATAAAAAAGGTGAATTCAGAACTAATCCAGATAAATTATTTTGAGACTTTACTATTAAATGTGATATTATGAGAAATATTCAATCAAAATTGAGACTGCAGGTGTGCTGACATAAACATTTTTATTTTGATTATTTTTCTTGGTGATTTATAAAATTCTTTTTTTAAGAGAGAAAACCCTGAAATATTTAGGGAAAATTGAATCTTGCATCATATCTGAAATTTTAGTGGCTCAGAAAAGAAAGAAATTACAAAGAACAGATTGGGGATAAGAGGAGGGAAAGTATGTATAATAAACATTTGAAGAATGTAGATAAAACAATACCTTACATGAGTAATATTGAATGCAATTATAAAGTTGTATAAAGATAATTTTTAAATAAAAATACTATTTAATTTTAATGGTAAATATGAACAAATTTTTATATTATATAGTTGGTAAATATGAACAAATTTTTGTATTCTATATGTTCATTGCTGCTCTAATTATAATAGCTAAATTTTGGAAAAATCCTGAGTGCCCGAGAAAAGATGACTGGTTAAAGAAACTTTGGTACATCTACACAATGAAATATTATTCAGCTGTTAGAAAAGATGAAGTCATGAAATTTACATACAAGTTGTCCTACCTGCAAAGTATCATGCTAAGTGAAATGAGCCAGAAAGAGAGGGACATGCATTGAAAGACTGCACTCATGTGGGGAATATAAAGTAACAGAATGGGAGACAAACAACCAAAGTAGTTGAGATAAGTACCAGGAGTTCTGCTCCACAGCTTGGAAGCTGTCATCATACGCTAGGGGAAAAGGCAGCTCAGATAGAGAAGAGAGCACCAAGAAAAGGGTGTTTGGAATATTCACTCGGGATGCGAGATGTGTGCTGAAAGTAGACTTGATCCAAAACGATGGCCACTCAATACCTCTATTGCAAACTACAACACTCTAAAGGAAAGAGAGAGCAAACGAAGCAGGGTGGGATGTGGGGGGCTGGTTTGGGGTGGTAGGAGTGCTACTGGGATCGTTGATGTTGGAGAATGGGCGCTGGTGGAGGGATTGGTACTCTATCATTGTATAACTGAAACCCAACATGGAAATTTGAAAGTCTACAACTGTACCTCATGGTTTTTCACTAATTAAAAAAACAATAATAATTGTTCATTTTAATGTAGACTAATACATATACCAGACTAATTCTACACCAGAATTTTAAACTTATTTATTCCCAAATCTGTAGTGCAAAACACTATATCTAGAGTTACTGCAATTACAAAGAAAAAGTAAGCAAAACAGACATGCTGTTTCAAACATTTTGTTTCTTGACAGGTACTGAGGCACAGTTTATAACCAGTCTGCTGGATTTATAGGAAACAGGTATGGATGCCAGATAAATGATCTTAGTTTTAAGAAAAAACAAGTAAACAATTAATATATGCATACAATTCACAATACATACTGTGTATGATTATTACCAATCCACTTCAATGTGTTTGTCTAATTTCACAACAACCAAGTTTAAAATGATACATGACACTTGTGGAGCTCTTATGTTACTCAGATAAAAATCCACATAATTCTTGGGTAAAGGAGAATTCAACTGGAACAAATTAAATCAAGATCCACTGTGCCTTGTATTGGCTAAGTAATACGTAGATTGAGTAAACTCTTTCTACTTTACTACAGATCATAACAAATACCATTTCAGTAATTCAATAAATAATGGGCTGGAGCGATGGCATGGTGGGTAGGGTGTTTGCTTTGCAAGCAGGCAACCCGGGTTTCATTCCTTTGTTCCTCTCGGAGAGCCCAGCAAGGTACCGAGAGTATCCCGCCTGCATGGCAGAGCCTGACAAGCTCCCCGTGGCATATTCAGTATGCCAAAACCAGTAACAATTAGTCTCAAAATGTAGACATTATGGGTGCCCACTCAAGCAAATCGATGAACAATGGGAGCACAGTGCTACAGTGCTACAATAAATAATGAGTTGTGCTTACTATCAAACAATGTGCTAAAACTTTGGTTTTACTAAAGAAACATAACTTTTCCTTCTTGATCACAGCCATGTTATAGACAAATTAATAGCAACATAAGTTTATTCAAAATTATTCAACAATTAAGTATTTTTACTAAAATGAACTTAAAATAATTTTGGGGGGATAAAAAGGAATATTTTCCAGAGAATAGAATATAACTAAACACTGTTTGTTTTTCTATACCAGATAGAGAATTTTGGACTTCTGAATATATAATAAAGATCGTGAGTAACACAAAATGTTTGATAGACTTTAGTGAAGTCTTAGACTAAGAGGTTTCAATGCTTACACAAATTTTATAGTTCCATCAAATTTAAAAAAATTATAATGTTTAAACGATAGTTTGAGTTAAAGGGGTAAATGGATCAGATGTAGATTCTGTTGAGAGGTGGGAGGAACAGTGATACTGCAGCATATGTCAGAAATTCTGTGACTCATTTGTCTTAAGAAGATGCTGGGAGATTGAATTAGGAGATTAATGAGGCTCAAGAAAGATTATGTAGAAATCTTTGGAAAACTTAATGGGCTGTACAAGTATCCCATTATTTGAAAAGCTGACCCTTTTGTTGCATACATATGCACATGCATTAGGGGTATTGCACAATAAGAACTTTATTAATCAGAATTAAATTTTAAAGACAACACTTGAATATCATGGTGGTTTAAAGTCAGCAAACTAGGTAGCTATGAGTTCTCTCAATTGAAGTTTTTGTGGGACAGAAATTTATTAGACAGAATTACCAGAAAAGTTGAATGTCAAGGCTTTAAAGCATATGTTATATTTTATTTCTCATCTATTTATAATTGTGGTGCTGCCAAGCATTGTTTTAGTAGAGTTTTTATTCTGTAACATATATTCATAATTATAATTTATCTATATATAATATTGATCTGTAAATGTGATCATCTTACTGAGATTAACTTTAGGAAACAGCTTATTTAAGCTAAAACTGTAGCACATTACATATGTAAACTGTAAAATTTTGCAAATTTAGACATATAGTTGTGCCCCAACATCATCATAAGCAAAACAATAAACATAAGCTACTTCCAAAAGAATCCTGTTACTTCTTTACAATGTCTTCTTCCTTATTGCTTTCCTCATACTCAACCGATATGCTTTCATTAATTTTCAATATTTAGACTTTAAATACAAATAAAATTGCACTATGTTGATTCCATTTTGTAGGGAAAATGCTTTCTTTTATCTTAAGCAAGTGCTTAAGAATGGAAAGCCAAAAATTATGTAGGTATATGATCAATTTTTAAAGAACTTACAAAGTTTTCACTAACTCAATTGTAGAATTTTAAATTTATCTTCCTCTCCAAAATTTCCTAAGAGCTCTTCTTATCCCTACCTCTATAGATAAGTGTTTACATTTTATCAATGGAATTGGTATATGTTATATCTCACTGTAGCTTATGGATTAATTTCCCTAAATAAAAAATGACATTGAAAATCTTTTATTTTGCTTAATTACCATCCAAATATCTCTTTAACAGGTTTGCCTATATGTTGACCTTCTTTAGCACTAAATTGTTTATTAGTTGTATCTTCAGATATTACATATTATAGATATAAGAGATTAATCTTACATTTGATTTTCAAATGATTTCTTCTAAAATGTGACTGCATTTTTACTCTCTTCAAAGAAATTTTCAAAGTGAAGTTTAATTTTTTATTAAATCATTGTATCGATATATTTTATTATCAATCTTTTTATTAATTTTTATTAATATCATTGTATTCAATGCATTTTGTCTATTGAAGGAATTTTTGCCTAACCAAAAGTGGTAAAATAATTTTATATATTTTCTTTTATTAATACAAACATTTATGTATTACCTTAGATCTATAATTCATTTGAGTGTTTTTAAATACGGCACATAGAATTAACTAAGCTATGTTCCAAATATAATATTGATTATATAAACCATACATTTATTTTGGTATGAAAAAATTAATAATTATTATGTTTGCTCTTTAATTTTCTTAATGAATTTATTCATTTGAGAAACAAATAGTCATTGTATTTTTAGCAGATGCACATTAAAAAGAACTCATTAAAAATAGCATAATCACAAGAAGTATAGATAGTGAGGTAGAAAGGTGTGACTGGAATAAGTTTCTCTTAAAAGTTATACTGAGTTCCTAGAGAAAAATAGATAAGAGATTATAAAAACAAGATAGTATAAATATGCCTAGTTCAGCTACCTCCACTACCCAGCCGCTGCCACACTCCAGGACACTTTCCAGACCCACGTGGCAGCTCCGGCCGAGACTCACGCACGACTGAAGACCCACAGAACAAGATAAGCGGAACTCTCTGAGACCTTGGACTTCAGGGTCAGCGGACCCAGGGACAGATATTCTCTGCTTGCTTCCACCAACCACAGCTGCCCCCACACTCCAGACCCTACCAGGACCAGAAAAATACCCCACTGGCAGACCTCCACTACCGACACTACCTCTACTACTCAGCCGCCGCCACACTCCAGGATGCTTTCCGGACCCGCGAGGCTGCGAAGCGGCCGCACAACAAATCATAAGACACTAAATACCCATCTTCCGGAATTGTCGTACCATATTTGATAGGGTTCTCTCGGAGAGCCCGGCAAACTACCGAGAGTATTCGATATGCCAGACACAGTAACAACAAAGTCTCCAATGGAGACGTTAGTGGGCCCGCTCGAGAAAATCGAGCAAAATATGGTAACACCTACGAGGGCGATTAGAGGTCGCCCCAAAAGCCTCTATCCCTCTCGGAAAGACTGGCAAGCTACCAAGAGTATTCCGCCCTCACGGAAGAGCCTGGCAAGCTATTCGTTGTGTACTCAATATGCCAAAACGAGTAACTACAACTGTTCTCATTCACCTGACCCTAAAGGCTTCACCGACATGGCAGTAATGAGAAGGATGAGAAAGAAGAGGCCGTTAAAATCTCAAGGCCGAACTAGGCTGCCGCAACGAAGAAAGACAAAAATGATCGTCTGTACTTTCAATGCACGGACGCTAGCATCAGATGCATCCATTTAGGAACTGATGGTACAAGTGCGAATGATCAAGTACGACATCATTGGTCTGACCGAGACAAGAAGGCACGAATCTCACCATGCCGTTTTCGACACTGAAGAAGAATTGTTCCTTGGAACATGTGATAAAAGAGGTGTCGGAGGCGTCGGTGTCCTTGTCAACAGAAACTTGGCCATGAGCATTGATTCATTCGAATGCCTAACGACCCATGTCGGACGTTTACATTTGAATAGATGTGGATCACTGCCGGCAGTTTCTATCTTCGTTGTCTACGCACCAACATCTCATTATGATGAAAGAGAAATCGAGAAGTTCTACATGGAACTGGAGAAGTTCTATAAAGATTGTGGATGATTTTAACACCAAGATAGGACCAAGAAGATCAGTTGAAGAACTTCACATTGGAACCCATGGCCTAGAATGGAACGAACAGGGTGAGAGACTTTCTGAGTTCATCATGTCGACCAGGACCATCCATGGTAACTCAAGACTCCAGAAGGCAGAATCTAAACGTTGGACATGGGAGTCTCCTGGTGGACGATTCCACAATGTAATAGACTACATCATATACAATCGACGGTTTTGCCTGAACAATGTCGCTGTTGTCCCAACATTCTGAACGGGATCAGACCACCGTCTCCTTCGTGCAAAATTCTACTTCACAGATCGGGGAGAAAGGGCTGCAAAGTTCAAAAAGAGAATTCCCATAATGACCACCAACTGGGAACTCTTTGGTACTATTGCGGCAACATTGTTGACAACATTGATGAGGAATACGATCGAATGGTTCAGCACCTCCATGAATGTGCGAGGAATGCCAAGAGAGAGATAGCCACAAAAAATCGCCTATCTTCGAAAACTCTTGAGCTAATTCGCCAGCGTGGTTTGGCGCATGCCTCAGGCAACCGCAAGCTAACGTCTGAGCTCGCAAAGTAGTGCAGAGATGTGATCAAGGAAGACCTCAAAGAGAGAAGAGCAGAAGTGCTGGTAGATGCGGCAGCAGCCAGGAAAAGTATTCGTAACGCCCGCCTGTCCTTCGCCAACTACAAGACCAAAATGACTGCCCTCCGACATCCTGATGGATCCATCACATCCTCCAGAATGGCAATGGAGAAGATTATCCATGACTTCTACTCAAATCTCTTCGATAGCCATGTCCACTTGCCAACATACCAAATTCCACAGGATGAATATATCGTTCCCAACGTTGTCCCTTCAGAAATCCGACATGCCATTTCGTCAGTATTTTGGATTCCATGGGATGTCAAAAGTCGACGTGGCCACACACCTACCAGATGGTCAGACTTCTTCATCAAGATCATGAAGGATTGGTTTGAGGTTCTTCATGTTCCCAAAGCAAACAGATGCCATTGGATTACACTAGCACGCGACAGGGACAAATGGAGACATTACTGGCGCCTGCTAGAGCAAATTGATGACTAACGGGAAGTTAAGTGATTAAGTGATTAAGTTCAGCAGCTGACACTGTTCAAACTCTACCAGAAGCGACAATATTTCAGTTATGAAAATTGAGAAATCTCTATAATTGTGATGGGTGGCTGTACTCAAGGGACTTGAGGACTCCTATTACAAGGTTCTCCAGTATCTTGGCCATTGTGTTGATACAAGGGTCCCAGGATCAGACCCTGAGAGCTGATGATTAGCCTGGTCTACCCCAAGAGTGCTGCAGACCTCAGTGTCTAGACACTGATAATGTCCAAGAACTCCAGTACTGCACCTAAGTTGGGAGATCAGTTGTACTGGGGATCTTACCCAGGTTGGCTGCATGCTAAACATGTTCTCTATTATCGGTACAATCTCCTAACCCCCATAATATTAGTGGTGTTCAGATAAATGAGTTCATGTAGCAGGACCCTCGAAAGAACCATGATGAAAATAAAAATGACTCAAGATTCATAGATTAGTAAAATATTTAAGGTGTACATTATTTTCCTATAAACACTATCCTTAGCTATGAAAATTTCAACTGTTCATTTGTCTATCTAGTGTGCACTGATAAAACATTGATGTCCTTGACCTAATGCATTAGATACATTAATATTTGAGTGAGAATCATTGGAATGAAAACTATACAAACTAAAAAAAACTATAAAACTAAAAAAAAACTATAAAAATCCAGGTTGTGCAAAGAAAAATAATCAAATCTTCTTAGTAACAATTCCACCTTAAAAAAAAGATAAAAAAATACAGAGCCAATGAAAATGCTTCTCTTTTAATAAAATTCCAGGTACATATATTCATTGAGATCCTGAATATTTGGTTATTTTTTTACATCATATTTCTTGTCACTGTGAAAATTGTATGTATTTAAATCTTTACTGAGATAACTATTGCACTATTGTGTAAGGTAAAGGTAAAGGTAAAGGCCCTCCCGTTGATCATCGATTTGCTCAAGCGGGCCCAGTAACGTCTCCATTGGAGACTTTGTTGTTACTGTGTCTGGCATATCGAATACTCTCGGTAGCTTGCCGGGCTCTCCGAAGAGGGGCGGAGGAATCGAACTCGGGTCGGCCATGTTGGCTGCGTGCAAGGCAAACGCCCTACCCGCTGTGCTGTCACTATTGTGTATAATATTTTTATAAGTACCTGCTAATCTACTGTTTACCAAGATAAAATAGAATATAATAATTAAGTAAATCAATGGACTTAGTGTGATAATATAAATAAATATAAAAGTTTTTATAAAATTAAAAAGTTTTAAGATTTATGATGGCACATTAAAGACTTGATACTTTTGAAAAAAAATATATCATGCGGGTTGGAGCAAGAGAAGAGAAGGTAAGGCTTTTGCCTTGAATGTAGCCAATTCAGGTTGGATCCCTGCCACTCAATATGGTCCCCCCAAGCCCCACCATAGTGATTCCTGAATACAGAGCCAGAAGTAAGACATGAGAACTACTGGGTGTGACCCCCAAACAAACAAAAAACTGAAAGAAAAAGAATAAAGGCCAGCTCAGTCATTTATAAGCCCCAAAATAACTGGGAAAAATTTAGACTGCATAATGTATTCAGTGCCTTTTATTTGTTTATTTTGTTCTGTTTGGGTCCATATCTGTCAGTGCTCAGGGTTTATTCTAGGTTCTGCACTGAGGGATTCTTCCTGGTGGGTTCTTAGTATCATATGTGGTACCGGGATCTAACCTAGGTTGGCTGTGTGCAAGGCAAATGCCCTACCTGCTGTCTTATTGCTCCAGCCCCTCAAATAAACAAAATTATACATCTTGTAAATTTTGACTAGAAATCGTTTATGCAATGACGTTTTTCTTAAAATAGATATCATACCTCAGTGTAAATAACAGCTATAATGGTCACTCCTTGTGGAAGTTCATCTAATTTTTACTTTTCTAGGGTCAGAACCAAGACACTTATTTTGTTCAATTTGGTTCAACACCAAATTGCTATTGGTACTGGTAACTCCCTTCGTAAATAAAAATCAGGTTGAATACTACTACAACCTCTCCTACCACAACTATTTTTACTACTGCTGTTGCACTTGTAGAAGCTACTACCCCTACTATTACTATTATCTATAAATAAATGTAAAAAGATAACTTTATATGTACTTGTATTATAGCCTTAAAAACTTATATTGGTGTTATTTTGATTATATTATAGAAGGCAAATCTTAAGAATTTATTCTAACCTTCTTATGTTTAAAAAATAACAGAGGTAGCTAATCTCAAATCCAAGAAATATGATTACAGAGCATTTGTATATGTAACCCTTCATCTTTGCTGATAGGTCACTAGTTAAGAATTGTACCAAATGTGGGTAAAAGCAAAATAAAGAGAACTCAAAGCAAAATAGTGAAGACACATTTGTATTAAATACAGTAGGATGTGAAAAATATTCTCTGAAAAAGCCTAATATGATTCCTCCGCTCCTCTCGGAGAGCCCGGCAAGCTACCGAGAGTATCTCGCCTGCACGGCAGTGCCTGGCAAGCTCTCCGTGACGTATTCTATATGCCAAACACAGTAACAACAATAATAGTAATAATATTACTATTATTCTGAGCCCTTAATGTTTAAAAGTTATTAGACATAAAAAGAATATGAGGGATATTGTTCCTTCCTCTGTATAGGTATTATAACTCATCAATGGGGAGGAATGGGGATTTTGGTCAGATAAGTTTTCTCTTTCTTCCTTCAGTGCTTTATTTTCCCTCAAACACACCATTTAATAAGGTGAAGGTGCTGGGAAGACTGTACATATTTTAGTTAAAATCACCAATTTCTAAAATGAGGTCTGCTGTACCCTAAGTTCTAAAATAAAATTAATAAAGGCTCTAAAATATCTTTTCGATGGATCACTCACGGGTCTTCTTTATGTTGTTATTAGCCCAGGTTCTTCACCTTTCTCTACTACCTGCCTTTCAAAACTCATTCTTATGATTTGTCCAGTTCCTTTACACAATACAAAACCCTCTTTAACTGATATGATTTTGCTGACATCTATTGCCTTTTGTGATTCTGATCTGTGCTGGAGCTTGGGAAGAAGACAAACTTCCCAGCTTTGTGAATCATATTATGCAAGAGTCGGATGCTGCCAACATTAATACATAGTACCTCAGTGTGATGGGGCGGTAGGGACCACTTCTTCCCAAAGCTAGATAATAAATGAAAATTCATTCTTAGTGTTTGCGATTCAAATAGCCCATTCACCACCATCTGGGCAACACTCTATAATGTTCTCTGAGGCAAAATATCCTTACAAAATTATTTGTGCAAAATAGCATAACCCAGATTTTCTATTAAGAAAGGCCTGTCTTAGCAACAATGTGCTTATCAAAAAAAGTAAGTATAACTACACAAAAGCATTTTTCGTCTCTACCTCCTTTCATATTTCATCTTTCTACTTTCTTCATTTCCTTTCACTCATTCCTCCCTCAACCCCCTTTATCACATATCCTCATTTTTAAAAAAAACTTTCTAAATCATTCATAGAGGTATATTAATTACTCTATCTGACTGATTTTATGACTGGTGAATGAAATATGTATGGAATTAACATGTTATTGCTAATCCCAAGAAGGGAAAACTAACACCATAAAAATAAATTCTTGCACTCAATCTATCCTATATCTTTGTCTGCACTGATGGTCCTGGAAACTGAAATTGGACAGAAGGGAGATTTTATGGAGTTCTACCTGAATTCACAGTGAACTTTACATGAGAAAAACAGACTGTGGTGAAGTTTAGCCCCTTAAGTGTAGAAGTTTTTAAAAATCACAGCACCTCTACTCAATAGTAAGTAAAAAAGGTGGCAAGATATGATAAAGGGTTATACACTGAAGATTGTGTAACAGCAGTAATAAAATATTACTTTTCAAAAATCTATCATTGAGATTCAATATCAGTACTGTGTATTAACTACTGCTTCTAGACATTTTACTGAATGTAAACAAAACCTATTATATAGTGACTTGATTGTTTTTATTCTACTTTATTCTGCATTTTATAACTAAAAGGTAAAAAACTAATAGATACGTCATATATATTTGTATACATATATCATTATATAAATATATTTGTCTTTAACAAGCCTGACCAAGCCTGACCATATTCTATTTTACATATTTCTATATATATTTTATCTTATCAATTAAAAAACAGTATAATGCAGAAGTACTATTCTTCATATTCACTTTTTCTTGATTCCTGCGGGCCATTACCAACCAGTGATCGTCTAGATGACTAACTCAAGTCTGTACTATTATTTGGGTATGCATTTAGCTGATAACTCTGACCACATCCGCATATTTCAAGGAGTCCCTCCTTATTTCATAGTATAATTGTTCCTATTTTAAAATAGGCTTATTTTACTTTTGACTATTGTGAAAGCAAAGAGAACACTAAACTTATTTGAATAATAACATTCTAAAATGTAGGGGAGGGAAATCCACACTGCTCTCTCTTTGTCAGACTGATGTGTGCTTTGTTATCTTCATCTGATAAATGCAACAGTATCAAAAGACAAAATTGACAAAATAAACAGTTTTTCTTCCTTTCTTTTATTGGCTCATATCCAACAGCTTCTCAAATTTAGTTTCCACTTATTAGAACAGAATGAAATTACTTATTGGAATTTCTTGTCACTCCTTCATAACTTCAATGAACAGGTCTGATTGTGTTAGGTAGATCAATTCATCCATTACACTGTGTCCTAAATATATGATAGCATTTACAGCTAACAGGCTGGCTGCTTAATTACCTCAAGTAAATCTATGCCTTTTCATAGAAATAATCAATTAAAAATTAAATAATAAAACTTACCAGTTAGACCATCTATCCAATTAGTTAAATTTTCTTTCCACAAACTCAAATTTTGAATTAATGAGTAAAAATTAACAAGCTATAAAGGCAACTGATAAAATCTTATTGACATAGTGCATGTTAGCATCTATATTAATAAAACTTTACCAAAGCTGAAAGTGAAAAGTACAGACTTGAATAATCATTAAATATTAATCCTAAAGACAGATTTTCCATTGCAATAAGGAAATTATTATACTATTACATTTTCATTTCTACAAACAGTATCTTCAAATATTCTATCAATCATGTGAAATACTTCAATGATTGAGATACAAGGGTCTATGCTTGTCTTAATCTTGACTATTATGTTTTTAGAGAAAAAAACTTCAAAAATTTCAAAAATTGTTATGTAATTCAACAAACATATTTGGTAGCTGATGTGACAGTACCAATGTTTCTATTTTTTCCAGGCTATCCTAATCTTGTCATCACATATCTGATATATGTGATTAAGTCAATCAGATCCAGTTATAAGAATGTATTTGAAACATTCTCAAATTTTAGTCTATGAAATTTCCAAGAAAATCAATGCTTAGGTTAGTGAAATAGTTCAGGAGTCAAGGTGCTTGCTTTGTAGGTCAAACCCAGTTGAAGTTCTTGCAACAAAGAGGGTCCCTCAAGCACCACACTTTGCAGTATAGCCAAAACAAGGCAATAAAAAAGGTAAAGTGATGCTTACTTTACAGGCATAATTTTTTTATCCAGTCCTTTGATGCAATTTGTATATTAAAATATCTCAAAGGCACTTTCCTTTCCTTGCACGAAGTGAACCTATTCTTCATCCTTTGACTCCCAAATGTTCTCATGAGCTCTGCAAGGAGTAATTTCTGAGTGCAGAACGAAGAGGGAAGCATACCAGGTGTGACCTGAAAGCAACAACATAAAAAATTCTATAAAATAATAAATATATTGATACATAAATGATGAGGATCTACTTTTAAAATAGAAAGGATTAGGGGAAACAATGTTGTCATTGATGACTGCAATTTCTAAGGATATCCATATATTGTTTCTGTCTACGTTGCATTGATGAGGAACAAACCCAAGCCCTTACATATGTGAGAAATGCTTTAGCTTTATCCCATGGAAATACTTTTAACATAATTCTTTGTGAATGTTAGGGTCTCATAATTAGTACCTACATTATATGATGAATACACTCCACCAACCAAATTGATTAGTAGGCTTCAGTAAGATACTGATTCATTTGTGCAAGTAAATATAAGATCATTTTTAAACCTAGAACAATTATGTTTTATAAATATTAATTAATAAAAATAAGGAAAAGTAAAGTGTCCATTAACAGATACCATACTAATGTGGTATGGATTATATATATATGTATTCCACTAACAAAATATATATATACATGTAAGCAGAATGGAATATTATTCAACCATAGAAAGAATGAGACCTTTTATTGATCACAATATGAAGGAGCTTAACAGTCAGAAAAAGACTCCACACGATCTATAATCTCACTTATATTTAGAACCTAAAAAAAAAAGCAAACTCATAGAAAAATAGGGTTGAATGTGGGTTGCTAAAAGCTCATGTATAAGACAAGTGGAAAAACGTTGTTTAAAAAGATAAAGTCCCAGTTATAAGGATAGAATTTTCCACCTGGTGACTATACTGAATGATTTTGTATTATATGAGGAAGTTCTTAGGAGAATAGATATTAATTTTTCTCACACAAAAATAAGGTGATTATGTGAAATGATAGATATGCCAACAAACCTAACCTGTAAATATGTGACACTGTGTGTCATCTTCTCAACTATATTTAACACTATATCAGTTCATTTTAAAGTTATATAGTGATATATGTTATCTGGAGATGCAGGTTGACTAGTGATAGAGCAGGTAATAAGTATGCAGACAAGGCCCCTTGCATGCAGCCAAGACAACTTAGCGAAGAGACAGGGATTATTCCTGATACTGCTGAGTGTGGTAAAAAAACGACCAAACAAAAATTAAAATTTATAGCAAATGTTTTTTCAAAGGAAATTAACAACAAACAAAAGCCTAAAATCAGGAGAAAAAATTTAGAAAAAGAATAGAGCTTCTATGTTCCCGAAATTGTTTTATTTCTTAATATGCAATGAACTTTGAGTTGTATTTAGTTTATTAGAATTTACCTGCATATTCACAATTTATATTATTTCTGTAACTTGATTCAATATCTAAATATTCTTTTAAAAGTAA
Organism: Sorex fumeus; assembly: GCF_029834395.1. Lineage (NCBI taxonomy): Eukaryota > Metazoa > Chordata > Mammalia > Eulipotyphla > Soricidae > Sorex > Sorex fumeus. Next base: position 14,527,277 of record NW_026606060.1, read on the forward strand.
TACAGAAATAAACATTTTTATAATTAAAGCAGAGTATAGTTTTGCATAGATTGAAATTCATATTCCAAATATGGAAGTACCCTCTAAATAATTTACCATATACATAGGAGCTCAGGGAAATATGCAGTTAAAATTTTTAGAGTTAGCACAATTTAGGTCCATTGGAACTAATAAAATGTTTAAGAATTTATGAATATGAACCATGACCAGAACAAAGGCTTGGGATGCAGTAAAACATGCAATTAGTAAAAAGAATCTGTTTGGCATCTTCTGTGAATCTCCTAAAATCATTACAAGACAAGATGAATTAATCAGGTACAAAATCCAGTCAGTTGAGAGGAAAAACCTAACATCAGTTTTTAATATTTAACTCTGTTGGCAAATCTTGTTACTTCAGTTGCAGAACATGGAAAGAAAAAAAATTCTTAAGAAGATGGTACTGTTAAGCATGACCCCGTAGGAAGCTACAATGTATGATTCATTGCCTACATGCACAGAAGCAAATTTGTTTCTTCAGCAACTAGCAATGTTGTGGAATGCCAGCCTCAAATTTCCCATCCTCTATCAGGATTTTCCATAGTTGAGAGAACTGCCTAGCACAAACTCACATTTCCATCTCAAAGTCTGTATACAATGATTTACCTGTATAATTGTGAAACCTTCATGTCCTAAATCAGGACAATCCTGAAGAATTATATAATGCATTAAAAACTCCCCATAAATGTGACAATGGCCTCTGATAAGAGTTAATCACTTATTTCTCTCTGCCCATTCCTTCTCCCTTCTAAGCTTGTGTTGATCCCAAGGAATCACATTAAATGCTTACAAACAACTGAGTCTACTTGCCAAGAAATATAGACTTCAACAACTTCCCAATGCTGAATAAATAGGAAATAAAAGTATTTAAAAATTTACATAAAATGCAGTCATTGATCATATTTTTAAACACAATTTTTGTGGAAAAACAATATGCAAAGAAGCCATATAGCATGTATACTAAAATGTTATCATAGGTGGAAAGCAGGTTTGAGCCGGGGCTGGCGGGAGCGGCAGGGACCTCATGGGAAGGGGGGCTTTGTGGGCCGTCCCCCACGCCCCACCGAGGTCGCCAGCTGCCCCCCACGAGTGGCTCTCCGGCACGGCCATGGCCCCGGAGGCACAAGGACTTAGCACAGAGAACCAGCCGCTTGGAGCAGAAAAGCAAATGGACTTGTGTTGAACCGCGCCACCAAGCCTGCCCGGAGGGGAAAGGGCGTTGACCGGCCCGCCCGCTCCTCTCTGGAAAGAAAGATGGCTGCCGCACGGGAGCCTTGTGGAAAGCAGGTTTGAGCCGGGGTTGGCGGGAGCGGCAGGGACCTCATGGGAAGGGGGGCTTTGTGGGCCGTCCCCCACGCCCCACCGAGGTCGCCAGCTGCCCCCCACGAGCGGCTCTCCGGCACGGCCACGACTCCAGGGCACAGAAACCAATCTCTTAACTAGCTAACTTTTAATAGAAATTCTTCCAGGGTCAATAAGTAGAATAGCAGAAATTCAAAACCGCGCGGCCGCAATAGCGGCTGCGCGACATCATTTTATTCTTAAACCAAGTTGTAGAAAGCAAATCATTTCACAACGCTGTTTCATCATGTCTGATTGTGGGGGGTGGGTCATAAACTCTAAACAATAATTGTGCATCTTCTATCGAAATAATCTATCTAGTCAAAGTAGATAGAGTATTAACTAGAACTCATCTGCCTCACAAGAATTGGGAGGGGTGGGAGGTGGGGGTCTATTGGGGTTTGGGGTTAAAAATGAGTATTGGTAAAGGGAAATGTGTTTGGTATCTACATGACTGAGACCTAAACCCGAAAGCTCTATAACTTTTCCCACAGTGATTCAATAAATAAATAAATTATAAAAAAAAATAAAAAATAAAATGTTACCATAATTTGTTACAAAGCATTCCTAAAATATAAGGATTTTAGAATATTTTCCTGTTAATAAAATAAAAGTGATTCATTTGATAAATGAAGGATTAATGGGCATGTGCTATTTGTGCTGAAATAAGATGAACATATTTATATCTTGGGGTTAAATAAACAAAGAGACCTATGGGTAACATTGAGATGTTATCCCTAATGAGATACATTATACATTATTATACCAAGTCAGAGGATATTACAAGTGAATTAAATTGGGTATAACAAAGAAAGCATTATGCTGCAGAAAAAAGAAATAAAGGTAAAGATAGAGTTACAATTGCTTCTATAAGTGGTAAATATTTTAGAAACGTATATTCAAGTGCTTTATTTTCCTCTCTAATGAAAGTTCTTTGAGGGGAGAAGGAAATTGGGAAGAAGGTATGGATGTACTATCAGGTAGTATCACTGTATCACTGTAATCCCGTTGTTCAGCAATTTGTTTGAGCAGGCACCAGTAACATCTCTATTCATCCCGGTCCTGAGATTTTAGCAGCCTCTTCTTACTTGCTTGTCCTTCCCAACACTGCTGTATTGGAGGCTCTTTCAGGGTCAGGGGAATGAGGCCCACTATTGTCATTGTTTTTGGCATATCGAATACACCACGGGTAGCTTGCCAGGAGCATCAGGTAGTAGCCAGTGTAAATATGGCATACAATTTGTTAGATACTAAAGATGGAATTAGAACAGCATTGTAACCCTCCCCATGAAAATAGGTAACGATTAGTCAGGCAGGCCAATGTCATTATGACCACGCAGCACTGATTGCAAAAGTCAAAGCATGTAGTCACAGGATGCGGCTTAAAATGGTACTAGCTATGAAGATAGAATGTCTTTGCGGCTCCATTCACTTCTGTCCACATGCTTTGCCTTATTAAGAATGTGCCTATTCAAAACTCTCCATGATATTGAAGCTAATGGTATCTTCAAAGATGTCACGCCACTGGCCGAGCAAGTGAAAACAGAGATAGACAAATGGGACTATCTTAAACTAAGAAGCTTCTGCACCTCAAAAGAAACATTGACCAAAATACAAAGACAGCCTACAGAATGGGAAAGAATATTCACCAAATACACATCCGACAAGGGGTTGATATCAAGGATATACAAGGTACTGGTTAAACTACACAAGAAGAAATCACACAACTCCATCAAAAAATGGGGCGAGGAAATGAACAGAAACTTTCGCAAAGAAGAAATCCGAATGGCAAAAAGGCACATGAGAAAATGCTCTACATCACTAATCATCAGAGAGATGCAGATAAAAACAACAATGAGATATCATTTCACACCACAGAGACTGGCCCACATCCACAAGAACAAAAGCAACCGGTGCTGGCGCGGATGTGGCGAGAAAGGGACCCTTCACGGCTGGTGGGAATGCCGGCTGGTCCAACCCTTTGGGAAAAGAGTATGGACGATTCTCAAAAAATTAGAATTTGATCTCCCATTTGACCCAGCTATAGCACTCCTGGGAATATATCCCAGAGAGGTAAAAAGGTATAGTCGAAGTGACATCTGCAATTGTTTGTTCATTGCAGCACTCTTTACTATAGCCAGAATCTGGAAAAAACCTGAGTGCCCGAAAACAGATGACTGGTTAAAGAAACTTTGGTAAATCTACACAATGGAGTACTATGCAACTGTTAGAAAAGATGAAGTTATGAAATTTACATACAAGTGGTACTACATGGAAAGTATCATGTTAAGCGAAATGAGTCAGAAAGAGCGGGATAGACACACAAAGATTGCATTCATCTGGGGAACATAAAGCAACAAAACGGGAGACTAACACCCAGGAATGGCTGAGATTAGTACCAGGAATTTTGCTCCATGACTTGAAGGCCAGCCACATGTGCTAGGTGAAAGGGAAGCTCAGATAGAGAAGAGAGCACCAAATAAAGGGTGTTGTAAGGACCCTCCCAGGGTGGGAGAGACATGCTAAAAGTAGTCTATAGACCAAATATGATTGCCACTCAATGCCTCTCTTGCAAAACACAGGACCCAAAAGAAGAGAGAGAGAACAAGGGGGAATGCCCTGCCACAGAGGCAGGATGGGACGGGAGGGATGGGGGGTGGGAGGGATGCTGGGACCCGTGGTGGGGGAGGATGGGCACTGATGGAGGGATGGGTATTTGATCATTGTATAACTGAAACCCAAGCATAAAAAATTTATACGTCTATAACTGTACCTCATGGTGTTTCACTAATTAAAAAATGATAAAAAATAAATAAAATAAAATAAAATCTGGAAACAACAAAAAAAGAATCTGCCAGTTCTGGGGCTGGAATAATAGCACAGTGAGCAGGGCGTTTGCCTTGCACATGGCCAACCTGGGTTTAATTCCCCGCATCCCATATGGTCCCCTGAGCACCACCAGCAGTGATTCCTGAGTGCAGAGCCAGGAATAATCCCTGAGCATCACCGGTGTGATCCAAAAAGCACAAAAAAAAGTGTGCCAATTGTGAGAAGTCACCAGGTGTATCTTGTGACGTGAATCTGTAACAGTAATGCAACTGAAAGTCTTACTTCCAAGTCTCTCATACCTGTGAACCTACAGCGCTATGTTTTGGATGTGAGTATCTCACTGCTTTCTCTTTCTGATTTATTTTGTGTAAGTGTATTTGTCCTCAGCGTCAGGAGTCTGGGCAAGGCCAGGGGTAATAAACTGATTTAGACCTGCAAAGAAACAGAAAACTTTGTCTCTCATGCAGAGCTGAACAACATCCTGTTACTCCATTAAGCAAACATATTTATGTGTATACACGGTCTAGTTAGTAATCTTTGTACACTGCAACATGTCAACATCTATCATCCTATCAATCATCCCATTCCATCTTTAATAAGCTCCCGGCATTGACTAAACTTTCCTTGCAAACCTGCATATCTTTAAAGCCTAAAATCTTGCAAATACTGAATATCAAAAGGTAAAAGCAATAGGGCTGAGATGAGTGAATCTCAAAGGCTTAAGACTGAGCCTTTTGCTCATTTGCTCATTATATCACATTTACATTATAAAAACTACACTGAAATTCATGGCCTGGCAATTGCCATGGCAACCACAGAAGCCACCAAATGTGGAGAGAATCTAGATTGTGCTTTACTTTCAGAAAATCTTCACTCCAAAACCTTTTTTTTTTAATTCTTTTCCTTTATCAATACCTAAAATTTCACTCATTTCTGTAACTTATAACCATGAAATTTGTTTAGAAATGTGATAATTTTTTCAAGATTAAGTCCACATTTTTATTATTGAATGTTTACTCTTCTTAGGTGATTTCTACACAGTGATATTTCAAGGTATACTTTGTTTTAATATGCTCTTTTTTGTACTTTCTTTGAATGATTCATGAATGACTCCGGTACAAAGTCAAGAACCTGAACTTTCAAGAAAGTGATAGCAGCTTTATGATCTGATGATTGTTTCATACAATTATTGGGTGATTTTTCTTTTAGCTACTCAGATAATCTAAGGAAAATATTAAGGTAGGTGCCAAGTTTAGAGTTGGTAGAACAATGATAAGTGAGCTAGTAAAGGAGGTGGCTTGTAGCGATAGCACAGCGGTAGGGCGTTCGCCTTACAAGAGGCCAACATGGCCGACCCGAGTTCGATTCCTCCGCCCCTCTCGGAGAGCCCGGCAAGCTACCGAGAGTATTCGATATGCCAAACACAATAACAACAAAGTCTCCAATGGAGACGTTACTGGGCCCGCTCGAGCAAATCGGCTTGTAAATATGAATTAAAAATTATGGAACAAGAATTTTATACTAAGCAAAGTTATTAAGAATGTTCACTAGATTGAAAGGGAAAAGGGGGGAGGTTATACATTATAAATAATGTAAGTAGTAAATAATGCATATTAAGATGAATAAGTGCACTTAAACAGAAGGATAGAGTCAGCAAATATGTTATAGAAAGATAAAAACAAGAGAACATGAATTTGAATAGAGTATCATCAGATAGCATATCACGGTAGTTTGATATGATAGAAACACAGTGACTCCAGATGATATGAGATTCAGAGTGAAAGAAAAATTAAACATGCTAAGAATAGAAAATAGATTATCTCTCAAAGTACAGATGGTACTGCAGCAGCAGTGCAGGGTTAGATATTGGAAAATACAATTTACACTGTTTCACTAATTGCTGTTGCTGAGTGCATTGGTGAAGGGAAACCCCACACGACTGAGTTTTCACTAACAACAGAAAGTTAGGTGTCAACATTTCCAATGAATATGAGGGAGTGGCCAGAAAATTAATAAACATTAGTGATAAAATGATGTGTTCACTGTTTATGCTGATTAAATCAGGTGAAAACACTAATTTCAAGAAGATATGCATTTCCTACAACTTTTTGTTGTTATTGTTCTGTTTTTCTGCATGGCCTTCAGTGCTCAGGGCTTACTCCTGGCTCTGTGCTCAGGGATCATTCTTGGACATGCTCCAGGGACTATATATAGTGCTCAGTCTCATTCCCAGGCATGCCCCATGCAAGGCAAGTTCTATACACAATATACTATTACTCTAGCCCCTTCTTACAAGATTTTATGACTAGATTTTGCAGAGCAATAGTATAGCTGCTAGCTTTCTTGCTTTGTACAACTTCAAGTAGGGTTAGGAACAGCTTATGGTGTCTTGAGCCCTGCCTAGGATGATTTTCAAGCACAGAGCCAAGTATAATTGCTCACCACTACTGGGTATAGACAAAAAAAATTAAAAAAACATTATAAATAGATACAAACTGACTTTTGTTCTGATCAAGTAGTAGCAGGGGAATGAACAGTGTTCTATTAAAATGACTACACACCTGTATCACTTGTAATCCCATTGCCAATGAATTTGCTCGAGTGGGTGCCAGTAACGTTTCTATCCATCCCAGTCATGAGCTAGTGTAGCACAGTGGCATCTGTTTGCTCCATGAACACGAAGAACCTCAAAACATTCCTTTAGAGCTTGACAAAAAAGTCTGACCATCTGGTAGGTGGGTGGCCACACGTTCTTTTGACATTCCACGGAATTCAGTTAGAAACAGCTCTAGTCCAGCAGTTGTCTCCCAAATCACATTACGTGTCTAGCCCATCTGATTTTCTACACCTTGGTAGACAAGACAGCATCCCTGATTCTCAATCGTCAATGGAGGTCAGAACATCAGATTCCTTCTCTCACTTGAGTGAAACATGATACTCCAAGGAAGGCTCTTTCATTCTTCTTTGGGATACCAGAATAGCATTCTCATCCTGCTTTCATAAGGGTCCAGGTCTCTTAGGCATGGCATATGTTAGTGCAGGAAGAACAGTGGAGTCAAAAATATTTGTCCAGAGCTGGAGGTTCTTCATCGTCTTAACAACTTCTTCAAGGCTCTTGAAGGCATTCCACCCTATTCTTTTCCTCCTGCACAGCTCAGGCGCCAGGTCATTTGTCACGTTGAGTTTTTGTCCTAAGTACACATAACTACTGCATTCTGAGATATTTGTTCTGCTGAGAGCAAATGGAACATCAGGAACGAGTCTGTTTCTTATGAATATTGTCCTCATGAGATTCAGCTGCAGTCCGATATTTGTACACTCACAAGTGAAGTAGGCCAGCATTTGTGCCGCTTGGCTAATGTTTGGTCTCATTAGAACGATGTCATCAGTGAAGCGGAGGTGGTGTAGTTGCTGACCATCTATCTTCACTCCTTTTCCTTCCCATTCCATGTTGCATGACGTTTTCAAGGGTGGTACATACAAAGCAAAACGCAAAATCTCAACCACTAAAAAAGACTAAAGGAACATGGAAATGTCTGTGTTAAGTCCAAAGAGCAGTGGAGTGGGTGGCAGCGGACAGTTGGGATCCACCAAGTAAGGGTAACTTACTGAAAGAAATCTAAGTAAAAATCTAGAATAATAATGTGCTTATGTAACTTATGGTGTCAGGGTTATGATGAGACTGTCATCATAGTATCTGAATACTAATTTTATAAAAATGCAGTTCACACAAAAGTTGTAAAACATCTTAATCTAGTCACACAGAGCACTGCATTGTGATAGTAGCATTAATAGAATGCTATTAAGGTATCCCAAAGAAAAATCAAAGAGTCTTTCTTGAAGTATCATATTTCACTCTATTACTATTTTTTTCTTAATGATATATCCAAGACTTATATAGTTTAAGATTTTCTGTTTTAAGCAAACTATCTTTCACGGTTCTCACATTGTTCATTGATTTGTTTGAGCGGGCCCAGTAACATTGTGAGACTTGCTACTGTGTTTAGCATATAGAATACATCATGGGGAGCTTCCCAGACTTTGCCATGCGGGTGAGATACTCTAGGTAGCTTGCCGGGCTCTCCAAGAGGGGCGGAGGAATCGAACTCGGGTCAGCCATGTTAGCTGCGTGTAAGGCAAATACCCGCTGTGTTATTGCTCCAGCCGATAATATATATATATATATAAAATATACTCTGGACATATATATGAGTATATATGTGTATGTATATATATGCATACATACAGATTTTCTATATATCTCTCAATATACAGCTTTGTACAATTTGAGAACATATAATACTAAAAGCAAATATTATCTCTTTAAAAACATATTTATTCTTATTTTCATATTTGTGCTTAAAATTCAGAAGTACATCTTTCTTTTGAAGATTATACTTTCCATTAGCTTCTCATTTTTGTTTTAATTAGGGGTGAAATGCATCCAGGTGTGCTCAGTCTATGCTTAGAGATTACTTGCAGTGGGGTTTGGTACCTTGAATGGAATCTACATTGGATGAACACAAGGCAATTACCTTACCTGCTTTGTCTTTAACATTTTACATTTATATTTATATTTATCTTGTACATGTATCTTGCACTTCTCCAACCTTGCTTAGTTTAGAAAGTTCTTTTTATTATTTATTCTATTATTCATGTTATGTGGATAGTGGAGGTCGGCTGCGGGGCTGGGTCCCTCGGGGTGGGGAGGACGCTCACCTGACCCCCCTTTGGGGTGTCCTGAGTGAAAACAGCCTGACGTGAAGTCCAGTGGCATGGTTATGGGAGCCTCATTTTATGCTCCCTTCAGGGAGAAGCAGCCGTGAGTTCTGGAGGGTAGCCAAAGAGGAGATTATCTGGCGCCAGCAGGGAGTGGCTTATGGGTATGACCCCTCTGTCCCCAGAGACCGAGGGAAGCAGGCAGAGGATCTTTACTCCCAGGTCCTATTGAGCCCAGAGTCTAAAGTCACAAAGTTCCTCATTATCTGGGTTCCATGGGACTTCATTCAAGTGTGAGGTTCGACCAGAGCATCTGGAAAGAGGCCTGGACTGTGGCCGTGGTTGGGCAGTAGAAGTCGGCTGGACTCCGTGCCAGGCTGTTTTCAATTGGAGTGCCCCAGAGGGAGGCAGGTGAGAGCTCCCCACCAAAGGGACCCAGCCCCCGGAGTTAACCTTCACTAACCAAAAGCCACCAGGCTCTAGGCCACTTTTCGGACTGCGCGGCACATCATAAGACACTTCCTATCCATTTTCCATAATTACCACACCATGTCTGATGGGGTTCAGAGAGTAGGCAACAAATTATAGAGAGAAATCATTTAATCACTTAATCACTTCACTTCCCGTTAGTTGTCGATTTGCTCGAGCGGGCGCCAGTAACGTCTCCATTTGTCCCTGTCACGTGCTAGTGTAGCCCAATGGCATCTGTTTGCTCTGGGAACATGAAGGGCCTCAAACCGATCATTCAATATCTTGACGAAGAAGTCTGACCATCTGGTAGGTGGGTGGCCACGCGGTCTTTTGACATCCCATGGAATCCAATTGGTAACAGCTCTAGTCCAGCGGTCGTCTTTAAGTCTCATTACGTGACCAGCCCATCTGATTTTTGACACCTTGACATATGAGACAGCGTCCCTGATTCTTGATCCTCGATGGATGTCGGAACTCCGAATTTTTTCTCTCATTTGAGTGAAACGTGATATTCCAAGCATAGCTCTTTCTATTCTTCTTTGGGAGATCTGAATAGCGTTCTCATCCTGTTTGCGTAGGGTCCAGGTCTCTGAGGCATATGTTAATGCAGGAAGAACAGTGGAATCAAAGAGATGTGCCTGGAGCCGGAGGTTCTTCGTCCTCTTAGCTATTTCTTCGACGTTCTTGAAGGCATTCCAAGCCGCTCTCTTCCTCCTGCGCAGCTTGGGTGCCAGGTAATTTGTCATGTTGACTTCTCGACCTAGGTACACATAGCTGTTGCATTCGGAGATGGTCATTCCATTGAGAGCGAATGGGGCATCAGGAACGAGGCTGTTTCTCATGAACATTGTCTTTATAAGATTCAGCTGTAGTCCTACCTTTCCACACTCATGGTCAAAGTCGACCAGCATTTGTGCCGCTTGGCTGATGTTTGGTGTTATTAAAACAATGTCATCAGCAAAGCAGAGGTGGTGTAGTTGCCGACCATCTATCTTCACTCCCATTCCTTCCCATTCCAGTCATCGCATGATGTTCTCGAGGGAGGCACTGAAGAGTTTCGGTGAAATGGTATCACCCTGCCGCACCCCTCTCCTGACATCAACGATCACTTCTTTGTAGAATGGTGAGATCCTGGTAGTGAATCCGCAATACAGCTCACGGAGGATCTTGATGTATTGGGCTTGAATGCCCTGATTGACTAGGGCTTCAATGACCACTTCCGTCTCAACAGAATCAAAGGCCTTCTTTAAATCAATGAACGTTAAACAGAGCGGCATCTTGAACTCCCGAGAAACCTCAATGTGTTTGGTTATTGTGTAGATATGGTCCATGGTGCTGAATCCTTTGCAGAACCCGGCTTGCTGGCATGGTTGTCCTTGAGAAATATATATATGTATATATATATATATATATTATTTCTTATTTATTATTTCTTATAATACTTATACTTATAGACTATTTAGAAAAGTATTATATATATATATATATATAGAGAGAGAGAGAGAGCGATAGCACAGCGGTAGGGCGTTTGCCTCGCACGCAGCCAACATGGCCGACCCGAGTTCGATTCCTCCGCCCCTCTCGGAGAGCCCGGCAAGCTACCGAGAGTATCTCGCCCGCATGGCAGAGCCTGGCAAGCTCCCCGTGACGTATTTGATATGCCAAACACAGTAACAACAAAGTCTCCAATGGAGATGTTACTGGGCCCGCTCGAGCAAATCGATGATCAACGGGAGGGCCTTTACCTTTACCTTTACCATATATATATATATATATATATATATATATATATATATATATATATATGCCTCTCGGAGAGCCCAGGAAGCTACCAAGAGTGTTCTGCCTGCACGGGCAGAGACTGGCAAGCTCCCTTTGTCATATTGGATATGCCAAATACAGTACCAACAGCAGGTCTCATTCCCCTGATTGTGAAAAAATCTCCAATCTTTGGGAAAGATGAGTAAGAAGAGGCTGCTAAAATCTCATGGCTGGGTGGAAAAGAGACATTACTGGCACACGCTTGAGTAAATCGACGAACAATGGGATGACAGTGATACAGTGATACAGTGATACAGTGATTCATGTTATGCTCTCTTCTTTATTCTTTTGGGATTCTAAGTACAAGTAATTTGCTTTGATCTTATACTTTCACATTATTTACTGCCTGTTTCATTGTTTTATCATATTCTTTAGTCAGAAAAATATCTTGTGTCATCTCACTTAAATAATTATCTTCAAATTTTTGACTGTGCTATGAAATCCTTGCACCGTATTTTAGTTAATTTATTATAATTACAATTAGAATCAAACTCTGGGATACAATTTTAGTGCATCCAGTCCCTTGCACTGTGAATTTTTCTTTCATTTGATACTTTATTTGTATTTTAAGAATTACATGTAAGATGCTTGAGAGTATTATATTCCTTCATATTATAATTTTAGTTTATTTATTGTTGATCATCGGTTATTATTAAATACTTTTAGACTATTGTAGAAAATCCAGATATTATTTGAATCTTTATGACCTAGAGGGTATGCTTTTTTCACTTTTGACCCTTAGATTAAGGATGAATTATCTTGATATAATTAGGGTTGAAATAATTCCAAAACAGAATTGTTCTTTTGCAGTTTTTTTCATTTATTTTTCTTCTTAATCCTTTGAAGTGTTTGGAAAGGGTCAAAGGTTTTCTTCAAAGAAAATCCCCATTTCTAGCAGATCCTAGATTCACTTTTGGTCTTTAATTCTAAGATCTCACTCACAGCTCATAAAATTTCATTCTACTCATTCTCAGCTTTAGGGTAGTTCAAAATAAGGTAGTTATGTTGTGGAATCAGTTTCATTATATGTTGCATTTCTCACAATAAAATACACTGCATTAAAGCACTTTCCAAAACAAGACTTGGAATAGTATTGGATATTTGATTTGTTCTGGACTTTATCCTCCATCAATTCAATAAATTCCTTTATACTTATTTTTTTTCCAGTTGCAAACAAGACCCACCACTCATGATCCCCATCACCACTTAGTTTACCTGGATTAGTATTCCTAATGCATTTCTTATTTAAATGATTAAGAATATACATAGTCTTTTAAATCATCTCTCCGATTCCATTTTTATTTAGAATCCCCCTACTATTTAGAATCTTTTATTAAAAATTGAAATTACACTGTGCAGTTCCTTTGTTTAAATGTCTTTAAATTATCTCTATAATAGTCAAGATGAAATACAAGTCCCTTAAATTATAACATTTATAAATATTTTTATCTTAGCTATGTCAGTTCTCATGTTACTGTTTTATGCATCTAGTAATATTTGACTTCTCTAAGCTCTTTAAAACAGCATGTTCTTGATTTTGTGCATATGTTTTTTTCCTATGTTTAAGGGACACATTTTGTTACTGACTCTTCAAGATTACTTTTCTAAATAAACACCCTCATTCTTTCTCTCATATGCACCTTTATTTTCTCCTTTCTCCTCCTCAAACTACTTCAAGATCCAAGAGAATAGTATGAGCAAAATTGCACTTGACTACAAATTAATATAACCTGTGTGGAGGAGATATAGAGATTTTGGGGAGAGGTATCAAAGTTGATCAGAGATGGATAAGGTTGTAAAACATAGGTGGAAGTTATACGGAACATTGTTATTTTATTATGGTTAATTTGTTTTCTTTTCTTTACCTTTTGTAATTTTAGTAATCTGAACTGGCAAAGATCAGAGTCAGATCTGCATTCAGTGGTGCTAGGTCCCAGCAGTGCTCAGTGATGCTGAGTGAGCACCAGTTATATCCAGTAATTCTCTGTACCACATAACGCAAGGAAGCAAATTCAGGAAGCTCCTCTAATTCAATCAACCTGCACCATTGAAAACTTTGAAACAGTCTTTGAAAGGTTCATGTAAAATATTAATGTAATTCTCCAAATTAAGCCTGTAGTACACTTCAGTAGATTTCAATGCATGATTTGGCCAATTTGTTGTTGAGTTGAATATATTTTATTTAAGATTTTACTATCAGATACCAAAAAGACAAAACAGGTAAAAGGCAATTTTGTCCTTAACTTTATGCTTACATTTTACTAGTGAGCTCATAACCTAAACACTAATGTATTTTATGTAAGTTCAAATGTGAAGGTTAAATGTATTTCAAAATTTACAGTTCTTTCGTTGGTTTATTTTGAATTCAACAACTTTCTTTTCTAACATTTTAATCTTTACATTAAGTTATTACTGGTTTAAGAGAGCATAAATATATTTATATGATTTAGGGGTATATTCCATCATCTCTTGGGTCAAAAGAGCCCTAGCTTTTAAAGGTTAGCACTGTAGCACTGTCATCCCATTATTCATGAATTTTCTTGAGCGGGCACCAGTAATGTCTCCATTGTGAGACTTGTTGTTACTGTTTTGGGCAGATCAAATAGGTCACAGGTAGCTTGCCAGGCTTTGCAGTGCAGCTGAAATACTCTCGGTACCTTGCCGGGCTCTCCGAGAGGGGCGGAGGAATCCAACCCAGGTCGGCTGTGTGCAAGGCAAATTCCCTACATACCATGCTACCGCTCTGGCCCTTTAAAGGTTAAAACACTCAAATTGTATGAATATATATTTTTTAAATATAAACTCCCCGTGGCGTACCCAATATGCCAAATACCAGTAACAATGATGGGTCTCATTCTCCTAAAGAGCCTTGAATATAATCTCAGGGTTATGATGAAAGAGACGTTACTGGGGCCTGCTCGAGGCAATAGACGAATAACAGGATGATTTGTGATTTTGTTTTGTGAAGTTGTGAAAAGGTAATATTACCATCTTTTATGGTGGATTTAGATATTGATATACATTTATCATTGTGGACATTTTGCTACATTTGCAATGTGGTAGTCTTTAATTTTCTTATCAATGTTCTTTCTCTTACCAATTGAAGAATAGTTGGGTATAATAATGTCCCTTTATTTTTAAAAAAAATTTTATTTTTTAAACATAAAGATGTCACCTCATATAACAAAGAATCAGTAATTAGAGCAAATTTTCATTAACTTATTATGTTTTATTATTTTTTGTTTGTTTTGTTTTGTTTTCTCTTTTTTTATTTTTAATTAATTCACCGTGAGATGCAGTAACAAAAATTTCAAGTTTGATCTTTGATCATACAGTCATCAAATACCATTCCTTCACCAGTGCACATTTTTCACCACCAAAATCCCCAGTATCCCCCCCCGCCAATTCCACACCTCCTCCTGACTATGTGGCAGACAATTTGCAATGCATTCTTTCTCTACTTTAGTTACCTTCGATATTTTGGGACCAGTCCTACCACACCTCGTACCTGCCGAAAATACAACTGCTAGACAATGTATTTTGTATTACTGTTATGGATATAAATTGTGGCCCTGCTCTAGGAATTTTAGGATTTTAATAATTATCGTCCAAAGAAATTGCTACTGCAAGTTGCTCAGTTCCGAGATTCCTGTGTGTTTCTCTGGATCATGGCCATGTGGGAGCTGGTGCTTCTTGCTGATTTCTAGAAAATGGTGGGTGCTGGGGCAATTAGAGGGAAGGTGGAGGGATGGCACCTGCCCCCATCTGGAGTGGCCCAGCTGAGAATGCCCATGGCAAAGTCCTGGGCCATCTCTGCCGCAATTGCTCTGGTCTGAGATTTCTGTGTGTCTCTTGCTTTATTCTTTTAATCACCCACATTTTAAACCTGTCAGGTAGTCTAGGGTAAAATACGATTTTAGTTTTCATGCTCCTATAGCATGTCTCTTTACTGAGCAGGTATATTTTTAAGACTTTCTGGGGAAAAATCAAGTCTATTAAGAGTTTAAAAAACAAGGCCTCCAAGCCATGGAGAAAACATCCTGGTACTTATCTCTGCTATTCTTGGGTGTTAGTCTCCTATTTTGTTACTTTATGTTCCCCAGATGAATGCAATCTTTCTATGTCAAGGGGAATGCCCTACCACAAAGGCAGAGTGGGATGGGGGGTATTGGGGTGGGGGGGAGGAATATTGGGATCAGTGGTGTTGGAGAATGGGCACTGATGGAAGGATGGGTACTTGATCATTGTAGAACTGAAACCCAAGCACAAAAATTTGTAAATCTGCAACTGTATCTCATGGTGTTTCACTAATAAAAATCTAAAAAAATATAAAAATAAAAATAAACAAGGTGAAATAAGATAGAAATCTCTTTTTTTATGTAGGAGTTCTACTATTTATTCAGCCACTGATTAGCTGATTGTTTTGGGCATGAACTCCACTTTACTTTTTTTTCATAGTTTTATTTATTTATTTAGTTTTTCTTATATTTATTTATTGAATCTGTGGGAAAAGTAACTAAGCTTTCAGGTTTAAGTCTCGATCATACAATGATCAAACACCTTTCCCTTCACCAGTACTCACTTTTTACCACCCAGAGTCCCAATATATCCCCCCTCCCAACCCTCCCAATGCCTGTGAGGCAGATGATTTCCACTTAACTCTTCTCTACATTGATTACATTCATTATTTTGACAAAAGATGCACTATTATTATTTAGAATTTCCCCCCCCCCCCAACAGTCAGAATTGCTGAAAAGGCACTGTGAAATACTTAGTTTTCTATAGCTGGTTATGAGAATCATATAATGATTTTGGATTACCGCAAAGAGTCAGATAATTACGATATTGGTTTCTGTACGTCTGGTATTATGGCTGTGCCAGAGAGCCGCTCGTGGGGGGCAACTTGCGACCTCGGTAGGGCGTGAAGGACGAGCTGGTACCGCCCCCCTTCCCATGAGACTACAGTTGCCCTATCACTGCTGGCTCATAACTGCCTTTCCAATAAGCTCTGAGGCGGCAGCCACCTTGCTGCCAGGGGGGAAGAGGCAGAAGGGAGCAACACCCTTACCCTCCTGGGGAGGCATGTGCTGTAGTTAAACACATGGTCCATTAACTTTTCTGCCGCAAGCTGCCGGGCTCTGGATTAAGTCCTTTAGCCTCTGGAGCCATGTCCGTGCCGTAGAGCCGTTTGTGAGGGGCAACTTGTGACTCTGGTAGAACGTGAAGGACGAGCCAGTACCTTCCCCCTTCCCATGAGACTGCAGTTGCCCCATCACCGCCGGCTCATACCTGGCTTTCCAATAAGCTCTGAGGTGGCTGCCACCTTGTATGCAGTCCAGATGCATTTCTGCCAAAAGCCGCTGGGTTTTGAGATTTGTTTCTGAGTCTCTGGGATCATGGCCGTTAATCAACTTGATCAGGAGCCAGAGAGGCCATTTGTAGGTGGCGATTCAGGGTCTCGCTGGGATGGGGAAGAAAGGGCCAGTTCCACCCCCATCTGGTGAGGCCCTGGTATCTCGTCACTGCAGGCCCAAACCTGACTGTTCAGTGGCCTCTGGAGGATGGCAGTCACCGGGCCGCCAAGGGGAACAGGCCAAGGCACGAAACCTATTCTCACCTGGAGTGGCACAGCCCCAGTAACCTATTGCAGGAAAAGAACACATTTCTGCCAAGAGCCTTTGGGTTCTGAGATTCGTTTCTGAGTCTCTGGGATCATGGCCGTTAAGTAAGGAACCAGAAAGGCCATGCCTCCAATTATATAGCTGAGCCAGAGGTGGTTTTTGGGTGTGTCTTCCACATACCTAACTTTTGGCCGTTTACTTTCTTGGTAAACTTTGTTCCAAATTTTTGGGGTCTGGCCAAAGGCACAGCAGCAATTTTGGGGTATCTGGAAGTCTGAAGGTGCCACTAGGCTGCTGATGCACTTGCCTCACAAGTACAAATTGACCTGCTGGCGGCACCATACCCCTTAAGATAGAAATCTCTTAACTTCATTTTATTTAGGTTCACCAATTGTTAAAATTCACTGCATCCTTCGAATTATTGTATTGCTAAAAACTTTGGGGAATCCTCCCAAACAGTGCTGAGGAAACTTGGGTGAACCTCCTGGTGATTCTAAATCACTGGAGGTTACAGTGAAGGCTCAAGGCTACAGTGCTGTTTTGGCTCTATGGTGCTGGAGATTACACAGACTTTCCACTAGTATACATGTGGCAGCAGGGTCACACCTGAGGTGATTGGGGTCCTCCAGGGTCACTTGGAGAATCATGTGGTTCTGGAGACTGAACCAGGTGGGCCTCATGCAAGGCAAACATATTAACCCTTGTACTACTTCAACACAAATTCCCCCAACACATACATATGTTTCAGTCTGAAATAATCTGTTATCAGTCTTGTGGAATAACTAAGATCAAACCCAGGGCCTCAGAAACATCAAGCATGTGTTTAGCAGTGAGCCACATCACTTAGTGAAAAATAGTTCCTTAAATTAACATTTTATTTTATATTTTATCAATTTATTTTCTTATTTGGGGCCTTCCAAACTTGTATCTTGGGGCCACTTCTAGTGATAGTAGATGAGCCAAGACAATTGGTAGGGGATGTGGTGGTACTCAGGACCCGTGGTTCTGAGGTCACTAGTGTCACACCCAGCAGAGCTCTTGGAACTTCTGGCTACTTTTGGCATTCTACCCTGGGTAAATATGGTATTAGTGATCTGGGAGGATCCGGTACATAGTAATGATGCATTCCTCACCTCTGCCCTATATTCTTATGTCCTTTAATTGTTTTTTTTTTAATTTAGATGACAAAGACTGCATATGTTTTAGAGAACAATACCAGACTTCTTACGATCGGTTTGAGGCTCTTCATGTTCCTAGAACGAACAGACACCATTGGGCTACACTATCACGCAACAGGGACAAATGGAGACGTTACTGGTGGCCGCTCAAGCAAATCGACGATTAAGAGGAAGTCAAGTGATCAAGTGATCAGACTTTTTTAAACTACACCTTACCACCAAAGTACTAAGATCCCTTCCTTGCAGTCCATTCATCCCTCTCTCCTTTCAAATCACTTGAACCCTTTTCCCACTATCAACCTGAATTCTGTGTTTGTTTTCCCTTTCCATTTGTTTCCTTTCTCTGCTTTTCTATACCATTCATATTAATGAGATCATCCAATATTTGTTTTTTCTTTTCTAATATATCTTATTTAGAGTGAGCCTCTGGAGTTTCATTCGTATTTTCATGAAGGGCAAAATTTCATCTTTTCTTATAGATGAATAGTTTATCATCGTCTATATAGACCTGATCTTCTAGCCTCTCATCAGTACTTTGGCACTTGGATTGCTTCCACATCTTGGTTATTTTTCTTAGCATTACAATAAAATAGATGTTTTTGTGTTTTTCAAATAGATGCCTGGGAGTCGGATTTCTGGGTCATATGGTGTATATACTACATAATATATAAACTGCCGTGTAACTCCAACAACGGCCAGGATCCAGAGATCATCACACTCAGCTCCTGGGAGAGAACAAGACAGAGTCTCCTACCCTATGCCTGACTGTCTCCACCAGGGCCCAACAGCTGAAGACCATCGAGGCCCAGCCAAGGCCATGCTGGGAGCACTCTCCACACACTTGGATGAGCCTCACGCATAAAAGAACTGACAGAGGAACCCAGGTGTGTGGGACCCGGGGCTGAGATCTCCAAGCCTGCACAGTTTGGGACTGGACCTGCCAGAGTTACTGGCAGTCACACCCACCAACTGCCGTGTAACTCCAACAACGGCCAGGATCCAGAGATCATCACACTCAGCTCCCGGAAGCGCGCGGCCGCTCATCTCATTCCTAATTTGGTCAAACTGGCAGGCTACCAAATGTAACATGCCCACACGGCAGAGTCTGGCAAACTCCCCGTGGTATACCCAATATGCCAAATACCAGTAACAATGCTGGGTCTCATTCTCCTAACCCTGAAAAAGCCTTGAATATGGCACTTTAAAAAAAAAAAATCTCAGGGCTAGGACGAAGAAGACGTTACTGGCACCTGCTCGAGGCAATCGACGAACAACAGGGTGGTCGTGATCGTGATCGTGATGGTGTATATAGATATTATGGAAATCTTGATAAGTTGAAGATATCATAACCCTTCAACTTAAAAACTCAGTCACATCTATCAAAATGAGGACATACGCTGACATATGCACAGCACAGATATTAAATGTGTAGGTATTAGTTTTGATTTAATACTCACATGTAGCCCATTTTCAACTTTCAATAATTATTTTAAAACAAACTAAAGACATAATCCTAAATTAAGTCTCTTCTCAGCAACTACAAATGTATTGTATGGTCTGTGGCTTCGTTGGTCAAAACAACATTATGAAAAATTATTTTTGCCAAATAGATGATTTGAGCCATCCTTTAAAAATGTATATTTAGATGTGATATAGTTAGTATTGTTTTCCTAAAGTCAACAATGTACACTAATACATTTATTTTTTAAAGATACCTAAAAGTAAACATCTTATTTATTTATTTATTTATTTATTTACTTTTTTGGGTCACACCCAGCAATGCTCAAGGGTTGCTCCAGGTTCTGCACTCAGGAATTACTCCTGGAAGTGCTTGGGGAACCATATGGGATGCTGGGAATCAAACCCAGGTCGACCACATGCAAGACAAATGCCTTACCCACTGTACTATCACTTTGGCCCCACTAATACTTTGGCACCCGTCAATTCCTCAGAAATCCAATGCTAGTCAACACAATGACATCTGCATGTACCCCAGTGACTTACATTTGGACGTAGCTTAATTAACACAAATTACAGTGTTGGCATCTTGTGTTAATATATTTTTGTATGTGTTTGTTAATATCTAACATTAGAGGCAGTGTTTAACATTGAAAGAGACATCAGCAAGTGAATCTTTAACATCTGTGAATTCAGAGCATCTTAAATGAAGCCAACGCAGTATTTTTACCTTTATTGAATATTATAGAATTACTGAAAACCACAACATAAAATGTTGGCATATTGAGGCCTATACCATGATTTGGTAAAATATGCACAGAAAGAGGATGGCTAGTAGTTATGCATAGAGGTGGAAAGTGGTACAGTTTGCTCTTATCATGCATAGCCACCTGATGTGATATGGTAAATTGCCTTGGTAAATTAGGCATTTCACAGTTTGGTCCCAGTCTTTCTAATATGGATCAGTAAAAGAATGGGGGATGCTAGGAAATATTCACAATTGCTTTATTAGACCCCCTTAGCCTCATTTATCTTGAGCTTCAAACATTTACATATTCAAATGGCCCATTCCATGAAGTTTTTTCAATATTCTTGTCACATTTTCATGCATCAAATATTATAAGAGAAATCTTTTTTTTTTCTATATGACTCCCCAACTATTAATTCAACAGTATTTTTTTACAGTCATGTTTCCAATGTAGTAGCAATATTGACTTTTCCATCAAATGAGAGTAATTCAGTTTCAGATTATATTGTAAAGTTGAAATTATTATATCATCGTCTGCTGGTTTTACAGTAAATGAGGTTTTTCATGGTGGAGCTTTATATGTTACATTTTATAATCAGAATTTAAAAGAAAAAAACCTTCAATGGCTCCTGAAACTATATTGGTCCCATGAGAAATCCATGTCTGGTTTTTTATTTAAAGCAATCCACATCAATAAGTTTAATAGCTTTCAGGATTAATTTGGCTGTGGGCACCATTGACACAATTCCCTAATTCCAACAGGGGTGTCTACTCTTGGGTTTTCTTGTTCTCAATATAAGGTATAGAATTCTGTGTGGTTTTATAAACAAAAAAACACTAGATATGGTATGAGAGATATAGATTCTTACTGTCTCTGTAGCACTGTAGCACTGTCCTCTCATTGTTCATCAATTTGCTCGAGTGAGCACCAGTAATATCTCCATTGTGAGACTTGTTGGTACTGTTTTTGGCATATCGAATGCATCATGGGTAGCTTGCCAGGCTTTGCCATATGTGCGGAATACTCTCAGTAGCTTGCCAGGCTCTCTATGAGAGATGAAGGAATTAAACGCAAGTCAGCCACGTACAAGGCAAATGGTCTACCTGCTATATGTCTCTGTGGGGTTATTATTTCTGAGATTCAAGTTAATTCAAACTAAAATTGAAGTAAAATGATTTCCTCAAAATATTATTTTAGTATTGAAGTAATAAAACTATTTCTAAAACTCCTATTTTAGTAAAAATGATCAGTTGATCACTTGACATCCTGTTACTCATTGATTTGCTCAAGTGGGCGCCAGTAACGTCTTCAACTGTCCCTGTTGTGTGCCAGTGTAGCCCAATGGTGTCTGCTCATTCTAGGGGCACAAAGAGCCTCAAACCAATCGTTCAGGGTCTTGATGAAGAAGTCTGACCATCTTGAAGGTGGATCTTTTGATGTCCTGTGGAATCCAGTTGGTAACAGCTCTAAATCCAGTGGTCATCTCCAAATCACATTACATGTCCAGCCCATCTGATTTTCAACACTTTGGCAAACAAGACAGCGTTCCTGATTCTTGACTGTTGATGGAGGTCAGAACTCCAGATTGCATTCTTTCTCTCATTTGAGTGAAATGTGATACTCCAAGCATGACTCTTTTGATTCCTCTTTGGGGGACACAAATAGTGTTCTCATCCTGTTTTCCTAGGGCCCAGGTCTCTGAGGCATATGGTAATGCAGGAAAAACAGTGGAATCGAAGAAATGTGCCCTGATCCAGAGGTTTGTCATACTCTTAGCTATTTCTTCGATGCTCTTGAAGGCGTTCCAAGCTGCTCTCTTCCTCCTGTGCAACTCAGGTGCCAGGTTATTCGTCATGTTGAATTCTCAAACTAGGTACACATAACTATTGCATTTGGAAATGTTTGTCCCATTGAAAGCAAATGGAATGTCAGGAACAAGACTGTTTCTCATCAATATAGTCTTCATGAGATTCAGCTGCAGTGCGACCTTTCCACACTGATGGTCGAAGTTGGCCAGCATTTGTGCTGCTTGGCTAATGTTTGGTGTTATTAGAATGATGTCATCAGCAAGGCGGAGGTGGTGTAGTTGCCGATCATCTATCTTCACTCCCATTCCTTCCCATTCCAGTCATCGCATGATGTTCTCCTGTGTGGCATGAAGAGTTTTGGTGAAATGGTATCACTCTGCCAAACCCCTCTTTTGATATGGATGATGACTTCTTTGTGAAATGGTGAGATCCTGGTAGTGAATTCATAATACAGCTCACAGAGGATCATGATGTATTGAGTTTGAACACCATGTTTGGCTAGGGCTTCCATGACTGCTTCCATCTAAACAGAATCAAAGGCTTTCTTTAAATCAATGAACATTAGACAGAGGAGCATCTTGGACTCCTGAAATCTCAGTGAGCTTGTTCATTGTGTAGACATGGTCGATCGTGATTAATCCTTTGCAGAACCTGACTTTCTCTCATGGTTGTCCTTCATCTAGTGTTCAGCAAATCCTATTCACTATGACTCGAGTGAACAGCTTGTAGATGACAGACAATAGGCAGATCAGGCGATAGTTGCCAATATCGTGGATGTGTCCCTTCTTGTACAGTAGTACAGTCCTGCTGGTTTTCCATTGGGATGGAACCTTGCATTCAGACAGGTAGCATGAGAAGCACAAGCCGGTATATTGATGAGTACCGATGGCAAATTCTTCAGGTGTCCGTGGTTTTACCTTGTCTTGTCCAGGTGCTTTTCACTTCTTTACCAACAAAATCGCGTGTCAGATTTCTGAAGGGAGAACATTGGGAACTATATATCCATCCTGCGAAATTTGGTATGTGGGCAGGTTGGACATGAATACCGAAGATATTAGAGTAGAAGTCATGGGTGTTCTTCTCCATTGCCCTTCTGGAAGATATGATAGATCCATCAGGACATCAGAGGACAGTCATCTTAATCTTGTAGTTGGTGAAAAACAGGCAGCAGTTGTGAATACCTTTTCCCGCTTCTGCTGCATCTGCCAGCACTGCTACTCTTCTCTCTTTGATGTCTTCCTTTATCACCTTTCTGCACTGCTTTGTGAGCTCGGACGTTCACTTGTGGTTGCCTGAGGCTTGCGCCACACCATGTTGGCAAATAAGCTCAAGAGTTTTTGAAGACAGGGGTTGTTTTTGTGGCTATCTCTCTTTTGGCATTCCTCGCACAATCATAGAGGTGCTGAACCAGTCCATTGTGTTCATCGTCAATGTTGTCAACAAACGCATGTTCCCATGTTGCCGCACTAGTGCCAAAGAGCTCCTAGTTGGTGGTCGCTCTGGGAGTTCTCTTCTTAAACTTTGCAAACCTTTCTCCCTGCTCTGTGAAGTAGAATTTTCCATGAAGAAGACGGTGGTCCTATCCCTTTGGGAATTTTGGGACAACCGCGACATCAGTCAGGCAAAACCATTGATTGAATATGATGTGGTCAATTTTGTTGTGGAACCGTCCACCAGAGACTCCCAAATCAAATGTTTAGATTCAGCCTTCTGTATCTGTGAGTAACCATGGATGGTTTAAGTCAAAATAATGGACTCAGACAGTCTCTCACCCTGTTCATTCCATTCTAGGCCATGGGTGCCAATGTGGAGTTCTTCGGCTGATCTTCTCGGTTCTATCTTGGCATTAAAATCACCGACAATGATCTTGTAGAAGGTGTGATCTTCTTTATAGAGCTTCTCCAGCTCAATGTAGAAATTCTCAATTTCTCCATCATATTGGATGTTGGTGCATAAACAACAAAGATAGAAACTGCTGGTGGTGAGCCAAATCTCCTCAAGTGTATCTGATTTGGATTGTTAGGCATTCGAATGAATCATTGCTCCTGGCCAAATTCATGTTGACAAGGACACCGACACCTCTGACGCCTCTCTTGTCACATGTTCCGAGGAACAGTTCTTCTCCAGTGTTGAAAACGGCGTGATGTGATTTATGCCTTCTTGTTTTGGTCAGACCAACGATAGCATACTTAATCTTTCGTGCTTGTACCATCAGGTCCTCGATGGATGCATCTGATGCCAGCCTACATGTACTGAAAGTACAGACAGTCATTTTTGTTTTTCTTCATTTGGGCAGCCTAGTTCGGCATTGGGATTCTCTCAGCCTCTCTTTCCTCATCCTTCTTAATGTGGCCATATTGTTGGGTCTTTCGGGGTCAGGAGAATGAGACCCATTATATTTACTGGTTTTGGCATATCAAATACACCATAGATAGCTTGCTAGTCTCTCCCGTGCAGGTGGGATACTCTTGGTAGCTTGCCAGTCACTATGAGAGAGATAGAGGTGTTTAGAGAGGTCTCTAATCACCCTTGCAGGTGTTACATGGTTCAAACCATATTTGAGCCCTATCAAATATGGTGCGGCAATCCTGGAAGATGGGTATTAAATGTTTTATAATGTGTCCAGAAAGTGTCCTGGAGCGTGGGTAGTGGAGGGAGTGGAGGTCTGCCAGTGAGTTTTTATCTGGTACCGGTAGGATGGTTCTTCTTGTGTAATCCCTGGGTCGCCGACTGTTGGTGGAAGCAGACAGGGCAGGGTAGGTTGGGGCTCCTGGTTTTAATCCCTCGGTCACTTGTGGTTGGTGGGAGGAGGCAGAGGATCTCTGTTCCCGGGTCCATTGAGCCTGGAATCCAAGGTCTCAGAGTTCCGCTTACCTGTTTCTGTGGGGCTTCACTCGTGTGTGAGTCTCGGCCCGAGTGTCCAGAAAGCATCCTGGAGCATGGTGGCAGCAGCAAAAATGAAGTAGCAGTAAATATGAGCTACTTTTAAATGTAGACGATTATTAACCATGTTCTATATTTGAGACATATTAAAAAATATCATATCTCAAGTAGTCACTATAAGTAACTGACCTGATTCTCTCTAGGAATTTCAATCATTTTCCTCAATAACTGTGCAAGGAGTACCCTATAGATTGATCTATATTAAATAGAATTTATAGCTTATTTATATGAGATGGTCAGAAAGAAAATTATCAGACAATGATATAATGTTCTTAGAGAGTAAAGGGCAATGTTTAGTAAATCATAATTCTTGTATCATTCCACTTATGATCACTGCTGCTCATATATCAACTGATAGTTCAAATTCTTACAAACTTAAGTGCATTGTGAGTCAGTCAAGTTTTAAAAATCATACTGGGCTTACAGAAATAAGATATCCTTCATGTATTCTAGATATTCATGACACTTTCAAGAAAGTTGTATAATTTTTTTATTTAAAATTTTTTCCTGTGTATTTTTTGGTTTGGGGTCAACATTCTTAGGTCCCAGGGCTCATTCCTCATTCTCTGCTCAGGGATCACTCAAAGTAGCACATGGGGGAGTAGATGGGATGCCAGTGATAAAACTGTAGTGGGTCACATGCCAGGTACTCATGCTGCTCACTGTACTATTTCTCTAGCTGCTAAATTCTAACAGAGTAATCTACATATATAGAATGACTAGTACATATTTTGTATTTGTCACTTAAATTTATAGTCCAATGAGTGTTTCATAACCTACATTTTACTGATAATGTAACAAAGAATTAAAGAGGACAAGCTATGTTATAAGTTCATCTGGGAGAAGCACACTCAATATAAGAATCCAGTTTGACCAAATCCTCCTCTGTTAAACTGAATTTGTATAGTTATGTAATGAATTATGCTATCACATTCACATACACTATCAATGTAATGACATACTAATTTAAACCACACTTTTCCCAGTAAGATAGAACAAACTGATTCTTCAGTGAAACTTAAGAACTCTGTTTGATTGGAGACAGAGTGATAGTATAATAGGTAGGGTGTTTGCTCTCCTAAACTGGATAACACCCACAGGAAAACAAAGGATTTTGTAGTGGAACAAAGCCAGTGCTGCCTCTGGGTCCCAAAACAAAACAAAAAAAAAAAAAGAAAGAAAAGAAAAGAAAACTATGTGGAATGAAAATCTTTAGCATTTATCTCTCCCCAACTTGATTGTCAACTGGTTAAATCCATTAGTCTGTAAGTTCTTTAAATTTCTTTTTTCAAATAACTATCATCTACCCATTAATCTTTTTCTGAAATTCTACATTTGTCGGTGTCATTATCTGATTTTATATGAATCACTAAAGAGTCTTATAGAAGATCATGTTCCACCCCAACTAGAGAGAGAAAAAAAACAAAAATAAAAACAAAAACAGGTTCTGTTGTGATTTCAACACTGAATTTTTCGGTTACAGAAACATAATTTAACAGTCACACAGCTTCACAGTCGAGTAACTTCCATCAAGAATCAGCCATTTTTCCTTTCCTTAAAATCTTCAAGCAAATAATGCTTGTTCCTGTTTTAGAACTAAGACATACTATTTTTCCAGTTTATCATTCCTGTATAGCTGTCCCCCTCATGTATCTAATTCTTTTTCTCATTATGTCTAGAATTAGAATTATGTTTAGATTTTAAACAAAACTTTTGTTTCTATTTATTTGCACCGATTTGGGGAGGTTTTTTTTACTAGAATTTCCCGGTGCATTTTATAATTCTGCTGTCAATAATCATTAGATAATTATGACGATAAATTCAATTCAATTTTTATTTACTTACAATATCTTTTTACTATCACTTTTGTCTCTGTCACAGAGGCAGGGTGGGATGGAGGGGATGGGGTCAGGGAAGTGGGAGGAATGCTGGGACCATTGGTGGTGGAGAATGGGCACTGGTGGAAGGATAGTTACTTGATCATTGTATGACTGAAATGAAAGCACAAAAGTTTGTAGGTCTGTAACTGCACCTTAAGAAGATTCACTAATAAAAAGTTTTAAAAAATAGAATATAGTTAAAATAAAAATTGCAATGCACTGTAAGAATGTTTTGTCAAGCTTTTCATTCAGGAGTATGTTGTACCTAAGGATGTGAGGGAGAGATATAGCAGGTAAGATGACGAAAGAGAGAGATAAAAGAAGAGAAGGAAGATGGAGAGGGAAGGGAGAAAGAGAGAGAAAGAGAGAGAGAGAGATTTCTTAACCTGAGTGCTTATTTGCTATTAGAAACAATTTTAGATGCTTTGTCTAATCCATGAACATTTCTATACATCATGTAAGAGGAACCACAGAATAGTCAATACATTGTTTAAACATAAATGAAAGAGAATGGGATATTTTATTATTTGTTCTTGCTATTACACAGTTGAACAGTAGTACGGTCCTGCTGGTTTTCCATTGGGACGGAACCTTGCATTCAGACAGGTAGCGAGTGAAGAGCCGAGCCAGTGTATTGATGAGTACTGACGGCAGGTTCTTCAGGTGTTCAGGTCTGACCTTGTCTGGGCCGGGTGCTGTTTGCTTCTTTATCAATGAAATGGCGTGTCGGATTTCGGAAGGGAGAACGTTAGGAACGACATACCCATCCTGTGGAATTTGGTATGTCGGCAAGTGGACATGGCTATCGAAGAGATTTGAGTAGAAGTCATGGATAATTTCTCCATTGCCGTTCTGGAGGATGTGATGGATCCATCAGGACGTCGGAGGGCAGTCATCTTGGTCTTATAGTTGGCGAAGGACAGGCGGGCGTTACGAATACTTTTCCCGGCTTCTGCCGCATCTACCAGTACTTCTGCTCTTCTCTCTTTGAGGTCTTCCTTGATCGCATCTCTGCACTGCTTTGCGAGCTCGGACGTTAGCTTGCGGTTGCCTGAGGCATGCGCCAAACCACGCTGGCGAACTAGCTCAAGAGTTTTCGAAGATAGGCGACTTTTTGTGGCTATCTCTCTCTTGGCGTTCCTCGCACATTCATGGAGGTGCTGAACCAGTCGATCGTATTCCTCGTCAATGTTGTCAACAATGGCATCTTCCCATGTTGCCGCAATAGTACCAAAGAGTTCCCAGTTGGTGGTCATTCTGGGAGTTCTCTTTTTGAACTTTGCAGCCCTTTCTCCCCGTTCTGTGAAGTAGAATTTTGCACGAAGGAGACGGTGGTCCGATCCCGTTCGAAATTTTGGGACAACAGCGACATTGTTCAGGCAAAACCGTCGATTGAATATGATGTGGTCTATTTCGTTGTGGAATCGTCCACCGGGAGACTCCCATGTCCATCGTTTAGATTCTGCCTTCTGGAACTGTGAGTTACCATGAATGGTCTTGGTCGACATGATGAACTCAGACAGTCTCTCACCCTGTTCGTTCCATTCTAGGCCATGGGTCCCGATGTGAAGTTCTACAGCTGATCTTCTCGGTCCTATCTTGGTACTACTGTTCAAGAAGGGAGACATCCATGACATTGGCAACTATCGCCCGATCTGCCTATTGTCTGTCATCTACAAGCTGTTCACTCGAGTCATCCTGAATAGGATTGGCAGAACACTAGATGAAGGACAACCATGCGAGCAAGCAGGGTTCCGCAAAGGATTCAGCACCATCGACCATATCCACACGGTAACCAAGCTCATTGAGGTTTCTCGGGAGTTCAAGATGCCGCTCTGCTTAAAGTTTATTGATTTAAAGAAGGCCTTTGATTCTGTTGAGACGGAAGCGGTCATTGAAGCCCTAGCCAATCAGGGCATTCAAGCCCAATACATCAGGATCCTCCGTGAGCTGTATTGCGGATTCACTACCAGGATCTCACCATTCTACAAAGAAGTGATCGTTGATATCAAGAGAGGGGTGCAGCAGGGTGATACCATTTCACCGAAACTCTTCAGTGCCACCCTCGAGAACATCATGCGACGACTGGAATGGGAAGGAATGGGAGTGAAGATAGATGGTCGGCAACTACATGACCACCGCTTTGCTGATGACATTGTTTTAATAACACCAAACATCAGCCAAGCGGCACAAATGCTGGTCGACTTTGACCATGAGTGTGGAAAGGTAGGACTACAGCTGAATCTTACGAAGACAATGTTTATGAGAAACAGCCTTTTTCCTGACGCCCCATTCGCTCTCAATGGAACGACCATCTCCGAATGCAACAGCTATGTGTACCTAGGTCAAGAGGTCATCATGAGAAATGACCTGGCACCCGAGCTGAGCAGGAGGAAGAGAGCGGCTTGGAACGCCTTCAAGAACGTCGAAGAAATAGCTAAGAGGACGAAGAACCTCCGGCTCCGGGCACATCTCTTTGATTCCACTGTTCTTCCTGCATTAACATATGCCTCAGAGACCTGGGCCCTACGCAAACAAGATGAGAACGCCATTCAGGTCTCCCAAAGAAGAATAGAAAGAGCTATGCTTGGAATATCACGTTTCACTCAAATGAGAGAACGAATCCGGAGTTCTGACATCCGTCGACGATCAAGGATCAGGAACGCTGTCTCATATGCCAAGGTGTCGAAAATCAGATGGGCTGGTCACGTAATGAGATTTAAAGACGACCGTTGGACTAGAGCTGTTACTGATTGGATTCCACGGGATGTCAAGAAACCGCGTGGCCGCCCACCTACCAGATGGTCAGACTTCTTTGTCAAGATCATGAACGATCGGTTTGAGGCCCTCCATGTTCCCGGAGCGAAGAGATACCACTGGGCTACACTAGCACGCGACAGGGACAAATGGAGACGTTACTGGTGCCCGCTCGAGCAAATCGACGACTAACGGGAAGTTAAGTGATTAAGTGATTACACAGTTATTCTAGTTCTAATCCTGGAGATAGAAGTTGTGGGACTTCCAAGCAATACTCAGATATAACAACATATTTTTTAATTGTTTTTATGTTTTCATATGTTAATTTTTGCAATTGTTTTCTAAGTTATCTATTTATTTCATTTTTAAATCTCACATGTGATAAACACTCTAATTTTCTTCAATTCTTATACTGGGAAACAATAGTATAGAAAAATAAATACATTCCCAGTTTACAAAACCAATTGGTAGCGCCATATATTATAGGTGAATTTGAATATGTGATTTGGATAATCAGGAAATAATGCTTTGTGTAGATACCTCTGTCAACATCAGAGAATTTCTGCCTTATTGGTTTGGGGTAAGCTGTCAGGTTGTTATCACACTTTACTTACTGCTAGTGAGAAAAAGTTCTGTTAACTAAAAATATCTTTTCTTCATCTCAAAAATTACAGTCAAATATAATCCTACATCCTGAATTAAAGCTTTACTAGACTTTTCAGTTTTCTTATTACTTCTTCTCTGAAACCTCCTCTACCACTTACTGTGAGAAACTAATAATTTAGGTCCAAATCATTAATTACTGAATCTATTACTATGATACTGGTTTTATGTTTATTTTACAGATCAGCACTTGGAGTTTAATAATCTACTAATCAACTCTGAAATTTGCTAAAATTAAGAAAATATTCATTTATATTGTTTTTTGAAAAAGCCACAGAATTTCTAGAATGTAACATTCCCTTCTACCTGCAACTTACTATAAAGTAAGTTGTTTCTCAATTTAAATCAAAACAAATTATAAAGGCGGAATACTTAATATTCTAATGTAAGAATCACATAACACTTCTATAAGATTACTTTCTGGGTTCTAATTTAGGTTACATTATCCTGTGCTTAGAAATCAGTATTTTAGGGGCTGGATTGATAGTACAGTGAATGTATAATACAGATAGTACAGATATTTCAATTTAGAGTGTTTGCTTCGCACATGACCAATCCAGGTTCGATTCCCAGCATCTCATAGAGTCCCCTGAGCACTGCCAGGAGTAATTCCTGAATTCAAAACTAGGAATAACCTCTGTGTATTGCCGGGTGTGATCCACAAAGCAAAATAAATAAATAAATAACAAAAAACCCAGAAATCAGTATTTTAATTTCAAACATTAAAATAAATTTCAGGAAAGAAAGATGGCAGCCGCTTTGGAGCCTTGTGGAAAGCCAGGTGGTGACAGGGTGACTAAAACCTCATGGGAAGGGGGGCATTCCCAGCTCGTCCCTCACGCCCTACCGAGGTCACCAGTTGCCCCACACGAGCGGCTCTCCGGCACTGCCATGGCTCCAGAAGCACAAGGACTTAATGCAGAGCCCAGCAGCTTGGAGCAGAAAAGTGAACAAACTATGCATTAATCCATGCCACCATGTCTGCCTGGAGGGTAAAGGGTGTTGGTCTCTTTGGCCTTCTTCCCTCTGGAAAGAAAGATGGCAGCCATTTGGGAGCCTTGTGGAAAGCCAGGTATGAGCCGGTGGTGATGGGGCAACTAAAACCTCATGGGAAGGGGGGCGTTCCCGGCTTGTCCTTCACGCCCTACTGAGGTCACCAGTTGCCCCCCCCCACGAGCGGGTCTCAGGCACGGCCAGGGCTCCAGAGCGCAGAAACCAATCTCTTAATTATCTGACTCTCAGTAGAAATACTTCCAGTGTTAATAAGTAAAATAGCAGAAATCCAATCGCAGCCATGCGACATCATTTAATTCTTGAACCCAGCTGTAGAAAGCAAATCATTTCACAATGCTTTTGCAGCATGTCTGATTTGGGGGGTAAACTCTAAATAATAATGGTGCATCTTTTATCGAAACAATGAATCTAGTCAAAGTAGATAGAGTGTTAACTAGAATTCATCTGCCTCACAGGCATTGGGACGGGTGGGGTGGGGGTTTATTGGGGTTCTTCGTGGTGAAAAATAAGTATTGGTAAAGGGAAATGTCTTTGATATTTGCATGACCGAGACCTAAACCTGAAAGCTTTGTAACTTTTTCCACAGTGATTCAATAAATAAATAAATTATTTTAAAAAATAAATAAATAAAATAAATTTCATCAATGTTCTTTCAAGTGCCAAAGCCAATTAGTTTAATATTTTCATGGAATTCATCATATATTTATATGTATATAAAATATGGCTTTGCACAGCGGTAGGGCGTTTGCCTTGCACGCAGCCAACATGGCCAACCCGAGTTCGATTCCTCCGCCCCTCTTGGAGAGCCCAGCAAGCTACCGAGAGTATCTCGCCTGCACGGCAGAGCCGGGCAAGCTCCCCGTGACGTATTCGATATGCCAGACACAGTAAAAATAAAGTCTCCAATGGAGACGTTACTGGGCCCGCTCGAGCATACAAAATTTAGAGTTAATAACTGTGAATTGGCCATTACTCAGGCATAGAGTTTCTGTTCAGTGATTTGCTCACTGCTTGTTTAGTTGACTTGTTTTGGGCCCTCCACGAGGAGTTTAGCTAGTCTGGTGACCACTATAAGCAGTAGTCTATTCTCAGGGTCTCAGTATGCAGTACTGTGTGCCCGCTGTTGAACTAATCCAGTGGTGCTCAGTAGCTCCAGGGCTACATCAGGGGAAGCTTTGAGGAACCTGAAGTACCAGAGATCAAACCCGATACAGGTGCATTTGTACCATCTCCTTTCCCAGGTTTTGGTAGCTTTGAGTAAGCCTTTCATGATATTCTACACTTTTGGTGTCATGTTGCAAAAATAAAATAAATTCAAGATTTTAGTAAACAAGGTCTGCATCATTTAAAAACAAAAAGACAAAATTGTTCAGTTATTTGATTAAATCCAGGTCACAGTTAAAATTTAAGATTACAGATTATAAGAAAGAATGCCATTAAAATTGGATAGGGAAAAGAAAATGTTACAAACTCACTTGTCAAGAAGTAAATGCCCATGGGTCTGGCATTGGAGCTTGGTCAGTCTACTGAGCCAAAGGGCCACTCAGATCACGATGTGTATAGGGGCTTGTGGAACCTGACAAAATTTGAGTCTCTGCATTCTGTATATTGCTATGTCTGAGCTCCAGAACTACATATTTGGGAAGTGATCTTACCCAAATCAAAAATAATTGTACCTCTAATTCAGAACTAAATCTTACATATGTCTCCCTAATATGCTATCATTCTGAGAATCTTCTTGATACGGTTTCAGAAATCATGAAACAATCTGTGGTGGTGGGGATATGATGTAAAAGGTACTCTCATATTTTGCTGGTGGGAATGTAACCTGGTTTGACCCTGGTGGAAAACAGTAAGAAGAGTTCTCAGTTAACTTAAAGTTGACCTTCCCTGTGACTAAGCAATTCTACCTGCCAGAAAAGAAATTATTCATTTCAAAGGAAGTATGCACATCACAATTCACTGCAGCATTCCGTACAATAGCTAAGACTTGGAATAAACCTAGATGTACAACAACATATCAGTGGCTCATGAAGATGTAGAATGCATATGATGGAATATTATACAGGTATATGATATTGCACAATATGGGTAGAACTGGATGATGTCATGTTAAATGAAGTAAGCCAGAAAAAGACAAACCCGGGATGACAGCATTTATGTGTGGTATTTAGAGTAACTGGATGCATAAATTCTATCATTTCAGCATAGGGAGGAAGGCATACATTACCCTTGGCCCCAGAGTATAGGTAGAGGAAGGAAAAAAATCAAGTGAGGGGGAAGGGGCGAAAAGAGATGAAAAGCAATGAGGGTAGGGATCAGGAGGACCCAGGTATTGGTGGTTTAAAGGGATGACAGAGCTAATTATCTAAACTACAGGATTAACAACACTGAAATTGTGAGATTCAATGGTTAATATCCAAATGTAAAAGTTTTTTGTCAAGATGATAGACTGGGCTTGGGTGGAGTTAGGAGAGGGAATCTGGGAACACTAGTAAAGGGATGTCAAAAACCCAACTATGAATAAATTTGTAATTTATAGCCCTTTAATAAAATAAAATTTTGACACACAAAAAGAAAACCTTTCACATATAGTTTGCCATTTCTGAGGAAAGAGAGAGTACAGATTATTAGGTAAATTAATGAAGATTAATATTACATGATTAACTTTAAACTTAGTCTTCTTTTATCATTCTTGTTTTGATTCTTCTTAAAATCCAATTAACTTATATAGCTGATTAGCATTTTCTATTCTCTGATTTCACTGCCTAGAATATTGCTTCTCATCATTGGTTTGGTCCTCGTTACCAAAGATTTTATCCAAAAATTACAAAGTGGTTTGATAAAGTATTTGAGGCTTAGCTATTTTAGAGTTTGAAAATCTTATTGCACAGCTATCGTTATGTTTCTAAAATCCAAAAACAACACCATTCAAAGAAACAAGCAGAAGGAGTCATGGGGGCAAAAGATGCTAAATCAACAAATTAAGGTTTTTATAAAGAACAAATGTTTATCATATTTGAGTACTCCCACATTTTCTCCGACAATATGAAAATAAACAACCAGCACTACAGAATAATTTTTCTGCTCCCTGGAGAAAATAGAGCATCTCACATATTAAGCAACTGACCTTAGTTTTTTTTTCTTATATTTATTTATTGGATCACTGTGGGAAAAGTTACAAAGCTTTCAGGTTTAAGTCTCGGTCATACAATGATCAAACACCTCTTCTTCACCAGTACTTATTTTTCACCATCAAGAACCCCAATATACCCCCCTTCCACTCCTCCCAATGCTTGTGAGGCAGATGATTTCAATTTAACTCTCTCTCTACTTTGATTACATTCATTATTTCAACAAAAGACACACCATTATTGTTTAGAATTTCCCCCAGCAATCAGAATTGCTGAAAAGGCATTGTGAGATAATTTGATTTCTATAGCTGATTATGAGAACCATATGATATCATGCGGCCACTTTGCGGCCATGTGATTGTGGATTTCTGATATTTAACTAGGTAAATCTGGAGGGATTTCTGCAAAGAGCCAAAATAATTACAAGATTGGTTTCTGTGTGTCTGGTGTTATGGCTGTGCCAGAGAGCCGCTCATGGGGGGCAACTCGTGACCTCGGTAGGGCGTGAAGGATGAACTGGTACCACCCCTCTACCCATGAGACTGCAGTTGCCCCATCACCGCCAGCTCACACATGGCTTTCCAGTAAGCTCTGAGGTGGCAGCCACCTTGCTGCCTGGGGGAAAAAAGGTGGAAGGGACCAACACCTTTTCCCTCCCGGGAAGGCATGGCGCCATAGTTTGATGCATGGTCCATTCACTTTTCTGCCACAAGCTGCCAGGCTCTGGATTAAGTCCTTTTGCCTCTGGAGCCATGGCCATACTGGAGAGCCGCTCGTGGGGGCAACTCGTGACTGACCCTGGTAGGGTGTAAAGGATGAGCTGGTACCTCCCCTCTTCACTGACCTTAGTTTTTAAAAATATTTAAAGATTAAAATATTCTTTTACCTCATACTTCCAAATAAGCAACAAGCTCATACAATCTTACAGGAAAAAATGAAATAACAAATTCCAGTGACATATACTTCCTCCAAAGCTATTAAAAACATACTATTTTTAATTACATTAAATGGCTTATAGTTTAAGACTGAACCTATGACTTGAAATTTATGTTTTGTTAAGACAAACTCAAACTTCCATGTTGAAAAAACCTTAATAATTAGCCTAAACCTGAAATAGCCTAAACCTAAAAAAATGTTCATGTTGAAATGAAAGTCAACGTTAGAGTTTTTAAACTTCATAAAACTGATAGTGCTTGGAGGTTAAGTTAGCTTTCAGGCCGTGGAATACTTTGGAGAACTTAAGCAACAAAAGCTACATCTCATAATATGTTGGTGACGAAACACTGTGGAAGACTTCAGGGGCAGTGATGGTGGAAAGTATTCAATGGATACATTCCTTTTCACAAAAACATATACTCTTGACCCTTGTACTCAGAGAAAGATGGAAATAATGTCTACTATCAATTTTTGCTAATCATGTTTTCATCCAAAGACCTGCTACTTTTGAGTATAAGGAACCTTGGGTATTTCAAGATAAATAAATCAATATACATTATATTATATATAGATATATGTTATATATATTATAAAATATGTTTATTATGTATATTATATCACATACTGGAGCGATAGCACAGTGGCTAGGGCATTTGCCTTGCATGTGGGTGGCCCAGTTTGATTTCTTTATCCCTCTCAGAGAGTCCAGCAAGCTATCAACAATATGCTGCCTACATGGCAGAGCCTGACAAGCTCCCCATGGCATAATTGATATGCCAAAAACATTTTCTTATTTGTAATTAGAAACACATATTCTAGAGATATTTCAACTAGAATCTCACACAAAATCAGATTTAAAAATACTTGACAGAAGTACAACAAAATAGAAAATTGCATAGAAAGAAAAAGCTTATGTGAGAAAAAAGGAAGGCAAAGAGAGATACAGATATATTTTTCAATTTCTTCCTCTTTCAATTTATTCAAGGATAATTCAATTCATAGTTTTAGACCTTATTATATATTTCAAATTCCCCTTACTAGGTAAATTTTCAGTAGGTTTCTATCCTTGTAACTAAAATATTAGCTTTTAATTCTACTATTTATTATTTTAATGCACATAAATTTAATACCAACACCATACCTACCATCAGTGTACTCATCTGCCCCCTCACCCATTCAATTTTATTAGTTCCCTGCTATACTCATTACTGATCTTTGGTGCTACCTCACTGTGTATCCTTAAGTCCTATATATAAGAAGAAATCACTTTGTATCTCTCCCTTTAATTAAGTTTTCACTTTAGGGGCTGGAGTGTTAGCACAGCAGGCAGGGTGTTTGCCTTACATGCGGTCAACCTGGGTTCGATTCCCAGCATCCCATATGGTCCCCCAAGCACCGGTAGGAGTGATTCCTGAGTGCAGAGCCAGGAGTAACTCCTGAGCATTGCTGGGTGTGACCCAAAAAGGAAAAAAAAAGTTTTAACTTTATAGAGGGAAAAGCAGAAACAATGAGAGTAAAGTCCTACGAGATAACAAAAAAGACTGAACCCATAATACATTCCTGTAGTCTTCAAACAAATTTAACCCCTCCCTGAGATATTTCCTCTTTGTCTTTAAGTATTGTTAACAGATTGAGAAAGTTGAAAATTAATTATTAACCAGTTGTAAAAATGTTTAATTTTCTAGTCATTTTTGAATGAACATTTAAATGATGTAATCTGCAAAGGTTGCCTGGAGAATGCATGTTTTTCCAGCAAACAGGTGAAGGTATAGAAAGTAAAAGGCACAACACTGAAAACTTTGAAAATACCTTTCATAGGTCACTGTCACTGTCCTCTCGTTGTTCATCGATTTGCTTGAGTGGGCCCAGTAATGTCTCCATTGGAGACTTTGTTGTTACTGTGTTCGGCATATCAAATACATCACGGGTAGCTTGCCAGGCTCTGCCGTGTGGGCAAGATACTCTCGGCAGCTTGCTGGGCTCTCCGAGAGGGGAGGAGGAATGGAACTCGGGTAGACCATGTTGGCTGCATGCAAGGCAAATGCCCTACCATTTTGCTATTGCTCCAGCCCTATAGGTACTAAGAAATAATATGTTTCTATCCAATTAAAAAATTGTTAGGGGTTGAAATCATAGTATAGTGAGGAGGGCACTTGTCTTGCTTGTGGCACACCCAGATTCGGTTTCCATCAACTCAGATGGTCCTCATGCACCAGTAGTAGCATTTACTGAGTACAGTCGGAAGTTACCTCTGAGCACCTCTAGGTGTGCCCTCCAACAAAAAAAGCATGAGAAAAATTGCTAATATAGCCAATAATTTGTGACTCCTCAGTGAATCTACCTATTTCACCTATCTTCATAATGAGTAGTATGATAGGTTCACAAGAAATATGAATCTATGAGACAGAGAGCTGATACAGAAGACCAAAAAAATGCCAATCTATGTGCTAGATAACCAGTATAGAGGGTAGGGCTCTTGTCTTGTACACAGTCAACCTAGATTGAATTCCTAGTAGGTCAACCTGGCTTGGATTCCTGGTAATGCATATAATTTCCCCATTGCCACCAGGAGTGATCGTGATCAAGAGCCAAGAGTTATCCCTGAGCACAGCTGTTTGTGGTCCCAACCCCTCTATCTCCCTAACTTCTCCCTTAAAAAATAATGCTCAATTAATCTCTATGACAGAATGGGGGAAAAGGATAAAGGACTGTTAACATTTTGGACATGCTGCCATTTTCTTCTAGGAAAATGTTATCATTACACTTTCACACAAGGTATGTATCTTAGGCTATTCAATTTCTTCATTTTAACAAACTTGTGTGTCAACTGTAACATATTAAGTTTAGAATTGCTTGCTCAAGTGTTTATTATTTACCCTTAGAGTAATATAAATAAAATTGAGTTATAAAATAAAACTTTGTGTACTATTCTATTATGAGCATTTGCTTTATTTGGTATTTTTGGAATTTAAATCTGATAGCGAACAAGCAACCCAAGTACATACAAAATGTAATGGCAAATATGACTTTCATAAGATGTATGTCATGATTACAATTATTATTAATAACAAGAAGAACTATCAGGAAGACTCAGATGATATTATTATGCAAACATGAAGAAAAAAATAAAAACTCAATTTCCTCCTACTCAAAACTAGTAAAAAAGTTCTTTATATGTTTTTCAGTTCAATACACTTTAATTAAGTTCATATTCCAATATTGTGTTGTATGTCAACACCAAATGTGTGAGAGGCCTGGTACATATTAGCAAACAAATCAGAAAAAAGATCACAGTACTCATTAAACTGAAAGTAAGCAGTTAATTATTACCATTTGCTTAATATCTTTCTTGTTTTCTTATCACACTTAGATTAACGTCTAAATTTCCCACCATGATTTTTAAGAACTGAAGTGATCTGCAGTTGCCCATATTTACTGTTCACTCACCAAATTCAGTTGCACTATCCTTGATGTTCTTGAAATGAGTCAAGTTTTTTGCATTCTCATTGCCATCGTCCTTAACTTGCCTATATCAGGAACACATTTTGCTCACATAATGGAGGAATGATTCCTCCTTGTACTATACAGCTCAGCTTAAATATTACTGCTTCAAGGACAACTTTATTTACCACACACAATTAAAAAACTAAAACCCAAACAAGAAAATTTTTAAAAAATTCTCAATTCTACCATGCTGTGATTAAGTTCCTTAGTACAGAGTAAAGTATTTTTTGTGTTGTTTTCTTGTTTATCCTAGTTCCTCCCTGTTGGTTCTATAAAAGCACAAATACCCATACAGAATTCCTTATATAATGTTTCACTTCCAGCCCTTAAAATAGAGCTTGAAATTAAGCTGTATAAAACACATTGTTTAAAGTACAAATAAATAAATCAGTGAACTCATATTTATGCTTTCTTATCAAAAAACAAAGTAATTTCGTAAAGAAACTTAATTACTCTTCCATTACTGCACTGCCAAAAGTTATACAAAGTAAATACACTAAATTTCTCTAATTGACAGACTGATAAAGAGGTGAAAAGTAAAAGAAAAGACTCATTTTTGAATGGCCTGAGGTCATCTAATCTTTTCCCCATTTTTAGCTTTTAAATTGCATGATTATTAGAATTATGCCTACACATATAATAGGCTTCTTTGCATGTGGGCATTTTCAGATATATTTAATTCAGAATTATAAATCACTAAGGAAAATGATTTATGTAAATTAGAATTCATTAGCATATATTAAATTATTTTTCCCTACAACTCAAGCAAACAGAAGAAGTCAAATGTATCAAGTTGGTTAAGAAAAAAAGAAAGGAAAGTAATTTGCAAATAATCTCATTATTATGTTTATAAATAACCAGAAATGGATAAATTCTAGTCTGTAGGAATCTTGTACCTTGTAATTGTAATTCAAATAGGTACAGGAGAATAGTTTTTTTTTGTTGTTAACAATTCATAATCAACATTATGGCTCAGCTTAGGGGCATTTTGCATATGACACTAGACAAATATATTTTATCAATATAAAACCTTTCATTAACTACTGTAAAAATCCTTTGGCCATTTGATATTCAAGTTATTGGAAATGTCAAGTAACTTATTGATATGAGAGGCAAGCATAATATTTAACATTCAAAATAGTTTCAAACCTTGATTCTCCCACTCAGTGGCTTTAGGAGAATGTTCAATTTGACTCAGCTTCACAAGGTCTGGATTTCTCACATATGAAATCCAAAAATATAATCTGCCCCACTGTTATGGCACACCCAGAAGTGTTATACAATTGCTGAGAATTTCAAGATAATGCATATGGTATGCCTAATGCAGAAATGATAAGCACTAAGAAACACAAATTTGTTTCCTCATTCAAATCTCTACTTCTTTGGAGGATAAAGTAATTTTTCAATTTGTTTCCTGAACATATATTCTAATATTTTATCCTTAAAATTTTGTTTTAAAACATAATGACTTCAGAGGTGTGCATCTGGGGTTCAATGCAGGGACATGAAGATGCATACTTCTTGGGCACTTTGATGCTCACCTTGAGTTACTTGGAACATCCTTTCAGTGATTCACATTTTCACTTGGCAATACTCTGGAGATAATACGGTGCCAGAGATTGAAAAGGATTTTGGTCAAGTGCTGTCATGTACATGAAACCTTGTACACTCTCTGGCCCTTAAAATGTATTTGGGAAGGTGGAAGAGAGATAGTACAGCAAGTAGGGCATTTGCTTTGAACACTGCCAACCCGGGTTCAATCGGCGGCATCCCATATGGTCCTCTAAGCACCGCCAGGAGTATTTCCTGAGTGCAGAGCCGGGAGTAACCCCTGAGCATCGCTGGGTATGACCCAAAAAGAAAAAAAATAATGTATGTGGGGTGCAGGCGAGAGAGCTGATTACATATCTGGTGGCCCTCAGGGGCTACACTTGGCTTTGTGCTGAAAAATGACCCCATGCAATGGTCAGGGGCTATACGTGCTTTCCACTATTTGAACCGGTTCATGTCCAATACACAGATTGGAAACAGGGTCACACCTATCATCGTTGTAGGCAAGGCAAGTGCCTTACCACCTGTACTATCTCTCTGGTAAACCCATATTCAATCAGTTAATTCTGGTCGTCAAAAATAATCTAGGTTCTCCCAAGTGCACAGAAGATTTTTTTTAGTTAGTTCACTTTCTTTACAGTAACATTTGAGTTTTTCCCATTTTCAACCTCATTATTTTCAGTCAATCAATTATCTTCAGCCTCACATCTTTATAAGTCTTAAAGTTTTGTAACTTCTTTTATCTAATTTGATGGTCACTGAGACAGATACTTTTTGTCACATGTTTCATTATTCATTTTTATCCACTAGCTTCCAAGAATAAATCAGAGATATAAAAACTTAAAGTTAGCACTCAGACTTCTTTGG
This sequence comes from Sorex fumeus, assembly GCF_029834395.1. Lineage (NCBI taxonomy): Eukaryota > Metazoa > Chordata > Mammalia > Eulipotyphla > Soricidae > Sorex > Sorex fumeus. The sequence continues at coordinate 14,568,557 of NW_026606060.1, forward strand.
CTTTTACTCTTGGAGTTATTCAAAATCACTGACTGATATTTTCTTTAGCTGGCAATATCTTTGTGAGACAAAGATTGATTTTTTTTGCATAACTGTTGTCTCCTGTACACATTTTCAAGCATATTCTGAGCATTGGGTTGATTCCAAATTTATTTTATCTGATCAAAATTTAAAAAAAAAAATTGTATGGTGAGTGGAAAAGTATAATTGGAGTAGAAAAAAAAGTATAACTTTGGATATATTTTCAGTTAGACATTTTTGCATTTTATAAAAACTTTCAACTGTAGCACTGTCCTCCCATCGATCATCAATTTGCTCAAGTGGGCTCCAGTAACGTCTCCATTGTGAGGCTTGTTGTTACTGTTTTGGCATACCGAATATCCACAGGGAGCTTGCCAGGCTCTGCCGTGTGGGCGGGATACTATCAGTAGCTTGCCAGGCTCTCCTAGAGGGGCAGAGGAATTGAATCTGGGTCAGCCATGTGCAAGGCAAACACCCTTCCAACTGTGCTATTGCTCCAGCCCATTTTAGACCTTTGCATTTTATACCTTTCATAATTTGTGAACTAAAACTAGCACTAAAAGAAAATTGGAATGTGTAAGTATAAAATTAGCACCTCTGTCAGCATGTTTTCTAATTAAGTTCTGTTATTCTATCTTTATACATATAAAAGACTAATTATATTCTAATATATAATTATCCTCATTTTCATACCTAGTTTTATTTAATTTTATATTACAAATATGCTTATAATAGATCATTTATTTTCTTTCCATATAAACTCAAATTTAATCTGATGAATTTTTTCTACATCATCATTTCTTTTTTCCCCATTGAATAATTCTTTCCAATATGTCAAAAAAACTTTCATGTAGGATATGGATGTACTGTAAGAGATCTTTCTCCAGCATCACTGAGAGATGCTGCCTAATGGGAGATACTCAAATAATAAATAAATAAAAATGCTTTTTTTTATCAGTATGTTTACTGCATAATTGTGTTGGATCCTCAATGAATTTGTCAGTGTTTGCAAATTTTATCTTAATTTACTGTTGTAAATTACATAACATCATATGGCAATAGAAGACATAGTTTATTGTGGAACAGTGTCTTTTGTTTGGGTAGAAAAAATTTTGACAACCTTTTTCTGGATCTTTTTCTGGGGGCAGAGTCTCCTGCCCCTGTGCCTGGCTGTCCTCGCTGGGGCCCCTTGCAGGGGAGCGGGTTGAGTTTTCCTCCGGGCCCTGATCAGGGCTCCGGCAGCCGAAGACCTCCACAACCAGCCACCACCAAGCTGAGACCACTCTCCACACACATGAAGGTATCGGCAGGGAAACAAAGGCACGCGGACCCGGGGCTGAGATCTTCAAGTCTACTCAGATCGGGGCTGAGCATCCTCCACCCAGATCCTCCAAATTTCAGTAGGCGGGGGTCACACCCACCAACTGGCACCCTGGCGCCGTGTAATCCCATCAACGGCCAAGACTCAGAGACTATAAAACCCAGCTCCCGGAAGCACGCGGCCGCAAATCACCTCAGTCTGGCAAACTCCCCATGGTGTACCCAATATGCCAAATACCAGTAACAATGAAGGGTCTCATTCTCCTAACTCTGAAAGAGCCTTGAATATGGCACTTTTTTAAAACCCTCAGGGCTAGGATGAAGATGTTACTGGGGCCTGCTCGAGGCAATCGACGAATAACAGGATGGTTGTGATCGTGATCGTGATTTTTCTGGATCTGAGAAAAAGAACCACTATTGTGCAGTATGTTATGAATATTACCCTGATATTTATAAAGAGTTATAAAGCTCATGGTTTTAGAGCTTTCATTTAAGTAAGCATTTCTATGCATCAGAATCTTCTAGTTCCTTATCATTAACACTGAGGTAAAAAATATGTGCACTGCTGAAGTACTTCCTTTATCGCATATTCTTAAATGAAAAATAATTTCCCTAAAGCTAGAATAAAGATTTCTATTCTCTCAATTCTTCCTTTACTCATGAGAAAAAGAAAATACTTTTTGTGTTCTCCCAAGCAGTGCTCAGGGTATAAGGGGTTGTTAGGTTACTAAGCAATCTGTCAATTCAACACTGGGATGGTGCTTCTGGGTTCATTGGAGCTGAGGAACACCAAGGTCACACCCTGAATGTCTTGCGCTCCATGAAGGGCTGGGGATTTATCTTGCGGCCTTGCTGCATGAAATATATGTGACACTGAACCCTGAGCTATTTCCCCAAACTATGATTTGTGTTAATCCAGAAATTACGTAAAGTGTTGCTCAATTTCTTGATCAAAAGTCAGAAATACACTTTCTTTATTTCTGGTTTATTTTTTTTTTAACACACTGGTTGTAGTCAGGACTTAGATATGGCTTTGCACTCTGGGTAACACAGATGGAGCTTGGGAGACAGGCAATCAAACCCACGTAGACCACGTGCAAGGAAAGCACCTGACCTGCTGCACTATTTTTACTATTCAGGAGTATGCTTTTTATAATATACAATAATATTTTATAAATGTCACCTAGATTCTATTTATATATAAATCCATTTATTATTTAATGCTTAGGATTCAAGTTTGGTTTTATATACAGTAATAGTTTGGTTTTATATACAGTAATGCTTTGAAAAATACTGACCTAAAACAGATCAAGACAGTGAGGTTATTAAAGATTTTTTTTAAGGCAATGCGATTCTGAACTTACTAGTCAGTTGCAATCTGCTGATGCCACAAAGTAATACATTATTATAGATGTAACTTTTTATGTTTCTTAGCCATGATGGCAAAGTAAATGAAAGAGAGTGGTGAGAAGTGACTAGATGTATATGATGATACTCAAAGCTATGATTCAGATGAGAATACTTTTGGTTTGCCCAGAAAAAAAAAAACAACTTTTAAACTGTGTGTGAGGCAGGATATAAGATACTTTTGAATATGTACATTCTAAACTTAGTTTAAGACAAGTATCATTACATAAAAACAAAGCAGTCCGTTACTGGTGAGCTATTTACTTTGCATTTTCTAATCACCACTGTCACTGTCACTGTCTCTGTCCTGCCATTGTTCATAGATTTGCTCAAGCGGGCCCAGCATCATTGTGAGACTTGTTACTGTGTTTGGCATATCAAATACATCGTGGGTAGCTTGCCAGGCTTTGCCATGTGGGCAAGAAACTCTCTGTAGTTTGCTGGGCTCTCCGAGAGGGGCAGAGGAATGGAACTTGGATCAGCTGTGGCTGCCACGTACAAGGCAAAGGCCCTACCCGCTGTGCTATTGCTCCAGCTCTTCTAATCATCACTTAAATAAAATCAATTATTGATTACCAGATGCACTTCTAAACATTCAGAGCTTAAAAATATGTTATTTTTTACTCATTTTATTTCTATTTTTTAAATTTAATTGTTTCTCATAAATATTGTATGAGATGGTTCCAGTTCCTGTCAGAAGAGCAAACCGAAGTCAGCTTTAAGCCCAGAAGCCCCAGGTTTAAGAAAGTTTGTAATTTTATTATTGACCATGTTCCAGAGTATGTGAGAGAAACATTTTCACATGTAATCCAAAGCTATATTATTGTTAGTATATTGTACTCTTCCAGAATGCTTTCCTTAAACATTTGAAACATTAAGTATTTGAAGGAAAATGTTGTATAAATATCCTAAGGTTAATTCTGCAAGCACAAGTAATATGGGCTTATGTTCAGAATATTGATGAATCCAGTGAAATATTTGAAAAAATATTTCTAACAATAAACACCAAACTACTAACAATAAACTACAAACTACAGGAACTGAGTGTTGAAAGAAGGTAAAGGGATATACCTGATAATCTTTCATTATCTGTATTGCAAACCATAAATCCCAAGAGGAGTGTATATGTGTGTGTGTGTGTGTGAGAGAGAGAGAGAGAGAGAGACAGAGAGGGAGGGAGAGAGAGAGAGAGGAAGAGAGGAAAAGTAACTGCTATAGTGGTGGGCGAGGGTTGGGGTTGGGTCTGGAGGGAAATTGGGACCATTCATCTGTGGTGGGAAAAGTACACTGGTGAAAAGATAGGTGTTGAAACATAAATGTGACTGAAATACAATCGTGAACAACATTGTAAATGTGTATATCACTGTGATTCCATTAAACAAATATTTTTTCAGGAAGAAAATTAAACACTATGCATACAGGCAATGATACCTCAAGAGAAAGGAGGAGCATATAGAGTATTTAAGAGAATGTGACCTAACCCTAACATTGGTTAAAACCTCTATTCAGTAACAGAAGAGATAAAACTCAAAGTTGTTTCCACACTTAAGTCTTACAAAGAACAATATTATCTATTATCTACCTCTTGTTATTGCTCCAATAGCACAGTGATAGGGCTTTTGCCTTGCACACAGCCGACCCCAACTGACCCGGGGTTCAATTCCTCCACCCCTCTCAGAGAGCCCAGCAAGCTACTGAGAGTATCATACCTGCACGGCAAAGCCTGGCAAGCTACCCATGACGTATTCGATATGCCAAACACAGTAACAAGTCTCACAATAGAGACATTACTGGGCCCACTCAAACAAATCGGGAGGACAGTGACAGTAATCTAGCTCTCAGTATACTTATATAAAGAGTAAGGTTATAATTTTCTGTATATGTGGGGACGGAGATTCAATGGTGCTCAGAGACCTGGCTGAGTCTGCGCTTTGAATCCATGGTATTTACATGCAAGGTAAACACCTTATTTGATGTTCTAAGGAGGACTATTTCTTGTACTGACAGTGGAGTAACCATTTGCCATATACATAGCAACTGCCAACAACCGAGATCAAAACCTCCCAGGATTATCTAGGTATAAGAACTCCAGCTATTAGACCTCTGTCACTTACAAATTCATAATGTATAGAATGACAATGTACATAAAGAAACTATAAGCAAGAAGAGAAAAAAATAAATGAATCTTGGATTATACGGTTTTAACAAAATTAAAAATCTGGATGAAAGAGTGATTCATGACACAGCCGCAGAGAAGAAAGGCTGCGGGGAAGGGGGGGGCCGGGGGAGGGGGAGGCTCCACAGCTCCCGGAGAATGCACCAGGTCCCAAAAAGAGCCGAGATCTCCGGGAAGTCCCAGATGGGGTAGGTGCCACATCCCGCCTCCTCCAGATGAAAGCCCGGTGATCAGGAGCCTCTATAAGTATAGTTCGAGTATGCGGGAACGAGGACTTTTCCTCCAAACCATGTGGCCACTTATGCAGCCGTGCGACATCTCCCTTTATACAAAGTGATCAATGGAAAGTAAATCATCCAATGTTTCTCCCTGAAAATCAGGCTTAACTCTTATACAAACCACAACACCCAATAGGAGAGAGAGAACAAAAGGGAATGCCCTGCCACAGAGACAGGGTGGTTTGGGGGGGGGGGTGAAGGGTGGGAGGGATACTGGGATCTGCGGTGGTGGGAAATGGTCACTGGTGGAGGGATAAGGTAAAGGTAAAGGCCCTCCCGTTGATCGTCGATTTGCTCGAGCGGGCCCAGTAACGTCTCCATTGGAGACTTTCTTGTTACTGTGTCTGGAATATCGAATACTCTCGGTAGCTTGCCGGGCTCTCCGAGAGGGGCGGAGGAATCGAACTCGGGTCGGCCATGTTGGCCGCTTGTAAGGCGAACGCCCTACCGCTGTGCTATCGCTCTAGCCCAGTGGAGGGATGGGTATTCTAAATAAATAAATAAATAAATAAAGAGTGATTCATAATAGTGTTGATACTAAAGATAATAATGCTATAATCATGATCATCATACAAGATGCTCTCTTTCCAGCTAAAAACTGCTTTAAAAGTGTGAGACATAGATTTTGTTTTTCCAGCATATTTAACAATATCATGACAATCACGACCATCCTGTTGTTTGTCGATTGCCTCGAGCAGGCCCCAGTAACGTCTCATTTGTCCTAGCCCTGAGATTTTTTTTTAAAATGTGCCATATTAGAGTCTCTTCCAGGGCTAGGAGAATGAGACACATCATTGTTACTGGTATGTGGCATATTGGATGCACCACGGGGAGTTTGCCAGACTCTGCTGTGTGGGTGGGTTACATTCAGTAGCCTGCCATTTTGTCCAAAGTAAGAATGAGATAATAAGGTGTTGCATCCGGGAGCTGGGTTTTATAGTCTCTGGGTCTTGGCCATTGATGGGATAACATGGTGCCAGGGGGCCAGTTGGTGGGTGTGACCCCCCCAACACCTCCCCCCTGCCTACTGGAATTTGGAGAATCTGGGTGGAAGATGCTCAGCCCCAACCCGAGCAGGCTTGGAGATCTCAGCCCCGGGACCCTCATGCCTTTGTTCCTCTGCTGGTACCTTCATGCGTGTGGAGAGTGGTCTCAGCCTGGTAGTAGCTGGTTCTGGAGGTCTTCAGCTGCTGGAGCCCTGGTCGGGGCGGGGAGGGAAACTCTGCGCTGTTCTCTTCTGGGAGCTGGGTTTTATAGTCTCTGGGTCTTGGCAGTTGATGGGATTTGCGCCAGGGGGCCAGTTGGTGGGTGTGACCCTGCCTACTGGAATTTGGAGGATCTAGGTGGATCCTCCAAATTTAACAAAATAGTGACAAATAATACTTAAAATCTGGATAAATCACCTTTATGCCATAACATAGCCTATCTTTTCATGAGGTTGATTGTGTAAAATTAATAAAGGGGCACAGCACACAGCGGCACTGGCTCTATCTCTCCCACTGCCTGCGTTCGGTAGTCTCACACTGCTTCCCCCACCCCGGGGAGGTTCTATGGCGATGGTTAGGTAGAGGAAGGAAATGAGGGCCAGGCTGGTTGGTATTAGTCACAGTTTTTTTCTGATCCTCTCTCCATCCACACCAGTCTCCCTTCTCTGCCTCTGCCTCTGCTTCTTCCTCCCCCATGCTACTTCATTCTCTTTCTCCATCCCCCTTCATCCTCCTTCTCTTCCTTCTGATCCCCCAGCCCACTCTTACAGTACAGTTAAATCCCAAAGCATGAGGTGTTGGGGTAATAATTACACATAGGTGTGGTAACAATCAATAGGGGTAGAATTCTTTCCCTCAGGGAAATCCCTCCTAGGACAGATCCTTGCTCAGCAGAACAACCCACCCTAGAGCAGAATCCCATGGGTGTGTCTCTCCTCTCCTTGTCCTACAAGCATATAAGAATATATAATATAAATCATTTTGTATGGATATAGTAAGAAATATCTTAAACTTATAGAATTGTTCTCCTAGGGCCATCTCGATCTCAGACGACAGTGCTCAGGCCAGATAGTCTTTCCCACCCTTAGCAGGATCCTAGCCTCTTCGTTACTTATGGATTATGACAGCATTTGTCTATGATCAAACTCTTAACTTATAGTTGAGGATCGTGGCACTTTGGCCTGGCCCATTTCGATGCCAGGGTAGCTCACCGCTTGCCCTGGGTCCATTCAGTCCCTTGTCGGGACCCTGCTTTTGGGGTGTTAGGAACTAAGGGCAACTGAGACTTAAGTCGAGAAAGCAGATACCTGGGAGTGTATAATATTCAAAGCCAATCAAATCCTAAGTTACAAAGCATAATGTTAATGGCCTTCCTGTATCTATACAAAAAGGACATTGCTTTAAAGTAAACTGTTCATAAGGCATAAGGAAAGGAGAAAGGCAATATTTCACTCAAAAAATATAAAATCATAGATTTCTGAGGAATCTGACCTTACAAATTAACAGAGTCTGATTAGGGGGAAAGCTGAGTAACTGGTTTGGGAGGGGAGCATAGGGAAGAATGTTTACAGATAAACACAATGGAATGGAAGTGCCTCAGGAGCACTGTAATGGGTGTAACCTGATAAACCTAAGCTCCTTGTGGAGGAAGGACAAAGCAATGTCATCCTACAGTTGATAACGTAAACTATAAATTTCAAAACATTAAATGAGTTTTGAATAGCTAGAACAGATTTAGGGGCAAAAGTCAGAGTACAAGATTTGATAAGTGTGAGAATCTGGATTATTATTATTGGGTTTAGATTACAAAGTTCTGTGAAATATTAAAAATATTAGAAATAGTTATTATCTGACTCTGATTAGTTTTGTGTCCATTGCATAAAAAACTTAAGACTTAAAATAAGATATATCATTTTTCATTTTATAAATCCTGTAATATGGAATAGCACATGTGCAGATTATCTAAAATTGAAAATTTTCTCAAATATTTTTTATTTTTAGTGGATAAAATAATAGAAGATACTCATATATATATATATATATATATATAAATGGCATCAGTGAATATCAGCAGACACAGAGAAGAAAGTAAGCCCACGCTATAGATAGCAAAATTGTCACAGAAGATTTAAAAACAAACTATATCTGTATCAAACATGCTTGAACTATAAGCAAAGTGTTAAAAAAAAAAAAACTCAGCACCATGCCACGTCCGGCGCTGTGGGGCCGAGCCAGGGGAGGGCCGTCAGGGTGAAAGCAGTACTGGAGTCACACAGGGTTCCGTCATTCAGGAGATGGCATGAATGCGTGCGTGCGTTTATTCAGAGCATAGGTACAGACTTAAGTATGTTTCCACAGCCCACCCAAAAGAAAGGAAAAGGGGATGGGACGTGTGAAAGTGGATGGGACAATGAATAGAGCCATGCACCGTTGGTCAGCCACCTGGTGACCCTTTCGACCTAATGCTACCGGTCGGAGCGGCCTGCTTTGTCACAGTTTTGACATATCCATAGAGACTGTGTTGTTCCTCATACATCATTTACAAATCATTTACGAGGGTGCATTTTCCCCAAACTGAAACCTCCTGTACTGGGAAGCTGCCCAGCTTTGAGCAGGACAAAGGGGGAATGAAAAATCAAGCATTCTTTTACTTGATCAGTAGGCAACAGCACCAGAGGCCCAGAGAGATAGTATTGCATGCAATAGGCTCCAGTTTAATCCATAAAGCACTGCTAGAAGTGGTGCTTGAATACAGAGTCAGGAGTAAGCCTTGATCACTGCCAGACGTGGTACCCAAACAAACCAAACACAAATACAGCAGCAATCCTAATTTATGTTCAAGAGATAAACTAATGGAAAAAATTACATTAATTTCACGTTGAAAAATATTAGAAGGGACAGTGAAGGGCATTTTCTCTTCATCGAGAGATACATAAAACAGGAAGAAATCACACTCTTAAATGTATACGCACCTAACGAGGGAACAACTAAATACTTGAAACAGCTGTTAACAGATTTTAAGGAGGACATTGCTAGCAACACAATAGTAGCTGGAGACTTCAACATTGCCCTATCACCTCTGGATAGATCAACAAGAACAAAACTCAGCAAGGAAACATTGGCTTTGAAAGAAGAAATAGAAGAGAAAGGACTTATACACCTGTAAAGGGCTTTACACGCCAAAAAGAAAGAATACACATTCTTCTCCAGTGAGCAGGGAACATTTTCAAAACTAGACCATGTGCTAAGGCACAAAACATACCTCACTAGAATCAGTAAGATAGAAATACTACCAACAATCTTTTCAGACCACGTTGTGCTGAGAATAAAAATGAATCACACACAGACATGGAGAACCAAATCAAACACCTGGAAACTAAGCAACTCAATGCTGAGCAACGAATGGATCAGGAAGAAAGTCAAGGACGAAATCAAAAGATACCTGGAAACAAATGAGAATGAAGACACGACCTACCAGATATTATGGGATGCAGTGAAAGCCGTATTAAGGGGAAAATATATAGCTCTGCAAGCATACCTCAAGATGGAAGAAAGGATGCACATAAGCAACTTGATTTCACAGCTCAACATCCTAGAAAAGGATCAACAGAAGGAGCCCAAAGTAGGCAGAAGTAAAGAGATCATAAAACTTAGAGCAGAAATCAACGACATGGAAACCAAAGAAACAATCTGAAAGATCAATGAAATTAAGAATTGGTTCTTTGCGAAAATAAATAAGATAGATAAACCACTAGCAACACTCACAAAGAAACAGAGAGACAGAACCCTAATAAACCAAATAAGAAATGAGAATGGGGATATCACAACAGAAACCAAAGAAATTCAAAATATGATCAGAGGCTACTTTGAAAGTCTGTATGCCACGAAAAATGAGAACCTAGAAGAAATGGATAAATTCCTGGATTCCTATAATCTCCCAAAGCTGAATGAAGAAGATATAGAGTACCTGAATAGACCTATTCACATCAAGGAAATTAAAACTGTAATCAAAAGTCTTCCAAAAAACAAAAGCCCAGGTCAAGATGGATTCACTAGAGAATTTTTCCAAACATTTAAAGAGGACCTACTGCCAGTTCTTCTCAAGCTTTTTCAGGAAATTGAAAAATCAGAAATCCGCCCAAACAGTTTCTATGAAGCCCACATCTCCCTAATACCAAAAGGAAACAAAGACACCAGAAAAAAAGAAAATTACAGGCCTATAACACTGATGAACACGGATGCGAAGATTCTCAACAAAATACTAGCAAATAGAATTCAACAACCCATCAAAAAGATCATACACAATGACCAAGTGGGATTCATCGCAGAGATGCAAGAATGGTTTAAAATTTGGAAATCAATCAACATAATCCATCATATCAACAAAAGAAAAAATAAAAATCATATGATCATATCAATAGATGCAGAGAAAGCATTTGACAAGATCCAGCACCAGTTTATGATGAAAACTCTCGCCAAATTGGAGATAGAGGGGACTTTCCTCAATATAGTTAAAGCCATCTACCACAAGCTTACAGCAAGGATCATCCTAAATGGGGAAAAACTAAGAGCATTCCCCTTAAGATCAGGGACTAGACAAGGAAGCCCACTCACTCCACTACTGTTCAATATAGTACGGGAAGTACTTGCAGTAGCGATTAGACAAGAAAAAGATATTAAGAGCATCCAAGGAGGAAAGGAAGAAATTAAGCTCTCACTATTCACAGATGATATGATACTATACTTAGAGAATCCTAAAACCGGTACCAAGAAACTCCTAGAAACAATAGATCTGTATGGTAAAGTTATAGGCTATAAAATTATTACCCAAAGGTCCATGGCTTTCCTATATGCAAATAGTGAGAGAGAAGAAAACAATCTCATTCACAACTGTGCCCCAGAAATTCAACTACCTAGGAATTAGCTTAACTAAAAGAAGTAAACGACCTGTACAAAGAAAACCACAAAATGCTGCTTCAGGAAATAAAAGAGGACACAAGGAAATGGAAAAATATCCCCTGTTCATGGATCAGGACGATTAACATTGTCAAAATGGCAATACTTCCCAAAGCACTGTACAAATTCAATGCAATCCCTATTAGGATACCCATGACATTGTTCAAAGAACTGGAGCAAACACTCCTGAAAGTTATATGGAACAATAAGCCCCCACGTATATCTAAAGCAATTCTTGGGAAAAAGAAAATGGGAGCAATCAACTTCCCTAATTTCAAACTCTACTACAAAGCAGTAATAATTAAGACAGCATGATACTGGAAAAAAGGCAGAGTTGCAGACCAATGGAACAGAGTTGAATATACTGACATATCTCCCCAAACATATGATCACCTAATCTTTGATAAAGGTGCAAGAAATGTGAAGTGGAGTAAAGGAAAGCCTTTTTAACAAATGGTGGTGGCAAAACTGGATGGTTACATGCAAAAAAATGGGCTCGGATCTTTGCCTAACACCATGTACAAAAGTAAGGTCAAAATGGATTAAAGACCTCAACATCAGACCGGAATCCATAAGGTACATTGAAGATAAAGTCGGCAAAACCCTCCATGACATTGAAGCTAATGGTGTCTTTAAAGATGTCTCTCCACTAGCTAAGAAAGTGAAAACAGAGATAGACAAATGGGACTATCTTAAACTAAGAATCTTCTACATCTCAAAAGAAACAGTGACCAAAATACAAAGACAGTCCACAGAATGGGAAAGGCTATTCGCCAAATACACATCTGACAAGGGGTTGATATCAAGAATATACAAAGAACTGGTTGAACTCCACAAGAAGAAAACATCCAACCCTATCAGAAAATGGTGTAACAAAATGAACAGAAACTTCATCAAAAATGAAATCCAAATGGCTAAAAGTCACATGAGAAAATGCTCTACATCATTAATCAACAGGGAGATACAGATCAAAACAACAATGAGATATCATTTCACACCACAGAGACTGGCCCACATCCAAAAGAACAAAAGCAACCTATGCTGGCATGGATGTGGTGAGAAAGGGACCCTCCTTCACTGCTGGTGGGAATGCCAACTGGTTCAGCCCTTCTGGAAATCAGTATGGACGATTCTCAAAAAACTAGTAATTGAGCTCCCGTTAGACCCAGCAATTCCACTCCTGGGAATATACCCCGGAAAGCCAAAAAAGTAAAGTCGAAGTGATGTCTGCAATTGTCTGTTCATTGCAGCACTGTTTACAATAGCTAGAATCTGGAAAAAACCTGAGTGCCCAAGAACAGATGACTGGTTAAAGAAGCTTTGGTACATCTACACAATGGAATACTATGTAGCTGTCAGAAATGATGAAGTCATGAAATTTACATACAAGTGGTACTATGTGGAAAGTATCATGCTAAGTGAAATGAGTCAGAAAGAGAGGGATAGACATAGAAAGATTGCATTCATCTGGGGAACATAAAGTAACAAAATAGGAGACTAACACCCAAGAATGGCTGAGATAAGTAACAGGAGGATTACTCCATGGCTTTGAGGACAGCGGCACACGCTAAGGGAAAAGGCTGCTCAGATAGAGAAGGGAGCACCAAATAAAGGGTGTTGGGAGGTTTCTCTCAGGATGGGAAATGCGTGATGAGAGTAGACTATAGTCCAAATAAGAATGCCTCTCAATGTCTTTTTGCAAACCACAGCACTCAAAAGGAGAGAGAACAAAAGGGAATGCCCTGCCACAGTGGTAGGGTGGGATTGGGGGAAGTGGGGTGGGAGGGATACTAGGATTGGTGGTGGTGGAGAATGGGCACTGGTGGAGGGATGTGTATTCAATCATTGTATAACTGAAACCCAAGCACAAAAATTTGTAAGTCTACAACTGTACCTCATGGTGTTTCACTAATAAAAATTTAAGGAAAAAAAAAGAGATAAACTAATGGGAAAATAAATTAAAAGACTGAATAAAAGATTCAAACAACTTCATTGAATTGTAGATTAGGTATAACTGAAGTCTCTAGCAAAATCACAAGTCGTTAAAAACATTGTACATGCATGTTTTAATGTATAAGAATATATAAAATTTGGTTCATAACAGAGAGTTGAGGAATACAGCAAACAAATACAGAGAATAAAAAATAAATTTATAGTCTTAAAAGGGAAGAAAATAACTGCTATCATCATTTGCAGATGATATATTCAATTAAGTATAAAATCCAATTGAATCCACAGATAAACTACCATGATTCAGCATAGTGTTGGGCACAAAGTCAATATGAAAAAAATTAAGCACCCCTGTGTGCTGGCTATAATCAATGAGAAAGGATAATGAAAAGATACATATTCTTTCAGACAAAGCATATGTCATACAAAGTTTTATAGTGTTATTCTGATATGATGTAGAATGTTATATTGATATTTTTAGAATGTTACATTGATTTTTTTATGTTATATTGAATGTTTTAGAATGTTATTTTTGATATTTAAACTTCTAGAATGTTATATTGATATGATCAAGATACAAAAAACTAGATTCAAATATAATATTTTTCATCATCTCTAGGAAATAAATTGTGTTATTAGGAGTAAAGTAATACCATTAATTGAATTAAAATAAAGTTATAATAACATGTTTTAGTATTTCATAAATGTTTTATGTATAATAGAAAAATTAATGGGTTTATAGATTATAATTTGTTTAAAATTGATCTTAAAGCCTTTTCATGGAAATATTGAAAAAATTTAAAATATTTGAAATGTGAAATTCAATATTTTGGATTAAAAGACACATTAATAAAAAACTACAGAGAAAGGTAAAACAAATACATATTTTTGTTTTTTGTTCTTTGAACCACACCCAGTGGTACTCAGAGTTTACCTCTGTTCTGCATTCAGGAATTACTCTTGGAAGAGCTTAGGGTACCATATATGAGGCCAGAGATCAAACCCAGATAGGCTGCATGAAAGACAAACGCCATACCCAAAGTGCTATGCTTCTGCCCCTAAATTGAAATGTATTTGCAAAAAAAAAAAACCCTTTAGATCCACAGGAATTTGAACGTCCTTATGCAATTAAAAAAACAATATTATAAGTTAAAACATACTGACCTATTAAGTGAGAAAATTAATGAAAAAAAATCTAAGTAAAATTATACATATTTGAAAAATGGTTGTTGTAAAAAATAGATATTTTCGATCAGTTCTTTGTGAGTGTAATAAAAATGTGTATAAATTTTTAGATTTTAAAGAATTTTAAAGTATAGAATAATCAATAGTTCTTCAGTTGGTACTGATGGAAACTCAAGGATGAGAACAAAAATTGACATAAAGACCATGATAGAGAATCTCTGACAGTTTGGTGGTGGTAAAGTAACATGTATACCAAAAGCATTATATTAAAACTATTTTAAACATGTTACTTCAATAATGATGTCTTAAGCAAAATTAAAGTATCAGAATATGAAAAAAGTGATTGAGAATTTAATTATTATTCAATGAATAATATTTATTCTAAATAATAAAATTATCCTTCATGTTCTTTTATATATTTTCATTGGTTAGAATTTTCTTACTGTAGAATATATTTAAAAGTGGCTTATATTAAACAAGAATACTAGAATATGAAAAGATATAGTGAAGTGTAGAATGCCATAAAATCAATCCTTAAAGAAAAATATTGATATTTTACATTATAATAAAAATGGAAAAACCTCCCAAGTCATTCTATAAGAACATAGATAATTAAAAATAACGTTTGATTGAAGTAATAATAGCAGCATTATAAAAAGATCTTCTATTCAAAAAATAAAGCCACAGATCTAAACATATAAATTACAGGAATTAAGCCGTGAGTAAAAGGGATCAAGACTAATTTTAACTGCCCTTTTCAGGATAAATTCCACCATGATCTTTCCTTCATTAATAGAGAAAGCAGCTCGGGAGAGAAGCACTTCAGAAATATCCTCCTGGAAAGAAACTGAAAACATTCTCCTAATAAGAAATTTGGAAGCTCACCTGTGTGAAAGGCCTTAAAATCATTTTATCTAATCCTAATTTTTCATAGCTTTCCAGCAAAATCACTGTTGGTAGCATTGTACATTTTTATTTATAAATCTCCTATACTATAAGATGTGTAATGTTAATTATATTCAACAAATATAAACAAATTTTTGTATAAATCAATTCTATGAGAGATTACATAAATAGATGAAATCTCTGTAAATATATAAAATTTAAAAAGATTATTTGATCCCTGTAAGTTTAATAGTATTAATACTATAAATATGTACCAGTTCATAATTGTACCAGTCTTGCACATTTATTTTTTTTGTATCTATACAGAGTTTTATATATCTATGAGAAATCCATGCTTGCTGAGCATGGACCTCCAAATTCTGAAATACTACAAACTAGCTATCTAACTCTAAATCTGGGCATAATGGGATGACACTGAAAAAAATGACAATGAAAATATTCTACAAATTTACTAAGAAAAAAATCATAAAAAAATGTATTGTATTTGACGTATTGCTCTAGGCTATCAGCAAGTAATTTACTTATCTTTCCTTATGGTTTCTCAAAATACTGAAAAGTCAGACATTTAACTGAAACTTGTGTTCAAAATGGAAATATTTATTGAAACTACATAGCTTATAGTGTTTTAGGATTGTAGACTTAATGTAATTATAATTATATGATTTGAACTCTGTAAAATTTTGGTTCCTTATGGTACAAGGAGAAAAGTAGTCTTATTTATAAACAGAGATGCCAATGGTTTGAAGGTATATTTTCCAGTCTCAATTTAGAGAAAATACGCCACTCAAAATATTCTCTACTCGGGCACTCAGGTGTTTTCCAGATTCTGGCTATTGTAAAGAGTGCTACAATGAACAAACAAGTTCAGATGTCACTTCGACTATACTTTTTTGCCTCTCTGTGATATATTCCCAGGAGTGGTATTACTGGGTCAAATGGGATATCAAATTCTAATTTTTTTGAGAATCGTCCATACTGTTTTCCAAAAGGGTTGGACCAGTCGGCATTCCCACCAGCAGTGAAGGAGGGTGCCTTTCTCATCACATCCACGGCAACACCGGTTGCTTTTGTTCTTTTGGATGGGGCCCAGTCTCTGTGGAGTTAAATGATATCTCTTTGTTTTGATCTGCATATCCCTGATGATTAGTGATGTAGCATATTTTCTCATGTGCCTTTTTGCCATTTGGATTTCTTCTTTGTGAAAGTTTCTGTTCATTTCCTCGCCCCATTTTTTGATGGGGTTGGGTGTTTTCTTCTTGTGGAGTTCAACTAGTACCTTGTATATCCTTGTTATCAACCCCTTGTAGGATGTGTATTTGGCAAATATCCTTTCCTATTCTGTAGACTGTCTTTGTATTTTGGTCACTGTTTCTTTTGAGGTGCAGAAGCTTCTTAGTTTAAGATAGTCCCATTTGTCTATTTCTGTTTTCACTTGCTTGGCCAGTGGCATGACATCTTTGAATATACCATTAGCTTCAATATCATGGAGAGTTTTGCCAAGGAATCTGGAAAAAACCTGAGTGCCCAAGAACAGATGACTGGTTAAAGAAACTCTGGTACATTTACACAATGGAGTACTATGTAGCTGTTAGAAAAGATGAAGTCATGAAATTTACATACAAGTGGTACTACATGATACTAAAGTATCATGTTAAGCGAAATGAGTCAGAAAAAAACAGGATAGACACAGAAAGATTGCATTCAACTGTGGAATATAAAGTAACAAAATGTGAGACTAACACCCAGGAGTGGCCAAGGTTAGTACCAGGAATTTTGCCCCATGACTTGGAGGCCTACCACACCTGCTAGGGGAAAAGGAAGCTCAGATAGAGAAGGGAGAACCAAATAAAGGGTGTTGGGAGGATCCTCCCAGGATGGGAGAAGCATGCTGAAAGCAGATTATAGACCAAACATGATTGCCACTCAGTGCCTCTCTTGCAAACCACAGGACCCAAAAGGAGAGGGAGAAAAAAAGGGAATGCCCTGCCACAGAGGCAGAGTGGGATGGGGGCAGAGGGTGGGAGGGATGTTGGGACCCGTGGTGGTAGAGGATGGGCGCTGGTGGAGGGATAAGTACTTGATCATTGTATAACTGAAACCCAAGCACAAAAAATTTGTAAGTCTATAACTGTACCTCATGATGTTTCACTAATAAAAAATATTTTAAAAAGTTAAAAAACAAAAATAAATAAATAAATAAAACCTTCTATTGATATTCACACCAAAAAATTCTCTACTTGTAGTATTGTTAAAATCCAAATAGCATTAATGTTTTCTTCTCTTTTTAGTAATAATTCTCTATGTAACTTTCTTAACATGAACTTTAATTCTTTGTGTTGGCTTGGGCTGGAGCAATAGGAGAGAGGGTAGGGCGTTTGCCTTGCACGCGACTGACACGGGTTCAATTCCTCCATCCTTCTCGGAGACCCTGGCAAGCTACCGAGAGTATCCTGCCTGCACAGCAGAGCCCAGCAAGCTCCCCATTGCATATTTGATATGCCTAAAACAGTAACAAGTCTCACAATGGAGACGTTACTGGTGCTGCTCGAGCAAATCGATGAACAATGGGAGGACAGTGCTACACTGCTACAGTGTATTGGCTTTATGATGGTGATGATGTTTGCTTTATAATGATGCTTTTTGATGATGTCATTCAGATAATATCATTCACATTCAGATAATGTCATTCACATTCAGATTATGTCAGTCAAAGTGCTGCAAAGCAAAAAAAAAATAAATAGGCCTTGAAACCATGGCTTTTCATTCAATGAGTTTGTAAAAAGAAAGACAAGGACAATATTTTTGCTTTGTTCATTTTGTTTAAGGGTCACTCAGATATTCTCAGGGATCAGGAATCCCGCCTGGTGGTGCTGGGGAACATTTATGGAATGCCAGGGATCAAAATAGGGACAGCTATGAGCAAGGCAAGTGCCTTATTCACTGTACTATTGCTCCAGCTTCCCAAACATGACGAATGTTATGAAAGTAAAATGTGGCACAACTCTGAAAGTGATGCCTATATGGTCATGGACATAATTAAATGCCTAATTAAATTCCTAATATTTTCTCCTAATATATGAGGAGGAAAAATATGATTAAGAGAACTAATACAATGTGGTCACTTTCCTATAATAATAATAAAAAAATAAAGTTTGGGGATTGTGAAATCAAATTTTTTGAAGTCAGTATAGATGCAACAGTATTTAAAGTTGGAGTTAGTATCTCCATTATCAAGGTTATAATTTACTCATTAAGGTTGAAATGTTATGGCTCACTCACCAGGTACTCACATGGCGGCAGGGCCCCTTTCCAGGGCTGCATGTCTAACTACACACAGAGAGAGTCACCAGTCTTCTTCTTTGGTCTGCGGGAGACACGAATTGAGGAACACCGTGAGCACCCAAAGCTGAACTGTTCCAGGTACTCTCTGCTCACTCACCCAGGTACCTGCCTGGCAACAGGGCCCCTTCCCAGAGCTAAGGTGACCACAAGGAACGATAAGTTACCCTCTTAGATGGAACTTACACTAGGTTAATTTAACCACCAGAAACACATTAGCTAATAATTCATTAAGCCCCCACAATTAATTATGCATCATAAGCAGAATAGTAACAGTGATTATGAAGGTCTAAAACACACAGATCACAATGGTAAAGCAATGCAGAAGCCCACCAAGCTTATTTATTGAAGAGGCTAGCCCAGAAGACAACAATAGTAATGAAGTGCTAGACAACCTCTCTGACAAGGAATTTAGAAGGATGCTTAGGGAGCTAAAACAAACAATGGAAAGCAATGCCAATAAAACACAAGAGAATTTGAAGGTAAAAAAGGGGAAAATGCAAACAAAATTACAAATGGAAATTTCAGATCTGAAAAACCTGGTAGGCAAATTGAAAAACTCAGTGGAAGGCCTCTGTTACTCAGAGTAACATCAGCTGAGGACACAATTGGTGAGCTCGAAGATGAAGTCCAGTGACTCTCCAAAAAAGAGCAGAAAATGGAAAAGAATCTGGGAACAGATGGCAAGAGAAGATTGTGATGAAGCCAAGAGGAGTAACATAAAAATTATTGGAGTCACAGAGGGACAGGAAGAAAACCCTGATGAAGAAAAACTGCCAAAGACATCACTGGTAGGATGTTACCAGAGCTGAAGAAAACATGCGACCACATTCGAGAGGCCCAAAGGGTACAAGCTAGAAGAAATCTAAATAAAAATACCCCGAGACATATCCTTATCAAAATGACCAAAACTTTAGATAGAGAGAAAATTCTGAAAGCAGCAAGATCAAAGAAAGAAATTTCCTATAAAGGAGCATCCTTAAGAATCACAGCTGATTTATCTGATGAAACCCTCAAGGCTCAAAAACAGTGGTGGGATATAGTAAAAAAATCTCAATGAAATAAATGCCTCACCAAAAATACTTTACTCAACGAGACTCCCATTCATAACAGAAGGAACAATACACAGTTTCACAGGCAAACAACAGCTCAGGAACTTCATAGACTCAAAACCATGGTTACAAGAACAACTAAATGTGCTACTTTAAGACAAGACAAGGCCCTCAAACACATCAAATTTCAACAGAAAAATGTGACAAAACCCCATAACAATAATCTCTCTCACCATCAATGGGCTAAACGAACCAATTTACAGAAACGGAGTGTCAGGATGGATTAGAAAATTGAACCCAACATTCTGCTCCCTGCAAGAAACACAACTCAATAGTTAAAGCAAACACAGGCTCAGAGTCAAAGGCAGGCAAACAATCGTACAGGCAAACAACTCCCATAAAAAAGTTGGTGTAGCCATCCTAGTATGAGACCACATTGATTTTAGGCTGAAGAAGGTCATAAGAGACAGTGAAGGCTATTTCTTATTGATCAAGGGATCTGTACAACAGGAAGAACTTACAATACTAAATGTATATGCACCTAATGAGGGACCAGCAAAGTACTTAAAACAGCTACTCATAGACTTGGAGAAAGACATCAATAGCAACGCAATACTAGTGGGAGACTTCAACACTGCTTTATCACCGAAGAAAGGTTTTATGATTTTAACATTAGACAAAATATTAGCTGTGTGTTTTGTCTATAGTCTTTACAATATTAAACTAATTTAATCAATTAACATTTTGTCATGGAATTTCATCATGGATAGATGTTAACTTGTGTTTAGCATTTTTTCTATATAAAGAAAATTAGATGACTTTTATTTTTTATTTTTACTAATATGGCATATCCTGTTAATTTATTTGCATATATTGAATCATTATTACATACCCAAGGTAATTGCCACTTGATCATATTATATGATGAGTGTAATAGATTTTTGTATTTGATTCACTAGGATTTTTGTTAGGATCTTTGCATGCATGTTCAGAAATATTAGTTTTAATTATTTTTAATAATGTCTCTGTCTATTATGGGTATTAACATAATTTTTATCTCATAAAAACTATTCCAGAGGATGCTACAAATGACTTATACATAAAAATCTATGTGATTACAGAAAGAAATGCAGTAATAAGGAAACAGAAAAAATATAAGCTTTTTCATGGATTGGAAGAATCCCAATTGTTAAAATGATCATTCAACTCAAAGCATTATACAAATTCAATGCAATTCATATCAAAGTTCCAACGGCATTCTTCAGTATATGGGACAATTATTACTAAATAAGTATGAAAACACAAAACTCCCCAAATAGTCAAAGCAATAATGAGAGGGAAAGAAGATTAAATTACATTTGTTCCCTGAGTTGATACTCTCCTACAGTATTGTATTAGAATAGAAGAAGACATGAATCAATAGAACATTATTGGCAGCTTAAAAATGAACCCTCCTACATTGGTGACATTGGAGTTGTAACAAAGAATGACATAAGATTAGACTGGAAAGTCTCATAAAAAAATGCAGTAAATAGTTCCATGCAACAATGAAATGGGATCACCCTCTCACATTATACACAAATTTTAACAAAAATGATAAAATATTTTGATGTTAGACATAAAATATATGTACTTATTAAGGATAACACAGGCAAAACACAGCATCATATTTGAGGATAGAAGAATGTACTGAAGGAGGGATATTTTTGGTGGGCATGATACTGTCATACTGTATCTCTGAAATACATAAGCATTTAAAAAACCTTATAAACCAATACTACCTTAATAAAAAAATTAAAAGTAAAGATAAGTAGTGAGATAAAAATAGAATTATCAAAGGAAATGTAATTGGGAATATTAGCATAAACTAATGTTTATTATATATAGATTGGCATATAGAAATATTAATGGCATGTTTACAGATAGTCTTTTTTTAGTAAAATCCATTAATAACAACCTCTTGTTTAATAAGCATATCCACAGATAATTGCAGTAATGTGGATGTAGATGGATGTATGATAGATAGCTGAATAGATAGATAGACATAGATATTAACAAATGGATGCATTCATTGATATACAAAAAATGTATGTAAACACACAGTGGGATACTACTCATTCAAAAAACTTAACATAAAAACAAACCAGGCTCATCAATATAGAATAATAAGTTGGTGTTGCCAAAGGCAGGAAGTTTAGTTAAGCAAATATTTTTAGGAGGTTAATCTTATAATTAATAAGTGAATTATGGGAACAACACATACAGTAGGGTAATTGTAGTTGAAATGCAAAGGTTTCTGAGAGAATATAAGTTAAATATTTTCATTACAAGAAAAATATTTTCAACTATTAATAGATATGATTGTTAATTATTTATAGTAACAATCAGTTCACTATAGATACGATTTTGGAGTTCTCACATTTCATACCTAAAATTAATAAAATATAATATTCATTCTTTAGTTAAAAACTTAAGCATGTGAAAATATACAGAAATGAAATAAAGTGGTGCTATATATTAGAGTCTGAATGGACCTTGTCACTGTCACTGTCTTCCTATTGTTCATCGATTTTCTAGAGCGGGCCCAGTAATGTCTCCATTGGAGACTTTGTTGTTACTGTGTTTGGCATATCGAATACATCACGGGAAGCTTGCTTTGCGGGTGAGATACTCCTGGTAGCTTGCCAGGCTCTCCAAGAGGGACGGAGGAATCAAACTCAGGTCAGTCATGTTGGCTGTGTGCAAGGCAAACGCCCTACCCTCTGTGCTATCGCTCCAGCCCGAATGAACCTTAATATACTGCAAATAAAATAAATCTGTTACAGAAAGTCACTTCTAGTATGAGCCACTATATAAAATATCACGAAAGACATATAGTTATTATTACTTTTCTTCCTGTAGTAAATTACTCTCTCTAAATCTGTTGTTTTGCTTTAAAATTCAAAGAAAAATATGTATTTAAAATATGCTTCCTCTGATTATTATTTACCTTTATATTAATTCATTCATCACTGTCAAATGACAGTGATAATAAAAATTAAAATCCGATGACTATGCATGAAAAAAGAAAATGAGAAATTACAGTTCTTATTAAATTAGATTTGACAAATTTATAAAATAAAGTCTAACTTTTAATGATAAATACATATTTTCATGTGATTTGATAGAGGTGAAAAAATGCAAACAAGCCTACATTCTAATTTAACAATCTTTCAGAGGTCAGGTAAGATGCAGGAATCAGGAGCATGTGCTTTGCATTCTTAGAAAGGATCCTGTTCAATCTCTGTTCTAGAGTTCTCACTCAAAACTTCTGGTTATAGGTCTAGAGGTCACAGAGCACCACATGATGTGGCATTAATGAACCCTAAGCACTGTGGGGGTGATCCTGGTGATGACTAGTACGTAGATCTGAGCAGGTCTTAGTAATGAATGTCCATTATGGCTGATCAAGATTCATCAGAAATGGGGCTGGAGCGATGGTGGGTAGGGTGTTTGCCTTACGTTCAGGCAACCCAGGTTCAATTTCCAGCATCTCATATGGGCCCCGAGCACTGCCAGCAGTAATTCCTGAGTGCAGAGCCAGGACTAACCCCTGCATTGCTGGGTATGACCCAAAAAGAAAAAAAAAAAAGATTCACCAGAAATAATCCTCTGACTGCTAGGGAGTCACCCGACAAATTAAAACTACAACAATAATAATGTGCATTATTCATCTTTGCACAAATAACTCATAATCAATATCTCAACAGAAAAATATTAAAATTTGACTTCATTTTGAGTGACAATATAGAATGCATAACTGTGGTCATACAAAATTAGAAAATAACCCTTAATCATTTGATTAAGAAAATAAATTACTTATATATTTGATTTCACTAGGAACTGAGAATAATATATTCAGTTAAGTGACTCAGCAAATTTAAAGGATTAAAAGATATGCAGTAAAAATGAAAGCAAATTATCTTAATGTAATGCCTTTAACCCATTAAAATGAAAACACTGTGTAAGCCATGTTAAAGTTTAAATTTAGGTAAAAAATTAAGTCTTTAAAATATACAACAAAATCAATATTTCTTTTAGGATACAAGTATTATCTTGAAACTGGCCAGTAAGTAATAAGTATAAGGACAAAACAAATTAAATAAAACACCTATAAATTTCAATCGTTTAATTACTGATGTATTACTATAACATAGTCTTTTATTTGATAATCTTGCCAGCCAATTTAGGAATTAGACAAATTGAAAGAAATACTTCTTTCAGTGACATGTAAATCACATCAGCAGGACAAAAAAATTGTGAACCTTAGTTATTTCCAAATGAAAAAAATAAAATGCAGTACAGAAAGCTCATTGATATGCCTATGGAGAATTGACTCATCCTTTATTCAACAGAGTGGGACCCAATTGCCTTTAAACTTTGAGTCTAATATATATATATATACATATATTATATATATATATATACTGGAGCGATAGTACAGCGGTAGGGCGTTTACCTTGCACGCAGCCAACATGGCCAACCCAAGTTCGATTCCTCCGCCCCTCTCGGAGAGCCCGGCAAGCTACCGAGAGTATCTCACCCACACGGCAGAGCCTGGCAAGCTACCTGTGATGTATTCGATATGCCAAACACAGTAACAACAAAGTCTCCAATGGAGACGTTACTGGGCCTGCTCGAGCAAATCGATGAACAACGGGAGGGCCTTTACCTTTTTTACCTTATATTATATACATATATGACACATATTTATATAATAACTATATATATAATTTTAATTAAAATTAAAAGTGGGCCAGAGAGATAGGATTTAAGGTACTTGCATTGCATGTGGCCTCCTATGGTTTAATTCACCATAGTTCTTTAAGCACTTCTAGGAATGATCCCTGAACACACAGCCAGAAATAAGTCTTGTTCACCTCCAGTTATGGACCAACCTCCCCAATCTTTGAGATGCCAAAAAATGTTAATAAAAAAATTGAATTTGAAGATATATTTTTTTTAATGTAGGAGTACTGCTATTTATTCAGCCATGATTATCTGATTGAATTGAACATGAACTCCACCTTACTTTTTTTTCACTTTTTATAATTTTATTTATTGAATCACCATGAAAGCAGTTACAAACCTTCTGGGTTTAAGTCTTGGTCATGCAATGAAACACCCATACCTTCTCCAGTGCCCATTCTCTACCACCAAAAACCCCTGTATGCCCCCATTCCTCACCCACCTACCTGTGGGGCAGATGATTTCCACATTAGTCTCTCTCTACTTTGATCACATTCAATATTTTGACACCAGACCCACTATTATTATTTAGGATTTTACCCCAACACTCAGATCTGCTGAAAAGGCAACAGTAGACAATTTGTTTTCTATTGCTGGTTATGATTAACATATGATGTCTCATGGCTGCAGTAGTGCCTGCGCAATTTTGAAAATCCGAAATTTTAACACTTAAATATGGAGAGTTTTCTGCCAAAACCTCCTGGCTTTCTAGATTTGTTCCTGAGTCTCTGGGATCATGGCCATTAAAGAGCTTGATCAGGAACCAGAAAGACCATTCATGGGCAGCGACTCGGGATCTTGCTGGGATAGGGAGGAAAAGGCCGGCTCCATCCCCATCCCATGAGGCCCCACGTGTCTCATCACTGAGGGCCCAAACCTGACTGTCCAATAGCCTCTGGAGGATGGCAGCCACTGAGCCATCAACGGAGAGCAGGCGGAGGGACAGCACCCGTTCCCCCCTGGAATGGCCCGACGACAGTAACCTACTGCAGTTCTGGACGCATTTCTACCAAAAGCCACTGGGTTCTGAGATTTGTTTCTGAGTCTCTTGAAACAGCTTGATCAGGAGCCAGAGAAGTCATTCTTGTGCGAAGACTTGGGGTCACGTTGGGTTGGGGAGGAAAGGGCCGGCTTCACCCCCTCAAATGAGGCCCAACATGTCTCGTCATGAGGGCCCAAACCTGACTGTCCAATGGCCTCTGGAGGATGGCAGCCACTGAGCCTCCAAGGGGAAGCAGGCGGAGGGACAGCACCCTTTCCCCCCTGGGGTGCCCGGCGACAGTAACCAACTACAGTTCTGGATTCATTTCTGCCAAAAGTCACTGGATTCCGAGATTTGTTTCTGGTTCTCTGGGATCATGGCCGTTAAGCAGCGTGATCAGGAGCCAGAGAGCCCATTTGTGGGCAGTGACTCGGGGTCTCGTTGGGGTGGGGAGGAAAGGGCCGGATCTACTCCTATCCCTGAGGCCCCCCGTGTCTCATCACTGCAGGCCCAAACCTGATTGTCCAGTGGCCTCTGGAGAATGGTGCCCACAGGGCCGCCAGTGGGAACAGGCCAAAGCACGAAACCTATTCCCACCTGGGTTGGCCCAGTGTCGGTAACCTACTTCAGGGACCAGACACATTTCTGCCAAAAGCCGTTGGGTTTCAAGATTTGTTTCTGAGTCTCTGGAATCATGGCGGTTAAGCAATTTGATCAGAAACCAAAGAGGCCATGCCTCCAATTGTATAGCTGAGCCCAAGTTGGTTTGTGGGTGTGTCTCCCACATACTTAACTTTAGGCCATTTATTTTCTTGGTAAACTTTGCCCCAAGTTTTTTGGGGTCTGGCCAAAGGCACAGCAGCAATTTTGGGGTATCTCGAAGTCTGAAGGCGCCATCAGGCTGCTGATGCACTTGCCTCACAGGTACAGATTGACCTGTTGGTGGCACAATACCCCCAAAGATATAGGTTTTTTAATAATACTTTAGGTTTTCTGAATCTATAAACTGATATTGATGGCACATAATAAAGGTTACAGAAACTAATTAACCTCAGGGTTGATCCTATTGTACATGATAGCTAAGGTCATAACTTTAAATTTCAGTTTCCACCAGAGTAATTGCTTTTAACGGTGTTCATCTCTAACCAGAAAAATTACAATTCAACTAGAAGTCTTTCTCATTATTTATTCTTTATTAAAGGAGTAAATACAGTAGTGAAAGTTTGGATAAGCATCTAGGAGATTATGGATGGTTAAGTCAATTTTCATGTGCCTCACTGCCCTTGCCTAAAATAGGATGACAGTGATCATTTTAGTACAGTTAAGGAACATAACCCTGTTAATAATGCTGATATTAAGATTGAATAATTCAGGCCAAAGCAATAGGGCAGCATATAGAGTGTTTGCCTTGCTTGCAACTGACCTGGATTTGATCCCTTGTGCCTCATAGGGTTCCCTGAGACCAATCAGGAGTGATCATTGAACATAGACTCAGAAGTAAGATAAGAGCACTACCATATGTGATAACCCAAGCCTCACCCAAAGAAAATTGAATAAATCTTGCAAATGACTTACTACAGTGACAAAATAGAAAAATTTAGCCTCTGTTCTAAACTCATGGTGTTAATAATATGTCATTTAGTGTTGCAGCTGCATTCATTAATAACAAATAGAACACACAGTGAAACATAATTCTTTTACTAAGATGTAAAAATAGAAATATATCTACCAACATGTTTCAAAATTCATACATAGCACTGAAATGATTTTTAATGGCCTAATAGGAGATGATTTTATTTCTAGACATTAATACTTGAAAAACGTGTTGCAATCCTTATATACCAAAGTGAGGTATCCAGTGACAGAAATCTTTGTATGAACCCTTTCAGAGCAATTAGTAGGGGTATTTATTTGAGTATCATATAATCCTTGAGACTCATAGGAACAACTTTTTTTTTAATGAAGTGTCTACCTAGGTGCATTCAATTTTGGCCAATGAACAATTTATATATGATCATTGTTGATATCTGGTTAATATTTTAATGGTTCTTTATCCTATTTTTCAGGAAAAAAATTCTGCCTTTGATTTTTGTTTCAGAATTTAAACATTACTCAAAGAAAAAAATCTTGAACTTGTTTCAAAGATCTAAGACAGTCATTTTGGGGGAATGGGATTGAACCACAAGCCATTATGCTGGGGGCTATTCCGAGCTCTCTGATTAGAAATGACTCATGATTGTGCTTGTGGAACAGTTTGTGATGTAGGGGATCAGACTGGTCTGGTAGGATGCAAGGTAAGAGTTGTCATTTCTAGCATTCTGGATAAGTAGCCAGATTAAATTATATGACACATTTTTAAAACTTTAAGATAGATCACCTTCTATGTATTCTTATATTTTAGAAAAGATCACTGTCAGAACAGACGTTTTAGGTCTCAAAAAATCAATATATTTTTGTAGAATTTTTGTATACAAACATATAAAATAAATAGCTGGTGTTAAGGAATGCTAGAGCTAAATATCAAACCACAGAACCAATAACACTGAAGTTGTAATTCCCAAATTTTAATAACTAGATTTAAAAGGTGCTTGTCAAGATAGTAGACTGAAGCTAAGTGTCAGGGGAGCCGTAGGAGAGGGAATCTAGTAACACAGGTGGAGGGAAGTTGATAATGGTGGCAGGGTTGCTGATGGGACAATACATGCCAAAAAACCAACTATGGATAACTGTATAATTTAAGGTTCTCTATTGAAATAAAATTTTGGAAAGGAAAAAATAATGAAGGTGTTTCAACCAACCAAATAATTTAGTACCTGATCACTAAATCTCAAGAATACACACAATTAGAGTATTAAGATATTGCCATCCCATAGTTCTCCGCTCATATATGTACTTGCAATCCACAGGTTTAAGACTCATTTCAGAATCTTTTATTTGAAAAGAATTTGAGAGATTATTTGGAGAGTACTTAAGTATTTCAAATACAATAGTTGAAATATCAATTGTTTTTAAAATTATCTATTCACTTGTGAGGCTTTGTTTTTGATATATTCAATAAAATTTTGATTTACTAAAAAACAGGACCTAAAATTATAATTATATCAAAGAAGTCTACAGATCATAAAAGATGTAAAGTACAAGTATATGCCTCATCTTTTCAGTTTGGTTGAGTCTGTTTTGGATACATGGCTATCGCACTCATCCATATCAATAGTATACCTGAAGCCCTGATGCCTCTTAACCCATTGCTTCCAATTCTCTCTCCACCCCCACCCTTGATTTCTCTATTCTTCTCCTCTCTAAACACAGAGGTCAAAAGGAGAGAGAGAACAAAAGGGAATGCCCTGCCACAGAGGCATGTTGGAATGGAAGGAGATGGGAGGTGGGAGGGATACTGGGACCCGCGGTGGTGGAAAATGGGCACTGGTGGAGGGATGAGTATTTGATCATTTTATAATTGAAACCCAATCACAAAAATCTGTAAGTCTACAACTGTACCTCATGGTGTTTCACTAATAAAAATTTAAAAAATAAAAAAATAAATGTAATTTCTTGGAAAAAATAAACACAGAGGTCAGTCACAGATCTTTTAAAGATGAATTTGTCAGAGTAAACACATAATTTACTGAAAAGAGAAAAGAAATGCAGAAAACAGATGAATTACAGTGGTTTATGTTTATCTAATTATTTCCATGTCATAGAGTGGTCGAATATAAAAATTGTGATTATTTTATAAATTATGGGAATTGTAGTCAATCCTTAAAAATGATTTTAAAAAATATTTAAGGGCACCACCGTTTCAGCAGGCCCACCTCCAAATCTTAGACACTTTGTTCATTTAACCTTTTAGGTGAAGTTAAACTGCCAGCTGCTATCTCGGGTGTCTTTTTGGAACAGAAAACAGATCCCCTTCCCTTTCAGCTGCATCCTGGAACCTTCACTCTAACCACAGCAAGCTCATCTCCATGTCTTCTGAGTCGTTCACCATACCTCACACTCCTTATAGCTCCTGTCTGCAGGGTGAAGACTATAAAGAAAGGGAAAGAGCCATAACAAGCCAAATCCCTTGGAGACTCCAAGTGGGACAAACTAGGAAGATTCAGCTCAGCACAGCAGGAACTTACCAAAATGATGGGCAGCTGCACAGAACCATGTACACCGAACTCAATGAGTGAAAAACAGCAAGATCAAAGGCAGCACCACCAGCACTCAAAAGAATGACCTTTCTGATACCATGTGGAGAACATGTAATAAGTTCAAAGAAATGATGGCACCAGAAAATATGAAAACCTAAATGACAAAACTATGTTTTGTAACATAATGCCAATACTCTCTTTAAGATAAAACACACACGACACACACACACACACATTCATAACTAAGTCTCAAAAGATTGACCAACAGTTTGCAGATAGTTTGCAGGACCCCACACAAGACTGAATTTCCCAGGGTACCTGAAGGCGGGCAGTTGAAGCCAGCACCAGCAGAAACAGTACCAGCAGCCGAAAACCTCCACACCCTGTGATTGCTGACACCCTTTTGGCCAGACTCCACAGCTTGAGACAAGCCTCCCTCAGAAATTAATCCACTGGAAAATTCAGGTATGAAGGTTTTGTGAATGAAATCTCCAGGCTTTCAGGGAGTCAAGGATGGGCTACTTCCCAGCACCCCAACCCGTCCCTATCTCCCTGGACTTCCAAAAGCCCTGACAGTCACATGTATGTCATAAAGCCACCACCCAGTTAAAAATTAAACTTCTTGAAATTCCTAGAGAAGGAGGCTGTGAATCTCCAATTCAACAACACTGATTAAAGCAGGAGTAGCACACCAGACTGAATGGGATGTAATGTAGAAAAGTAACAAAATTCAAGAGCAATCTTGAGTTACAAAATGTAAGCACAGAAGGCTTAACATGTAACATTTTAATAATCTCTTTCTTACATAAGGACTTAATGGCTCAATTGTGTGATAAAGCAATCCTCATGAACTTTTTTCAAAGAAAACATTTTTTGATCATTCTGTTAGAAATTTATTGATAACAGGCAATATTAAAAAAATATATTGAAAGCCTGCAATGAGGACAGACTTCAGGGGCTGTTGGAAAAATTGGAGACAATGGTGGAGGAAAAGGTGTCCTGGTAGTGGGATTGTAGTTGTTATAGTGGAATCCTATAGCAAATAATTATGAATACTTTGTAAATCTACCGGGCTGACCCAGGTTCCTCTGCCCCTCTAGAGAGCTCCCAGAGTCTCACTGGAACAGCAGAGCCTTGCAAGCTCCCTGTGATGGATTCAATATGGCAAACACAGTAACTACAAGTCTCACAATGGAGATTCCTGCTCAAGCAAATCCATGAACAATGGGAGGACAGTGCTACAGTGCTACTTTGTAAGCCACAGTGTTTATATTAATGTATAAGGGAAAATAAAAATTATATAAAATTTAAAAACACTCATACTATTATTCATATATTAATATATCCCTTAAAATTTTCTTAATTCTTTTTTCCATGCTCTTACATATGTGTTTATTTGAGGATTTATTTTTATATCTTTTTGTTGCTGTTTGCTTGGTTTTGGGGGCCATAGTTGGCTGTGTTCAGGGATTACTCCTGGCTCTGCACTCAGGGATCATTCCTGATGTACTTAGAAGACCATTTGGGTTACTAGGGATCAAATCAGGTCAATTGTATGCAAGGCAATCACTTTAACTACTGCAGTCTTTGGCAAATAGTTAATATATTTGTTTTAAATGTATTAATGTATAATTATTCATGCTGTTAATTTTCAAATACATATATGCTAGAAAGATATACAGTATTTGAGAAAAAAATATTTTATTGACTTATTGATTTATAATTTTGTTAAATTTCATGTCTAACATTATATATATATAATATATACATATGTGGTGTTGGATATGTATAAAAAGTATAGATGATAGTTTTGTAAATCTAGGTATAGCAATAAAAATGGAAAAATTAAAAAGCTAAAATATATAAACAAATAATATTGAAAAATTATTCAGATTTTTCTTTAATACAGCAATGATTGATTCAAATGAAAGCTGTCCATAAAATGGTAAAAAGTAAACTCATATTTCTAAATTGTTTTAAAAATAGATCTAGACCTGAAATTCATATCTATAAAAGTACAGAAATATTTTATCCTTCATTTAATTTGGGCTGGAGTGATAGCACAGCAGGTAGGGGATTTGCCTTGCATGTGACCCACCCAGGTTCGATTCCTCTGTCCCTCTCAGAGAGCCTGGCAAGATCCTGAGAGTATCCCGCCCGCACAGCAGCCTGACAAGCTTCCCATGGCATATTCGATATGCCAAAAACACTAACAACAAGTCTCACAATAGAGACATTACTGGTGTCCACTCGAGCAAATCGAGGTACAATGGGACGACCATGCTACAGTGCTACATTTAATTTAATTTTTAATGCTACACAATAAGTTTTCTATGTGAGTGAGAAACTGACATTTAGAGAAATTCATTTAGCACTCAGGTGAAAAAACTGATAAATGTTAGAGATAGAATTGAATTCACATATCCACTACTTTAAAAAGTCTAATATGCTTTTTAAATTAATGACACTTTAAATATTATGTAATAAATATATTTTTCTAATTTAATTTTTTACACACAGTGAGTTTTGTCAACAAACGTAATATTAATGAACCCTGAAATCACTGAAACTTCAAAGCATAAAATACTATCTCTTTATCCAAAGAAACCTTAATAAACATTGGGAAAAGAGTTCACACACACACACACACACACACACACATATACATATACATATTTTGAGGGGAACTATGCCTTCTATTTCAAATTGTTTAAGGTGATATTGCATAAATAAAACTGTAGTACATATTTGCATGTTCTGTAAAATTGACCATAATCCAGGTTTTTAAGAGTACTTATATTTATTTACTTTAAAACATGCTAATAGTTCACATCACTATATTATACTGTTTTAAGAATTTAATTGTCATAAAAATATAATAATATCCTCTATTAGACCATGTCACTATAAGCTTTTTTCTTCCTTTTCTTACTATCGGGTATTCCATTCATTTATAATCTTTCTGAACATCACAAATATTTTCTATTTCTTTAAAGCATTCTATTATCTGAGACTAGTTGAATCTTCATTACAAGGTACATCCTCTGGAATACTGAAAATTTTTGTGTGCGTTTTCTTTGTATAATATCTTTTTAGTCAAAATTTTAAGTATGAGTACTTAGCGAGATCAATATTAGGATTCAATACTCTGAATTCCAGAGCCTGCTCTTTTAACAACCATAAAATCTTTTAGTGTGCATGTCTATTTTCAAACTAATAATCCTTTTTCTGCTCAATTTTCCAAGTTCTTTGATTATAGGCATTTTTTGCAACAACTGTTATTCAACTACTGCCTAATTTGAGATTAGAATTTCATTTGTCCAATGAAAATGTTTATGTAATGTCTTCAGTTGGTGAAGAGTGGGAGGATGGGAGAGGATGCTCCCAAAGCAGTATTTAGGAGGACCAGAGAGTGACTTGCCCCAGTATTCAGTCAACTAGGTGGGAATGTTCAATGCTAGGGTTAAAGTGTACAATGCTGCTCAAGGAGACTCCTGGGAAATTTTGGAGATATTCAAGGGCCTTCCCACGTACAACCTTTGCTGCTCAAAGAGTCATTAAGTGCCAAAAATTGAACCGTGTCTAGTACATAGGGCATGTGCCCCTGATCTCTGTGCTCTCTCCCTGGCCTCCTGGGTGATTTTTTATTATTAATGTAAGTGATTATTTTTAATTAATGTTTTTCTTTCCAGCTAAATCAAGAAAATAGTGAACGCCACCTTTAACCTCCTATTTTGGATAGTTCCTTTTAAAAATCTTAACTCTTCAAAAACAGAGTTTTAGAATGCTATGGATCCAATTCATTTTTAGGATGGAAATAGTTTGCTCTTTAAAAAATATTGCTCAATTTCCTCCTTGATATCTAAACTAGGGCCTACTATAGGAGTATGTCTTCATCATTAAAAAGGTACAGTTCTATTTCTACAATACTGGAGACATTATAGCATCTGATAGTTTATTGTCAGTTGGATCTCTGATAAGGACTACTGTCCCTATGGTTCAAAGAATATTGCTTTTAAGTCACTTCAGTTATTATCCTTTAAATTTGAAATCTGATGTCTGTGTCATGTACTTCTGAAAATCTATTAAATAAACACTGATTTCCTTCAAATATTCCCTTTCATTCCTTTCCCACTACTGTGTGGAAAAGTAGATATTACAATGTGTAAGTTAGTTATAAGACCTGGCAATAATATTGATGGAAAAATACATAAAACTTTGCCTTTAACTCTGTGCAAAATAATCTTTCACATTTTAGTGTATTTCTTAAATGATTGCATGATAGTTTCCACATTCAATTCCATGCAATATATTGTACTAAATGACATTAATCTGAAAGTCTCTATCAGGTAGAACTCAGCTGAACTTTCAGGTTCAAATCAAATCAATTTGAATGAAATCAAGTTTAGAGTTTGATCTGACCTTGATGTCAAGCAAGATTCTCTCAATTTGGCTGGGAAATTGTGCTTTCAAGAGCCAAATTCATTTTCAAGCTGTATTTCTTTTCCCTCTTTCAACTCCATTTCCCTTAAGTCAAAATGAATCAAACCTAGCAGTGTCTTTATTACTTTAATTGGATAATTTCAACTGACAGATTGCGTTTCAAAATTCTAGTTCTAATCTATTATATCTGAAAAGTTAGAGAACTTGTAAAAATGATCAAATAGGAAAGCATTATTTCTTGAGAAGAGTGAAAAGATTTGGACAATGTGCTATTTCTTTGGGTAGGATTTAGAGAAATAATTTAAAAAATTACCTAATAATTAAGATTCAAGTAAACAAACTTGTCCTAATATTTCAAAAGATCTGCTATATTATACATATGTAAAATGGACAGGACATCAAATGTGATTTCCCCTTTAATATTTCCTAGAAAAATATTAGAAAACTATATCTGTACATATAAATTACAAAAGTACATTTAATATCTGCTTTTCTCTTATAAAAAACATAATTCTTATGTCAATGCTGTTAATTAAATTCTAAAAAAGTGAGGAAATTTGAAGTCATGAATCCAAGCTCTTTATAAAGAAAGCCAATTATCGGGACTGGAGTGATAGCACAGCAGGTAGGGCGTTTGCCTTGCATGTGGCCGACCGGGGTTCAATTCTCATCATCCCATATGGTTCCCCGAGCACCACCAGGAGTAATTCCTGAGTGTGGAGCCAGGGGTAACCCCTGTGCATTGCCGGTGTGATCCAAAAAGCCAAAAAAAAAAAAAACTATTAAAAAAAAGTAATGAAGAAAGATTCAAAACTATTACATCTTTGTTTCCAAAGTTTTTCTTTTACAAAAAATCTCAAACTATATTTTTATAAAGTTCCTAAGAAGATGATCTATTTAAATTTACTTATAATCTTTATGACTTAATCAAAATAGGCAAATTTTATATCACCTATTTGCTAATGAAAATATTAGGCATTTTCTTATACTTATATTTTCTCCAGATTCTATACTTTTTATTATAGTATATTATAACCACAGATAATACTTTTCCAAATGTAGAGATAGATTTATTTCTTTACCAAGTAGACCGGCACAAATAATGCCAGGCAAAGACAGTAATTCTGACCATACCATACCTTCAATTTAAATTAAAAAAATCTTTCTTTGTATTGTTAGTTCAAAATTATTTGTTTTCCAATTTTGTATATTATGTTCCCCATTTTAATTTTCATTAAATCTACTTTGTATTTTAGAGAGATCCCTGCTTGTATCCTATTACTTCCTCAGATTTTGTTATTAACACTCATGGTTTGCTTGCCATCATCTTTTTCATTGTCAAATCATATTTGATTATTATTTTCAAGAATCTAGTAATCTATATTAATGTCTTTTCAAAGAGTTATCATGGTTTTGAGGATATATGTTTTAGCAATTTCATGTGCTTATTTATCATGCTTGGCATCAGAACGAGATATATACATTTATTTGTATCTTTCATTTTTTGTTGGTGAGTGCCACATGTAGTAGTGCTCAGAGCTTACCCTTGGTTCTGTGCTCGGAGAATACTTCTGATGAGCTCAGGCTAAGATATGTGGTACCAGAGATTGAACCTGGATCAACAATGCTCAAGGAAAGTGTCCTATGCTATGTACTATATTTCTGATTTTAGATTTATACATTCTTGAGCTCATAAATTTTATTTTGGTACAGAATTTTCAATTAACTCTAAAGTATCATTAAATTATGTTAATATGAGGTTAGGCAACTTATTAATTAGAAAGACATAATGCCAAATAACACATTCAGTTTTGATACCAACTATAAGTTTTAGGGGAAGGTAAGTTCGTGAACCAAATTACCCTCAAGTTTGACAATTTGCTACTACAATTCATAGAACTCATCAAAGACTATTATGTCAACAATTACATAGAAAGTTGACAAGAACAACAATCAGCAAAAGAAAGCACAAGATAGGAGGAATTTAGAATTATGAAAGACACAACTTATATTGTCCTTTTAAAATATTTTACATATGAAAGCGTAGAGCATTCAATCACAAAGTTTTATTTGAACCATGGCATCTGGAGTTTTTCCTGAGTTCCATGACATAGTCAGGATTAACTGAATATTTACTTATGGCTGATCTCAGTCCACAGGTTGATTGAAATCAAATGATACAATATGGTACCAAATCTATGACCTTAAATGCATTATTATTCTTCCTCACAGAGCTATCCTGAATCTAAAGTTTACTGTCATTGGATAGTGAGTCTACAAGAAAAAACCATATTACTTTCAAGTATATACGACTGTCCTCCAGTTGCTCATCGATTTGCTCAAGCGGGCACCAGTAACATCTCACAACAAATTGTGAGGTTTGTTGTTACTGTTTTTGACATATTGAATATGTCATGGGGAACTTTCCAGGCTCTGCCATGCAGGTGGAATACTCTTGGTAAATTGCCGGGCTCTCCAAGAGAGGTGGAGGAATTGAACCTGAGTCAGCCATGTGCAAAGCAAATGCCCTACTGACTGTGCTATCACTTCACCCCTTTCTAGTATATAAGAATATAAAAACCTAACTTAATTTTTCAGTGGTAGGATCATACATGAAGTTCTCACTTTTGATGAATGAACTGTATGGTTGAACTACATACCCTATTCCTGGAATTCTTTTAATGCATAGGATAATTTTTTTACTATACAGACCAGCCTGTTAAGTTTTGGGCAAGTCTTGCTCACAGCAAAACGATTATACTTGTTTGATCATCTGTGCTGAAGAATTCATCTGCTACATAATTGTAGAACTAAAAATCCAACTAATATTAGAGTAAGACTGTTTTAATTAGGTGTAGATTTAAATAAAATACTATAATTTCACACAATGAATTTTCATCTTATGGTTCCTTGATTTACCATTATATCTTTTGATAAACTTGTACCAAACTATGTCGTACACAAACATATTGATATTTATATAAATCCTGAATTAAGTGAATCATTTCCATGTGTATCTTAATTGAGGAATATTTATTCAATTTTCAAATAAATTTGACAGTAAATATCAGGAGTATTCTTAGTAACATGGTTTCACCTAGGTTGCAATACAGTAAAACTGAGACTTATAATGTCATTTCTCTGCTCTTCTTTGAAATACCATTGTAGTCCTGAATTGCTATCATCACCTCACTCACTTTTTTTGTTTGTTTGATTGTATTCAAAATTTTCTACTTCTAGAGGTAGGCTAATTTCAAGAATTGTGCTGGTCCAAATTTCAAGCTGAAATACTAGTCTAAGTGCATCATCCTCAAGCTACTATTATTCACTTAAGAGTAAGGTAGCTTTCCATTGGTAACTATACCAGCCACTAGACAACATGGAAGTATTTATTATACACTGTATATTTGCATATACAATAAGGGTTGAACTCACCCCAATTGACCTTAGGAATTCTGATTGGGCAATTATCAATGTTATTGTTAACCCCCATTTACAGCTGAGATTTTTAGACTTTCAGGAAAGGAAAAAAATAAAGCTAAATGGGGAGAAATGAAATTATATAGATTTATCAGCATCCTATTCTACCTTTTTCCCCTCAGTTCTCCCAGTGGAGAACTATGGAAGAATCTAACAGAAAGGTATCCTCCTTGACCATCCTCTCACACTGAGTGTGAGCAAACACCTATTAAATTTTGTAAATGGTCCTTGATACCTTCAGCTCTCCCAGTATTAGAAAGCAAGTATTTTGATAGGTAATTTCAATTACCTTCAATCGTTATTGTGACAAATAATGTGTTTTTTGCTCTAAGAAAATGTGATTTGGATGTCTAATCTAGTAAAGTACCTTCATCTCTGATGCTTTTACATTGTTCTGAGCATTTCCTATTCGATATACAAAGTCCCATCCTGAGTCTATTCATGTCATGACTCATTTGTAGCTTCTGAAGATCATCAACATGTGTTCACGTAGCAAGATATATATGGGAATTTTTCTTTTCTTTCATATTTCTCTTTCCCATACATATCCACTGACTCAATCTCATTTTTAATTTTTTTAATTTCTCAGAACGCTTCTTATAGCATTTTTTATATGAAGGAGGACTATGTATAATTTGAGTCAGTCTCTGCATTGCTATATCCTCTTAATAGACTCTCAATTAATATACCCAGGTGATTACCTGAATTGAACATTCCAAGGTTACACACCAGTTTTAATCATCTTTCATTCATGGAAGGAATTCTTTATGGAAATATATCCCATTTTAATGCAATTATTAATTTTTATAGTTATTAAAATAGGGTAAGTGTCTCATATGAGTAAATCTGGTTTTATTTGCCTCCTGGTTGACAATAAGACCAGACTATCAATCACTGAGATGAGTCAGTAAGAAATGCCAATATTCTTTGCTGACCACATGATTTTCATGTTAATAAATATTTTTACTCCCCCAATGGCAAAAAAGGTTACACTGTTATTTTAACAAAATATCACACTGATTAATCTCATATCTTAGAAGAGTTTCATATCATACACCTGTATATACACAAACTAATCTAATTATTAAGTTATATCACTCTTTATCTGTCTTCCAGAGAATGGATTATCTTACTAAAATAGTTTATATTTTCAGGATGTTATTTCTTATTCTTTGGGGGAGAACAGATTCGTTTTTATTGCTGTTTATTTTGGAGGTCAAGACTTACTTCTTACTCTGTACTCAGGAATCACTCCTAGCCATGGTCAGGGGATCATATACAGAGCTAGGAATCTAGCCAGGCTAGGCTATATGCAAGTCAGGTATGTCTCTCCAGCTCAAAAGTAGTTTCTTCCATATTCAGGGTTTCAGTTTTCTAGCACTTAAATATTGTGTGTGTCATTCTTTAAACTTGTGAGAATAATAGAGAACTGCTTACATATAGCCTTTATTGGTAAAAAGAATACTCAGAGAAGATGGTCAATGTGCTCAAATTAGTTCAGATAGTAAATGCCATAAAAATTGTTAAAACTGAAGTTGACTGCTATTTTTTAACCCATGCTAATAAAATCCTGTTTTTTCCTAACCTCTACTCTACATTGACTATATTTCTACATTTGTTATATTATCGGCAGATTAGAAATGTGTTGCCTGAATGGAACTTAAGAGATGAGAATAAAAATCCCAGTTAGGCCATTGTAAAACTTTGCTCAGGCAAATAATACAATAATCTATCAGGTAATTCAAGTGGAAACCTATTTCCATCTTTGAGTTAAATTATCATATCATCACAAGAATCTGATAGGTGTTGGGGGGTATGTGTATAAGATGGAATATTGAAGAATTTCAAAATAATCATTTTTTGCTTCATATAGTAATAGTGGGTTGCAAAAATAGCATAAAAATCAAATATTTGTAAAATTCTCTAAACCGAATCTATTTCAAGTACAGACAAATTAGCATAAAGTTAAACAAAAAATTGCACATTAACATTATCATCAGTAAGCTTTTCATTTTATTGGCATATTATTTGTTATAGTTGACTATCATAAAGAAACCATCTGAGCATAACTAGTTGCATAATGCGTACTTTTCTTTGGAATATACATAAAAATGGTGAGGTCACTGTATTACATAAAAGCAAATAAGAATGGACAATCATAAAATAGTGATACTTATGTTTACATAATAATATATCCCTGTGTTCTGTGGCTAAGGTGCAGTACATAATATTAAGCTCCTAGTGTCAAATCAGAATAAGACAAAATTGTATTTCATCATATAAGAACTCAACATATTTGGCTCATAGACATATTTTACTGAACTAATTGCATAGTTATTATACACAGCTTTAATATTTCTAAACTGTTTTCTAGCATTTTATTATTAAAATGCTGATATTAAAATAAAATTTTAATACTAACATTAAAAATCTAAGTATCAAGACGAAGAATGTGATTCGGGGTTAGGATACTTACCTTTTATGTGTGAAGCCCTAGGTTTAATCACTATCATCAACAAAAACATAAATAATGAAATAAAATTAAAATCCAAGTAGAGGGATCTTGGGATTTTGTTAAATATAAAAATTTACTGTGATACATTTTTCCGCTTAATCATAAGGTGGAAAAAGAAACTCCACATATAAATTAAAATTTGCTAGGAAGACAGTAAAGCTAGAATATTATTTCACTAGGAGGAATATAAGCAATCAATAAAAATTGGCTGTGAAATAACAATAAATTGAGATGAGGAGGGATGACACTAGCACAAGTAGTAAATAAATTATCAGGGACTTAAACAGAATTTTCGCAAGTGACCAGACAAAGATTTTAAATCGATAAACGAAACTTATAAAATAAATTCAAATACAAATTCTAGAAGTATAAATTCTTAATATTTTAAAACAACCGGATTTATCAAGTAGTACAGAAACAGCAATCTGAAGGAAAATAAAACTCTCTGTAGAAAAATAAACAGAATCTGGGGCTAGAATAATCGTACTGTGGGTAGGCGCTTTGTCTTCTTTAAAGCCTCCTCATGCTCTATCCCTGGCATCCTTTATGGCTCTCTAACACCACCAGCAGTGATCCCTACGTACAGAGACACAAATAAGCCTTGAGCACAGCCAGGTGTGGCCCTCAAAAAAAAAATAAAATAAAAATAAACTATCTGAATGAGCTAGGGAAAGAGATAATTATCTATCATATCTTATTATTTGGAGATCTCATGTAAGAACTAGATATCTTATTATCTAGTTCTTACTCTGGAGAACCCTGCAGGCTA
Organism: Sorex fumeus; assembly: GCF_029834395.1. Lineage (NCBI taxonomy): Eukaryota > Metazoa > Chordata > Mammalia > Eulipotyphla > Soricidae > Sorex > Sorex fumeus. Next base: position 14,609,246 of record NW_026606060.1, read on the forward strand.
CCGAAAGTATCCTGCTGCACAGCAGAGTCTGGCAAACTCCCCGTGACATACTCAATATGCCAAAAACCAGTAACAATGATGGGTCTCATTCTCCTGACCCTGAAAGAGCATTGAATATGGCACTTCCTAAAATCTCAGGGCTAGGACGAAGGAGATGTTACTGGTGCCTGCTCGAGGAAATTGATGAACAACAGGATGACCGTGATACCATGATCTTATTATTTATTTATTTTAAAAAAGAGATTCAGAGAACTGGGGATAAATGCTTATTAAAATGCTGAACATTTTTATATATTAGGAAAAATATGAAAAACAAATACAAGTACAAATAATGGACAGGATTAGCAGTAGATTAGTGAACATTTTCTTACATGATTTAAGAAAATAGATTACACAATTAAACAAGTACTACAGTTAATATATGCCTAGGTACATAGCATATATATTTTCCTCTCTATGGTCATTTTCAAACTACCAATGTGATTTAACAAAAGATAACAATATTTTATAATATATGTAGTGATAAAATGTTAAATGTTTTCTCCCTAAGAGAACATGTATTGGAAAACTTACTAAGAAATCAAAGTTAATAAAAGCATCAATACAGGATGAATCTAATGATTTGCACACACAAGTACTCAATGATATTCCTGCTCTAACTTATTAAAACCTTATTGATAGTCATCTATTTAATATACTTGGATTTATATATATTCTCAAGGTCCAAAAAGAGAAGAAAATCTAATGAATACTTCCAGATCAATAAAGCCTATAACACCTGATGTTATACCTGAAAAAAGATAACTGTAGGGAAATAACTAAAACCCAAAGGCTATAGAAACTAAGGGCAGGGAACTGGTTCCTAGCAAGAAGATTGACACTCTGAGCTGGGAGTAGCTGGGATAGGTCAGTGACGGAATCATGTGACAAAGAGAGAGGAAAGTGGTACTAGGAGATGAAAGGAGGTAAAGTGATGCTCATGAGACACTATCAGTAAGAGCACTGCGAACTCCAGAGCCTAATGGGAAGGTGGAGATACAAATAAAAATGTGCCTGTAAGAAGAAGTAGGCTGGAGGTAGGAAGTAAACTGGGGTCATTGGTGAAGAGAAGTGGATATAGGCAACAGGGTTTGATGTTAGCACATTGTACACATGGAATTCATCATGAATAACTTTGTAATTCACCATGATTCATTATTTTTTTGGTCAGTTGTGCTGTATCACTATAACACTGAGGATTATAGAAGTAGATCATAACAGATCTGGAGGCTCCAGAGTTCTGCTCTCACTTCTGCAGTGTAAGGGAGCTCTTACATCTATTTCACACCCTACGTTTCTCATGGGACATCTGGTATTTCACTTTAAAACTCAATTAAGAATTATAGAAATATTGTAGGATTTTCTCTCATTATCAAGTATTTTCATTTCTTCAGTAAGCAAGTGTTTTGTTGATAAACCATGCAGATCCTTTGTATAATGTATAACTTATATACCACAGTGATGAATGGTTAAAAGTCAAAAGTAGATGCAACACTTGGTCTTCTAAAGCTATGTTGTTTACTAGAACACTTTATTTAAGAGGTTATAATTGAACATGGGAACAACAAAATTCTGCATCAATAAAGGTCATTATGCATATGACCTGACATATTTATTGAGCTATCAATATTTACACAGAAACTACATAATTATATGTTGCTGAGAAAAAGTTCTATGGCACTTAAAACCTGAAAAAAAAGTGCACTAATTATTTCATTTTTGGCCTGTCAGGAGCTGAGACAAGGTTTAATTATGTCGGGTTTGGAGAGACACTACAGGGATTAAGCATTTGCTTTGCAGATCTATGACTTTGATTTCATTATTGGCAACACATATGGTTTCTGAGCACTGCCAGATGTGATGCATGAGCAAAGTCAGGAATAAGTACTTTTAGTACCACTGGGTGTGCCCCAAGAAAACAAAACAAAACAACAAACCTATGTCTTGCTAAGGATCTCAAAGTACTATATACTCAAATAGAATCTCAAATTGAAAAATTCTACTAAGAAGAAAATCTACTAAGCTCAGTCAGATGTTGGTAGGATTGGTTTCATTACACCTACAGAATGAAGTGATCACTTTTTGCTATTCTGGGCTAAAGATTCTTCAACTCTTAGAGACCACTGAAGTTCCATAATGTGGATTTTCCAATAACAGCACATATTAGTGAAGAATCAGAAGTATCAGGTTTCTAGCAAGACTATCACAAAATTAACGTAATTACAAGAGTAACAACCAATAACATTTGATCTACTAATTAAAAACAAGGTAGTTTTAAATCTCTGCCCTGTTTTATGATAAAGCTGTCATTATTGTGACTTTACTTTTTGCCATTTAATATTCGTTTTATATTTAGATGTCATTTCTAAATACTTTTCATAGGATACCGAATTTTATTTGCATGTTTCTCACTTATCATCGCATCAGAATCAAAAGAAAAAGAATTTTATTGTGACTATGTTCAAAGTCATCCTGAAAAATTACTTTCAATTTTCTACAGTGAATTAAATAAGCCCATCTCTACCAATGCTCATATCTCAAATAGAGAAATGTGACTGGGAAGCTGGTATCACGTGTTCTTTGTGGATGGGATGACCTTGTCTATCAAGTTCAAAAGCTGAGATGATGAATAAACTTCATTGTTTAAGAAGTAAAATAAGCACTGACCTTCCTCCCAATGTCGTACAGAAATATCAAATTTGTGACTATATCTGTGCATATTTGTATCTATAAATATATGACTTTCTTTTTCCTTACAAAACAAGTTACATTTTAAATTATATATGGAAAATATGTGAAGAGTAATGATCACTGAATAATAATAATTGGAATTCTCAGCAATGTGTGAAAGAAATTTACAGTATATAAAGTAACCACATAAATTTTATATTTTTTATTATTTTATTACAAGATTATGTTTAAATTAATAAGTTTATTTTTTTATTTAACAGAGATATCACTTAGTTTTGCTATCTTAATGTAAAGGATTAAAATGAAAACACCATAAACAACAGATATGCATTTCTAGAAAAAACACCTTCATCTATTTTTGAAATTCTCACCAAAATTAAACATAATTTGCTCTAAGAAGATAAACAAGGAAACTCCAGCATAATCCTTGCTAGGGTCTATTTCCTTCAGAATAGCAGTTGTTTTATAGCGTACTGCTCAAAAAAAAAATATCCTGCAACATTTCTTATTTAGATAAAGTTTCAAGAACTAAAGAATATGAGGTAGTTACCACAGACTCAACGTATTAAATAAACAAATGGAATTTCATAGCAAAAGTCATTTTCCAGTAGGATGATATGACACTTACTTGATAGCCATGGAACATATTTATACATCTAAGCACAGCTAAATATACTGAATGATTATCAGAGAGATAATATAAATTCATTTTTGCTTCCTCTTAATGTTCCTATTTAACAATCTACAGATGCTTTCCCACTCTGTCTCTAGTGTGAATTATTTCTATGACATTGCTTTTGTAAATACTCTAAATAATCAAGACTGATCAATATACACTCATTCTTTTATAGACAGTGATTTATATTTAAGTCCACAAACAACGGATATAAACTACATGGAGCTCTCTATTTCTTCTTATGCCAGAAACCATCTATGCCTGTTGAACCAGAAAAAAAAATGCTTAAGAACACATTTTTTTTTATTTTTGAAAATGTTGTTAAGATTAATGATAGGTTCGTATTAGCACAGCAAACTTTCTGTTCAGTTTTAGACTACTGGATTGTTTCAAATCTTGAATGTTATCTAATCCTACTATAATTACCTTGTTAGAACATATTAAATTATCAATTATATTAGAACGCAGGTCTGGAGCAATAGCACAGCAGGTAGGGCATTTGCCTTGCACGCAGCCAACATGGCCAACCCGAGTTAATTTCCTCTGCTGCTCTTGGAGAGCCCCGCAAGCTACAGAGAGTATCTTGCTCGCACGGCAAAACTTGGCAAGCTACCCGTGATGTATTCGATATGCCAAACACAGTACCAAGTAACAAGTCTCACAATGTTACTGGGCCTGCTCGAGCAAATTGATGAACAATGGGAGGACTGTGATAGTGATTAGAACACAACAAAAAGTAATACACACATACATAAAACCAGTGTGGAAATTACCACAAATCTTTCATATATGCATCATCTATTTTAGTAAAATTCCAAACAGATTTTAAACAATTTCCACAGCTCATAATTTCTTAACATATCTTTAATTCTTTGGGTGCTCTAGGTCTGGCAATTTTCAGGTGTTACTCCTGACCTGCCCTCAGGAGTTACTCTTGGGTACCAGGAACCAAACTCAGGGCAGCTCCATGCAAGGCAAGTGCCTTGCCTGCTGTACTATTTGTCATGTCCCAGTCTCCTAAACAAATTTAAGATGTATTCTTCTATACATATTTTATAAAATTTTGCTTGCAGACATTGGATCACCTATTCTCTGGCAGAGATTCCAGGCTTATTTGGTCTATTGCCTCCTTTTCAGAAAAATAAATAAATAAATAAATAAATTGACTCACTGTAGTCTTTAAGTACACAGAAAGACCACTCGCAATGCAGTCGGTTGTACCAAGACTGGTGCCAACCCCCTACTATTAACAGCACCAAGTGGGAAGGACAGGCATATTACCCATTTTGATAACACTGCAACAGTTTTGAACAGTCTGTATTTTGTTCAATACGTAAGTGTCTTCTGTAATTTATCCAATGTGTTTTAGATAAAGGTTTTGTTTGCTTGCTTTGGTTTGGTTGATTTTATTTGCAAGGGAGAGACTTCCAGGAAGTGTTCAATGGGCTCCTTCAAATCAACAGTTGAACCAGGATCAAGGTTAAATGCTAGGACTCTATGGATCAGTGCTACTTAGCCCTTGCAGTGCCATGCACCTGGACCACCCCTAAGGTGCTCAAGATCCCCAACGTTACACTAAGTAGTGTTTGAGAAACCAGATTTGTGATGACGAAGACTGATCCAGGGTCAGCTGTATGCAAAGTATCTGTCTTAACTATCATATTACCTCTGCTCTGGCCTTTTTCATTAAGATTTTAATAAATGTGTGCCTTAACTCCATATATTATAATTTTTTCTTTGTTTCTTCACTTCTTTTTATGTATATAAACGTTTCATAAATTACATAATGTTCGGATTTTTGATATCTGGTTATACCTTATCTGATTAAGTATATGATTAATGTTTATAGCCTCTGCAGTAGGTCTAGACTGTTTGTCACCAGGAATGTCTGGAGTAAAAATGATAACTATTGCTCAATATAGGAAGGAATACAAGAACTATTAATTCTTACCTATTCTTACCTAGAGGAGCTCCACGCCAACGTGATAGCTTAGTACAGTGGTGCTTAAAGGTTATAATTTAATGGTTTGATTCACTTAGTCACAATGTTTAGTTTTTGCCTCTATGGCAAATAAAATATAAAGAGTTATTCAGTAAACATGTTATGCAACTTCTCTAAATTCAAGATCATCTCTCATATATCATGATGTTTGTAACCTGTTAAAGGAAATCCAGTGTAACTGAGAAATGACATTAAAAGCTGCAACTGAAAGGAGTATTTTGGTATTATTTATCTTGTGGAACTGGATTCTTTTTCTACCTTGTTTAGTCATAATCTGGTAGGTGTCTGTGAACGTTCTCAATTATTTTGGTTGGTGCATTATTGCTGCAGTAATAATATCATTCATTGATAAGTATGGTTTAATTCTATTGTAATTTTAGAAATTAGTACATTATTATTCTTCTTTACAATTATTTATGTACTAGAAGATGTAGATCTTGATTATGGAAGCCTCCTTATGTATTAATTAGCTATCATGAAGTACTTCTAATCATCAAAGGGAAAAAGCATATTGTATCTGTTGAAAAAAAGATTTAAGCATAATCCATTATATTAACATCTAACAAGCTAGTAATAATGATGACATTCTTCACTTAGATAAAAATAATATATTAAAAAATAATATATTAAAAAATATCTTTTTCCAGCATTAGAACTTGAAAAGATATAAAAGCAAAGTAGAGATTTACCTTCCAAGCTCACTTTCAGAAAGTACTCAGTTGCAGAACCCCATCAGAAAAGAAATAAAATAAAAATAATATCGGTGGGGCCCACGAGTGACTTATGTGAAGCGGGGAGGAGAAAGACAGTCACTTTCTCCCCACCCGCCTCTGCCACCCAGGACCCAGGGACTGGGTTCTTGTCTCGCCTCGCAGAAAGGAATTTCAGGAATAGAAAAGCAGTGAAACAAATAGATTTTATTTGGAGGATTTTTAGGTGCGCAGGGGGGGAGAGAGAGAGAGAGAGAGAGAGAGAGAGAGAAATGTACTCAAGAGAGAACACGGGCTTCTCCAAGGGTGGAGAGAGAGAGAGCCCCTACACACATCCTAGCATTAGACATGAAAGCATGAAAGTACACATCTCAAGAGGGGAGATGCGGGCGACACATGTGCTCGAGCTCCACATGTGCTCAGCTAGGTGGGCGTAAGCACACATGGGCTCAGGCCGCATATGCGCGCGCTTCCTTTGTTCAAGTTGGCCTTTATAAGGTTTCTACAACCTGCTCCCACATGGTGCTTCTTCCAAAGTCCATTGCTGAAGTAAAAGTCCGTTGCTAAGGAGGTTACCAGGGAGGTTGGTAGTAAAGGGGGAGACCCAAAAAGAGGAACTTCATGGAGAGGAGGCCTATATCCTCAGGGTCTGTGGGTGGTCTTATCAGGTCTTTGTTTTCTGTATTCACAAGGTGGGTCATTCCTAGAATTCTTCTTCCATGAAACTGTTTCATTGCAAAGGGCCTTTCCCTACCTACCTGCCTACATCAAAAAGACTTGCAAGAGAAGTTAAGTATTCATCTTAAACTGTATTGCAAATACATTGTGAAATTTTGGAATGACTGTTGAAATAATGAAAACATAGATATCAGTAGAACACAAACTTTCATCATTTAGAGTTGTTATTGTTTAAAATAAATTAAGGTTTTCTCAATTGAGGTCTTCCTTTATTGCTTCTTTGCAATGCTTTGTGAGCTCAGATGTTTGCTTCCAGTAGACTGAGGCTGCACCAAGTCAAGTTGGTGAATGAGCTCAAGAGTTTTTGAAGACAGGCATCTTTTTGTGCTATCTCTCTCTCTCAGCTTTCCTTGCACAATCATGGAGGTGCTGAACCAGTCGATCATATTCTTTGTCAATGTTGTCAACGACAGTATCTTCCCATGTTGCCGTAATAGTGCCAAAGAGCTCCCAATTGGTGGTCATTCTGGGAGTTCTCTTTTTAAACCTTGCAGCCCTTTCTCCCAACTCCGTGAGGTAGAATTTTGCACAAAGGAGAGTGTGCTCCAGTCCCATTTGGTATTTTGGTACAATATCGGCAGTGGTTAGTCAAAACCATCAATTTAATATGATGTGGTCAACTTTGTTGTGGAACTGTCCACAGGGAGACAACCATGTCTAACGTTAAAATTCATCCTTCTGGAACTGTGAGTTACCATGGATGGTCTTTGTCGACATGATGAACCCAGACAGTCTCTCACCCTGTTTGTTTTGTTCTAGGCCATGGGTCCCGATGTGGAGTTCTTCAGTTGATCTTCTTGTTCCTATCTTGGCATTAAAATCACCGACTATAATCTTGTAGAAGGTGTGGTCTTCTTTGTAGAGCTTCTCCAGCTCCATGTAGAAATTTCCAATTTCTCTTTCATCAGAATTGAATGTTTGTGAGCAGAAAACGAAGATAGAAACTGTAGGCAGTGAGCCACATCTATTCAAGTATAATAGTCTGATTCAGGTTATTAGATATTTGAATGAATCAATGATCATGGCCAAGTTTGTGATGACAAGGACACTGACACCAAGGACACTGACACCATGCTTGAGTTGACAAGGACACCGAGGAAGATGGGTTCCGAAAAGGATTCAGCAGGATCAACCATATCCACACGATAACCAAGCTCATTGAGGTTTCTCAGGAGTTCAAGATGCCGCTCTGTCTAACATTCATTGATTTAAAGAAGGCCTTTGATTCTGTTGAGACTGAAGTGATCATCGAAGCCCTAGCCAAACAGGGCATTCAAACTCAGTACATCAGGATCCTCCGTGAGCTGTATACGGATTCACTACCAGGATCTCTCACGATTCTACAAGGAAGTTATCATTCATGTTAAGAGAGAGGTTCAGCAGTGTGACACCATTTCACCGGAACTCTTCAGTGCCAACCTGGAGAACTACATGAAATGACTGAAATGGGAAGGAAGGGGAGTGAAGATAGACAGTCGGCAATCACACCACCTCCTCTTCGCTGATAACTTCATTCTAATAACACAAAAATTAGCCAAGCCGCACAAATGCTGGCCGACTTCGAGCGTGAGTGTGGAAAGGTCAGACTGCAACTGAATCTCACGAAGACAAATTTTATGAGAAATGGTATTGTTCCTGATGTTCCATTTGCTCTCCAAATTTGGAACAAAAATCTCCAAATGCAACAGTTATGTGTACCTAGGTCGAGAATTTAACATGACGAACGCCTGGCACCTGAGTTGCGCAGGAGGAAGATAGTGGCTTGGAATGCCTCAAGAGTGTTGAAGAAATAGCTAAGACGACAAAGAATTTCCAGCTCCGGGAACATCTCTTCGATCCCACTGTTCTTCCTGCACTAACATATGCTTCAGAGACCTGGGCCCTATGAAAACAGGATGAAAATTCTAACCGGATCTCCCAAAGAGAAATCGAAAGAGCTATGCTTAGAGTATCATGCTTCACTCAAGTGAGAGAAATAATCTGGAGAATCAGGGACACTGTCTCATTTGTCAAGGCATCTAAAATCAGATAGGCTGGACATGTAATGCGATTTGGAGACAACTGCTGGACTAGAGTCATTTCCGCCTGGATTCCATGGAATATCAAAAGATTGTGTAGCCACCCACCTACTAGATGGTCAGACTTCTTTGTCAAGACCCTGAATGATCTGTTTGAGGCTCTTCATGTTCCTGGAGTGAGCAGACACCAGTTTACTGCATTGGCATGTTACAGGGATGGATGGAGACATTACTGGCGTCCACTAGAGCAAATCGATGTGTAATGGGATGTCAAGTGAACAAGTGATCAAGTGATGTTAAAACTAACTTACTGTGATAGCAGTTTTCCTTTTTCCAATAAAATCTTTCATGTCTATATCACTCTATTCACTGCTTTAATGGATGCATGTTATTTAACAATTTAATCAAAATATAATATCCCAAATGATTCATATAGTCACAAGTTATTGTCTTTTGAATTCTAATTTTTAATAGATGAAGACTTTAAAGTGAATTACGATAATTAATTTTAAAACACTTATTTTAGATCATCTGCTTTGTGCTAATTCCATATTTGACATTTAGATTTACTTTATTCATATACAAGTCGTCTACTCAGATTAATACTCCATGTGAGTTTAAATAGAATATAACATATTCTGAAATTAGTACACATAATATTGTAGTGTATTGGAAGTGGGTTGAGCTTTCCTCCCCGCCCCGACCAGGGCTCCGGCAGCCGAAGACCTCCAGGACCAGCCACCAGCATGCTGAGACCACTCTCCGCACACATGAAGGTACTGGCAGAGGGACAAATGCACGCGGGTTCCGGGGCCGAGATCTCCAAGCCTACTCGGATTGGAGTCGAGCATCCTCCACACAGATCCTGTCGCAGCTGCGCGACATCTTATCAGGACATCTTTTTATGACATCTTATTATCTCATTCCTACTTTGGACAAACTTGCAGACTATAGAATGTAGCCTGCCCACAGGGCAGAGTCTGGCAAACTCCCCGTGGCGTACCAAATATGCCAAATACCAGTAACAATGATGGGTCTCATTCTCCTAAAGAGCCATGAATATAATCTCAGGGCTAGGATGAAAGAGATGTTGCTGGGGCCTGCTCCAGGCAATCGACAAATAACAGGATGATGAAATGAAATGAAATGAATATTGTAGTATATTTTGGGAGGTCTCCTGAGTGGTGCTTTGGTGACTAGGATCCCTCCTGATTTAACGTGAGCATTTAATTACTGTTACTGGTACCGTTGAAGCTTTGAGGTGTCAGTATTGCCCTGGAACTCCTGTGGATCCTGGCAGTCCTCCTGGGTAATATTAGTTCTGTTTGGAGTACCCAGTAGTGCAAGGCATCAAACACAGGCCAGCTTTATATACAAGGCATAGAACTTTTCCTCTACATCTCCCTGACACTAATAAAGTATTTCTTATACTTCCAACTATACTTTTGGACATATACCTAATTAATTTAGTTCTACGATTATCTTCACGTATATAGTATATAAATATTATGTGTGTATATGGACACATATATACATATATACACACATTATTTCTCCAGGAATTAAAATATGAAACTGTGATCTATGATATATAATTTTTTAAATCTGACTTATAGATTCAATTATAACCATATTATATGCCATTCTTTTCATGTTTATATTAAAAATCTATAACAGTCTATTAACATTTTAAGTACTCCCTATTTCTTTTGTTATACATATTTCTATCTGGCACTGCTTTCTTTTTCTTAATTCACCATCTGCTTGGTTGTGTTTCCATGAAGTTACTTGGGGCTTGACAGATGAAATTCAGAGGATAGGATACTTGCCCTAACCATGGATGATGCAGGTTAGATCTCTGGCTTCCTAATCTTTGAGCATTAAGTCAGCTGAGTCACCTAAAAACAAAACAAAAAGAGAAAAAAAAAGCCTTACTAGCTATACTTTTAGTGCTATTTTACTTATCTAGTGAAGCCTTCATTTTACCTTCAAATAAAGGATAGATGTAATAGATTTGGAAATTCAAGTTAATAGGAGTTTTTCCTTGATTTTCTAGTCTATAAATATTTGTTCCTTTTTTTTCTAATTTTACATTGCTTGGATGGTAGTGGGAGGGAGAAAGCAGGCTTTTAAACTATACTATAGGTGGTATACTTCTTTCTTTAATTTTGGAAACCTTGTAAACATCTTCACTTCTCTAGTAACTCTCTAGCCTTGATCCGTTTCTCATTCTGTATAACTTTATGCCCCCTTTACCGCATAGACTGTATCACTGTCTTCCCGTTGTTCATCGATTTACTTGAGAGGGCCCAGTAATGTCTCCATTGTGAGACTTCTTGTTACTGTTTTTGGCATATTGAATACTCCACGGGAGCTTGCCAGGCTTTGCCGTGTTGGCGAGATACTCTCGGCAGCCTGCTGGGCTCTTCGAGAGAGGTGGAGGAATCGAACCCAGGTCAGCTGGGTTGGCTGGGTTGGTTGAGCCAGCCGACTGCAAGGCAAACTCCCTATCGCTGTGCTATCACTCCAGCCCCACATACTAGGGAGTATATTCTGGGTGGAAATGTGACACAAAATATAAGCCTTTGTTGTTGCTTAGTCAGGTCAAGCATCAATTGCCACTCAGTCTCTATCAGTTTTTGCCAACTTAGCCTTCACATTATGGATTTTAATATTTTTTTAGACTTAGAACTTTTATTAGTGAAAGAATTAATCTGCTATAAGGTAGACTTTGGAAGCAGGAATCTGCAATTGCTTATTTTTCTTTAAATATGGATATTGGGCTTATCTTTTCCTTTTAATATTATAAGTTATGCATACATTTTATTATATTTTAACCTCAAAATGACATAGATTCTATCTTTAAAATTCTTACCTTTAAAATTCCAAGAAAAATATTTTATATTTAACAGTGTTAGATTATGTAGAATTTTAGAAACTCTTCTTAACCTTTTAAAGTGCTTTTGAGTCTATTTTGTCATCTGAAATATTGGAGCTCCCTCCTGCCAGTGTGCCATTTGTGATGACATATGGTGGTTTAACTTCAACAGCATGATTTGAAAGGGGTCACTGCATCACTGTCAGCCTGAATCCTACCTGTGATAAGTAGCACAAGGCCCCTTTCCAGATAGAAAGGCAATGCATTTTGTATAATATTTTCTGTTTAATAATTCCTTTAGCTAAGCTAAATCCATGTCAAAAATGAAGGAGAGAAGCAAATTTTAATTAACAAATTTATTTCAACATTTTAATTGCATCACTGCATTATTACTGCTAAATCATAAAATTGTGTGATTATACTTTTCTAATATCCGGCATGAAGACATTAAAGCAAGGATGGACTGTATGTTTTAGGAGTGTGTTGGTCGGTCGATCGGTCCGGTCGGTCCTCCCGTTGTTCATCGATTTGCTCGAGCGGACCCAGTACTTTCTCCATCATGAGACTTGTTGTTACTGGGTTTGGCATATCGAGTACGTCATGGGTAGCTTTCCAGGCTCTGCCGCGTGGGAGAGATACTCTCGGTAGCTTGCCGGGCTCTCCGAGGGGCGGAGGAATCGAACTTGAGCCGGACATGTTGGCTGCATGCAAGGCAAACACCCTACCGCTGTGCTATCGCTCCAAACAGCAATACATTTTTTTTAAAAAAAAGAATTAAACTCAAAGTTAATCTCTCCAAAATGTAATGCTTTTTCATAAATATACTTTAATTAAATGTAATTAAATGGCAGGGGTTAGTAATTTCAGATTTTCATTTGTGCTAATTTTGAGTTAGATTTTACAAGAGTTTTCTTAATCTGAACTACTTTGTTGTTTAAGAGAGGTTTATTTATGTCTGCTACAATTAAGATTAGCAAGAAAAAAATTTCTGGAGGTTGGAAATTATTTAATTTTCATAAGATATATTAAATGCTTCAATCCTCTCCATTGGATAACTGGACATCTAACTTCTGTTGGATAACATCTGTTTGTCCTTCCTCTTCCAAGGAGTTCAGGTTTACTGACTAATACACCTGAAGCACTCCCATTTCCTCGTATTCATCTATAACTTATCCATCATGCTCTGAATCCCCTATTAATCACTTATTTCCCCTAATCAGACTGTGATTTGTAAAGTCAGATTCTTCAGAGGATTCTGGATTTTTTGTATGTAAGTGAAACATTCCTTTTCTCTTTCCTTTATGTCCTTTGAAGTTTACTTTAGAACAATCCTTTTTGTATAGACAGGAGAACAGTTGATGCTATACTCTTGTTCCTGAGAGTTAGTTGACTCTAAATAATATTTACCCCTAGGCATCTGTCATATTTACTCAGTTTAAGCCTCGGTTGCCCTTAGTTCTAGCACTTTAAAATGAGTGTCCCGATGAGGGACTTGGGTGGACCCAGGGCAGTGAACTACAAAACAGTTGAAAAAGGACATGCTGTAAGCTACCCTGGCATCAAAAAGGGACAGGCCAAGCACCATGAAACTTATAATATGTTAAAAGCCTGGTCATGCACAGACTCTGTCATGACCCAAAAAGAAGTAACTGAATAAGGACCCTGCTGGGATTAGGAAAGACTAATCTGGTCTGAGGACTGTGGTCTAGAATATATAGTGAGATGTCCCCCAGGAGAGCCACCCTTTAAGCTTAATATATCTATTACTCTGTCCACACAAAATTACTAGAAATATTATTTAAAAGTAGATTTAAGATGACTGTTTAAATGAACACTGACTAAGGAAAGGGGAAAGTAATACACCTTACATGAAATTCAGTCCTTTGGTGGATCTCCTAACAGATTACTATTTTGCCCTAAAAACTTCCCCAGAAGGAAGGACTTTACATATGTTGATTGTGCTGCTTTACCTATGTGTATTTGCTACCCCGGACTCCAGGGCAATGGATCAATAACTAAGTCTGTGAGACTGGGCGCAGGGAGGTAGGAATGAGAGGCAGTGTCAGACTAGAATAAGGGGCAGAGTGAGACTGGAATGGGGCATGCAGGAAACTGGAATAAATGGGCTGAGGAGGGGAAATGGATATCGAAATACACAGTGACTGATCACCAACCCCATCCTGTTCCTTCCTTCATGCATCTGTTGGCAGCAGAGGTGAAGGGTAGGGAAGTGACTCATGGCCACTGAACGCATGTAGTCGAGTGACTACATTTTTTAAACCTTTTCTCTTGGAGCGATAGCACAGTGGGTAGGGCGTTCGCCTTACAAGCGGCCAACATGGCCGACCCGAGTTCGATTCCTCCGCCCCTCTCGGAGAGCCCGGCAAGCTACCGAGAGTATTCGATATGCCAGACACAGTAACAACAAAGTCTCCAATGGAGACGTTACTGGGCCCGCTCGAGCAAATCGACGATCAACGGGAGGGCCTTTACCTTTACCTTACCTCTCTTGAATTATTATTCCAAGGAAATAGTCTAACTATTCAATATTGCTATATTTATCATATAACTTTTTATTCTAAACAGTATATTAGGTATGCATATATTCTACTTTAAATGCATCTTGTGCATAGTCTTTTTATTATTTGCACACTTTAGTGGCACTCATGAAATCCAAATATTAATAAGGAAGATGTTATTACCTGAGAAAATATTTTCACATTCACTAGTAAAATTAAATACCACCTGTATGATCAGTATTTTTATTCTTATGTATTTAAAGAAGACAAGTAAAATAGCAATGTATTCACACAAAGTCTTGTACAATAATATCTACTGATATTTATTTTTATTATCACTAATTAATCAAAAATGAAATGCAAAAATAACTGAATTTTGGTAAAAGCCATTCAATTAGAACTCAGTTATAAGATTAACATCATGATCTGTAAAGACACATGTATGAGTGTCAAAGCAATACTTCTAAGAGAACAAATATTAAAGAATAATATTATTATATATATATTTTCATTTGTATAAAAACCTAGAAAAACAAACCTAATTAATAACCACAAGAATCAGAAAAACCAAATGCTAATTTGGGCAGTAGAGAAAAACTATTAAGTGAAAGGATCACACAGAAGCAACTTTTTTGATTGTAGAAATGGGATTATATTAAATTTAATAACAGTTTAGTTAGTCACATCAGTGTATACATTTACTAAGGCTCATCAATATAAAATGGATGCACCCTATTTTATATAAATTCTTTAGGGAATGGAGAGATAGTACACTGGGTAAGGCACTTGCCTGGCACAGCCAACCTGTTTTGATCCCTGCATTCCATAAGGTCTCCAGCACGCCACCTGGAGTAATTCCTGAGTGTAGAGCTATGATGCAGGCCCTCCCGTTGATCGTCGATTTGCTTGAGTGGGCCCAGTAACGTCTCCATTGGAGACTTTGTTGTTACTGTGTCTGGCATATCGAATACTCTCGGTAGCTTGCTGGGCTCTCCGAGAGGGGCGGAGGAATCAAACTCGGGTCGGCCATGTTGGCTGCGTGTAAGGCAAACGCCCTACCCGCTGTGCTATCGCTCCAGCCCATGATGCAGAGTGACCCCTTAACATTTCCTGGTAAAGGTAAAGGTAAAGGCCCTCCCGTTGATCGTCGATTTGCTCGAGCGGGCCCAGTAATGTCTCCATTGGAGACTTTGTCGTTACTGTGTCTGGCATATCGATAGCACAGCGGTTAGGGCGTTCGCCTTACACACGGCCAACATGGCCGACCCGAGTTCGATTCCTCCGCCCCTCTCGGAGAGCCCGGCAAGCTACCGAGAGTATTCGATATGCCAGAACATTTCCTGGTGTGGCCCCAAAAACAAAAAAACTAAACAAATAATAATTTTTTAAATTGCATTTTTAACCCTCCATGCACCCTCCCACACCCCTACACATGCACACTTAAACAGTGTTTTCATCCGTTTTATCAATACATTTTGACATATTGTGTTTGAGTCTATGTTTTCTCTTTAGGTCAAGTTAAATTTTAAATTTCTCTATACAATTAAAACATATTTGGGGAAAATCTTCCTAAAGATTTTGAATCAATTTTCCAATTGCTCCAATGAATGCTATAGCTAATTTTGTTGTATATAAAACTGATGACATTAGTGGTAGGTAATGTACACTGGTGAAGGTATGGATGTTGGAATGTTGTATGACTGAAACCCAATCCTTCATTAACATATGCCTCAGAGACCTGGGCCCTACAAAAACAGCATGAGAACGCTATTCAGCTCTCGTAAAGAGGAATCAAAAAAGCTATGCTTGGAGTATCACACTTCACTCAAGTGAGAGAAAGAATCCAGAGTTCTGTCCTCAATTGACAATCGAAGATCGGGGCACTGTTTTGTTTCTCAAGGCGTGGAAAGTCAGATCGGCTGGATATGTAGGGCAATTTGGAGATGACCGCTGGACTAGAGCTGTTACTGACTAGATTCCATGGGACGTCAAAAGATCGTGTGGCCGTCCACCTATGAGATGGTCAGACTTCTTCATCAAGACCATGAGCTCTTGATGAAGGTTTTAGACTCTTCATGTTCCTGGAGCAAGCAGATGCCATTGGGATACACTAGAATGCGACAGAGACGAATGGATATGTTACTGGTGACACTGGAGCAAATGAATTAGTGACGGGATGTCAAGTGATCAAGTCATCAAATGATTTGATTTTTAATCGAAAACCTGTACAATTTTCTCATATATATAAATTTTTCAACTTTTATCTTACAGCAACATTATTTTTTTAAAATTTCAGACATGATTATCCCAAATTTAAGTTCAGTGACCTAAAATCAAGGATTTAGTGATCTGATTTCTTCTAAATCTATTTTCTTGCCACTTCCAGGTCCTGCAAGTTCTTTGCAGTACTAGTTTCATGGACCTTCTCTGTCATAGAAATAAACAACAAAAGTAGATTCTGATATCTTTTCTTTATTCTTTACATCACTTCTCTGAATAAACACATCTTATTTGCTTCATATACAAATGCTTACAAGTATATTTAGCTCATCTTATCACTTAATCACTTAACTTCCCGTTAGTCGTCTATTTGCTCGAGCGGGCGCCAGTAACGTCTCCATTTGTCCTTGTCGCGTGCTAGTGTAGCCCAATGGCATCTGTTCGCTCCTGGAACATGAAGGGCCTCAAACCGATCGTTCATGATCTTGATGAAGAAGTCTGACAATCGGGTAGGTGGGCGGCCACGCGGTCTTTTGAAATCCCGTGGAATCCAGTCGGTAACAGCTCTAGTCCAGCGGTCGTCTTTAAATCTCATTACATGACCAGCCCATCTGATTTTCGACACCTTGGCAAATGAGACAGCGTCCCTGATTCTTGATCGTCGACGGATGTCAGAACTCCGGATTCGTTCTCTCATTTGAGTGAAATGTGATATTCCAAGCATAGTTCTTTCTATTCTTCTTTGGGAGACCTGAATAGCGTTCTCATCTTGTTTGCATAGGGCCGAGGTCTCTGAGGCATATGTTAATGCAGGAAGAACAGTGGAGTCAAAGAGATGTGCCCGGAGCCAGAGGTTCTTCGTCCTCTTAGCTATTTCTTCGACGTTCTTGAAGGCATTCCAAGCCGCTCTCTTCCTCCTGCGCAGCTCGGGTGCCAGGTCATTTGTCATGGTGACCTCTCGACCTAGGTACACATAGCTGTTGCATTCGGAGATGGTCGTTCCATTGAGAGCGAATGGGGCTTCAGAAACAAGGCTGTTTCTCATAAACATTGTCTTCGTAAGATTCAGCTGTAGTCCTACCTTTCCACACTTACGGTCAAAGTCGGCCAGTATTTGTGCCGCTTGGCTGATGTTTGGTGTTATTAAAACAATGTCATCAGAAAAGCCGAGGTGGTGTAGTTGCCGACCATCTATCTTCACTCCCATTCCTTCCCATTCCAGTCGTCGCATGATGTTCTTGAGGGTGGCACTGAAGAGTTTTGGTGAAATGGTATCACCCTGCCGCACCCCTCTCTTGACATCAACGATCACTTCTTTGTAGAACGGTGAGATCCTGGTAGTGAATCCGCAATACAGCTCACCGAGGATCCTGATGTATTGGGCTTGAATGCCCTGACTGGCTAGGGCTTCAATGACCGCTTCCGTCTCAACAGAATCAAAGGCCTTCTTTAAATCAATGAACGTTAAACAGAGCGGCATCTTGAACTCCCAAGAAACCTCAATGAGCTTGGTTATTGTGTGGATATGGTTGATGGTGCTGAATCCTTTGCGGAACCCTGCTTGCTCACATGATTGTCCTTCATCTAGTGTTCTGCCAATCCTATTTAGGATGACTCAAGTGAACAAATTGTAGATGACAGACAATAGGCAGATCGGGCGATAGTTGCCAATGTCATGGATGTCTCCCTTCTTGAACAGTAGTACGGTCCTGCTGGTTTTCCATTGGGACGGAACCTTGCTTTCAGACAGGTAGCGAGTGAAGAGCCGAGCCAGTGTAGTGATGAGTACTGACGGCAGGTTCTTCAGGTGTTCAGGTCTGACTTTGTCTGGGCCGGGTGCTGTTTGTTTCTTTACCAACGAAATGGCGTGTCGGATTTCGGAAGGGAGAACGTTGGGAACGACATATCCATCCTGTGGAATTTGGTATGTCGGCAAGTGGACATGGCTATTGAAGAGATTTGAGTAGAAGTCATGGATAATCTTCTCCATTGCCATTCTGGAGGATGTGATGGATCCATCAGGACGTTGGAGGGCAGTCATCTTGGTCTTATAGTTGGCGAAGGACAGGCGGGCGTTACGAATACTTTTCCCGGCTTCTGCCGCATCTACCAGTACTTCTGCTCTTCTCTTTGAGGTCTTCCTTGATCGCATCTCTGCACTGCTTTGCGAGCTCGGACGTTAGCTTGCGGTTGCCTGAGGCATGCGCCAAACCACGCTCAGACCAATGGCATAGAATTGAGAGACGAGGGACAAATATTTGGGTTAATTTTAAAGAAAGAAGCAAAAACTATGAAGTAAAACAAGGAAAGCTCTTTGGTATATGTACTGGGAACACTGGTTGGTTACATGCCAAATAAACAAACAAACAAATTAATTAATTAATTCAGATTCCTTTCTAACACCAGGAACTAAAATCAAATCAAATGTATTGAACATTTAGATTTTAGATCTTAATCTATAAGTTAAATAGAATAACATAGGTTGAACCATTAGTGACATTGAATCTAGAGGTATCTATCTTTAAAGATGCAATGGTATTGGCCAAATTTAACTAAGGCAACGATAAACAAATAGGACTCCATCAAATAAAGTAGCTTGCAAAAGAAATGGTGGTCAAAATATATATACCACATACTGGGAGAAAATACTTGCCCACCACTCTCATCTGATAGAGAGGTAATATCTAATATTTAACATCACTGGTGAAACTGGTAGTGAAAGAAAAAAATTCATCAAAACTTGAGAAAAAGAAATGAACAGAAATTTCCTCAAAGGAGACATACAAATGGTCCAAAGGTATATGAGAAAAGGTTCTGCATCACTTATCACCTGGAAATGCAAATAAAAACAATAGAATGTCACATCATTTAGAACAGAAGACATCAAAAATAATAAAAACAACTACTGTTAGCATGGGCTGGAGAGATAGCATAGTGGGTAGGGTGTTTGCCTTGCATGTGGCTGACCAAGGTTCCATTCCTCCGTCCCTCTCAGAGAGCCTGGCAAACTACTGAGAGTATGTCACCCATATATCAGAGCCTGGAAAACACCCCATGTCATATTCGACATGCCAAAAACAGTGACAACAAGTCCCACAATGGAGATGTTACTGGTGCCCACTCGAGCAAATTGATGAACAATGGGAGGACACTGCTACAGTGCTACTGTTAGCACTGATATGAGACCAAAAGTTACCCTCATTCAGTGCTGGTGGAAATATCTACTGTCCTTTAAAAAAATAATATGAACATTTCTCATAAAGTTAGTAATTGAGCTTTTATATGACTAGGCATTTCCACCTCTTGGCATCTACCCCAAAGGCTCAAACACTCTATTCAGAAAAGACATCTGCAAGTCTCACTTCACTGAAGCACTACTTACAATAGCCAAGCCTCTAAAAATAACTCAAGAATCTTCAAACCTATGACTGAAAAAGAAACTATGGTTAATACATACAGGTGTAAAATGATGAAACTTTATACAGATAACCAAAAGAAAGAGTTTTTTTTTAATGCCCCATTCACAATTGTGCCTCAGAAAATTAAATACCTTGGAATTAGCTTGAATTAAGAGCTGAAATACCTACACAAAGAAAACTACAAAACACTATTTCAGGAAACAAAAGACAACACAAGGGAAAAGAGAGACATCCCCTGCTCTTGGTTTGGGAAGACTAGCATTGTCAAAATGGCCATACTCCCTAAAGTATTATACAGACTCAGAGCAATCTCTGTAAGTATAACTATTACAATTATAAAAGAATTATATCAAACACTCCTGAAACCCATGTGGAACAATAAATATTCCTGAATAACTAAAACAATCTTTGAGAAAAATATCAAAGGCATCACTTTCCCCAATTTCAAACTATAGTACTAAGAGGTAGTAATTAAAACAGCATGGTATTGAAATAGGTATTGAAATAAAGAAAGGCTCTCAGATGAGTGGAGTAGATTGGAATATCCTGAAACAGATGATCAAGAATATAAGCAAAAAATATAAAGTGGAGCATGGAAAACCACTTCAAAAAGTGGCGTTGTAAAGAAAAAAAAACAATGTAAAGATACATGTAAAGAAAAAAATAAACAAAAACACAAAGATAGATCTCCTCGTAATGTCATGCACAAAATTCAAATCAAAGTGGATTAAGGACCCGAATCCAATAAGGAACATACAGGAAAACATAGGCAGAACTCTCCATGACATAGAAACTAAAGGCATCTTCAAGGATAAAATAAAAATGACCAAGCAAGTGAAAGCAAAGATAAACAATTGGGAGTATATTTAACTAAAAAGCTTATGCACCACAAAGATAACAATGAGCAGAAAACAATGACAGTCTACTAAATTGAAAATATTATTTACCCACAACTCATCTGATAAGAGGTTAATACTTATGATATACAATGCACTGGTATAGTTTTACTAGAAAAAAAAAAACCTTCCAAAACTATCAAAAAATGGGGAGAAGAGTTAAATAGAAACTTCCTCAAAGAAGAAATACAAATGGCCAAAAGTCACATGGAAAAAATCAATATCCCTAATCATTGGGGAGATACAAATCAAAACAAGGAGATATCACCTCACACCACATAGATAGGAACCGATCAAAAAAAACAAAAACAGCCAGTGCTCGTGCAGATTCGGGGTGGGGGGTGGGAATGGAGCTCTCATTCACTTCTGGTGGAAATTCCTACTGGTCCAACATTTTGGCAAAATAATTTTTTTAACATTCCTGAGAAAAGATAGAAATTTAGCTTCCATATGACCCAGCAATACCACTCTTGAGAATATACCCCCCCAAAAAAATGAAGAAAATGCATCTGCACTTCTATATTCATTGTAGCATTATTTACAATAGCCAGAACCTGGAAACAACCTAAGTACCTGAGAACAGATGACTGGATAAAGAAACCATGGTATATCTACACAACAGAATACTACACAGCTGTTATATGCTGCTGGATATGGAGAGTATCATGCTGAGTGAAGAAAAGTCCTAGGAAGGCAAAGACATAAAATTTTAACATTTATTTGAGAAATAATTAAGAAAGATAGTATGGGAATTATATCCAAAGAAATGAGGGCCAGGAGAACTGATCCATAGTTGGAAGCTTGCTGCAAACGGGGAGGTGTATTTAGGACAGAGAAAGGATGACTATGATAATGATAGTTGGAAATGGTCACTAGACAAGAAGTGGGTGCTGAAAGAAAATTATATTCATGATACTCTTTTTGTAATAGTATTGCAAATCTCAGTGCATAAAGGAAGTGAGGGGAGGACAGATAGAGAGATGAGAAACAGAGAGAGAGAGAGAAGAAAGAGAGAGAGAGAGAGAGAGAGAGAGAGAGAGAGAGAGAGAGAGAGAGAGAGAGAAGAAAAATGTTTTCCATAGAGATAGCCCCGGGGTGGGGTGGGAGAAGAGACTGAGGACATTGTTGGTGGGCAATGTGCACAGGTGAAGGCACAAGTATTGGAACATTAACTGAACCCCAATCATGAACAACCTTATAATGGTCTATCTCATGGTGATTCAATAGAAAAGAAAAAATAAATAATGAACTTATACAATCTATTGCTGTTATATGGATCAGGAGAATAGTCTCTCTCATATGTGGAAGATAAATATAGTAGAGAAATAACAAATTGCACAAAGTAATAGAAACTGATAACTGATCTTAAGTAAGAAAAGTACCATGTCAGAGTGATAGGAGAAACAGAACGGGGGAAACACTAGGATAATGTTGGAAGATGTGGATACTCTGGTGAGGTTGTGGTGCTGGAATGTTTTGCTCAAGAAATCTTACCATTAATAGTGTTATAACCATGGTGACTAAAATAAGGTGAAAATTTTTTCTTCTGTTTAGTGGTTCCTACACCTTCACTATGATGAACCATTATAATGTCTGGAGAGTTGCTAAGCATTTCTTTGTCTCAATTTCCTCTATAAAATGTCATCAACAATGCCCATTAGTTTCAGAGGGTGGCATTATGTTAATAAATGAGTTAACATTTGCAACATTTAAAATAATATCTACACTTCAGTAACCATCATGGAAGTTTAAGTATGTTTTATTATTACTTAATATGTGCACTGCTCAAAATGTCCTCTTTCTCAACTGTGGTGGCATCAGACTGATATCCGTATGTGGGAATATATATGTCTCTGTTTAAGATGACTAAATACAAATGGGAAAAGATCCTCTTTACAATTACTTATTTCTTTGAAAATGGACTCATCAACTCTTCCCAAATAAAGAAAGACTTTGAAGGCTATTCAAAATCGATGTGAATGTCAACACACTTAAACAAATGACCAAGTTACCTTGTGATAAGCACAATGAACAAATCAATGAAACCCATTATAAGATACTTAAGAATAATAAATTATAAAGAGATAAATAATATGTCAGCAATTGCTCTGAGAAATTGAATTAAAGATCCCAGAATTGAAAAGCACCTAGATATTCCCAATATAACTTCAACCAAAAATTTATAAATATTTTTAAAAGAATAAACTTCTTAAAATGAAAATTTTGCATGCATGTTACATATTCCTGCTAATATATCTTCTGAGCATACAGCAGGAATTCTCCCGTCCCTCTACCATTGTTGTCTGTCTTAACCAAAATTCATTTTTTACAGTCATAAGTAAGAAAATGATTGATCAGAGTACCTTAGTCACCACTATCACAGATGTATAAGCAACAGACACACACACACACACAAGAAACAAACAGACTTACACACACACACACAAGAAACAAACAGACTTACACACAAACACACACAATTGTTCTAAGCTAGTTGCAGAGAAAAGCAAACCAGTAGTTCATTTTAGGATGCTTACTCCTAGTATTTTCCAGTACCTATTATTAAGTACGAACTTATTGGGGCTTGAGAAATAGTATAATGACTAGGGTGCTTGGCTTGCCTGAAGCTAACTCTGATTTGATCCCCACAACCCCTATGGTCTCCTCAGCACAACCAAAAATTATCCCTTTGTGCAGAGATACATTAATCCCTGCACACCACTGGCTACACTCCTAAAATAAAAAACAATTAAAAAGTACCATTTTTATATTTAAATTATTAAAATTTGCACAGAAAATTGCATTTTTACAATAATACTTCAGTCCCAGAAATGAATCTACAATGTTATACTTTGAGCCATCCATGAGCAATTTTTGAAGGAATTTGGGCTACAAAAGCCCTAGCTATTTCCCCTTCAATCACATATTATATTCAGATATAAGTTTATTTACTCAAATACAGTCATCCTAGTTTTTGGATAAAAATACTGTCAATCTTTACATACCCTTCAGAAAATATGAACCCAATTAAACCATCTGTTGTTACCCTGGAGCACGCCACCTACAAATTTTCCTTTAATGAGTTGCGTGGTGGTTTCAGTAAAGTTCTTCTCAAGGACAATGTGTTTTCTAGTTAATAAGCCTTCAAGAAATTTCCAGATCAGAGATAAGTGCAGGGCTATGCACTTTTATGCTATGAAATAGTCAATGTCAAAACAAGTATGTGAAAATTTGATTTTTTTCAATTCAGCAACAGAATATTTTTTTTTCATGTAACTTCCAAACTTATCATTATTTTGAAGGAAATTATCATAGTCCTGAGACAAAACCTTGATTTCGGCTGTCTTGTCTGACAATTCTGAAGAATGTCATTTGAAGGAATATTTTTTGGATGGTCATTTTGAGCTTACTGATAAAAATTCTTTATGCCTCACAGATACTACATACCTCAATTTGTATGTATGGAAAAATTGTCCCTTGAATATGTTGTGTCTGAGGGTAATGCAAATTGTTACTGATATATAACATGTGGATGCTTTGGAGAGAGAAAGACAGGTAGAGAGAGAAGGATTGTAGGAAAATAGGAAGAAATGCAGAGAAGAAAATTTAGAAGAGTAGGATAAAGAAAGAAGCATAGAAATAAAATAAGTAAGTACAAAATAAAGGGAAAAGATGTGAATAGAGGAACTACCATTTTATCAATTACTGAATTAAGTATTTGTGAACCTACATTTTCTAATATAAATTCAGAAAATAATCATTTTATACTCAGCTGTAAGTTACATGGTAATTTAAGGAAAGTTTACAAGTACATGCATGTATATTAGATTAAATGTAGAAAATTATTTCTTAAGGACAGCTATTACTATAGTTATTACTATAGTTCAATGAAAATTTTGTGACCAAATAAAAATTTCCTTTGTAAATCTATAACAACAATCTAATATGTGTGTATTTATATGTAAAATAAATAGCATCTTATATGTTATTAATAATAATCTTTTTATGAAACTTTCATATAGCACAGCAGGTAGGGCTTTCGCCTTACACGCGGCCAACATGGCCGACCCGAGTTCGATTCCTCCGCCCCTCTCGGAGAGCCCAGCAAGCTACCGAGAGTATTCGATATGCCAGACACGGTAACAACAAAGTCTCCAATGGAGACGTTACTGGGCCCGCTCGAGCAAATCGACGATCAACGGGAGGGCCTTTACCTTTTATATATGCTATTAATATATGCTTTCTTATATGCTATCAGCCCTGGAGTTGAACTTGGAAACTGAAGTGAAGGACAAATACAATAGAAATGAACAGACAACAGCACATACAGTTTCAAGGGTGCAAAGGTTCTGATTTATTCTACTATGTCTTCAGAATGTCATTTTCTTTTTTATATCAATTATTTACTGAGAAATATTCAGTATAAAACCTTTCTGTCTCAAATAACTTCCTTCTAACTCCCATATTAATTTATGGTAGAGGAGAAAATGCACAGTACCTTTTTTTTTTTTGTAATTGAATCACCATGAGATACAGTTACAAGTGTGTAAATGATTGGGTTTCAGTCATATAATATCCCAACACCCATCCCTCCACCAGTGTCATTTGCCACTACCAATGTCCCCAGTTTCCCTCCCCGCCCCCACCCCTGTCTCTATGGAAGGCAGTCTCTCTCTCTCTCTCTCTCTTTCTCTCTCTCTCTCTCTCTCTCTCTCTCTCTCTCTCTCTCTCTCTCTCTCTCTCTCCCTCTCCCTCTCCCTCTCTCCCCTCCCCTCCCCGCAATTTGGGGCATTATGGTTTGTAATACAGATATAAGAGGTTGTCATGTTTGCTCCTTTACCTATTTTTAGCACTTATTCTTTATCTAGAGTGATCATTTCCAACTTTCTTTGTCCTAATTGTCCCTTCTCTACCCCAACTGCTTTCTCCAGCAGAACTTGGCCTTGGATACTTAGTCTCATATTATTATTATTTTTATATCCCACAATTGAATGCAGTCATTCAATATCTGTCCCTCTCCTTCTTACACATTTCACTCTGCATGATACTTTCAAATTTCATCTATTTATAAGCAAATTCAATGTTTACTTTTCCTAATAGCTGCATAGTATTCCACTATATAGACTTGCCATACCTTCTCCAACGAGTAATTTGTTCTTGAGCACTCTGATTATTATGAGACAATGCACAGTATCTTAAATCCTATGTGGATCTCCATGTGGAACAGATATTTACTGTCTACTGGGAATTGATCTGGTCATGTTTCTCAAAGTGGGTGATATAATTTCGTGGGGGTGCTGCAAGAATAAAGGGGATAGAAGTGGCCTCTGGTGCCAGGAGGTGGGGGAGTTTGTCTGCTTAAAGAAGGCAAACTTGCAGTGTGCTGCAGAATAATTTTTTTCCTGAAAAGAAGTGAATAAGCTGAGTACATTTTTGGAAGTTCTGCTTAGGCCTCCTATGGATTCTCTTCTGAACATCAGGCTTTCTCTCCATATCATTTGGAGTGTTTCTGAATTATCACTGCAGTGGGAGGCAATGAAATAGAAAGTGCAGTGATTTGTTTTCTTTTACTGAGGTTGGGGGCACACCTGGAGGTGTTCAAGCCTTGCTTGTGGCGCTGCATTTAGAGATCACACCTGGTGAGTTTGGGGGAATCAAACAGGGTGCTTCCTAGTGAACCAGGGTCAGCTGCAGGCAAAGCAAGCACCTTGCCTGCTATACTCTCACTCTGGCACAACTTCAGAGATATTAAACTTGGAAGGCTAAATAGGTTAATTTTAGGTTGGCATGACTTGTGAATATTAAGATACTATGGCTGGATCTGGGAATTTGACTTAAAATTAATACATGGAAACACTCTATTCTCTCTAGAAGATTTTACTCTCCATTCAGAAAAGAATTCTGTTTGGCTGATTTCATTTTATGTTTTGATATCTCTGCCACCTTTTCCTCAACTTTTTCAATAAATTCATCATGTACTTTGAATTTTTTTCTCTCTTTAAAATATTTTATTGTCTTCTTGCTACTTTAATATTTAATCATCATTTATGTTAGACTTAAATATTTTAAAGCAAACTAAAACAAAATTAACAGTGTGGTCTCTTTAGTTTATAATTCCACTAGATGGTATAAAATTAAATTACTTAAATATGCTCCAAATTCCAGTAGGCGGGGGTCACACCCACCACCTGGCCCCCTGGCGCCGTGTAATCCCATCAGCGGCCAAGACTCAGAGAATATAAGATCCAGCTCCCAGAACCGCGTGGCCGCATTCGCGGCCACGCGACATCTTATCAAAACATCTTTTTATGACATCTTATTATCTCATTCCTACTTTGGACAAACTTGCAGGCTATCGAATGTAGCCTGCCCACAGGGCAGAGTCTGGCAAACTCCCCATGGCGTACCAAATATGCCAAATACCAGTAACAATGATGGGTCTCATTCTCCTAAAGAGCCTCGAATATAATCTCAGGGCTAGGATGAAAGAGACGTTACTGGGGCCTGCTCGAGGCAATCGACGAATAACAGGATGATGAATGAATGAATGAATGCTGTGTAATTTTAATTAAGATTGTTTTATTCTTATTTTAATATTTAAATTTTAATCAATTTTATTAATGAATACTTTATTTGTAGCAGTATAGATATTTACATATGACCAACTGAAATCCATTTTCCTCAATAACTGGGTTGCTGTAATAGTTTCAGTATAGGAAAAAATAGCCTAATAACCTGCATAATAAACTGTATTTGGATCCAGTTTTTTTAACAGGATTTTCATAGAAATTTTTCTATCTGGAATTAGAAGACACTCCTACAGAGAAATAGGAGAAATAATTTTCAATCAAAAAAAGACCCATTTATTTGTAATAATCTTTAGAATTATACCACTAATGGGATCAGAGTGATAGTACCATGGGTAAGCCACTTACTTTGCCTGAGGCAGAGCAGGGTCCAATCCCCAGCATTCCAAAACCTGCCAGGAATGAAGCTGAGCACAGAGCCCGGAGTAAGTCCTTAGCACTGCCAGCTGTGGCAAAAAACAAACAAACAAACACAAAAAAGAAGTACACCTCTAGTGATTTCTACATTTTGAGTTAAGCATTGCTTTCTGTGTTATGACTCTGAACTGAAACAATAATCTTTTAGTGTTTCATCTGAATTCAGTTTCTGCAGAATTAGAATCTAAAAGAGAATGAAATATTGGTGCAGATAAGAAAGTAGAAGAATTGGATCTAATTTGGAGTCCAAAAAGAAGAATCAATAAACATAAGTTTCTTCATTTTACATATAAGGCAAGAGAGATTAGCAGAAAGGTAATTTATCCTGCATCATATATCAGCATCATTATATGTCTAGTATAGCTATACCAGCTCAATTCTAGAAGTAACAATGAAAAAGTGAATTTTAGCATGAGGATATAGTTGTCTTAGCTTCACCTCCATGTATGATATTTTCTATTTTGGTGTGTATGTATGTGACCAGAAGTGGAGGGATTGGGGGCACATTCAGTGGTGCCAGATCTCACTCCTAGTTCTGCATTCAGGTATCACTCCTGGATGTGGTCAGGGGACCATATTCAATTCTGGGCATCCAATAAGAGATGGTCACATAAGGGTCAAGTGCTGTAATCACTGCACTATAGCCTCTTTCCCAAGATGAGTATACCTAAAGATTTTTTCCAGTCCATAAAATTACAATTAATTGAGAAAACCCCGTCACTTTATTTTTTTTTCATTAATTTCTGTTAACCAGGTGCTTCCACGCCCATTTATGTGACATATTTATGCCTGAACTGTGAGACTAACATCTGCTATTTTGCCTTTCAAATGACCTTTTTTTTTCAATCAAAACATTTTTGTCTAATGTTGGACTTTTTTGGGTAAATAAAAAACAGTCCCAACTCTTTGGGTACAATGCTGCCACCTTATGCCCCAGCATCTAATGAACTGTGTTTGTTTTTTTCAACTTTAATCTCTTCTAGAGATGAAACAGTAGGTACAAAGATGGTGAGACATAATTATACCTAGGATCCACTTCAAAAAAGACCTAGTCATAAAAGAAGGTGAATCCTTGGATTCTTTATCTTCTTGCATACAATTAGATTTAATTAAGTAATTTACTTTGTAATTACTATGAAACCAGATGGCTTCTAAAATGAAGAACATTCATAGCATGAACAGATTCTAGTTTCATTCATTTTTCTCAAAAGGTCTAAAATATTAAGTTAATATCAGAAATCAAATATTGTTTCAGAACCAAGACTGAGAGATTATAAAACACAAAAACAAAAACCCTGTGTCATAAGCTGAGCAGATAGTGAAGATATTAAGGCATTCAAATTCACCTTGCAAGTTGCCAATCAATCCTGGTTAAGTTCTGAATCACATGTGGTCCCCCTAGACCTGCCAGTAGTGATCCTACAGCACAGAGCCAGAAATATGACCTGAGTGCCTCTGGGTGTGGCACCAAACCAAAACCCAAAACCAAACAGTCAACCAAAGATAAAACTACTGAATCTTCTCTCAAAAACCTTAGTACTCTAATCTTCATGATTCAAATGTACAAACAAAACAAAACAAAACTGCTAGGCATTCTCTTCAACAGCTTGCAAAAAAGTTTAATGCATTTGCTCAATAATCTGTGTAATTACTTACAGTGGGGCAAGTATCAGAAAAAACTACATGGAAGCTCATAGAAAGAAGATGTATAGTACATGAATTGTTTCCATTTGTAAAAGGTAATTGATTGAGTTTGACATTCTTTATACCTAACATATCTATCCACAAGACTACCCTCACCGTACTATTACAGGTTCATTAGTTGGACAATTTGTATGATCTATCAACTAGTCCATCAATTCAGTTGAAAGAAAAATAAAGCCAAACTAGTCATTTAAATAAACAAATTTTTGTTACACAGGACTGGAGAGTTTTCATGGTTCAAGAATATCTCTTACTTATATGGATGACAAATAATTAAGGTAACTTAAATAGTACTGAAATTAAATTCCTTGTCAATATACCACATTAACAAAAATTTTATTGAATTTATTTGTATTTATTTAGTTTTTATTTATTTAGTTTTTGGCTAGTCATAAAATACTGATGTTAGGGAGCCAGGGAGTTAAGAGAGTGGGTTAAAAAAAAAAGAGAGAGAGTAAGGCACTTGCCTTCATGCAGCTGATCCAGGTTCAATCTCAAGTATTCCCTGTGGTTCAATGGACACAGTCAGGAGTGATTCCTCATTGCAAGGCCAGGAAAACCTCTGAGCATTGACCAACATTTAAATAATAACAGTAACAACAAATAATAATAATAATAATAAAATTATAAGGTAAAGGTAAAGGCCCTCCCGTTGATCATCGATTTGCTCGAGCGGGCCCAGTAATGTCTCCATTGGAGACTTTGTTGTTACTGTGTCTGGCATATCGAATACTCTCGGTAGCTTGCCGGGCTCTCTGAGAGGGGATAAAATTATATTTAAAAATAAACATCTGAACTTGAAAACTAGCTCCCACTTACTGGTATGAGAATCTATAAAGTAAAATCAGAGGAAACAAATGAGAGAATTTAATGAACTGATCAAATATTGTTTTATAATGTCTCTAAATACCCTTAGAAGTATGAAAAATTTCTGAGCTCATTTTATCAGATGCAAAATATAAATTAACCTATGTGACTTTATTCTCACACTATTACTCAGTATTTTTTATAACAGCTATGTAAAGCTTTCTTTCTTTCATGAAAAACATTACATAACACCAACAGAATAACTTACCTGAATTTTAACTAATATTTTGTACCTGGAGATAATGTAAGATACAAGAGGTAAAGGATTGATTCTATACTTGATCAATCACATAAATTCAGCTATATGCTATGCTCCTGACCACGTCTATCAATTGTAACTTTCTATGACTGCCTCCTACTTTCAATTAAATTAATTAAAGTAAACTAATATCTTCATTGACTATAGAATGACTATAGAATGAAGATCTTAGTTTAGTTTACTTCTTTGTTATAAAAAGATGAGATAAAAGATAATATCTTAGTATCCTGATGTTTCTCATTTAAGGAAAAGCATGCAAAAAGAGGTTAGAATTTCTATTTTCTTTGGCTTTGCCACTCATCACCACCTCGCAGTGTTCAGCAAACTAAATGTTCTCCAAATCCCATACTTTTGTAATTTTTATAAAAACTTCAACAGACCTGATTAATTATTCATTTTTTTTCTAGCCACTTTCTCATCTCCAATGGAAGTAGAGGTTAGGTATGAAATCCCATAGATTTTTAAAAAAATTTTATTAGTAAAACACCATGAGGTACAGTTCTAGATTTACAAATTTTTGTGCTTGGTTTTCAATTATACAATGACCAAATACCCATCCCACCACCAGTGCTCATTTTCCACCACCATGGATCCCAGTATCCCTCCCACACCTATCACCACATTCCACCGTGCCTCTGTGGCAGGAAATGCCATAGTTTTAAAATGCCACCAAATTGCTTGCCTCATGAATTTGAATTAATTGGTACTAATGAAGGGCTGAAGCAATAGCACAGCGGTAGGGCGTTTGTCTTGCACGCAGCCAACATGGACGACCTGAGTCCGATTCCTCCGCCCCTCTCGGAGAGCCCGGCAAGCTACCGAGAGTATCTCGCCCGCACGGCAGAGCCTGGCAAGCTCCCCGTGACTTATTCGATATGCCAAACACAGTAACAACAAAGTCTCCAATGGAGACGTTACTGGGCCCACTCGAGCAAATCGATGAACAACGGGAGGGCCTTTACCTTTACCTTTACCTATCATCAAAGAAATCCCAAAGAATTTGAAAGCTCTTAAAAGGAATCAAAGACCAAATATTAGAACAAAATATGTACCTAGCTTATTATCACTTAGGAAATTACTAGAGTTTTCTGCAATAACCGTAGTAATTTTAAGATATATAAAACAAGAAAATCATCCCAATTCCTCGTGTCCTCTTTTATTTCCCGAAGTAGCATTTTGTAGTTTTCTTTGTACAGGTCCGACCAGGATGGGAAATGCATGCTGGAAGTAGACTATAGACCGAACACGATAGCCACTCAATTCCTCTTTTGCAAACCACGGCACCCAAAAGGAGAGAGAGAACAGCGGGGTGAGTGCCCTGCCACAGAGGCAGGGTGGGATGGGGGGTTGGGGGGTGGGAGGGGTACTGGGATCATTGGTGGTGGAGAATGGGCACTGGTGGAGGGATAAGTACTCGATCATTGTATAACTGAAACCCAAGCACAAAAATTTGTAAGTCTATAATTGTACCTCATGGTGTTTCACTAATAAAAATTTAAGTAAAAAAAAAAAAGAAAATCAAAGAAAAGAAAAAGATGTGAGGCACTGCACTTCCCAAATTTGAACTAGTCTCCAAAGCAATAACAATCAAAACTGCATGGTACTTTTGCATATAGACCAGCAGACCAAACAAAGTTCAAATTCCTGAGTTAAAATCAAAGATTTATGGAAAACTAATCTATGAGAAAGGAAAAAAAAATATGAAGTATATCAAAGACTCTCTTGAACAACTGCTTTTGAGAAAACTGGATAGTCACAAGTAAAAAAAAAAATGAAGTCAAAACCCTCTCTCAGACCACACATGAAAGTAATCTTAAAGTGGGTTAAAAATCTTGAGATAAAACCAGAAAATACATTGAAGAAAGTGTCAACAGCACTCTTCAGGAAAATGACATCTGAGGAATCTTCAATGAAATTACCTCAGTGGAAAAGATAGCAAAAACAAAAATAAACAAATGGGACTACATAAAATTCAAAATCTTCTTCACAGTAAAAGAAACACTCTCTCTCTCTCTCTCTCTCTCTCTATATATATATATATATATATATAAAGGTAAAGGTAAAGGTAAAGGCCCTCCCGTTGATCGTCGATTTGCTCGAGCGGGCTCAGTAACGTCTCCATTGGAGACTTTGTTGTTACTGTGTTTGGCATATCGAATACTCTCGGTAGCTTGCCGGGCTCTCCGAGAGGGGCGAAGGAATCGAACTCGGGTCGGCCATGTTGGCCGCTAGTAAGGCGAACGCCCTACCGCTGTGCTATCACTCCAGCGATATATATATATATATATATATATATATATATATATATATCCATATATATATATATACATATATATATATTTCATCAATTTGCTTGAGTGGAACCAGTACCGTCACCATTGTGAGACTTGTTGTTACTGTGTTTGGCATATTGAATATGTCACAGGTAGCTTTCCAGGCTTTGCTGTGCAGGCGAGATACTCTTGGTAGCTTGCTGGGCTCTCCGAGAGGAGCGGAGAAATCAAACCTGGGTCGTCCAGGTCAGCAGCGTGCAAGGCAAACACCCTACCACTGTGCAATCGCTCCAGCCCATATATGTAGATAGATAGATAGATAGATAGATAGATAGATAGATAGTAGATAGATATAGATATAAATATAAATAGATAGATATAGATATAAATCTAAATATAGATAGAGATAGATATAGACAACCTACTAAATGGAAGAAAATATGTGTACCCAATATATCAGATAAAGGGCTGATATCTGAGATTTTTAAAACACTAAAAATGTTTCACAGCAAAAATTCCAACGCTGTAACCACAAATGGAGTAAAGAGACAAAAAGACACTTTCTCAAAGAAAACATATGGATAACCAACAGGAATATGAAAAAGTAGTCATTGCCAGTGTGATTAGGGTAACTCAAATGAAACAACATTCAGACATCATTTCATTCCAGTGAGAAAGGCACATATTAAAAAGTCTGGAAATAGCCAGTGTTGACAAGTTTTACTGAGAAAAGAATCCTATACTGCTGGTGGAAATGTGGTCTGATTGAGCATCTTTGGAAAGAAAGAAGGAGATATAATTAAAAAAAAAAACAGTAGGAAGAGATCTCATGCATTACAGTATATACCACGTCCCAGCATCTGTCCCCTGTCTCTATTTGGAGGTCACTTTTCCGCAGTGACCTGAGGGTCCCCAGGTTCATTCAGGGCTGATCATCATTTCCTCAGCTGGTAGATGATGATAAAATGAAGAAATGTTTTCCAAGTCTCACAGCGTTAATTATATAGAGGCAATGAATGGCTGGGAAGTAGAAATTACACATAGGTGTAACACATTGGTGTACACATTGTCATAAATAATGAACAGAGTTAAAGCCCCTCCTTCAGGGAAAGTTCTAATAGAAGATTTACCCCAAAACAAAATCTCATCTAGGGGTTTCAGCAATCTAGATCCCTACTAGGAAATTCACTCAAGGGTGGAATTCTATCTAAGGGTATACTGTTTTCTCTCCCCCCCATTTTTTGCTAGCAATCCATTTAAACAATCATATTAACTTGTGTCTTAATAATATTTCTAGTCATTTAGTATGGACACAGTAAGAGATATAAGCTTAAAGGGAGGCTCTTCTTGGAGGCATATCACTGTATATCCCTGACTATAGTCCTCAGGTCAGGTTAGTCTTGATTATCCCCATCAGGGTCCTTATTCAGTCACTTCGATGTCAGAGTTTGTTCCATCACCATATTATTAAACTGTTATACTTATGGCACTTACCCTGTCCCTTTTTGATGCCAGGGTAGCTTGTGGCATGCCTTGTCCCTAGGCTTGCCTGAAGAGACAGGTGTGGGTGTTTGGAACTAAGGGAAAATGAGACTTGAATCAAGTAAATATGAAAAATGTCCAGGAGTAAATATTATTCTGAGTGAATTAACTTCCATTTTATGAAAGACATAGCATTAACTGTCTTTTTTTGTCTATACAGAAAGGACATTGCTCTAAAATAAACTATGTCAAGTACATAAAGTAAATAGAAAAGCAATATTTCACTTACATAAGCAGATTCCAGGGCCCTGGAAGATTTAATCTACACATTACAGTGTCTGAGTTGGCGATATTTGTGATGAACAGATTAACAGATAGGGGAAGAAGAGAAAAAAGAAGTTAAAGATAAACACAGAGGATTAGGAGTGCCAGATCGAATTGGGGTGGACATCAGAAGCACTGTGGTAGGTATAACTCAATAAACCTAAGTTGTCTGAAGGAGGAGCAAGGACAGACCATTTTACTTCTTAAAATGCTTAGAACTATAATCCAACCGTCCCCCCAAAACAAAAACATTATTTTGAAATGCTATATGAATACCTATATGCATTGTCATACTTATGAAAACTAGCCTAGACATGGTAATAACCTCAATGCCCAATTCTGGATGAATGAATCAGGAAGTTTTGGTATACATGCACAGTGGAATACTGTGCAACTTTGAGAAAGAAAAGAAATTATGCAAGTTGCAACAATGTGTTTGGAACTAGAGGGTCAAGAAGTCAGCCACAAATAAAGGAGTATATACAGCATAATATCCCTTATATGTAGGACTTAAAAATAAAGGCAATGTAGCAACAAAAGGCCAAAGGCAACGCAAGATGATTTATCCACACAGTTGAGTTGGTGGTGGTTAGAGGGGTTGAAATCGAGTACTATCTGGGTCCAAGAAGGAGGAAAGTGTGTGGTGGGTTACATTAGAAAACAATATTAACAATATTGCAGAACTTCAATCACGGAAAAAATATTTTAAACAAAATTACCACAGCGATAGCACAGCGGTAGGGCGTTTGCCTTGCACGCAGCCAACACAGCCGACCCGAGTTCGATTCCTCCGCCCCTCTTGGAGAGCCCAGCAAGCTACCGAGAGTATCTCGCCCGCGCGGCAGAGCCTGGCAAGCTCCCCGTGACGTATTCGATATGCCAAACACAGTAACAACAGAGTCTCCAACGGAGATGTTACTGGGCCCGCTTGAGCAAATCGAAGAACAACGGGAGGGCCTTTACCTTTTACCTTTACCACAGTTTTAAGAGCTCTGTATTAAGAGCAAGAAGCATAAGATCAAGAAGTGTGTGTGTGTGTGTGTGCGTGCGTGCATGTCTGTGTATGTGTGTAGTATATGTTTGTGTGAATGTATCAGAATATATATATTTATCAAGTTTTCATCTTCAAAATTACAAAATTTCTATGCTGCTGACTATATTCAAATGGAGACAAGGGGATCAGAATATATTTCTTACTAATTATCATCCATAGATTGAACAAGTTAAATAAAATGTTTTCAGAATTCTTACTGCATGAATAAACCTAATGGAGACTGACAATCATACTCTATAATTGGTACAATTGATTTATTGGAGAATTACAATTCACACATTTAAGTGAGAAAACATTTTAATTTTCCAATAACTGTTCTCTGCATTTTTTAAATTCTTTTCCATTGATTGTTTTTTTAAATAATTTGTTACTAGATTTCATAATGCTGGTTGCTCCTGTCAATTTTAATAACTCATTTCAATTTTATAATTCAGTTCTACATATTTTGAAATTTCACTTAAAGTACATTTGCTCCTCTCCCAGAAGCATATTAGCAACTTGGAGTGTTGAAGGGGGTTGAAATGAGATATGATTATCTCTTCTGCACTTAGGTTATGTATAGCCTATCCCATGCATCTTCTCAGCTATTGGACCGAAGATGAGTATGGACAAACAGGAAGGAGAGTGAAACATAGGGATTCACTATTGGGCACAATTAGGTATCCCGCTGTTTCCTTTGTCTATAATATAACCCTTGTCTAAAATAATCACTTTATTTTCCTTTTCTTAAGAAGTAATTGGTTGAACATGGTCTGTGTTTGACAAAGAGCATGCAAGTTATTGCAAGAGCACTTTCTCATTAATGTCCGAGATTTAAACTTTTGTATTTTTTTAAATCCGCTAGTGCTTCAGAATGAAGACCAAAGGTACAACGACTTTCAAAGGAATCACTGAAAATTCCTTGATTTATAGCCACTTATTTAGGAAAGTCAAGCTATTACTAGGGAGAAATACCTGCCGATTTTTTTTCTATCAATGTGTGTATAATAAATAATGTAAACTTTCTCTAGAAATATTCACAGGAGCTGTCACAAAATAATTGAGTCTATTCTGAATGCTGTCTTTCCCTCGATGGCTTGAAAGATAAAACCCTTTTTATCAATTTGAAACCATTCAGAAAAACCACTGTGACAGATGCTTGTACTTGCTAGTGATTTCTATACTGAAAATACAAGAAATTATGCCCTGGTTCTCCAGATACAAATTTCACATTGAGGAAAGAAAAAAACCTAACACTCTATGAAATGCTGTAGCTAGAGAGATAAGCAGATCTATATAGATTCAAAGGAGACTGGTAGAAAAAATATGAATATGAACTTAAAATTGAACATATGAACTTAAAGGTTTGGAGAGAAGCTAATCCTTTTTTTAAATCCTTCTGTATTTAATACTGCTTCCAACATCTGAGTGTGTTTTATTAACTGCCTATTCTATCTTCCTTTTTCACCCGCAAGGCAGTCTGGCAAGCTCCCTGTGAGGTACTTGATATGCCAAACATAGTTACAACAAGTCTCACGATGGAGATGTTACTGGGCCTGTTCAAGCAAATACATGAACAACGGGAGGACAGTGCAGTGCTATCTTTCTTACTCTTACATGTCTTTTCCTGAGATTTCATCATTTCTTCCTCATTATTTTAATTTAAGGCAGTATCTCTGACAGCATAGACTATCAATGAAAGAGTTAGCCTACTAAACACTGCAATCATTTCAACATTTCCCTGAACTGATCTTGAAACCCGATATGGATCCGAAGATAGGAAAGAAAGTAGAGAAAAGAGGAATGTTGTAATTTAGCCTGAGCCATTCATGACCACTCTGCCTTAGCAGACTATTAGAAAAAAGCCATGGTGATGTTAATGTATGTTTGCTTGAAAATGCAAGCATGCTCATCCTCTTACAGCCTGATCCAGCTGTAACCCAATTAAATTCAACAGTTCACAGGTGTTCAGATAAATGCTTTCAACATAAAACCTTCGTTGTCATTAGGGCTCTTTACTCCTTTTAGCACTCTTTAAATTTAAAATTATTCTCCCAACAAAATAAACCACATTTACCAATAAATAAAAAATATATGAATGATTATGAGAATACCAATACTTATTAAAATATAGTCAATAAATAAAAGGAAATGTTCTTTTAATACATCAGAGAATCCTAATACATTTAAACCAAGTCTTTCTTAATTGAAGCATCTGAAAAATAATAATTAGCATAATGTATCATGCATGAGAATGGTAAAAAGGAGACCATAAGAAACTATATTCCTTGCTATTTTGCATATATAAAATACGTATATATTGCATATATAAATTAGCATGCAAGTTATTTTAAGGAGCCTGTGCTTTCAGATTTCATCTCCATTTTTTTATATGGTTGTTGGGCCACACCCAGATAGTGCTCAGAGCTTACTTCTGTGTCTGCACTCAGGAATCACTCCTGGTAAGACTAGGGGAATGATATGGGTAGCCAAGGATGGAAGCTGGGTCAGTCATGTGCAAGGCAAGCACCCTATCCACTTTACTCTTGCCCCAAGACCTGTTTTCTGTTTTCTGACCCAAGAATTGCTCATTATCATCTTATATTCAAGATCTATTCATGCATTTTCCTACAGTGTCTATTTGGGCTGTACCAATAGCACAGATTTGTTATCTGTGGTCGACCCAGTTTCATATCTTTCATCCCTCTCGGAGAGCCCGGCAAGCTACCGAGAGTATCCTGCCCAAGGACAGAGCCTGGCCAGCTCCCCATGGCATATTCGATGTGCCAAAAACAGTAACAACAGTAAAGTCTCACAAGGGAGACATTACTGGTGCCCGCTCGAGCAAATTGAGCAGAGGACAATGGGAGGACAGTGCTACAGAGAGTGCTACAGCCTCCTGTTTAAACACTTATATTTTTTAGTTTTAATTCACCCATGTTTGAGACTGAAGCCAGAGGTAAAATTTCTTTCAAAGGGATCACTGAAAATTCCTTGATTTATTGTCACTTATTAAGAGAAGTTTTTCTTAGCACAGTGGGTATAATGAATGAAATAAACTTTCTCTAGAATTAAGCACATGAGCTGTCACAAAGTAATCGATTTCATTCTGAGCGTTGTCCTTCTCTGGCTGCCTACCCTTCAACGAACTCCCATCATACCACTCTCCCATACTTCTGCCCTTAGATTTTGTAGCTCATACACCTATTCTAGCATAATTAGCCAATGAATGCATCCAATAATATGTTTTCTGGTAAGATAAATCTCAATCCCCGGGAAGTAAAAGCTGGTATCCAATTATTACATCTCTATATACAATTCGAAATACATTAACTTGTTCCTATAACTTTTAATTACAGATAAGTTCATTAGGACACTTACCATAATAGGAGAGTGTTATGATAGGAATTGGATGAAGGGGACTCACAGGAACAATGGTGAAGAGAAGTTTATCAAGGAAACTCTAGTAGAAAGTGTGTCACTGCAATGTTTTGTGAAGGAAACCCTGTCATTGATAAAATCATAAACCAAAGTGCCTAGAATAAAATTAAAATTAAACAGCAATTGAATACAAATATTTAGCTTTTTAGGATACGTGTATATTTACATATATAAAGTACATGAAAGGGCACTTAGCAACATCTACATTTTGATGCTCATTGTTTTTTAGAAACTTCACTTGATCATTTGATATCCCTTCATTCATCGATTTGCTCGAATGGGCACCAGTAATGTCTCCATTCATCGCTTTTGCCTACTAACGTATTCCAAGGGCATCTGCTCATTCTAGGAACATGAAGAGCCTCAAACCAATCATTCAGGGTCTTGACGAAGAAGTCTAACCATCTCGTAGGTGGGCAGCCACGCGATCTTTTGATGTCTCATGGAATCCAGTTGGTAATGGTTCTAGTCCAGCAGTCGTCTCTAAATCTCATTATGTGTCCAGCCCATCTGATTTTTGATGCCTTGGCAAATGAGACAGCGTCCCTGATTCTTAAGTTTTGAGGGAGGTCAGAACTCCGGATTCTTTCTCACATTTGAGTGAAGCGTGATACTCCAAGCATAGCTCTTTCGATTCCTCTTTGAGAGACCCGAATAGCATTCTCATCCTGTTTTTGTAGGGTCCAGGTCTCTGAGGCATATGTCAATGCAGGAAGAACAGTGGAATCAAAGAGATGTACTCAGAGCTGGAGGTTCTTCATCTTCTTAGTTATTTCTTCAATGCTCTTGAAGGCATTCCAACCCGCTCTCTTCCTCCTGCGCAACTCAGGTGCCAGGTCATTTGTCATGTTGACTTCTCGACCTAGGTACACATAACTGTTGCATTCGGAGATGTTCATTTCCTTGAAAGTTAATGGAACGGCAGGAACAGGACTGTTTCTCATGAACATTGTCTTTGTGAGATTTAGCTATAATCTGACCTTTCCACACTCACGGTCCAAGTCAGTCAGCATTTGTGCTGCTTGGCTGATGTTTGCTGTTATTAGAATGATGTTATCAGCAAAGCGGAGGTGGTGTAGTTGCTGACCATCTATCTTCACTCCCATTCCTTCCCACTCTAGTTGTCGCATGATGTTCTCAATGGTGGCACTAAGGAGTTTTGGTAAAATAGTATCACCTTACCGAACCCCTCTCTTAAACCCCTAAGGTTAAGTTTTAGAAACTTAAACTATATGAATTTAAAGGGATAAATCAATATTTCATTCATTCAAAAAGTGCTTGTTCTTGTATGTTCTTGAAATGTTAGAAGTTAGATTATAGAAATGTCAGGAGCAAATTAAAGACCCTAAAATAGAGAGCCATATGACAGGTAATAATAAGGTAACAAAATTATCTATTGAGTTAGAAGACAATATATACATATAAAAGGACAGAAAAATGTTTAGCAGATAAAGGGGAATTTGAAGTTCAAAGATAGAAGATAAGAACAGAAACAATATGTGGTATTTAAAAGCATTTTCCACTATTTCTTTATCTCAGATGTTTGGTTTATCTCCATTGTTGGATGAATTTTGATGAATATGGGTTATTTATATTTACTGAAATTGAAAATAGAAAGTGATGTAATTCATTTATATGAGATGATGTTAGTAAGTAAAATTTCTTGAGTAATTATAAGAAAAATACTAAATTGGTTTTTATAAAATATTTTATACAACTATGTGAGACAGCTGATATTATCCCATGAAGTTTATGAAAGTGAGAAATATAGTTAACAGAATCAAAGTAATTCATTCAATTTTAGATAACATAAAATATGAGATTTAATACGTTTTATTTCTTAAATGTATGCTATTTTTTATAACTTTATATCCCGTGACTTGTCTATTTTGGAATATATTATGAACTCATGTTTATTCATCCTTCTATTTATACTTTATTTAAGCTTCTACATGGTTCATTGATTTTTTTATGATTCCTTTTATTATGCAAATATCCGATGTATACTCTAAAAAGTTTAGGAAAAACATAAAGAAATTATGTGTAGGAACTGGTAGACTTGAAATAATTTTGTAAATGTCTTTGATTAGACTTTTTTCCCTTACCTATATATCATGAACATTTCCTCATATCATTAAATACTTTTCAAGGACATATTTACTCAATGACTACAGAGCAATTACCCATGTGAACATATCATAATTCATTTAACCAACCCATTATAATTAGAAATTGATTTATGATATAATCTTCAAAATTATACAATTAATTTTATTTCTTTTCAAATAGTTTTCAATTATAAAATGGCTACAAAATGATATGTTTCAATACATAACTCTACACTCTAGAACTCTAATAATTTTACGTTGCAGAAGAAATGTTATGTTAATTCCTTAATATACCTGCCAACATTGTTACTACAGGATTATATATTCATCTTAAAATATACTTATTAGCTTTTTCAATTTTTATATGAATAACTTATTTTGTCAACATGTTATAATCATTATTCATAGAGAAAAGATTATAAATTTTAAGTGACTCACATATATATAATTTCCACTCTTGAGACAACTCTATACATAATAGTTTTCTAGAACTTTAGGTACAATACACATGGATTTCCATTGATATGCATGTTCTAATCCTTGGAACCAGTAAATACATCATTTTTAAATAACAAAGAGAGCTTGGAATATATATTTAAGTTGGGTTACTAAAACATGGATATTATTTTGTATTGCCTAGC
Organism: Sorex fumeus; assembly: GCF_029834395.1. Classification (NCBI taxonomy): domain Eukaryota; kingdom Metazoa; phylum Chordata; class Mammalia; order Eulipotyphla; family Soricidae; genus Sorex; species Sorex fumeus. The sequence continues at coordinate 14,651,188 of NW_026606060.1, forward strand.
TGAGTTTAACACAATCACTAATGTCTTATTAAGAAAAGAAAGCATGGTCCAAGTCATAAACGAAAATATGAAGATATAAGCAAAGTTTAAAATAACAGGAAACCAAAAAGAAAGAATACTGTTTGTCTTAGTATGTTCAAAAGGCAAAGAAACAAAATCTCTTCTCTTGCTTCCATAGCCTATTTGAACTTCTGACCTCAAAAACTAAAGGATTTTTTACTTGTAATATTTTAAGCCATAAATTTGTGGTAATTCATTATAGCCATAATTGAAAAATCTAGATATTATATATGTTATTAGTTAGAAATGTAAAAGTGGCAATGGAATTGGATTATGGATAGAAGACTGAAGAATTTTGAGGACCATGACTGAAAATATTCTGACTTAATTAGATTAACAGAGAAGAAAAAGGAATGGTAATGACCACTAATGAGAACTTAAAAAACTGAGGTGCATAGGATTCAGAAAGAAGTTCTTTAAGAATATTTAAGAACATTTAAAAATGTAGGAAAAGAGACATGAATTATTACATTGTGAAACTAAGTTATTTTGTGTTCTGTAGTTATGTGGAAAACAACCTGAAGCAAGAAACTTGAGTATTTTTGTAAAGGATATTTCTATGCTAACTCTGAACATAGTAGTTTCCTTTCTTCTTATAGTAAAATGGGAGGGGACAAAGAAACTAAAAGAGGGAACAAATGTTATGCAATATCAGGGCTTGATCAGGTGAATAATCAGCCTGTCAGGAGGACTGTACAGGTTCTAAAATTAATAGATACATTTTTAGGAATGCATGGTCTGAAAATATAAACAAGATACTTTTCAGATCCATTCACACAGTAGCAAGTTGCATGATTTCAGAGTATTTTTTTAACCTCCTAGTAGTATTTTTGTGTGTCTATGTACCATAGTTTATCCAGTCATCTGTTCTTGGGCATTTGGATTGTTTCCAGATTTTGGCTACTGTAAATAGTGCTGCAATGAACATAGGAGTGCAGATGTTTTTTCTGCAGTTTGCTCTTGGACTTTTGGGGTATTTCTCAAGGAATGGAATTTCTGGACCATATGGAAGCTTAATTTCTAATTTTTGGGGGGAATGATTCATATTGTCTTCCAAAAAGGCTGGACCAGTTAACACAGCCACCAGCAGTGAATGAGGGTTCCTTTTCCCCACATCTTTGCCAATACTTGTTGTTTCTATTCTTTTTAACAGGCTGTCTGTTGAGATGATAGCGGTGTGAGATGATAGCTAATTATTGTTTTGATTTGCAGTAATAATACAAAACAATTTTTCATACGCCTGTTAGCCATTTTTATTTCTTCTTAGAGGAAGTTTCTATTCATCTCTTCCCACTTTTGATAGAATTGAATGCTATTTTTTTCTCATAGGGCTCTACCATTGCTTTGTATATATTAATATATAAGGATGGTCTGAGTTCATTTTTTTTGCATGTGGTTAACCAGTTTTCCCAGAACCACTAGTTGAAAGAGCTTCCCTTGCTCCACTCCATATTTTTTGAGAGTAGGATATAGTTCTGGCCTGATTCTACAGTACATATTAGCTCAGTCAACTACCTTTCAATCATACCAGGTATGTTTGGATTATGTTATTTTTAAATTCTAGTGTTATGCATAAGAAACACAATCTTAATAATTAGTTCTAAATAAATTAACTTCTTTGATAAAGACTTATACATATTTTAAGTATGAGAGAAATAAATAAAATTTACTTATTTCCTCTATGGCCAAAAATTTTAACAGGAAGTGAACAAAATGAACATGTTTCTAAAGTTTCTGAGTCTTCTCACATAGAAGTAACTGGGCTTTTTTTAGGGTTTGAGGCACACACAACAGTGTTCAAAATATACTCTTAACTTATTTTTTATTTTTGTATTAAGAAGAACAGCAAAAAAGTAATAAGGGAAGACAGAACAAAGGACAAAATGTTTAAAAGTTCTTAATTTAGGGAAAATTGTGGAATTTGGGGATATTATAATAGATGGACTACTTATGGTCAGACTATATTGAAGTTAAATTTTGGGTATTTCTCCTTTTCGGTAGTGGCAAGGTGGTAGGCCACATCTGGCTGTGCTCGGGACTTATTCTTCCCTCTATGCTCAGGGTCACTTTGGGGAGTCCTCAGGACCATATGCAGTGCTGTGGATAGAACAAGGTTTACCAAATTTGGTAAATACAAGGTCTCATCCTTGTATCCTCTGGCCTGAGCATTATTTTTATTTGAATTTTTTTTAGTAATGAATCACCATGAGGTACAGTTACTGACTTACAAACGTTCGTGCTTGCATTTTAGTCATACAATGATAGAGTACCCATCCCTCCACCAGTGTCCATTATCTACCACCAATGATCCCAGTATCCCTCCCACCACCCTGGCCCTAAGCATTCTTATATTTGAAGAGTAGTAGAGAACCAGAGATAGAATAAATTTCTTTTACAGACTTGAATAAATCATACTCAAGAGATTCATATTCAATGAAAATGTGGTCTTTGAATAATCGTAGCAACAAAATTAGGCACTATAAGTTTAATGTGATGTATATTTAGATTTAACTATAAGAATTTGTGCACACAATATATTAACTGTAAAAAATTGTGCTGAAAATTTGGGCACAATATATAAGCCATCAGGCAGTGTATTCATAAAGATAAACTGTGTCACAAGTACATATTTTATTTGCTCTTGTTGAGCTCCAATTAATTTTGTTCCTACACTTTTCTCATTTTGAAAAAATTCGGCCTTCAAATTTTTTGTTTCGGCAAGATCTATCTTGGCCCAATTATTTTATAATTACTTATACTTTAAAAGAAAACAACTGTCTTAGGTTCATAGACAATTTGAAGTATTTGAAACCCACTTGCTAAAAAGAGGAAGATAATAAGATCATTAAGCTCTGTTTCCCATTTGGGAGGAAAGCATTATTATTGCTTTTTTTAAAAGTACTAATTAAGCTAGTTTCACATCCTTAAGAGGTTGGAATCTGAATAATCTGATTTCATGGTCCTTGATTTTCTGCTTTTTAGCCCACATCTGAATAAAACACAGAAAATCATGTCAAGCTTCAACAGCTTCTCTTACCTAATATGACTACTCTACTACAACTTTAATTTGAGTTGTGCACTTATTCCCTCTTAATTCTCCTCTCTTTTTCCTGCAGTTTCACTGTATGGAATATTGTCTACTTTCTCTTTTCTAACTCATGTTTTTCTGAATGAGTATATGGGAGAAAAACTGTAAAATAATCCTCACCATTTTCTATCTCCTTTCTGAAACTGTATATGAAAAATTCTCAGTCTCATGAATACATTTCTAAACAGTGAGTTTTTTTGTGCTTTCATGTAGCCTAATGTTCAAGATTCTCATAAATGTCCTTTTATCTCCATACATTGTCTTCAAGTGAAATGACATTTAAACAACTATTATAAAATATTAAATAAAATATATAAGGAATTGAATTGAAATATAATTAAACGTGCAATTTAAATTTTGACTCTAACAGTCAGGGTTAAATTTCGTTTCTCTTTTCCCTCAACTATAATCCATCATTACACTTGATAATATAAGACAAGTATTTTTTTTACATCAATATGCTTTAGACAAAGACTAGAAAAGTTTTAAGAATTAAAAGAAAGTAGCAAATACGTACTAGAGAAATAAACATCAAATTATGGTATGCTAAAATACACAAATAATTTACTTAGAGGACCTGGATATTTGACTATGGATATATTGACCACGGGAATAAATAATTCAGTTCTTGTTACTAGGAAAAAAGGAAAACTAGGAGTAAGACAATCATCTTGTATTCTGGTTCTGAAATTATTTCCCCCATATCCATGTTAATTCTAAATAGTAATACACTCTCTATCAGAGGTAGTATAAAAGATATTCTTTGTCTTATCATCAAGATGGAATACAGGGATTGCATTTTCTCTGCTATCCCTTATACATAAAAACAAACCCCCAATATATGTAAAACAATGTATTTCAGACACTGGACATCAAGCACCAAATGAGAGTGAACACTGAGGAGAGGAAACAAATGAGGTGAATAAGATGATTGCTGTAGACTACGGACTAAAGAGACTTTCTAGACAATTCAGGATGATAAAAAAGCAACAGACTTCTGGCAGTCTCACCAAACTGAGAAGAAGGATTTGGGAGTGCAAAGGATCAAAATAGTAGGAGCTCACAGGGCAGAGCAGCAAGGAAGAGGGAGTAGAAACTTTGAAGAGCAGCTGAAGGTCCCTTTTGATGTTGAAATTGACCATTGATCAACACATGTCAGGAAACTTCCCAAGGCTTGGAGACCTACTCAAAAAAGAGCAGATAAAACAATTCCCAGGGATCAAGCAATGCTCGGGCCTTTTAAGTTCTGCAAGACAAAGAAAAATGTCATGTAATTCACCGGGCATTGGGTTGAATAACTAATAATTGCCGGAAACTGCTTCAGTAGCATGATAAAGATTGAAATAGTTGTCCTAGATTAAAGCCCAAACTAATAAAGTTTAAAGAGAAAAGATATTAACTTTTTCCCTTGAATAATATCACTGCATCCTACAATAAATTTGAAAAATATTTAGGGCTTTAGGAATGAGAATGTAAATTATTTATGAGTCAAATAAAAATGTACATCTGGCACTTGATTAATTATTACCATGTTGAAAAGACATAAGATGATTGCTTCTCAGTCTTTTGGCCAAGATCAAGTGTGAAAAGACATAAGAAAATGTTATTTATAAAGAGAAGAAAAACAAGCAAATAAAAATGACTTAGGGGAGTATAGAGAGAGTACCGTGGGTTAGGTTCTTGTTTGGCTAGAGGCCAACAGAGTCTGATCCCTGGCACTGCATACAGTTCCCTGAGCCTGCCAGAAAAAAAAAAAAAACCCTGAGTGCAAAGCCAGAAAGAAGTTCTGAGAACCATTAGGTGTGGCTAAAACAAACAAAAAATCCCACAGATTTTAGAATAAATATAAAAAGGATATTAGGCAGTTATAATGTTCTATATTTCACATCTCCATTGTGAGACTTGTTACTGTTGTTGGCATATCGAATATGACAGAGGGAGCTTGCCAGGCTCTACCATGCAGGCAGGATACTCTCGGTAGCTTGCCAGGCTATATGAGGACGGAGAAATCAAACCCAGTTTGGTTTCGTGCAAGGCAAACGCCTTACCTGCTGTGCTATCGCTCCAACCCAAACTCATGAAATATAACATATATGACATAAATATTTGCATATTAATATATGTATATATGCATATATATAATTGGAAGGACAGGAAAACAGTGCAGGGATCAGGTGACACATAATTTACATATGGGGGACTCTGGTTTGATCAGCAACACCATGTGTCCAACACTGCAGAGGCTGAGAAGCACAGCCTCTTCAGGCTCTAACATGAAACCATCTATCCCAAGTGGTTGAGAGTCACTGGGAGTGCGTGGCATTCTGGCCCCTAAACACTGCTCAAGGACCACCCACTGCATCTGCTCTCCCAAAAATAAGAGACAAGGAAGGAGGTAAGAGCACAAGATTAGATAAAGTAAGTAATACTGAGTGAAAATTCCCCAAATCAATGAATCTATACACTTAGAACTCCAGAAAATTATAAAATAAAATAATTATATTTCTTACTTTGTTAGTAAAACATTTTTAACCTGGATTCAGTGTTTTGGTTCTCTGCTTTTTCTTTACTAATTACTAGTTTGTAAGTGACATTTGGTTAAATGTGTAATATCAAATTTTTGAAATAAAAGCCAGCATTCCCAACATATTTTGTAAATGAATATGCAAAAATACATTTTAAATTTTGAAAGGAAATTAAAGATAAGCTTCATATTCATATCACCAAATACATGTGGGGCTTTTCTATAATATCAGCACTCCTTTAGCTTCATCCCATCAAGATCAAAAGATTATTAAGATTTTGCAGATATGAAAATCAAATAAATCTCCTCCTGAAGAAATTTACAAGTTTATTTAATTCAGAAGTAGTATATGCTGTTTTTTTTAAATTAAGAAACTGTAGGGCAACAAATATATTTACATGTATAATTGAATATAAATTTATCTGCTTGGGATTATATAGTATCTGAATATGTACATATATATGTAGTTGTAATTGAATAATTTCTAATTGCATACAAACATCTTTGAGAAGGATTTCTTCTTATTTTATGCTTTTCATGTCCATGAGGATAGATATAACTAGCAATAAATACTAGCCAATTCTAAAGTGATTATGTCCTTTGGGCACCTTTTATTTTAGCATTTTACAGGTATTTAAATGATATTAGTTTATTTATTTAGAAGGCAATAAGCAATCATAATGAAATAAAACTTATTGGATATCCTCCCATTCTAAACTACTTAACAATTTCTCAAGTACATGAAATGCTTATTTTTTACAATGTATACAGGCTAACATTCCCTGTGACTTCTTAGCAAAGGCAAAGAAATGAAGAAAAGCTGAATCACTGGGGTTTGTGCATGCATTTAATGCAAGATCATGGAAAAACTGTATATAGGTCTTGCAGACAGAAGGAAATGCAATACTTTTTTTTTTCTTTTTTGGACACACTTGGAGATGCACAGGGTTTACTGCTGGCTCTGCACACTAGAATTATTCCTGGCGATGCTCAGGGTACCATATAGGCTGCTGGGAATCGAACCTGGGTCTGCTGCGTGCAAGGTAAATGCCCTACTTGCTGTGCTATTGCTCCAGCCCCAGGAAATGTAATACTTTTAAGGAGGACAAAGTAGATAGATTTTACAGAAAATATGTCATAGCCTCCTAAATTAGGAGTTCCCTTGAGTCCTAATTTTTAATAGGTTCCCTTGAGACTCCTTTGACTTCTAAGATATACATATTCATGTCAGTTCCACAGGATTAGACAATAGAACTTGTAGGGGAAAGAACTGCTACCAGGAAGTTTCAAATGGACAGATTTTCAGAGCTAATTGATTTCACTTCCCGTAAAAGAGAAAATACATATATGGTGTCTAGAGCCAATTTTCAAAGTTAAATCTGAGATGATTTCCCCATTTCAAGAAATTATCAGAAACTAAGAGGATTCCCAAAAATTAAACTCAATTCTGCTTAAATCTGATATGTTCTATACGAAGATAGTCTCAGAATCAACAGGTAGAAAGTCCAGCATCCCCAAATTACCCCTCTTCAGATACAGTCACATCACAAGCTGTTACCTGTCTTCTGATCAGATAACAACTAAATATTAGAGAGTCCTCACTACTGCCTCATTAGACTTCAGAAAATAATTACTAGACCAAGTTTTCACCTATATTGCTGACCAATTGTCTATAGGTCAGAGATTCACAGAACACCTTTCCTGAATTTGATTCATTTGATAGTGTAGTGCATAGAACTCAGGAAGCCCATATACTCACTATTTCAGGTATCTATTATAAAATAAATGACTTCAACGGGTGTGATAGGTGTCAGCAATAAAGCACATCTCTTCTTTTATACTGTGCCCTGGGCTCAATTCCAGCACCATAAGGTCCCCTTAGCCCAGCCAGAAATGTTCCTGGTGACCTCAGAGTAGTGTCTGGGGTGGATATCACAAATATAACAACACATAAGAAAAATATACTTCAGGAAAAGTCTAATCAAAGAGTATGCTCATATAGTGAAAGGTTTGGGAGAAAGTCATGGAATCACCATGTCCTCACCAAACATTCCATCTCTAAAATTCTCCACATACTCATCAATCCCTGAAGCTCTTCTTTTGCAGTTTTCTGGAGGCACCATTTCATATGACTGATTAAATATTAGTCATTGATAATTAACTTAAACTCCTGTCATCTCTCCCCTCCCAAGAGGTCAGGAGATGGGGCTGGAAGTTCCAATCCCGCTAATCATATATTTGGTTCTCCTGATTAACATCTTTCACGTTCAGATGCTTCTCAAAATGTCATATCACTAACGAAACAAGGTACATCTTTAACAATCTCAATGGAGGAATTTCAAGATTTGAGAATTATAAACCAGAAATTGTGGGTGAAGATTAAAGATGGCTAAGAAATACGTTCACTCATATAAATTACTAAACATAGATCTCTTATAAATCACAATATACAGTTATATCACTGTATTCCCTTAAAAGTTTCTTTAGTGATTATTTATATTCAAAACCATGCTTGTCAAATGGGCATGGTTTAGCAACCTTGGGTTGTCAGTCAAAAGTGAGTTCCCCTAAACATCTCTAAAACAGTCATGTCTAAGTTGGCAGCAAGCAAAAAAATAAACTTTAAAAATATATTATAAATATAGTCAAGTATTTAAAGATAATGATGGAAATAACTTGAAAAGTAATGGAACTTATTTATTTTAAGGGACTAAAGTATTTTTGTCTAAAAATGAGACAAAACATTCAAAGGATCAATTTATATGGGGGTCAGAGATAAAATACAGTAAGCAGGGCACTGCACTCCAGAGCGTCTCCCCTAATTTAGTCCAGAGTCTTCCCTGAATGTACAGTCAATTGAAAGTCCTGAGAACCTCAAGGTGTGGTCCCCAAATGAAACAAAACAAGGAGATTATTATTATATTTCACACCCAAGAAGTATGAAAATACAATGAGGACTCATATAAAGTTTTGATTTAGAAAGTGACATCATTAGTAATTTTATACATAATTTCAATGCATAGATTGGAATTAGGCAAATTAGGGGAAAAGCTTAAGACTGTATATGACCCTTTAGAGCTTTTTATAACTTTACACAAACAGTAACAAGTCTCACAATGGAGATGTTACTGGGCCCGCTCAAGCAAATTGATGAATAATGGGAGGATCGTGACCGTGACTATGTCTAAAATAATGTGTGCCAAATAATATATACATAAATATATATGCAAGCATACGATAAACATGGGCTGGAGTGATAGCACAGTGGGTAGGTCGTTTGCCTCACACGTGGCCAACCAGGCCGACGATCCCGAGTTCAATTCCTCCATCCTTCTTGGAGAGCCCAGAAAGCTACCGAGAGTATCGTGTCCACACGCAAAGCCTAGCAAGTTCCTTGTGACGTATTCGATATGCCAAACAAGTCTCACAATGGAGACATTACTGGGCCCACTTGAGCAAATCGATGAACAACGGGAGGACAGGACAGGACAGAACGATAAACATTAAAATATAATTTAAAAAATTAATAGCTTTTATTGCTTGCATATGCATCTTTTATACTAGATGTGATTCTATAATCACCTTTTTACTACTTTTATGTTTTGGTTTATAATTTTAGATATAAAAAATCTTTAAAAATGAGTTTTCATGCAAGCTGGTAAGCTGTGTAATCATATCGTATGCAATATCCTGTCAACTTTTTCTATTCAGATATATTGTCCCAAACTATATATGAAATGTACCAAAGTAAAAATATGAGGCTCTAGTTTCTTATTGGTGCCACCTCATGAATTTGTCACAGCTTAAATCAATTATTTCAATATTTTAATTTTCATTTGCACATTTTTATTTATAAAAGTTACTATAATTGGCAACACTATAACAATTTTATATTTTCTGTACATTATTTGGATAATTTGATATTAGGCTAAATATAACAATTCATATTTAATATTTTATTTCAAACATATTGAACAAACTTATATTTCCTTTAGTAAAATGTATCAATCATACTGTTCTACACCTCTAGAAATTATTATGAGTTCTCCAAGTTAAAGAAATTGCTATAAATACAAAATATTTTGGTTTTGTTTCTGAGTTCAAAACTTTCTGTTTTATAGTGATGTTGGCCATACTCACTAATATATACTGCCCGTTCATTTATCCATTTTTATTGATTGGCTATAAATTGCTTTTGCATATGTTTTCTTCTGCCCTTATATACTGTTTTTATTTATATATAATGTGTGACTATGTTAAAAATAGCACTGTAGCACTGTCCTTCCATTGTTCATTTATTTGCTCGAGCAGGCACCAGTAACATCTCACAACAAATTGTGAGACTTGTTGTTACTGTGTTTAGCATATTGAATATACCAAAGTTAGCTTGCTAGGCTTTGCTGTGTGGGCGAGATACTTTTTGTAGCTTGCCGGGCTCTCCAAGAGGGGCAAAGAAATCGATCCCTGGTCAGCCATGTCGTCCACGTGCGAGGTAATCGCCTTACCCGCTGTGCTATCGCTCCAGTCCCGAGTTAATAATAATTGATTAAATATATTACAATTATTTTAATAACATATTCTAATATATGCCTGGAGTGATAGCACAGCAGATAGGGTGTTTGCCTTGAAAACAGCCGACCAAGTCGAAACAAGTTTGATTCCTCTGCCCCTCTTGGAGAGTCTGGTAAAGTACCGACAGTATCTTGCCCGTGCTGCAAAGCCTGGCAAGCATTATTTGATATGCCAAACACAGTAACAACAAGTCTCACAATGTTACTGTGCCCGCTTGAGCAAATTGATGAACAACGGGAGGACAGTGTCAAAAGTGACAACTCTAATATATACACTGATATTAATGAATATGTATGGTTTATAGAGACACTGACCATATTTACTAATATATATTGGCAATTCAGCTATTTTTATTGATTGTATATAAATTTCTTTTCCATATATTTTGTTTTGCCTTTATATAGTGATTTTATTTTTATATAATTTATTACAATTATTCTAATGACATACTCTAAAATGTATACAATCACGACCATCCTGTTGTTCGTCGACTGCCTTGAGCAGGCCCCAGAAATGTCTCCTTTGTCCTACCCCTGAGATTTTTTAAAATGTGAGATATTCAAGGCTCTTTCAGGGTTAGGAGAACGAGACCCATCATTGTTACTGGTATTTGGCATATTGGGTACACCACGGGGAGTTTGCCAGACTCTGCTGTGTGGGCAGGCTACATTCGGTAGCCTGCCAGTTTGTCCAAAGTAAGAATGAGATAATAAGAGCTTCCGGGAGCTTGGTTTTATAGTCTCTGGGTCTTGGCCGTTGATGGGATTACACGGCACCAGGGGGCCAGTTGGTGGGTGTGATCCTTGCCTACTGGAATATGGAGGATCTGCATGGAGGATGCTCAGACCCGATCCGAGCAGGCTTGGAGATCTGAGCCCCGGAACCCACATGCCTTTGTTCCTCTGCCAGTACCTTCATGTGTGTGGAGAGTGGTCTCAGCATGGTGGTGGTTGGTTTTGGAGGTCTTCAGCTGCTGGAGCCCTGGTCGGGGCGGGGAGGGAAACTCAACCCGCTCCCCTCCAAGGAGCCCCGGCGAGGACAGACATGCGCGGGGGCAGGAGACTCCTGTATATGAGCTGTGTATGTATACAGCTATTAAATAAATTCTTTAAAGTCAACAGCAGTTTTAATAACAAATTTTGTTAAGAATATTTTTCTAGACGTTATAGATACATTATTGTGTGCTTCATTCCAAAACATTCAAGTTTCCTTGTTATGATTAATATTCAGCTCACCTGTAATTGAATGGTCTACATGGTTTGTATTAAAAATGCAGTTATGGAGCTGGAGAGATAGTGCAGTAGGTAGAACATTTATCTTGCATGCAGATTGCATCTGGCAGACTCAGATTTGATCCCCAGCATCCAAGATGGTCCCAAAAACAACACCAGGAGTAATTCCTGAAGAGCCAGGAGAAATCCCTGACACTGTTGGGTGTGGTCTCCCCAAAACAATAGATAAAAGACATTTATGCTATATTAAAATTTCAGTAGTATTGATTTTTTAATTTTTCCCTTGTAGTTTGCAATATCAGATATATAAATGTTGTCTCTTTTCATATCTTATTATATATATATGTATATATATATATATATATATATATATTAGCTAAGTATCATTGTTCTAGTTGAAGCCACTCATATATTGTCAGGAGATATCCATAAGGGCAACAAAGAAAATGCATACCATAGATCTAGAAAGCTACTTGACTCTCAAATGATATCTTTTTAAACCTGTATCCAATTTCAGGGCAGTAAATACTGTCTCCTTTTTCATCCATTTTTTAACTAAAAATTTCACTGGATAATTTCCAGACTAATGCCTGTCCTGATTCTCTTTGCAGAACACACAATTATGTTCCCTGCTGTGAGAACAGCCACTTAAAATGTCTCTTAGGTATCAGTATCTGGACAGGTTCCAGTTTCAAGTCTATTGATAGATCTCTGGCTTCCTTTTCACTTTTTTTTGTTGGTGACTACTGAGATTGATTTCACATCTTGCATAGCATTAAACTATATGCAACATAAACACTAAATATATATATACATATATATACATATATATATATCAACCAGTCATTACTCCAAAACAGAAAGCAATACTTTTCATAGCATATTCAGAATTTACAACAACATAAATGGGGTACTTTTTTTGCTCACAGGATAGCAATATACTTCCTATACAAAATCAAGAGAATTATTTTTAGATTTTTACTGTAAAAAGTAGGAGACATGTGAGAAGTTGCTCAACATCATTTCCCACATCCAATGTTCTTTTTAAATTATGGAGCATAAATCTCTTTAGATAAGGATATGTGCTTCAGTCTGCCACAGTGCCCTGTCGGCCATCTCTGCACCCTGTGTGCTTTCCTAATTTACATTATTTTTTGGTATCAAAAAGCATTATACTTTGTAATGCCTAATGTAAGCATTTAATTATCTCATTTCTATGTTTAGCTCACATGTGAGTTTTAAGAGTCTTTTACAGAATGGCCATAATAGGAAAAAAGAAATTGAGTGGGGTAATATTCTTTCTCTTTGAATTCTATTAAAATAATCCTGTCTCAAGCAGGTTGACCTACCTTTCTAACTAATCCTCCCACTTCAAATATTGCCTGAAAAAAAGCACTTTCATATTCAGTAGTTTCACAAGTAATTTGCTCATTTTTAGCTCATCTTTCTGACACTCATATATTTTTTGCCACACTCTGGTATTCTTCCTTTGGCGTGTATATCTTGTATCAACACTTACCATTAAAATATAAGGGTAAAGAGAAAAGTGGAGGGAAAGAGAGAGAGAGAGAGAGAGAGAGAGAGAGAGAGAGAGAGAGAGAGAGAGAGAGAAGAGGAAAGTTAAAGGAGATAAAGGGAGCAGAATGTATAGTCTGGGAGAGATAGGGTAGGACAGAAGTTGGGTTGAGGTATGGAAAGAGGGAGGAAGGTGGGTGAGGAGGAAAAGAAGGAAGGTAGAGATAGAGGTAGAGTGGACCAATATCTAGACACTCACATTAGCCTTTGAGTTTGTTTATTATACATTCCAGATCTCATTTGATATTTTCTTTTTTATTTATTATTTGTGGAAATGTAAATAAAATTTTATTTTTGAAGTGTCAGTTCATTTTGGATCACAGTCCTATCTCAAAATATTCTAAGCATTTATTTTTATCATCACAGCTGAAAAATGCCATTTCACAAACATTATGAGACACCATTTGTGTGATGCTTTATTTTTCCACAGTTTCAAATAAATACATATTAGCAATTTTATGTAAGCAAAATAATCTAAAAAATGCTTAATAAATGAAATCCTTCAAATTACCTAATGATTCTCTTTGACATAATTTTTAGGAAATATATATATATGATAAACATTATTACCATTTAACTGAAACTAATGGTAATCCAAATATTTGGTTAGAGATTCTTGCTTGACCCACTGAGGACTAAGAACGTAATATCCTCTTGCCACACTCCTAACAGTATAATAAAGTATAATGGGCATTCATATTGGTAACACTGAAAATTTGAAACGTCTGAGTTTAATAAGTGATTTTAATAAAACAACTCACTAATCTTTATAGTTTTGGTAAAAGTTCCTATAATAAGATTTATTTGTTTCATTTGTAGTAGTAGTAATAGTAGTATTTTGTTTTGAGTTCATAACCAGCATTGTTTAGAGGTTATTTATACTCTGTGCTCAAGTATCTATTCTGGTGAGCCTGGGAGGACCATATGTGGTGACAGGGATTGAATCTGGGTTGGCTACTTTCAAAAATAGGTCTTATTGGTGCACTATGTCTCTGGCTCTTATAATATGACAATAGAAAGTGCGATAGTCACCTATTGGTTTCTATTATAATATATTTCTTGGTTTCTTAGATTCTACAGGTGTTCTGACATAGCATGGTCTAATTTTCATTAGTGTGGATGGCAATGATATACTTGTAATCTTTACATATGCTCAAGGTCTTTGAGAAAATTAAAGAAACAGAAATTCTTCAAAGCAGTTTCCATAAGGACAATATTCCTCTGATACCAAAAAGCAGAAATCACAGAAAGAAAAATCCCTATAGACCAATATCATTTATCAATGTAGGAACAAAAGATTTCAACAAATTCTAAGCCCACCAATTTATTTAATGCACAAAAAGTATCATACATTACTAACAAGTGAAAGTTTTTTCAGAATTGATGTATGGTTCAATATACACAAATTAGTCCCATGAACCATATAGCATGAAGAAAGATTAAAAATTATATGTCCATAACAATTGACACAGAAAAAGCTTTTGGCAAGAATCAATATCTATATATATTTAAAAACCTGAAGAAAATTTGTATAGAGAAGCATTTAAATTGAATAAATTCTATAGATGATAAACCAACTCTAACATCTTATTATATATTACTGAAAATTTATTTTCAAATTTTAGACTTAAAGATAAGTATATGCACTTTCATCACTATTATTCAAAATATTATTGGACTTTCCAACCATAGAAATTACACCAAAAAAAATAGGAAGGAAGAAACAAGAAGAATCTAAATACAGTATGCAAACAGTGCACAAAAACCTACTGCATTTCTATAAGCAAGAACTGAAGCAAAGAGGTATGTCTATGGAATCTATTTTTAGTATGAAAACTTGTGAACTGAATCAACTATGTCTTTATTAAAAAGAATATAAAGATAGGTTAATAAACCTTTCAAATTTCTACTTAAAGTTTGGATAAAATATTTATTTTTGAACACTGTTTCATCTGCAAATCTGCATCTGCAGTCAATTTCTGTTGACTTTTATTTTTTTTTCTGAGTATTGATGTTGATTAATTAGCCCTCATTGGTAACTTATTTTTGTCATACCTATTATACCCTCTGTCACTAGATGTTAATGCTTAAAGTTAACAAGGGAATGGTAGCAATTTTATGATTTATTTAAAGTCAACTAATAAGTTTTCTCATATTTTATAAGGTGATAGAAAAATTATTTTAGTCGATAGTTTATAAAATAAATAACAAAGGAGTTGATATATGCACACACACACATATATACATACACACACGTACATCCATACTGAAGTATATTCCAATTAACTTGGTGTGGTAAAAAATTATTATTTGAGGGGCCTGAGCAATAGTATAGTCGGTAGGGCATTTGCCTTGTATACAGGCAACCTAGGTTTGATCCCCAGCATCCTATGGTCCCTCAAGTCTGCTGGAACTGATTCCTGAATGGAATCTTGAGTTAGCCGTCAGCACCACCATCAGGTGTGGCCCCAAACAGAAAAATAGAAAATTCTTACTTGAAATGATATCTCTAAATATTTCCTCCCAGTGATAATAATATGCATATATACACATATATACCCATGTCTATAGTGTGAAAATCCCTACTTGAGGGCTGTGAAAACCCCTTCATAGAGCTGTGAAAATAGCTTTAAAAACTCCTCGCGTGGGGATTACATGTGAAAGGATGCTCAAGGACATTCCGGGCAGCGCTCTCTCACCATCTGAGTTGGTGCTCTCGAACCATTTCCCAACGAGGCACAGCTGTTGCCTTGTATGGACGAAGGAAGAACAAGGGCCAAGCTGGTTACTGATTAGTTGCCATTTATTAAATTTCTCGTCTCTCCCAGCTCTTTCCAATATTCTCTCTAACTCTCAACTCTCTCTGTAACTGCTCTCCAATCTCCCCAGCCTCTCTTACTCTCACTCTCAGCTTTCTCTCTAATTTACAACCTTCTGTAATTCTGTGTCTTCTGCAACTGTTGGGGTCTCAGCAGCTAGCCTGAGACTTTGACCAAATCCCCTGCCCTGGGAAGCAAGAGCCAGCCCTGTTTACTAAGGCCCAGGGGCTTACTCCAGCACTCCCCCCACACAGGCACTCTGAGGGATGTGACTGTGACCACCTACCCATACTGATAACCCTTAGCTGACATCTGTAGCTAGCCCTAGGAGAGGAACCTGCTGCATGTGAGAATGCCCCCCTAGGTGTATGTGTAAGACCCCCTGTGTAGTGGCCAATAAATGGAGAACTGCTTGAACTTGAACACCAGACTCTGCCCTCTCTGTGGCTTTCTAGGTGGTAGGAATCCTCATTGTGCAGAGGGCCAGGGCAGAGCCTTCTCCCCTACCCAAACCCCTTTAGGGACGAAGTCTGGCAACTTCGGGGATCATATTCCAGTTTGCTGGGGTCGACTGGCCAGGAACCCGACACGCAACCTTCTGTCCTCTTCTGTCTCAACCTCCCATCTAACTCCTCCAACCTACTTGTCCCTCAATCTACCCCTCAATCTACTCCTATCTCCTCTACCCAGATACTCTTTTTCTTGTCTCTCACCATGCGCCCCCCCAACCACTACTCCCCATGGGAAGCACAATTAAAATGTTTTTTTCCAGTCTTCCCAAACACCTGTAGTCCACAAGAGCAAAAGAGTCCTTAAGGTGTGTCTCTCCTCTCCTAAGACCTGCAACTTGATTAACATCTTTAATTCTCCTTCCTAATATTTAGCATACTGTATGGACACAGTGATAGACACTGTAAGGCTTATAGGATGACTCGCCTGGGGACATCTCACCTCAGACTCAGACTACAGTGATCAGACAGGATCAATAATTTCTAACCCCAGTAGGGTCCAAATATAGTTATTACTTTTTGGATCATGACAGAATTTGTCCATGATCAAGTTCTTAACTTACAGTTAAGCATTATAGCACTTTGGCCAGGCCCATTTCGATTCCAGATTAGATAGATCACCACTTCCCTGGGTCCATCCAGTCCCTTGTCGGGACCCTGCTTTTGGACATCTAGGAAGTAAGGGCAACTGAGGTGTAAGTTGAGAATGCAGATGTCCAGGAGGTTATCTTATCTGGAGTCAATCATCTCCCAAGCCAAAGACTTGTTTTTTTAACTGTCTTCCTGTATCTATACAAAAAGCAATTGCTCTGAAATAGCTAACCATGCAAAGGACATTAAGAAGAGAAAGACAATATTTACAAGTCAGTCTGATCAGGAGACAAAAGGAACTCTCAGGTTGGAGGCAACTAACAAACACAAGCTACCAGTGGCCAGGGATGATGGGCAAACCAATATTATCCTGCATATAGTATATAATTTTCAGTATAACATACCAAATATGAAAAGCATTGCTCAATAAGGATTAAACTGAATTGGCATCTTCAATTTCAAGTCAATTTTTCTTAGTACTTTCAACAGGGAAAGAATACTAGTTGATCAATCATATGAAGGATGGTAGAACTAAACTGAGAAATCATAATAACCTATAACTATATGAGCACTTTTGGCAGAAAATGTAAAGCCAATACAATAAACCCAGTAGTGTGTCTTTGTAGCAGTCACCAAAGTTCCTTACCTGAAGTAATCATATTTTGTGGGCAGATCAGGGGAGCCCATTTTCAACAATTTTTGCCTGCAGCAGAGTTTCACAAACAATAGAACAATTAGGAATCTATTATTTATTAGATTTCCCACCACATTGCCCTTGACTTCAAGGAGAGTTGTTTACTTAGGGGACGGGTGGGAACTTATTTCGGTTAAGAAAAAAATAGCTTTCTGAACAGCAAAAAAGAGATTTGTGAGTGTGTGATTGTGTGTGTGTGCGTATGTGTGAAAGCTTTTAAGCAAGTACTAGATATCTTTGAAGTTAGAAGACATTCTCAGTGTTTTTTTTGGGGGGGGGGGAAGTGCTTCTTTTGTGTACTTATTTATTTATTTACTTATTTATGGGGTGGGTTTGCTGTTGCTGGGGGTGCACCCAGCAGTGCCAGGCCTCCTCCTGGCTCTGTGCTCGTGGACCATGCCACATGCCAGATTCCAGGGTTTAATGGCCGAATCCCCTCAACCTGTCTCTCTGGGGGGGAAACTTTCCTAGTCCAGATTATTTCCACTGGGTTTCTGGGACCCATTCCATTGGTTACCCTGCAGCCAAGCTTTTGAAGTCCCCACCTACCATCTGTCTGGGCAGAAGGGCCCTTCCTGATCCTCTAGTCTGTCAGTGTCACCTCCTCCTGCTCTGTGTGAGCGTGACCCCACCACCTGAACCCATAGTCAACTTAGGCGAAGTGTGTGAAGAGACAGAGGTAAGGTCTATCTTCCAACCCCAGATCCCCATTGCGTATTTTGATTGTTACTTTCTCGATAGGTGTGATTTCCACTTACCAATTAAACGAGCTTGTGCCCCTGGCGCTCCCAACCTTCTCCTGCCTTGTTGATCTGACTCTCAGGATAATACAGAGCAAAATCCTCTCAACCAGGAAAAAGCAGTACTTTTTCTGCCACAGGCCAATATAAACATTTCGTTTTTGAAGACTGCATAAGGTCTCTGTCAGACATGATTTTGATTGTTGGTTTGTCTGCAGTACTTTAAAATGTTATAAAGTATCCTCAGCTCTAAGTCTATCCGTAAAAAGGGCAGGGCAGATCTTTGCTAATAAACGGTTACTTGCCAATGTCCACCTGCTCTAGACACTCCTTAATAACTGTTTTCAAAAGCATCTAGCTCCTTACATTAAAAACAATGATACAATAGAAATTTTTTTATTAAAGAATGCTTATTTACAAAGTAATTGGTAGTTGATTTATTTTTAATTTTTAACCAATCCTTCAAATACTTCAACCAAACCAATACTTCAACACCAGTCCCACCATGAGTTTCAGTTTGAACCAGTGTAGATCTTTAATTTTAAGCAATTTAAATTTACAAAAGGGTTATAAAATACAGAGTACCTATATGCACTTAACCTAGTTTACCAATATTAATATATGTGTATATATTCATAAAAATTTAAAGAAATTTAATTTGCCACAATAGTGATAACTAAATTAAAAATGGAGTTTATCACTAAATTTAGACTTTTTTTTCTCATTAATACCTTATTTTATTCTAAGATCCAGTAGGGAATAAGTATCACCCAATTATCTCTTCTTGGTATTTTCTAGTAGATAGCATTTTCTTTGTCTTTACTTTTGAAAAAACACTTCTCAAGAGTACTTGTCACATTGTACCAGTATCACAATATGACCTGTTTTTTCTCATTTGTTATCACAATAAGATTGTGCTTATAAATTTTGAGGAAAACTGCCACAGAAGTCCCTAAGCAAGACATTGCAACATAATCACATGCCCACTCAATATGGAATGGAAACTAGAAAATTATGTCATTTAGTCTCTGCTACCTGTAAGTAGGGGAAAAGGAGCCATATTTTTGTCTTATTTTTTTTTATATCCACAACATATTATGGAAAATTGTTGACTCATTTATATAATTGTTCTAATAATCAATGTTCATCTCTAGGTTTCCTATAATATTGATGGTACTAGTGTATCAAGATTAAAAAATAATAAGAAAAAAGCACTTAGATTTAAGTTAATGAATAAAGAAGCTGAATCTGGAGTCTGAAGTTAGAAATTTTTGAAAATTCATATTCATAAGAATGAGGAACATAGAATAGATTTGAGGAACATAGAATAGATTTGAATCTTAGAAATGTAACTATTTGCAAAATACAGATAACAAAATAGCAATAAAGATAGTTTAGTGTATATATTCCTGCAAGGATTCAAATCAACTAATTCTGTAACTTTGACCAATTTACTTTCCCATCTCTCACTGGCAAAAATGTCCCTGTTGTCCCAAAATTCCAAACGGGATCGAACCACCGTCTCCTTCATGCAAAATTCTACTACACAGACCGGGGAGAAAGGGCTGCAAAGTTTAAAAAGAGGACTTCCAGAACGACCACCAATGGGGAGCTCTTTGACACTATTGTGGCAACATGGGCAGATGCCATTGTTGACAACATTGACGAGGAATACAATTGACTGATTCAGCACCTCCATGATTGTGCGAGGAACACCTAGAGAGAGATAGCCACAAAAAAAACCCTGTCTACAAAAACTCTTGAGCTTACTCGCCAACGTGGTTTGGCGCATGTCTCAGGCAACCGCAAGCGAATGTCCGAGCTCGCAAAGCAGTGCAGAGATGCGACCAAGGAAGACTTCAAAGAGAGAAGAGCAGAAGTGTTGGTAGATGCGGCAGAAGCCCAGAAAAGTATTCATAACACCTGCCTGTCCTTCACCAACTACAAGACCAAGATAATTGCCCTCCGACGTCCTGATGGATCTATCACATCTTCCAGAAGGGCAATGGAGAAGATTATCCATGACTTCTACTCAGATCTCTTCGATAGCCATGTCCACCTGCCAACATACCAAATTCCACAGGATGAATATGTCATTCCCAATGTTCTCTCTTCCGAAATCTGACACGCCATTTTGTCAGTAAAGAAAGGAACAGCACCCTGCCCAGACAAGGTCAGACCTGAACACCTGAAATACCTGCTGTCAGTCAGTACTCATCAATACTCTGGCTCGGCTCTTCACACACTACCTATCTGAATGCAAGGTTTCGTCCCAGTGGAAAACCAGCAGGACTTTACTACTGTACAAGAAGGGAGACATCTATGACATTGGCAACTATCAACTGATCTGCCTGTTGTCTGTCATCTACAAGTTGTCCACTCGAGTCATCCTGAATAGGATTATCAGAACACTAGGTGAAGGACAACCATGCAAGCAAGCTGGTTTCTGCAAAGGATTCAGCACCATGGACCATATCCACATGATAACCAAGCTCATTGAGGTGTCTCGGGAGTTCAAGATGCTGCTCTGTCTCACCTTCGTTGATTTAAAGAAGGCCTTTGATTCTGTTGACATGGAAGCGGTCATTGAAACCCTAGCCAATCAGGGCATTCAAACTCAATACATCAATATCCTCAGTGAACTATATTACGGATTCACTACCAGGATCTCACCATTCTACAAAGAAGTAATCATTGATGTCAAGAGAGAGGTTTGGCAGGGTGATACCATTTCACCGAAACTCTTCAGTGCCAGCCTTGAGAACATCATGTGACGACTGCAATGGGGAGGAATGGGAGTGAAGATAGATGGTCAGCAACTAAACCATCTCCGCTTTGCTGATGACATTGTTTTAATAGCACCAAGCATTAGCCAAGTGGCACAAATGCTGACCGACTTCGACCATGAGTGTGAAAAGGTCAGACTACAGCTGAATCTAATGAAGACAATGTTTATGAGAAACAGCTTAGTTCTTGACGCTCCATTCACTCTCAATGGAATGACCATCTCCGAATGCAACAGTTATGTGTACCTAGGTCGAGAAGTCAACATGACAAACAACTTGGCACCTGAGCTGCGCAGGAGGAAGAAAGCGGCTTGGAATGCCTTCAAGAACCTCAAAAAAAAATAGCTAAGAGGATGTAGAATCTCTGGCTCAGGGCACATCTCTTTGATTCCACTGTTCTTCCTGCATTAACATACACCTCAGATACATGGGCCCTACACAAACAGGTTGAGAACGCTATTTGGGTCTCTCAAAGAGGAATTGAAAGAGCTATGCTTGGAATATCACATTTCACTCAAATAAGAGAAAGAATCCGGAGTTCTGACCTCCATTCATAATCAAGTATCAGGGATGCTGTCTCATTTGCCAAGTTATCAAAAATCAGATTGGCTGATCACATAGTGAGATTTAAAGACGACCGCTGGACTAGAGCCATTACAAACTGAATTCCACAGGATGTCAAAAGATCGCATGGCCACCCACCTACCAGATGGTCAGACTTCTTCATCAAGACCATGAACGATTGGTTTGAGGCTCTTCGTGTTCCTAGAAGAAACAGATGCAATTGGGCCACATTAACACGCGTCAGGGACAAATGGAGAAGTTACTGGCACTGGCTTGAGCAAATTGTTGATTAAGGGAAAGTCAAGTGATCAAGTGATAAAGTGATCTCTCACTGACTTTCTCTATCACTGAAATAAGGATCAGAATAGAATTGTGTTAATTCCTCTAATCTACTTCACAATCTACTTTAAAATTCCTATGACAGAAGAGCATTTCAATAATACAACATATCACCATATAAAAAACCTCTAGGTTTACACATGCACCTATAAATGATGTTTTCTCCTCCTCCCCCTCACCTTCCTCTAATTCTCCTTTCCTTTCTCCATCTCTTTCTTCTTCTTCTCATTTCCTCTCCTATCTATCACTTCTCCTGCTTTTCCTACTTTTACTTCTCCTCCTCCCTCTTCTCATTTTTTCTCCTCCTTCTCCCTCTCCTTCTACACTACTTCTCCTTTTTCTATTTCCCTCTTTTACAACATCTCTTTCTTCTTGTTTTCCCCCTTTAGATCCCTTCCTCCACTCCTCTTTCTCTCTAATTTTTTACTCTTCTCATCCCCTTCCTCCCCTTCTTCATCCTCATCCTCCTCCATAGAAATAAGTAATTGATATAGCACAACCTTTATATTGTAAGAATTTGCAGACGTATCTTATTAATGAAACTGAAAAGTACATTGTAATATTTTTAAAAAATCAAAATTCAAAATAATAAATATCAAGTCAAAACAATAATCATTGTAAACATGCACATTCATTAAGAGAATAATTAATTTTCCTGTCACACTACTTAATTTTGTGATGTAAATTAATATTTACTTTTATCATATAACTATAAGAGTATACATTCCTTATAATATACTGAGAGACGTAAAAGACTAGTTATCTGGTGGGTAACAGAAGACAATTTCTAAGTATAGAGACTAAAAGTATGGGCTGGAGCGAAAGCGATAGGATTTTTGCCTTGCACGTGGCTGACCCGGGTTCTATTCCGTCTCTCTCAGATAGCCTGGCAAGAGTATCATACCCTCATGGCAAAGCCTGGCAAGCTCCTTGTGGTGTATTTGATATGCCAAAAACAGAAACAAGAAGTCTCACAATGGAGCCATTACTTGTGCCTGCTCGAGCAAATTGATGAACAAAGGGAAGACAGTGCTACAGTGCTACAGAGACTAAGTAGATAGCCCCTGCATCCTGATAGGAAAGTTATGCAGATTTTATATCACTTTTAAAGTATATTCAGATAACCTTTACCCTTTACTTTTCTAACTAATCTATTTTAGCCCAAAGCCAGGATTAAGTTCAGAGCACTGCTAGGTGGAGCCTCAAGATCAAACAATAAGATCACGATCATGACCATCCTGTTGTTCATCGATTGCCTTGAGCAGGCCCCAGTAACATCTCCTTCATCCTAGCCCTGAGATTTTTTTAAAAAGTGCCATACTAAAAGCTCTTCCAGGGTTAGGATAATGAAACCCATCATTGTTACTGGTATTTGGCATATTGGGTACACCCCGGGGTGTCTGCCAGACTCTGCCGTGTGGGCAGGTTACATTCAGTAGCCTACCAGTTTTTCCAAAGTAAGGATGAGTTAATAAGAGCTTCCGGGATCTGGGTTTTATAGTCTCTGGATCTTGGCCGTTGATGGGATTACAAAGCGCCAGAGGGCCAGTTGGTGGGTGTGACCCCTGCCTGCTGGAATTTGGAGAATCTGGATGGAGGATGCTCAGCCCCGATCCAAGCAGGCTTGGAGATCTCAGACCCAGGACCCGCATGCCTTTGTTCCTCTGCCGGTACCTTCATGCATGTGGAGAGTGGTCTCAGTATGGTGGTGGCTAGTTCTGGAGGTTTTCAGCTGCTGTAGCCTTGGTCGGGGCGGGGAGGGAAACTCAACCTGCTCCCTCCAAGGGGCCCCGGTGAGGACAGCCAGGTGCAGGGGCAGGAGACTCTGCCAATAAGAAAAAAAAAAAACAATAAGAAAAAAATAAAAACCGAAACCCTATTTACAAGTGTCATAAACATATCTGAATGTTACAATGGCATATAGTTTATTATGTGACCTAAAATAAAAAAAACTTATCTCTGGTACATCTTGGCACTAATTATCTTTTATACTGCTTCTCTCTTTGTATTCTTTATGTGGAATTCATTCTTCTGTTGGATACATTTTAATAAATCATTATAAATATATCGAAAGAAGTGGGTTATTAATCATTACACATTAAAATGGATAAGTGTTAGAAATGCTCATAGGACAGATGGAATTGTGAAGTCTCCCATATGACTGGATTTTCTGTGGAAAAGTCATCGGTGGTAAAGGTGTGGTAAATTGAACCCCTAAAAGTGAACACTGTAAATAACTGCGAGGGTGGCCAGGGGGTGACCCCGATGGCTCTTCCCCTGGCTGCCCAGGTTCTGGGGGTCCCAGCCAGGGTGGCCTGGGCCCTGGGTCAAAGGGCAAAGTAAGCGAGGACCAAGCTGGTTGATAGATCACATGCTGTTTATTCCATTCTTATCCCCATTCCGGTTCACTCCTGTCTCTCCTCTGCCTCCTTCTCTCCTGGGCCCCAATTTGGAACTCTTTTCTCCTGGCTCCGGAACTGGATCTTGATCCTAATCTTCACCACACACTTTTATACTCTAGTTAAATCCCCAAACCATGAGGGGCTGGGATTACACATAGGTGTGGTCACAATCCATAGAACTAAAGTTCTTCCCCTCGGGGGATGCTGCTTCTAGGATTCTCTTTCAACAGGATCACCCACCAAAGGGTGGAATCACATGGGTGTGTTTCTCCTCTCCTTGTCAGAAAAACATATAAGCATTCATAATCACAGATCACAGATCATCCTGTTATTCGTCGATTGCCTTGAGCAGGCCCCAGTAACGTCTCCTTCATCCTAGCCCTGAGATTATATTCAAGGCTCTTTAGGAGAATGAGACCCATCATTGTTACTGGTATTTGGCATATTGGGTACGCCACGAGGAGTTTACCAGACTCTGTCGTGTGGGCAGGCTACATTTGGTAGCCTGCCAGTTTGTAAAAGTAGGAATGAGATGTCATAATAAGATGTCGCTCGGCCGTGAATGCATTCGCGGCCGCGCGGTTCCAGGAGCTGGTTTTTATAGTCTCTGAGTCTTGGCCGCTGATGGGATTACATGGCTCCAGGGGGCCAGTTGGTGGGTGTGACCCCCGACTACTGGAATTTGAGGATCTGGGTGGAGGATGCTCGACTCCAATTCGAGTAGGCTTGGAGATCTCGGCCCCGGAACCCACGTGGCTTTGTCCCTCTGCCGGTACCTTCAGGTGTGCGGAGAGTGGTCTCAGCATGGTGGTGGCTGGTCCTGGAGGTCTTCGGCTGCCGGGGCCCTGGTCAGGGTGGGGAGGAAAGCTCAACCCGCTCCCCTTCAAGGGGCCCCGGCGAGGAATAGCCAGGCACGGCGGCAGGAGACTGCACTGTTCTCCCTCCGGGAGCATTCATAATATTAATCATTTTTGTATGGACACAGTGGGCTGGAGCTATAGCACAGCAGGTCGGGCGTTTGCCTTGCACATGGTCAACATAGTCTACCCGAGTTAGATTCCTCCACCCCTCTCGGAGAACCTGGCAAGCTACCGAGCGTATCTCACCCACATGGCAAAGCCTGGCAAGCTACCTGTGACGTATTTAATATGCCAAACACAGTAACAACAAGTCTCATGATGGAGACATTACTAAGCCTGCTTGAACAAATTGATGAACAACGGGAGGACAGTGCTACAATGCTACTAGTGGATATATAAGAGATGCATTAAGCTTATAGAATTGCTCTCCTGGGGTCATCCCGATCTCTGTCTACAATGCTCAGGCCAGATTAGTCTTTCCTATCCCTAGCAGGGTCCTAGTCTCCTCGTTACTTTTGGATCATGACAGCATTTGTCATGATCAAGCTCTTATAGTTAAGAATTGTGGTGCTTTGGCCAGGCTCATCTCAATGTCAGGGTAACACATAGCTTACCACTTGCCCTGTTTCCATTCAGTCCCTTGTCAGGACCCTGTTTTGGAGGGCGCTATAAAGTGAGGGAAACTGAGGCTTAATTGAAAAAGCAGATGCATGGGAATAAATAATACTGTCACTGTCCACTGTCCTCCCATTGTTCATCGATTTGCTCGGGTGGGCACAGTAACGTCTCCATTGTGAGATTTCTTGTTATTGTGTTTGGCATATTGAATACTCTCGGTAGCTTGCCAGTCTCTCTGAGAGGGGCGAAGGAATCAAACCAGGCTCAGCCGGTCTGGCTACATGCAAGGCAAATGCCCTAACACTGTGCTATCACTCAAGCCCGAAATAATATTCTAAGCCAATTAAATCACTTTTGTAATTAAGTTACAAAAGTGTATATTAATATTAATTGTCTTCTTGTGTACAAAAGGACATTGCCTTAAACTATTAAAAAGACATAAGGAGAGGAGAAAGGTAATATTAACTTATATATCCTAGAAAGATCTGATCTTACAAATTAACAGAATCTGATTAGGGGAATAAGCTGATTAACTGTTTGGGGAAGAGAGCATAGAGAAGTAGTTACAAATAAACAGAAGAATGGGAGTGACTCGGGGAGCAGTGGTATGGGTGTGACCTGGTAAACCTAAGCTACCTGAGGAAGGACAAAACAGTGTTATCCTACAGAACACTAGCCCTATTTTAACACTTTTAAAACTACAATAGTATAATTTTAATTTTAGAATTTATGGGCATTGAATAAAAGGTGGTTTACCCAAATAAGTGCTTTTGAAATATTTTAAATTATATGGGAGTTAGGGATGTGTCTTAGTGAGAAAGTACTTACCATTATCTGTGGGACCCTCCGGCTCAGAAAACCATAAGAGATGCTGGAAATTGAACCTGGATTGGTTGCATGCAAGGCAAACTCCCTATGCACTGGAGTCCTCTATTTTAAGAAATGCTGAATTATATGTTCACTAAGTAATAGGAAAACATGGACTATCTCTGAAATAATTTTTAAAACTGAATAAAGGAATGATGATATCTCATTTGTATAATATTAATCCAATTTTCTAGTCAGAAAAGTGAAGAATTGGTCCTTCTTTCGGACACCTCATCTCTTCTGCCCAGCAAATTTATTGCTACATTACTATAATTTTTAAAATCTATTTCACAGAAATCTTGATATAAATGATATAGAATCTCAACATCACTTCCTTTATATTGTTAAGATATCTTACAGTAGTATATTTGTCATTATTCATAAAGTGGAAATTATGACCCTCAGGCATAATACATAGTGATATCGAGGAGTGTCAGATCACAATAAGAAGAAATAATTTCCATCTTAAATCCCAAGTAGAAATACATTTCTGTCATATGAGTTTAAAATCTTCCCACTCCTCACTTTTGTCACAGCAAGTACTCTGTGGTGGCGGTAAAGAGAATTTGAGGAATAGAAAGAACCTAGATATATGACACTAAAGTTATGTTCGTATGGTGGAGTAGTCATGTTATTAAACAATTTGGTTTATTATATATATAGAAGTAAAACCTCTTTTTAAAAATTAATAATTAAAAATGTTGCTCTTAAAATAGTAATATCTGTAAGAAGTATAAATTATTAAACAGTTTTTGCAAACTACTTTAAGAACTTCTCATATTTTACAAAACTTTACAAAAGTTAAGTGAAATAACTCTTATTGTCTAAATAAAATAACTTGTGCAAGTAATATTAATTGATTTGATAATGTCTCAACTGACATAATCTGAAGCTTTAATTGGAAGTTCAGCCTCATATGCTGTAAGATTTGTGTTTTGAAGCAAACAAAATCCCATCTTTAAACAGTACACAAATGTGTATTACCGAGACTTAAGTTTGAATGAATTCTATCCCTTGATATTTTTGTCACTTTGAAGCATCCTTCGACTTTGTTATTTTTCTAAGCATTACCTGGGTTATCTCCTAAATAGCAAATGTCATCACATCACTTTTCTGTGAATGCTCTCCCCATAAATTGTAGCATATCTCAACGTCCAAGTTTGGCATTCACAATTTGTGATGATGTGGCTCCCACCTTTCTTCCTGTTACTCCCTGGAGTTATTCTTGTGTCATAGTTGCTTAGATACATAAATTTCGCATTTTCCCTGATCAAAGCTTGTCTTTTCCTCAGTCTGTAACTTTGCATGCTGCAGTTTTGAAAAAAAATTAGAGCAGTTTTAGATTTACAGCAAAATTGAGAGAGAACAGAGAATTCCCACATATCTTCTGTTGCCATACATAAATAGCCTGTTCCATTATCAAAATCTCATATATATGTATATATACATAATGATACTGCCTAAGAACACATTTTTAAGCAGTTTCATCATGTGGACAATCACGGTCATGGTCACGGTCCTCCCATTGTTCATTGATTTTCTCTAGCAGGCCCAGTAACATCTCCATCGTGAGACTTGTTACTGTGTTTGGCAAATCAAATACATCACAGGTAGCTTGCCAGGCTTTGCCATGCAGGCAAGATACTCTTAATAGCTTGCTGGGCTCTCTGAGAGGGGCAGAGGAATCTAACTCGGGTTGGCCATGTTGACTGAGTGCGAGGCAAATGCCCTACACCTACACACTGTGCTATCACTCCAGCCCATCATGTGGACGTCATAGATTTTACATGCACAGACCTAGCCTTTTGCACATATTAGCAAAAACTGTAGCTAATTACTCTGTTTATCAAGTTCATAGGCAACAATGAGTGAAGCATCTTCCTAAATTCAATACTGAAAGCAGTTATAATACAATGGCATTTGAGGCTCTAAACACATCTAGACAGAAAAAAGTTACAGTATAATTATGTGTAAATAATAAAAAGTGGTATGTATATATAGGCCATTTATAATACATGAAAACTGCAAAACTAAAATTTCTTGCATAAGTTCATGAGTCACGATCACAATAGCGACCATCCTGTTGTTCGTGGATTGCCTCAAGCAGGCCCCAGTAATGTCTCCTTCGTCCTAGCCCTGAGATTTTTTAAAATGTGCCATATTAAAAGCTCTTTCAGGGTTAGGAGAATGAGACCCGTCATTGTTACTGGTATTTGGCATATTGGGTACACCACGGGGAGTTTGCCACTCTGCCGTGTGGGCGGGCTACATTCGGTAGCCTGCCAGTTCGTCCAAAGTAAGGATGGGATAATAAGATCTCGCGCAGCCGCAGTCTTCAGCTGCCGGAGCCATGGTCGGGGTGGGGAGGGAAACTGAACCCGCTCCCCTCCAAGGGGCCCTGGCAAGGACAGCCAGGCATGGAGGCAGGAGACTCTGCGCTGTTCTCTTCCGGGATCTGCGGGCCAGTTGGTGGGTGTAATATTCCAGTAGGCAGGGGTCACACCCACCAACTGGCCCCCTTGGGCTGTGTAATCCCATCAATGGCCAAGACCCAGAGACCATAAAACCCAGACCCCGGAAGAGAACAGCACAGAATCTCCTGCCCCCGCGCCTAGCTGTCCTCGCCTGCGCCCCTTGGAGAGGAGTGGGTTTAGTTTTGCTCCGCACCCCGACCAGGGCTCCGGCAGCTGAAAACCTCCAGAACCAGCCACCACCATGCTGAGACCACTCTCCACATGCATGAAGGAAGAGGAACAAAGGCATGTGGTTTCCGGGGCTGAGATCTCCAAGCCTGCTTGGATCAGGGCTGAGCATCCTCCACCCAGGTCCTCCATATTCCAGTAGGCAGGGATCACACCCACCAAGTCCATGAGTAGTTGTTAGAAAATATAAAGGCCTATGATTTGACTTTATACTACTGTGAACTTTTTAAATGTTATAAGCACTACATCCTGAGATGAAACTAAATAAGTAAAGGTAAAAGGTAAAGGCCCTCCCATTGTTCGTCGATTTGCTTGAGCGGGCCCAGGAACATCTCCATTGGAGACTTTGTTGTTACTGTGTTTGGCATATCGAATACGTCACGGGGAGCTTGCCAGGCTCTGCCGTGTGGGCGAGATACTCTCGGTAGCTTGCTGGGCTCTCCGAGAGGGGCGGAGGAAACTAAATATATTTTTTAAATATTTTCTTTCTTTAATTAACATTAGGTTAAATTAGATTAAAAATTGCTTGTTAAATACACTAATTTTGTCATGACATTTAGCTTAAATAACAATGTATAGCTATACAAAATAATTTATAATATTCTATAATTTCTATATAATTTTAAATTATAGATTGATAATTGTTCTTAAAAATAAGTCACAAATCTACACACAATCTTAGACCCCTACAGGGTCAAAATCTTGAATATCACTGTCTTCTGTACCCACGTCTTTTTCTAGAAATAACTTCTTCAAGGGCAGTGACTTCAATGAACTGTCATCTCTTGGGATAAAAATGCCTTTTTCTGGACTATATTTTGAAAGATCTGCCTGAGGCATTTCTTGAGGCAATGTCACTCTTTTCAGAATATGTTTGTAATGTTTATTGCTTTGGTCCCACATGGAACAGTATTCAGGGGCTACTCCAGGTTCTGTGCTCAGGGGTGATGTTGAGGTTTTGTGCTTTGAGTAGTGATCTTGGGAGTATGCAGTCTTGGGACTCCTGAATAAAAGTCATGTGCTTAGACCATTGAGCAATCTCTCTAACCAGGTTCCTACACTTTTCTGTCATAAATTTTCTTATAAATAGATAGCATACCATGAATATTGGTGGATGCAATAAAAAATAGAAAAGTTTTCTTTTATTAAAATAAACTTCGAGTGTGGTGGCTAATTTTCAAGATTTAAAGGAGGTTTTGGGATCTACCAAAGATTTTGTTAAACCTTTCACTGTGAATTTTCTTTGGTTCTTTTTTCTTTTTTTTTTTTTTTGGCATGTTTTGTTAGATTGTCTCTTGCTATTGTTATCAGTTATGTATTTCAGTTCTAACTCTAATAGCTAACAAGCCACAAGTACACATATCCTAATCTTAGACCTGTATTTACTTACTTATATTACAAAGAGAGTGGCTTTAGGAGGTCCTGAATTTTTCCTCATCTACGACCATATTTAAGTAATGTGCCAAGTAAGCCACAGCTTCTTTGAAATGTTAAGCCTCCTCATGCTAGGACAATCCTGTGAAATCCTGGCTTTCAAGCGGTGAACCACCAAGTGTCTTCCAGGTGTCACTCATGCGTTCTTGAGTGACTTCACATCAATTCTAAGCAAGGTTCTCTAGATAGTCAGAAATGTTATTGTTCTTCCAGAATTTCATTAACATTTTCTGTCTTTCTCAGTTATAGCAAGAACCTAGGAAAAGATTCTCCTCTGATAGCAAGCCCTAAAAGTGCTACCTTGCTATCTTATATTACATTTACGGGGTTATTCCAAGGGAGGGGACCCAAGGGAGGGGACCGAGAGAAGGAGAGAGAGAGAGAGAGAGAGAGAGAGAGAGAGAGAGAGAGAGAGAGAGAGAGAGAGAGGCAGACAGGCAGAGACAGAGATACCAAGAGAGAGAGACAGAGACAGAAAGAGGGAGATAGAGATATAGAGAGACAGAGACAGAGAGATTGAGACCGAGACAGAGAGAGGTTTCAAAGTAGAAATGCAACTTTGATATTGGGATGAGATAACCAATAAAGAGAGGGATCTTGTTATCAAAAATAAGCAGAAGGTTAAAAGGGTCGGTATTCTCTAAACAGTACATTTCACTGACACAACATTACAGGATGACATACAGGTAGAGAAATTGCCTCATCCCTGATTTTTTTAATCACTACCGTAGTCTATTTAGAGTATATACTGATCAATACTCTTCAAGGCCTTGACATTCTCACTGTACTAGGACCCAATACGTTTTAATATGTAATGAACTATGTTTTCTGAAGCAAAGTTTATCAACTTTAAATGCATTTAAAAACCTTGGGAAGTGGAAGTGACTTGACCTTCTTGGAGATTAAGAAAAACAAGCTTTCAGATACTTATTTTTAGAA
This sequence comes from Sorex fumeus, assembly GCF_029834395.1. Classification (NCBI taxonomy): domain Eukaryota; kingdom Metazoa; phylum Chordata; class Mammalia; order Eulipotyphla; family Soricidae; genus Sorex; species Sorex fumeus. The sequence goes on from NW_026606060.1 coordinate 14,683,103, forward strand.
TAGGAATATTTCATCAATATTAAACATTCTCTATGAAATGTATTCTTTTCCTACACACTCAACTTAGAGTTCTCAAAAATTTTAGTTCCCTTTCAATACATGCAGACATAGCATTTGCTTTCATGTTAGGAAATGAGTAAGAACAACCCAGAATTATCTGTAATCAATATCATAGTAAGCCCAGACTTTTCCTTCAAATTGTAAACAGTTGGTTCCCGTCATGATTATTTTGGTGCTCAGTGGGTATCACACTGGAACAGAGCAGTAGCACAGTACATAGGGTATTTATTTGTCTTGCACACAGCTGACCTGGATCCGATCCCTAGTCCACGTATGATCACCCTGAGCTCCACCATGTGTGATCCTTGATCACAGAACCAAAGGTAAGTCCTGATCGTGTCAGGTGTGGCTCAAGAAAAAGAAAAAAAGAAAAAAAGAAAAGAAAAGAAACTTAACCACATCTTCTTTTAAAGGCCTTTCTCATAGTTTTGTTAATCTCTTGCTTCTAACAAAGTAAAAATTTAAATGCCTATCAAATGCAGAGTCTCCTTCCCCTGGAGCAGGCTGTCTTCACCGGGGTCCCTCAGAGTGGGGGCAGGTTGAGTTTTCCTCCCTGCCCTGAGCATAGCCCAGGCAGCCAAAGACCTCCCGTACCTAGCCACAACCATTCTCAAGACTACTCTCCACACACTCGGGTGAGCCTCACTCATGAAGGAACTGGCAGAGGAACCCATATGTGCGTGTCCGGGGCTGAGATCTCCAAGTCTGCTCAGATTGGGACTGATAAAGATTGGGACTGATAAAGATCCCCCATTTTCCAGTAGCTAGGCGGTTACAGCCACAAACTTCCCCCAGCACCATGAAATCCCATCAAAGGCCAAGATCCAGAGACTTATAAAACAAACCTCCTGGAAGTGCATGGCCTCATATGTGGCCTTATGACATCTTATAGTCTAGTTCTCCTTCTCGGAGAACCCAGCAAGTTACGGAGAGTATCCTGCCAGCACAGCAGAGCCTGGCAAGCTCCTGTGTTGGATTTGATATGCCGAAAACAGTAACAATGGTGTGTCTCATTCCCCTGACCCTGAAAGAGTTCAATGTGGCATCACTGGCATGGAAGAGTAAGAAGAGGCTGCTAAAATCTCAGGGCTAGGACAAATGCAGACATTAATAGTGCCTGCTCAAGCAAATTGATAAATAACGGGATGGCAGCGATACAGTGATCAAATCTTTAACATTCAAGATCATGAAATGAGATGAGCCTGACTGGTGAGCAATAATAATCACTGGTTTTCCATATTTTTAGTCCTTTGCTACTTTAACTTTGTTTTCTGATTAATCACTGATAAGCCTCTTTAAAAAAACAGACTTTTAAAAAGTATATGCTTAGGGACCATAACTAATAAAAAACCACAAAACTCAATAGAGTACAAGAAAAAAATGATACTATTTAAAAATATATTAAAATGTTTCATAAAACAAATACATGTTACTAGACATTGATTTCATCTGCTATTTGCCAATCATGAAAATCTCTTTATGGTATATCACTATATTTGATAGTGACAATTTTAGGTCAATTTCTTCCACTTAATATATGCTAATGTTTTCTTGCTGTCTTTTCATGGCTTCATAGCTCATTTATATTTAGCATTGATTTTTAAGGATTAGCATTTTATCCATTCACCTACTAAAAGACATGATTACTGCTTCCAAATTTTGGCAATTGCGTGTATATCTCTTCTTTAAATTTGTATACACAGGTTTGTGTGTTTGTAAGTTTTCAACACTCTGAGTAAATACTGAATATTGTGGTAGCTGAAACATATGATAAAAGCTAACATAGTTTTGATAGAAACCAACCAATTATCCTCCAAAGTGACTAGACCATTTTGTACATCCACCAGCAATGTTTAACCACATCCCTGTCAGTAATCAGGTATTATCAATGTTTAGAATTTGAAATCTTTACTTTGCATTTTCTTATGGAATATGTATGAAACATTTTCTCTTATATTTAGTTGCCACCTCTATGCCAATTTTATAAGACACCTACTAGGATTTTAAATTTAATTTAAATCAAGTTACTTGACATTTAAGAAAAAAAGTTATTTTAATAAGTGTTTTTATAATGTGTACAATAGTACTATTATTTAAAACAAATACATATTCTCGCAAAGCATAATATACTTCTTCTCTTCTTTTTTATTTTTTTCTCCTGCGGGACGGAAATCTTTATGAAATTCTCTACCACCTAGATGCAGTTCAAAACAAGGACAGGACACAGTTCAAAGCAAGTACATAACACAGCTCTAATCATGCAGTAGTGAGGGTTATGAGAACCATTTCAGCAGTGCTTGGTGCCCATTGAGGCAGGACCTGACCATACTCCGTAGCCATGTGACATTCTGGAGGTTGAACCGGGATATGTGCCTGAACTTCTGCCCTTCTCCTTTTGATAGTCTTTCACAGAGCAGAGACTTTTCCAAAGTGGAGGTTAGAAATGATTTATTATATGGATTTGCCTTTGGAATTATATGTTCTCCCTTACCTTTCCCATACTGCTTAGTAATCTCAATTTTTGTATTTACAACAATGAGTATGTAGCACTGTAGCACTGGCCTCCTGTTGTTCATACATTTGCTCAAGTGGACACTAGTAAAGTCTCTGTTGTGAGACTTATTATTGTTTTTGGCATATTAAATACGCCACAGGGAGCTTACCAGGCTCTGCCATGTGGGCGGGATACTCTTGGTAGCTTGCCGGGCTCTCTGAAAGGGACAGAGAAATCGAACCCCTGTCAGTCACGTGCAAGGCAAATGCCCTACCGGCTGTACTATTGCTGCAGCCAATGAGTATGTCATTGTTAAATTCCCTCTGTTCTCTTTTATATGTATATATACATACAGCAGCTACGGGCTGGAGCGATAGCACAACTGGTAGGGCATTTGCCTTGCACGCAGCCAACATGGCCGACCCGAGTTCGATTCCTCCTCCCCTCCTGGAGAGCCCGGCAAGCTACTGAGAGTATCTCGCCTGCTCGGCAAAGCCTGGCAAGCTACCTGTGACATATTCTATATGCCAAAACACAGTGACAACAAGTCTCATGATGGGGACGTTACTGAGCCCGCTTGAGCAAATTGATGAACAACGGGAGGACCGTGACCATGACCGTGACACCAGTTACATAAGATAGACTGGTATTGATCCTTCTCCATCTGACTTCGTTCACTTATCATCATATCCTCCAGTTCCATCCATATCCTGAAATGTTGGCAAACAGCAATATTTCATTTTTCATAGATGACTAATATTCCATTATATTATATAACATAACTTTACCCATAGTTTTTTTCATTTTTTATTGGGTTACATCCATATCCTAGCTGCTAGTGCTGCCATAAACAAGGAAATGCATGTATTTTCTCAGCTTCTTGTGTTGGGGAGTAGATATTGAATAGTAGAGTCACTGAGTCATATGAAAATTTTGTTCTTACTCTTTTGACAAATTTTTATGCTGTTTCCTATAAAGGACGAGCCAAATGACATCCCGTTAATAATAAATGAGGATCCATTTTTAACCACCTCCCTAGAAGCAACGGTTATTGCCAGTATTTTTGATATAAGCTATTCTCACTAGTATATAATATTTTATTTTGATTTTCATTTCCTTTATAAAATTCATATTTTATAGTATTCTTTAAGAAAATCATTCATAAGAATTAAGAAAAATATATTAATATACACTTTTTAGATAGAAGAGATACAGAAAGTATTTGTTTAAATTAGCCCATTTTCTGATGGCGTTATCTAAGCTTTGCAAGTGATTTATATATTTTGAATATTATCTTTATTCCTAACATACTTTGAATAAATATTTTCTCCCTTGTGATTTTAGACCAAGTGTTTCTGCATACAAAAATGAAAATGCTTTTAAAATTTTTTCCAGTAAATATAAATTATTTCCTTTAATTTTCATGTTTTATTAGAAAGAAGTTCTAGTGCTGAGTTGAAATAGAATAGTAATATGGGACATATTTGCCTTTTATATAATTTTAATAGAAATTTTTCAAATTTCTTACCCTTAGGAATAATGTTGGCTATATTTTGTAGTAAATTTAGAAATTCTCTCTCTATTTCTAGCTTATTGAGAATTTTATCATGAATTGTTCTTGAATTTTTAAAGGGGAAATATCAGGTATTGTCAGGGGGCACAGCAGTGGCATACCAAGTGGTGCTCATCTAATACTGGGTATCAAACTCAGGGTCTTCTACATTCTATGCATACACTCCACTTAAATCAAAGTATACTTAAATCAAAACTCTAGTTCTGAGATTGGGGAGACAGTTCAGGGGTTAATACACTTGCTTTGCATATGGCCAACCCTTTTCATTTGATTCCTAAAGTGCATATATTTCCTTGGGCATGATCAGGGGTCATTCCTGAGCACAGAGACAGAAGGAAGCCCTGAGCACTTCCAAATATAGTACTACTCCCCCCCCAAAAAAAGGACAAAATTTGTCCTGAAAGTTGTGTTTTGTCAAATGATCTTCTGTATCTGTTGGTATGATAATATGATTTTTATGTCATATAGATGTTATGGATAATACTAATTAAATTTTAAATATTGAATTAAACCTGTTACTTATCATTTTCTTCATGAAGTTTTGATTTTACACATACCACAAAATTCACTTCAAAAAATCTTAATTGAAGTTTAGTATTTTTGTTGTTGTTGTTTTGGTAGGGGTAGGCAAACACTTTTCTTTTTTCCAAAACAAATATACTATTTTTGGACTAAAGAGAACTCACTAAAAAGTTTCTTTCTCTTTGACACTAGTATGTGAGGTAAAATAATTAATCCTAAATATAAGGGTTATGACCTTTGTGCAACATTTCTCTGCCTTGAGTATACTGGAATGTATTCATCCATTTATGAATTATTTAGAAATCAGTATTTGCCTAAGACTTTTATAGACAATTTGCCTAAGACTTTTATAGACAAACTTGACAAAAGTAGGCAAAGATTTGGACGTAAAATGGAAGATATTAACAATGCTTCTATATGGCAGGACACTTTACAATCCACCATAACCTTCATAATAAAAAAAATCATCTAAGTGTTTTGAGTAGGCAAGTGAAGTAAAATCCTGACTCCATTCTTAGTGCATTATTGACACAAGCCTTCTGAATGCAATGATATGAGTGGAAGATGATTGTAAAAATTCTATCAGACCTGGTTATGGTCTGGAGTATAATGGCAGGGATAGTGGGAAGCACTTTAAAACATCAATCATAGTTGGCAATAAATTATTTGTGGAAGTGTGTGTTGAGCAATTGTTAGTGAAATTAAATTTAATACATAGTATATGTAATATTCATGTTTTCTTGAATCAGCACTTTGATGATGATAAACATCATCAATTGTGGCCATGTTTTAATGCATATATGGAAGTTTCACTGGGCACCATTTCTATAAGCTTTTTCTATAGTGTGTGTAAGATTATTTATTATTTTTGAGAGGAGTTTTGAAGTATATATATATAAATGCGCATATATATATTTTTGTTGTGGACAATTTCTCACTGAATTCATGACCAGGATAAGTGTGATTTTCCAAAGTTTAATATGGTTTTTCCACTCAGAATTCAGCAGCACTAGGAATATAGGGTTCACTCATTTTCTTTGATGTTTCCTTTCCAACTATTTGTAAGTTCACAAGTAATCAATGGGAAGTCTCTGATGTCAGTAAAGAAATTGCCCATCTACAAACTCTGTCTTCTATTTTCAAATGTCTGTCTTGTGTGCCAGTGCCATGGATTGAACCAGGTTGTACTATGCGCAACTGCCAAGCCCCTGTCGTGTTGCACAGCTTCCTACACACCTACAGACTTTGTTCTATTCTTTTCACTTTGATAAGGCAGTAAAAGGTAGAAAAATATATAGAATTTTAAATTTTTAGCAAAATACTAGATTGGTCTATGTTCTGATTGTGTATATGAAAAAAATTTCCATTAGAGTGATGATAGAATTGGGATCACAACATTTTTCCTAATTAACTACTTTTAACAACATTCTTTCTCATGATAGATTGAATTCAAATAACAAATTCACATGGCAATAAGGCAAATACTTTATATTTTCACAGTGCATAGTGAATGCTGAGCTTAAAACCATAATAAACTTCTTGGAAAATCACACTTACCCTGGCCATCAATTAAGAAAAAGGGATAGGGGGGTTATTATTTTTTTTAAGTAAAACTACAATGACAATAGTGTGAAATAATTTGAAGCAGCTGGATACTTAAAGAAATGAGTGATGATTTACTTGTAAAACAATAATAATTTTAAATGGGTGCATATGTCAAGAAGAAAAATATGTACTCAAATCATTATCTAGAAAATTTTAAAAATGAAGAGGAACTAAGGTATTTTATTATATAAAAAATTATGCTATCATTCCCATTTCAACACATTTCCCTCATTACTAATGGGCAAAAGCAAAAGTAAAACTCATGTCATAGCACATTTATAAAACAAGTGAATGAAAATGCTAAAAATATGAGCTTTGGAGAAATGTTTTGAGCTATAGTGAAAGAGATATCCATAACTTTAAACATTGATAAAAATAAAATTTTTAATGTGAAGTTAAACATGGTAATTACAGTAGAAATTAATTTTCTCATGTTGATAAGTTTGGCAAATCCTGTTCAATGTACCATTTCTTTTCTTTTCTTCTTTTTTTTTTTTTTGGCTTGTGTTTTGTTTGTTCTAAGGAGGGAATACCCAGTTTAGCTCAGAGCCTAGTTCAATCCGGGTAGGCCAGACGCCAGCTCTCAGGTCTCACAACTGGAGAGGCTGAGGGAAACATATAGGCTACCAGGGATCAAACCTGGGCCAGTAGTTTTCAATGCAAGTGTCCTACACTTTGTACGATTACTCCAGACCCTCAATTTGTCTAGTTTTGCAGTATCTATTTAGGAAATTGTTCTTTATTCTTTGTTTGCACCAGTACTTGGATCTGCTAAGCAAATCTTCAAAGACTATCTTCAAAAGCATCACAAAGTAGGAAATGAGAACAATATAAAATTCTTTGTGAAGCGGTGTATGCCAAGCTTCACCTGTCTATATTTTAGATGTTAGAGTTCTTAAAAAAACTATGCTTTAAACCAGAAAGTGGAAAAAAATAAAGCCATTTAAGAGAAACTAAAAGGCATATGGGTAAAATGTAGAGGAAAAATTCTAGTTTTATCACAGTATTTTCTCAACTGAACTATAATAATATAAATGACTACATACTAGAGTCTGAAGTTTTATGTTTATTTTTCCCACTGATAATTGTTTATTAAAAAAAAACAAATCAGGTGCAGAGATGTTTGTCTCATGTTGGACTGATCACGATATACCCAGTGTCCTTTCAGAAGTGGTCCCTGAGCATGTTTGGGGGTCACCCTCAAACAATAGCAACAAAATTCATAAATCATTAGGCAGTGAAAAACTTCTGAATTTAAAATAATCTGTTAAATACGATGGGGAATAAATGGGAAGGGATAGATATACCAACAACCCGGAGAGAAATAGAGTTATATTATTCCCTCTGCTTTCTTTGGATCAGCAATGTTCAAAGGACCACAATTATATCTCACTCTGAAACTGTAAATGTGTGTCCTGGCTATAGATAAGGAGTTGGTGGTTTAGCAAAGTGAGGGCCTGCCAGGGAATCTAGAGTAGGAGCTATAAGAGCCACTAAGAACTTGATAGTATTTTCTAGTACTTGGAACAAAGTCAAACAACCATAATCGGTATGAAGAGGAAGGTATGGCTCCTAGCAAACCATATTAGGCCAATAAGAGCAAGAGCTTGCCCCAGCTGAAAATATGTGGCTAGTGCTGAAATGAAAGGGGTGGCGAAATGAAAGTCCAGGGTGAGAATTAACCCATGCTCAGATTTCTTTCTATTTCCTAACTCATGCCACACTGGTGAAAAGAGGATTTAGGAATGCCCATGGTTTGTTCTGCCATAATATCTGTTCCTGACAACTGTGCTTAATTATCTACCTCACTTGTCTATCCTGGGCTGGGGCGATAGCACAGCGGGTAGGGCGTTTTGCCTTGTGAGAGGCCAACATGGCCAACCCAAGTTTGATTCCCTGGCCCCTCTTGTAGAGCCCAGCAAGCTACCGAGAGTATATCTCACCTGCAAGGCAAAGCCTGGCAAGCTCCCTGTGATGTATTCAATATGCCAAACATAATCACAAGTCTCACAATGTTACTGGGCCCGCTCGAGCAAATCGATAAACAACGGGAGGACAGTGACAGTGACAGTGACTTTTCTATTCCAGGTGATGGTGTAGCCATCTGTGTGCTTCTGTAATGAACTGTTATGTGGCAAAAAAAAAAAAAATCTCTGGCTAAAATTAAGTAAAACACTACTGAATGGGAGAATATATTTTCATATCATATATTAGATGAGGAGCTAAAGTTTAAAAGGTTCAAGAAATATTCATAATATTCAAGAAGAACAGCCTCCTACCAAAATAAATAGGGAGGGGACATGAGCAGACCTTTTTCTGAAGAAGATATAAGGATGGAAATAGGCAAATGGAAAAGTGTTCCTGGTCTTATTTTTATTTGTTTTGTTGGTCATACCAGCAATATTCAGGGTTCCTCCTGGATCTACCCTCAGGAATCACTCCTGGTGGTGCCTCAGGGACCATCTGGGATTTAAGAGATTGAACCTGGTCAGGCATGTTCAATGAAAACACCCTATCTACAGACTGCTATATTCTGGCCCTCATAATGACTTATTATCAGAGACGTTAAAGTAATGAGACCTCACAATTGCGGAAGTGGCATATATCAAAAATACTTGGATTCAATTAGTGTTGACAGAAATATGACAACCATTCACTGTTAGTGGGACTGTCAACTGATTCAACCTCTATGTAATATAATAATAGATTATTCTAAATTAAACAAAAACATAAAATAAGAAAATATCATCCTAGTTAAGAAGGTAAAGTAATAGAAATAAATCAAATGACCAATAGCAGAAGAGAGGGCAAAAGTTTTTAATAATTAGAAAATAGAGTTAAAATAAAAGGATATTTCCTTAAACAAGTTAGTTGCTAGTGAATTCACTCTTAATAATGCTTAAAAGAGTCTAAAGATATAATCACATTCATACAATGGCAATGACGGAATGTGTTTTCTAAATATATTTTGATGGGATTTGTCAATGCTTATCAATATTTTAATACCTATGCACTAAATTCTATTAATCCACTCATTATCTTAAAGATATATATGTACATATACATATATATGGTTCATACTATGGTATATATAAGATATTTAGAAACTGAAAAGTTCAAGAGATCATTAACATATAATTCTTTTTCACAACAAAAGCAATGCAATTTTACTATTAAGTATATTTTACATAATAGACTATGTGTACTCTTTTATATTTTTAGGGAGGAAAGTAAAATGGGAAACAGTATGTGGTTTGAATATGAATATAATACAGGGCCAGGGATGTGAATAAAATGGTAGAGCTTGTCCTTTGCCTGTGTGAGACCTTGGTCTTGATCCCTTGCATCTTGTGACCCAAGTACTTTCTAGTGTGTCACTGAACCCTGGCACATTATTACAAATTTTTCCTCTTTTTTTCTGAAGGAGTCCTTGGAAAACCCGTGTAGAGAATTAGCACACAGCCAGCTGTTTTGTATTAGTTTCCTTATTTTGTGGCTTGTGCAGGTAGTTTGTACTGTAATTTCCTTCGCTCCCTTCTCATGATGTGTCATGTATGAAGTCCAGGTTCTTAGGCTTTTGCACTCTGCTTTAGTTTCCCACTGTTTCTGTCCTTTGCTGATTCTGTCCACCAGATATCCACGTGGGTCTTCTTTCATGCTGATTAGAGACTTGTGCTAGTTTGCTGGTCTGTCAGTGTAGCTTGTGGTCAGTCTCACCCTCCTACTATCCAACGCTCATTGCCCCTTTGGCTCTTTGCTTAATATCCTGCATATTTGCGATAACTACTGTTCTTGCTGTACTCCCGGAATAGGTGTAAAAAGCAGGATACCTGTTCCCTGCTCTCACTTATTATTATTACCAAAATTATTTGTTGATAATATTGATCATAATAATATCGATAAATAATATCAATAATAATAAGTGAGAGAGGGGGAAAGGTGTTGATATTATACAGGCAGAGCCTGGCAAGCCCCCTGTGGCATATTCGATTGCCAAAAACAGTAGCAATAACGGGCCTCATTCCCCTGACCCTGAAAGAGCCTCCAAAATGGCAGCATTGGGAAAGGCGAGTCAGGAGAGGCTGCTAAAATCTCAGGACTGGAACGAATGGCGCCCTCTCAAGTAAATCAGTGAACAATGGAATGTCAGTGACAGTTACAGTGATTAATATTATTTTGCTTTTACTTATCTCTGCCCTGTGATATTAATGCTGCCTGCCTGAAAGATTTTCCCCATGAAGAGGAGATTTAAAACAAACATCTGGGTTAAATAGATTATCCACCCCCCATTTACCCTTTCACTTCCACGATAATGTCACTAGTTGGTGAACCTGTCCCCTTTCCCCAGAAATGCTGGGTATGAACCCAGATTGTCCGTCTCCTACACTCACCACCCAATTCAATAATGATAACAGCAACAAGTGCAACATTGAAATAAACATATGTTTATCACTGCAGAGAGAAACTCTAGAAGAGACTTGATAAATAACAGAACTTTTACAAGGAATCAGAGAAGTTTTTTCCTATTCTGGCGAAGCCCATGAACTTCTCTTTGACACTTATTTTTCTGTTTTTCTGCTCTCACGATTTTCTAAGTAAATTTCATGCAACAATTTTTTTCCACTGAAACAAATAAATAGGCAAACTAAACCATGGAATTGAAGGGGTTTCAGAGTGGAATATGATTTGTACATTTAGGAACAATATCTGAGTTTTCTTGCAAAGACTCCTCTAAAAGGAAAGAAAAACAAGAAAGGCGAAAACATGAAAATCATGTACTTGAGTTATTTTCACAATGCCCTCTTCATATACTTTAAAATTAAAAACTGCTTTTGTGTTTTTATTGGTTACTGTTCCATTTATTTTGACATACTATTCAAAGTTATCACAAAATAATGAGCAAAAGAAAAAAATAATTAATTACCAAAATGTCTAGATTCGCAATTTTCTTTGTAGGTATTTATACCAGGAAAAAAAAAGATTACTGAGATTGCTGGCTTGGCTGTTAATGTCCCTCATTAGCTACAGAGCTTAGAAATAGAATGCCAAGCAAATTTACATCGCCTGCTATATAGTGTTTTCATCCCTTTGGCATCCTGTCCCCATTTTGTCTTGTCCTTTTAACTTTCCCATACTCTAGCTACAAATTTTATTTTGATCACTTTAGGCATTTTTTAAAGTAAAAAATCTTGCTGTTTTGTCTGCAAAATTCTGTCAGCAACAGAACTCTTGGATATGATTTACAAGACAAACTGCAACTATGAAGAATTTGTAAATATTAGGAGTACACCTGTGTACCTCTAGACCATAAAAACAAACAAAGCACTGAAAATGATCACTTTCTATGGAAATCAGAAACCAGTTTAATCACATTATTTAAATGTCATTGAATTATTTTCCAAGGTTCAAAATCACAATTATTGCTCTTTTCATTTGCTTATTCACTTACATAAACTAAAATAAGAAGCAAAAACTTACACAAATAGTACTTCTTTCCTGAGATATTATTAATTAAATTTATTTTAGTTTAGAATTGGAGCGATAGCACAGCAGTAGGGAATTTGCCTAGCATGTGGCTGACCCGGGTTCGATTCCTCATCCCTCTTGGAGAGCCCGGCAAGCTTCTGAGAGTATCCCGCCCACATGGCAAAGCCTGGCAAGCTCCCTGTTGCATATTTGGTATGCCAAAACCAGTAACAACAAGTATCACAATGGAGATGTTACTGGTGGCCACTAGAGCAAATCGATGAACAACAGAAGAACAGTGCTATAGTACAGTGCTAGCTAGTAAGTTTAAGCTATTAGACAACATAAATTCCCACAATTATTTGGACTTTTATCCACTTCTCAGAAAGAAAACAAAATCATGCTTCTCTGGAAATCTACCTTCTTTAAATAAACAAATAGAAAGTATTTACAAGTTGTGCCTAAGGCAACTAGTAAGGATACTCTAGATTATTAGAGTGTCTCTGATACCTGAATGCAAAGCAAGGAGTAACACCTGAGCATTCCCGGGTGTGACCTCCAAATATATGTAGCATATATGTATGTCACTGTCACTGTCACTGTCACTGTCCTCCTGTTGTTTATCGATTTGTTCGAGCGGGCCCAGTAATGTCTCCATCATGAGACTTATTACTGTGTTTGGCATATTGAATACGTCACGGGTAGTTTGCCAGGCTTTGCCGTGCGGGCGAGATTTTCTCAGTAGCTTTCCCAGCTCTCCGAGAGGCGGAGGAATCAAACCCGGCTTGGCCTGGCCGGCTGCATTCAAGGCAAAAGCCCAACCACTTGCTGTCGCTCCAGTCCATGTACATGTACATAACAATTATTATGATGATTACGGAAATTATAATTAATCTGCATAGTGATGACTAGGACTGTCATGTTGACAATGCTAATTGTTTAAAACAATGATCAGGGAAACTGTTTCCATTTCCTTTTGTCTTCTATTCCTTTTAGCAATGATATGTATTTTTTCCCTTTTTAAATCTTTCACCATCTATTTTGTTGATTCCCAGGCATTTGATTTTTTGACTTGCAACTGTCTTTTTTCGTGGGGTGGAGAGGTGGAGATTGGGCCATATCCCGTGGGCTTACTCCTAGCTTCACACTCAGGGATCACTTCTAGCAATGCTCAAAAGAATATATGGAGTGCCAGGAATCAAACCCAGGTCAAAGGGGTGCAAGGAAGCCCTATACCCACTCTAGTATTGCTCCTCCCTAACCACCCCTAACCACCATACACTATATCTCCAGCCCTATTGTGAAAATCTTTTTTTTTAATTATTGAGTCAGTGTGAATTACAATGTTATGCATGATTGACTTTCAGGTTTACCATGTTCCAGTCCGACTAACTTCACCAGTATCTACTTCCTCCACTAATGCCCTTGCTTTCCCTGGCAACCCCAACTTCCTCCCCCACATCTTTTCATGTACTGGACCATTGTGATGAACAATTCTTTTTTTTTTTTCCCCATTATTTTATTTTATTTTTTTTTTAAAGTTGTAGATTTACAATTTTTTGTGCTTTGGTTTCAATTATACAATGATCAGATACCCATCCCTCCACCAGTGCCCATTTTCCACCACCATGGATAATATCCCTCCCACCCCCATCCCCCCATCCCCCCTGTCTCTGTGGCAGGGCAATCCCCTGTGTTCTCTCTCTCCTTTTGGGTGTTGTGGTCTGCAAAAGAGGCATTGAGTGGCAAACATGTTCAGTCCATAGTCTACTTTCGACATGCATCTCCCCTCCTGGGAGGATCCTCCAAACATCCTTTATTTGGTGCTCCCTACTCTATCTGAACAGCCCTTTCCTCTAGGATACCCGGCTGGCCTCTAAGTTATGGAGTAATCCTCCTGGTGCTGATATCAGCTATTCTTGGGTATTAATCTCATACTTTGTTACTTTATATCCCCCAGATGAATGCAATCTTTCTATGTCTATCCCTCTCTTTCTGACTCATTTCGCTTAGCATGATACTTTCCATATTGTACCACTTGTATGTAAATTTCATGACTTCATCTTTTCTAAGAGCTACATAGTACTCCATTGTGTAGATGTACCAAAGTTTCTTTAACCAGTCATCTGTTCTTGGGCATTCAGGTTTCTTCCAGTTTCTGGCTATTGTAAAGAGTGCTGCAATGAACAAACAAGTGCAGATGTCACTTCGACTATACATTTTTGCCTCTCTGGGATATATTCCTAGGAGTGGTATTGCTGGGTCAAATGGGAACTCAATTTCTAATTTTTTGAGAATCGTCCATACTGTTTTCCAGAAGGGCTGAACCAGTGGACATTCCCACCAACAGTGAAGGAGTGTCCCTTTCTCGCCACATCCACGCCAGCATTGGTTGCTTTTGTTCTTTTGAATGTGGGCCAGTCTCTGAGGTGTGAGATGGTATCTCATTGTGGTTTTGATCTGCATCTCCCTGATGATTAATGATGTAGAGCATTTTCTCATGTGCTTTTTTGCCATTCGGATTTCTTCTTTGAGAAAGTTTCTGTTCATTTCATTGCCCCATTTTTGGATGGGGTTGGATGTTTTCTTCTTGTGGAGTTTAACCAGTATTTTATATATCCTGGATATCAACCCCTTGTCAGATGTGTATTCGGTGAATATCCTTTCCCATTCTGTAGAAGATACCATTAGCTTCAATATCATGGAGGGTTTTGCCAACTTTATCTTCAATGTACCTTATGGTTTCTGGTCTGATGTTGAGGTCTTTAATCCATTTTGATCTTACTTTTGTACATGGTGTTAGGCAGAGTTCTGAGCCTATTTTTTTGCATGTAGCCGTCCAGTGATGCCAACACAATTTATTAAAGAGGCTTTCCTTACTCCACTTCACATTACTTGCACCTTTATCAAAGATTAGATGAGCATATGATTGAGGAGAGATGTCAGTGTATTCAACCCTGTTCCATTGGTCTGCAGTTCTGCCTTTGTTCCAGTACCATGCTGTTTTAATTATTACTGCTTTGTAGTACAGTTTGAAGTTCGGGAGGTTGATTCCTCCCATTTTCTTTTTCCCAAGAATTGCTTTAGCTATTCGTGGGGGCTTATTGTTCCATATAAATTTCAAGAGTGTTTGCTCCATTTCTTTGAAGAATGTCATGGGTATCCTTATAGGGATTGCATTGAATTTATACAATGCTTTCGGTAGTATTGCCATTTTGACAATGTTAAGTCTCCCGACCCATGAGCAGGGGATATCTTTCCATTTCCTCATGTCCTCTTTTATTTCCTGAAGTAGCGTTTTGTAGTTTTCTTTGTACAGGTCCTTTACTTCCTTAGTTAAGCTGATTCCTAGGTACTTGATTTTCTGGGGCACAATTGTGAATGGGATTGTTT
Source organism: Sorex fumeus (assembly GCF_029834395.1). Classification (NCBI taxonomy): domain Eukaryota; kingdom Metazoa; phylum Chordata; class Mammalia; order Eulipotyphla; family Soricidae; genus Sorex; species Sorex fumeus. Next base: position 14,698,216 of record NW_026606060.1, read on the forward strand.
TTTTCATGTTGCTTTCTTCTCTCTCACTGTTTGCGTATAGGAAAGCCATGGACTTTTGGGTATTGATTTTATAACCTGCAACTTTACTATACGAGTCTATTGTTTCTAGGAGTTTTTTGGTGGAAGTTATTGGGTTCTCTAAGTAGAGTATCATATCATCTGCGAATAGTGAGAGCTTGATTTCTTCCTTTCCTACCTGAATGCCCTTAATATCTTTTTCCTGCCTAATCGCTATTGCAAGTACTTCCAGTACTATATTGAACAGCAGTGGAGAGAGTGGGCATCCCTGTCTCGTCCCTGATCTTAGAGGGAAGGCTCTCAGTTTTTCCCCATTGAGGATGATGCTTGCTGTAGGCTTGTGGTAGATGGCTTTAATTATGTTGAGGAAGGTCCCCTCTATACCCATTTTGGCTAGGGTTTTCATCATAAAGGGGTGCTGGATCTTATCAAATGCTTTCTCTGCATCTATTGATATGATCATATGCTTTTTATCTTTTCTTTTGTTGATATGGTGGATTATGTTGATTGATTTCCGAATGTTAAACCATCCTTGCATCCCTGGGATGAATCCTACTTGGTCATGGTGTATGATCTTTTTCATGAGTAGTTGGATTCTATTTGCTAGTAGTTTGTTGAGGATCTTTGCATCTGTGTTCATCAGGGATATCGGCCTGTAATTCTCTTTCTTTGTGGTATCTCTGTCTGCTTTTGGTATCAGTGTGATATTTGCTTCGTAGAAACTGTTTGGAAGTGTTTTTGATATTTCAATTTCGTGGAAAAGCTTAAAGAGTATTGGGAGTAAGTCCTCTTTAAAGATTTGGAAGAATTCACTAGTGAATCCATCCGGGCCAGGACTTTTGTGCTTGGGGAGACTTTTTATTACCATTTCAATTTCCTTGATGGTGATAGGTCTGTTCAGGTATTCCAGGTCTTCTTGGTTCAGCCTTGGGAGTCTGTAGGAGTCTAGGAATTTATCCATTTCCTCGAGGTTTTGATGTTCCGTGGCATAAAGCTTCTCAAAGTACTCCCTGAGGATCCTCTGAATTTCTGTGGTTTCTGTTGTAATGACCCCCTTTTCATTTGTGATTCGGTTTATTAGGGTTTTCTCTCTCCCTTTCTTTGTGAGTTTTGCTAGAGGCTTATCGATCTTGTTAATTTTCTCGAAGAACCAGCTCTTGGTTTCATTGATCTTTCGGATTGTTTTTTGGGTTTCCATCTCATTAATCTCTGCTCTGAGTTTTATTATTTCCTTTCTCCTGTTCGGGTTGTGCTCCTTTTTTTGGTCCTTCTCCAAGCTCTTAAGCTGTGAGGTTAGGTTACTTATGTGTGCTCGCTCCTCCTTCCTGAGGAATGCTTGTAGAGCTATCAACTTTCCTCTTAACACAGCCTTTGCTGTGTCCCATAAGTTTTGGTAACTCGTGTTCTCATTTTCATTCATTTCTAGGAATCTTTTGATTTCCTCTTTGATTTCCTGTCTAATCCACTCGTTGTTCAATAGTGCACTGTTTAATTTCCAGGTGTTTGATTTAGTTTTCTGTTTTTGTGTGTGATTTACTTCTAATTTCAGAGCATTATGGTCTGAGAAGATTGTTGATACAATCTCTACCTTCTTAATTTTATGGAGGCATGTTTTGTGGCTCAGCATGTGGTCTATCTTGGAGAATGTTCCATGTACGCTTGAGAAGAATGTGTATTCAGCTTTTTGTGGATGAAGTGTCCTGTATATATCTACTAAGTCCCTTTCTTCCATTGTTTCCCTCAAATGAATTATGTCCTTGCTAAGCTTGAGTCTGGTTGATCTATCAAGAGGTGACAAAGCAGTGTTGAAGTCTCCCACTAGTATTGTGTTGCTATTGATGTCTTTTTCCAAATCTATGAGTAGTTGTTTTAAGTACTTTGCTGGTCTCTCATTAGGTGCATATACATTTATTATTGTAAGTTCTTCCTGTTGTACAGATCCTCTGATCAATAAGAAATGGCCTTCACTGTCTCTTATGACCTTCCTCACTCTGAAATCGATGTGGTCTGATATAAGGATGGCTACCCCAGCTTTTTTATGGGAGCTGTTTGCCTGTAGGATTGTTTTCCAGCCTTTGACTCTGAGTCTGTGTTTGCTTTGACTATTGAGATGCGTTTCTTGCAGGCAGCAGAATGTTGGGTTCAATTTTCTAATCCATCCTGCCACTCTATGTCTTTTAATTGGTGCGTTTAGCCCATTGACATTGAGAGAGATTATTGTTATGGGATTTTGTCCCATTGTTCTGTTAAAATTTGGTGTATTTGAGGGGCCTTTCTTGCCTTAAAGTAGCCCATTTAGTTGTTCTTGTAATCATGGTTTTGAGTCTATGAAGTTCCTGAGCTGTTGTTTGTCTGTGAAACTGTGTGTTGTTCCTTCTATTATGAATGAGAGTCTTGCTGGGAAAAGTATTTTGGGGGAGGCATTTATTTCATTGAGTTTTTTTACTATGTCCCACCACTGTTTTCGGGCCATGAGGGTTTCATCGGAAAAATCAGCTGTGAATTTTAAGGATGCTCCTTTGTAAGAGATTTCTTTCTTCGATCTTGCTGCTTTCAGAATTTTGTCTCTGTCTAAGGTTTTGGTCATTTTGATCAGAATGTGTCTTGGGCTATTTTTATTCGGATTTCTTCTAGCTGGTACCCTTCGGGCCTCCTGAATGTGGTCTCAAGTTTTCTTCAGCTCTGGAAATGTTGTAGCAATGATGTCTTTGACAGTTTCTTCTTCATCGAGGTTTTCTTCCTGTCCCTCTGGGACTCCAATAATTCTTATGTTACCCCTCTTGGCTTCATCACGATCTTCTCTTGCCATCTGTTCCCGAATTGTGAGTCTCTTTTCCATTTTCTGCTCTTTTCTGGAGAGTCTCTGAAGTTCATCTTCGAGCTCACTGATTCTGTTCTCAGCCGCTGTTACTCTGCTGCTGAGGCCTTCCACTGAGCTTTTCAATTCGCCTACGAGATTTTTCAGGTCTGACCTTTCTGATTGCATTTTCCTCATTTCTGCCTTGAGATCCTCTTGTCTTCTATTGGCATTGCTTTCCATTGTTTCTTTTAATTCCCTAAGCATCCTAAGTAGCTCCATTCTGAATTCCTTGTCAGAGAGGTTGTCTAACACTACAGTACTGTTGGTGTCATCTGGGCTAGACTCTTCAATATGAATGTTTGGTGGGCTTTTGCGTTGCTTTACCATTATGAGAGATGTGGTTTAGTCCTTCACGTTCAGTGTTACTATTCTGCTTGATATGCAATGTGAGTTAAGATAGGCTTATGAGTTATTGGCAACTGTGTTTCTAGTGGCTAAAATAGAGAACTTTCCATCTAAGAAGTTAGCTTATGGTTCCTATGGCATATGTAGTGGGAAAATATTTTGCGGCCGCGTTAGCGGCCGCGGCTCCGGAAAGAGTCCCTGGCACTGGGCGAGGAGTTGGGAATGTCTCCTGTTTGGAATTGGAGCCGTTCAGCTTTGTTGCCCAGAGCTGGGCCTCTGTGCCCGTCCCACGCAGATCAGGGGTTGAAAACCGGCTGTCTAGGGGCTGTTTCTAGCTGCGCGTGCCCAGAGAGGAACCCAGGCCCTTGGGGGCGGGCTGTACCTGTTGGAATTGGAGCCGTTCAGCTTTGTTGCCCAGAGCTGGGCCTCTGTGCCCGTCCCACGCAGATCAGGGGTTGAAAACCGGCTGTCTAGGGGCTGTTTCTAGCTGCGCGTGCCCAGAGAGGAACCCAGGCCCTTGGGGGCGGGCTGTACCTGTTGGAATTCGTGATGAACAATTCTTAATGAATAAAAGAATTAAGAGGAGAAATAAACTTAAGAGACTGGGGTGCTGCCAAATTTGCACGTATATTTAAGGACTACTGGTTTCCCCATCTAGTACTTAGATAATTGGTACCCAATTCTGTAGTTGACAGACATGTAAATTCATATGTATTTTCCACTTAATGGGTAGTAAACAAAAATGAGATAAGGTTACTATTTGTAGAGGAGAAACCAAGTGGCTGGAACTAAATTTCCAGTATTTTCAGTTCCTGATAGAGAACTTTGCTATAGTCCCCATAAATTTTGGAACTAGAATTCTCTATCAGGAAATGGGTAATAAAGTAGGCAGGAAAATAGATGGGGAACTATGGTTATAAGGGTTTAGGAAGTATAATAGAAAAATGATATAAACTGGAGATGTATAGGAAGGAACATCAAGAAGACAATTTGGGGAGAAAGAGAGAGAAGCAGAAGTGAATTCATAGGACTTACAAAATGGGCCTGTCTCTAAGATGATGCAGAAAAAGGAGTTTCTCTATCCACTTAGTGTCAACAATATGCATCTGGGGTCAGCAGAAGCAAGACTATAGAAAAGTTTTTAAACTGTGTTATGGAGATCTAATGAATTGCTATAAAAAATCAGAATCCTGATGATGAAAATGCCTTTCACTACATTTTCTGAAAGTATAGGTTGAAGTGGTAAAATGACTAAAAAATTATAACATTATCCTAAAATGTTTACCAATCCTTCCTTTACTTCAACCATATGTTAAAAAGTATTTTCTTTATTCACTTAACTGAGCTTTTAATGGATTAAATTGTTCAAAACATCACTATTATGCTTTTGGGCCTTTTAGTCATCACATAATTGCTATGTACTCTCTTCCAGCTGCATATTAACATAAAAATACAAGCATTATTTTCACAAATATTGCATGCCAAGGGTAAAAATTTGGCTTAATGATAGAAAAAAAGGATAAAATTCTACAAAGCTGTACACAGTTCACACAATTTGAGTTATTTGCATTTTTTAAAAAATTAAAGACCCTAATTTAGTTCTGAATATGTAGTCATAGTTTTATATCCTTATGACTAAAAGAAGTAAATACAGTATGCTGCAGCAATAGCACAGCGGGTAGGGCATTTGCCTTGCACTCAGCCGACCTGGCCGACCAGAGTTCAATTTCTCCGCCCCTCTTGGAGAGCCGGGCAAGCTACTGAGAGTATCTCACCCGCACGGCAAAGCCTGGCAAGCTACCCATGTCGTATTCAATATGCCAAACACAATAACAAAGTCTCACAATGGAGATGTTACTGGGCCCACTCAAGTAAATCAATGAACAAAAGGAGGACAGGGACAGTGACAGTGACAGTAAACATTAGATAGATTACCATGAAAAAATTTAGTTAAAGCTGAGCACTTCAGATATTATGAAAACAATAGTTTGCCATTTTAAACTTAAAAACTTGTGGGGCTGAAGTGGTAGCACAGCCGGTAGGGACTTTGCCTTGCAGGAGGCCAACTAGGGTTCGATTCCCAGCATCTCATATGGTCCCCTTGGCACCACCAGGAATGATTCCTGAGTGCAGAGCCAGGAGTAACCCCTGAGCATTGCCAGGTATGACCCAAAAGAGCAAAAAAATAAATAAAATAAAATAATTAAACTTAAAATCTTGTTTTGTTTGGTTTTGGGCCAAAGCCTAGTGGTACTCAGGGCTTGCTCCTGTCTCTGAGCTCAGGGATCACTCATGGTGGGCTCAGGGGACCACATATGGGCCTTGAGATAAAAACCTGTGTAGGCAATGTGTAAGACAAGTGCCTTAGTTACTGTCCTATTGATCTGGTCCTTTAATTTTTTTTAACTTTTACATATTTCTTCATGTTATTGCATTCATAGGACTGTAAACATAAAAGAGTTTTTCTGCCTGACACATAGAACTTTTTAGATGCTACAATGCATTTCTTCCACATTTTTTGTGGATAGTTTCTTAAGAGCTCATTCTGCTTCATCTCAGTGTATATATATTGACCTTGTTGTTGTCTCTATTATCAATACTATCATAATTTGTACTCATTTTTCTATCTCTTGAGTGTGGAGGGGGAGAATTCGGTAGTAGAATTAGGGGTAGCTTTTGCTACCACATTTCTTAATAGTCCCAACATCAAAATATAACAGCTTTTATTTAAGGACTTTAAATTGTAGCTCCTAAGGGAAAGTCAAGAGATGAAGGAGGAAACTAATAAATAAACAGAGCAGTAATCTCAACACATTCTGTTTGCCAATCATTTTACATGCTCATGCAATCTTCACCACAATCCCATGGGGCAGGTCATTTTTAAATTCTAATTTATTACAGAAAATTGAGTTTGGGGAAGTAACTTGCCTGAAGCTGCAAAAAAGTAGCACAGGAGAGATTCTAAAACTGAGGATGTTTGATTCAGGGACCCAAATTTTGACTTCTACTGTTGTAATTCATTAAAAAATAATTAAACATTAAAACTCTTACTTAGCTCTTACAGATATGCTTAATAATTTCTCTGAAATTATAACAATAAAGCCAGTGCATGGACCATACTCTCACCATAATTATTCTCTTAGATTGTAAAAGATAGTAAAGATGACAGTGAAGTAAAAATAGATGCACCCATTCCTTGAAGATTTCAATGTAAGAACTTCTTCCTTAGTATCTTTAAAATTCATATTATTCTAATAAAGTTTTACAAGTCTTTGTTTTCTACACAGTGAAAGAAATTTTGTTTCTACTCTATTATGCAAAGAGTAGCCAGAAAAATTGAGAAGAGACTGTTGTTTGTTGATATTTCTCAGTCATCAAATATCAGATTAAAGATATTTTTATCTTATTATTAACCAAGTAGATGGTTTTTACATATTTCTTAAGTTTCCTTTGGAAATTTGCTATTGATATTTGTTATGGAGAATTGTCAGGGAAAGTTTTTCTAATAATTGATAAAAATTGGTTAAAACTGATATAATTCCTCTAAATACCAGTACTTAAAAAAAACTATTTTAAAACAAATGATTCATTATTTTTATTTAACTAGAAGTTATTGAAAAACCTTGCTATACTTTCTACTATAGAAGTCAATTCCTATAATAAATGAACTGGACAAAAATTTTCATCATTTTTGTATTTGTCAGGAAAAGCACATCTTGCTGCAGTAATAAAACATTCCAAATTATTCAGGGTGAGTCATATTCAGGAATATATTTATTTCAAGGATGGCAGTAGTCTAAAGAAACTAAAATTATCATGGGTAAACAAAATTATCGCCAAAATAATAATCTATTTAGACAGAAACAAAAGTACCAGAAAAATATCATTGGATCAACAATTAAATGACTTTCATTTGCAACGATATGCCAATTTGGGAGATTCTAGCTATGACAGATTGAGAACTGGAATAAAATATAAGTAGCCAGGTGGGTGGGGGGAGGTTATGATTTTTCTAAGAAGTTTAGAAGTGAAATGAAAGAAAAAAAAAACAAATTTGACAGAAGCCTTATTTGCACATGAATACAAAGAAGTGAGCCCTGAAAGAAAAACCAAGCAGAAAACTGAAGCGATAATGCTAGTAAATATATTTTACCCAACTTCAAAAAACTCTCCTCAACACAGAGATAAACTTAGACAGATGTTATAACTGAAAATAATAAATAACTTAATCATACTAAAAAGAAGTGTGATAAACAATCAATGGATGTGGAATCAGGATGAAATTAGAGTGAATGAGTTCCTGGAAGAAGAAAAATTTATAAGAAAGTATTATAAAATATCAGAAGTAATTAATGGAAAATATTAAAGGTACTACAGGAAATTTTATAGAGTGATTAAAGATTAGGCGTCATGCTGGGATAGGCATTCTGGAATAAGCATGCAGGAAAAGTTTGAGGATGAGAGTAATTGAGAATATAGTTTCTCCTTTCTGATTTTTATTATTAAGAAGTATCACTTGCAGCTTGAGGCCTTAGGAATAATGTATGGGCAGCCTATATTGTTCATCAACAGAGGTTTTCCTTTCACAGGAAGTTTGTGTTGTAGAATCCAATTTCCTCTCTTGAATAAACCATGCCTGGCAGTGCCACCATGCACAGTCTCAAAGGTAGCACATACCACTATAATCTGCACAAGTTTACTAAAGGAACATGGGATGTGGACCACACACAATGCAGTCTCTTTACCAGAATTTTCTGAGTGATTTTGCAAGGGCAGACTTTCATTAGGGGGTTGTCCCCAGGAATATAGGTTATAAGGGACAGAAAGAAAGTTCAGGAATAAATGAGGTTTATAGTGTATCCATGAAGGAAATTTTTCATGCAAATCAATGACTCTTTTTCCCTATTTTTATTTTAATTTCACAGCAGTCAAATTGAGTCCCATTCATTTGCCTCAAAATGCACAGTTACATAATTTTGATGATAGAATAGTATTCCACTGAGTATATCAATAGTCTCTCTACTTGCCTCCTAATGAAAATTTAGATCAATTTTGTGTTTGGATATTAGAGATAATGATACTATGATCATAGAGATACAAATAACCTTTTGAATGATGTTTTCATATAAATAGTATTAATGATAAATATCCAAAATTTTTATTCTTTTTCAGAACTTTTCATAACTTTTCCCATAGAGTCTGAATCAATTTACTCTCACCAAGAGTTTACTGTAGTTTCATTTACTTTTTCTTTTATTGACTCACAGTGAGATACACAATTACAAATTTGTTAATTATTGTATTTCAGCCATACAATGTTCCAACACCCTTCCCTTCACCCTTCCCTTCAGTGTACATGTACATTTCCCACCACCAATATCCCCAGTTTCCCTCTAGTCCTGCTTCCCGCCTGCTTCTATGGCAGCTACTTCTCTCTGTCTCTGTCTCTGTCTCTGTCTCTGTCTCTCTTTCTCCCCCACCTCTCTTGAGTATTATGGTTTGGAATACAGATATTCAAAGGCCATCATGTATATCACTTTACCTATTTTCAACATTCAGTTCTTGTCCGGAGTAATAATTTCCAACTATTAATAATAGTTGGAAATAATGATATAATTATCATTGTCACACTGATCCCTTCTTTATCATTACTGCCTTCTATCCCACACACACTTGTGGCAAGCTTCTAACCACTAACAAGTCTTCCTGACCCCTGTTTTCCCTGGCCTTGAACATTAGTCTTATGCTTTCTTTTTGTATCCCACAAATGAATACAGTCTATCCCTCTGTTTCTGACTCATTTCACTCAGCATGATATGCTCCATTGTCCAACCATTTATATGTGAACTTCTGACTCTATTTTTTTCCTGACAATTGCATAGTATTTAATTGTGTAGATGTGCCAGTTTCTTTATCCATTCCTCTGTTCTTGGGCAATCGGGTTGTATCCAGATTCTAGCTCTTGTCAACAGTGCTACAATGAACTGGAAGTGCTTATGGTGTTTCTGTGGTGTGTTTTGGGGCCCCAAGGGTATATTACCAAAAGTGATATTGCTGGGTCAAGTGGGAGCTCTTGTCTAGTTTTTTCAAGAATCTCCAAATTCTTTTCCAAAAAGGATGAACCAGTTCGCAGTCCCATCAACAATGAAGGAGAGTCCCTTTTACCCCACATCCACACCAGCACCAGTTTCTCTTATTCTTTTGGATGTATACCAGACTGTGTGGTGTGAAATCATATATTGATTTGCATCTCCTTGATAGTTAGTGATGTGGAACATTTCTCTATATGCATTTTGGCCATTTGAGTTTCTTCTTTGAGGAAATGTTTATTTATTCTCCCCACTGTTGATGGAACTTCATATCTTCTTCTTGCAAAATTCTACCAGTGCCTTATATATCTTTGATGTTAACCCCTTATCTGGTGGGTATTGGATAAGTAATTTTTCCCATTCTGTGAAAAGTCAGTGTGTCTTGGTCACCATTACTTTTCAGTTGCAGAAACTTCTTGGTTTAATGTAGTCCCATTTGTTTGTCTTTGCTTCCACTTGCTTGGTCAGTGGTATGTCAGCTTTAAAAATGTTTTCAGCTTTAACGTCATGGGGACTTTTGTCTATGTTTTCTTCTATTTATCTTATGGATTCAGGTGCAATGTTGAGGTCTTTTATTCATTTTGATCTGACTTTTATGGATGACATTAGATAGAGGTGTGAGTTTTTTTTTTTACATTTAACTGCCAGTTTTCCCAGTACTGCTTCTTAAAAAGGCTTTCCTTGCTCCATTTCATATTTCTTGTTCCCTTTTAAATAATTAAATAATCATATACTTGATGGTATGTGCCAGGTTATTTAACTCTACTCTGTTGGCCTGTATGTTTGTCTTTATTCCAATACTATGTTGTTATAATTACTCCTTCTTTGTAGTACAGTTTGAAGTTGGGGATCACCTTCCCTTCTTGTCTTTGTTTACCCAAGGATTGCTTTATTTATCCATGGAGGTTTATTGTTCCATACACATTTTAGGAATGCTTAGTCTAATTTTTTGAAAAATGTCATGGGTATGCTTATAGGGACTGCAATGAATCTGTGTAATGCTTTGGAGAGTTTTGCCATTTTGACAATGTTAATGCCTCCCAAATTGTGATAATGGGATGTGTCTTCATTTCCTTATGTCCTCTTATTTCTTGAAGTAGTGTTTTATAATTTGCTTTGTATGAGACTTTGCTTCCTTAGTTAAGCTGTTTCTCAGGTACTTGATTTTTCTGAGGCACAATTGTGAAGAGGGTTGTTTTTGTAATATTGCTTTCTTCTCTTTCATTATTTGCATACAGGTAAGCCACAGACTTATGGGTATTGATTTTGTAAACTGCCACTCTACTATACAAATCTACTTTGTTCTCTGAGCTTTTTGGTGGAATCTCTAGGATGCTCTAAATATAGTATCTTGTCATCTGCAAATAATGATATCTTGACTTCATCCTTTCCTATCTAGATGCCCTTGATATCTTTCTTTTTCCTAGTTTATAGGGCAAGTACTTCCAGTACTTGAATTGAAGTGGCAACAGTAGACAACCTCATTTTGTCCCCAATCTTAGAGGGAAGCCTCTTAGTTTTTCCCCATTGAGAATAATGTTTACTGTGGGCTTATGGTAGATGGCTTTGATTATATTGATGAAAGTTCCTTCAACTACATTTTGTTGAGAGTTTTTATCATAAATGTGGGCTTATGGTAGATGGCTTTGATTATATTGATGAAAGATCCTTCAACTCCCATTTTGTTGAGATTTTTTATCATAAATGGGTGCTGGATCTTGTCAAATACTTTCTCTGCATCTGTTGATATGATTAAATGCTTCTTATTTACTTTTTCTGTTTACTGATTTCTATTATGTTGACAGACTTGCAATGTTAAATCTTCTTCCCATCCCTGGGATAAATCTTACTCGTTCATTGTGCATGATCTTTTTGGTAAGTCTTTGGATTTTTTTTTCTAGTATTTTGTTGCACATCTGCTTGTAAGGGATATCAACCTTTAAGCGTTTTTTTGTTTGTTTGTTTGTTTTTGGTCATGTCTATGCTTTTGGTATCAGGATGCTATTTGCTTTATAGAAACTGTTTGGGAGTGTATCTGTTTTTCAATTTCCTAGAAAAGTCCGAAAAGTATTGGCAGTGGTCCTCTTTAAAGCTTTGGAAGAAATCACTAGTGAATGTATCTGGGCTGGGGCTTTTGGTTTGGGGACAATTTGATTAGTGTTTTAATTTCTCAATAGTGATAGAACTGTTTCAGTATTCCAAGTCTTGTTGGTTCAGCCTTGGGAGGTTATAGGAATTCAGGAATTTACTCGTATCTTCTAGGTTCTCTTGTTTAGTGGCTTACAGATTCTCAAAGTAATCTCTGATGATCTTTTTAATTTCTGTGGTTTATATTGTCCTCACTTTAATGTCCTCACTCTTTGTGAGTCTTGTCAGTGGTTTTTTGATCTTGTTTATTTTTTCAAAGAACCAGCTCTTGTTTCATTGATTTTTTGTATTGTTTTTTTGGATTACAGTTCATTAATCTTTGCTCTATGTTTTATTATTTTCTTCTGCCTTCTTTTTGGATACTTTTGTTGATCTTTTTCACAGATCTTAAGCTGTGAAGTCAACTTGTTCATGTGGGCCCTTTCTTCCTTACTCATGAATGCTTGCAGAGCTATAAACTTTTCTATAACACTGCTTTAGCGGTGTCCCACAAGTTCTGGTAGCAAGTGTCCTACTTCTCATTTGTTTTCAGGAATCTTTTGATTTATTTTTTATGTCCTTTCTAATCCATTGGTTTATCAGTAGTGAGCTGTTTATATTCTAGGTGTTCTATTTGATCCTTCATTTATATGTGATTAATTTCTATTTTTAGTGCATTGTGGTATGAAAAGGTAGTTGATACAATTTCTATCTTCTTGATTTGATGTGTTTTGTGGTCCAGCATGTGGTCTATCTTGGAGAATGCCCCATGAGTGTAAAATCTTATCACACCGACGGTTGTGTGTCCATGTGCTCACTGGATGGCTCTTTCTCACCGCCTGCGTTCAGTGTTCTTGAGCCCTGTGTGTGGCCTGGATCAGGACGGCTGTTCTTTCTCTCAAGCTTGAGCCCCTCTCACTCTGACTCTCCATTCCCTGAGCTTACAGTCTTAGTTTATATAGCAATCACGTAAGGTGGTGACATAAAGGTGGGTTGAATATTGACAAATCAACAAAGAGAGGTAATACCAGTCCTCCAGGAGATTAACTCAAGGATAAAAGGTAAAGGTAAAGGCCCTCCCGTTGATCGTCGATTTGCTCGAGCGGGCCCAGTAACGTCTCCATTGGAGACTTTGTTGTTACTGTGTCTGGCATATCGAATACTCTCGGTAGCTTGCCGGGCTCTCCGAGAGGGGCGGAGGAATCGAACTCGGGTCGGCCATGTTGGCCGCTTGTAAGGCGAACGCCCTACCCGCTGTGCTATCGCATCACTCAAGGATAAAATCTCATCTAAAGAGATTACTCCAGATTACTAGGAGATTGACTCAAGGGTGGGATCCCAACAAGGGTGTGTTCTTCCCACAGTTAGTAATCTACTTAAATAGTTGTAATAAATCTACTTCTAATATTTCTATCAATGTCATTCTGTATGAGCACAGCAAGAGATCTAAATTTAGTTTGTTTCTTCCTGAGAACATCTCACTATACATTCCACAGTCTTCAGGTCAGGTTAATCTTCCTAGCTCCAGCAGGGTCCTAGGCTCGTCGTTACTTACTTTTGGATCATGACAGTATTTGTCCATGATCATGCCCTCAACTTATAGTTGAGTATCGTGGCACTTTGGTCTGGTCCATTTTGATGCCAGGGTAGCTCACAGCTTGCCTTGGGTCCATTCAGTCCCTCGTCAGACCCTGCTCTTGGGGGTGCTAGGAACTAAGGACAACTGAGACAAGAAAGCAGATGCCCAGGAAAAATATTGAAATATTGACTCTGAAATATTATTCAGAGTCAATCAACAAACAAGTTACAATGCATAATATTAACTGTCTTCCTGTGTCCATACAGAAAGGACATTGCTTACAAGTTCAGTGTCCTTAGATGGGTGTGACCCGATAAACCTAAGTTACCTGAGGAAGGAAAAAACAGTGTTATCCTACACATGTGCACTGGAGAAGAATGTCATTTGGCTTTTGGGAGATTAAAAAAATCTGTATATATCTACTAGCCTTCTATCTTCTAATTCTTCCTTCAAAGCCAGTATTTCCTTGCTGAGTCTCGGTTTTGTTGATCTATTAAGAGATGACAAAATAGTATTGAAGTCTATAACTACTAGGTTTTGCTGCCAATATCCTCCTCTTTACAGCAAAGCCTGGCAAGGTACTCATGACATATTCAATATGCCAAAAGCAGTAACAACAAATCTCACATTGGAAATGTTACTGTTGCCCGCTTGAGCAAATTGATGAATAATGGGAGAACAGTACTGTGACAGTCCTCCTTGAAATCTGTTAATAGTTATTTTAAGTATTTTGCTGGCCCCTCATTGGGTGCATATATGTGAGGAGTGTGATTTCTTCCTTATGTACATATCCCTTGATTATTAAAAAAAATGGCCTTTGCTGTCCCTTTTTCAGTCTGAAATCTATATTGTAGGAAACTAGTATGGCCACCCCAGCTATTTTGAGAAAGTTTGTTTTCTTGAAGGTTTGTTTTCCTTCAAGAAAATCTTTTGACTTTGAATCTGTGTTTGCTCTAAACTGTTCAGATGCATTTCTTGTAGTTGGCAAAATGTTGGCTTCAGGTTTTTAATCCACATTGTCACTCTGTGTCTCTTAATTGATGCATTTAGTCCATTGACAATGAGAAAGACTATTTGTTTGATTTTTAACTATATTCAACCATTGACCTTGGGCTTTAAGAGTTTCAGGATAGGTCTGATAAATCTAAGGGATGTTCCTTTGTAATTCCCTTCTTCGATTTTGCTGCTGATTTCAGTATTGTATCTCTGTCTATGGTTTCTCTTAATCTCATTAGGATATGACATGGAGTCTTTTTATTGTGGTCTCTTTTAGCTGGTACCCTATCAGCTTCTTAGATCTGGATGCCTGTATTCTCTAGCTCGGGGTACTTTTCAGCAGTGATGTCTTTTACTGTTTCTTCCTCCTGTCTGTCCCTCTGGAAGCCTGTTGATCCTTATGTTATTCTTATTTAATTCATCCCATTGTTCTTTTGCAAGGCCTTAAGCTATTTTGAGGTCTTTCTCCATCTTCTGTTGTTAGCTGGGTGTTTTCTGCAGCTCATCTTCAAGCTCACTGATGCTGTCTTCGAATGTTGTCACTCTTCTATTAAGGGCATCCATTTGCTCGAGCGGGCCCAGTAACGTCTCCATTGGAGACTTTGTTGTTACTGTGTTTGGCATATCGAATACGTCACGAGGAGCTTGCCAGGCTCTGCCATGCAGGTGAGATACTCTCGGTAGCTTGCCAGGCTCTCCGAGAGGGGCGGAGGAATCGAAATCGGGTCGGCCATGTTGGCTGCGTGCAAGGCAAACGTCCTACCGCTGTGCTATCGCTTAATCTACTGAATGTTTTATTAATGACACTTCTATTTGTAGTTTTCTTATTTCTGCTCTCATTTCTGCCTGCACTTTATTGGCTGCCTGTTCCACTGTTTCTCTCATATCTGTCTGTATTTTATTAGATATATTTTATTGAATGAGTTTCTTTGAGCTCATTAAACATCCTTATCATTTTATCTCTAAATCCTTTATCAGAGATATTTTGTATCTGAGTGTGCCTTGTTGAGGCTATAGAGTTCCTAACTCCTTCACCTTCTCATGCTGGGGTGCTGTGCTATTTTCCCACGGTCCATAGTGTAGTCTAAGGATGGTGATTTGATTTCTTCTTTCCCCTTCTAGGATATTTCTTTCCTTTTTGGTGTTCCTATGTAACTGTGTGGAGCCTCTTTGGAAGTAGATCATATGTGCTATACAGGGGGAGTATAACTGGCGGCCACCCTCCTTATATCTGAACTAGGGGCAGGTACATCAGCAGAGTTCCATTAATTGGGGGTCCCCACATTGTCGGGCAGCTACTCATATTAGGTCATTGGGGCTTCATTTCCTTTATCTTAATATTCTTGTAAATAATGAATTTTTTATCTTTTTGATATAGGCTATTCAAGAGGTTTGATATGTATTGTCTAGTAATAAGTAATGCTGAGCTTTTATTTTTCATGTATCTGTGAAACATACATCTTCTTTAAAGAAGTGACAGTTCAAATCTTTTAGTCATTTTTATTGTGTTGCTTCTTTCTTTGTTATTGTATTGTAAGGTAAAGGTAAAGGTAAAGGCCCTCCCGTTGATCGTCGATTTGCTCGAGCGGGCCCAGTAACGTCTCCATTGGAGACTTTGTTGTTACTGTGTCTGGCATATCAAATACTCTCAGTAGCTTGCCAGGCTCTCCGAGAGGGACGGAGGAATCGAACTCGGGTCGGCCATGTTGGCCGCTTGTAAGGCGAACGCCCTACCCACTGTGCTATCGCTCCAGCCCTATTGTATTGTATGAATTTAAATTTTATATATTTTTTATTTTAACCCTTTTATTGGAAACATTAGAAAAATATTTTTTCCAATTAATAGGTAAAATCTTTCACAGTTCTAAGGCTGAGACAATAAAGAGAGAAGTTCACTAGTATGAAACCTAGATTTTCTCTAAATATATTTAACCTCTGTTGTATAATTATAATTCCTTATTTATCCAGAAGTGCATTCCAGTTGATTGTTTTTCTCTGCTAATGTCATATGTTTCATCTTTCTATATGTCTGATTTTTTTCAGTCAGACAGTATAAATTTCTTTAATGTTGCATATTTTTATATGCCTTTAAATATTCTTTAGGTTTGTTTTAGGATTTGTTATTTAGGAGTGAAAGAGATAATCCATTTGGGTATAACTTTTAAGATCTGTTAAGTGGACCAATTCTGTGCCAATGTTGAGACATAAGCCTTCTGATTAGTCTATTGAGTGTTGACTGAATTCTAATTTTTCCAATTCTGGCTGATAAGGCAATTTCCCCTATTTTGCTGAGTATATGTAGTTTATTATTTCAAGTGCCCCTTTCCTTTATCTTAGCAGTTTCCTCATATGAATGTGATGATCACTTCTCTATTGATACTGGAGAGAATTCTCTGAAGATCTCTGGAGGTCTCCCTGAAGGTTTCTAGAATTTTCTATATGTGCTGCTGCTTCTTTTCCACTACCTCATCTCCCTTGGTATTCCTGGATTCTCAGTTCCATACTTTCAATTCAGTGCCTGTGTCAGTTTCTCAAGTTCTTTTTCTGTGTTTTTGATATTGAAAACATTCTCAAAGCAGTGAAGTTGGACACTCTTAGAGCTACCTTGTTTGTCTCAGTTTCCCAGGGAATACAGTCCTTTGTTTCTTCATAGTTGTTGTTTAGAAAAGTTTGTTTCTTGTCTGCCTTTCTCTTTTTTCTTTCTACTTAATGCCCTGATGTACCATCTTGCTGGAACTTCCTTATGTTTTAAGGTAGCTATTACATATATTATTCTCTCTGAGGACAAAGTATTGCTTCTTCTTTGCCATTTTACTGGAAAACTAGAAACATAGTTACAGAGTCTTCAGTTTGCCTACAAGTTCTTATGAAGACCAAGTAATTGTCTCATTTCAGGGAGGAAACACCTCCCCTAGAGTTTCTTTCAATTTTATCTGTTTATTATGACTTTTAAGGGGACCCACCTAGCAGTGCTCAAGTGTTATTCATGGCTCTGCACTCAAGAATTACTCCTAGAAATGCTCGGGACCTTATGAGATGGGGGAGATCAAAACCCAGACTGCTACATGCAAGGCAAATGACCTCTCTGCTGTACTGTTCTTGGCACAGTACTTGAGATGCTGTTCTGCAGACCCACGTGTCAGGGTTTCTGAATAATATTTTCAGCACAACCTCTCTGTTCATCAATCCTTAAAATATTCATGTATTCATTTTCCCAGCCTTCAATGTCCTAACTAAAAGTCATAGGTCTTTGTGTACAGAAGGCTCTAGCTGAGTTTGTCACATATTCTGGAGATTGAATCTTTTGTATACCTCCTGTTTCCAGTTCTTTAGTAATTTTATTGACCTTAGAACCACTTATAAGCCTACTGTGGTAAGGGCATTAGTATTGCCTATATTCAACTGCTTATATGAAGGACTACTCTACTCATCAGTACTTGTGCCTCTAAACTGGTATTGCTCATTATAAGGATAGACCAAATATCCTCCAGTATCCTCAGTGGGACATACTCAGCTTGAGTTTTCTGATCTTATGTTCTTCATCCATGCCAGCATTTCTACCTCAACTTTTTTTTTAGGAATTTGTTCTTTCATTTTGACATAATTTAGCATGTTTCATCACATTCTCTAAGATTTACTCAATAGCATCTCAAGCACTGTGCCAAGATGGTAAATTCTTCTGTAGTATAGAAAGAGCTTCTTTCACCATATACTCACATTCTTTCAACTTTACAATTTCCCCAGATTCAATATTTTAAGATTGTCATCCTATGAGCAATATCGCAGTTCCTAAAAGTGAATAGTACCTGAATCAGGCAGGAAATTCAGAGTATAATCATCTTTCTCTTATAATAGACCCTGAACTTCCCCAGCTATTGTATTATAACTTAATCCTAATTATTGATTTCTAAGCAAAAGATCACATAATTTATCTCAAGTTAGTGATCCTTACATTAATTTTAAGCTAGGAAATAACTGTAACATTAACAGAAAGAAAATATTATATGATATCCAAGTCTTAAAAGTTCTTAGCTATTTTTATGTCCCTAATATTTTGAAGTTTAGGTACACAAATGATAATATTATATAAATGTAAGCCCCAGTCATTCATTGTATCCTTATTAATAAGGCAGATATTTCATGTTTGAGAGTTCAAATTCCACTATAGTTATGCTACCATTATTTTAAGTGTTGTCCTTGATCCCTTCCCAGTATCAATAGATAGAACTGAAACTTTGCATATATGAGAACATGAATTTGATTTTACAGCACCTTATTACTATGCTAGACACATCATCATGACGGAGAGGAGAATATAAGCTCCTAACTGCTTACTCTAGGGTATGACTTCAGAACAAGTTAAAAAAGAAATAAAAGATGACAATGTCAGTAGATGCTACCAAGGGATATATCTAGCTCTTATTTAACTATTAGTATTTAACTGGAGAACACTATTGTCATTTTTTCTTTATCCAGTGATTAATAGTATCTAATAAGAATGATGAATCCTGATATGTTAATGATTATTAAATTATTATTTCTCCAGAATTTCTTAAACCACTGAATTGTGCCTCCTTTTTTGTGTATATGACCCTTCCCGGCTTATGAGGTGAAGGTCTTAACAATTACAGTGTTAGAGTATTTACAGTGCTAGCAATGTTTACTTTTATACTAATTATTAGGTACATGGTCTATGCCAGTAGGCTGGTGGATAATACAGCACCAGTATTTCACTTTAATGCCATCTTCCTTAAGCATTCATACAAACAGCTATACTAGAGCTGGAATGATTTGGAACTAAGACAGTATGCAAAAATTTAACTGGGAATTTTGAATTGGATCAGCAAAGGTAAGAAAAAAATTAAAGAAGAAAGTTCAGTGGGAGGCACTATGTTATAATGTAGTTATGCCAAAGCTTCCAGCTACATCAATAGTGAATTTTGCATTGGAATAGCTATATGAAACTGTTTATTTTAATAAATGAGAAATTCATTAACCTCTAGAGTAATGCACAACTGGATGTAGGTATCTCCTCATCAAGGGGTATACTATTTTCAAAGAGTGACTCAGTTATGACATTTTATAACACCAAACGTTTCAGAAGGTAGGGGAGTAAATGTCTCGGTCCAGAATGAAGAGAGGCATCTCTGTGTTATTATATAGCATCCCTGATGCTATTTAAGTGAAAAGGTTTCATTGACTTCGCTAGAGGAAATATTCTTGTCAGGTCTAGAAAAATCCTTTTTTTCTTAATGGATAAGACTCATTTCTGTTTGAAAATGGCTTCCGGACCTGAGGGACTAAAGATTAGTGCTAGGAGAACTACTGTCAGCCACCTCCTCTGTCTTAATTGTGTTCTTTGCCTCATATCAGAGATTTCAATTAATCAGTGCTACTTCTTTCAGTGGCTGGTATAAATAGTGAGTTTCATAAATGGTAGCTCAAGAACTTTTTGTTCTGAAGTGACCCAAGAGGCAATAAACAGGAACTTGAGAAATGTGTTCAGTGTTATCTTATCCCTGAGCATTTGCAATCATAAATAATATATGAAAGTCTTCCACACTGACTATAAATTATTTAGCTGCATGCAGTAATTCTGAATTTCTAGAATATTGCTAACTGCAATAAAGTTCATATCTTCAGGCTTATATATGTACATATAAATGCATATGCGCTTCACTAATAATGTTGTATATGCAATTGGAAATAAAGCAGTACCTGTGGAAGGATTAAAATTTCAAAACTGTTGTTTGAGCATATCCTAAGAAGAACAAATGCCATATAAAAAGTGAACGCGTATTTAAACAAATGTGCATTTACAGTTTTATTAATACTTCTTGTCTATGCAGTGGAAATGAATGCATACACTTTTTAATTTTAGAAATAAATACTATAAATCACATATTCAGTGATAGAGAGATAGTATAGAAGGTAAGCAATTTTCCTTGCATGAAACTGACCGGGGTATGATTTCAAGCACCAACTATTGTACCTCAAGCACTACCACCATTTTTTTAAAGTAAAAATAAATTTAAGATAAGCCATTGAAAATACTCTATATTGCTTGTAGTTTTACATTATTTTGGCTTTGCAGAGCAGGTCAGGCCTTAATTGTTTCCAACACATTCTTCCTCTTCCAAAAAACCAATCTTTAATCTTGTCTCCTTGTTTTCTATTTTCTGAATTCTTCTTTTCTCATTTGCTTTAATGAATTTCAATAATTGGAAAAAATACAGGAAACTTGCATCAATGTGATAAAATTAAATATTTTCTATAAAATATTCTCAATCACCCAAAGTTTTTTTTAACCTCCTGTGTTTTCTCACAAAAAAAAATTACTTGCATATTTTCTAGCTTATTTTCACTAAGATAACCTAAAGCAGATCATTCAGTTTCACTGAAAAAGTATCATCTGAGGGGCATCCACATCTTACATTTTTCTACCATTTCTTTTAACTTTTTCCAGGATAATTGTATCAATTATTGTTTATCACATCTATCATGCCTGTAAATGCTTCTCACCCCACTCATTGTTCTATTTTTCCAACATGCCCTTTTCTTTATTTTTTCTAAAAGAAAATTTTGTTTTTGAGACTAATATCAGCTTTAACCTGCTGTGAACTGATGATCTAATTATGCATTTTCTCTGTGCTTTTACAATGCTTTTGTACTCCCCAATATAGTAATTACTATAGTTGTGTTTTATTAAACTTGTTTTTATGTGTCTCTTTTTCAGCAGAAGAAATGCATCCTTTCATCATTTTCATGACTATGTTTTGTGAAATCACTGACAATTGGAGATTTGGCTTTAAATCAGGAGTGAAAGGTAGATTTCAATAGAAAACACAGTGAAAATGGTGTTTTTGTTTTGAAAGATGCATGATTTACATTGAAATTCTCATATATTGCAGCATATGAGAAAGGCCATGAGCCTGGAATTAGAACAAGTTGATTACTAAGATTTTTCTTAATATCCCCACACTGCATAATTTTGTTATTTTTTAAGTTCTCTTTATCTGAGTCTCATTTAAAAAAATCTGTTTCACATGAAAAGGAATTTCCTTATCATCTACTATATTTTTAGATTGATAACATTGAACTATGATTATAATCTCAAAATCTTAAAGCCACTATTAGAATAAGTAAGAAGAAACATAGCTTAATTATTGAGAATAAAGATTTTAAAGATGTACCTGAGTTTGTTACCTAGTTATCACTGCTGTGCCAGAAATTTCAATTGTGGCATCTTTGGCAGCATAAATCATCAACATAAAGACAAATTTGTTATGAAAAAGAAGTGAAATGACTAACAGTTTTGTTATATTTCCCCATTAAGCAAACAAGAAACAATCTCTTTACAAATTGATGATTTTCATTGCCAGACATAGTGGTCTGTAATCTGTCTTTATTCTCAGATTTCACTTTTACAGTAAGTTGATCATTGAAAAATATTTTTCCAAATGTATAGTGCTATAACCAAAAAAAGGCAAGTGATTAAGGACAAAGCACAAAAGAAAATCAGATGTTTGTACAGCTTTGCCAGAGGTCTACACAGATTTTCAAGTGTAGCAGAGCGATTTTGTACTACACAAGTATTCAAATATTATGCATTTCCTTAATTTTAGTATCACTTAATGATTTTCTGTCTTATGTCTTTTTTTATATAAATTTTTTTATTGAATCACAGTGAGAGCTGTTACAAAGCTTTCGGGTTTAAGTCTCAGTCATACAATGATAAAACACCTGTCCCTTCACCAGTCCCCATTTTCTACCAACCAAATCCCCATTATAGTCCCCATCCAACACCTTCCCCCAACCTGTGGGGAGATGATTTCCAAATTACTCTCTACTTTGATTACATTCAATATTTTGACACCAGTCCCACCATTATTATTTGGGATTTTACCGCAACACTCAGATCTGCCAAAAAGGCAAGCATAGACTATTTGTTTTTGATTGCTGGTTATGAATAACATATGATGTTGCATGACCACAGTAGTGGCCACATGATTTTGGAATTCTGAAATTTTAAAAATTAAATCTGGAGGAATTTCTGCCAAACCTGCTGGGTTCTGAGATTTGTTCCTGAGTCTGGGATTATGGCCGTTAAGCAGCTTGATCAGGAGCCAAGGGGGCCGTTCATGGTCAGCAAACTGGGGTCCATTGGGTTGGGGAGCAAAGGGGCGGATCCAACCCCATCCCATGAGGCCCTGTATGTCTTGGCACCATGGGCCCAAATCTGTACAATAGCCTTTGGAGGATGGCGGCCACAGAGCTACCAGGAGGAACAGGCCAGGGCATGAAATCTATTCCCACCAGGGGTGGCCCAGTGCCGGTAACCTACTGCGGGGACCAGACAAATTTCTGCCAAAAGCCACTGGGTTCTGAGATTTGTTTCTGAGTCCCCTGGATCATGGTCATTAAGCAGCATGATCAGTCAGGCAAAAACCATTGATTGAATATGATGTGCTCTATTTCGTTGTGAAACAGTTCACCGGGATACTCCCATGTCCAACGTTTAGATTCTGCCTTCTGGAACAGTGAGTTACCATGGATGGTCTTGGTCGACGATGAACTCAGACAGTCTCTCACCCTGTTCATTCCATTCTAGGTCTTGGGTTTGGTGTGGAGTACTTCGGCTGATTTTCTTGGTCCTATCTTGGCATTAAAATCACCCACAATGATCTTGTAGAAGGTGTGGTCTTCTTTATATAACTTCTCCAGGCCCATGTAGAACTTCTCAATTTCTCCTTCATCATAATTGGATGTTGGTGCATAGACAACGAAGATAGAAACTGCCAGCAGTGAGCCACATCTATTCAAATGTAAACATTCGATTCGGGTTGTTAGGCATTCGAATGAGTCAATGTCCATGGCCAAGTTCCTGTTGACAAGGACACCAACACCTCTGATGCCTCTTTAATCACATGTTCCGAGGAACAATTCTTCTCCAGTGTCGAAAATGGCATGATGTGATTGGTGCCTTCTTGTCTCGGTCAGACTAATGATGACATACTTGGTCTTTCATTCTTGTACAATCAGGTACTCAATGGATGCATCCAATGCTAGCATACGTGCATTGAAACTACAATCATTTTTGTCTTCCTTAGTTTTGGCAGCTTAGATCGGCCTTAAGATTTTATCAGCCTCTCCTTTCTTATCCTTCTCAACGCAGCCATATTGGTGACCCCTTCATGGTCAGGGTAATGAGACCCTTTGTAATTACTGGTTTTGGCATATTGAATACACAATGGATAGCTTGCGAGGCTCTTCTCTGCGAACAGAATACTCTCGGTAGCTTGCCAGGCACTCTGAGAGGGATAGAGGCTTTTGGGGCAGCCTATAAATGCCATTGTAGATGTTCACATGGTCAAACCATATTTGAATCCTATCAAATAAGGTATGGAAATTCTGGAAGATGGATATTACATGTCTTATAATGTGTTGTGTGGCCCCAAAGCGACTGCGCAGTCCAGAAAGCATCCTGGAGCATGGTGGCAGCTGGGTAGTGGAGGTAGTGACGGATGTCACTCTTGCCCCAAAATTCCAAACTGGATCAGACCACGGTCTCCTTTGTGCAAAATTCTACTTCACAGAACGGGGAGAAAGAGCTGCAAAGTGTAAGAAGAGAACTCCCAGAACGATCACCAACTGGGAGCTCTTTGGCACTATTGCAGCAACATGGGAAGATGTCATTGTTGACAACATTGACAAGGAATATGATCAACTGGTTCAGCACCTCCATAATTGTGTGAGGAACACCAAGAGAGAGATAGCCACAAAAAAAAAAAGCCTGTCTTTGAAAACTTTTGAGCTTATTTGTCAACGTGGTTTGGCACATGCCTCAGGCAACCACAAGCGAATGTGCGAGCTCACAAAGCAGTGCAGAGATGTGATCAAGGAAGACCTCACAAAGAGAAGAGCAGAAGTGCTGGTAGATGCGGCAGAACCCGGGAAAAGCATTCGTAATGCCCTCTTGTCCGTCGTCAACTACAAGACCAAGATGACTGCCCTCCAACGTCCTGATGGATCTATTACATATTCTAGAAGGGCCTTGAGATTCTGACAATTTTCTCATGATTTATGAATAGATCCTTAAAGAATATCAGTTATTTATCAAGTGTCCTGAATTTTCATTTTAATAAAATATCAAATGATTTTTTTCTTATGATATCTCTTGCAACTAGTAAAGTGAACTAGTTACTTTCAGAACGATTTGCATTTGCCTTTTTGTAGTACTGAATTCATAGCTGCTATTGCTCTTTGAGCTTCTAAAATTGAGTTTATGAGTACACTGGCCTCATTTTTTAATCTTTAAAGAACATTTTACTGTGCTCATGGTTTTACTTCTGGCATTTCACTATGCTCAGGGACAACTTCTGGCTGAGCTTAGGTGACCAAATGGGGTTCTGAAGATTGAACCTGGGTAAACTTTTTGGAAGACCCACTGTACTATTGCTCCAGCCCCTAGAATGATCCTTTTCTGTCTCGTCTTTATGGCCCATATACCTTTTGATTTACACATCAAAACACTTTAAAAAATCTAAGTAAGGAACAATCATTTTTGTCTTTCTTTTGACAGCACAGTTTGGCCTTGAGATTTTATCAACCTCTCCTTTCTCATCCTTCTCAATGCTGTCACATTGGTGACGGCTTCAGGGTCGGGGAGTGAGACCCATTGTAATTACTGGTTTTGTCATATTGAATAAACAACAAATACCGCGAGGCTCTGCCGTGTGGGCGGAATACTCTTGGTAGCTTGCTAGGCTCTCCGAGAGGAATAGGGGCTTTTGGGGTGGCCTCTAATCACCCTTGTAGGTGTTCCCATGGTTCAAACCATATTCGAACCCTATCAAATATGGTGCGGCAATTCTGGAAGATGGGTATATAGTGTCTTTAATGTGTCTGGAAAGCATCCTAGAGTGTGGCGGCGGCTGGGTAGTGGAGGTAGTAGAGGTCTGCCCATGAGGTACTTATCTGGTACTGGTAGGGGTAGGGTGGGTCTTCTGTAGGCAATCCAATCTCTGGGTCTCTGGCGGTTGGTGGAAGCAGGGCAGGGTAGGGTGGGGCTGAGTGTCTTAATCCCTTCTTAACCTGTGGTTGGTGGGAGCAAGCAGAGAATCTCTGTCCCCAGTCCGGTCCATTGAGCCTGGAGTCCAAGGTCTCAGACTTCTTTGGCTCATGCCTCAGGCAACTGCAAGCAAACGTCAGAGCTCGCAAAGTAGTGCAGAGATGCGATAAAGGAAGACCTCAAAGAGAGAAGAGCAGAAGTGCTGGTAGATGCAGCAGAAACCTGGAAAAGCATTTGTAATGCCTGCCTGTCTTTCACCAACTACAACACCAAGATGACTGCCCTCCAACATCCTGTTGGATCTATCACATCTTCCAGAAGGGCAATGGAGAAGATTATCCATGACTTCTACACAGATCTCTTCGATAGCTACATCCACCTGCCAATATACCAAATTCTGCAGGATAGATATGTCGTTCCCAATGTTCTCCCTTCTGAAATCCGACGCGCCATTTTGTAGGTAAAGAAACAAACAGCACCCGGCCCAGACAAGGTCAGACCTGAACACCTGAACACCTGCCGTCAGTACTCCTCAATACGCTGGCTCGGCTCTTCAAACACTACCTGTCTGAATGCAAGGTTCCATCCCAATGGAAAACCAGCTGGGCTGTACTACTGCACAAGAAGGAAGACATCCACAACATTGGCAACTCTCGCCCAATCTGCCTATTGTCTGTCATCTACAAGCTATTCATTTGAGTCATCTTGAATAGGATTGGCAGTATACTAGATGAAGGACAACTATGCTAGCAAGCTGGGTTCTGAAAAGGATTCAGCACCATTGACCATATCCATATGATAACCAAGCTCATTGAGGTTTCTTGGGAGTTCAAGATGCTGCTCTGTCTAACGTTCATTGATTTAAAAAAGGCCTTTGAGTCTGTTGAGATGGAAGCGGTCATTGAAGCCCTAGCCAATCAGGGCATTCAAACTCAATACATCAGGATCCTCCATGATCTTTATTATGGATTCACTACCAGGATCTCACCATTCTACAAAGAAGTAATCATCGATGTCAAGAGAGGCGTTCGGCAGGGTGATACCATTTCACCGAAACTCTTCAGTTCCACCCTTGAGAATATCATGCAATGACTAGAATGGGAAGGAAAAGGAGTAAAGATAGATGTTTGGCAACTACATCATCTCCCCTTTGCTGATGACAGACTTCTAATGACACCAAACATTAACCAAGCAGCACAAATGCTGGCCTACTTCGACCGTGCATGTGGAAAGGTCGGACTAAAGCTGAATCTCACGATGACAATGTTTATGAGAAACAGCCTCATTCCTGACATTCTATTCGCTCCCAATGGAACGACCATCTTGGAATGCAACAGTTATGTGTACCTAGGTCGAGAAGTCAACATGATGAATGACCTGGCACCTGAGTTGCGCAGGAGGAAGAGAGCTGCTTGGAATGCCTTAAAGACTTTCGAAGAAATAGCTAAGAGGATGAAGAACCTCCAGTTCCAGGCACATCTCTTTGATTCCACTGTTCTTCCTGCATTAACATACACCTCAGAGACCTGGGCCCTACGCAAACAGGATGAGAATGCTATTCGGGTCTCCCAAAGAGGAATTGAGAGAGCTATGCTTGGAGTATCACATTTCACTCAAATGTGAGAAAGAATCCAGAGTTCCAACCTCTGTGAATGATCAAGTATCAGGGACGCCATCTCATTTGCCAAGGTGTCAAAAATCAGATGGGCTGGACACATAATGAGATTTGGAGACAACCGCTGGACTAGAGCCATTACCGATTGGATTCCATGGGACGTCAAAAGACCACATGGCCGCCCACCTACCACATGGTCAGACTTCTTCATCAAGATCCTGAACAATCAGTTTGAGGCTCTTTGTATTCCTAGAATGAACAGATGCCATTGGGCTAAATTAGCATGCGGCAGGGACAAATGGAAACATTACTAGCACCTGCTTGAGCAGATTGATGATTAATGGGAAGTCAAGTATCAAGTGATCAATTAAGCAACATGGTTAGAATTGCAGGGCTGAATTGCTCAAATCATGCATATTTCAGAGTAGTACAGAGGAACAGGAATAGAAAGTAACTATGTGCTATTAGTAGATAAAATCTACTTCTGAGGAAAGTATTTCATTTCATTTCATTTCATCATCCTGTTATTCGTCGATTGCCTCAAGCAGGCCCCAGTAACGTCTCTTTCATCCTAACCCTGAGATTATATTCAAGGCTATTTAGGAGAATGAGACCCATCATTGTTACTGGTATTTGGCATATTGGGTACGCCACAGGGAGTTTGCCAGACACTGCCCTGTAGGCAGGCTACATTCGATAGCCTGCAAGTTTGTCCAAAGTAGGAATGAGATGATAAGATGTCATAAAAGATGTCCTGATAAGATGTTGCGCGGCCGCAAATGCGACCGCGTGGTTCTGGGAGCTGGATTTTATAGTCTCTGAGTCTTGGCCGCTGATGGGATTACACAGCGCCAGGGGGCCAGGTGGTGGGTGTGACCCTCGCCTA
Source organism: Sorex fumeus (assembly GCF_029834395.1). Classification (NCBI taxonomy): domain Eukaryota; kingdom Metazoa; phylum Chordata; class Mammalia; order Eulipotyphla; family Soricidae; genus Sorex; species Sorex fumeus. The sequence goes on from NW_026606060.1 coordinate 14,725,802, forward strand.
CTGGAATTTGGAGGATCTGGGTGGAGGATGCTCGACTCCAATCCGAGTAGGCTGGGAGTCTCGCCCCGGAACCCGCGTGGATTTGTCCCTCTGCCAATACCTTCAGGTGTGCAGAGAGTGGTCTCAGCATGGTGGTGGCTGGTCCTGGAGGTCTTCGGCTGCCAGAGCCCTGGTCGGGGTAGGGAGGAAAGCTCAACCCACTCCCCTCCAACGGGCCCCGGCGAGGAACAGCCAGGCGCGGGGGCAGACTGCACTGTTCTTGTCCTGGAGCTGGATTTTATAGGAAAGTATAAGAAACAAAATCTCATTAAAAATATTAATTTATATACTTATAAGTATACAATTTCTAATAATTTGAGATTCAAAATCGTTGAATGCAAAAAAGTAGGCTATGAATCACTTAATAGCTCAGAAATTTGAATAAATAAATAAAGATCTAAAACTTTCTGTGAAGTATCTAAATAGGGACATGACGAAAATTTGTTATGAGATGAAATAAGTTTAATGTGAGCAACTTGCTCAAAGCCTAGAGTATAAAACTCATTGAAAATTACATACTTAAAATAGTGTATATAATCAAACTTAATAACAGTATTGTGTCTTCCAAAAACACTTTGAAATATATCTTTTTAATATTCCAATTTATTAAAAAGAAGCATAAAGAAATAATGTGTCCCAAGGTAAAAACACCTAAAACATCATACACAATAATAGTTGGTACTAAACTCAGACCCCAAATATATTATGGTCACTTGTTTTGCTTTGGGGCGGTCAAATTTACAATTTTCAGCGACTACTCCAGGTGATGTACTTGAAGGTAGTTCCTGGTGGTATGCACAGGACCAAAGAACCGAACACTGCTGGGGATCTAACTTAAGTATCCCATGGGTAAAATATGTATTGACACCATCATTATCTCTCTAAACTCTCAAAAAAGTTTTTAACTCCTTGGCTGAGTGATCCACTTATTCAAATATGGAAAATGACAGAAATAAATCCTAAACAGTTATTGGTATCTATATGGAGACATATTTAACATGCTAAATTTTTATTAGTAATGATTTCTGCCTAAATTAACTATTATGCAGCTGTTGTGACACTAGTTTTAAAATTGCATTTAGTTTACTGCATATCATTTTCTGAAAAAATTATTTTTATTGTATATCATGATAATCAACAGTATTAATACTTCTCTTATACTCACAGTGCTACTACACCATCTCCACTCTTTTTTTTCATTTTGAATGAATTCACATAAGTAAAACGTATTCTAATTCCATTCAAGTTGCAGCACACTTCTAGACTTCATATTTTATGGTTGAGTTGTATTCCACTGCATATGTATATATGGCTATGAATATATATGATATACATTTTTGGGCTGGAGCGATAGCACAGCGGGTAGGGCGTTCGCCTTACACGCGGCCAACATGGCCGACCCGAGTTCGATTCCTCCGCCCCTCTCAGAGAGCCCGGCAAGCTACCGAGAGTATTCGATATGCCAGACACAGTAACAACAAAGTCTCCAATGGAGACGTTACTGGGCCCGCTCGAGCAAATCGACGATCAACGGGAGGGCCTTTACCTTTACCTTTTCATCTACTCATCTAAAGTTGGGAACTTTGGAAGTTTTCAAGATTTTTGCTTGAAAATTATGCTTATATGCAGTGAAGAGTCCCTATGTACTTGTGAATTAATGTTTTAGTGTTCCTGGAATATATTCCCAGAAATGGAATTGATGGATTGGTAACATTCTTTGAGAAATTTGCAACTGACTTTCCAATGAAAACAGCCCAGAGGACAGACTCACCCATTGTGAATAAGGGTTCATTTTCTACCACATCCATAGTAATATTAATTGTATTTGAACTTTAAATTATAGGATATGCTCACTAATGTGAAATGATATCTCTCGACATTTTTATTTACATTTTCAGCATTTTCAGTAAGCACAAACACTTTTTTGTAATGTAACTGTCATCCATCTATATGCTTTCTTTGAAAAATTGTTTACCCTGGTACTCTCTCCATTTCCTGATGAGGTTATTTATTTTTGTTCAGCTATGTGGCTGCTTGATAGATCTTGATTATTAGCCCCTTACACAATGCATGATATTTTTGAGGCCGCACCTGCAAGTGCTTATCATTTTCTCCTGGCTCTGTCGTCAGGAACCACTCCTGGTGGTGCTCAGGGAACAATATTCAATGCTGGGGATCACAGCTGGGTAAGCTGCAAGTAAGGCATGAGTCATACCCACTGTGCTATCTCTCTGGCTCTAGTGGGAGGAGTCTATTATTTTAGGTATCATTATTTTTGAGTGCAGTATCTTTTAAGTTTGATGTAGTCTCATCTTAGTTCTGCTTTTGCTTTAATTGCTACTGGCATTTTTATTGGAGACTCCTCTGAGTTGAATTTATGGAGAGTCCTGTCTGTATTTATCTCAAGGTATTTTGCATATACAGGTTTGCTATCAAGGACTTTAATATATATTGAATTGATGTTTGGGTATGGTGTGACATATAATCTTCCTTCCTTCCTTCCTTCCTTCCTTCCTTCCTTCCTCCTCCCTCCCTCCCTCCCTCCCTCCCTCCCTCCCTCCCTCCCTCCCTCCCTCTCTTCTCTCTCTTTCTTTCTTTCTTTCTTTCTTTCTTTCTCCAATTTATTTTCCTAACACTATTCATTGACAAGACTTTCCTTGTCTCACTTTTTGCATCTAACATCTTCTGGAACAATTTAGCTATCCAAGCAACTGAGGATTTATCTCTGGGCCCTCAGTTCTATTTAACAGAGCTGAGAGTCTGGAGTTGTTTCAGTGACACACAATTTTGAGTGTGATAGTTTTGTGATATAGTTTAGTAGAAATTAAATGCCCTACCTTATTTTTCCTCAGAGTTACTTTTACTTTTCTTGGAGGTCTTGGTTCCATATAAATTTAGAAATTTTTTTTATGTCCTTGAAATGTACCATGGGAATTTTAATGGAGATTGCTTAGAATTCATCACTTTGCATTACGTGATCATTTTAATGACATTGATTCTTCCAGTTCATGAACAAGGAATATATTTCCATTTCCTTGTGCCTTCTTTTATATTTATATTTTATATATGTTTTCAGCAGTAACTTAAATTTTAAACTTTTATTGATATCTAAGTACTTGAGAATTATTTTTCATAATTTTAAAATTAATCAATTTTTATTTCTTTCTAGTTTGTATTATTTACATAAATAAGGTAAAGGTAAAGGCCCTCCCGTTGATCGTTGATTTGCTCGAGCGGGCCCAGTAACGTCTCCATTGGAGACTTTGTTGTTACTGTGTTTGGCATATCGAATACTCTCGGTAGCTTGCTGGGCTCTCCAAGAGGGGCGTGGAATCGAACTCGGGTCGGCCATGTTGGCCGCTTGTAAGGCGAACGTCCTACCCGCTGTGCTATCGCTCCAGCCATAATACAAAATAATTTATTTGCGGTGATTTTGTAGACTGATATTTTTTTCTGTTTGTATTTATTTTTTCAAGATTTTTGTGAATCCCATAGAGTTTTCATTTTGTAAAATATGATGACATCTGTAATAATCACAGATGATTTATTTCCAAATTAAAATCTTTTAATTTCTCTTAATTGTCTAACTGTTCTAACTAATTTTGTAGCATTATATCAAATAATAATGGTGGAAGTGAACATCTTCATCTTATGCCTGATCTTAGAGGAAATAAGTTTTTCCCTGTAAATGTGATGCTAATTGTGGGCTTTCTGTATAAGGTCTGTACCTATTGCATTGAATTCTTCCAATTCCCATTTTTTTTAGATATTGTATCAAGGTTGAGTGTTGAATCTTTCCAAACACTTTCTCTGCATCCATAGAGTTAACTGTATTATTTATTTGTGGAAGCGTATCCCAACCAGTGCTCAAGGCACCTGTGGGTCACTATGGGCAATTTCAGCTAACTAAAACCTAATTTTCATGCTTTCTAGCGTTATAATTACAGATATCATTCAATACCTTATGATATTTTCCTTGAAATAGCAATTTGGTGTTTACATGGGTGAGGGGTATCATGCTAACATATTCCATCCCCTTGAAGACCTCTTAGAATATGCTGAGAGATCAATTTTGCCTACAATCTTTGTGCCCTGCTCATTTTATTCATACTTTGATATATCATTAATCAAGTGTAGGAAAAAACCTGTTTGGTGGATGACCTTGGATGTAGAGTTTCATGTAGAGTAAAATAGTTATATCTAATATAGTTCCTGATATGTAGTAAATGTTCACTTGTACTTGTTAATTGTATATGAGTATTTGTGTTTTTCTTAGTGACTTGAAAGTAATTTTCTTGATTGACAACGAAATTCCAAGGTAGGCAGGAGGAAAAACAAATGGCAGCTGAAATAAAATACATTTAGTTACAGGTATAGAATTTTTATTAGAAAAAGTCAATGGTTTTACCGTTTATTAAATATTTCAATAAAATAGATGTCTCCTTATGTCTGTGAAGAACATTAAAAGGGTCAATATTTATTTCATCACATTAAACAATAACCAAAAAATTACTGGACTCCTTGCTGTCAAGGTAAGCAACTGGGACAGATTACAGAGTCAGGTGGAAACACTCTTGTCATGGGGGGAAAAGACTCAAGGATTTTTAACCAACAATTCCTTTAACATAGTTTACTTTCTCAAATAAATACAGATATCCTTAATGTGTCATTATGTGAGCTGCCACATGTAGAGAAAAATGTTCCTGAAAAGAGATTTATTTTGTGCAAAGAAAGTAAATGAAAATTGTCGCAATGCAGACTGATGCTGAAGGTACACCTGGGGATAAATAATAATAAAATTTTTTTCAGTATGAACTTATGAACAAATTGAAAATTATCCGGAAGGCAGAATTAAATTTATTTTTCCTTGGTTTTCATTTCTTATTCCTCCAATAACACTAGCAAGTACAGTGCTGTTTTATTTATTTCTTAAGTTTCTCGATTATGATAAAAAAATTCTCAATTCTTTCTCTTAGAATAACCCTGATTAGTGAGAATGGTCAAGATTATTAAATTGAATTTAGATGAGATTATAAATTTATCAACAGCATCTTTACCTTAAGGGGTGAACATAATCTTGAAACTTTAAGAGGATATAGGAATTGTAGAAGAGTACCATCAATGTAAGACATAGTTTGAGACTGGTTCTACGATGACAATTCAAAGTTTTGAGTTCAGTGATATTAGGGTAAAAAAAAAAAGTAACAGTACTAATAATGCTATTCAAGAGAAATGGATTAACTGGTAGATAAGAATTTCTGATCTCACGATCAGAAATAGTCCTACCTAGGAGAGAAATGCATTTGTTAATTCAAGAAGTACTTAAGTCAATACTTCAAACAAGTATTTGTTGAACATATATCCTTCAATACATAACATTTGATTTTCCTCAGAACACTTCATTTGATGCCTATCAAAATAATTTACATATTCCTTAAGAGACTTTTTCAAATAGTTTGACCTCTGATGCTGATTATTGTCTATTGTGGACTATTTTCCTAATTCTGAATTTTATTATTTATATTTTTAATTCACTTTGAATTGTTATCTTTAGTTCATAGGAATTCCTTGTAATCCAAGTTGTGGAAATAAAGTTTCGAGTGCTTTTTACAGGAGCCCTATCAGTATTAACAAGATACTGTTCCTTGTATTTTCAATACAGGTTTTTGCTCAAAGCATGAGAATAAATTTAAATCTCAAACGTTCATGATGCTCACTTAACTTCACTTAATCACTTAACTTCCCGTTAGTCGTCGATTTGCTCGAGCGGGCGCCAGTAACGTCTCCATTTGTCCCTGTCGCGTGCTAGTGTAGCCCAATGACATCTCTTTGCTCCGGGAACATGGAGGGCCTCAAACCGATCGTTCATGATCTTGACAAAGAAGTCTGACCATCTGGTAGGTGGGCGGCCACACGGTCTCTTGACATCCCGTGGAATCCAATCAGTAACAGCTCTAGTCCAACGGTCGTCTTTAAATCTCATTACGTGACCAGCCCATCTGATTTTCGACACCTTGGCAAATGAGACAGCGTCCCTGATCATTGATCGTCGACGGATGTCAGAACTCCGGATTCGTTCTCTCATTTGAGTGAAACGTGATATTCCAAGCATAGCTCTTTCTATTCTTCTTTGGGAGACCTGAATGGTGTTCTCATCTTGTTTGCGTAGGGCCCAGGTCTCTGAGGCATATGTTAATGCAGGAAGAACAGTGGAATCAAAGAGATGTGCCTGGAGCCGGAGGTTCTTCGCCCTCTTAGCTATTTCTTCGAAGTTCTTGAAGGCGTTCCAAGCCGCTCTCTTCCTCCTGCGCAGCTCGGGTGCCAGGTCATTTGTCATGTTGACCTCTCGACCTAGGTACACATAGCTGTTGCATTCGGAGATGGTCGTTCCGTTGAGAGCGAATGGGGCATCAGGAATAAGGCTGTTTCTCATAAACATTGTCTTCGTAAGATTCAGCTGTAGTTCTACCTTTCCACACTTACGGTCAAAGTCGGCCAGCATTTGTGCCGCTTGGCTGATGTTTGGTGTTATTAAAACAATGTCATCAGCAAAGCGGAGGTGGTGTAGTTGCCAACCATCTATCTTCACTCCCATTCCTTCCCATTCCAGTCGTCGCATGATGTTCTCGAGGGTGGCACTGAAGAGTTTCGGTGAAATGGTATCACCCTGCCGCACCCCTCTCTTGACATCAACGATCACTTCTTTATAGAATGGTGAGATCCTGGTAGTGAATCCGCAATACAGCTCACGGAGGATCCTGATGTATTGGGCTTGAATGCCCTGATTGGCTAGGGCTTCAATGACCGCTTCCATGTCAAAAGAATCAAAGGCCTTCTTTAAATCAATGAACGTTAAGCAGAGCGGCATCTTGAACTCCCGAGAAACCTCAATGAGTTTGGTTATCGTGTGGATATGGTCGATGGTGCTGAATCCTTTGCGGAACCCTGCTTGCTCACATGGTTGTCCTTCATCTAGTGTTCTGCCAATCCTATTCAGGATGACTCGAGTGAACAACTTGTAGATGACAGACAATAGGCAGATCGGGCGATAGTTGCCAATGTCATGGATGTCTCCTTTCTTGAACAGTAGTACGGTCCTGCTGGTTTTCCATTGGGACGGAACCTTGCATTCAGACAGGTAGCGAGTGAAGAGCCCAGCCAGTGTATTGATGAGTACTGATGGCAGGTTCTTCAGGTGTTCAGGTCTGACCTTGTCTGGGCCGGGTGCTGTTTGCTTCTTTACCAACGAAATGGCGTGTCGGATTTCGGAAGGGAGAACATTGGGAACGACATATCCATCCTGTGGAATTTGGTATGTCGGCAAGTGGACATGGCTATCGAAGAGATTTGAGTAGAAGTCATGGATAATCTTCTCCATTGCCGTTCTGGAGGATGTGATGGATCCATCAGAACGTCGGAGGGCAGTCATCTTGGTCTTATAGTTGGCGAAGGACAGGCGGGCGTTACGAATACTTTTCCCGGCTTCTGCCGCATCTACCAGTACTTCTGCTCTTCTCTCTTTGAGGTCTTCCTTGATCGCATCTCTGCACTGCTTTGCAAGCTCGGACGTTAGCTTGCGGTTGCCTGAGGCATGTGCCAAACCACGCTGGCGAATTAACTCAAGAGTTTTCGAAGATAGGCGACTTTTTGTGGCTATCTCTCTCTTCGTGTTCCTCGCACATTCATGGAGGTGCTGAACCAGTCGATCGTATTCCTCGTCAATGTTGTCAACAATGGCATCTTCCCATGTTGCCGCAATAGTACCAAAGAGTTCCCAGTTGGTGGTTATTCTGGGAGTTGTCTTTTTGAACTTTGCAGCCCTTTCTCCCCACTCTGTGAAGTAGAATTTTGCACGAAGGAGACGGTGGTCCGATCCCGTTCGAAATTTTGGGACAACAGCGACATCAGTCAGGCAAAACCGTCGATTGAATATGATGTGGTCTATTTCATTGTGGAATCGTCCACCAGGAGACTCCCATGTCCATCGTTTAGATTCTGCCTTCTGGAACTGTGAGTTACCATGAATGGTCTTGGTCGACATGATGAACTCAGACAGTCTCTCACCCTGTTCGTTCCATTCTAGGCCATGGGTCCCGATGTGAAGTTCTTCAGCTGATCTTCTCGGTCCTATCTTGGCATTAAAATCACCCACAATGATCTTGTAGAAGATGCTCAGTGTCCTAAATTCTCAGGAAAGATTACTCCCAACTGTTTTCTTCCACTTCACTTCACATTGGAACTGCCTATAGAAATTTGAATAAAAGATTGACTTCTACCAGAGAATCTGATTTAATTAGTCTGTTATATATTCCCTTAGTTTCACTGGGTTTTGTTTAATTATTTTTTGGTACATTTATTTGTTTGTCAACTCCAGGGTAATTCCATAGTGCTGTCAACTTTAAGAATCACTACTTCAAAGAAAATGTTTGGTTAACAATCTTCCCTGTTAACAAGTTCAGTCTTTAATCCAGAGCAGTTCTTCCCTCTAAGATGCTGATTTTATGAAGGCCAGCTATCAAGACTTGGTCTAGTATCCTGGGAATATTTCAAATCCCAAGAGTCTAGACAGCAAATAACAATAGTATGCATTGTCAGTGCCCTCCCTGTGCTTCTAGTGTCATTTTTCATGTTTACTATTCTAATCATGTTTACTCCATATTTAGGAGTAAACATGGGCTGGAGTGATAGCACAGCGGGTAGGGCATTGGCCTTGCACACAGCCAACATTGGTCGACCCGAGATCGATTCCTCCGCCCCTCTCGGAGAGGCTGGCAAGCTACTGAGAGTATCTCACCCGCACGGTGGAGCCCGGCAAGCTCACTGTGACATATTCGATCTGCCAAACACAGTAACAACAAAGTCTCACAATGGAGACGTTACTGGGCCCGCTCGAGCAAATCGATGAACAACGGGAGGACAATGTGACAACGTGACAATGTGACAATATCTAAGAATGAACATGATTAGAAACATTTAGAAAACTAGTGAATTACAACATTTTAAATTGTTAAAAAAAACTAGTGAATTCTCTTTCTCTTCTCTCTTTCTCTCCCCCATCTTGCTCTCTCTCTCTCTCTCTCTCTCTCTCTCTCTCTCTCTCTCTCTCATTGTAAGTATAGGTACCCTATCAAATTATGTTGATTGGTGGACTTTTTTATGAGTGCATATTATTATTTAATTTTATCTTTCAAATTTACCAAACTTAATTCAAATAGCAACACTTTGCTGAAGAGTTTTGTTTATTTTTTAGTCAGATATAGATAACTTTCAGTTCCAGTAGCACCACAGGCTTAACCTTTATCAAGCCACACCTGATTTCCATTGACTTTCATATGCATACTTGTCATATTTAATATGAACTATATTATCTGAAGACCATTTACTATGTCAAACAAAATGCTATATCAAATCATGCTCTAATCCCTGACACACAGAGATATTAAAAAACAATGAAAAGATAAATTGGATGACCTTAGCATCTTAGTTCTTCCTTGTTTTTGTCTTTAAAACAGGAATTTATAAACCAGGACCATTCGCCCCCTTAGGGGGGAATAGATTTCCTGAGGGGACATGTCAAAATTGTATAAATGGTGGTACACACAATCTAATAGGAAAGGGGAACACGAGAAAGAAGCCATTATTGAAAAATGCTTGAGAAAGGCTGTTTTAAGTTGTGTGAAAATACTATACAGCAATTGCAATACATATAGTATCAGTAATTTAAGGGTCAAAGATATACTACATCGATTAAGGAACTTGCTTCACAAATGGTCAACCTCACTTTGATTCATCTGTACTACAAAGATTGATTTCTGTTTAGAGCCATGAAGAAGCCCTGAACCATTCAGGGTGTTCCCCATTTCTGATGTACAACAAAGATTCCATTGTTTGCTTAAAAGTGCCCGAGAATGACCTAAGAGATGGTACAATGGATAGACCCTTTGCCTTGAACGTAGTCTTGGTAAGATCCCAGGCATTGAATATGATTCCCTGAACACTACCTGGAATAAACCCTGGGCAGAACCTAGAGTAAGCCTTGAGCACTATTGAGTATGGCTTCAAACAAATAATAACTTAAAAATTAACAACAAGTCAGGGAGATAATAGAAAGGTTAAAATCTTTTGTGTGCCAGTATAGCAGGTAGGGAACATGCCTTGCATGCAGATGACCCAAGTTCAATCCTTGGCATCCCGAGTGGTCTCCATAGACAGCCAGGAGTAGTTAATGAGTACAGAGCCAGGTGTAACCTTTGGGTAATTACTGGATGTGGCACAAAAACAAATACCAGTCTTGCACGTGCATCCTGGCAAAAGTCCAGGTACTACCCATCATCTTTTCAGCACTACCAAGAGTGATTTCAGAGCAGTTCGTGTGGCCTAAGAGCTCAAAACAATCAAATACACATACACACACACACACACTAATAATAATAATAGGAGTTAAAATTTGTAATATCTTAACTTTCACATACGAGTGACCATATTCCTAGACACATCATTAGATACCCATTTTCCATGATTACCACGCCATAGTTGATGGAGTTCAGTCTTTCCATGATTACCATGCCATAGTTGATGGAGTTCAGTCTTTCCATGATTACCATGCCATAGTTGATGGAGTTCAGACAGGAGGCAACAAATTATAGAGAAAAAAATATATATATATATATATATCCCATGGAGAGCCCAACAAGCTACTGAGAGCATCCCACCCACACGGCAGACCCTGGCAAGCTACCTATGACATATTTGATATGCTTAAAACAGTAACAATAATGGGTCTCATTCTCCTGATCCTGAAAGAGCCTCCATAGCAGCAGCCTTGGAAAAGACCAGTAAGGAGAGGCTACTAAAATCTCAGGGCTGGGATTAATGGAGACTTTACTGACACCCACTCGAGTAAATCAATGAACAATGGAATGACAGTGATACAGTGAAGATTTGGAAGTTAAAATTTATGCTGTCAATACAATAACCACAAACATGTGTCTTGTTTAATAGCACAGCAGGTAGGGCGTTCGCCTTACAAGCGGCCAACATGGCCGACCCGAGTTCGATTCCTCCGCCCCTCTCGGAGAGCCTGGCAAGCTACCGAGAGTATTGGATATGCCAGACACAGTAACAACAAAGTCTCCAATGGAGACGTTACTGGGCCCGCTCGAGCAAATCGACGATCAACGGGAGGGCCTTTACCTTACCTTTACCTTTACATAACACTAAATAGAATGTGTTTATCAATCACACTAGCCAATTTTCCGGGCCTTAATAGACAATGTGACTAGTGACAGCTGCATTTTGTTAGCACAAATATGATAGCACAGTGGTAGGGCGTTTGCCTGCGCTCAGCCAGCACGGCCGACCCAAGTTCGATTCCTTCGCCCCTCTTGGAGAGCTTGGCAAGCTACTGAGAGTATCTTGCCGGCAGGGCAGAGCCTGGCAAGCTACCCGTGACATATTCGATATGCCAAAGACAGTAACAGGTCTCATGATGGAGACATTACTGGGCCTGCTCGAGCAAATCGATGAACAATGGGAGGACCGTGACCATATATACATATACACACACATATATGATATATATAATATGCATCATATTTAGTAAGATGAGAAACAAGATAAAAGTCTTTCTCCTCCATTAATTTGTGAGAATTCAAAGAACCATACTGTTAATTCTCAAACATAGGCTTTATATGAAATAATAATTAAATCTTTTGAAATAAAGAATCTGTCCATTCCTCCTGTCACAGAATAATTATATAAGATTTTACATTATCTTGGTTTTTAAATAGCATTGTATTGAAATCTCTTGCTTAATGACGAAGAACCTACAGTTCAAGAGGTTTAGAAATTTTGTTAAGCATATGTTAATAGGAAAATAGAGATGATTTCAGTGGTGAATAATGTAGGCACTCAGCGCTATAGAAGGCACAGGTAGGGATGAAATATGTGCCATTTTACTTACACAGAACCCGACATCACCTAGTACTAAAGGTGTGTAGCAGAGGCATAAGCAGTTATATTACCACAGACCCAATATTGCATTCATCTGCATGTGATTGCAGAACTATGGACAAGTGGCATTATGTTTTGGGCTAAAATACAATACTCGGAAAACCGCCTCAGATTAGTTCTGCATTTCCAGATCTAGATAACAGACATTCCTGGTACAATATTAGCATTGCAATAAATTACTTTATGTCTCTTTGTGTTCTGTCATCTCTCCACTGCCTCTATAGGCTGAAATGGTCCAAGATGTTTATAACCTATTCCAAATGTGCATGCTTTTACTCAGCTCATGATTATGAGAATGTCCTTGGACACTCATGAGGCTATCCATCAGGTATGGGAAGATCAATTCTATTTGGTAAATATTATAATATACATTCAAGTAAATGTCAGAAAAGAAAATTTAAATATATTTACTGTTAGGGAATATTCCCCTTCTGTTTTTCTCAGTTATAGGAAAAGCAGTTCTTTCGGGATTTACATTTTTATTAAATTAGATGCAACCATTTGTTTTAAAACAACCTATTTAGTTAAATTAGAATACCACAAACATGCCCACTTATAGATGAAAATTCTCTTTTATGATTAAAAAATACTAGTAACACTTATCAATAGCAAAAATTCTCAAAACTTAAAAAAAATCCCATTCTGTGTGATGATTGATTTCCAACTTTGCCAGAGAATGAACAGTTATAAACATATGACTATATTCTAATTTTACTTTTAACTTTAATTTGGTTTTTAAGCTAGATATAACTCGCTTTATCATATTTCAAACCTTCTTTGTTTTCTTTAATTGAGATAAATAGATTAATTTGCTCTAAAAAGTTCGTTCGTATACTTAAGATTGCTACAAGGTTAGGACAAAACAATATCCATGACTTCCAATGCCATCATTCTTTTGTTCACTTTTAAGCTAAATCTAGTGATGCTCTGGAGCTGCTTTTAGTCCTGTATTTGGGGTCATTCCTGAGAGTGCTTGCAATGCCATTCGGTGCCAGGGATTGATCTCATAGGTCCTGCATGAAAAGTATGCACCAAATTCTTTGAACTAACTCTCTGGTTCCTCTCCATATTTTTAAGCAGAAAAAAAATTGGATTTTGACAGAGACTGACTCAAAACAATTTTATTTAATCTCAATAATTAAAAAAATCTGTTTGAGAAAGCCAACATGATAGAGGGGCCTGAAGACACCTAATAATTTGACTACATCAAATCAAAATGCTTTTGCATGGCAAATAAACTCAATTTAAAATTAAATCACACTTGGGCCAGAGGGCATGTCCCCAAACAAAATTAAATTAAGACAAATCCTTCTGAATTGGAGGAAATATTTTCACATAATACATAAAAATTCAAATATACAAGTTTTATAAATGACTCACAAGGGTCAGCAATAGAAAATTCAATAATCCCATCTAAAAATTGGGAGAGGAGATGACCAGACACTACTTCAAAGAAGGCATACAAATCCCTAGTAATTTTATGAAAAAATGCTCCTCATCACTTATTCATAGAGAGTGCAAATCAAAACAAGATATCATCTCACACTAGCAAGATCAAAAAGATTGGAAATAACCAGGGTTGACAGGCAAGTGTTAAGGAAAGGACCCTCATTCACTGTTCCTGGAAATATCTCTTGGCTTAATCTCAATGGGAAGCAGCATGGAGATTTCTCAAAAATGTAAGACAAGAACTCCATAGGACCCAGCAATTTCAGTTCTCAGCATCTATCTCCTCCTAAACAACAAAAGAACATTAATTCTAAAGACTATAAACTGACTCATGTTCATTGTATCCCTTACTACAATAGCCAGGGCATAGAAACAATTTAAATGTCCAAGTGCAGATGAATGACTTGAGAATTTGTGGTACACACACACACACACACACACACACACACACACACACACACACACGTTCTCTCTCTCTCTCTCTTGCTCAGTTGCTCGTTCGCTCAAACTCTCGCTGTCTCTCTCTCTTGCTGTCTCTCTCTTGCTCTGTGTCTCATATTGCATGCAGCTAAAAGATAAGCTAAAATTTACAATTTGCTGCAATGTTAATGGAATTGGATCATGTTAAGTGAAATAAGTCAAAGGGGAAGAACAAGTACCAGATGATCTAATTCATCTGTGGGATATAATATCAAAATAAGAAAATAGACAGTAATTAAAAATACTTGGCATTGCAATTCAAAACCAATTAGCAAATAGTGATGGGAGAGAATGGGATAAAAGTCAATCTAGAAGAGCCCTGTGGACAGTGCTGGAGGGTAGCCGGCACTTTGCTGGTGCTGGAATGTAGTAATTTTATATAAAATAAAAAATAATTGACACTATTATAAATTCGCCACACTCCAGGACGCTTTCCGGACCCGCGCGGCCGCAAGCGGCCGCGCGACACATCATAAGACACTAAATACCCGTCTTCTGGAATTGTCGTACCATATTTGATAGGGTTCAAATATGGTAACACCTACAAGGGTGATTAGAGGTCACCCCAAAAGCCTCTATACCTCTCGGAAAGACTGGCAAGCTACCGAGAGTATTCCGCCCGCACGGAAGAGCCTGGCAAGCTATCCGCTGTGTATTCGATATGCCAAAACCAGTAACTACAACTGGTCTCATTCACCTGACCCTGAAGGCTTCACCGACATGGCAGCACTGAGAAGGATGAGAAAGGAGAGGCCGACAAAATCTCAAGGCCGACCTAGGCTGCCACAACGAAGGAAGACAAAAATGATCGTCTGTACTTTCAATGCACGTACGCTAGCATCAGATGCATCCATCGAGGACCTGATGGTACAAGCGCGAATGATCAAGTACGACATCATTGGTCTGACCGAGACAAGAAGACACGAATCTCACCATGCCGTTTTCGACACTGGAGAAGAATTGTTCCTCGGAACATGCGATAAAAGAGGTGTTGGAGGCGTCGGTGTCCTTATCAACACAAACTTGGCCAAGAGCATTGATTCATTCGAATGCCTAACAACCCGAATCGGACGTTTACATTTGAATAGATGTGGCTCACTGCCTGCAGTTTCTATCTTCGTTGTCTACGCACCAACATCTCATTATGATGAAAGAGAAATCGAGAAGTTCTACATGGAGCTAGAGAAATTCTATAAAGAAGACCACACCTTCTACAAGATAATTGTGGGTGATTTTAATGCCAAGATAGGACCGAGAAGATCAGCTGAAGAACTTCACATCGGAACCCATGGCCTAGAATGGAACGAACAGGGTGAGAGACTGTCTGAGTTCATCATGTCGACCAAGACCATTCATGGTAACTCACAGTTCCAGAAGGCAGAATCTAAACGATGGACATGGGAGTCTCCCGGTGGACGATTCCACAACGAAATAGACCACATCATATTCAATCGAAGGTTTTGCCTGACTGATGTCGCTGTTGTCCCAAAATTTCGAACGGGATCGGACCACCGTCTCCTTCGTGCAAAATTCTACTTCACAGAGCGGGGAGAAAGGGCTGCAAAGTTCAAAAAGAGAACTCCCAGAACGACCACCAACTGGGAACTCTTTGGTACTATTGCGGCAACATGGGAAGATGCCATTGTTGACAACATTGACGAGGAATACGATCGACTGGTTCAGCACCTCCATGAATGTGCGAGGAACGCCAAGAGAGAGATAGCCACAAAAAGTCGCCTATCTTCGAAAACTCTTGAGCTAATTCGCCAGCGTGGTTTGGCGCATGCCTCAGGCAACCGCAAGCTAACGTCCGAGCTTGCAAAGCAGTGCAGAGATGCGATCAAGGAAGACCTCAAAGAGAGAAGAGCAGAAGTACTGGTAGATGCGGCAGAAGCCGGGAAAAGTATTCGTAACGCCCGCCTGTCCTTCGCCAACTATAAGACCAAGATGACTGCCCTCCGACGTCCTGATGGATCCATCACATCCTCCAGAACGGCAATGGAGAAGATTATCCATGACTTCTACTCAAATCTCTTCGATAGCCATGTCCACTTGCCGACATACCAAATTCCACAGGATGGGTATGTCGTTCCCAACGTTCTCCCTTCCGAAATCCGACACGCCATTTCGTCGGTAAAGAAGCAAACAGCACCCGGCCCAGACAAGGTCAGACCTGAACACCTGAAGAACCTGCCGTCAGTACTCATCAATACACTGGCTCGGCTCTTCACTCGCTACCTGTCTGAATGCAAGGTTCCATCTCAATGGAAAACCAGCAGGACCGTACTACTGTTCAAGAAGGGAGACATCCATGACATTGGCAACTATCGCCCGATCTGCCTATTGTCTGTCATCTACAAGTTGTTCACTCGAGTCATCCTGAATAGGATTGGCAGAACACTAGATGAAGGACAACCATGTGAGCAAGCAGGGTTCCGCAAAGGATTCAGCACCATCGACCATATCCACACGATAACCAAACTCATTGAGGTTTCTCGGGAGTTCAAGATGCCGCTCTGCTTAACGTTCATTGATTTAAAGAAGGCCTTTGATTCTGTTGAGACGGAAGCGGTCATTGAAGCCCTAGCCAATCAGGGCATACAAGCCCAATACATCAGGATCCTCCGTGAGCTGTATTGCGGATTCACTACCAGGATCTCACCATTCTACAAAGAAGTGATCGTTGATGTCAAGAGAGGGGTGCGGCAGGGTGATACCATTTCACCAAAACTCTTCAGTGCCACCCTCGAGAACATCATGCGACGGCTGGAATGGGAAAACATGGGAGTGAAGATAGATGGTCGGCAACTACACCACCTCCGCTTTGCTGATGACATTGTTTTAATAACACCAAACATCAGCCAAGCGGCACAAATGCTGGCCGACTTTGACCGTGAGTGTGGAAAGGTAGGACTACAGCTGAATCTTACGAAGACAATGTTTATGAGAAATAGCCTTGTTCCTGACGCCCCATTCGCTCTCAATGGAACGACCATCTCCGAGTGCAACAGCTATGTGTACCTAGGTCGAGAGGTCAACATGACAAATGACCTGGCACCCGAGCTGCGCAGGAGGAAGAGAGCGGCTTGGAACGCCTTCAAGAACGTCGAAGAAATAGCTAAGAGGACGAAGAACCTCCGGCTCCGGGCACATCTCTTTGATTCCACTGTTCTTCCTGCATTAACATATGCCTCAGAGACCTGGGCCCTACACAAACAAGATGAGAACGCCATTCAGGTCTCCCAAAGAAGAATAGAAAGAGCTATGCTTGGAATATCACGTTTCACTCAAATGAGAGAACGAATCCGGAGTTCTGACATCCGTCGACGATCAAGGATCAGGGACGCTGTCTCATTTGCCAAGGTGTCGAAAATCAGATGGGCTGGTCACGTAATGAGATTTAAAGACGACCGTTGGACTAGAGCTGTTACTGATTGGATTCCACGGGATGTCAAGAGACCGCGTGGCCGCCCACCTACCAGATGGTCAGACTTCTTTGTCAAGGTCATGAACGATCGGTTTGAGGCCCTCCATGTTCCCGGAGCGAAGAGATGCCATTGGGCTACACTAGCACGCGACAGGGACAAATGGAGACGTTACTGGCGCCCGCTCGAGCAAATCGACGACTAACGGGAAGTTAAGTGATTAAGTGATAAATTCTTTAACTATAATAAATAAAAAATAACGTATGGGAACATATAGATATATAGAGATACATATATCTATCTATACATATACCTATCTCTATCTATCTATAGATAGGAAATAGTTAATTAAGATTATTCTTGGGGGCTGGAAAGATAGTACAGCAAGTAAGGTGCTTGGCTTACAAGTGGCCTACCTAGATTTGTTTCCTAGAACACCATATGATCCCCTGAGCCTGTGAGCAGTGATCCCTGAGTGCAGAGCCAGGAACAATCCCTGAGCATTGCCGGGTGTGGCCCCCTTCTCTAAACAAATATATATATTTCTTTTTTTTTCTTTTTGGGTCACACCCGGCAATGCACAGGAGTTATTCCTGGCTCTGCACTCAGGAATTATTCCTGGCGGCATTCAGGGGACCATATGGGATGCTGGGAATCGAACTCAGGTCGGCCGCGTGCAAGGCAAACACCCTACCCGCTGTGCTATTGCTCCAGCCCCACAAATACATATATTTTCAAATTATGATGTCTCATAAATTAGGAATCTTATACATTCCAGAAAAAAGAAAAATTCACAATTTAAAATAAGAATATTTCTTTCTCCTTACCTCCTTAATGGTTTGCCATTTTTTTTACTCTAAGCAAAAAATATGATGATAAACTTACAAAAGAAATTAATAAAACACCTTCTTGCATTAATTAATACAAAAAATTAAATAACTGGTATCCAGAATCATTGACGTTTTTCAGAAAAAAATTACTTAAAAAGATGACATTTTCTTTCTCGTTTATTGTTTTCCTTTATACCTTAATTATTTCTTTTCATTTTCTATCTTATTATTTATAAGTCAATTAAAATACTTCCAAAGTATTGAAATAAAAATGTCAGGAGTATTAAAATAAAAATGTCAATAGTCACTAGCAATACTTTCCCTCCAACCCAGGTCAACGTTATAGCCTATCACTAAATCTAATATTCAGTCTTCACCCCATCTGTGCAATTGTTTTTCTTTCTCAACGACCATCCATTTCGACTACGAGTTCTGTTTATATAAAAATGTCATTCCCCTACAAGAATACTGTTCTTCTCTGTGTTAAGATACCTGAAATTTCAAAACCTTTTGTTCCTCCTACAATGCTCTGACTTAGTGAACCAGGCCAGGAGTCAGTTGACCTAAACATGATGAGAAATCACCTTGTACTTTGCTCAGTGTGCTATGAGGGATAGCATATACACAGTGCATAATATTTGGCTTCTTACTTTTCCTTTGGGGGCATTCAACCATTTGTTTATCAATTCATACTTTAAGAAGCTAGCAGTCTACATTTTTTTAAACTGGAACAATCTTAATATGCAACCATTAATGAAAGGGAAAGAGAATGCTTGATTAACAGTACCCAAAGTTCTTTCAGTTGTCTCTTAGCATGCTATTCACATTTTAAATAACATGCTTTTATAAAACTTTTGACCTTTTTACATTTT
This sequence comes from Sorex fumeus, assembly GCF_029834395.1. Taxonomy (NCBI): domain Eukaryota; kingdom Metazoa; phylum Chordata; class Mammalia; order Eulipotyphla; family Soricidae; genus Sorex; species Sorex fumeus. Next base: position 14,744,909 of record NW_026606060.1, read on the forward strand.
ATTTTATTTTCTTTAAAAATGTGTTCCAAATGCCAGGGACCATCAAGGCACTTGTTTTAAAGGAAAAGGTCACCCCAAAAAGCAAGTTAGGCCTGGGTTGAGTGACAGTGTTTCTCTGTTGTCTATGCCAGGGTGTCAAACACTAATTGTAGAGTTCCTGAATGAAGCTTACTCTCTGCTCTGGTGCTAGGTGTACAAAAATGTTTCAGTAACTCCTGAACCTTTCTAAAACACAAATCGGGTAAAATATGACAATTAAGCCAAATCCAACTGTCATGGCAAATGAGGGTCAGTATATTGAAGGGCACTGCTCTTTGAGAAAGCTTGCATAATCACAAAAGTTACAGAACTCTCAGATATAAATAGTGTTTCTTTGAAAGTGATTCATTGCTACCTAGATTATCATCAGGGTGGGATTGCTAAGAGAACATTTTTTTTATGTACGTGTAAAACTTTTCTTGTAACAATGAATTTTAGATTGAATATCAGTTTTACTGCAATTATGTAAATGAATACATATAACATGCACAGATTAGTTCCAATTAAATATCACATTCAGACTTTTCTTTAAAGCCGATTTTAAAAGTAAATGAGGCTATTCAATATGAATATTATGAAATTATTATGATTATTATAAAGTGCTATAGTTTGATAGACTTTCTAATCTCTTGCTAAAGAACAACTTTGTATAGCAGAATATTAAAATGCCACGGAATCAAGTGGCAGCCAATTACTGAACTCAGAATCTATTGTGCATTACAAAGAAGAGTACAGAATCCTCTCTCAGTATCTTTTATACAGAAAATTCTGTGTCCTGCAGTTTGCATCTTCTAGCATGAACAAGAAATTCAGACGTTGAACTTTGTTGCTCATAGGAATTTTAATGATGGACTAGGTCCATAAAATATCACTGCCAAGTCAACATTGTTTAGTCAAGACATTATGTTTTATGAGTATTACAATTGAGACCATAAGACAGTTTTTGACAGAGCTCTTTGAGAATTAGAAATCAACAATATGCAGTGTCATATATTTATACTCTATTCATGGTACTAGATTTGAAAATTACATAGAGATCTAAGTGAACAAAGTTTAGTCAACCAGAAGTGTAAATGATAAGAAATTATGTATGCTAATATTCAGTAGATTTTGAAAGGGTTTATATAGTTTGTTATTTGTGTTGTTTGTTTGTTTTTTATTTTGATTTTCCAGCCATAGCTGGCAGTGCTCAGTGACCAATGCTTACATGTACCTCAGTGATTGGCAATGGTGGTGCTCAAGGGATAATGAGGTGCTAGGGATTGAATGCATGCCTCTTCCATACAAAACACGCACACTGGTCTTTTGAGATACCTCCCCATTCTTGTTTAATGTATTTTCAAGAGAAGATTTTTTTGGAGGGTGGAGGGTTAATTCATTATGAGATCGCGACAAATATCAAGAGAAAACATGCATGTTCTCTTGTGAATCAAAATCTACGAGCCCAAATTCTTAGTGTCAGTAAGAAAAGGAATATCAGCAGGAAGTATGGCTCAGAATTCTGCCATAGCAATCATTCCAAGGTTTCAATCTTAGTTAATTCCCATAGCGTTTATCGAAATGGAATATTTCAAAATAATGCTACTTATACAGGCCGATTTACTGAAGTAAAGCATCCCTGAAACTTAATTAAATTACATTGCAATCTTGTTTTAATTAAATAATAATTAGAAACCTGAGGTCATAAACATAAAATTTTTAAAACTGCAAACCTTGTTGAAAATTAGAAAGACTCTTAATCACCTGCAAGTAATTGTCACCAAAATGTTTGAAAACTTTTCAATAGACACCAAGAGTAATAATAATTCACTATTCATAAACAGATAGGGTATTATTCATAGGGAAACAAAGCACTATAGCACTGCCGCATTGTCCTCCCATTGTTCACCTATTTGCTCGAGCGGGCACCAGTAACATCTCCATTTGCGACTGGTTGTACTATTTTTGGCATATCAAATATGTCATGGGTAGAATGCCAGGCTTTGTCGTGAAGGTGGAATATTCTCGGTAGCTTGCAGGGTTCTCCAAGAGGGACAGAGGAATAGAACCAAGATTGGCTGCATGCAAGGCAAACTCCCTACATGCTTTGCTATCACTCTGTCCATAGGGAAACAAAATCATTATTTATAGAAATTGTCAAAGATGTTACTAGGTAGTGAAGTTTAGATTAGGTCCTAAGTGAAGCATTAGTTTTAATAATTTTCTTTCTGGGAATTTCTGAAGACACTTTTTAGTCTTAGAAATAGCATCATATTTAGTACAGAGCATAGATTTATTTTCTTTTATTAATTTACATCTTCCATACTTTTATGATTTGAGGAACTTCTGGCTACTGCAAACATGGCTACAAAGTGAAAAATATACCTTTAATTCCCATGTCTCCTCAATTCTTCTTTCTATTTATATGCAAAAATTTAAAGATTATCAAGCATATCATATGTAATAAATTCATATACAGCTACTTATGGTTGGTAAAGGAGAGAATTTCACGAAGCAAGCCACCCTTTAGTTACATTCATGTTACAGGCAAAGGCAAAACTTCTTCCTTTCCTATAGTTGAGTAATATTTCATTCATATGTAAGCCTTACATTCTTTATTCTCCTCTACCACTGGATACTTGGGTTGTTTCAGATATTAGCCATTGAATAGCACCACAATGAGCCTAGATAAATATTCTGGCCATTGCATTATTCTTTTCTGAGGATAGATACTTCAGAATAGTACTGCTGAATCATAATAGATCTATTTTGAATTTTTAAAGGAAGTTCCATAGTCTTTTCTATATAGGCTGAACTTGGTTTACATTTCCAGTAATAGTGAATGAAGGTTTCTTTTTCCATACATCCCCTCAAGCACTTATCTCTGGCCTTTTGAACATGTCATTCTCACTAGTCTGTTAGTATATCTCTTTGTCATTTTGATTGTCATCTTCCTAAGTGATACAATTCACTTTTTTTCCTATGCCTGTTGGCCATCTGTTTGCCTTCTTTGGCCATTCCTGGAGACATTTGGCTTGACTGTGCTGGTGAGTTCTCACTGTTTAAGTACTTTCTATATATTTGATATTAACCCTTTGTCAGATGTATGGTGCATGAATATTTCTTCCTGTTTAGTAGATTGTCCTTTTGTTTCAGTGAAAGTTTCTTTAGCAACACAGAAGGGTTTTGTTTGATATGATCTTATTTATTTTTGTTTTTTTCCTTGCCAAAAGAGCTGAATTACTGAAAATATCACAAAAGTTCACATCACCAAATGTATTGCCTGTTCTTTTTTTTTTTACATGTTTTACTTTGGAATCTACAATGCAAAGTATTTAATCAATTTTAAGTAAACTTATATGCATAGTGTGGAATTTTGTAGTGGTTGACCATTTACAATACTTTTTTTTGAGAAGCTTTTCTTTTTTTAATTTTATGCTATTGGATCTTTTATTGTAAATTACTTGTTCATATATCTGAGGTATTATCTCTGAACTCTCAATACTATGCCATTGGTCTGAGCATATGGAAAATCCTGAATGTATATTGCATGTGTTGGAAATAAATGAGGACAAAAGAATTGTGAAATAGAATTACAGAGCAAGCACAATGATTCTAGAAAATAAAGTATTCTAGAAAATAAAGTATGCTTATCAAAAAAGAACAGAGATAATTATACTGAAAAAAATTCAAAACAATGATTATTTTGAGAAGTGCTGATATAGAAAAAAATTAAATAGCATGTAGAAACAAAAAAGGTTCAGATTTAGGAGGGAATTCTAAAAGTACTAGTAAAACTAAAAATACTAAGGCAACCATGGACTTAGACTCAACAAGCATAACTGGAATTTCCAGATCTACCACTAGGTAAGGCATCTTTAACTTTTTATCTCTGATTCCCTTGTTCCTCTTTTGTAGAAATAGTATATAGTAGAGATGAAACATGCAACTCAGACACTTATTCAAATAAAAAATTGTTACTATGCTTGATGGTTTTATCTGCAGGATCTTTCAACTGTAGCACCTCAAAGTGCAACACTTAAAGAAAAAAGATGAATAAAGGCTTCATAAATCTAGGTCAATCTGATGGGACACATTGATTTCAAAATTATTGTGGGGTTGACCACCATAATTCAAACCAGATTTTTAGATAAATTTTATTTTGTCCAATGATGTTGTCTCCTTCCCTTTTCAGATGCTTTTATGTATGGCAGCTTTATCAGACTCTCACAGAATTGTCCATTAAACTTTGACTCAAGAGTCATTGATGGAGAACCAAAATTCTCATAAAGGTGGCTGCGAGATGATGAGGAACATGTCATGATGGATGCGTAATAGTTGTGCATTAGATATGTTTCCATAGCTGTTATACATTATTTTACTTAAAATTCCTCTCACATAAATAATTAGACTATATCATGTGTCAGGCAGGTTGTACAGAGATTAAGGCATTTGCCTAGCATATGGTCCACCCTGGTTCTATTTAAAACACCACATATGGTCCCTGAGCATAGAGCCACAGGAGCACACCCCTGAATATTGGATATGGTCCAACCACCCCCTAGTAAAAAATAGAAATATCTTCTGAATATTCTAAAATAATTCATTTTAAACTTTAACTAAATATCTTCTAAATATGTCTTGAAGTGGCCGAGCAGAGCCCCAGCAGCTGAAAACTTCCAGAACCAGCCATAGCTATGCTTAAGACCACTCTCCACACATTCGGACGAGCTTCATGCATGGAGGGACCGGCAGAGGAACCCTGGCAAGCGGGACCAGCATTGAGATCTCCAAGCCTGCTCGGATCGGGACTGGGCCTCCTCCACGCAGATCCCCCATCTTCCAATAGCTAGGCATTACACCCACCAACTTCCCCCAGCACCGTGTTATTTCATCAATGGCCAAGACCCACGGGCTATAAAAACCAATCTCCCGGAAGTACGTGGCCACATTTGTGGCGGTGTGATGCCTTATTGTCTAGTTCTCACTCTTGGAGAACCCAATAGGCTATTGACTGTATCCTGCCCACATGGAAGAATCTGGCAACTTCACCATGGCATATTCAGTATGCCAAACCCCAGTAACAAGATGGCTTTCATTCCCCTGACCCTGAAGTGCCTCCAATGTGGCACTTGCTAAAATCTCAGGGCTAGGACGAATGGACACATTACTGATGTCTGCACGAGGAAATCAATGAACAATGGGATTACTGTGACACAGTGACATCTTGAAGTACCTATATATTTTTTTTATTATTCTGTGACCTTTCAGTAGTTTGCTTAAAAGTGTGCATGTGTAATTTTGAAGATGTTTCTAGATATTTGCTTTTTTATCTACTGTTAGCAAATGCAAAGGAACCTTGCATTAGACTATGACCACGGTTTGGTTTTGTCTTTGACTTTTAGAGGTCAGTCCTGTTAATGCATATAAATGGTGCTGTATGTGGGATTTGGGAGCCACATGAGGTCTGATAAGGATTCAGTTTACAAGTAGATTTATTGTGGAAAACCCAGGTCCAAGAAAAAGTATGAAACAAATAAAAAGTTTCACTCTCAAAGTGACTATGAGTTTATCTTCTCAGAAGACAGTGACAAGGAATCCAATCACTTAGTTTTCTACACTGATTCCAATATTATATTTAATCCAAGCTGTGATTCTTATGATCAAGGGAGTTTTATTTCTTTCTTTTACTGATATTTCTAAAGATTTGTTGTAAATAGCAATCCATTTATGTGTAGTGTCTAGTGCTTCAAAGTACAGTTCCCCTGAAGTGAATGGAGATTCACAGCTGATAGCAAACCATTGTCCAGAATGAATTTACACCAGCAAAGCTATAACTCCATAAAAGGGACCAGCAGTTCAGTCTGATAGCATCCTCCTGAGAGGAATAGGTTCCCATTTAAACACTAAAATCTGATGAAAAGGGTGGGAATGGTTGCTTTGTCAATATTTCTCAATGGATATACTTTGGATAATGATGAGCTACCTCTACTTTATAAATCATTTCCAAAGTTAACTTTTGAGCTTATGCTGAAATATATCTCTGCCACGAAAAATCCACCAATATTGGGAGAGTTAGCACAAACATTTTTTCATCATTAGTTAGGGTAATCTTACTTCTCTTTCACATAGTTCACTGTTCTGCTTGGAGTGAATCATGTAAAAAAGGAACTTGAGAAAAGTAATAGTTCAGGTAATGAATGTGTCAGAGGGAAAAAAATTGTCATTTTGTTTTATGCAGTTTATACATGAAAATTGTGTGTACTTATTAAAGTACCGAGCTACTTTACTTTTTAATCCCTAGAGTTGAAAAATTGCACTAAGGCTACATGATTTGTCAAGTGAGTGACTAGTTAATTTTCAGAGGGGGAAAATTAACAAATCAAATTTATTTTATCTGTCTAGTTAGTACAGCAAAATCTTCTGATGGTTTAAAGCTAAACCAGAAAGAGCTAAATTTCATAATAATTAATATAAATATCTGGGTTATTCTGCTCAACAAAAGTCCAAATACTTATCCATTCATTGAATACTTTGTTTAATTTCCATAATAATAGATCTCACCATATTAGAAACATTTACATTCTGAATGTTAAACTGTGCACATATTTGTATAGAATAAAATCAATAAGTGAGAAAAATACACGTCCTTCCCATCCTGGTCTGGGTTGCATATTGCTGCCATATAAGTGACCACTTTTCAGGGTTTGTTTTGGTTTGGGTTTTTGCTTGTTGGGGGGCCACACCTAACTATCTCTTTAACCCAACATAACATTGTCTTCAAATCTTTAACAGTCCATCTAGATTTCTATCCTCCTTTAATTACATATATGCACACATAATACATATAAACTACAAAACCATAAAGAAAAGGTAAAGGCCCTCCCGTTGTTCATCGATTTGCTTGAGCGGGCCCAGTAACGTCTCCATTGGAGACTTTGTTGTTACTGTGTTTGGCACATCGAATACGTCACGGGGAGCTTGCCAGGCTCTGCCGTGCGGGCGAGATACTCTCGGTAGCTTGCCGGGCTCTCCGAGAGGGGCAGAGGAATCGAACTCGGGTCGGCCATGTTGGCTGCATGCAAGGCAAAAGTCCTACCGCTGTGCTATCCTCCATATGAAAACTTATATAAAATCTATCTTAGCTAAATCTGGGTAATATAACAGATTAATTGTGATCACAAAGAATAACAATGAAGTATTCATAAAAGTTTGTTATTCCTGGAATAAGATGTTAGGGCTTGCAACCTGAAAATTGCATAATCCAGATATTGATAGATAATAGATATAGATAATAGATATATTATATAGACTATGAAAAAAAAGATAGGGGGCTGGAGGGATAGCACAGAAGCTGGGGCGTTTGCTTTGCACGTGGTCAGCACGGGTTAGATTCCCAGCATCCCAATATGGTCCCCTGAGCACCTCCAGGAGTAATTCCTGAGTGCATAAGCCAGGAGTAAGTCCTGTCCAATGCCAGGTGTGAACCAAAAAGCAAAATAACAAAAAAAAAAAACAAAAACAAACAAACAAAAGAAACAGGATAAGCACTTTTTTAAAAAAAAGTTGTAGGTCAATATACAACTTATTGTGATTATTAGCCTGCACTTTCATTTAGTTTCATAAAATAGTATCTGCAAAAACCATAGACTTAATTAAATACAAATTTTATTCTTATATAACAAAATTTCTAGCAAAAATGAAGAGAAAGTTTACCTTAAAAATGGCATTTATCAACTAAATAAAAATCTGTATTAAAAACAAATTCCAAAATACCTAGTCAGTAACTTTAGAACCTACCCTGTGTACAAATATGTTATCTTACAAAATTCATCTGGAAAAGTCTAGAAAATATGACCGGCCAGAGAAGATAGTCCAGGAATTACCTTGCTTGCCGCACCACCCTCCACTTCTATCCCAGCACCATATTTGGTCCACTGAGCACAGAGACAAAGGAACTCTGAGCACGAAACCAGGAGTGAGTCTTGAGCACTCACTACCTAGAGTATTTCAATGCTACCCCCATACCCCCACCAAAGGAAAAAACGAAACAAAGAAAAACTAAGTTTTGTTTGATTTTGGCTCCATGTTTTCTTGCTTCTTTTTCTTTGCTTTTGTTTTAATTTTTATTTGTTTGGTTTTGTTTTCCACACCCACCAAGTGGCCCCTGCGCTGTGCAATCCCATCAACGGCCAAGACTCAGAGACTATAAAACCCAGCTCCCAGAAGAGAACAGCGCAGAGTCTCCTGCCCCCGCGCCTGGCTGTCCTTCCTGGGGCCCCTTGGAGGGGCCGTGTTGAGTTTCCCTACCTGACCCACAAAGAGCTCTGTCAGCCAAAGACTTCCAGAACCAGCCACAACCATGCTGAGACCACTCTCCACACGCATGAAGGTACCGGCAGAGGAACAAAGACATGCGTATCCCGGGGCTGAGATCTCCAAGCCTGCTCGCATTGGGCTGAGCATCCTCCACCCAGATCATCCATCTTCCAGTAAGCCGGGGTCAAACCCACGAACTGGCCCCCTGTGCCATACAATCCCATCAACGGTCAAGACCCAGAGACTATAAAATCCAGCTCCCAGAAGCACACGGCCGCAATGACCATGCTACATCTTACTATCTCATTCTTACTTTGGAAAACCTGGCAGGCTACTGAATGTAACCTGCCCACATGGTACAGTCTGGCAAACTCCCCGTGGCTTACCCAATATACCAAATACCAGTAACAATGATGGGTCTCATTCTCCTAAGCCTGAAAGAACTTTCAATATGGCACTTTTTAAAATCTCAGGGCTAGGAAGAAGGAGATGTTATTGCTCAAGGCAATCGATGAACAACAGGATGATCATGATCGTTATCGTGATTTTTTTAAATTTATTAGTGAACACCATGAAATACCATGAGGTATAGTTGTAGATTTGCAAATTTTTGTGCTTCGTTTTCAATTGTACAATGATCAAACACCCATCCCTCCACCAGTGCCTATTTTCCACCACCACAGGTCCCGGTATACCTCCCACCCACCATTCTCCCATCCCACCCTGCCTCTGTGGCAGGGTATTCCCTTTTGTTCTCTCTCTCCTTTGGGGTATTGTGCTTTGCAAAAGAGGCATTGAGTGGCAATCATGTTTGGTCTATAGTCTACTTTCAGAATGCTTCTCCTATCCTGGGAGGATCCTCCCAACACCCTTTATTTAGTGCTCCTTTCTCTATCTGAACTCCCATTTCCCTTAGAGTGTGTGGTTGGCCTCCAAGCCATGGAGCAAAACTCCTGGTACTAATTTCATTCACTCTTGGGTGTTAGTCTCCTATTTTGTTACTTTATGTTCCCCCAGATAAATGCAATCTTTCTATGTCTGTCCCTCTTTTTGATTTTGGCACTTTTTTGGTTTTTGGCATGCCCCAGTGGTGCTCAGGTATTACTCCTGGCTCTGCACTCAGGAATTACTCTGGACCAGCTTGGACAAACCACCTGAGAGCAGAAAATCAAATCCTGGTTGACTGCATGCAGGGAAAATGCTTTCCAGATTTGTATTGTATCTTCATTCCTGCTTTTTCATTTCTAAGGTATGTCACATAGCTGTCCCCAACAAAATTGAAACTGCATTTTAAAACAAAAAATAGGCAATATAAGGCACTACTGGAATTTAGACTTCTTTTTCTTCTTCCTGCCATGAGGAGAGCAGAATCACTTTTCTAGAGTAGTAGAAAATTTAACACGCTACTTCTGACTGGAGCTATAGCACAGTGGGTAGGACATTTGTCTTGCACACAGCTGACCCGGGTTTGATTCCTCTATCCTTTCGGAGAGCCTGGCACGTATCCCGTCTGCACTACAGAGCCTGGCAAGATCCCAGTGGCATATTCAATATGCCAAAAACACTAATAACAAGTCTCACAATGGAGATGTTACTGGTGTCTGCTCAAACAAATCAATGAACACCAGGAGGACAGTGCTAAAGTGCTACTTCAGACTTCAGTTCTTTCCTCATGATAGCAAAATGATTTTAGCAACCACTTATGATAATGAATACCAAAAAAGTAATATAAACATTAAAATCAAAATTAAAAAGTAATATAAATATTAAAATCAAAATTAAATAATATTATATGAATTATTGATATGGAACAGAAGAAATCTGAAGGATAAACGTACTGAGAGGTCTTTTGGTTTATCCCAAACTGTCCTTAACTTGGCCTTAGTATGTGAAAAGATTACCTAACTCTACCTATTAACTGAAGGAAATTTGTGTAAAATATAGTGGTAGATTGCAGTCTTATTTTCTCAAGATTGAACCTTAGACGCTAGACTTTCACTATTAGCTGCTATGTTAAACTTAAAGAGACAGAGTGAAAATAAAGTGCAGAACTTAAATGAAGGCATATTGTAAAGTTAGAAGCCTAAAATTTGAAAAAGAATTTATATTGCATTGAGGGAAAGGACTATGCACTAAAATATTTGCAGTTAAATCTGAATTTCCCAGTCCATAAAGTAATACATTATAAAATGTAAAAACCTATTGCTCTATTTTCAGATTCAATCTAGCTAAGGACATTTGGTATTTATCCACCAAAAGGAGATTTAAAAGTTAAAAAAAAGAAGACATAGGTGCTGGAAAGCCAATCATAGAAAAACTGGGATAGAGAAATCCATCCTTGAGAGAATTGTTTCCAGTGTAAAATTCAAATAATGGCATTCAAGGTAGCAATTCTCATCTGAGAGATGATCGGTAGAGCAAACTTCAAGATAAAAAACAGAAACTAGTTAATGTGAATGAAAACACCAGCTTATAATACTTAATAATTGACTTTTATGTTTACGTCATGGAACTTCTTAGATTTACTCTTAAAAATGAAAGTTGTCTTAAAATTTGGAGGTAGGAGAAATAAACTTTCCAGCTGAGTTTAAGTGACTGGGTAATGCAGATGAAAGCAATTTGGCATAAAAAGGTCAAACACATCATTCTAACTTAGGCATTATTTTAAACATTTAAGACAGGTACAGAATAAATGTTGTGTAAAACACAGAGAATGCTTTATTGTGTTAACAGGAAAACCAGCTGCATGCAAATTATAAAATGTGCTTCAGATTAGTGTGAAAAAACTTAATGAGAAACTGCCATACTGTATTGTTGTTACTGAGCTTTAATTTAATCTGATTTTTGATAAAATTTAAACAATATACATTAAAGAAAGCAAAGCAGTAGAAACCTAACCTGTTGTAATCAGAATTGGTAATAATAATAAATATAGATCAAAAAAAGGATATGTTGCAAATTGTTTCTATATTTTATTGATTTTTTTTGGTGTCTGCTTCATACCCAGCTATACTCAGGACTTACTTTGGCAGGCTCAGTGGACCATATGGGGTGCTAGGTATTGAGCCTGGGTAGGCCAAATACAAGATAAGTTCCTAGCTGCTGAACTGGCACTATATCTCATATGCCCTGTTTTTAAAACACTCACGTAAATTACCAAGAATCAAGGAGAGTAAAAAGATATATAAATTTAACTATAGTTAAGTGAGGTTGGTGAAAATATATATGATATAGAATTAATATGAAGCAGAGGAGTTTGAAATTAAGAGTTTGAAATTAAGAGTTTTAAAATTAAGAGTTTTTCTAAGCATCTATAAAGAAAGAAGACATTGAACTTAAAGATTTAATACTTTAATGCATGCAATAATAATACATACAAGAATAACTGAGGGGACCCATTAATTTAATAAACCTGAATGTCAGAATATCAATTTAACCAGATGAAGAATCTATCCATGATCTCTGTGGCAGTAGACTTCTAAGATGTTCTCCAGAGATAACCATCTCCTAGCATTTAAATTTGTCCTTAATTGTGAGCTGGACAAAGTGATTCACTTCCAGACAATATAATGCAGCAAAGATGAAGAATTGTCATTTCCCTTTTTAGGGTATGGAGATAAAGATTCTTGCTCGTAGTCTTTCTCTATTGTTTCTTGTCTTGTAGTCTTTGATAATCAAGTCGACATTTTGGAGAGGGTGATAATGTTTATGTAGAATTGAGGAAAGTAAGTTGTTCAATAGTTCTTGATCACTAAAATCTTGCAGCCATATGCTATTTAAAGCACAAATTTACCTTGATAAATTTTGAGATGATTCAACCCCAAGAAATACATTTGAATTGTGGACTCTGAGAAATTATTATCAGGCATATCAGTCACATCTAGATTCCTGATACAGAAAAAAATTAGATAGTACAATATGTTTTTATTTTAACCAGATGAATGAGGGTTAGTTTGATGTGTAATATTAAATAATTAACAAGACCTAACTGCAGAAATCTTTACAAAAGAATGACAATTTTAACAAGGAAATTCTTAGTATAGATGGGAACACAAGGACATTCCCAAGAACACTGAACATTTATAATAAGGTTTTGGCAAAATGTGTGTGCGTGCGTGTGTGTGTGTGTGTGTGTGTGTGTGTGTGCACGTGCATGTGTGTGTATCATGTTGCCTTTTAGGAGAACTGTTAAATTGATAAATTCAAGTAGACAAAGCAAGAATATTTGTTTTAAGTAAACGTTTGTGCTCAAGTTAAATAAATGAAAGTGTAGATACTTGAAATAACAGAAAAAGCTGCAGTGCGTGTCACAAAAGTGAGTGAGGTCTTTGGATGCAACCTGGGTAATGTGCTAGGAAAAAGTAACTGAAAATGTTAAATGCAAAACTGAATTGACTTGAATTATTAATATGTTGCACTTAAAATTCCTTCTCTTTTGTGACTGAAGAGATAGTACTATGGTTTATAGTCACTTGCCTTTCACATACCTGACACATCTCTCCCACCCACCTCCATCCCCATCAGATACAGATACAGGAGTAAGTCCTGAGCACTGCAAGATATGGCATAAAAACAAGAATAAACTTTTTTTTTCACTTGCAATGTGCAATCTTGGAAGTAGAAGAGAAATAAACAAATAATAGGTATTACCTAAATTGAAAATTGTTACACTTATCAGCATTCTTAAATGAATGGCTCTTTTTGAAACCATAAATCGACAGGGAAAATAGAAGTACCAAATAAGAAAGGTTTATATATGCATATATGTACACATATGTATATATGTACACACATATTCATGTATATACGTATATGCATATATGCATATACGTATATGCATATATATGTATGTATATAGACATATATTTTGTATTTTTCTTCCTTTAAATGAGAATGCAAATATGAAAATCATAAAAATATAGTAGAGACTGAGTAAAATCAATAGCTTGTTATTTATTACACATTTTAGAATTTTCGCCTATCTTTGAAAAATAGCTATATACAATTTATGACTATAGGCAAAATAATGTATGGGAAAGACAATCTTATTGTTGGTGCATCATCTAAGCTATGCTCCCTCATGAAGATGTCATACTCTCAGATAAACACTGAAAGCAAAACCACAGACATGATAAACAATTCAAAACTGTCCCATTAGAGAGAGAATTATTAAATAAGAAATATGTGGACCTATTGGAGTGCATTGTAAGTATCTTATGTATTTCAAAAGTTGCCATGTGAGAAAAGAAACAGATTTATTTATTTGGATCCAGTGAGCAATGTAGAATCCATTGACAAGAAAGCTGCAAGAAACTCAATTCGCATTAAATTAAAAAAACATCTGTGTCACATCACACACTCCAATAGATACTGAAAATATAAGTGTGAGTGAAGCAACATCCTTGGTCTCAAGGAATTTAAAATTTAGCTGCAAATAAAGATAAATGACTCATGGGAATATATGATAAATGGGAAGACAAGTTTAGCTATTTACTGAGAAAGGACAGGGGTGAAGTTAGAGGGCATATGCTGCATACAAAAGAAGAAATCAGGCAGATGTTGCAAGTAGGATTCAGATATAAATTGGTCGAAACTGTCTTTTGATACTTCTTGTGGAGCATAGGATATGATGAAAATTCACTGAAGAGTTCTGAAGGCCCAGAGGTCTCTTTATTTCTATAAGATTTAGAAATTCAGGGCAAAATAATAATGCAAGGCCTGTGGTACCCATATAAAACCTTAGTTACCAATAAAAAATTTAAGCCATGGCAATAATTGTTGTAAAAATCATACATGTGCACTTCTCAGAGATAAAGATATGTTTGTCTGCCTTACCCAGTACCACTATTTTCTTTAAGTTTGAGCATATTGATGATACTAAATAAATTTGGCTATTGTATAGAAAACCTTACATAGACTTCATAATGAGGTCATGTACCAGTTTCAACATTTTTCAAAATTCTTTTCCCTAAGATAGATAGTACTCACTATTAATAATGACATTTTAATAGCATTCCTCTATTATTCTCCAGAGTCAATTGTGATTGACATAAAAGAATTAAAATATTCTTAATATATCACAAAATTTATTTCAAAATATCACTTAGGTTCCTACCACTAAACTTCTTGACTTCATATGTACTACCTACTTTTGATTTACATTACTAGTGAACTATGGAATGAACATATTTCCAGAGCTTGGTGTTATTCCAAGCCTGTTGCCAAACCTCTCAAACACTCTGTCTGCTCTTGATGTTTCTGGTTTTCCTTTATGACTTTAGCTCTTTGTGTCCAGAATCCTTTTGCTTTATCTGGTGTCTGTCTGCATCCTCTCAGTGGTATTCACTTATCCAGGAACACAAAAAACTCATAAACTCATAAACATTATAAACAAATATAGACTTATTTTAGATTGGATTTTTAAAATTTTAATTGAATTAATGAAAATAATGTGAATTACAAGTCTCCATTCCTTCCTGGAATATTCTTTAAATAATTGCACTGCAAACTTCTTTATAGATGTGAGTTGTTGTTCCATTCTCATTTTCCCAGTAGTATAGTAATCGTTCAAAAGAAAAAGGTTTACTCTGATGTAAAAAACTAGAATTGTAAAATGTACAAAAACGGACTGCATTCCAACTTATTTTATTTATTTATTTTTATTTTAAGAAGTGGTTGTACTACAATGATGAACAATTTTATGATGAATGAGGATACCTTCTAACTCACTAGCATTTACTGCTACCTGGAGACTATTTCCATAGAAACAGTAGATTGACTGCTGGCATACATGGACACAGAGACCTCTTTATGGAATCATTTTCTTCCCTTTAGGACATAACAGCTGTCCTGGGTTTGTTTGAATTTATCAGTTGACAGACATTGATTTGAAGTTGCCTGAGTTCCAGAGGAAATACTTTCAAACCAAACTACAGCACACTATCTTCTGACTTCAAGCAGAATGACCAGAGCTTTGTTTTTGATTTTTAGGGGGGTAATCCAATGATCCTCAGGGCTCTACACTCATGGGTCACTCCTGGTGGTACTCCAAGGAATCATATGAGGTACCAGGGGTCAGACCTAGGTCAACAACAAACAAGACAAGCCTCCTGCCTGCTGTATTATATCTCTGGCACCAAAAGAGGAGAGAACTTTGAGCATATATGTGCCTACACTAAATCTAAAGAAGCGTAAACCCTCCATTCATTTATCTGCTCATGTAAACTATACACGCAATTCCAGGAAATTGCTATGCCTGGAAAGTCAAGTTACAGATTTCTTTTTGGAGAAAAAGGTAGTGGAAGATATGTAAGGTTATGAACCTTAAAATATTTAATGCTATATTCTAATAAGTAGTTCAAGTGTACTTTGCCATTTCCAGGATTGGGAGGTTCTATTTTGTATAGTAAAAACCAGTGTTTTTTTGACTTCTTTAGATAGATTCCTCAATTTCGTTGAAATGTGTTTCTTATTTTCCAGGTAGAAGAGTAGCACTACACTGCACTGTCCTCCCATTGTTCATCGATTTGCTGGAATGGGCACCAGTAATGTCTCCATTGTGAGACTTGTTACTGTTTTTGGCATATCAAATATGCCATGGGGAACTTGCCAGGCTCTGCTGTGTGGGCGGGAAACTCCCGGTAGCTTGCTGGACTCTCTGAAAGTGACAGTGGAATCGAACCGGGATCAGCCATGTGCAAGGCAAACGCCATGCCCACTGTGCTATCACTCCAGCCCAGGCAGAAGAGTAACAGTAAAAAAGATATAATGTTGGTTTTGTAGTTGGGTGTTAGTGTGAAATAGGAAAACAATTCTAGAGAGATAAGAGTGTTCATAAATTTTCTTGTTCATTTTCAACATAGAATTTTCAGATTTTTTTTTACTTCTAAGTCTTATGATTGGATTTAGTGTATGTAGCTCATTTCTTCAATAACCAATACAACATATTGTTGGTTCTATCATATATTTGACAGCATCTTATTTCCCACTATAATCTCCACCTTTGAAAAATAGATGTAATATATAATTTTGCAGGCATGTAATGTATATGTTATGGATCAATGATTTGAAATATTTGAAATGTTTGGATAATAAAATATGATGCCATTTTGAGCAGAAAATTTTTTAGCAAGTTTATCCATACTAAACACATGAGGATTGTCCTTACCAAACAAAGCTTTTATTCTTTTAAGACTAAATAGAAAATGGTATGGGGTATGTCAGTGACAGAAGGAAAAGATTGATTTTATAAATTTCTTTTAGAAATCATAGTTTATAAAGATATTATTGGTGTGATTTCAAGAAGAAGAGTCTAGTACTACATCCTCTGCTGGAATGTGTGCTTCTCTCCATCATTATCCCAATGCTTCTACCCTATCTCTGTCTGTGGTAAGCTTCCGAGTGAAGATTCGTTCTCAGTTAGTGTTTCCTTTAGACATGTTTGTTTATACCAACATATGGGAGAAATCATTATGTATGTTACTTTCCTCTCACTAACTACACTCAATATTCTTCAGATCCATCCACATAGAAATAAATGGCACAATTTTATCTTTGCTCTTAGTCAAGTGGTATCCCTTTGTATTTACTTGCCTTAGTTTATCTAGTCATCTCTTCCTGAATATTTTTCTCCAGGTATTGGTTATTGTGAGTAATGCTATAGGTACACAGATATCTTTTCAGAATAGAGCTTTGGCGCTATTGTGGTAAATGCCAAAAGATGGGATTTCTGGGTTATCTGGAAGCTTAAGGAGTGAATGAGGAAACACCTTTCTCCACATTAATGTCAAGACTGGATGCTTTTATTATTTTTGATGTATGCAAGTTTCTTTGGTGTGGGATGGTATCTCAAAGTTGTTTTTATTTGCATTTCCCTCATGATAAGTGATACAAAACGTTTTATCATATTGCTCTTTTAAATTATTTTAATGAATCACCATGAAATAAGCCTTCATGATTGAGTTTCAGTCTACAATGATCAAACACCCATCCCTCCACCAGTGCACATTTTCCAAAACCAATGTCACCAGTACCCCTCCCATCAACCCTGCCCCACATCATCCCCTGCCTCTATGGCAGACAATTTTATTCTTATTCTCTCTCTACTTTGTGGCATTATGGTTTGTAATACAGATACAAACCATGAGAGGCCATCATGATAGTTCCTTTATCTACTTCCAGTATTTATCTCCCATCCTGAGTGATCCCTCCAAACATGATTGAATTAGTGATACCTTCTCTGGCCCAGCTGACTTCTCCCCAAGTTCATGAGACAGCCTTTCAACCGTGAGGCGATCTCCCTGGCCCTTGTCTCTACTGTCTTTGGATGTTAGTCTCATGTTATCTTAAATTCCAAAAATTAATGCGGTCATTCTATGACCCTCTCTTTCAGACTCGTTTCACTTAACATGATACTCTACATGTCCATCCACTTGTAAGTAAATTTCATGAGTTCATCTTTCCTAACAACTGCATAGTATTTCATCGAGTAGATGTACCGTAATTTCTTCAACTAGTCATCTGTTCTTGGACACTCGTATTGCTTCCAGATTCGGGCTATTATGAACAGTGCTGCAATGTACAAAGAGGTGCTGATATCACTTTTTTGCAAACCGAGGATATATCCCCAGAAGTGGTATCACAGAGTCATATGAAAGTTCAATTTCTAGTTTTCTGAGGAATGCCCATATTTTTTTCCAGAAGGGTTGGACCAGTTGGGATTCTCACCAACAATAAATGCGAGGCCCATTCTCCCCACATCTGTGCCAGCAATGGTTAATTTGCTCTTTTTGATGTGTGCAGTCTCTGTGATGTAATATGATATCTCATGGTTGTTTTGATTTGCATCTCCCTGATGATTAGTAATGTTAGCATTTATTCACGTGCCGTTTTACTAATTGTATTTCTTTATGAAGGAAGTCTCTATTCATTTCTTCTCCCCATTTTTGATGGGATTGTAGGATTTTTCTTGTACAGTTTTACTAATGTCTTGTATATCATGAATATTAATCCCTTATCAGATGAGTATTGGGTAAATATTCTTCCCCTTTGTGTGTACTCTCTCTGTATTTTGGTTACTGTTTCCTTTGTGGTGCAGAAGATTCTTAGTTTGGTGTAGTCCCATTTGTTTATATTTGTTTCCACTTGCCTGGTCAGTGGTGTTTCATCCTTAAAAATGACTTTAGCTTAATGTCATGGAGGGTTCTGACTACATTTTACTCCATGTACCATATGGATTGGAGTAATAGCACAGAGGGTAAGATGTTTGCCTTGCATGCGGCCAATGTGGCCAACCTGGGTTTGATTCCTCCACCCCTCTTGGAGAGCCCCGCAAACTACCAAGCGTATTTTGCCTGCACGACAAAGCCTGGCAAGCTCCCCATGACGTATTCAATATGCCAAAAATAGTAGCAACAAGTCTTACAACTTGTTGTGAGACGTTACTGGTGCCCGCTCAAGCAAATCGATGAAAAACGGGAAGACAGTGCTACAGTGCTACCATATGAATTCTGGTCTGATCTTGAGGCCTTTAATCCACTTTGATCTGACTTTTGTGCCAGTGTTAGGCAGAGGTCCGAATTCATTTTTTTTTTGTTTTTGCAGGTAGCTGACCAGTTTCCCAGCAACACTTGTTGAAGAGTCTTTCCTTGTTTCACTTCACATTTCTTGCTCTGTTGTCAAAGATTAAGTAACCATATATTTGAGAGTCTGTGACAGAATATTCATCTCTCTTCCATTGGTCTGCAGGTCTGTTTCTAGCACAATACCATGCTCTTTTAATTACTACTGCTTTGTAGTAGAGTTGAAGTTGGGGAAGGTCATGCCACCCATCTTTTTCCCAAGGATTGCTTTAGCTATTTGTGGAGGTTTATTATTCCGTATAAATTTCAGGAGTGTTTTGTCTATTTCTTTGAAGAATTTCATGGTTATCCTTATAGGGACTGCATTGAATCTACATGATGTTTTGCAGAGTATTGCCATTTTGATAATATTAATCCTCCCAAATGATGAGCAAGAAATATGGCACAATTTCTTAGTGTCCTCTTTTATTTTTGAAACAGTGTTTTGTAATTTTCTTTGTATATATTCTTTACCCGTTTAGTTAAACTGATTCCAAGGTACTTGATATTCTGAGGCACTATAGTGAACAAAATTTTTTTAATCTCTATTTCTTCAGTTTTATTATTTGTATATAGGAAATCCATGGACTTTTGGGTATTGATTTTGATTTAGTAGTCTGCCACTTTAGTATACAAACCTGTCGTTTCTAGGAGCATTTTGTAGAGTCTTTAGGATTTTCTAAATATAGTATCATATCGGGCTGGAGCTATGATTGTACAGCGGGTAGGGCATTTGCCTTCTACGCAGCCAACATGGCCAACCAAAGTTTGAATCCTCCGCCCCTCAAGGAGAGCCCGCCAAGCTACGGAGAGTATCTCGCCCTCACAGAAAAGCCTGGCAAGCTACCTGTGATGTATTCGATATGCCAAAAACAGTGATACAGTGTATTATATTATTTTAGCTTTTTCAAATTTTAAATCATTTTTCTAAGTATCCTGAATTATCTTACAAATAACATTTACCATATAATGTATTTACTTATATTTTTCTTTAGGAATTATTTTTTAATAATAATAAAAATACTATTCCTTTTAGTCCCCCTAGCTTAGCTGGTCTCTTCTCCCCACTCAGGTCAGTTTTTCCGCCACTTCTTGAACGAGGTACTTGGATTTCACCCTGCAAGACCCCCAGGTGTCCTCCGGACTTGGAAGACAAAGCAGCTCTGAGCCTCTCTGCCTCTTCTTTTTTGTCCCCCAAGCTAAGCTGGTCTCTTCTCCCCACCCAGTCTTTACCCCCACACACACACCAGGTACCCGTGGAGGTGTGGCTACTTTAGAAGTGGGCATGGCTTTTTAGAAGTGAGTGCGGCTTTAGAAGTGGGCATGGTCTAATTTTTAGCAGGAGAACGCTTTACTCATATCAAGAAATCTACTCCCTATACCTACAAACCAACATGAAGAAACAACGCAAATCCCCACCATAGGGAGAGGACAATGAAATGAGTCCATAAGCCTCAGTAGGTGCTATCCACCTAAAGAACATCTCTGAAAAAGAATTCAGATATGAAGTCATGAAGATGTTCAATCAACTCATTGAAACAGTCAGACAGATATCCAGTAAATTGAGAGGACATGAAAGAAACAATGGATTGCGCAATTGACAAAATACAGGAAGAAATGAGAGCAGAAATTGGAAAGCCATGCACATAAATGGCATGAATGAAAGATTCCATAGATGAAATGAAAAACTCAGTCTGTGCCCTCAAAAATAGAATGACCACAGCTGAGGAAAGAATCAGTGAGCTGGAAGATCAGCTGCACCAAGCCAACAGGACCAACATACAGTGGCAAAGAACCTCAAAATAGCTCTACAGAGAATCGGAGTCCTAGGAGACGATTCAAAAGAAATAACATTAGAATCATTGGACTACCAAAAACTCAGGGAAACAATCCCAATGAAAAAGCCAGGGTTAAACAAATCATGGTCAAAAAATTCCCAGAGCTCAACAATGCAGCCATTCAGATTCAAGAAGCCCGAAGGGTGCCAACTAAAAGAGATCCTAACAAAAATACTCCAAGACATATCATAGTTAGAATGATCAATGCTGCCGATAGAGACACAATACTGCAAGCAGCAAGGGAAAAGAAGGAAATCACTACAAAGGATCACCCCTTAGATTCACAGCAGACCTATCAGAGGAAACCCTCCAAGCCTGAAGACAGTGGCGAGATATAGTGAAAAAACTCACTGAAATGAATGCTTCACCAAGAATACTCTATCTGACTAAACTCTCACTCAAAATCGAAAGAACGGTACACTATTTTCTAGAAAAATAGCAGCTCAGGAATTTCAAAGATTCAAAACCAAACAAGGGCTAAAGGGGCTACTATAAAACAAGACAAACCCTACAACCACAACACAACCTTACAGAAAGACGACCCAAAACCCCATAACAATAATCTCTCTCAATGTCAATGGTCTAAATTCACAATTTAAGAGACAAAGAGTGGCAAAATGGATTCAGAGACAGAACCCAACATTCTCTTGTCTGCAAGAAACTCATCTCAACACTCAGAGCAAACACAGACTCAAGGTCAAAGGTTGGAAAACAATCCTGCAAACAAACAGCTCCAGCAAAAATGCTGGGGTGGCCATACTAGTATCTGACAACATTAATTTCACCTTGAAAAAGATTAGAAGGGACAGTGAAGGCTATTTTCTCTTCATCAAGGGATATGTACAACAGGAATAAATTACACTCTTAAATGTATAAGCATCTAATGAGGGAACAGGTAAATATTTAAAACAACTGCTAACATATTTTAAGAGGGCATTGCTAGCAACACAGTAGTACTTGGAGACTTCAACATTGCCTTATCACCTCTGGATAGATCAACAAGAACAAAACTCAGCAAGGAATCATTGGCTTTGAAAGAAGATACATAAGATAAAGGATTTATAGACCAATACAGGACTTTACACCCAAAAAAGAAAGAATACACATTCTTCTCCAGTGCGCATGGAACATTTTCCAAAATAGAGCATGTGCTAGGCCACAAAACATATCTCAGCAAAATCAGGAAGATAGAAATAATATCGACCATCTTTTCAGACCATGATGCACTGAGTATAGAAGTGAATCAGACACAGACACGAAGAACCAAATCAAACACCTGGAAATTAAACAACTCAATGCTGAACAACGAGTGGGTCAGGAAGGAAGTCAAGGACAAAATCAAAAGATACCTGGAAACAAATGAGAATGAAGACACGAGCTACCAGAACCTATGGGATTTAGTGAAAGCTGTTTTAAGGAGAAAATTTATAGCTCTACAAGCATATCTTAGGACCGTAGTAAGGATGCACAGAAACAACTTGACCTCACAGCTCAAGACCTTAGAAAAGGATCAACAGAAAGAGCCTAAATCAAGCAGAAGAAAAGAGATCATAAAACGTAGAGCAGAAATCAATGACATGGAAACCAAAGAAACAATCTGAAAAATTAATGAAACCAAGAGCTGGTTCTTCGAGAAAATAAACAAGATAGATACATCACTAGCAACACTCACAAAGAAAAAGAGAGAGAGAGAGCCCTAATAAACCTAATCAGAAATGAGAAGTGGGATATTACATCAGAAACCAAAGAAATCCAAAAGGTCATCAGAGACTACTTTGAAAGTCTGTATGCCACGAAACAAAAGAACCTAGAAGAAATGGATAAACTCCTGGACTCCTATAATCTTCCAAAACTGAATCAAGAAGATCTAGAGTATCTAAATAGACCTATTAACATCAAGGAAATTTAAACTGTAATCAAAAGTCCTCCCAAAAACAAAAGCCCAGGTCCAGATGGATTCACTAGCGATTTTTTCCAAACATTTAAAGAGGACCTATTGCCTGTACTTCTCAAGTTTTTCCAGGAAATTGCAAAAACGAAAACTCTCCCAAACAGTTTCTACGAAGCCCATATCTCTCTAATACCAAAAGGAAACAAAGACACCACGAAAAAGAAAACTACAGGCCGATATCCCTGATGACACGATGTGAAGATTCTCAACAAAATACTAGCAAATATAATTCAACTACTCATCAAAAAGATCATACACCATGACCATGTAGGATTCATCCTGGGGATGCAAGGCTGGTCCAACACTTGGAAATTAATCAACATAATCCATCATATCAACAAAAGAAAAGATAAAAATCATATAGTCATATCAACAGATGCAGAGAAAGCATTTGACAAGATCCAGCACCCGTTTATGATGAAAATCCTCGCCAAAATGGGGATAGAGGGGACTTCCTCAATATAGTTAAAACCATCTACCACAAGCCTACAGCAAGCATCATCCTCAATGGGGAAAAACTAAGAGCCTTCCCTCTAAAATCAGGGATGAGACAAGGATGTTCACTCTCTCCACTGATGTTCATTCAATATACTACTGGAAATACTTGCTATAGTAATTAGGCAAAAAAAAGATATTAAGGGCGTCAAGGTAAGAAAGGAAGAAATCAAGCTCTCACTGTTCGCAGATGATATGATACGATCATGATATGATAAAACCTCTACCAAGAAACTCCTAGAAACAATAGGCTTGTATAGTAAAGTTGCAGGCTATAAAATAAATACCCAAAAGTCCATGGCTTTCCTATATGCAAATAGTGAAAGAGAAGAAAGTGACATCAAGAAAACAATCCCATTCACAATTGTGCCCCAGGAAATCAAGTATGTAGGAATCAGCTTAATTAAGGAAGTAAAAGACCTGTACAAGGAAAATTACAAAATGCTACTTCAAGAAATAAAAGTGGATATGAGGAACTGAATGAATGAGCCCAGTTGTAGTTACTGGTCTCCCAAAGAAGAATAGAAAGAGCTATGCTTGGAATATCACATTTCACTCAAATGAGAGAAACAATCCGGAGTTCTGACATCCGTCGACGATCAAGAATCAGGGACGCTGTCTCATTTGCCACGGCATCGAAAATCAGATGGGCTGTTCATGTAATGAGATTTAAAGACGACCGCTGGACTAGAGCTGTTACCGACTGGATTCCACGGGATGTCAAAAGACCGCATGGCCGCCCACCTACCAGATGGTCAGACTTCTTCGTCAAGATCATGAATGATCAGTTTGAGGCCCTTCATGTTCCCGGAGCGAACAGATGCCATTGGGCTACACTAGCACGTGACAGGGACAAGTGGAGACGTTACTGGCGCCCGCTCGAGCAAATCGACGACTAACGGGAAGTTAAGTGATTAAGTGATTAAGTGATGAGGAAATGGAAAAACATCCCCTGTTCATGGACTGGGAGAATTAACATTGTCAAAATGGCAATACTTCCCAAAGCACTGTATAAATTCAACACGATTCCTATTAGGATACCCATGACATTCTTCAAAGAAATGAAGCAAACAATTCTGAAATTTATATGGAACAATAAGCCCCCAGGAATATCTAAGGCAATTCTTGGGAAAAAATGGGAGGAATCAAACTCCCTAATTTCAAACTCTACTACAAAGTGGTAATAATTAAAACAGCATTGTACTGGAACAAAGGCAGAGCTGTATACCAATGGAACAGGGTTGAATATACTGACATCTCCGCCCAAGCATCTGACCATCTAATCTTCAATAAGGGGGCAAGAAAAGTGAAGTGGAGCAAAGAAAGCCTCTTTATCAAATTGTTCTGGCAAAACTGAATGGCTACATGCAAAAAAGTGGGCTCAGATCTCTGCCTAACACCATGCACAAAAGTAAGATCAAAGTGGTTAAAGACCTCAACATCAAACAGGAATCCATAAGGTACATTGAGGAAAAAGTTGGCAAAACCCTCCATGACATAGAAGCTAATGGTATCTTCCAAGATGTCAAGCCGCTGACCAAGCAAGTGAAAATAGAGATAGACAAATGGGACTATCTTAAACTAAGAAGCTTCTGCACCTCAAAAGAAACAATGACCAAAATACAAAGACAGTCTACAGAATAGGAAAGTATATTCGCCAAATACACAACCGATAAGGGGTTGATATCAAGGATATACAAATACTGGTTGAACTCCACAAAAAGAAAACATCCAACCCCATCAAAAAAATGGGGAGATGAAATGAATAGAAACTTTCACAAAGAAAACATTTGAATGGCTAAAAGGCACATGGAAAATGCTCCACATCATTAATCATCAGGGAGATGCAGATCAAAGCCACAATGAGGTATCATTTCACACCACAGAGACTGGCCCATATCCACAAGAACAAAAGCAACCGGTGCTGTCGCAGATGTGGTGAGAAAGGGACACTCCTTCACTTCTGGTGGGAATGCCGACTGATTCAACCCTTTTGGAAAACAGTATGGACGATCCTCAAAAATTAGAAATTGCGCTTCCATTTGACCCAGCAATCCCACTCCTGGGAATATATCCCAGAGAGGCAAAAAAGTATAGTCCAAGTGACATCTGCACTTGTTTGTTCATTGCAGCGCTTTTTACAATAGCCAGAATCTGGAAAAAAACCTGAGTGCCCGAGAACAGATGACTGGTTAAAGAAGCTTCAGTACATTTACACAATAGAGTACTATGTAACTGTTAGAAAAGACGAAGTCATGAAATTTATATACAAGTGGTACTACATGGAAAGTATCATGTTAAGTGAAATGACTCAGAAAGAAAGTGATAGACATAGAAAGATTGCATTCATCTGGGGATCATAATGTAACAAAATAGGAGACTAACACCCATGAATGGCCAAAATTAGTACCAGGAATTTTACTCCATGGCTTGGAGGCCAACCACACATGCTAGGGGAAAAGGGAGCTCAGATAGAGAAGGGAACACCAAATAAAGGGTGTTGGGAGGATCCTCCCAGGATGGGAGAAGCATTCTGAAAGTAGACTATAGACCAAACATGATTGCCACTCAATGCCTCTTGTGCAAACCACAACATCAAATGAGAGAGAGAGAACAAAAGGGAATGCCCTGCCACAGAGGCAGGGTGGGTTGGGGTGATGGGGGGTGGGAGGGATACTAGGACCTGTGGTGGTGGGAAATGGGCACTAGTGGAGGGATGGGTATTTCATCATTGTATAATTGAAACCCAAGCACAAAAATCTGTAAGTCTAAAACTGTACCTCATGGTGTCTCACTAATAAAAATATAAAAAAAAATAATAATAGTAATAAAACTATATACCTCTTGGAGAGCCAGGAATGCTACTGAGAATATCCTGCACTTGATGCAGTGATACAGTGTATTATATTATATAATAACTGTCATTTCATTGTTCATGGATTTACTCCAGTGAGCGCCAGTAACAACTCTATTCCTCCCAGCCCTGAGATTTTAGCAACCTCTCCTTACTCATCTTTCCCAATGATTGGAGGCTCTTTCAGGGTCAGGGGAATGAGACCTGTTATCATTACTGTTTTTGGAATATCGAAGCCACAGAGAGCTTGCAAGTTTCTCCTGGTGGGGGCAGGAGAACTTTTGGTAGCTTGCTGGACTCTCCAAGAGGTATATAGTTTTATTTTTATTATTATTAAAAATAATTTCTAGTACTTGGAGCAATAGTACAATGGGTAGGGCATTTGCTTTGCTCTGGGCCAACTGGGTTTGATCTCTGGCATCCTGAGCACTGCCAGGAGTAATTCCTGAGTGCATAGCCAGGAGTAACCCCTGAGCATCGTTGGGTGTGACCCAAAAAGCAAAATAAATAAATAAATAAATAATTTCTAAAGAAAAATGTAAGTAAGTACATTATCTGGTAAATGCTATTTGGAAGATAATTCAGGATACTTAGAAAAATGATTTAAAATTTTAAATAAGCTAAAATAATATAAGAAAAAAGTTTATGTTTTATCTTATACACATTTTATTTTGTTCTGTTCTCTTTTGTGTTTTTAACATCTTCTTTTATAGTAGTTTAGACTTCAGCTACATAGCTCAGACTCCTAGCCAACCCAAGTTCGATTCCTCTACCCCTTATGGAGAGCCTGGCAAGCTACCGAGAGTATCTCATCCGCATGGCAAAGCTAACTGTGATGTATTCGATATGACAAACACAGGAACAAGTGTCACAATGGAGACATTACTGGGCCCGATCAAGCAAATCAATAAACAACGGGAGGACAGTGACAGTGACATCATTTCCTGAAATCTTCACATCATGACTTAAACTTACCCTCATCTCCTTGGCTGACCCCTATACACCCTAATCTTCTATGGTGTAGTGTTATGCTACTTCTCTATATAAAGCTTTCAGTATTCTAAATATTTTCCTGAAATATTTTAACAATCATCTCATCTTAACGAAAACCAGACTCTTGTCTGCTTTGTCACCAATTCCCATCTTCAGAGGAGATGTTATATTCTTAAAAACCTAAAGTATCTCGTAATGCAGAGCTAACAGTAGCTCCATTGTAATTCATGGAATCTCTTCTAGGTCACACAGAGTTGTTAACCATTTTCTACAGCATTTACTTCTTTAAAGTTTATATAGAGCCTTCTAACATCTGGATACTAAATACTGAGATATACTTCACTGGAGTTTTTGTACACAATTATTCACAAACAATCTAATCTCCAGAGTGTTCTGTACATTTATCACACAATCCCAGATATGCAGTTTACTTATAAACACTACATGTTACCAACACAATGGATGCAGATTGACTATACTCTCTGTATATCCAGCTTGTCTAAGTTAATATTGAAAATAAACTTTGGCCTCTCTCCCAGAAATCAAGCTTTCTTTAAAGAAATTGAGTTAAAGTTAAAGTGGATAATTTTTAACAAAATATATACATGACATAAGAGAATATGCATGTCTTCTGTTCCTTACATCCTTTGCTTAAATAACACTGGAATCCATGCACTGAAATGATTAACATCACAAAATGGAAGGAGATTAAACAAACCTGTTTTTAAAGGAATGAAGTTCTCACAAATACATTTCAAATATTTCTTGCTAGAGAAATTAACTACCAATGTGCTAGTCAATAAAAATTGTAGTTTTTTTTTCACTCTGGCATTGATTATTCTCACAAACGCAATGAGACACTGCTTAGAATTCATTGGTTTTCTTACCACTAATGCAATTTTTAATATAATATTTTCACCTCTATTTCTCTTTCCAACTATATAGTTGACCATTAATTATATTAAAAATTTTAGTAATTTATTCACCTCTGCTCTTTCACCTCTCAACACTATAAGCTGAGATGTAATAAAGTAATTGTGTTTTCTATTATTGAACTGATTCATCAAATCTTTAATTTGTAATTTCATGCCCATTTCCTTAAAAATAGTTAAATTAGCCTCTTGGTTTTTTAAAAATTTTATTTCATTTTTATAAAGTTGTTCACAATAATTGATACATTAAATATTCTAACACCAATCCCCACCAGCACATTTCAAATGATTCCACCCCGATCTCCAAAGCCTGCCCCAAAGCAGGATCTAAATGATTTATTTTGTATTGCTTGTTATAAGCAATCTGCTAAAGATAACTCAAAAAAATGTCATTAATGAAAAGTGTGTGAAGATTGTTTTATCACCCAGGAGCCATTAAGCCCTTGTATCGAGTATTAGTACGCACAGCCGCAAAATACGTGTGTAAATTCCTGGAGATTTTAAATAGGGTGATACAGGTAGAATTACATTTTTAATTGGATGGTGACTTTGGGGTCCTGAGGCCTATCTGTAGTACATTGCTCTCTTCCTCTTCCAGGGTTAATTTGTGAGTCTCTGGACCATAGCTGTCAATGAGCTTATCTGGCATCAGAGAGAGTTTGTAGGTGTGATGGCAAGGCTACCAGAAGCACAGGGAAATGCGGGAAAGTGACTCACTTGCCAACTCCATGTTAGCCTGGAGATTTTGGTCACAAGTCCACATACCTGGATTTTTCAGCAGATTTACTCATGGATAAAGATAGTCCAGTCCTGTGGAGATCGGCTGTGAGCATGGTGGTGATTGAGTTCTCGAGGTTTTCAACTACCAGGGCTCTGCTGGGATGGGTGGTGGGACTCACCCGACCCCCTCCAGAGTTCCCCAGATAAAAGTCAGTGAGTTGTTTAACTGAATTTCCCTAGTATGTTAACAGATATGTATTGCACATAAATCACAAGAAGAAAAAAAAATCTCAGGTTTTATTTCATTTTAGCTTTAATAAGGCATTGCATATTCTGTTGTTCTAATGGTGGTTGAAGAAGAAAATTATTATTTTGTGGTTGGGGAGCTTGGAGTCACACCCAGCAATGCTAATGGTTTATTCTTGGCTCAGTGTGCAAGGATCACGTGTGTAGGTGTTAGGGGAAAATATGTGGTGTTGGGGAACCATTCTGGGTCAGCCATGGACAAGGCCTTACCCCTTGTACTATCTAATCAGTCCTAATGTCTGTTTTACTGAGAACAGTTAAAACAATTTTCTCAGGCCTGAGATATAGTACAGTTGTTAAAGCACTTGCTTATTATGTGACTGACTCCAGCTGGATTCTTGGCACTGCCTACGATCTCCTGTGCAACACCAGGAGTGATCCCTGGGAACAAAGCTGGGAGTAAGACCTGAGCATTGCTGGGTGTGGTTTCAAGCTCCCCACCACACACATACACACACACACACACACACACACACACACACACACACACACACACACATTTTCTCCTTCAATCACTATTTTAAAGTGAATATTATTAAACTGTATTTAAATTGGTTTTCACATAAAGATATTTTTCAACATACTGCTTTCTCTTTCATTGCAATGAACGGAGTTTGATTCTTTATATGAAATTTTAATCTTCACATGTTCTAAATACCATTATTTATAATTATTAAGATGGAACCTCCAAGCCTACTCGAATTGGAGTCGAGCATCTTCCACCCAGATCCTCCAAATTCCAGTAGGCGGGGGTCACACCCACCACCTGGCCCCCTGGCGCCGTGTAATCCCATCAGCGGCCAAGACTCAGAGACTATAAAATCCAGATCCCGGAACCGCGCGGCCGCATTCGCAGCCGCGCGACATCTTAACAGAACTTTTTTTTATGACATTTTTTTGTCTTATTCCTACTTTGGACAAACTTGCAGGCTATCGAATGTAGCCTGCCCACAGGGCAGAGTCTGGCAAACTCCCCGTGGCGTACCAAATATGCCAAATACCAGTAACAATGATGGGTCTCATTCTTCTAAATAGCCTTGAATATAATCTCAGGGCTAGGATGAAAGAGACGTTACTAGGGCCTGCTCGAGGCAATCGACGAATAACAGAATGATGAAATGAAAATGAAAGATGGAACCGATTTTGTGCTAATTATCTAATGATAATTTGTCAGTGAATAATACATGCTTATTTTATACCTTCTCAGCTGATGCTCCCCTTTCCCAAATACTTCAAAAGACTTTATGAAAGTAATGATGCAGTGGCATTTGCTGATTCCACATCAGCAATTCATCCCTCGTTGCACAGTTCCTGCTATTATATGAAAAACACTCAAGACATAAAATGACCACTATATTCTATGTCCAAAAGGACATCTTCTCTTATCATTTTCAAAGTCACAGAAGCAGTAAGTAGAATTGAACACATTCCCTGAAACACATTTTCATTTTCCCAATTTGTCAATCTTTATTTTTTTTATCACAGTGGATATGTATTTATTGCTCACCCCTTTGACATAAAACTGAAATGGACTCAGCCAAGCACTTCACAAATGTCTAATACAAGTTCCTACAACCACAGGAACTCTCTATTTTCCTGTAAGCAGAGACTGTTTCTTTAGGAAGAGCTCTCTCAGCATATGAATGCAGGCATTTATGGCTAATTTACACAACATCCTGTCAAGGGAGTTTTATCATCCTCCTTCACTACATGGAGACTTCAGAGAGTCTAGCAAACTAGCCCTTGGTATTGGAACTAAGTGAAGGATCAAGATCTGTCCCCATTTCTCCCTTTGTGGCTTTCCACACCAGCAGTTTTTAATTAATCTCCTAATAAGGGTATACATGAAACCTGTCAGGTTTGTTCAACAGTTAACACAGGCAAGTGCTCAAGTTTTACCATCAATTTGCTTGACCATATGCTGCAGCACCTTTCATCAAACACTGAAATTACATTGAGACTCAATTTCTCATTAATGATCACAAATGCCTCCGGAAACAGCCCTTTAAGAAAAAAAAAAGAACCTTTGTATATTTTATATACTAGCTACCATTGTTTCTCCAAAAGTTTATTTCCTCCCTGCTTATTTTTTTCTCTGCCTTCTACCTTTACATATGACTTTGTTAATTTTAATCTGTGACTATCATGTACAACATCTTAACTATGAAGATTTTCTTCTAGGCACAGTTGCAATCCGACAAAGCACATGTTTTGCATGTAGGAGCCTCAGGTTCAATCCCGACACCACGTTGTCCCCTCAGCACCCCTGAACAAGGAATTGATATTACTCTCTAAGAAGCATGGGGTGTAGCTTTACCCAGAAAAAAATCTATTTCTTATGTTCTATTTTCTAAATACTTTCAATAGATATTTTCAGTTAGATTGCTGAAATCTTCCCAGACTGTGTCTGTCCAAAACAAATTTGTGAAAGTGTTCCTC
Organism: Sorex fumeus; assembly: GCF_029834395.1. Taxonomy (NCBI): domain Eukaryota; kingdom Metazoa; phylum Chordata; class Mammalia; order Eulipotyphla; family Soricidae; genus Sorex; species Sorex fumeus. The sequence continues at coordinate 14,776,393 of NW_026606060.1, forward strand.
CAAACTTTTGCTTATTTTTTTATACACCTCTGGAATTTTCTGCCACCTGAATGTTAGAAATTTATTTCATTATTTAAAAATAACCCTATCTGGAGTCTGGTAATCACCCCCTTGGAAAACACGTTGAAGTAACACCTGGGTACTGCTAAGTGTTATCTAAATACAAACCTAAAACATCAAAAAAGTTTTTAAAGAGATGCTTGCTGTAAAAAACACACTGGATAAAACAAAGATTTTCATGGGCTGTGTAATAACTTTGCAGAGATAAAAAGCATGAATTTTTTCAAAAACAATTCAGTAATGACTCAAATGGAAGATGAAAGAAAATAAGATTTTAGGAAAATTAAAGAAACTTTATGAGAGGTCATAGAATTGACTCGTGATAAGAGAGAGAATACGCCTTTCACGTGCTGACTTAAATCCCTAGTATTGTTGCTCCCTTAAGCACTGATAGAGACCATCATGGTGACCCCTTAAGCACTAGCAGGAATGACCCCCAAACATTCCCTGAAGTACTTTTGGTCCAAAAGCACTATAGTAGCATTAAAGCTTTACAAATACAGATTTTTTACTTGTTTTTTTTTTTTCCTTTTCATTTGTGGAATGTAACTGATGGTGCTCAGGGCTAACTCCTGGCTCTGTACTCAGGGATCACTCCTGGCAGTGTGTTCACGGGACCATATGTGGTGCTGGACACTGAGCCAAGGAGAGCCACATGAAAAGCAAGCACCCTGCCCACTGTCCTGTTGCTTCAGCTCTGTATTTTTCACTTTGTGTTTTAATACAGTGGTAATTACGTTTGGGGGCCAAATTTCTCCAGCTTTTTTTTACTGAGCATTCTTCCCTTTGGTTTCTATTTCATTTTATACATTTCCATTACTGTGATTTTATTCTTTTTAGGCTTCCCTTATTTACTTTTACTACAAGATATTTGAGTCAGCTTGTACTGGGGGAGAACAGATTGGGTCCCACCTAGCTGTGTTCAGGCACTATAGCTGGCTCTCTATTGAGTGATAACTCCTGGCAGCACTCAGGAAGACCATCTAGAATGCTGGGGATCAATCCCAGGTTGGCTGCACACATATTTCCTCTACTGTCTTGGTAGCCCCATCTTTGTTTGTTTATTTTTGGGAAGTTATTATTTTTTGGGTGGTGAGCATACATAGTGATGTTTAGATCTTACTCCTATCTCTGCGCTTGGGGATCACTCCTGGTTTGTTCTGGGGACCATATGTGATGCAGGGGATGGACTCCAGATAGGCAGCATGCAGGCAAGAACCCTGCATGCTGTACTATTGCTCCCTACCTGATTGGCCATGGCATCTTTTGTTTTTACTGACTTATCATGGATTTGGTACTTTCTCTGTAGATCTCTAGTTCCTTTTATTATAGAATTCTATTAGAAACCAAAATATTGTACAAGATGCGATCACTGCTACTGAGATTACATTAATTCTAAGCTCTATCATATGATCAAGCATTATATTAAATATTAGTTTGTACTAAGGTCTCCAATCCAATTCATTACCAATTGATTCTTATAACCTCTTCTGATTGTTTATCCATAAACTCTTTACTACAACAGAGAAAATGATGCTGACCACTATTTTCTCAATTTAAGTTTTTGTCTCTAATATGCATGAGGAGAAACATCAAAGTTTCTGGGCCACTGATGTGATTTGCTCAAGTGATAGAGCTTGAGACCTGGTATACGAGAAGCCTTGAATTCAATCACTGACATCTAATAGACTCCTGAGCACCAGTAGTTGTAATTCTGTCCAAGCAAGCTGGACAAGACAGTTTCCCACATCTATCAATAACAACAAGAAGTAACAACATTTAGCCAGAGAGATACCTCAAAGAGCTAAAGTGATGCTTTCCATGCAGGATATCTGATTTCAGTCCTCATCATTGCATAATCTGCAGGGCACAATTTGGAGTAATAACACTCTACCTCAGTTCACAGCTACAAACTCAGGACTAGTCACTGGTTATTGCTAGGAAAGGCCCACAAACAAAGGAGAGAAAGCAACAAATTCTTAACTTATATCTCCATTAGATACAACTTTATCAACTGGAATATATTGCAGGGATGCGGTACATTTTGCTTAGTTTTACAAATTCCATTTTTCAAAAATACTTAGTTCAGCCATTTTTTCCTATCCCTGTCAAAGAGTTGTTTTTCATCTATTTATAATAAATGAAGCCTCCTTCTGATATTTTAAATTCAGTAAAAAACTCTGGCTTTTATTTTCATTTTGCATTAAGTTTCACTCTTTTTGAAACAGTTTTCAATTGTTTTTGACAAATAGTTAATCTAATAAAAATGCAATTATGAGACCATAAAAATTGTTTTACCATGTAGAAATCTCATTTTGTGCAGATCCCAAACTAGTTTCTTTCTCTTTAAATTCATTTATCCTTTCTTTTATATATGAATATATACAGGCAGGGAGTTAGGCAGTTGGGCCATGCTCAGCAGTGATCAGGAAGCACTCCTGTACTCAAAAGTCCTGGGGCTGGAGCGATAGCTCAGCATGTAGGGTGTTTGCCTTGCACACGGCCGACCGGGTTCGATTCCCAGCATCCCATATGGTCCCCGAGCACCGCCAGGACTAATTCCTGAGTGAAGAGCCAGGACTAACCCCTGAGCATCACCGGGTATGACCCAAAAATCAAAAAAAAAGTCAATCCTGATGGTACAGGGAGCAAACTGGGTCAGCTGCATGCAACAAAGGTGCCTTTATGCCTATACTAAATCTCTGCCCTCCACCATTATTGTTTCTATTTCTATAGTTTTGTTTCCTATATGTTATATAATTGCAGTTAGATTGTATGTAGCCTTTGTAGATTAACTTCTTTAATTCAAGAACATGCTTATTTAAGATTGAATCAAGTCTTCTGCATACTGATAACTGCTAATTTCACACTTGCACGCAACAATATGTACTGTCTGTAGCACTGTAGCACTGTCCTACTGTTCTACAGTTGTTCATTGATTTGCTTGAGCGGGCACCAATAATGTCTCCATTATGAGACTTCTTGTTACTGTTTTTGGCATATCAATTTCGCCATGGGGAGTTTGCCAGGCTCTGTCATGTGGGCGGGATACTCTTGGTAGCTTGCAGGGCTCTCCAAGAGGGATGGAGGAATTGATCCCAGATCGGCCACCTGCAAGGCAAATGCCCTATCCACTGTGCTATTGCTCCAGCCCTGCATATGTACTGTGGCACTGCCATCGCGTTGTTTATCAATTTGCTCAAGCGGGCACCAGTAACGTCTCCATTGTGAGACTTGTTACTCTTTTTGGCATTTTGAATACAACACGGGTAACTTGCCAGGCTCTGCCATGCAGGTGGGATACTCTAGGTATCTTGCCAGGATCTCTGAGAGGGACGCAGGAATGAAACCCAGACAGGCTGCGTGCAAGGCTAACGCCCTACCGCTGTGCTATCTCTCCAGCTACACATGTACTATAGTAGCAATCTACTTGCCTATTCATTTCATTTTTAAATTTTTTTTTGTTTTTTAAGCCATACCGGGTCATGCTCAGGGTTTACTCCTGACACTGAGTTTAGAAATCATTCCTCATGTGGTCCGGGAGACTATATGGGATGCTAGAGATTGAAACCACATTGGCTGCTTGCAAGTCAAGCACTTGACCCACTAGAGTATTGCTCTGGTCCCTGAAATTTTCATTTATATTATATATATATACATATATGTATATATATACATACTTTTCCATTTCATTACTTTTATTCATTTTGTTTTTAAATTTTAAGAATAGTTAACTCCCAAAGTTTAACTATTCTTAACTACCCATGCCATTTTTCCTTTTATAATTAAAATTAAGAAGTGCAATAAAGAACCATTAGTTACCCAAATGCTTTTGATTTATATTCTTTTTGTACATTTACTTTTTTTACATTTACTCTTTTGTTACTTATTTACTTTTTAAAGCAAATTACAGTATCTTCTTTTTAAGTAAATGTTGCAAATATTCTGCACTGTATCACTGTAGCACTTTCCTCCAGGCTCCAGCAGGCTTACTAACATCTCCATTGTGAGACTTGTTATTACTGTGTTTAGCATATCAAATATGTCAGAGGTAGCTTGCCAGGCTTTTGCCATGCAGGCGAGATACTCTCAGTAGCTTGCTGGGTTCTCTGAGAGGGGCGGAGGAAGCGAACCCGGTTCAGCCATGTGCAAAGCAAATGCTCTACCCCCTCTGCTATCGCTCCAGCCCACAAATATTCTAGTTGTATGTAATTATATAATATCTAAAATTATCAGAACATAATTCTATCAGTATTTTGATAAACATTGATTATAAAGTGTATACACTTATCAAAACAATGAAATTGTTTATTAAATATATGGCACATTTGCCATAGTATATTGCATGGAGCGATAGCACAGCGGGTAGGGCGTCCGCCTTACAAGCGGCCAACATGGCCGACCCGAGTTCGATTCCTCCGCCCCTCTCGGAGAGTCCGGCAATCTACCGAGAGTATTCGATATGCCAAACACAGTAACAACAAAGTCTCCAATGGAGACGTTACTGGGCCCACTCGAGCAAATCGACGATCAACGGGAGGGCCTTTACCTTTTTTACATTTATTAATTTATGATAGTAAAATTCATAAACTAATATATAAAATAGTTTATAAAATAATAAGACACCATACATAAATTGCCATACTGTATGGTATGCAATATTCATTGATGCTATGTAATAAATATCACTTGATCACTTGACTTCCTGTTAATCATTAATTTGCTTGTGTGGGCACCTGTAACGGCTCCATTTGTCTCTGTCGTGTGCTAGTGTAGCCCAATGACGTCTGTTCATTCTAGGGACATGAAGAGCCTCAAACTGATTATTCTGGTTCTTGACAAAGAAGTCTGACAATCTGGTAGGTGGGCGGCTGTGTGGTCTTTTGACGTTCCATGGAATCCAGTCGGTAACAGGTCTAGTTCAAGCGGTCATCTCCAAATTTCATTACATGTCCAGTCCATCTGATTTTGGACACCTTGGCAAATAAGGCAGTGTCCTGAATTATTGACCATCGATGGAGGTCAAAAGTCTGGATTCTTTCTCTCATTTGAGTGAAACGTGATACTCCAAGCATAGCATAGCTTTCTATTCCTCTTTGGGAGACCCGAATAGCGTTCTCATCCTGTTTTCGTAGGGCCCAGGTCTCTGAGGCGTATGTTAATACAGGAAGAACAGTGGAATCAAAGAGATGTGTCTGGAGTGGGAGGTTCTTCATCCTCTTAGCTATTTCTTCGATGCTTTTAAAGGCATTCCAAGCCACTCTCTTCCTCCTGGGAAACTCAGGTGCCAGGTCATTGGTCATGTTGCCTTCTTGACCTCGGTACACATAACTGTTGCATTCAGAAATGTGTTTCCCGTTGAGAGTGAATGGAACATCAGGAATAAGACCATTTCTCATAAACATTGTCCATGAGATTCAGCTGGAGTCCGACACTTCCACAGCCACGGTCTAAGTCAGCCAGCATTCGTGCAGCTTAGCTGATGTTTGGTATTATTAGAACAATGTCATCAGCAAAGCAGAGTTGGTGTAGTTGCTGACTGTCTATCTTCACTCCCATTCCTTCCCATTCCAGTCATCCCATGACGTTCTTGAGGGTGGCACTGAAGAGTTTCGGTGAAATGGTATCACCCTGCTGTACCCATCTCTTGACATGGATGATCACTTCTTTCTAAAATGGTGAGAACCTAGTAGTGGATCTGTAATACAGCTAACAGAGGATCCTGATGCATTGAGTTTGAATGCTCTGATTGGCTAGGGCTTCAATGACTGCTTCTGTCTCCACAGAATCAAAGGCCTTCTTTAAATCAATGAACATTAGACAGAGCGGCATCTTGAACTCCCAAGAAACCTCAATGAGCTTGGTTATTGTGTGGATATGGTCAATGGTGCTGAATCCTTTTCAGAACCTAGCTTGCTGGCATGGTTGTCCTTCATCTAGTGTTCTTCCAATCCTATTCAGGTTGACTCAAGTGAACAGCTTGTTGATGACAGACAATAGGCAGATTGGTCTATAGTTGCGAATGTCGTGGATGTCTCCCTTCTTGTACAGTAGTACAGTTCTGCTGGTTTTCCACTGGGACGGAACCTTGCATTCAGACAAGTAGCGTGTGAAGAGCCGAGCCAGCATAGTGATGAGTACTGATGGCAGGTTCTTCAGGTGTACAGGTTTGACCTTGTCTTGGCCAGGTGCTGTTCGTTTCTTTACTGACAAAATGGCATGTTGGATTTCGGAAGGGAGAACGTTGGGAACGACATATCCATCCTGCGGAATTTGGTATGTGTGTAGGTGAACTTGGCTATCAAAGAGATCTGAGTAGTAGTCATTGATAATCATCTCCGTTGCCCTTCTAGAAGATGTGATAGATTTCTCAGGATGTCAGAGGGCAGTCATCTTGGTCTTGTAGTTGCCGAAGCTCAGTCGGGCGTTACGCATGCTTTTCCCAGCTTCTGTTGCATCTACCAGCACTTCTGCTCTTCTCTCTTTGAGGTCTTCATTTATTGCATCTCTGCACTCCTTTTCGAGATTGGATATTCACTTGTGGTTGCCAGAGGTATGCGCCAAACCACGTTGGCGATTAAGCTCAAGAGTTCTCGAAGACAGTTGTCTTTTTGTGGCTATGTCTCTCTTGGCGTTCCTCACACAATGAAGTAGGTGCTGAACCAGTCGATCATATTCCTCGTCAGTGTTGTCAATGATGGCATCCTCCCATGTTGCAGCAATAGTGCCAAACAGCTCCCAGTTGGTGGTCATTCTTGGAGTTCTCTTCTTAAACTTTGCAGCCCTATTTTCCCACTCTGTAAAGTAGAATTTTGCACAAAGCAGATGGTGGTTCAATACCTTTTGGAATTTTTGGACAACAGCAACATAAGTCAGGCAAAACCATCAATTGAATATGATGTGGTCAATGTCGTTGTTGAACCGTCCACCAGGAGACTCCCATGTCCAACGTTTAGATTTGGCCTTCTGAAACTGTGAGGTACCATGGATGGTCTTGGTCAACATGATGAACTCAGTTTCTCATCCTGTTCATTCCATTCTAGGCCTTGGTCCCAATGTGGGGTTCTTCACCTGATCTTCTTGGTCCTATCTTGGCACTAAAATCACCAACAATGACCTTGTAGAAGGTGTGGTCTTCTTTATGAAATTTCTCGAGCTCCATATATAACTTCTCAATTTCTCCTTCATCAGAATTGGATGTTGGTGTGTAGACAACAAAGATAGTAACTGCCAGCAGTGAGCCACATCTATTCAAATGTAATCTTTGGATTCGTGTTGTTAGGTATTCAAATATATCAATGGTCATGGCCAAGTTTGTGTTGACAAGAACACCGACACATCCAATGCCTCTTTTATTGCATATTCTGAGGAACAGTTCTTCTCCAGTTTCGAAAACGGTGTGATGTGATTGATGCCTTCTTGTCTTGGTCAGACCTATGATGTCATACTTGATCTTTCACGTTTGTACTATCAGGTTCTCGATGCACGCATCTGATGCCTGCATACGTGCATTAAAAGTACAGACAATCATTTTTGTCTTTCTTCATTTTGGAAGCCTTGTTCAGCCTTGAGATTTTATCAGCCTCTCCTTTCTCATCCTTCTCAACGCTGCCATATTGGTGACTCCTTCAGGGTCAGGGGAATGAGTCCCATTGTAATTACTGGTTTTCACATATCGAATACGCAACGTATAGCTCGCCAGGCTCTTCCTTGAAGGTGGAATACTCTCGGTAGCTTACCAGGCTCTCCGAGAGGGATAGAGGCTTTTGGGGTGGCCTCTAATTTCCCTTGTAGGTGTTCCCATGATTTAGACCATATTTGAACCCTATCAAATATGGTGCATTATATTTGATTTTATTTCATTTTCACTATGAAATAAATTTAATGTTTAAAATACTATTTAAAGATATTTTTGAAAATATACAAAAATCTATTACATGTTGCTTTATCCTCATAATATCCAACAACGCAGTGATATATATTCTTTTTAATATATTGTTTTTCTATTATATTATCCTTCGGCCCTCTTGGAGAGCCTGGTAAGCTACTGAGAGTATCTCGTCTGCACAGCAAAGACTGGGAAGCTACCCATGATGTATTCGATATGCCAAACACAGTAGCAAGTCTTACAATGGAGACACTACTGGGCCTGCTCGAGCAAATGGATGAACAACAGAAAGACAGTGCTATTATATTATCATCAAGGCCATTATTTTATTGTAGGAATTATTTTATTTATTATTTTGGCTTTTTGGGTCATGATGCTCAGATTTACTCCTGGCTTTGCACTCAGGAATCACTCCTGGCAGTGCTCATGGGACCATGTGGGATGCTGGGAAATGAACCCGGGTTGGTCACGTGCAAGGCCAACACCCTCCCCACTATGCTCCCACTCCAAACCAAAGATAGGAATCTTCGAGTAAATATTTGAGCCTCTTTTTTTTAATTTATGTTTTATATGAAGCAATCTGGAAGTAAGGATTTTATTAATCTGTGATCCATCAATTATGATTATAAAAAATCTTGGACAAATTTTAAGGAAATTTACATACCCCAAGGAATAAAGACATTTATGTATTTATTACATGAAATATATTTCAGGTATGGTTGATTTTTCACTTTAGTGAATATATTTATTTATTCTATACCCAAGGGGAAGTCTCAAGAATTAGGACATATCGATAGACAGCATGGTTTATAAATTACCCATAATTTGTCACAAATTATCTCTCTGTATTTGCAACAAAGGTAGTACAAGTGCATTACTGAATATGTAGGGAACCTGTTCCAAGGCATAAAATAAATGATATCTTAGACCTGGCTGAGTTTATGGATACTGCCTATAATACACAATTGAGCCACTTTGAACTGACTACCAAATAAATCTACCTTTTGTTCAGCCTTTGTGCAGATATTTTCATCATTTCTTTAACGTATAGTGGAAATAAGAAACTATCTAAGGGAGTTCTCAAAATAACTTAAGCAGGGTACACCATATTTTTTCCTGTATGAAAATCTTTATTATGCTGCAAAGAATATGACAATAACACTAGACAAAGAAACACAATTTTTGCTTTAGATCTACGTAAAGGAGTTCTTATTTTTGATAATAGTGCCATATTTTATCAGTACTGCTTTTATTGATTAGTGATATTTGTGTTTGTATATAAGAGGAGTGTGAAATTTGCCTTCTACATTTATTTCCTTCTAATAGTACTGTTGATAATTAACTCCTCATTCAAAAACCCAATTTATACTGGATTCCCTCATTTTGTATATTAAATTCTCCAACTATTGAAAATTAACAATAAATTACATATCAGTAACTTTCTTATATCTGCATTTATACCAATGATACAGTTATATCTTAATTGCATGTGTCTGAGACATATAATCTGATGCATTTCAGGACATTGACAATTTTGGGCAATTGAAGATTCATTAATGCTACAAAAAATGTCATTATCATGAAAACATTGCTGCAATTTTAGATTCAGACTTTTTTACTTCTGAAAATGCCTCAAATTTAAGGTATATCCTCTTTATTTGGGTATGCAGGGTATCACAGATCTTTCTCTCTATATATATATGTATATATATGTACATATATATAATTTTATCTTACAAGTATAATGAAATTGTGCTACAGGAACAAGAAAGATTACCAAGTAACTAGTAGTTTGTAACTGATGTTATTTACTTAACATTGATCTCATGAGTATAAGGACCTAGGACAGACTACTGTTTTATCTCTAAATATTTTGCTACCATCATTCCAGTAAAGGAAAGGGACTTGGCCAAAGTGTTCTGAAACTGAAATCTTCTACACAAACTAGTTCTAATATTATGTGGCTGGAGTGATAGCACAGTGGGTAGGGTGTTTGACCTAGGTTCAATTCCCCTGTCCCTCTCAGAGAGTCAGGCAAGCTACCTAGAATATTCTGTTCGCACAGCAGAGCCTGGCAAGTTACCATGGGGTATTCAATATGCCAAAAACAGCAACTACAAGTCTCACAATGGAGAAGTTACTGGTGCCCCTAGACCATATTGTTGAACAATGGGAAGACAATGCTACAGTGTTACAATCTTATGTGTCAGTCAGCATGGCTATATTAAAGCATTCAGAAATTTGAACTGAAAATGGAAACATTTCAACTTGCCTTGATTTGCAATCTGCCAGTTTTCATATATAAATTTTAAACTTTAAGCTCTAAGAAGGACTTAATTCTATGTTCAATTTTTTGAGGAAACACACGTATGGTTTCCTCATACAGTTTGTACACCATTTTGAATTTTCAATATCAATATATAATGGTTCCAATTCTCCACATTATTATTATTGTCTTTTTCATTTTCTTTTTATAATATAGTCTTCCGACCTGAAGCAAAGTGGTAGAATGTTATTTCTAAAAAAAAGAAAAGAGAAAAGAAAAATTCTATGCATTTTTATTATTTACTATACACTATTGATTTTTATATTTTTACTTTACAAATTTTGAGATAATATGGCTATTTAAAGTGTAATATAATTTTTATTAAAGTGGTTGTATATTTATTTTGCTCTTCCCTTTTTTGTGGCAAATTTTCCTCTGTTTTGAGAGCATATTTTCTTGGTTTTACATATGGCATGGTCAGATCATCCAGAGAATCTCCCCAACTTGCCATTTTGATGTAGAATATGGGGGAAAGTGGATGAACTAGAAGAAAATAGATTCTTTGAGGTTGCTGAGAATAAGGAGATCCTGAGGAATAGCTGCTTGTCCCTGAACCTCATGGAAAATAAAGAAGCAGAATTTCTACTTAGCAGTCTATGCTCTGGAGAAAAAAAGTTAAACAATTTTCTGTGGCTGTGAAAGATTTTCTGGATGTTTAGGAAGTCAGTGGAAGAGTTCCAGTAGGAAGATGGTGTGAAAAAAAGAAAATCTGGAGTAATCAGGCAAATAAGGGAGCCTTTGTCAAAGAATTATAAAAATCACAGAAACAAGATGTGAACTGAAAGGAGTTTCCATCTTCAGCCTGAGGGCTCCATTTAAAACCTAAATCCAGAACCCATCAAGAGCACAATCAAGGAACTAGTCAGTAGTAACAAAGGCCCTGAAAAGAATGTGGGACCTAGTTCCTTAAAAAGCTAGACTGAGCAGTACCACTGCTGGGAATATACCCCAGGGCTCCAAAAACAGCAAAAATGCCATCTGCACTTCTATGTTTATTGCAGCACTATGCACAATGGCCAGAATTTGAAAACATCCCATGAGGAACAGATGACTGGTTAAAAACTATGGTACATCTATACAATGGAATATTATGCACAATGGACTACTATGTTAGAAAAAAAGAAGTTATAAAATTTGCTTATAATTGAATGGACAGAGAGTATCACAATGAGTGAAATGAGTCAGAAAGAGAGGGATAGATATAGAATTATTGAACTCATTGGTGGCATGTAAAAAAACATAATCTGAGACTAATACTCAAGGACAGTTGAAACACGGGCCAGGAGGATTGGTCCAAGGTTGGAAGCCTGCTTCAAGTGCTGGAGAAGAAGGTACTTGGGATAAAGAAGGGACCACAATGACAGAGAGAGTTGGAAATGATCACTCTGGATAAGAACAGGATGCTGAAAGTAGGTAAAGGAGCAAAACTGATAACCTCTAAATTTCTGTATTGCAAACCATAATGGCCAACAGGGAGCAAGGAAGAGGGAGAGAAGAAGAAGAAGAAGAAGAAGAAGAAGAAGAAGAAGAAGAAGAAGAAGAAGAAGAAGAAGAAGAAGAAGAAGAAGAAGAAGAAGAAGAAGAAGAAGAAGAAGAAGAAGAAGAGGAAGAGGAAGAGGAAGAAGAAGAAGAGAGAGAGAAAGAGAGAAGAGAGAGATCAGTGGGTGTGTGGTGAGAGGGAAATGGGACATTGGTAGTGAGAAATGTACATTGGTGGAGGGGTGTTTGTTGGAACTGATCATGATAATCAACAGTCTTGTAACTGTATCTTATTTTAATTATATTTTTTAAAAAAGTAAGACCTAGAGATAGCATAAGGGTTATGGCTTTTGTCTGGCACAGGCCAACCAGAGTTTGCCCCTAGCATCTCCTATCTCCAGCACCAAAACTGCCAAGAGCAATCAATCCTCAAAGATGGAGCCAGAAAAAGATCTGGTGATGCCCACCTCAGAGGAGGATGAGGATGAGGATGAGGAGGAGGAGGAGGAGGAGGAGGAGGAGGAGGAGGAGGAGGAGGAAGAGGAGGAGAAGAAGAAGAAGAAGAAGAAGAAGAAGAAGAAGAAGAAGAAGAAGAAGAAGAAGAAGAAGAAGAAGAAGAAGAAGAGGAGGAGGAGGAGGAGGAGGAGGAGGAGGAGGAGGAGGAGGAGGAGGAGGAAAAGAAGAAGGAGAAGGCTACAAAGAAAACTAATTCTTTTTCGTTGACAATGCATAGCAAGGTATCTACCTTGCACAAAATACAGCAAGCCAGATAGCTTGGGAAAACCTTGTCAAATCAACTTTGCAAAAAACACCCATGACTCACCCACATCTCAAAATGGAGCATGCAGTTCCTTTCTTTTACTTCATGCATGCCTGTGCATTGCAACTCAAGTCATAATTCCTTTCTCTAACAAGGTTCTCTTCTCCGTATTCAGAAACCTGAATTCTCTCATATGTATATGTATATATATGTGAATTATAGAAATATATATGTGTATATACATATATATGTATATATGTCTGTTTTCCTCTTTACTCTCCCCTAATTCTTTAGTAGAAGCATTTTCCTTCACAATCTTCTAATGATATATTTTTAAGTTTGTGATTAGTCAATAATCTTTGACTTGGTTGTAGATCTGAACCAACTTTTCTATTAGCTCTGATCTCTTGGCTTTTGTGGCAAAGCAAGGAAGAAGGGGATGATCAGGACTCTGTTATGGTTCTCTTCTCCCATCCCTGGCCTCCTCACTTACACCAGCAAAGCCACCAGCAAAGCCACCAGCAAAGCCCAAATAGGATGCACTGGAGAGGGAAAGTCCTTTACTTAAATTCCATGAACCATTATTTGAGGTCTTCAGCTGGTAGTAATAGAACACTTCCAAGCCCATGATTTTCCACACAGAAAAGTGAAAGTGTGCAACTGATTATATGGGGAGCTCTGCTCTGTAGGAAGCAGCCAGAGACTGGGTTGTCCTAGAGGGCCCATAAACCAATTCCAGGGATATCTTAGGATTTCTCATTGTTAGGATTTCTGGAACTTGCTCAAAAAGCCCCTGTCAAGAGTAGGCCCTGGAGCCAGCCTACCATTACCCATACTGCTTAGGGTTGGAGCAATAGCACAGCGGGTAGGGCATTTGCCTTACACTGATCAACCCGGTTCCATATAGTCTTCCAAGCACCACCAGGAGGGATTTCTGAGTGCAGAGCCGGAAGTAACCCCTGATCATCGTTGGGTGTGACCAATAAAAAAAAACATTAGCCATACTGCTAACGGTGCTTTTCTTTGCCTTTTCTATGCCAGCCCAGATCTTCTTTGCTTCACTATAAGTCCATCCCTTAAATGCACGTTGGGTGCCATTTGGCCTGTGAGCATCGCCAAAGAGAACTTCACAATCCTGTTTCTGCCAGATTCTCCTTTCAGTCACTGCCTTTTCCTTCTGTCAGGCAGCAATCCCACCTTTCATAGATCTGTTTGAAAGAAACAAGAACACCAGAATTCTGAGCCTAGCAGAGAGCAGACAGAAGAAGAACAGCTGAAATTTACAAAATATCCGAGGGATATGGGAACTAACATCTTACAGTTTTCTGGAGGCGGTTTACCCACACACCGCTAGAAAATCTCCCACCTCCCTTGCCCATGAGGTAAGTGGTCTTTGGACTGCAACACTAGTGCCTCACCCAGGCACAACCCACCCCTGGCAGGATCTGCTGCTCTGCTCACTCCTGTGCTCCTGTGGAGGACAGGACAGTCTTTGGTCAACAGAGTGAACACATGCAGAAAACCAGCTTGAATGTGCTGGCTAAGGAGATGCTAAGTATTTAGCACCACATCGGGGCAAACTACAGGGCTTCTGTCTGCACCTTCCTGGTCCTTGACAGGCTCCAGTGGAGGCATTTAAACTTAAGAATTCTGCCACAAGAGAGGGCAAAATAGAGTGCAGCAGGACACACCTAAATATGAAAAAGCTTCTGAATTCCTGTGGGGAATAAAAAAGGAATTTTCTTCCCAAAGTCCATAGATTGGAGGAGGTGACTGATACTTCAAATACATCATTAAAGATGAATTGCATTTATCTGAGGTTTATACTGATTGCAATGCACGGTAATCGGATCTTGTTAAGTGGCTCAGGATCACTCTGTCCTGGTATTCGCACTATAGCATATTCCCTTACAGATACCTGAGATAATTACAGGGCATTATTTGCATATGATAAAATGAAAATTATTAAGTATAACTTTTCCCATAAACAAGGTTAAAGGACAATTCCCAAATCTTAAAATGTTGAAAATGATTTTAAATGTTTAAAATATTTCCTAGAGTGGGCTGCATAAATTGGTCATGTTAGAAAATTTATCTAGCACTGCTAAAATAAAAATGCACTTTTTAAAATCTTTTTTTTTTTTTTTTTGCTTTTTGGGTCACACCCGGCAATGTTCAGAGGTTACTCCTGGCTCTGCATGCAGGAATTACTCCTGGCGGTGCTCAGGGGACCATATGGGATGCTAGGAATCGAATCAGGGTTGACTGCGTGCAAGGCAAATGCCCTACCCACTGTGCTATCACTCCAGCCCCAAACACTTTTTAAAATCTTGAGTCAAAGCAGCTCACCGGAGATCTTTCCAGACCCTGTACCCAGCCAGTTCCATTGGGACACCTCAGATGGATTGGTGTGCCATATCTGCCCACTCCAGATGAAACCCCGGTGGCCACGCACTTTCAGAAGCAAAATCGAGGTACACGGGTTCAAGGACCAAGAAAGATTCCAGAACACTGGCTGCTGCAGGGACGGTTGTTCCTTCCCATCTCCCTGCCCACTTGGGGTCCTGGCTGCCATGCCCACGATCTGCTTCTGGGCATCATCTGACTGCATCAACTGCCTTGATTCAGAGACTCCCAAAATGGACTAATTTCCTACAGAGATGTCTCTGGACCCCAACTATTTACAATTTTAGAATTTCAGAAGTTTGGGACTGGGAAAGCCTCTCATGATATTAATAACAAGCGATAGTAAATACATTATCTAGCATCTGCCCCTGACAAGCAGGTTTGAATGGTGATGGGAAAATTTTAAATAACAGTGGTGGAAAGGTGCAAGGTGGTGGGATTGGTGTTGAAATATTGAATGTAACCAATTAACGTGAACAACCTTATGAAGATAAACTTTATTGAGTCAAGGAAATGAGGCTAAATGAGCAATGGCAGAATTTTTTAAAAATTAATTTTCTTACTTGTGGCTTACAATACTGTTTATAATATTTTCTCATGGACACAGTCCCAACACCAGACCCAACATCAGCTTACCAGTCTCCCTCTCCTCTCTCTCACCAACTTGTCTCCCATCTCATTTGCATTTGTCAGTTCCCTCTTTATATTTTAAAGTTTGTTTTTTTAAAAATAAAAGTTTTAGTAAAATAGGGCAAATAACAAGTACACCTACCTTAACTCACTGAAAGTTTTTCTAGTAA
Organism: Sorex fumeus; assembly: GCF_029834395.1. NCBI lineage: Eukaryota > Metazoa > Chordata > Mammalia > Eulipotyphla > Soricidae > Sorex > Sorex fumeus. The sequence goes on from NW_026606060.1 coordinate 14,792,112, forward strand.
AATAGCATATTAAAAAGATTCACAGATATGCAAAAGGACAGACGTACAATTATTTTAATTAAAGCAGGATTACAAATGTAAAATGCTACAAGTAACCTAAATGTCATTTAATTAGAAAACACTAAAATAAATTCTTAGGATATGCTTGTTAAAAACCATGAAACAGTTGAAAAACATGAAACAGAGTGAGATGTATATTCAATTATAAGACATTTTTTTGTTACTAGCGAGAGAGTACAGAGGGTAGGGCATTTGCCTTGCACGCAGTCTAACCAGATTTGATTCTGAGCACCATGTATGATTCCTTGAGTCCCACCATGAGTGATCCCTGAGTGCAGACAATTATAGAAAACTACATGAGCCGGGAGTAAGCGCTGAGCACTATCAGGAAAGAAAGAAAAATAGAAAGAAAGAAAGAAAGAAAGAAAGAAAGAAAGAAAGAAAGATAGAAAGAGAAAGAGAGAAAGAAAGAGAAAGAGAGAGAGATTGAAAGGGAGAAAGAAAGAGAGAGCGGAAGGAAGGAAACTGTAGTGTATTATAATAAAGTAGGTTCCAAGCAAGTTGTGAATGTAAAACTAAACTAATGTCATAGCCAACAGTAACAGAAAATAAACTAATTGATCAAAATTAAAAATTTTTATACATCAAAAGATTATCACCAGAACAATAAAGCAACATATAGAATATGAGAAAATATTTTCAACTCATATATAACAATAAAATTAAACAATAAAACATAAATATACTTTAAACATATTTATTAATGTAAGTATGTTTTCAAACATATTGATTAAAATATAAATTTTTGAACATATTTAAAAAAGCAATTACCCAAGCACTGTCAGAATTAATTCCTGAGTGCAGATCCAGGAGTAACCCCTGTGCACCGCCAGGTATGACCCAAGAAGAAAAAGAAAAAAAAGAAAAAAACAAATTAAAAAGTTCTCAATATCATTAGTCATTAGGAAATATAAATCAAATCCATGAGACATCAGTTCAAACCTATTATAATAATTGTTACCAAAATACATGAAATAAATATTGGCAAAGATGAAAAGAAATTAGAAACCTCATGTCTTGCTAGTGGGAGTGTAAAAATATGTGGTTGCTATGCAAGGTAGTAATCATTTTTGACGATTACTCAAACATTTAGAAATAGATTTGTTGTATAATCCAGTTATTTTATATAGATAGATAGACATACTCATACATGTCTGCAAAACAATTTAAATCGGGCCTTAAAGAACCTGGACATTCACATTTAAAGCAGCATTAATCATAATAGCTGAAAAGCAGAAGGAAAACAGCTATTTATCTTTGAATCTAGAGTTGCATAAAATAGTGCATGTACACAGAATTAAATGTTATATAGCTTTATTGGCCTGTGGAAGTATGGTAGGACAACCATGAGACTAGACTGTCAGTTTTGCAAGTTAAAAAAGTTTTGGAGATTATATTATAATGATATGAATTACTTAAAATTCACTTGCATAGAAAAGTGATTATGGTCTACATTTTTTGTTTCTTTTCCCTTTAAAATTATTATTTTTATTCTGAGGTCCTTTACGTAGTATTCGGGTAAGCCTGGGCCATCTCCTGGCAGTGTGCAACTACCAGGTAAGCCTCCTGGCAGTATGCAACTGACTGTACTGGCCTGAAATGTCAGTGCATGAGCACAGGTCAGCGGCGCCCCAAGGTCGATACCCAGCGATGCTGGTGGGTAGGACATGCAGTACCTCGGACCAAATTCAGAAGCTCATCTTTGCTGAGTTTTTAGAACACTATATCCAGCCTAATGTTTCCTTCCTTCCTTCCTTCCTTCCTTCCTTCCTTCCTTCCTTCCTTCCTTCCTTCCTTCCTTCCGCCCCTCCCCCTTCCTTCCTTCCTTCCTTCCTTCCTTCCTTCCTTCTCTTTCTTTCTTTCTTTCTTTCTTTCTTTCTTTCTTTCTTTCTTTCTTTCTTTCTTTCTTTCTTTCTCTCTTGTCATTTATTTCCTTCTTTCCTCTTTCTTCCATTCTTGATCTCATTCTTCCTTTCTTTTTTCCTCCCTTTATTGGTTTATGGCTCACCCTCAAGCAGTGGTCAGGTCTTACTCCTGGCTCTGTGTCCAGGGATCACCACCACTAGTTGTGGCTCTTTGTACTCTATGTGGTCCTAGAGATTGATCTTAATTGTCTTTATCTCTAGTATAAGTGTGACACTTGTATTTGCATTTCTTGGGAATGTCCAAATTAAAGTATTTGAACCGAAAATCAATGAGATGAGTTCTCTAAGTGTGGATCTATTTGACTCTCTTTTTCACTGTATCACTGTTATCTTGTTGTTCATCGATTTGCGCCAGTAACGTTCTCCATTTGTCCCTGTCACGTGCTAGTGTAGCCCAATGGCATATCGGGGGCTCTTTCATGGTCAGGGGAATGAGGACCATAATTGTTACTGTTTTTAGCATATCGAGTATGCTGCGAGTAGCTTGACAGGCTCTGCCATGTGGGCTGGATACTCTCAGCAGCTTGTCGAGCTCTGCGAGAGGGATGGAGGATTTTGTCTCAGTCTCTAATCACCTTTACAGGTGTTCCCAGTTAGGCAGATATGTGGAAAGGATACTTTCTATAGCCTGCCGGGTTCTCTGAGAGTGAAAACTGGGAGTTTGGTTTTATAGTCTCTGGATCTTGGCCGCTAGTGGGATTATATGGAAGTTGGTGGGTGTAACTGTCCAGCTACTGAAAGATGGGGGATTTGGGTGGAGGAGGCCCAGTCCTGATCCGAGCAGGCTTGGAGATCTCAGCCCCGGGTCCCACACACCTGGGTTCTCTGCCAGTTCCTTCATGTGTGAGGCTCGTATGAGCATGCGGAGAGTGGTCTTAGCATGGCTGTGGCTGTGTTCCAGAAGTCTTCAGCTGCTGGGGCTCTGTTTGGGGTGGGAAGGGAAACTCATCCCGCCCCCTCCAAGACTCTCATTTTACATAAGAAATTTCTTCTGACCGCTATTATCTTAAATTATTTTTTCCTTTACAATTCTCATGTTTTAATTAAAATATTATACAAACAAAATTTCCTAATACCATTTCCAATATAAAATAGGAAAATGTTTCTTGTCACCCTTATATTTTTACTAGAATTATATTGATCCTGTTTATTCTGCACTCAAGGTCCTTTTAAAAAATGCATGCATATATGAATAGGGATGCATTTTTTTGTAAAACCTGTAATCTTATTACAGCTGGTGAGTTTGCTAGTCCCAATATACATATTAGAAAAAAAAGTTTGCTTAGACCATGAAAGCGAGAAGCTCCAATATTTATGTAAGAAAGTGAAACTACAAAATAACTTCCAAGTGATAAGCTTTGGGGTCTCCAGTGGAAAACCCACAGTGTTTTTTGTTTTTCATTTTTATATTTTATTTTAGTCCATTTTTCATTTTTATATTCTATTTTACAACAACCAGATCTTGGTGGTTGCTCCTCATTTTTGCTCCTTATATAAATTTCTCTTGAAAAAAATAGTTTTTTTTAGACCCAACAAGTTATTAAACTAGCATTTTTGGAGGCTGCAGAGTGCAGCTACAAAACCACAGGCAGAGATATATTTTGCCTTTGGTTGGCAGGTGGTTTAACATCCTTTCCCTGGTTTCCTCTTTAGGTATCTGCAAAGAGCCTTTGCCTGCAAAGACTTGTTCATGCTCTCTCTCCAGCAGCCCTTGGGATTTTGGCAAGTTGTTCCCTCTTCTACTCATGCCAACCCAAGATTGTTTGCTATACAACTAAAAAGTGCCAACTGCTCCCGGGCAGTCTAACACCCCTTCCCTCTATTCTCCCTCTCCTGTACACTCTATTCACATCTATCTGTCCTGCCTAACAGTCATTCCATGTTATTCCAAAATCTGCCATTGATACTTTAAAATATTTTATGTTATGGCTAAGAAACAAAAGAAAGAGCTTCTGATTTCTGGATCAACATCTAAAAAAGCTTGGGAATCTTTAGTCATTTCTAACAATAAGTCAAAACTTGAACAAACTGAAAAAATAACCTGACAAAAGGGAGACAATAGAGGCCACCTGGAAAACTGCTAAGCCCTGCCACCCTTTGAGAAACAAAGTAGTCCACAGAATAAAGAAAACACACAACAAAAACAATTGACACTCATATTGTTCTCCAAAATATGCCACAATCAAGGTCATTAGTTTTAATAAACAATACCTTAAGATATATTCTTACTCCTTTTGAAGAACAAGAAGGTTTTATTGTATGAAATATTTGCATATAAAAATACAACTTTCAACATTATATTTTAAAAATGAAACAAACAAACAAAAAAAAAACAGTGGAGAGTGGGGAAACCAGAACTGCCATTGATAACATGCCGGGGACTAAATCATCATGCTCCCCAAATATAGGGTATGGAGGGGGACTGGTCAGGATGGTGAAAATTTTTGTAATTGTTTTATTTGGCAGCTCACATTTGTGGTGTGTGATGTTACTCCTGACTCTGCTCTAAGCGTTCACTACTGACGGGGTTGGGGATTCCATGGGGGTGTCAGATTGAATACAGGTCTGCCATGTGCAAGGCAAGCCCTCTTCCCTGCTACACTATAGCCCAGCCTTAAGTTTGGTGATGTTGGTGAGTTTAATTGCTGAAACTCACAAGGTTTCACAGTGTAGAACACAGAAAAAATGTCTCTGCTTCTGACAGGAGGGAGGAAACAAGTAAACTTACTTTGAAATATACCAGAACATTGGTTCATAACAAAGCCTGTCTTGAGTCAAACTAAACCCGCTAGAATATATTCAGAGCTTGGCAGGCCTGGGAAAGAATATATAATTCTAACCCCGTCTAGACTTATTATCCCATCTAAAGAGAGCAGGAAATTGAGAAGTACTTGCAAAGCCCACTGTCCAAGGTCTCACTGAAAGTTTTAGATTTAATCAGAGGACTATAGAACATTGCTTATTTGAAATGCTTTCACCATATTTCTTAAATGCTCATTTATATCATTTTCTTTTGTTACCTAATAGTGCAGAATCTCCTTCTCCAGGGCCAGGCTCTCTTCACCGGAGCCCCCTCGGAGGGAGAGGAGGGCGGGTTGTTTCCCTCCCAGCCCCAAGCAGAAACCCGGAGGCCAAAAACCTCCAGAACCTAGCACAGTCAAGGCCACTCTCCATACGCTCGGACTAGCCTCATGCATGAAGGAACCGACAGAGGAATCCACAAACTGCTTCCCCACCCCCGGCGCCATGTAATCTCATCAAGGCCAAGATCCAGAGACTATAAAACAAATTTCCCAGAAGAGAGCAACATAGAAACTCAACTGCACAGCAGAGCCTGGCAAGCTCACCATGGTGTATTTGATGTGCCCAAAACAGTAACAATTACGGACATCATTCCCTTCACCTCCAACAGCCTCCAATATGGCTTGTTGGGAAGGACAAGTAAGGAGAGGCTGCTAAAATCTCAGGGTTAGCATGAATATAGAAGTTACTGGCGCCCATTCAAGCAAATCAATGAACAATGAGATGACAGTGATACAGTGATACCTAATTATTGACTACCAAGTAAAAAATGTATGTGTAAAATGTGCCAAAAGGCTCAAAAGACACAGTGATGAGATATCATCTCGTAATAGTGAAAATGGTCTAGATCAAAAATACCACAAACTACTGTGAACAGGAATAGAAGTACAAAGGAAATATCATGCAGTGATGGGTGATAGGAATATAAACTCATTTTGAGTCTAGGAAAAAAAACATTTAGAAAGTTCTAAATTAAAGTGTAACAACTAAAATTACCATATGTTCTGAATCTTTCAATCCTATGCGTATATCAAAAACTGACCCTGGTTCAATCTCTGTTATCACATTAGACACTGAGCATCACCAGGACAAATTTCTGAGCACTGCTGGGTTCAGCCTACCTATAACCACCAGCAGCAATAGCAATAAAAACCACTAATTAGAAAAGATATATGCACTCTTATATTTGTTGCAGCACTTTTTACAAGCTACGGTCTAGAAAGAATTCAAGTGCCCAACAGCCTATGAGGAGATTAAAACATAGTGTAAGTACACACAATGGTATGCTTCTGAGATCTAGAAAAATGCAGTCTCTCTTCTGCTGCAACACGGTGGAAACTAGAGAGAATCATGTAAGCAAAATAAGTTAGAAGAAGAATGACAAATGCTAGACGTTCTCACTGCTATGCGATGTGGCTTATGAAAATATAAAGAAAGAAAATAGACAAGTTTCATGAAAGCCCATCCCCTAGAAACAGATGACATAGTTGAGGTTAACATCTATGCTAACAGGCTGGGGAGGGAGGCTGAAAGCATCCTGGATACTCTGGGAGGGAATATACTTGGTATTGGACATGGTGTGGTAAGGCTCTACCATAAACATCTAAATACTGACACTCTGGTGACTCACTGCTACATTTGTTAAAAAAATAAATCTAGGAGATGGATATCTAATTGATTTGATCAGAACCAACAGACACCACCAAATCACAATAGTATGTGGCAGTCAGGTCTATGTTCCTGGTGTGCTTCAGTCATTCGCAAAGCAATAGAAACCACTCTTTTTTTTTCCCCCCTGAAAAGTCTAGTTAATCATTTCATCTCCCCATTTTTTGATGGGGTTGAATGTTTTCTTTTTCTGGAGTTGAACCAGTATTTTGTATATCCTTGAAATTAACCCCTTATCAGATGTGTAGTTGGCGAATATCCTTTCCCATTCAGTTGACTGTCTTTGTATTTTGGTCACTGTTTCTTTTGAGGTGCAGAAACTTCTTAGTTTAAGATAGTCCCATTTATCTATCTCTGTTTTCACTTGTTTGGCCAGTGGTGTGACATCTTTGAAGACACTATTAGCTTCTATGTCATGAAGGGTTTTGCCAACATTTTCCTCAATGTATCTTATAGATTCCGGTCTGATGTTGAGGTCTTTAATCCACTTAGATCTTACTTTTGTACATGAAGTTAGGCAGAGATCTGAGCCCATTTTTTTGCATATAGCCGTCCAGTTTTGCCAGCATAATTTGGTAAAGAGGCTTTCCCTGCTCCACTTCACTTTTCTTGCCCCCTTATCGAAGATTAGATGCTCGTATGCTTGGGGGGGGGGGGCATCAGAATATTCAACCCTGTTCCATTGGTCTACAGCTCTGCCTTTGTTCCAGTACTATACTGTTTTAATTATTACTGCCTTGTAGTAGAGTTTGAAGTTAGGGAGGCTGATTCCTCCCATTTTATTTTTCCCAAGAATTGCTTTAGCTATTTGTGGGGGCTTATTGTTCCATATGAATTTCAGGAGTGTTTGCTCCAATTCTTTGAAGAATGTCATGGGTATCCTAATAGGGATTGCGTTGAATTTATACAGTGCTTTGGGAAGTATTGCCATTTTGACAATGTTAATTCTCCTGATCCATGAACAGGGGATATTTTTCCATTTCCTCGTATCCTCTTTTATTTCCTGAAGTAGAGTTTTGTAGTTTTCTTTGTATAGGTCCTTTACTTCCTTAGTTAAGGTGATTCCTAGGTACTTGATTTTCTGGGGCACAATTGTGAATGGGATTGTTTTCTTCATGTCTTCTTCTTCTGTTTCACTATTTGCATATAGGAAAGTCATGGACTTTTGGGCATTAATTTTATAACCTGCCACTTTACTATACAAGCCTATTATTTCTAGAAGTTTCTTGATAGAGGTTTTAGGGTTTTCTAAGTATAGTATCATATCATCTGCAAATAGTGAGAGCTTGATTTCTTCCTTTCCTACCTGGATGCCCCTAAAATCCTTTTCTTGCCTAATTGCTATTGCAAGTACTTCCAATACTATATTGAACAGCAGTAGAGAGAGCGGGCATCCTTGTCTCGTCCCTGATCTTAGAGGGAAGGCTCTCAGTTTTTCGCCATTGAGGACAATGCTTGCTGTATTCTTCTGGTAGATGGCTTTAACTATATTGAGAAAAGATCTCTCTATCCCCATTTTGGCTAGGGTTTTCATCATAAATGGGTGCTGGATCTTGTCAAATGCTTTCTCTGCATCTATTGATATGATCATATGATTTTTATCTTTTCTTTTGTTGATGTGGTGGATTATGTTGATTGACTTCCTAGAAGAAATCCGAATGGCTAAAAGACACATGAGAAAATGTTCCACATCATTAATCATCAGGGAGACGCAGATCAAAACCACAATGAGGTATCATCTCACACCACAGAGACTGGCCCATATCCACAAAAACAAAAGCAGACGGTGCTGGTGCGGATGTGGTGAGAAAGGGACACTCCTTCACTGTTGGTGGGAATGCGGACTGGTTCAGCCCTTCTGGAAAACAGTATGGATGATTCTCAAAAAACTAGAAATTGAGCTCCCATTTGACCCAGCAATACCACTCCTGGGAATATATCCCAGAGAGGCAAAAAAGTATAGCCGAAGTGACATCTGCAATTGTCTGTTTATTGCACCACTCTTTACAATAGCCAGAATCTGGAAAAAACCTGAGTGCCCAAGAACAGATGACTGGTTGAAGAAACTCTGGCACATTTACACAATGGAGTACTATGTAGCTGTTAGAAAAGACGAAATCATGAAGTTTACATACAAGTGGTACTACATGGAAAGTATCATGTTAAGCGAAATGACTCAGAAAGAATGGGATAGACATAGAAAGATTGCATTCATATGGGGAACATAAAGTAACAAAATAGGAAACTAACACCCAAGTATGGCAGAGATTAGTACCAGGAATTTTACTCAATGACCCGGAGGACAACCACACATGTTAGGGGAAGGGGGAGCTCAGAAAGAGAAGGGAACACCAAATAAAGGGTGTTGGGAGGATCCGCCCACGATGGGAGAGCATGCTGAGGGTAGACTGTCGACCAGCATGATTGCCACTCAATGCCTCTTTTGCAGACCATGGCACTCAAAAGGAGAGAGAGGGAAATGCCCTGCCACAGAGGCAGGGTGGGATGGGGGCTGGGGGGGCAGCAGATGCTGGGATCCGTGGTGGTGGAAAATGCACATTGGTGGAGGGATGGGTGTTTGATCATTGTATAATTGAAACCCAAGCACAAAAATGTGTAAGTCTACAACTGTACCTCATGGTGCCTCACTATTAAAAAATAAATAAAATAAATTTTAAAAATATATAAAAAAGTCTAGTTAATCAAGTCACATTTTCTAATTATAAAGCTAAAAGAATTAGCATGCTGACAGCATCTCCCTCCACCCACTGTCCACCCCACAACTATCCTGCAGACAGGAACTTAGGAGAGAGGGGTGGGGGTCAGGGACGGTGTCCTCCTATAAATGTGGTAGGCCAAGTCTATGAATAAGAGTTGTGTGGCAGCCTTGAGCTCTCAGGTAGCACACGTTCACCTCCTCAGGTGGGGAGCTTGGCTTTCAAATACACACAGGAGTCAGCAGAGCTTGATGCTGTTCATGTTTAAAGAGCAGAGACATTTTCATGGAACTGAGGACCAACAGGCTGGTATCGGTGACAGATGTCTCACACAGGCAGAGCACCTGGAGCATGGTGTGGTATTCCTACAGGAGCACTGTTTAAAGATAATCACTGATAATATTTTTGGAAACCTTACTTAGAACCTTGCACTGTTTTTACTAAAGAGATCTATACCATAAATTCACCTTCACCATTTGCTAGTTCTGTGACTTGGGTCAGATTTTTAACCTCAATGATCTGTTTATACCTAAAATAGAGACATATAAATCCTTGCACAATAAAATTACTCTGTGTACTAAAAAATGTGATGCATTTAAAGTCTTTAGCAGAACACCCAGAACAAAGAAAAAGCTTTCTTAGATTTTAATTACTTTCCATCTATTGGACTCAGAATGTTTTGGGTTTTGGTTTTGGATTTTTTTTTGTATCCTAGTCTATAATTCAGAAAATCTATCTAAATTGCTTCACTTTGGTCAAAGAATATGTTAATGGATTTTTATTTCACACCCTCTTGAAAGTAATTATGTTTAACTTCAATTTATTGCTTCTCCCAGTTCCTTAAATATTTTTTACTGGCACAGAAATCACAAAGCCTGATACCAAGGTGTGAAACTCTTATTTCAAAATGAAAAAAAAGCCCTGTAATTTTTAAAGTAGCTTTAGAAAATAAAGTTTTACTTTCTAAAAAAGTTTGTTATTTTATACACTTTAGAATCATTTATAGTTAATTTGAATTTTTATAAATGCAGTGGTTCTTACTTTTATTATATAGCTTGCTCACCCTCCAACCCTCTTTCATATTAAAAGCAAATGCATATATTTATTGACTGATATATCGGTAAAGCAGACTCATATCCAAATGTAATCAGAGCATAGAAGGGCAAATTATCTCTAATTTAGAACTCTAATGTCCCAGACAGGATGGGTTCTAAAAATAGAGACTGATTGTCCATTCTTTTAGAATACTTTGGAAGGTATCTTGTAGAGAATAAATACCACCTCATCTTATTTTTTAAGGTCACTGTTTGAGTGCAGAACTACATTTTAGAATACGGTCTCCTAAAAATAGATACAAGATTAATATTTGCATTATAAATAATCTCGCCCGCATGGCAGAGCCTGGCAAGCTCCCCGCGACATATTCGATATGCCAAACACAGTAACAACAAAGTCTCCAATGGAGACGTTACTGGGCCCGCTCGAGCAAATCAATGAACAACGGGAGGACCATTACCTTTATAAATACAAATAAATAAGAATGTTTTCAAAACTTATGGATTTAAAAAAATAAAACAAAACAAAACTTTTACACCTTAATTTTAATATTGTTTGAGAAAACAAATCTTAAGGTTCACAGGGTGCTTACGGTCTTAATCAAGTAATATGATGAAAATGATGTGAATGATAAAATCAATAGATACTGAAAAAGAAAAACTCATTGCCTGGCTAAAATTATGTTTACCCTGACTCATTTTAATATGAATGATGGAATGTGCATTATGACCCAGCTGTAAATATATATTTATAAAGAACTTTCTCATCCAATCAAATGCATATAATCCGGTTTTTCCCTTGTATGACCTAAAATCAGGGGAGTAAAATAGTTCTAGGGTGCTTATGGAGTTTATTTTAATAAATCTGAAAACTAATTACATGGCGATGTGCTGGGAACCAGCCTAGTCAATAGGTCTGAAGGAGGGCCATTGTGAATATTAAGAAAATAAGACAGACAATTAGAGGAAAAACATGTCTTTTGGGAAGACATAAGAGAAAAAGCTAGACTAAAGATAAAGAACAGCCTCAAACACTGAAGCCCAGATTAAACCAACTATCATTGAAAGAACAAGGACAAACATTTATAGACATTTGCCTATTGTGCTAATATAAGCAGGATTTTATAAATATAAGGGGACTAGTGACTGCAGGTGTAGCAATCGCTAAAGTGGGTTTATCTCTAAAGAATCTTCACTGGGAAAGATAGCAGAGATTATTGATCACAGAACCTTCACCAAAGGGGCTTTTCCTGCAGTGCTGGCTTTCCATTAGATAAATTGCCATAAACCATTTACTGACCCCTCCTTAGTCCACCTAACTAATCATCTAAACTAAACTATTTTCATAAGTGTATGCATAGCCCACAGAGATGTGGATGGACAAGTTAGAATTCATTATGTCAATTTCCTGTAATTCCAAACAGAACTCAGGTAAAGTCAAATGATGATTTATGGCTCTGCTCAGAGATCATCCCTGAAGTGGTTGGGATCACTGCTGGAGGTGTTTAGAAGACCCTTTGGCGTACTGGAGATCAAAGTGGGGTCAACTAAACACAAGGTAAGTACTTTCAATGCTATACTATGTCTGACTCCAGAGAGTCACGTACTAGCAGTTCATAAGCATTTCTTTAAATAGTAATCTAAGTGTAATTTAGTCCCAATTATGTTCTACATATATATATATATCTTGAAAATCATGAGAAAGGATATTAACAATATTCTAACCTCTGTGAGATGGAGTAAAGATATGGGAAAGTGATGTTTGTATGCATGGTCACATAAGGTCTTAGAAAAAGAGCTGTGTTTAGAGTAGTTAAGCTTAGTCTGAGATTTCATAATAACAAGAAATATGTATATTGGGCTAATAATTTCATACCAATTCCAACTCATCAATATGAATGTAGACAGTTGTTTGGGAGATAATTTTGAATTACATGTGGGAGTTTGTTAAACATCAATATAATTGACTAATCAATGAGGAAAAAGAAAACATAAGGTTCTGTGTTTGCTGTCCTTATTACTAGGCATTCCAAGAGATATATATACACTTTAAAAGTAAAAAATTAAAAACTAAATAAATCAATAGTGAAAAAACCACTGGTAAATGTAATAGAAAAGGTAGGATAAGTCCAGCATACTTAGGACCACTTTGCCAGCTTCAACCTCTGTGCATCTCCTCAAGCAAACAAAGTTGTAGATGCCACTAGCCTAGAGCCAGGAATGGTCTGTAATAAATTGGCAGCAGAGCAGCCCTGATCACTTGCATTTTCACTTTTACCTGCTATATTCAATTGCACAACCTGAGGACAAGGATTCAGCTTTTTATCTGGATGTGGATTGGGTTTTGCTACTTGAAATGTCTTCATTATTCTCAAATAACCTTTCCCTTGAATATAGAAACTGTCACCTTCAGCAAAACATAGCAGTCTAAAGAGATCAATATTCAGCCTCCTTTCCAGATGTTGTAAAGAAATGAGTGAGTTCCCATAATGCTCTGGACTAATTTCGCTGTGAGATGTAAAAGGAATAAATTTGTTCTCACCTCAGCTAGCAATCTGTTAAAGCTTTGAAGCATAAGGCCAGGCATTTCTTGCAGTGTTTTGTTTTTTATTTTTATTTTTTTGGTCTTATTGACTCTCATATATACGAAACTCTTATTCAAGACAATGATTGATTCTTATTCAAGCAGAGGGTGAATTTTCTCTACAGAACTTTGAAACTATTAATATCTGATGGTGAACTTTATTTAACTGAAAGGATATTTGCTATTATATATTATAAAAATTGCTCTAACTGTAAAAAGTATTTGGCAATTATAATCTATCTTTTCCTCATATCTGAATTATTTCACAACAAACTGGGCCTGCTATGTAGTCAAAATAGTACATCTGTCCTGTGGTACAATTACTATATGGCAGAGTCCCAGCATTAATGCCAGAATTCATCTATTTGATAAATTTACATCTGGAGAGGCTGCATTACTCATATTCTTCTACATAGCAGAGTTAATTTTAATTATAGGATAATTAATAAGAATTAAGAAGAATCTACAACTATACTTGACATATTTCAAGACAAAATGGGCTCTAGAAATCAAATTAAATATCATTTCTATGCTATACCTATTGAGAACATAAATGTAAGGGTTATGGAGGATCAAATGTTGGCCAGTTTATGAGATGAGACATTCCAGGAATCAAAGATCACCCTCTGGCTCCTGAAACAGGGCATATGGTCCATCCTACATCTGATAACCCAAGCTACACTTTTGACTTCCTTAGCAAGCATAAAACTCCCACTGGCCTTTGTTACCTTTCCCACCCAAAACAACTTAAAATCCCTTAGCTACTTAGCCTCTTCCAGGGGGCAGTTCTGCCCCAAACTCTGTGGTGTGCCTAAGAGTGCAGCCCTCAAAATTCTCCTATTTCTTCACTTTACTCATCTCTGTACCACTGTCTGTGCCAGGTGAGGTCTGCATCCTTTCTATAAATAGTCATCTAGTCTTCATTTTTATGTAGAGAATAGAAAGGGAAAGGGGCACTATGATTTTTGTCTGTTATGTATTTATTATTATTAAAACATTGATCAAGGGGCTGGAGCCATAGTACAGTGGTTATGGCATTTGCCTTGCACACAGCAGACCCGGGTTTGGGTTTGATTCCCAGCATCTCATATGGTTCCCGAGCACTTTCAGTAGTAATTCCTGAGTGCAAAGCCGGGAGTAATCCCTGTGCATCATTAGGTGTGATCCAAAAAGCAAAACAAACAAACAAACAAACAAACAAAAAAATGATCAAATAGTACTGGTATAGGCAGGCAGGTAGGTAGGGAAGCCTCTCCTATACGCTCTGCACCCCCAGGGCAATGGATTCCTGGAAAATAATAGAAATAATAGCCCCTGAAGTTGCAAAAAACCCTCCTGTGGGTACATGAATTAAGGACTGATAAGACTTTTACTTGTTGCTTTTACCGAACCCTCAGAGAGAAATTCCAGTACGAACAAAGGCTAGGAAAGGAATTTCGAAGAGAATCATCAACCACTCACAACTCTACCCCCTTGACAACTTCCTAGCAACAGGCTCTTAGCTAGAAAGTCCCATGTAGGGCAGGTTAGAGAAACCCTCTAAAAGTCATCTTGAATGCATATGCTGTTTAAGTCTATGTGCTGCCAGTGCCTATGTGACTGAGCAGGTGTGGAGCCAGGGCCCGTATGTCACATGTATCTCGCTGCTTGGGATGTGTACTGAGCACTCTGCCTTTGGACAAGTCTGTTTTCTCTGAAGTGCATTATTCTCTCTCACTTTATCTTGCTCCTTCCCCTTTCTAAAACCCTCCAAATAAATTCTGTTTTACTTCAGTGCTTGTTTCTTTCTGAAATTCTTTTCTGTGAGATAGGGCAAAGTACCTGGAAACCCTGGGTGAGTTCTAGGACTGATTTTCCTTCCCTGCTCAGTTTGAGGATCCCTGTGGGATTAATGCCCATGCCAAGAAGACCAAGAGGATGTCAGGTGTGGCTAGAAAGACACTTTCTGAGGCTGATTGGACTTGAAGTCTATGTCATACGGGAGTTCATTGCAGACTTTGTCAGTCCAAGCCTTCCTTGAGTGGGAGAGGCAGATCATGAAAAATGTGACCATCTCTCTCCATCCTCCCTCACATAAGCCACCTGTGTGGCACCACCAACTTCAGTACCACATATATCATCCATCCCATTATTCAGATCTGCAATGAGAGAGAGAGAGAGAGAGAGAGAGAGAGAGAGAGAGATGTGTTCAAGAGAAAATGGGCATCTTGGAGTGGGAATAAAGGGAAAATAAATTAAATGGCTTTTGGGAGGTTTTGTTACAGGAAAACTTTGTACTCTTGAAGATCCTTCTATATTCTTATCACAATCTTTAGATAATCTCCCAGTTTCTCCTTTGATGTAGGCTTCTACCTCTCTTTGGTTGGTGCCTCAGTATTTTCATCTTCAACGAACTCAGGACTTGCATCTAAACAGAGTGTTCCTTGTGCCTTTGGAGTACTTGCCACTAGGCATTTTCTTCCTAGTCTTATTATTTTACCAAATTTTTTTCCAAGCAAGGCAGAACTATAGCACAGTGGGTAGGGCATTTGTCTTGTATACTGACTACCCAGTTTAGATCACAGGCATCCCATAAGGTCCCCCAAGCACTGCTACGAGTGTAGAGTCAGGAGTAACCCTGAGGATCTCCTGGTGTGACCCTAAAAGCAGAACATAACAAAAAAACCATACAAAGAAAAAAAACACTTGAAATTTTAAAAAAACTACCTTTATGCCCTAGAAATTTCATTTCACTTAGAAATTTTATGCTCTTAAATATTTAAGAGATACAAAGGTGAAGATCTGTCTTCCATAACTGCCTCCTGGCAAAGTGTATGGGCCTGCCTATATACGGAATAAAATCTCATATTAACTTTTTATTAATAGAGGTAGAAAATGGTGTATTGGATTTCAGAGTTGTCAGACTGAAAGATAATTTTGTGTGTTTTTTGTTTGTTTGTTTGTTTGTTTTGGGGGCCACACCTAGAGATGCTCAGGGCTTACTCCTGCTCTGAGCTCAGGGATCACTCCTGGTGGGCTCAGAGGACCAAATGGAGAACTGGGGATTGAACCAGAATTTGTTGAGGTCAAGGCAAATGCCTTACTTGCTGTATGATCACTCTAGCCTTTGTCTAGTTATTCTTAAAAATGAATGAAGACTGGCCTTGTTGGGTTCATATGAGTAGCCACCTGGTTAAGTCTCTTATGAGCAACTATACTGCAAGGACCTACATATCCTGCCTGTCCCAAGAGGAAGCTGTCAATCAGAATAGCACCACTTTTTATGCCATGGTGTAGGAATGTGTCCTCACCACCAGAATTCTCAGGCAGCCACAGAATCAGACTGGAGTGAGCAATTGTTCTTCTTAGAAAAAGAAAGCCAGTTCTCACCTCAGCACAGGTGGTCCAGGTCAGTCATTTTTCCTCATCAAAAAGAATTCTGGAGGAGGCAAAATAGCTTTTGCTAAAAGAAATGTACTCAGGGAGATGTGTTAGGAGAAGAGAAGAACATGTGTTTGAAGGGGAACATGGGCTTCTGTAGAGAAGAAAAAGGATGGAATGGCTTTTGGTAACAGAACATGGAATTGTTCTATAAAATTTATTTGCATTGTCCTGGAAACTACTCCCTGCTTTGTCATGGAGAAAGCCTTGCACTGTTCGTCGATTTGCTCGAGCGGGCCCAGTAATGTCTCCATTGGAGACTTTGTTGTTACTGTGTCTGGCATATCGAATACTCTCGGTAGCTTGCCGGGCTCTCCGAGAGGGGCGGAGGAATGGAACTCGGGTCGGCCATGTTGGCCGCTTGTAAGGCGAACGCCCTACCCGCTGTGCTATCGCTCCAGCCCAGCCTTGCACTGTTGATAGTCCTTTAGTATTCTTATCATAACCTTTAGATTCTTTGGTAGCTTCTCTTTCCCTGAGCTGTCCACCTTGTTAGAACCAAAGTATAGCCATTTTCAGCACGAACCAAAGTGCTGCCATTTTAGTTGTTAGTAGCCATTTTGCTATTATGTATGATTATGTAATTGACAATTGAACTGGGCATGAAGCCCGGACCACATCTTGGGAATGGAAACAGAGTGAACAAAATTTACAATACTTGCAGATAGTGCCAGCCAATCAGTAAAAAGAAGGGATCCAGAAGTCAGCCAGGCACGGAAAGTATACTTAAAGATGCATCTGCAGGTAGCACTAACCGATCAGCTTACAGATCAGTTAGGGAGAAAGAGCAATGTGATTTTAGGGTACTTATACCCTTCCCAGAAGTTGGTGGGGTTGTAGCCTGACCTTTTCTCTGTGAGGTGCAGCCCTGGCCAGTCAGTCTATAACATCTGTGTGTGTGTGTGTCTGTCTCTGTCTCTCTCTCCTCTTTTTTTTTCTTTTTGGGTCACACCCCACGATGTGCAGAGGTTACTCCTGGCTCTGCATTCAGGAATTACTCCTAGCGGTGCTCAGGGGACCATATGGGATGCTGGGAATCGAACCTATGTCGGCCGCATGCAAGGCAAATGCCCTATCCTCTGTGCTATCACTCTAGCCCCTCGTTCTCCTCTCTTTAATAAAAATGTTGAGGTTTTTAAGGGTGTCTTATGTTCAAATTGTGGAGCCTAACAACCTGTTGGTTCTGAATCTGGGTGCTGCCTCAGCTTCTCCATCTCCAAAAAGCTCAGGATTTGCATCTCAAAGGCATTTGTGCTCTTCAAGCCTCTGAGCTAGTTCAGGGCTCAGCAATTTCTTTCTTCCTTTTTTTAAAATTTTTATTAATGAGACACCATGAGGTACAGTTGTAGATTTACAAATTTTGTGCTTGGGTTTCAATTATACAATGATCAAATACCCATCCCTCCACCAGTGCCCATTTCCTACCACCATGGATCCCAGCATCCCTTCCATCCTTCAACACCCCATCCAACCCTGCCTCTGTGGCAGGGCATTCCCCTCTGTTCTCTCTCTCCTTTTAGGTGTTGTGGTTTGAAAAAGAGGCATTGAGTGGCAATCATGTTTGGTCTATAGTCTACTTTCAGCAATTTCTTAAGATTCATTATTTCCCAGAAGCTCATTACCAGTCCCCCTAAACTATCTAACTACAATACTCATAAAACTATTATTGTTCATGTTATTACAATATTATGATAAGTATTGGACTAGAGATGTACAGCTAATAGGGTGCATGCCCAGATTTAATCCCCAGCACAGTATGGCCCCCAATGCAGTCTATAGGGTCCAAGCAAAGTGGATTTCCCTAGTGGCCTCTCAAGAAAAACAAAAAACACAATGGAGTGACTCCAAAAATTCCCAGCACCCCACGACCAGGCAGCTCTGCCTGTGCCAGCTCTTGCATTGACCCTGTTTCTGGATGGTGGAGAATCTCTGGCAGGGGCACCTGGATTCCTGAGAATTGCTTGGGAGCCCTCTTCCCAAATATATGTTTTCTTAGCTATCATTTACTGAAGCTCAGTGACAAGGCACTGTTGGCCCAACACACTGTGTTTTTTTATTTGTTTGATTTCTTTGGGGTCCTACCTGGAAGTGCTCAGGGCATAATCCTGGCTCTGTGCTCAGGAATCACTCTAATGCAGCTCTGGATATCATATGTGATGCCACAAGTCAAACCTGGCTTGACCACATGAAAGGCAAGTGCCCTACTGCTAGATTACATCTCTAGCCCATTTTGAAGAAAAAAAAGTCTTTTTTAAAGTTCTGGAACTGTACATCAATGCCATAAATTGTAACTATGCTACCTAAACTCTAATAAAACTCATAGCTTCATTTTAACTGTCACTTGATCACCTGACATCCCGTTACTCATCGATTTACTTGAGCGGGCACCAGCAACGTCTCCATTCATCTCTGCTGCGCGCCAGTGTATGGTGTCTGCTCATTCTAGGAACACGAAGAGCATCAGGGTCTTGATGAAGAAGTCTATCTTGTGGGTGGGCAGCCACGTGATCTTTTTTTTTTATTTTTATTGATTTATTTTTTTACAGTTGTAGATTTACAATTTTTTTTGTGCTTGGGTTTCAATTATACAATGATCAGATACCCATCCCTCCACCAGTGCCCGTTTTTCACCACCATGGATAATATCCCTCCCACCCCCATCCCCCCATCCCCCCTGCCTCTGTGGCAGGGCAATCCCCTGTGTTCTCTCTCTCCGTTTGGGTGTTGTGGTCTGCAAAAGAGGCATTGAGTGGCAAACATGTTCAGTCCATAGTCTACTTTCGACATGCATCTCCCCTCCTGGGAGGATCCTCCAAACATCCTTTATTTGGTGCTCCCTTCTCTATCTGAACTGCCCTTTCCTCTAGGATACCCGGCTGGCCTCTAAGTTATGGAGTAATCCTCCTGGTGCTGGTCTCAGCTATTCTTGGGTATTAATCTCATACTTTGTTACTTTATATACCCCAGATGAATGCAATCTTTCTATGTCTATCCCTCTCTTTCTGACTCATTTCGCTTAGCATGATACTTTCCATATTGTACCACTTGTATGTAAATTTCATGACTTCATCTTTTCTAACAGCTACATAGTACTCCATTGTGTAGATGTACCAAAGTTTCTTTAACCAGTCATCTGTTCTTGGGCATTCAGGTTTCTTCCAGTTTCTGGCTATTGTAAAGAGTGCTGCAATGAACAAACAAGTGCAGATGTCACTTCGACTATACATTTTTGCTTCTCTGGGATATATTCCCAGGAGTGGTATTGCTGGGTCAAATGGGAGCTCAATTTCTAATTTTTTGAGAATCGTCCATACTGTTGTCCAGAAGGGGTGAACCAGTGGACATTCCCACCAACAATGAAGGAGTGTCCCTTTCTCGCCACATCCACGCCAGCATTGGTTGCTTTTGTTCTTTTGAATGTGGGCCAGTCTCTGAGGTGTGAGATGGTATCTCATTGTGGTTTTGATCTGCATCTCTCTGATGATTAATGATGTAGAGCATTTTCTCATGTGCTTTTTTGCCATTCGAATTTCTTCTTTGAGAAAGTTTCTGTTCATTTCATTGTCCCATTTTTGGATGGGGTTGGATGTTTTCTTCTTGTGGAGTTTAACCAGTATTTTGTATATCCTGGATATCAACCCCTTGTCAGATGTGTATTCAGCGAATATCCTTTCCCATTCTCTAGACTGTCTTTGTATTTTGGTCACTGTTTCTTTGGAGGTGCAGAAGCTTCTTAGTTTAAGATAGTCCCATTTATCTATCTCTGTTTTCACTTGCTTGGCCAGTGGCGTGGCATCTTTGAAGATACCATTAGCTTCAATATCATGGAGGGTTTTGCCAACTTTATCTTCAATGTACCTTATGGTTTCTGGTCTGATGTTGAGGTCTTTAATCCATTTTGATCTTACTTTTGTACATGGTGTTAGGCAGAGTTCTGAGCCTATTTTTTTGCATGTAGCCATCCAATGATGCCAACATAATTTATTAAAGAGGCTTTCCTTACTCCACTTCACATTACTTCCACCTTTATCAAAGATTAGATGATCATATGATTGAGGGGAGATGTCAGTGTATTCAACCCTGTTCCATTGGTCTGCAGTTCTGCCTTTGTTCCAGTACCATGCTGTTTTAATTATTACTGCTTTGTAGTACAGTTTGAAGTTCGGGAGGTTGATTCCTCCCATTTTCTTTTTCCCAAGAATTGCTTTAGCTATTCGTGGGGGCTTATTGTTCCATATAAATTTCAGGAGTGTTTGCTCCATTTCTTTGAAGAATGTCATGGGTATCCTTATAGGGATTGCATTGAATTTATACAATGCTTTCGGTAGTATTGCCATTTTGACAATGTTAAGTCTCCCGACCCATGAGCAGGGGATATCTTTCCATTTCCTCATGTCCTCTTTTATTTCCTGAAGTAGCGTTTTGTAGTTTTCTTTGTACAGGTCCTTTACTGCCTTAGTTAAGCTGATTCCTAGGTACTTGATTTTCTGGGGCACAATTGTGAACGGGATTGTTTTTTTCATGTTGCTTTCTTCTCTCTCACTGTTTACCACGCGATCTTTTGACGTCCCGTGGAATCCAGTCGGTAATGGCTCTAGTCCAGCAGTCATCTCCAAATCTCATTACATGTCCAGCCCATTTGATTTCTGATGCCTTGGAAAATGAGACAGCATCCCTGATTCTTGACCATTGACATAGGTTGGAACTCAGGATTCTTTCTCTCATTTGAGTGAATAATGATACTCCAGCATAGCTCTTTTGATTCCTCTTTGGAAAACACGAATAATGTTCGCATCCTGTTTTCTTAGGGCCCAGGTCTCTGAGGTATATGTTAATGCAGGAAGAACAGTGGAATCAAAGAGATGTGCCTGGAGCCGGAGGTTCTTCGTTCTCTTAGCTATTTCTTTGACACTTTTGAAGGTGTTTCACCCCTCTCTCTTCTTCCTTTGCAATTCAGGTGCCAGGTCATTCGTCATGTTGACTTCTCGATCTAGGTACACATAACTGTTGCATTCGGAGATGGTCGTTCCGTTGAGAGCAAATGGAGTGTCAAGAACAAGACTGTTTCTCATAAACATTGCCTTTGTGAGATTCAACTGGAGTCCAAGCTTTCCACACACATGGTCAAAGTAAACCAGCATTTGTACTCCTTGGCTAATGTTTGGTGTTTTTAGAATGATGTCATCATCAAAGCGGAGGTTCTGTAGTTGCCAACCATCTATCTTCACTCCCATTCCTTCCAATTCCTTCTCATTATAACTGTAATCACAGTTATTTTCAAAGAGACAAACTAATTGGGGAGTTTTGACTCTTTGCTATTCTTGTTGCCTTCTCAGAGGTCCCCAAAACAGACTGAAGTCACATGTCACTGGGCCTTTTTGAGAACTCTACCGCATGTGGTCTGAGTAGACAATGATCTTGGTTTTTCCCACTCAAGCGTTTGTGTTCCTATTCCCCCAACTTGAAGAAATAAACCTACTCTTTAAAATCACTTTGGTCAAGAAATACTCACATCACAGAGTGAAAACTGACTAGAGAGAAATTGCCACACTTAAAAATTTACCTCAATAAATACTCTAAAAACTGCTTGTGTCATTCCTTTTTTAAAAAATAGAAACTCTTGGGCCATAAGTAATAAAGTAGCTTCTTTGTGAGTTTTTGAGTAAACTTCCTTTATCATGATAAATTGTCAATGTGTATTAAATGATTATGTAAGGGGAACTCCTGTTACACTGTTCACTCCTCAGCAGCCTTTTTCAAGTGCTTGCAATTAAAATCCCATCTGGGAGCCTTGTGGAGACTATCAGAACACAATGGCATAGAGCCAGTGTGTTTTGACTCTTTCGTAGTGTTCTAGGCATTGGCAAAATTGTTGAGCTAAGATAGTAACACAATGACTTACCTAATAATGAGTAAATATAAAGTAATATTTTAAATGAAGTTGCTAAGAAAAGATATTGGTTACTTAAAAGGGCAAAGTACAAGGCAGAGAGTTCTGCTGAGGGTAGGATTTTAGCATGGGTTTCATAAGGTGATTTTAGTGCTTAAAATATTCATATGGAAATGTTGAGCCAAAGATAGGAAAACAATAACAGTAAAAGAAAATAAACAAAAACTTCAAAATCCTAATTACAATGTGCAATTGGTTTTAGTCTTGGTTATAAGCTCTTTGATATGAGGCTCATAGAAAAGGAGAAACTATTCAGATTATAATGAAAAGCTCTCTCTCTCTTTTTTTTTTGTTTCCTTTTCCATTGGAGAAATCTACAAAAAATGCTCCAATTCTGAGGTTGCTTCTTGCTATGTTCATATTCTCTTTTCCTACTGTTCTTGCAGGTAGTTTTCTTTCCAAAATTTTTCTCTTTCTGATTTGTCTTTATATCTGGCTGTGGGCTAGGTCCTACAACCTCAAATGGACTCATTCTTATGCAATCATTTAAAATTAATTAACTGCTTTATTTAAATGCCATGCTTTATAAAGTTGTTTACAACACAGCTGTTATGGACTTTTGATGATGTTCCAACATTAATCCCACCACTGGAGTGACCAGCCCTCCACCATTGCCCCCCCCATTTTCCAACCATCAGCCCCCAGGCCTGTCCTTTTAGCAGGCACAAAGTAATTTGTTTTATATTACTTGTTACCACCAAGTGGTTAAAAGAATTATCAAAAATAATTCAGTTAAAGAAAATTTGTGAAAATTGTTCTGACTCACCATGAGGTGGTTAAATCTTTTTCTCAAGGTTTAGGACCTAGCTCAACTCCTTTTCTCTAGTTGAGACTTCTTTGTTGTTGTTTTTGTTTGTTGAATTTTGTTGCTCCTCATTGCTTTCTCATCTAATTAGGTTGTTCTCTTACTGCAATTTCAATACTAAAATCACTTCTTATTTTTTATATCCTCAAGTGTCTAACTATATCAAAATTCAATATCACCCAGATTATAAACTATTTTGAGACAGGGGTCCATCTGAGTGTATGCTCATTCCTGGCTCTGTGCTCAGGGATCACTCTTGGTATGGCTCTGAGGACTATATGGGTGCAAGGGTTAGAACCTGGTGATCCATATGCAAGGAAATTGTTTTATCCACTGTACTGTATTTCCATCCCCAGATTATAAGTATTTAATCCACTGGCAATGGTTCTCCTCTAGTGTCACAGAGAAGGCATGACTCTAGCCCACATAGAGAATATAGGGTCAACTGTCCATCCTCTTTCTTAAATATAATGCCATGTATTCCAACACCTATCTCTGATACTGGCTATTGTTCCATATTTTGTAGTTGGACTGTAGCACTGTCACTACCTTCCCATTGTTCATCAATTTGCTGGAACGGGCACCAGTAATGTCTCCATTGTGAGACTTGTTGTTACTGTTTTTGGCATATTGAATACGCCACAGGGAGCTTGCCAGGCTCTGCCATGAGGGCGTGATACTCTTGGTAGCTTGCTGGGCTCTCCAAGAGAGATGGAGGAATCGAACCTTCCTTAGCCCCATGCAAGGCAAACACTCTATCCACTGTGCTATTGCTTCAGCCCAAAAGGCAACAGGTGAGTCCTAACAAAAGAGACTATGTTATGTTAGTGATTATAAAACCAACATTCTTTTGTTTTTTAGGCTACAGCCCATGTTTCTCAGGGGTTGTTCCATTCTGTGCTCAAGGACCACATTTGTTTTTTTGTGCTCAAGATCAAATCTGGTTTGCTGTATACAAGGTAAGTGCCTTTACCCACTATTCCTTCTCTCCAGCCTTTCATCTTGGTTTTCATGCAAAACTCTATCTGGAATGTCAGAAAATGTTTATAAAAGTCATACAGTTGTTATAAATGTTAGTAAATGGAAATTGACTTGATAGGCTGCAATTTTCATTTAAAAGACTAAAACACAATATAATTATAGAGGGTTTTTTCATGTAACTTCTTACTGCTCTCTTGGAACTGAGCATGCTTTGTCCTGTATGTTTTGATAAAATCCAGAAACTTAGAATCTCATTTAAATCTTTATGAATAGATAACAAAAGTTCTTTTAGCTATGTAAATTATAATGGGTTAGGAATTTTGCAAATTATTTAATCATTGGAAGTAAGTCCTGACTTGAAAATCAGACATCAGGGCTAGACAGAAAGCAGAAGGGTTAGAGGAAACAGCTCCTGACTTAATATCCAGTGCCTGTGATCTCCCAAGTCACCCAGGTATAACCCGTGGGTCCTAATGCCAGTGAGAAGTTTTTTTCACCCACCCTTAAAAAAAACAGACATCAATCAGAGTCACAAATTATGATTTTTGTAGTTCTCTTTAAGTTTGTTTTAAGATAAAACCATTGGAAATGATTTAAACTGAATCCCTTTGGGGAGAATTAACAGTCATTAACTAAGGAGGTCTTAAAAAACTAAGAAGCACTTAAAGCCTAGCATATGGTTTGAGATCCAGGAGGGAGAAAATCATTATCAGGGCACATAAAAAATACCAATTAAATTAAGGTTACCACCTGCCTAGTTTCAATCAGGTTATTTCAAAACAAAAGGCTTGTATTCAATAACTTGACTGATTTTATTTCTTATCTAATTTTTTTAAATAAGGATTAAAACCTTACTTTTTTTTCCATTTCATTCAACTATTCTATATCCACAACTATGCCTTACTTATTTCAGAGTTTAATACAATTTATTTTTGGATTATTTCTCCTTAAGATTATCATAACATATCATAATGCAATATGTATACTAGTGTCGTATCTTATTTTCAATCTATCACATGCTAAAATGTACAAATATAGATCAAGTATCTTTTATGGTTAAATGATTTTTGTGATATGTTTTTTTCTCATAAGAATTTTACAGTATTGAGCTAGAGAGATGGTACAACAGGTAAGGCATTTGTCTTGCACACAGCATACTAAATTTAATCCCTAGCATCCCATATGGTTCCCAGGCACCATCAGGAATGATCATTTGATCACTTGACATCCCATTACTCATCTATTTGCTCAAGTGGGCACCAGTAACATCTCCATTTGTCCCTGTCATGTGCTAATGTAGCCCAATGGCATCTGCTTGTTCTAGAAACATGGAGAGCCTCAAACCGATTGTTCAGGCTCTTGACAAAAAAGTCTGACCATATCCTAGGTCAGCGGCCATGCGATATTTTGATGTCCGGTGGAATCCAGTCGGTAATGGCTCTGGTTCAGCCATCATCTCCGAATCTCATTACATGTCCAGCCCATCTGATTTTCAATGCCTTGGCAAACAAGACAGTGTCCCTGATTCTTGACCATCGAAGGAGGTCGGAACTCCGGATTCTTTCTCTCATTTGAGTGAAGCATGATTTCGATGCTCTTGAAGGCATTCCAAGCCTCTCTCTTCCTCCTGCGCAACTCAGGTGCCAGGTCATTCATCATGTTGACTTCTCGATCTAAGTACACATAACTGTTGCATTCTGAGATGGTCATTCCATTGAGAGTGAATGGAATGTCAGGAATGAGACTGTTTAGCATAAACATTGTCTTCATGAGATTCAGCTGGAGTCTGACCTTTCCACACTCACGGTCTAAGTCAGCCAGCATTTGTGCCACTTGGCTAATGTTTGTTGTTATTAGAATGATGTCATCTGCAAAGCAGAGGTGGTGTAGTTGCCGACCATCTATCTTCACTCCCATTCCTTCCCATTCTAATTATTGCATGACGTTCTCAAAGGTGGCACTGAAGAGTTTCAGTGAAATGATATTGCCCTGCCGAACCCATCTCTTGATGTCAATGATCACTTCCCTGTAGAATGGTGAGTTCCTGGTAGTGAATCCATAATACAGCTAACAGAGGATCCTGATGTATTGAGTTTGAATGCCCTGTTTGGCTAGGACTTCGATAACTGCTTCTGTCTCAACAGAATCAAAGGCCTTCTTTATAAATCAATGAATGTTAGACAGAGTGGCATCTTGAACTCCCAAGAAATCTCAATGAGCTTGTTTATCGTGTGGATATGGTCGATTGTGCTGAATCCTTTGGAGAACCCACCCAACTCGCTGGGATGATGCCTGTCATATTGATCCCAGAGTAACCTCTGAGCACTGCTACGTGTGAACTCCACCCCCATAGCCCATAAAAAGTATTAGTTTCTTGGGCTGGAGCAATAACTCAGCAGATAGGGCGCTTGTCTTGAGGAGGCAGACCTGGGTTAGATTCCCATCATTCAGTATGGTCCCCTGAGCACCGCCAGCGGCAATTCCTGAGTGCAGAGCCAGGAGTAACCCCTGTGCATCGCCAGGTGTGACCCAAAAACAGACCAACAAAAAATTAGTTTGTTTATCTGCTCATATGAGGGCAGTGATGGGTGAGTTAGGTTTATTTTTATATTTCCAACAGTTATGATGTAAATAACACATAATAAGTAGCCAATAAATATTTTCTTAAGAAGTAAAAAATTACTCAGAATTAACATAATACACTCAAAAGTTTTCTGTAGGCTATATGCCTAAAATTCAGTAGTTTTGTGAAAACTAGCACGTCTTTACTTAATCATTATAACTTGAACTTAGTTGTATGACACACTTATGGATTCCTTAAGTATTGAATATTTAGTTATGGTTTCTTTTCTATCTCAGTTTCTAGGCTGGTAATTTATTTTTTATTCAAACAACATTATTTTTGTGTCTTTCTTGATTTCATGATTGTATCAAAGCTCAGAGAAGAAAAAGAATCTAAAAAGGAACTGTCATATTTTGTATTGTAGACTGTTTTACAAAATGTACTAAATAATTAGAAACAGATTGCTAGAATAGACATAGAAGTTGGGAAATAAGAAAAACAAGACTAATTAAATGGTTCAAAATGTAATAAAGTCACTTCTGTATGCACAATTATCTATTTGTTTTTGTAATATGCTCCTATTTTGTATTAGACACTATTCTTCATAATAGGAAGACAAACTGAAAAAAAAAGAAGTTAACCTCCACTAATTCCTTACCTACTAGGCTATATAAAGGCAATTACATGTGGAAAAGATCAGTGGATATTGCTATTAAAAATAAGTAAGTTAGAATAGCATTTTTTGGCTTTTGGGGTCACACTTGGCACAGGGTTACTCATGGCTCATGCACTCAGGAATTACTCCTGGCGGTGCTCTGGGGACCATATGGGATGCTGGGAATCTAACCTGGGTCGGCCTCATCCAAGAAAAGCACCCTGCCTGTTGTGTTATTGCTCCAGCCCCTAGAATAGCATTTTCAACCTTTTATATACCTTGGAACTGACACCTAACCAGCAAATGGCCCATAGATTGTACATTTAGTAGAATAAAGAAAACATGTAATTGCTGCATTAAAAGAGATATATGTGTTTTCTTAGTATATACTTTAGAAGACATATATATGCCCAAATACAAAAATATTGCAAATATACATATTTTTATTTATGGCTTTAGAAAATGATGATGAAATTGCTGTTTTGAAAACAATTCTAACTTTAAACTTGGAAATACCTATATCAAAATGATTATAAGCAAATCTACAAGGATTAGAGAATAATAATAAAAAGGTATAACAAAATAAGGGAATCTTGGAGGGAATCTGTGCATTAACATCGTGGTTTTATATAAAATCAGTTTTTCAGGAAAGGTATATTTTTAAAAGGAAACTATATTAAATAATCAATTAATAAGAATAAATAATCTCAGAAAAATGCCTCCAAACCCTGTGCCAGACTGAGTCTCATATCCAGGGCACACTGGAGGGGCACGGGTGAGCCATCCACCTGCCTAAACAGAGTCCCAGCAGCTGAAAACTCTCAGAACCCAATCACCACTATGCTCATGGCTAGACTCCACAGCCCACAAAAGCTTCATCTAGAAGTGAATCTGTTGAAAAACTCAGGTATGCAGGTTTTGTGACCAAAATCTCCAGACTCTCATGGATTTGAAGATGGTCTACCCCCGCCCCCCCTCCATTTCCCTAGTTCTCTTAGGAGACAGGCAGTTGTGCCTATGAACTACTTCTGGTGCCATATAAGCTCATTAACAACCATGATTCAGAGACTCATAGATAAATCTCAAAAAAGATCAACAAGCTTCAGAGACGTTTCCAGACTCCAAAGTCATCATCCAGTTAAAAATTTAACTCATACTCTGTCACCCATAAAAATTTTTGTAATTTCTGGAGGGTCATCTAATACTCTATACAGCTGATATATCAGGAATTCCATACTGTAGGATAACATTGTTTTGTCCTTCCTGCATAGACAGCCTCAGGTAGTTTAGGTTTATTGGGTTGCCCCCTTTACAGTGCACTCATTCCTCTCTGTTTATTTGTAACTTCTTTCTTTGTGCTCATTGACTTGTAAATGTTGTTTTTCTCTTCTCCTGAAGTCCTTTGCACAGTTTATTCATAGCATGTCCTTTTTGTATGGACACAAGAAGATAGTATATGCTATGCTTTTGGAATGTGACTCTCAGTGATATTTACCTCCTGGACATCTGTTCTCTCAATGTAAGCCTCAGATGCCCTTACTTATTAGCACCCCCAAACGCAGGGCCCTGACGAGGGACTGGATGGAACCAGGGCAAGCGGCAAGCTATGTGCTACCCTGGCATCGAGATGGGCCTAGTCAAAATGCCTAAGGCTTAATTACAAGTTAAGAGCTTGGTCATGGGCAAGTGCTGTTATGATCCAAAAAGTAATAACTAGATTCGGACTCTGCTAGGGTTAGGAATGTTTAATCTGGTCTGAGCACTGTAGTCTGAGTCTGTGGCAAAATGTGCCCAGGAGAGCTGCCCTACAAGCCTCAATGTATCTCTTACTGTGTCCATACAAAACTGACTAGTATTTTAAGATATTGATAGAGTGGACTCTATCAATTCCTCACTGGACTGAGGAAAGGAGAAAAATTTCTTAGGAGATATTTTGCTCTTGAGCAATCAAGAAAGGCTTTGGAATATCCCAGGTGGTGTTTTAGCCCTTGAGCCTGGTGGCAGTCAGGAAGGACTTTCTTTTATTGATTTTGCTACCAGATTTGGTGCAGTCCTCGCCCAGAGTGCTGGGGAGATGAAGAGGCAAGAGAGATGGAGAGAGGAGAGAGAGCCGGTCAGCAAGATGGATTGCCCAGAGACTAGCAAGGGAGACAGAGAAAGAACGATGTAGAAGAAGAATACAGTACCAGGTGCTTGAAGAGAGATAGCCTAGACTGCGAGATGGAGTAGGGAGAGATGAGCAGGAGAGACAGGAATGAGGGGCAGTGTGGGACTAGAATGTAGGGGGGATCTCAGAGAGGCTGGTGCAGGCGTGTGGGGAGCATGGAATAAATGGCCTCTGATCAATCAAACGTCTTGGCCCTCATTTCCTCCTTAGTCTGCCCCATTGCCTGGGCTGCCCTGGTTGAGCTAGCGGCCCAGGGCCCCCTGAACGTGGGTGGTTAGGGGAAGAGCCAGCGGGGACTCTCCCTGGCTACCCCCCGGAAGGTTTTATACAGCACACCACATTGGATGAGATGTAAAGTAGAAGGCAACCAATCTCAATTAACAAAATACTAGCACAGAAGGCTTATCCTGCAACAACATGTTAGTAAACTCAAACAAGAGAGTAAGAACTTCAAGGTCACTGTCACTGTTCGCCAATTGTTCATTGATTTGCTCGACCAGGCCCAGTAATGTCTCCATTGTGACAATTGTTACTGTGTTTGTCATATCGAATATTTCACGGGTAGCTTGTCAGGCTTTGCCGTGCTGTACTGAGATACTCTCAGTAGCTTGCTGGGCTCTCCGAGAGGGGCGGAGAAATTGAACTCAGGTCGGACATGTTGGCTGCTTGCAAGGCAAACGCCCTACCCACTGTGCTATCGCTCCAGCCCAGCTTCAACAATAAGAATAAGATAAGATTAACAATCTTTCTATCTGACTCATTTCGCTTAGCATGATACTTTCCATATTGTACCACTTGTATGTAAATTTCATGACTTCATCTTTTCTAAGAGCTACATAGTACTCCATTGTGTAGATGTACCAAAGTTTCTTTAACCAGTCATCTGTTCTTGGGCATTCAGGTTTCTTCCAGTTTCTGGCTATTGTAAAGAGGGCTGCAATGAACAAACAAGTGCAGATGTCACTTCGACTATACATTTTTGCCTCTCTGGGATATATTCCCAGGAGTGGTATTGCTGGGTCAAATGGGAGCTCAATTTCTAATTTTTTGAGAATCGTCCATACTGTTTTCCAGAAGGGCTGAACCAGTGGACATTCCCACCAACAGTGAAGGAGTGTCCCTTTCTCGCCACATCCGCGCCAGCATCGGTTGCTTTTGTTCTTTTGAATGTGGGCCAGTCTCTGAGGTGTGAGATGGTATCTCATTGTGGTTTTGATCTGCATCTCCCTGATGATTAATGATGTAGAGCATTTTCTCATGTGCTTTTTTGCCATTCGGATTTCTTCTTTGAGAAAGTTTCTGTTCATTTCATTGCCCCATTTTTGGATGGGGTTGGATGTTTTCTTCTTGTGGAGTTTAACCAGTATTTTGTATATCCTGGATATCAACCCCTTGTCAGATGTGTATTCGGTGAATATCCTTTCCCATTCTGTAGACTGTCTTTGTATTTTGGTCACTGTTTCTTTGGAGGTGCAGAAGCTTCTTAGTTTAAGATAGTCCCATTTATCTATCTCTGTTTTCACTTGCTCGGCCAGTGGCGTGGCATCTTTGAAGATACCATTAGCTTCAATGTCATGGAGGGTTTTGCCAACTTTATCTTCAATGTACCTTATGGTTTCTGGTCTGATGTTGAGGTCTTTAATCCATTTTGATCTTACTTTTGTACATGGTGTTAGGCAGAGTTCTGAGCCTATTTTTTTGCATGTAGCCGTCCAGTGATGCCAACACAATTTATTAAAGAGGCTTTCCTTACTCCACTTCACATTACTTGCACCTTTATCAAAGATTAGATGAGCATATGATTGAGGAGAGATGTCAGTGTATTCAACCCTGTTCCATTGGTCTGCAGTTCTGCCTTTGTTCCAGTACCATGCTGTTTTAATTATTACTGCTTTGTAGTACAGTTTGAAGTTCGGGAGGTTGATTCCTCCCATTTTCTTTTTCCCAAGAATTGCTTTAGCTATTCGTGGGGGCTTATTGTTCCATATAAATTTCAAGAGTGTTTGCTCCATTTCTTTGAAGAATGTCATGGGTATCCTTATAGGGATTGCATTGAATTTATACAATGCTTTCGGTAGTATTGCCATTTTCACAATGTTAAGTCTCCCGACCCATGAGCAGGGGATATCTTTCCATTTCCTCATGTCCTCTTTTATTTCCTGAAGTAGCGTTTTGTAGTTTTCTTTGTACAGGTCCTTTACTTCCTTAGTTAAGCTGATTCCTAGGTACTTGATTTTCTGGGGCACAATTGTGAATGGGATTGTTTTTTTCATGTTGCTTTCTTCTCTCTCACTGTTTGCGTATAGGAAAGCCATGGACTTTTGGGTATTGATTTTATAACCTGCAACTTTACTATACGAGTCTATTGTTTCTAGGAGTTTTTTGGTGGAAGTTATTGGGTTCTCTAAGTAGAGTATCATATCATCTGCGAATAGTGAGAGCTTGATTTCTTCCTTTCCTACCTGAATGCCCTTAATATCTTTTTCCTGCCTAATCGCTATTGCAAGTACTTCCAGTACTATATTGAACAGCAGTGGAGAGAGTGGGCATCCCTGTCTCGTCCCTGATCTTAGAGGGAAGGCTCTCAGTTTTTCCCCATTGAGGATGATGCTTGCTGTAGGCTTGTGGCATTCATCTGGGGGATATAAAGTAACAAAGTATGAGATTAATACCCAAGAATAGCTGAGATCAGCACCAGGAGGATTACTCCATAACTTAGAGGCCAGCCGGGTATCCTAGAGGAAAGGGCTATTCAGATAGAGAAGGGAGCACCAAATAAAGGATGTTTGGAGGATCCTCCCAGGAGGGGAGATGCATGTCGAAAGTAGACTATGGACTGAACATGTTTGCCACTCAATGCCTCTTTTGCAGACCACAACACCCAAAAGGAGAGAGAGAACACAGGGGATTGCCCTGCCACAGAGACGGGGGGATGGGGGGATGGGGGTGGGAGGGATATTATCCATGGTGGTGGAAAATGGGCACTGGTGGAGGGATGGGTATCTGATCATTGTATAATTGAAACCAAAGCACAAAAAATTGTAAATCTACAACTTTAAAAAAAATAAAATAAAATAAAATAAAGGGGAAAAAAAAAAGATAAGATTAACAATAAGGGTAAGATTCAACAATATTCATACACATTTTTTCTCAAAGAATCTTTTTTAAAATCATTTCTAGCAAATTAATAATAATAAGCAATACAAAATAAATAATATAGTGCCTACTATTTGGCAGGCTTTGGTGGTGTTTAGGAAAATTGGAAACAATGGTGATGGAAAGGTATAATAGTGGTGTGATTGGTGTGAACAACTTTATAAAACTAACTAAATAAAAGTGGTACCCTGCACCCCAAAGAAGAATAAATAATCTCAGCAAAAATGTAAGAAATCTCCAAGATTAAAACCAAATGAACAAAGAAACAGAAAATAATTCCAAATGTTTTCTGATGAGTTAGATATTTAGTTTTTTCCCCACATTAATATATTAAGAAATACTATTATTATAAACTGTACCTCTTAGAATGAGTATTTGATGTCCTTGTATTATAATTTTATTTTACCTTTTAAAAACAACTTAACTGAAAAGGTATTACAGGTTGAAAATGAAAACATAAAGGACCATACTGCGTTGAATCCTATCTAAATCTCCACCCCTCAAAAAAATGTTGTTAACAAATTCATGATAGACGAATAGAATTTTGCCAATAAGGAACTATTAATTATAAAAATTATGACCACAGGGTGATTAAGATTTATTGCAACAAGGAAACAGCCTTTATATCCTGGTCAGTTCATATAGCTTCAAAATATGAGGCACAAAAATATTTGTAATTAAAAAAATAAGAGAAATAATGAGAAAAGTAAGAAAAATATATTAACACTATAGAACATAGTTTGATTCAAAAATAAAATGAGACGTAGGAGATGTAGTCCAGTGATAGAGCACTTTTTTTGCATATAGCCAAACTGGGTTTGGCTTGATTCCTGGCATCACATACATCCTCCATGTTCCCTCAGGACTTTAGTCCTGAGGAAAGTCAGGTGAGTTCTGAAATAACAACAATGAATAAGTTAAAGTGAGGAAAATGAGAATGTAGAAAGAGACAGTAAACAAGCATATGTGTATGTATATTTGCTTTGAAAGATAAAATTTGAATGTTTTGTAATAGTATTTCTGAACATATTACCCCCAAATTAGAGTTAACATTCTTATCTTACAGAGTTCTTTTACGAGACATATAATGCTTTATAAAACTTCAATAATTTTTAGGAATAACTATCACTTAATCACTTAACTTCCCGTTAGTCGTCGATTTGCTCGAGCGGGCGCCAGTAACGTCTCCATTTGTCCCTGTCGCGTGCTAGTGTAGCCCAATGGCATCTCTTCACTCCGGGAACATGGAGGGCCTCAAACCGATCGTTCATGATCTTGACAAAGAAGTCTGACCATCTGGTAGGTGGGCGGCCACGCGGTCTCTTGACATCCCGTGGAATCCAATCAGTAACAGCTCTAGTCCAACGGTCGTCTTTAAATCTCATTACGTGACCAGCCCATCTGATTTTTGACACCTTGGCATATGAGACAGCGTCCCTGATCCTTGATCGTCGACGGATGTCAGAACTCCGGATTCCTTCTCTCATTTGAGTGAAACGTGATATTCCAAGCATAGCTCTTTCTATTCTTCTTTGGGAGACCTGAATGGCGTTCTCATCTTGTTTGCGTAGGGGCCAGGTCTCTGAGGCATATGTTAATGCAGGAAGAACAGTGGAATCAAAGAGATGTGCCCGGAGCCGGAGGTTCTTCGTCCTCTTAGCTATTTCTTCGACGTTCTTGAAGGCGTTCCAAGCCGCTGTCTTCCTCCTGCGCAGCTAGGGTGCCAGGTCATTTCTCATGTTGAC
Organism: Sorex fumeus; assembly: GCF_029834395.1. Classification (NCBI taxonomy): domain Eukaryota; kingdom Metazoa; phylum Chordata; class Mammalia; order Eulipotyphla; family Soricidae; genus Sorex; species Sorex fumeus. Next base: position 14,826,365 of record NW_026606060.1, read on the forward strand.
TTCTCGACCTAGGTACACATAGATGTTGCATTCGGAGATGGTCGTTCCATTGAGAGCAAATGGGGCGTCAGGAACAAGGCTGTTTCTCATAAACATTGTCTTCGTAAGATTCAGCTGTAGTCCTACCTTTCCACACTCACGGTCAAAGTCGGCCAGCAATTGTGCCGCTTGGCTGATGTTTGGTGTTACTAAAACAATGTCATCAGCAAAGCGGAGGTGGTGTAGTTGCCGACCATCTATCTTCACTCCCATTCCTTCCCAATCCAGTCGTCACATGATGTTCTCGAGGGTGGCACTGAAGAGTTTCAGTGAAATGGTATCAACCTGCCGCACCCCTGTGGACACTACTTCCACTACCCAGCCGTCGCCACACTCCAGGACGCTTTCCGGACCCGCGCTGCAGCTCCGGCTGAGACCCACGCACAACTGAAGACCCACAGAACAAGATAAGTGGAACTCTCTGAGACCTTGGACTCCAGGCTCGGCGGACCCAGGGACAGAGCTTCTCTGCTTGCTCCCACCACCACAGGTGACAAAGGGATTCTAATCAGGAGCCCCACCCTACCCTGCCCTGTCTGCTTCCATCAACCACCCAGGGATCGAATTGTGCACAGGAGACCCACCCTACCCAGATAAATACCCCACTGGCAGATTTCCACTCTCGACACTACTTCCACTACCCAGCCGTCGCCATACTCCAGGACGCTTTCCGGACCCGCGCGGCAGCTCCGGCTGAGACCCACGCACAACTGAAGACCCACAGAACAAGATAAGTGGAACTCTCTGAGACCTTGGACTCCAGGCTCGGCGGACCCAGGGACAGAGCTTCTCTGCTTGCTCCCACCACCACAGGTGACAAAGGGATTCTAATCAGGAGCCCCACCCTACCTTGCCCTGTCTGCTTCCATCAACCACCCAGGGATCGAATTGTGCACAGGAGACCCACCCTACCCAGATAAATACCCCACTGGCAGATTTCCACTCTCGACACTACTTCCACAACCGAGCCGTCGCCACACTCCGGGACGCTTTTCGGAACCGCGCGGCCGCTCCAGCTGAGACCCACGCACAACTGAAGACCCACAGAACAAGATAAGTGGAACTCTCTGAGACCTTGGACTCCAGGCTCGGCGGACCCAGGGACAGAGCTTCTCTGCTTGCTCCCACCACCACAGGTGACAAAGGGATTCTAATCAGGAGCCCCACCCTACCTTGCCCTGTCTGCTTCCATCAACCACCCAGGGATCCAATTGTGCACAGGAGACCCACCCTACCCAGATAAATACCCCACTGGCAGATTTCCACTCTCAACACTACTTCCACTACGCAGCCGTCGCCACACTCCAGGACGCTTTCCGGACCCGCGCGGCAGCTCCGGCTGAGACCCAAGCACAACTGAAGACCCACAGAACAAGATAAGTGGAACTCTCTGAGACCTTGGACTCCAGGCTCGGCGGACCCAGGGACAGAGCTTCTCTGCTTGCTCCCACCACCACAGGTGACAAAGGGATTCTAATCAGGAGCCCCACCCTACCTTGGCCTGGCTGCTTCTATCAACCACCCAGGGATCGAATTGTGCACAGGAGACCCACCCTACCCAGATAAATACCCCACTGGCAGATTTCCACTCTCGACACTACTTCCACTACCCAGCCGTCGCCACACTCCAGGACGCTTTCCGGAACCGCGCGGCCGCTCCGGCTGAGACACACGCACAACTGAAGACCCACAGAACAAGATAAGTGGAACTCTCTGAGAACTTGGACTCCAGGCTCGGCGGACCCAGGGACAGAGCTTCTCTGCTTGCTCCCACCACCACAGGTGACAAAGGGATTCTAATCAGGAGCCCCACCCTACCTTGCCCTGTCTGCTTCCATCAACCACCCAGGGATCGAATTGTGCACAGGAGACCCACCCTACCCAGATAAATACCCCACTGGCAGATTTCCACTCTCAACAATACTTCCACTACGCAGCCGTCGCCACACTCCAGGACGCTTTCCGGACCCGCGCGGCAGCTCCGGCTGAGACCCAAGCACAACTGAAGACCCACAGAACAAGATAAGTGGAACTCTCTGAGACCTTGGACTCCAGGCTCGGCGGACCCAGGGACAGAGCTTCTCTGCTTGCTCCCACCACCACAGGTGACAAAGGGATTCTAATCAGGAGCCCCACCCTACCCTGCCCTGTCAGCTTCCATCAACCACCCAGGGATCGAATTGTGCACAGGAGACCCACCCTACCCAGATAAAAACCCCACTGGCAGATTTCCACTCTCGACACTACTTCCACTACCCAGCCGTCGCCACACTCCAGGACGCTTTCCGGACCCGCGCGGCAGCTCCGGCTGAGACCCACGCACAACTGAAGACCCTCAGAACAAGATAAGTTGAACTCTCTGAGACCTTGGACTCCAGGCTCGGCGGACCCAGGGACAGAGCTTCTCTGCTTGCTCCCACCACCACAGGTGACAAAGGGATTCTAATCAGGAGCCCCACCCTACCCTGCCCTGTCTGCTTCCATCAACCACCCAGGGATCGAATTGTGCACAGGAGACCCACCCTACCCAGATAAATACCCCACTGGCAGATTTCCACTCTCGACACTACTTCCACTACCCAGCCGTCGCCACACTCCAGGACGCTTTCCGGACCCGCGCGGCAGCTCCGGCTGAGATCCACGCACAACTGAAGACCCACAGAACAAGATAAGTGGAACTCTCTGAGACCTTGGACTCCAGGCTCGGCGGACCCAGGGACAGAGCTTCTCTGCTTGCTCCCACCACCACAGGTGACAAAGGGATTCTAATCAGGAGCCCCACCCTACCCTGCCCTGTCTGCTTCCATCAACCACCCAGGGATCGAATTGTGCACAGGAGACCCACCCTACCCAGATAAATACCCCACTGGCAGATTTCCACTCTCGACACTACTTCCACTACCCAGCCATCGCCACACTCCAGGACGCTTTCCGGACCCGCGCGGCAGCTCCGGCTGAGACCCAAGCACAACTGAAGACCCACAGAACAAGATAAGTGGAACTCTCTGAGACCTTGGACTCCAGGCTCGGCGGACCCAGGGACAGAGCTTCTCTGCTTGCTCCCACCACCACAGGTGACAAAGGGATTCTAATCAGGAGCCCCACCCTACCCTGCCCTGTCTGCTTCCATCAACCACCCAGGGATCGAAATGTGCACAGGAGACCCACCCTACCCAGATAAATACCCCACTGGCAGATTTCCACTCTCGACACTACTTCCACTACCCAGCCGTCGCCACACTCCAGGACGCTTTCTGGACCCGCGCGGCAGCTCCGGCTGAGACCCACGCACAACTGAAGACCCACAGAACAAGATAAGTGGAACTCTCTGAGACCTTGGACTCCAGGCTCGGCGGACCCAGGGACAGAGCTTCTCTGCTTGCTCCCACCACCACAGGTGACAAAGGGATTCTAATCAGGAGCCCCACCCTACCCTGCCCTGTCTGCTTCCATCAACCACCCAGGGATCGAATTGTGCACAGGAGACCCACCCTACCCAGATGAATACCCCACTGGCAGATTTCCACTCTCGACACTACTTCCAATAACCAGCCGTCGCCACACTCCAGGACGCTTTCCGGACAAGCGCGGCAGCTCCATCTGAGACCCACGCACAACTGAAGACCCACAGAACAAGATAAGTGGAACTCTCTGAGACCTTGGACTCCAGGCTCGGCGGACCCAGGGACAGAGCTTCTCTGCTTGCTCCCACCACCACAGGTGACAAAGGGATTCTAATCAGGAGCCCCACCCTACCCTGCCCTGTCAGCTTCCATCAACCACCCAGGATCGAATTGTGCACAGGAGACCCACCCTACTCAGATAAATACCCCACGGGCAGATTTCCACTCTCGACACTACTTCCACTACCCAGAAGTCGCCACACTTCAGGACGCTTTCCGGACCCGCGCGGCAGCTCCGGCTGAGACCCACGCACAACTGAAGACCCACAGAACAAGATAAGTGGAACTCACTGAGACCTTGGACTCCAGGCTCGGCGGACCCAGGGACAGAGCTTCTCTGCTTGCTCCCACCACCACAGGTGACAAAGGGATTCTAATCAGGAGCCCCACCCTACCTTGCCCTGTCTGCTTCCATCAACCACCCAGGGATCGAATTGTGCACAGGAGACCCACCCTACCCAGATATATACCCCACGGGCAGATTTCCACTCTCGACACTACTTCCACTACCCAGCCGTCGTCACACTCCAGGACGCTTTCCGGACCCGCGCGGCAGCTCCGGCTGAGACCCACGCACAACTGAAGACCCACAGAACAAGATAAGTGGAACTCTCTGAGACCTTGGACTCCAGGCTCGGCGGACCCAGGGACAGAGCTTCTCTGCTTGCTCCCACCACCACAGGTGACAAAGGGATTCTAATCAGGAGCCCCACCCTACCCTGCCCTGTCTGCTTCCATCAACCACCCAGGGATCGAATTGTGCACAGGAGACCCACCCTACCCAGATAAATACCCCACTGGCAGATTTCCACTCTCGACACTACTTCCACTACCCAGCCGTCGCCAAACTCCTGGACGCTTTCCGGAACCGCGCGGCCGCTCCGGCTGAGACACACACACAATTGAAGACCCACAGAACAAGATAAGTGGAACTCTATGAGACCTTGGACTCCAGGCTCGGCGGACCCAGGGACAGAGCTTCTCTGCTTGCTCCCACCACCACAGGTGACAAAGGGATTTTAATCAGGAGCCCCACCCTACCTTGCCCTGTCTGCTTCCATCAACCACCCAGGGATCGAATTGTGCACAGGAGACCCACCCTACCCAGATAAATACCCCACTGGCAGATTTCCACTCTCGACACTACTTCCACTACCCAGCCGTCGCCACACTCCAGGACGCTTTCCGGACCCGCGCGGCAGCTCCGGCTGAGACCCACGCACAACTGAAGACCCACAGAACAAGATAAGTGGAACTCTCTGAGACCTTGGACTCCAGGCTCGGCGGACCCAGGGACAGAGCTTCTCTGCTTGCTCCCACCACCAGAGGTGACAAAGGGATTCTAATCAGGAGCCCCACCCTACCCTGCCCTATCTGCTTCCATCAACCACCCAGGGATCGAATTGTGCACAGGAGACCCACCCTACCCAGATAAATACCCCACTGGCAGATTTCCACTCTCGACACTACTTCCACTACCCAGCCGTCGCCATATTCCAGGACGCTTTCCGGAACCGCGAGGCCGCTCCAGATGAGACACACGCACAACTGAAGACCCACAGAACAAGATAAGTGGAACTCTCTGAGACCTTGGACTCCAGACTCGGCGGACCCAGGGACAGAGCTTCTCTGCTTGCTCCCACCACCACAGGTGACAAAGGGATTCTAATCAGGAGCCCCACCCTACCTTGGCCTGTCTGCTTCTATCAACCACCCAGGGATCGAATTGTGCACAGGAGACCCACCCTACCCAGATAAATACCCCACTGGCAGATTTCCACTCTCGACACTACTTCCACTACCCAGTCGTCGCCACACTCCAGGACGCTTTCCGGAACCGCGCGGCCGCTCTGGCTGAGACACACGCACAACTGAAGACCCACAGAACAAGATAAGTGGAACTCTCTGAGACCTTGGACTCCAGGCTCGGCGGACCCAGGGACAGAGCTTCTCTGCTTGCTCCCACCACCACAGGTGACAAAGGGATTCTAATCAGGAGCCCCACCCTACCTTGCCCTGTCTGCTTCCATCAACCACCCAGGGATCGAATTGTGCACAGGAGACCCACCCTACCCAGATAAATACCCCACTGGCAGATTTCCACTCTCAACACTACTTCCACTACGCTGCCGTCGCCACACTCCAGGACGCTTTCCGGACCCGCGCGGCAGCTCCGGCTGAGACCCACGCACAACTGAAGACCCACAGAACAAGATAAGTGGAACTCTCTGAGACCTTGGACTCCAGGCTCGGCGGACCCAGGGACAGAGCTTCTCTGCTTGCTCCCACCACCACAGGTGACAAAGGGATTCTAATCAGGAGCCACACTCTAACTTCCCTGTCTGCTTACATCAACCACCCAGGGATCAAATTGTGCACAGGAGACCCACCCTACCCAGATAAAAACCCCACTGGCAGATTTCCACTCACGACACTACTTCCACTACCCAGCCGTCGCCACACTCCAGGACGCTTTCCGGACCCGCGCGGCAGCTCCGGCTGAGACCCACGCACAACTGAAGACCCACAGAACAAGATAAGTGGAACTCTCTGAGACCTTGGACTCCAGGCTCGGCGGACCCAGGGACAGAGCTTCTCTGCTTGCTCCCACCACCACAGGTGACAAAGGGATTCTAATCAGGAGCCCCACCCTACCTTGCCCTGTCTGCTTCCATCAACCACCCAGGGATCGAATTGTGCACAGGAGACCCACCCTACCCAGATATATACCCCACGGGCAGATTTCCACTCTCGACACTACTTCCACTACCCAGCCGTCGCCACACTCCGGGACGCTTTTCGGAACCGCGCGGCCGCTCCGGCTGAGACCCACGCACAACTGAAGACCCACAGAACAAGATAAGTGGAACTCTCTGAGACCTTGGACTCCAGGCTCGGCGGACCCAGGGACAGAGCTTCTCTGCTTGCTCCCACCACCACAGGTGACAAAGGGATTCTAATCAGGAGCCCCACCCTACCTTGCCCTGTCTGCTTCCATCAACCACCCAGGGATCGAATTGTGCACAGGAGACCCACCCTACCCAGATAAATACCCCACTGGCAGATTTCCACTCTCGACACTACTTCCACTACCCAGCCGTCGCCACACTCCAGGACGCTTTCCGGACCCGCGCGGCAGCTCCGGCTGAGACCCACGCACAACTGAAGACCCACAGAACAAGATAAGTGGAACTCTCTGAGACCTTGGACTCCAGGCTCGGCGGACCCAGGGACAGAGCTTCTCTGCTTGCTCCCACCACCACAGGTGACAAAGGGATTCTAATCAGGAGCCCCACCCTACCTTGCCCTGTCTGCTTCCATCAACCACCCAGGGATCGAATTGTGCACAGGAGACCCACCCTACCCAGATATATACCCCACGGGCAGATTTCCACTCTCGACACTACTTCCACTACCCAGCCGTCGCCACACTCCGGGACGCTTTTCGGAACCGCGCGGCCGCTCCGGCTGAGACCCACGCACAACTGAAGACCCACAGAACAAGATAAGTGGAACTCTCTGAGACCTTGGACTCCAGGCTCGGCGGATCCAGGGACAGAGCTTCTCTGCTTGCTCCCACCACCACAGGTGACAAAGGGATTCTAATCAGGAGCCCCACCCTACCTTGCCCTGTCTGCTTCCATCAACCACCCAGGGATCGAATTGTGCACAGGAGACCCACCCTACCCAGATAAATACCCCACTGGCAGATTTCCACTCTCGACACTACTTCCACTACCCAGCCGTCGCCACACTCCAGGACGCTTTCCCGACCCGCGCGGCAGCTCCGGCTGAGACCCACGCACAACTGAAGACCCACAGAACAAGATAAGTGGAACTCTCTGAGACCTTGGACTCCAGGTTCGGCGGACCCAGGGACAGAGCTTCTCTGCTTGCTCCCACCACCACAGGTGACAAAGGGATTCTAATCAGGAGCCCCACCCTACCCTGCCCTATCTGCTTCCATCAACCACCCAGGGATCGAATTGTGCACAGGAGACCCACCCTACCCAGATAAATACCCCACTGGCAGATTTCCACTCTCGACACTACTTCCACTACCCAGCCGTCGCCACACTCCAGGACGCTTTCCGGACCCGCGCGGCAGCTCCGGCTGAGACCCACGCACAACTGAAGACCCACAGAACAAGATAAGTGGAACTCTCTGAGACCTTGGACTCCAGGCTCGGCGGACCCAGGGACAGAGCTTCTCTGCTTGCTCCCACCACCACAGGTGACAAAGGGATTCTAATCAGGAGCCCCACCCTACCTTGGCCTGTCTGCTTCTATCAACCACCCAGGGATCGAATTGTGCACAGGAGACCCACCCTACCAAGATAAATACCCCACTGGCAGATTTCCACTCTCGACACTACTTCCACTACCCAGCCGTCGCCACACTCCAGGACGCTTTCTGGAACCGCGCGGCCGCTCCGGCTGAGACACACGCACAACTGAAGACCCACAGAACAAGATAAGTGGAACTCTCTGAGACCTTGGACTCCAGGCTCGGCGGACCCAGGGACAGAGCTTCTCTGCTTGCTCCCACCACCACAGGTGACAAAGGGATTCTAATCAGGAGCCCCACCCTACCTTGCCCTGTCTGCTTCCATCAACCATCCAGGGATCGAATTGTGCACAGGAGACCCACCCTACCCAGATAAATACCCCACTGGCAGATTTCCACTCTCAACACTACTTCCACTAAGCTGCCGTCGCCACACTCCAGGACGCTTTCCGGACCCGCGCGGCAGCTCCGGCTGAGACCCAAGCACAACTGAAGACCCACAGAACAAGATAAGTGGAACTCTCTGAGACCTTGGACTCCAGGCTCGGCGGACCCAGGGACAGAGCTTCTCTGCTTGCTCTCACCACCACAGGTGACAAAGGGATTCTAATCAGGAGCCCCACCCTACCCTGCCCTGTCAGCTTCCATCAACCACCCAGGGATCGAATTGTGCAGAGGAGTCCCCCCCTACCCAGATAAATACCCCACTGGCAGATTTCCACTCTCGACACTACTTCCACTACCCAGCCGTCGCCACACTCCAGGACGCTTTCCGGACCCGCGCGGCAGCTCCGGCTGAGACCCACGCACAACTTAAGACCCTCAGAACAAGATAAGTGGAACTCTCTGAGACCTTGGACTCCAGGCTCGGCGGACCCAGGGACAGAGCTTCTCTGCTTGCTCCCACCACCACAGGTGACAAAGGGATTCTAATCAGGAGCCCCACCCTACCCTGCCCTGTCTGCTTCCATCAACCACCCAGGGATCGAATTGTGCACAGGAGACCCACCCTACCCAGATAAATACCCCACTGGCAGATTTCCACTCTCGACACTACTTCCACTACCCAGCCGTCGCCACACTCCAGGACGCTTTCCGGACCCGCGCGGCAGCTCCGGCTGAGACCCACGCACAACTGAAGACCCACAGAACAAGATAAGTGGAACTCTCTGAGACCTTGGACTCCAGGTTCGGCGGACCCAGGGACAGAGCTTCTCTGCTTGCTCCCACCACCACAGGTGACAAAGGGATTCTAATCAGGAGCCCCACCCTACCCTGCCCTGTCTGCTTCCATCAACCACCCAGGGATCGAAATGTGCACAGGAGACCCACCCTACCCAGATAAATACCCCACTGGCAGATTTCCACTCTCGACACTACTTCCACTACCCAGCCGTCGCCACACTCCAGGACGCTTTCCGGACCCGCGCGGCAGCTCCGGCTGAGACCCACGCACAACTGAAGACCCACAGAACAAGATAAGTGGAACTCTCTGTGACCTTGGACTCCTGGCTCGGCGGACCCAGGGACAGAGCTTCTCTGCTTTCTCCCACCACCACAGGTGACAAAGGGATTCTAATCAGGAGCCCCACCCTACACTGCCCTGTCTGCTTCCATCAACCACCCAGGGATCGAATTGTGCACAGGAGACCCACCCTACCCAGATGAATACCCCACTGGCAGATTTCCACTCTCGACACTACTTCCAATAAACAGCCGTCGCCACACTCCAGGACGCTTTCCGGACAAGCGCGGCAGCTCCATCTGAGACCCACGCACAACTGAAGACCCACAGAACAAGATAAGTGGAACTCTCTGAGACCTTGGACTCCAGGCTCGGCGGACACAGGGACAGAGCTTCTCTGCTTGCTCCCACCACCACAGGTGACAAAGGGATTCTAATCAGGAGCCCCACCCTACCCTGCCCTGTCAGCTTCCATCAAGCACCCAGGATCGAATTGTGCACAGGAGACCCACCCTACTCAGATAAATACCCCACGGGCAGATTTCCACTCTCGACACTACTTCCACTACCCAGAAGTCGCCACACTTCAGGACGCTTTCCGGACCCGCGCGGCAGCTCCGGCTGAGACCCACGCACAACTGAAGACCCACAGAACAAGATAAGTGGAACTCACTGAGACCTTGGACTCCAGGCTCGGCGGACCCAGGGACAGAGCTTCTCTGCTTGCTCCCACCACCACAGGTGACAAAGGGATTCTAATCAGGAGCCCCACCCTACCTTGCCCTGTCGGCTTCCATCAACCACCCAGGGATCAAATTGTGCACAGGAGACCCACCCTACCCAGATAAATACCCCACTGGCAGATTTCCACTCTCGACACTACTTCCACTACCCAGCCGTCGCCACACTCCAGGACGTTTTCCGGACCCGCGCGGCAGCTCCGGCTGAGACCCACGCACAACTGAAGACCCACAGAACAAGATAAGTGGAACTCTCTGAGACCTTGGACTCCAGGCTCGGCGGACCCAGGGACAGAGCTTTTCTGCTTGCTCCCACCACCACAGGTGACAAAGGGATTCTAATCAGGAGCCCCACCCTACCTTGCCCTGTCTGCTTCCATCAACCACCCAGGGATCGAATTGTGCACAGGAGACCCACCCTACCCAGATAAATACCCCACTGGCAGATTTCCACTCTCAACACTACTTCCACTACGCTGCCGTCGCCACACTCCAGGACGCTTTCCGGACCCGCGCGGCAGCTCCGGCTGAGACCCACGCACAACTGAAGACCCACAGAACAAGATAAGTGGAACTCTCTGAGACCTTGGACTCCAGGCTCGGCGGACCCAGGGACAGAGCTTCTCTGCTTGCTCCCACCACCACAGGTGACAAAGGGATTCTAATCAGGAGCCACACTCTAACTTCCCTGTCTGCTTACATCAACCACCCAGGGATCAAATTGTGCACAGGAGACCCACCCTACCCAGATAAAAACCCCACTGGCAGATTTCCACTCACGACACTACTTCCACTACCCAGCCGTCGCCACACTCCAGGACGCTTTCCGGACCCGCGCGGCAGCTCCGGCTGAGACCCACGCACAACTGAAGACCCACAGAACAAGATAAGTGGAACTCTCTGAGACCTTGGACTCCAGGCTCGGCGGACCCAGGGACAGAGCTTCTCTGCTTGCTCCCACCACCACAGGTGACAAAGGGATTCTAATCAGGAGCCCCACCCTACCTTGCCCTGTCTGCTTCCATCAACCACCCAGGGATCGAATTGTGCACAGGAGACCCACCCTACCCAGATATATACCCCACGGGCAGATTTCCACTCTCGACACTACTTCCACTACCCAGCCGTCGCCACACTCCGGGACGCTTTTCGGAACCGCGCGGCCGCTCCGGCTGAGACCCACGCACAACTGAAGACCCACAGAACAAGATAAGTGGAACTCTCTGAGACCTTGGACTCCAGGCTCGGCGGACCCAGGGACAGAGCTTCTCTGCTTGCTCCCACCACCACAGGTGACAAAGGGATTCTAATCAGGAGCCCCACCCTACCTTGCCCTGTCTGCTTCCATCAACCACCCAGGGATCGAATTGTGCACAGGAGACCCACCCTACCCAGATAAATACCCCACTGGCAGATTTCCACTCTCGACACTACTTCCACTACCCAGCCGTCGCCACACTCCAGGACGCTTTCCGGACCCGCGCGGCAGCTCCGGCTGAGACCCACGCACAACTGAAGACCCACAGAACAAGATAAGTGGAACTCTCTGAGACCTTGGACTCCAGGCTCGGCGGACCCAGGGACAGAGCTTCTCTGCTTGCTCCCACCACCACAGGTGACAAAGGGATTCTAATCAGGAGCCCCACCCTACCTTGGCCTGTCTGCTTCTATCAACCACCCAGGGATCGAATTGTGCACAGGAGACCCACCCTACCAAGATAAATACCCCACTGGCAGATTTCCACTCTCGACACTACTTCCACTACCCAGCCGTCGCCACACTCCAGGACGCTTTCTGGAACCGCGCGGCCGCTCCGGCTGAGACACACGCACAACTGAAGACCCACAGAACAAGATAAGTGGAACTCTCTGAGACCTTGGACTCCAGGCTCGGCGGACCCAGGGACAGAGCTTCTCTGCTTGCTCCCACCACCACAGGTGACAAAGGGATTCTAATCAGGAGCCCCACCCTACCCTGCCCTATCTGCTTCCATCAACCACCCAGGGATCGAATTGTGCACAGGAGACCCACCCTACCCAGATAAATACCCCACTGGCAGATTTCCACTCTCGACACTACTTCCACTACCCAGCCGTCGCCACACTCCAGGACGCTTTCCGGACCCGCGCGGCAGCTCCGGCTGAGACCCACGCACAACTGAAGACCCACAGAACAAGATAAGTGGAACTCTCTGAGACCTTGGACTCCAGGCTCGGCGGACCCAGGGACAGAGCTTCTCTGCTTGCTCCCACCACCACAGGTGACAAAGGGATTCTAATCAGGAGCCCCACCCTACCTTGGCCTGTCTGCTTCTATCAACCACCCAGGGATCGAATTGTGCACAGGAGACCCACCCTACCAAGATAAATACCCCACTGGCAGATTTCCACTCTCGACACTACTTCCACTACCCAGCCGTCGCCACACTCCAGGACGCTTTCTGGAACCGCGCGGCCGCTCCGGCTGAGACACACGCACAACTGAAGACCCACAGAACAAGATAAGTGGAACTCTCTGAGACCTTGGACTCCAGGCTCGGCGGACCCAGGGACAGAGCTTCTCTGCTTGCTCCCACCACCACAGGTGACAAAGGGATTCTAATCAGGAGCCCCACCCTACCTTGCCCTGTCTGCTTCCATCAACCATCCAGGGATCGAATTGTGCACAGGAGACCCACCCTACCCAGATAAATACCCCACTGGCAGATTTCCACTCTCAACACTACTTCCACTACGCTGCCGTCGCCACACTCCAGGACGCTTTCCGGACCCGCGCGGCAGCTCCGGCTGAGACCCAAGCACAACTGAAGACCCACAGAACAAGATAAGTGGAACTCTCTGAGACCTTGGACTCCAGGCTCGGCGGACCCAGGGACAGAGCTTCTCTGCTTGCTCTCACCACCACAGGTGACAAAGGGATTCTAATCAGGAGCCCCACCCTACCCTGCCCTGTCAGCTTCCATCAACCACCCAGGGATCGAATTGTGCAGAGGAGTCCCCCCCTACCCAGATAAATACCCCACTGGCAGATTTCCACTCTCGACACTACTTCCACTACCCAGCCGTCGCCACACTCCAGGACGCTTTCCGGACCCGCGCGGCAGCTCCGGCTGAGACCCACGCACAACTTAAGACCCTCAGAACAAGATAAGTGGAACTCTCTGAGACCTTGGACTCCAGGCTCGGCGGACCCAGGGACAGAGCTTCTCTGCTTGCTCCCACCACCACAGGTGACAAAGGGATTCTAATCAGGAGCCCCACCCTACCCTGCCCTGTCTGCTTCCATCAACCACCCAGGGATCGAATTGTGCACAGGAGACCCACCCTACCCAGATAAATACCCCACTGGCAGATTTCCACTCTCGACACTACTTCCACTACCCAGCCGTCGCCACACTCCAGGACGCTTTCCGGACCCGCGCGGCAGCTCCGGCTGAGACCCACGCACAACTGAAGACCCACAGAACAAGATAAGTGGAACTCTCTGAGACCTTGGACTCCAGGTTCGGCGGACCCAGGGACAGAGCTTCTCTGCTTGCTCCCACCACCACAGGTGACAAAGGGATTCTAATCAGGAGCCCCACCCTACCCTGCCCTGTCTGCTTCCATCAACCACCCAGGGATCGAAATGTGCACAGGAGACCCACCCTACCCAGATAAATACCCCACTGGCAGATTTCCACTCTCGACACTACTTCCACTACCCAGCCGTCGCCACACTCCAGGACGCTTTCCGGACCCGCGCGGCAGCTCCGGCTGAGACCCACGCACAACTGAAGACCCACAGAACAAGATAAGTGGAACTCTCTGTGACCTTGGACTCCTGGCTCGGCGGACCCAGGGACAGAGCTTCTCTGCTTTCTCCCACCACCACAGGTGACAAAGGGATTCTAATCAGGAGCCCCACCCTACCCTGCCCTGTCTGCTTCCATCAACCACCCAGGGATCGAATTGTGCACAGGAGACCCACCCTACCCAGATGAATACCCCACTGGCAGATTTCCACTCTCGACACTACTTCCAGTAAACAGCCGTCGCCACACTACAGGACGCTTTCCGGACAAGAGCGGCAGCTCCATCTGAGACCCACGCACAACTGAAGACCCACAGAACAAGATAAGTGGAACTCTCTGAGACCTTGGACTCCAGGCTCGGCGGACACAGGGACAGAGCTTCTCTGCTTGCTCCCACCACCACAGGTGACAAAGGGATTCTAATCAGGAGCCCCACCCTACCCTGCCCTGTCAGCTTCCATCAACCACCCAGGATCGAATTGTGCACAGGAGACCCACCCTACTCAGATAAATACCCCACGGGCAGATTTCCACTCTCGACACTACTTCCACTACCCAGAAGTCGCCACACTTCAGGACGCTTTCCGGACCCGCGCGGCAGCTCCGGCTGAGACCCACGCACAACTGAAGACCCACAGAACAAGATAAGTGGAACTCACTGAGACCTTGGACTCCAGGCTCGGCGGACCCAGGGACAGAGCTTCTCTGCTTGCTCCCACCACCACAGGTGACAAAGGGATTCTAATCAGGAGCCCCACCCTACCTTGCCCTGTCGGCTTCCATCAACCACCCAGGGATCAAATTGTGCACAGGAGACCCACCCTACCCAGATAAATACCCCACTGGCAGATTTCCACTCTCGACACTACTTCCACTACCCAGCCGTCGCCACACTCCAGGACATTTTCCGGACCCGCGCGGCAGCTCCGGCTGAGACCCACGCACAACTGAAGACCCACAGAACAAGATAAGTGGAACTCTCTGAGACCTTGGACTCCAGGCTCGGCGGACCCAGGGACAGAGCTTTTCTGCTTGCTCCCACCACCACAGGTGACAAAGGGATTCTAATCAGGAGCCACACCCTAACTTCCCTGTCTGCTTACATCAACCACCCAGGGATCAAATTGTGCACAGGAGACCCACCCTACCCAGATATATACCCCACGGGCAGATTTCCACTCTCGACACTACTTCCACTACCCAGCCGTCGCCACACTCCAGGACGCTTTCCGGACCCGCGCGGCAGCTCCGGCTGAGACCCACGCACAACTGAAGACCCACAGAACAAGATAAGTGGAACTCTCTGAGACCTTGGACTCCAGGCTCGGCGGACCCAGGGACAGAGCTTTTCTGCTTGCTCCCACCACCACAGGTGACAAAGGGATTCTAATCAGGAGCCCCACCCTACCCTGCCCTGTCAGCTTCCATCAAGCACCCAGGATCGAATTGTGCACAGGAGACCCACCCTACTCAGATAAATACCCCACGGGCAGATTTCCACTCTCGACACTACTTCCACTACCCAGAAGTCGCCACACTTCAGGACGCTTTCCGGACCCGCGCGGCAGCTCCGGCTGAGACCCACGCACAACTGAAGACCCACAGAACAAGATAAGTGGAACTCACTGAGACCTTGGACTCCAGGCTCGGCGGACCCAGGGACAGAGCTTCTCTGCTTGCTCCCACCACCACAGGTGACAAAGGGATTCTAATCAGGAGCCCCACCCTACCTTGCCCTGTCGGCTTCCATCAACCACCCAGGGATCAAATTGTGCACAGGAGACCCACCCTACCCAGATAAATACCCCACTGGCAGATTTCCACTCTCGACACTACTTCCACTACCCAGCCGTCGCCACACTCCAGGACGTTTTCCGGACCCGCGCGGCAGCTCCGGCTGAGACCCACGCACAACTGAAGACCCACAGAACAAGATAAGTGGAACTCTCTGAGACCTTGGACTCCAGGCTCGGCGGACCCAGGGACAGAGCTTTTCTGCTTGCTCCCACCACCACAGGTGACAAAGGGATTCTAATCAGGAGCCCCACCCTACCTTGCCCTGTCTGCTTCCATCAACCACCCAGGGATCGAATTGTGCACAGGAGACCCACCCTACCCAGATAAATACCCCACTGGCAGATTTCCACTCTCAACACTACTTCCACTACGCTGCCGTCGCCACACTCCAGGACGCTTTCCGGACCCGCGCGGCAGCTCCGGCTGAGACCCACGCACAACTGAAGACCCACAGAACAAGATAAGTGGAACTCTCTGAGACCTTGGACTCCAGGCTCGGCGGACACAGGGACAGAGCTTCTCTGCTTGCTCCCACCACCACAGGTGACAAAGGGATTCTAATCAGGAGCCACACTCTAACTTCCCTGTCTGCTTACATCAACCACCCAGGGATCAAATTGTGCACAGGAGACCCACCCTACCCAGATAAAAACCCCACTGGCAGATTTCCACTCACGACACTACTTCCACTACCCAGCCGTCGCCACACTCCAGGACGCTTTCCGGACCCGCGCGGCAGCTCCGGCTGAGACCCACGCACAACTGAAGACCCACAGAACAAGATAAGTGGAACTCTCTGAGACCTTGGACTCCAGGCTCGGCGGACCCAGGGACAGAGCTTCTCTGCTTGCTCCCACCACCACAGGTGACAAAGGGATTCTAATCAGGAGCCCCACCCTACCTTGCCCTGTCTGCTTCCATCAACCACCCAGGGATCGAATTGTGCACAGGAGACCCACCCTACCCAGATATATACCCCACGGGCAGATTTCCACTCTCGACACTACTTCCACTACCCAGCCGTCGCCACACTCCGGGACGCTTTTCGGAACCGCGCGGCCGCTCCGGCTGAGACCCACGCACAACTGAAGACCCACAGAACAAGATAAGTGGAACTCTCTGAGACCTTGGACTCCAGGCTCGGCGGACCCAGGGACAGAGCTTCTCTGCTTGCTCCCACCACCACAGGTGACAAAGGGATTCTAATCAGGAGCCCCACCCTACCTTGCCCTGTCTGCTTCCATCAACCACCCAGGGATCGAATTGTGCACAGGAGACCCACCCTACCCAGATAAATACCCCACTGGCAGATTTCCACTCTCGACACTACTTCCACTACCCAGCCGTCGCCACACTCCAGGACGCTTTCCCGACCCGCGCGGCAGCTCCGGCTGAGACCCACGCACAACTGAAGACCCACAGAACAAGATAAGTGGAACTCTCTGAGACCTTGGACTCCAGGCTCGGCGGACCCAGGGACAGAGCTTCTCTGCTTGCTCCCACCAACACAGGTGACAAAGGGATTCTAATCAGGAGCCCCACCCTACCCTGCCCTATCTGCTTCCATCAACCACCCAGGGATCGAATTGTGCACAGGAGACCCACCCTACCCAGATAAATACCCCACTGGCAGATTTCCACTCTCGACACTACTTCCACTACCCAGCCGTCGCCACACTCCAGGACGCTTTCCGGACCCGCGCGGCAGCTCCGGCTGAGACCCACGCACAACTGAAGACCCACAGAACAAGATAAGTGGAACTCTCTGAGACCTTGGACTCCAGGCTCGGCGGACCCAGGGACAGAGCTTCTCTGCTTGCTCCCACCACCACAGGTGACAAAGGGATTCTAATCAGGAGCCCCACCCTACCTTGGCCTGTCTGCTTCTATCAACCACCCAGGGATCGAATTGTGCACAGGAGACCCACCCTACCAAGATAAATACCCCACTGGCAGATTTCCACTCTCGACACTACTTCCACTACCCAGCCGTCGCCACACTCCAGGACGCTTTCTGGAACCGCGCGGCCGCTCCGGCTGAGACACACGCACAACTGAAGACCCACAGAACAAGATAAGTGGAACTCTCTGAGACCTTGGACTCCAGGCTCGGCGGACCCAGGGACAGAGCTTCTCTGCTTGCTCCCACCACCACAGGTGACAAAGGGATTCTAATCAGGAGCCCCACCCTACCTTGCCCTGTCTGCTTCCATCAACCATCCAGGGATCGAATTGTGCACAGGAGACCCACCCTACCCAGATAAATACCCCACTGGCAGATTTCCACTCTCAACACTACTTCCACTACGCTGCCGTCGCCACACTCCAGGACGCTTTCCGGACCCGCGCGGCAGCTCCGGCTGAGACCCAAGCACAACTGAAGACCCACAGAACAAGATAAGTGGAACTCTCTGAGACCTTGGACTCCAGGCTCGGCGGACCCAGGGACAGAGCTTCTCTGCTTGCTCTCACCACCACAGGTGACAAAGGGATTCTAATCAGGAGCCCCACCCTACCCTGCCCTGTCAGCTTCCATCAACCACCCAGGGATCGAATTGTGCAGAGGAGTCCCCCCCTACCCAGATAAATACCCCACTGGCAGATTTCCACTCTCGACACTACTTCCACTACCCAGCCGTCGCCACACTCCAGGACGCTTTCCGGACCCGCGCGGCAGCTCCGGCTGAGACCCACGCACAACTTAAGACCCTCAGAACAAGATAAGTGGAACTCTCTGAGACCTTGGACTCCAGGCTCGGCGGACCCAGGGACAGAGCTTCTCTGCTTGCTCCCACCACCACAGGTGACAAAGGGATTCTAATCAGGAGCCCCACCCTACCCTGCCCTGTCTGCTTCCATCAACCACCCAGGGATCGAATTGTGCACAGGAGACCCACCCTACCCAGATAAATACCCCACTGGCAGATTTCCACTCTCGACACTACTTCCACTACCCAGCCGTCGCCACACTCCAGGACGCTTTCCGGACCCGCGCGGCAGCTCCGGCTGAGACCCACGCACAACTGAAGACCCACAGAACAAGATAAGTGGAACTCTCTGAGACCTTGGACTCCAGGTTCGGCGGACCCAGGGACAGAGCTTCTCTGCTTGCTCCCACCACCACAGGTGACAAAGGGATTCTAATCAGGAGCCCCACCCTACCCTGCCCTGTCTGCTTCCATCAACCACCCAGGGATCGAAATGTGCACAGGAGACCCACCCTACCCAGATAAATACCCCACTGGCAGATTTCCACTCTCGACACTACTTCCACTACCCAGCCGTCGCCACACTCCAGGACGCTTTCCGGACCCGCGCGGCAGCTCCGGCTGAGACCCACGCACAACTGAAGACCCACAGAACAAGATAAGTGGAACTCTCTGTGACCTTGGACTCCTGGCTCGGCGGACCCAGGGACAGAGCTTCTCTGCTTTCTCCCACCACCACAGGTGACAAAGGGATTCTAATCAGGAGCCCCACCCTACCCTGCCCTGTCTGCTTCCATCAACCACCCAGGGATCGAATTGTGCACAGGAGACCCACCCTACCCAGATGAATACCCCACTGGCAGATTTCCACTCTCGACACTACTTCCAGTAAACAGTCGTCGCCACACTCCAGGACGCTTTCCGGACAAGCGCGGCAGCTCCATCTGAGACCCACGCACAACTGAAGACCCACAGAACAAGATAAGTGGAACTCTCTGAGACCTTGGACTCCAGGCTCGGCGGACACAGGGACAGAGCTTCTCTGCTTGCTCCCACCACCACAGGTGACAAAGGGATTCTAATCAGGAGCCCCACCCTACCCTGCCCTGTCAGCTTCCATCAACCACCCAGGATCGAATTGTGCACAGGAGACCCACCCTACTCAGATAAATACCCCACGGGCAGATTTCCACTCTCGACACTACTTCCACTACCCAGAAGTCGCCACACTTCAGGACGCTTTCCGGACCCGCGCGGCAGCTCCGGCTGAGACCCACGCACAACTGAAGACCCACAGAACAAGATAAGTGGAACTCACTGAGACCTTGGACTCCAGGCTCGGCGGACCCAGGGACAGAGCTTCTCTGCTTGCTCCCACCACCACAGGTGACAAAGGGATTCTAATCAGGAGCCCCACCCTACCTTGCCCTGTCGGCTTCCATCAACCACCCAGGGATCAAATTGTGCACAGGAGACCCACCCTACCCAGATAAATACCCCACTGGCAGATTTCCACTCTCGACACTACTTCCACTACCCAGCCGTCGCCACACTCCAGGACATTTTCCGGACCCGCGCGGCAGCTCCGGCTGAGACCCACGCACAACTGAAGACCCACAGAACAAGATAAGTGGAACTCTCTGAGACCTTGGACTCCAGGCTCGGCGGACCCAGGGACAGAGCTTTTCTGCTTGCTCCCACCACCACAGGTGACAAAGGGATTCTAATCAGGAGCCACACCCTAACTTCCCTGTCTGCTTACATCAACCACCCAGGGATCAAATTGTGCACAGGAGACCCACCCTACCCAGATATATACCCCACGGGCAGATTTCCACTCTCGACACTACTTCCACTACCCAGCCGTCGCCACACTCCAGGACGCTTTCCGGACCCGCGCGGCAGCTCCGGCTGAGACCCACGCACAACTGAAGACCCACAGAACAAGATAAGTGGAACTCTCTGAGACCTTGGACTCCAGGCTCGGCGGACCCAGGGACAGAGCTTCTCTGCTTGCTCCCACCACCACAGGTGACAAAGGGATTCTAATCAGGAGCCCCACCCTACCTTGCCCTGTCTGCTTCCATCAACCACCCAGGGATCGAATTGTGCACAGGAGACCCACCCTACCCAGATGAATACCCCACTGGCAGATTTCCACTCTCGACACTACTTCCACTACCCAGCCGTCGCCACACTCCGGGACGCTTTTCGGAACCGCGCGGCCGCTCCAGCTGAGACCCACGCACAACTGAAGACCCACAGAACAAGATAAGTGGAACTCTCTGAGACCTTGGACTCCAGGCTCGGCGGACCCAGGGACAGAGCTTCTCTGCTTGCTCCCACCACCACAGGTGACAAAGGGATTCTAATCAGGAGCCCCACCCTACCTTGCCCTGTCTGCTTCCATCAACCACCCAGGGATCGAATTGTGCACAGGAGACCCACCCTACCCAGATAAATACCCCACTGGCAGATTTCCACTCTCGACACTACTTCCACTACGCAGCCGTCGCCACACTCCAGGACGCTTTCCCGACCCGCGCGGCAGCTCCGGCTGAGACCCAAGCACAACTGAAGACCCACAGAACAAGATAAGTGGAACTCACTGAGACCTTGGACTCCAGGCTCGGCGGACCCAGGGACAGAGCTTCTCTGCTTGCTCCCACCACCACAGGTGACAAAGGGATTCTAATCAGGAGCCCCACCCTACCCTGCCCTGTCTGCTTCCATTAACCACCCAGGGATCGAATTGTGCACAGGAGACCCACCCTACCCAGATAAATACCCCACTGGCAGATTTCCACTCTCGACACTACTTCCACTACCCAGCCGTCGCCACACTCCAGGACGCTTTCCGGACCCGCGCGGCAGCTCCGGCTGAGACCCACGCACAACTGAAGACCCACAGAACAAGATAAGTGGAACTCTCTGAGACCTTGGACTCCAGGCTCGGCGGACCCAGGGACAGAGCTTCTCTGCTTGCTCCCACCACCACAGGTGACAAAGGGATTCTAATCAGGAGCCCCACCCTACCTTGCCCTGTCTGCTTCCATCAACCACCCAGGGATCGAATTGTGCACAGGAGACCCACCCTACCCAGACAAATACCCCACTGGCAGATTTCCACTCTCGACACTACTTCCACTACCCAGCCGTCGCCACACTCCAGGATGCTTTCCGGACCCGCGCGGCAGCTCCGGCTGAGACCCACGCACAACTGAAGACCCACAGAACAAGATAAGTGGAACTCTCTGAGACCTTGGACTCCAGGCTCGGCGGACCCAGGGACAGAGCTTCTCTGCTTGCTCCCACCACCACAGGTGACAAAGGGATTCTAATCAGGAGCCCCACCCTACCTTGCCCTGTCTGCTTCCATCATTCACCCAGGGATCGAATTGTGCACAGGAGACCCACCCTACCCAGATAAATACCCCACTGGCAGATTTCCACTCTCGACACTACTTCCACTACCCAGCCGTCGCCACACTCCAGGACGCTTTCCGGACCCGCGCCGCCGCAAGCGGCCGCGCGACACATCAGGAATAACTATAATTCTATTAAATGCTCAAATACCTAAAAAATGGCTTAAAAACTCTCATGCTTTCAAAGTACAAAAGTACATTATAAATAAATCTTGATTTACACAGCAAATATAACAGAAAACACACATTGAACTTAAAAATAAAATAAAGTGAGGGATCAGGGCAATAGTACAATATGTAGTGTTCTTGGCTTGCATTTAGCTGACCGCGGTTTAATCCCCAGTACCCCATATATTTCTACAACAACTGCTGGGAGTGATCCCTGAGCAAAGAGATAGGAGAAAAACTGAAACATGGAGTTCAAATGATTAAACTCATCAGCCATGTGTAGGAAAGTGCTTTATCTACTGTCCTATCACTCTGGCCCACTTAGATGCAATTTAACCTTAAGTGTTTGCTAAGGTAATTACCAAGATAAGGATTCTTTAAAATGCAATAAACATAATGGTATTAATTTAATAAAGTAATCCCTAGGATAGAAAGAAAATAAAAACAGTATTATTTAAAATGACTAGACATTTTCTGAAAGTTTGATAAAAATAAGAGTTTTATCAATATTATCTTTATAAAGTTCGTAACTAGCTAAAAGTTTCAAAAGTTTTAATAGAAAATAACATGAAACTTAAGAAAAAAACCCTAAATAAGTATTGGATATGAATGCAAAACTAAAGAGATATTATTAGAGCGTATTAATTAAATTTGGAGGGCTCTTTAGTCTCCTACTATGTTGCATATTGCTCAACTAGTAACCTCACCATATTCCAAATTATGCAAACTATTGTACTGAATGTAGTATATTGAACTAGTTTTATGACACTGGGATTATACTATATTAATTTCAGACAAAAGTACCATATATAACAGAGTATTGTAGAAAGAAACAATGTAGGGTTATGATTGGTGTGATAGTGTAGCAGAGGTGGACAGCAGAGAAGAGAGGGAGAAGCAGAAAAAGAAGACAAGACCAAAGTTTTATTTATTTAATTTTTTTTATATTTTTGGAGCAAGGGATCAAATACAGGATCTCTCAAACATAAATCAAGTATTCAATTACTTAGCTACATCCCTGGCCTGGTCCACCAGATTTATTTTGTTATATGGTATTGATGCAAATGATTATGAATGGTTGCAAAACCCGAGATCTTAAGTTGTGCAGCATGTGTTAGCAAATCAGAAACCCAGGAATAATGATGGTGTGGATCCCTCTTGATTAAAAAGTTCTAGAAACCAGGACAACCAAAAATGAAGTTCCTCTCAGAAGATTCAGGTAGGGTCAATGTATTTGTCTCCAAGGGCAAGGATAAAAATAATGTCCTAGTTCAAAGGTAGTCAGGCAAAAATAATTGTGTTTTACTTGGAGGAAAGTCAACCTTTTATTATGTTTAAACTTAAATTGATTGGATGAACCCCACTATAAAAAGAAAGGCAATCTGCTTTACTCTGTCAAGCAATTTAAATGTTAATCTCATCAAAAGACAACCTCATAGAAACATTGAGAATACACTTTACCAAATATCTGGGCACCCTGTGGTCAAGTAAACTCACAAAATTAACATTTTTATATGCAAAAGACCATTAAGTAACTATCTCATTGATGAATCTAAATCTAGAAAATGCTATACTGAGTTTCATAAAATAAAATGCTACATTCATAGGTATGTATGTATTAATATAATCTAATTTGTGCAATCTATCTAAAAATCATTTAAGAAGAAAAATATAATAAATATGAAAATCAGGGAAAATGATAGCATTTTACAGTTACATAGAAATTATTTAAATAATTAAGGTTAGAGAGAGCTAGTAAAAGGTCATTGAGCCATTTGCAGTAATTATTCTAAGCTATAAGTTTTCATGTTTTTAGACATGCATATTTTAAAGCAGGCCAGTTCATAGGTATAAAATTGGTTGAGAACCACTGTTCTAAATTAAAGCTTATTTTAAACATTTTCCACTTGCAATCATACTTAGTCTGAACATGTTTAATGTAACCACAGGTAAATAGGTATATATAATAGATATCAGATGACTACCCAAAATGAAACAATTACTGGTATTACATTACACACACAAAAAAAATTTAAAACAAATTTGTACGATTTTTTCACAAACCCCACATTCAACCGATGACTCTATATAAGGTAGGGACCCATAAGTTTAAAAGTTGGTCTTAATAACCCTGTTTTCCTGTATTCTTTAATTCAGAGGAAATGACATAAAAGAGGTAGCATTAATTTAGTTACATTTATTTTCCTTCAAGTTATTGCTCAAATGTGTCTATTTCTTTTTATATATATAATAATTAGCTACCATAATGTTTTAGCAGGACAATTGCAAAGTTTCTTAACTGGTCTCTCTGTACTCATTTATGCTCCTTTCCAATCTGTTCTCTACACTCTATTGTAACTGAAGGAATTTTTAGTTTAAAAGTCATATTAAAACCTCTACATGTTTTTCTTGTCCTCAGAATATATGGATGCATATATAATCTTATGTTAAAATTTTTCTTGATAATTCCTTGTCAAAATCTCTTTCTCATAATACAAGAGTCACCAGTAATATTTTAATTTTTATTAAATTATATTAAATATTTAATTTTATTAAAATATTACTGGTGACTGTAGTATTATGTCCAGGATCTATGTCAGGGTCTTTGTAGTTGTATACTTCAAGCACACTTTCATCTCTCATAGCTTAGCACATTGCCATCCTTCACGCTGCCAGGAGCTCACATTCAGATGTTATTAACACAAACCACAGCACCAACATCAATGCAATAATACATTTCTTCTGACTTCCATGAAACCTAAGTTTACTATGTAGAAGGCCTTCACTGACTTACCAGACATTGATGGTTGTCTTATAACATAACCCTTTTGGTTCGCTATCATTTTTACTCACATAACTAGTCTGTTTTAATTAATTATCTTGAAGGCACAATTGATGGTTTATTAATATTTACTTTCTTCACCATGTTAAAAACCCATTTAAGTATTAGTTATATCTATAATTTTCTTTGTAGTTCCAGTATCTAGTTCAGAACTCATCAAGACCTGAAACTCAATAAATATTTGTTGCAAAGTGAATTGTTCTCAGAACAATCCCTTTAGAGAAAGTTCTGTTCTTTCAAAGACAAAAATTTACAAAATACTAATTAAATATTCTTTGAGAAAGTGAATATTCTCAATTTCTTGGAATATTTATTTATGCATAAATATATGATAAATATATGATACTTCTTTGGAAAAGGATAGAGAAGAAAATAACAAAGAGGAAAGGAAGGAAAGTTCTGAATTTATGGCTATTGTCATTTCAACTGAGACAAAATCGAGATCCATGAGAAAAGAAATAACAAATATGGGAATGGACATACGTGATTGGACAAGGCTATGGGTTAATGGAGGATTTGAAGATGGATTTTTGACCAAGTTTATTCATATATAAATGAGGAAGAAGAAATTTGTGGTTAAAATGAAGTCTAGAGTTTAATGTATAAGTAAATATACCTAAAATATCTAAAACCTTGATCACATCATAGTGTTGATAAAGTGATTGGCAGGGGACTTTTTTGATTTCCATCCTGTTTCAGTTTTTCAATTTCAAAAATGGAATGATAAAAAAATATCTTTCGAAACGTCAGAAGTTTGCTAACTAAATAAATGGAAATGGCATCTAGTGGGGGATCAGTAGAATGATAAATTGAAAAATTATAAATTTTATACACTGTTTAACTTTTATCTATAATCAATTAAGTAAAAAATACTAAATGCAACAAACAAGATCTACTTGTCACTGTGGTTCCATTTTTTTTACCCTTCTTACTTTGTTCTGTAGTACTCTACTTTATAGGCATGAATTATATCCATAAAATCTTTTGCTTTTCAAAGCAATTTGGAAGTGAAGATTCTCAAATAAGAGAAGAAAGATTAACACATATGTTTAGATATTTGATTCCCTGGCTCTATTGTTACAGCACAACTTAGGTTGGTATGACCATATGAATTTTTTTTAAAAAATTGGAATGAAAGATCTACAACTTATATTTACACTTGTACAAGTGGGCACCGCAGGTTCGATTGGAGAGCCTGGCAAGCTACCGAGAGTATCTCATCTGCACAGCAAAGCCTGGCAAGCTACCCGTGATGTATTCAATATGCCAAACACAGTAACAAGTGTCACAATGGAGATATTCCTGGGCCCGCTTGAGCAAATCAATGAACAATGGGAGGACAGTGACAGTGACGGTGACAAGAGGGCACAAACCGTCATTGATCCAGAGTTCCACTTAGGCTCAGTCTAATTTGGTCTATGCCTCATTCGAAATTTAGTGCTCCTTTCAAAGCATGCTGTTTTATCCGATTTTCTCTTATTATAGCAGATTCCTTTGTTCACCCTAGATATTTGTCAAATATTAGCTTTCATCTATTACTACAGATTTCATTGCTGAACCCCAGTGTCAAGAAATTTGGCATGCCTAACAGGTACCATATGAATCTAATGTTATGGATACAGTCTAAGATTACACTTTGACAATACTAATCCTTTTAGACAGGAGTTTAATAAAAGTTTTGCTGCCTAGCATAAGTCTCTGTTCTTCCCCAAGTATTCTGTCATACTAGTTTACAGTTTAGAAAGCAGTATTTTAGTAAATGATATTTAGGATATAACAAATCAGTAGAAATAATAGGTTATATATCCTCATGATTTATATTCCTAATTTTCTTTAAAAATATATAAATAAATATATATACAATATGTATATATATGTACAATCATCCTTTATTTTTATAGGTAAACTATTTTCTCATCAAATAAAGGATGATTATTTTTCAATAGGGTCGTATAAAATTTGTATGCATTAAATTGATTCTTACTGCATTTTTTTGTTTGGAATCAACATTAATTGAGAATATGTGTTCCTGTCCTTTACTGATAATATCTAACAAATAAAGGTTTATGATATGATGGTGAGGAATACTAGAAAAATTAAACTGGAAAGATTAATTGAAATTGAGAACATGACCCATGGCTTTTAGAGAATTGATTCTGCAAAGTGCATATTCAGCAGATAACATAACACCTTAAGGTAGAAAGAAGGTATTATTGCACTTGACTAGTTTTGAGATGATATAGCTGATCATCTCAGTTCTCTCAGTGTCCACCAGATTTTCTTTTAAGGAAAACAGTTTTTGGCAATAGAAAAAAGTGTCCATTATAAAGTAGAAGAGAAAGATACTCCCCAGCCAGGAGGGAATATAATATAGGTGTAAGTCTTCCACTAAATCACATTATAAAATAGTTTATTAGTTCATATTCAAACATATAATTAAAATTTGATAATACCTGCAGTTCCCGAAACTCTCTTATCAAATAAGAGAAAAGACTGGAGTTTATATACAACAATAGAAAAAAGGAAAGGGAGTACCATGAGAAGGAAACAAATATTTGTACCTTTGATGTGACTCTGGATTCCCTGCTACTTTACAATGTGATTTTCATATAAGACACAACCAAGAAGAGCCTAGAGTTTTGAGGTTGATTTGGTCACTTGATCACTTGATATCCCATTACTCATAGATTTGCTCGAGCGGCTGCCAGTAATGTCTTCATTTGTCCCTGTTGGGTGCTTCTGTAGCCCAATGGCATCTGCTAGCTTCAGGAACATGATGAGCCTCAAAGTGTTCATTCAGGGTCTTGAGGAAGAAGTCTGATTACTACAGATTTCATTGCTGAACCCCAGTGTCAAGAAATGTGGCATGCCTAACAGGTGCCATATGAATCTAATGTAGAATCTAATCTAGATGGGCAGGCACACGATCATTTGATGCCCCATGGAATCCAGTTGATAATGGCTCTAGTCCAGCAGTCCTTTCCAAATCGCATTATGTGTCCAGCTCATCTGATCCCGATGCCTTGGCAAATGAGACAGCGTCCCTGATTCTCGATCATCAATGGAGATCAGAACTCAAGATTCCTTCTCTCACTTGAGTGAAGCGTGATACTCCAAGCATAGCTCTTTCGATTCATCTTTGGGAGACCCGGATAGCATTCTCATCCTGTTTGCATAGGGCCGAGATCTCTGAGGCGTATGTTAATGCAGTCAGTATGGTGGAGTCGAAGAGAAGTACCCAGACCCAGAGATTATTCTGCCTCTTAGCTATTTCTTTGACACTCTTGAAAGTGTTCAAACCCATTCTTTTCCTCCTGCACACCTCAGGTGTAAGGTCATTCGTCATGTTGACTTCTCGACCTAGGTACACATAACTGTTGCATTTAGAGATGTTCACTCCTTTGAGAGCGAATGGAATGTCAGGAATGAATACGTTTCTCATAAGCATTGTCTTCATGAGATTCAGCTGCAGTCAGACCTTTTCAAACTGATGGTCGAAGTCGGCCAGCATTTGTGCTGCTTAGCTAATGTTTGGTGTTAATAGAATGATGTCATCAGGGAAGTGGAGGTGGTGTAGCTGCCTACTGTCTATATTCACTCCCATTCCTTCCCATTCCAGTCATCACATGGCATTCTCAAAGGTGGCACTGAAGAGTTTTGGTGAAATGGTATCACCCTGCTGAACCCTTCTCTTGACTTCAATGATCACTTCCTTAAATAATGGTGAGATCCTGGTGGTGAATCCATAATACAGTTCATGGGGGATCCTGACATATTGAACTTGAATGCCCTGTTTGGCTAGGGCTTTGATGACCATTTCAGTCTCAACAGAATCTAAGGCCCTCTTTAAATCAATGAACGTTAGACAGATAGACATCTTGAACTCCCGAGATACTTCAATGAGCCTGGTAGCCATGTGGATATGGTCGATCATGCTAAATCCTTTTCGGAACCCAGCTTGCTCACATGGTTTTCATTCATCTCATGTTCTGCTAATTCTCTTCAGCATGACTCAAGTGAACAACTTGTAGATGATAGACAACAGGCAGATTGAGTGATAGTTGCTAATGTCATGGATGTCTCCCTTCCTGTACAGTAGAACGGTCCTGCTGGTTTTCCATTGGGACTGAACCTTGCATTCGGACAGGTAGCGCATGAAGAGCTGAGCCAGTGTATTAATGAGCACTAATGGCAGATGTTCAGGTATTTGGTCTGACCTTGTCTGGGCCAGGTGATTTTCACTTCTTAACCCATGAAATAGCCTGTTGGATTTCTGAAGGGAGAACTTTGGGGACAACTTATCCATCCTGCGGAATTTGGTATGTGGGCAGATGGACCTGGCTATCAAAGGGATCTGAGTTGAAGTCATGAATAATATTCTCCATTCCCCTTCTGGAATATGTGATCGATCCATCAGGATGTTGTAGGGCAGCCATCTTCTTGTAGTTGGTGAAGGACTGGTGGACATTTCGAATGCTTTTCCCAGCTTCTGCCACATCGGTCAGCACTGCTGCTCTTCTCTGTTTAAGGTCTTTTTTTTTATCGCTTCTCTGCACTGTATTGAGAGCTCAGATGATAGCTTGCAGTTGTCTGTGGCTTGCACCCAACCACTTTGGCAAATGAACTCGAGAGTTTTGAAGACTTTTTGTGGCTTTTTCTCTCTCAGCATTCCTCACACAATTTTGGAGCTGAATCAGTTGATCATAATCTTCATCAATGTTGTCAATGACACTATCTTCCCATGTTGCCTCAATAGTGCCAAAGAGCTCCCAGTTGGTAATCGTTATGGGAGTTCTCTTCTTAAACTTTGCAGCCCTTTCTCATCACTACGTGAAGTAGAATTTTGCAAGAAGGAGACGGTGGTCCACTCCCATTTGGGATTTGGGGACATCAGCAACACTGGTCAGGCAGAAACGTCGATTGAATATGCACTGTAGCACTGTAGCTCTGTCCTCTCGCTGCTCATTGATTTGCTCAAGCGGGCCCAGTAAAGTCTTCATCGTGAGACTTGTTGTTACTGTGTTTGGCATATCAAATGTGTCACGGATAGGCTCTGCTGTGCGGGCAAGATATTCTATATTCTGGGTGACTTTCCGGGCTCTTGGAGAGGGGTGGAGGAACCGAACCTGGGTCAGCCACACCAGCCACGCCCAAGGCAAATGCCCTACCTACCGCTGTGCTATCGACCCAGCCCCAAACAAAAACCATAAATAAAAAAATCAGAGAACCCTCCCTTATGAATCCCATGAGCCGGGACTGCAGGCCATGACTGAATATGATGTGGTCAATTTCATTGTGGAACGGTCCAGCAGGAGACTCCCATGTCCAATATTTAGATTTGGGCTTCTGGAACTGTGAACTACCATGGATAGTCTTGGTCAACATGATGAATTCAGACAGTGCCTCACCCTGTTTGCTCCATCTAGACCATGGGTCCCAATGTGGAGTTCTTCAGCTGATCTTCTCGGTCCTATCTTGGCATTAAAATCAACAACAATGATCTTGTAGAAGGTTTGTTCTTCTTTATAGAACTTTTCCCACTCCATGTAGAACTCCTCAATTTCTTCTTCATCATAATTGGATGTTGGTGTATAGACAAAAAAAGATAGAAACTGCTGGCATTGAGTCACATCTATTCAAGTGTAATTGTCTGATTCGGTGGTTAGGCATTCAAATGAATCAATGCTCATGACCAAGTTTGTGTCGACAAGATCACTAACATCACCAACAGCTCTTTTGTGACATGTTCTGAGGAACAGTTCTTCTCCAGTGTCATAAATTGCATGTTGTGATCAATGCCTTCTCACCTCATTCACACCAATGATGTTGTACTTGGTCTTGCGCGCTTGCACCATCAGGTCTTTGATGGATGCTTCTGATGCCAGCGTACATGCATTGAAAGTACAGTCTTCTTCGTTTGGTAGCTTAGTTTGGCTCTGAGATTTTATCAGTCTCTCCTTGTTCATCCTTCTTAATGCTGCCATATTGGTGGCTCTTTCAGGGTTAGGGGAATGAGATCCATTGTATTTACTGTTTTTGGCATATTGAATACACCATGGATAGCTTGCCATGCTCTGCCGTGCGAGCAAGATACTCTCAGTAGCTTGCCAGGCTCTCTGAGAGGGATAAAGGCTTTTAGGGTGGCCTCTAATTGCCTTTGCTAGTGTTCCCATAGTTTAAATCATATTTGAACCCAATCAAATATGGTGCAGTAATAATGACAAATGGGTTTTTAGTTTCTTATGGCAGACACTACAGGACCCGGAAACAAAGATCCTCTTCTAGCTTCTACTAATCTTCACCCAGAAGACACACCCTGCCAGAGTCAGATAAATATCTCATCAGCAGACCTCTACTACCTCCACTACCCAGCTGCCGCCACACTCCAGTCCGCATTCCAGACTGCTTGGGCCAAGCCTCACACAAGATTGAAGTCCCACAGAACCAGTTAAAGCAAAATTTTTTGACCCTAGACTCCAGTCTCAAAAGGATCCAGAAACAAAGCTCCTCTGCCTGCTTCCACCAATCTCCAGTGAACCAGGGTTACACCCAGAAGACCCACCCTGCAGGAGACAGATAAATACCTCATCAGCCGACCTCCACTACTAGCCAGCCACCGCCATGCTCCAGGCCGCTTTCTGGTGGCCGTGCGACACATCATTGAGGTTGACTAGAACAATACAAGATATTTAAAGAATTCTACATATTTACTTAAGCAAAAGGAAAAATTATTGTTAAAATCAATATTCAAATTTGATATTGTCAAGTAAGATAAAATTCTTTATATAAATTCTAACTTTTTGTAACCATCTCTGAATGAATCTATCATAATCTGCCATTGGATTATTTTTTGTAAGATAATACTTTTCTATCTACATCTATATGGTAATTTATCTCCATCTCTGGAATTCTCAGTAAGATTCCTTGTTTAATAATATGGCTAAGTCCCAAGTTCCCTTGTCTAGCATTAAATTATCTAGTTAATATATTATCCTCAATACACACAATTCCAAAGCCAGTCTTGTCACTTTTAAATAATTCTGAATTTTCAGCCTAGACATGTCTTTTCTTCCTCTTTATTTTTTTTCTATTTTCACAGAAGACCCTTTCATTCATTCTCTAATTGAGAGTATTTGTAAAACTCATTCTAATGCAACTTATATTTCTCAGTATTGTGAGCAAAATATAGGTCCCAGCTAGTTTTGAGGCAAGAGACATTTTGAGAGCAAAGCCTTTCTTGTGATTATGTCTATAGGGTCTTTATGATAGCATGTTCTAGTAGCAAAGCAGAATGTTGTTGGTAATTTTTTTTCCCAACAGTAACAGCCTGGAGAAAGATATCACAGAAGATGTGCCATTTATGTTATAACTGTGATTCAGGGATTCCACAAAGCCAAAGATAAAAATGAACTGAACAAAACCACTAAACCCTTATTGGTACAATTGTACACATAAGCATAACAAATCAGTTAACTACACTGTTGTGTTCTGCACTGCAGCACTGTCATCCCATTCATCGATTTGTTCGAGCAGGCACCAGTAACGTCTCCATTGTGAGACTTGTTGTTACTGTTTTTGAGGCTCAGCTGTGTGGACGGTATACTCTCGGTAGCTTGCGGGGCTCTTCGAGAGGGGTGGATGAATCAAACCTGGGTTGGCCATGTGCAAGACAACTGCCCTACCACTATGCTATTGCTCCAGCCCCTGTTGTATTCTAAATTTTAAAAATATTTTAAAATATATATATAATGTAAATAATAAATAATGTAAATAATAAAATATCATTCCTGAAGAAAATGGTTATATAATTAAGGAAAAGGTCCAGGCAGAATAAAATCTGTGGACTTAGACTAGAGCCAAAAGTTTAAATATGTACTAATTAAATCAAAGGCAGAGTGTTAGAATTTAAAACAGATATGTTTTTGCAAGATTTATATGCATGCATATGCATCCTATCTCAGGAATAAAACAAAACCGAACCAAAAAAAAATATCCCCAAGAAGTTGGAGAATCTATTTCCAAACTAGTGCCTGTTGGCCTACCACATTATAGATGCTCCAGTCAAGCACTGTAGGATACAAAGAGACTTTGGCACAATTGCCTCCATCTTTAAAGGATCCTAAAGAAGAAATTTGAATGATTCTTCTCAGGGGAAAATGATAACTTAAGAGAAAATCGGAATATTCTCAGTGTTTAGAGATACCTATCAATGTAGTCTAATCTGTTTAGTGGAGAAAATATCACAAAGCAATATTTATAAAATCTTTGTGATTGAATAAAAAATAACCAAATCAACAGTCTAAGCAAATGTGAATAAAATATGCACTATACGATATAAGTAAAAGGCAGGCAAACTCTGAATGTAGGAAAAAACAACATGAAATCAACAACCACTG
This sequence comes from Sorex fumeus, assembly GCF_029834395.1. Lineage (NCBI taxonomy): Eukaryota > Metazoa > Chordata > Mammalia > Eulipotyphla > Soricidae > Sorex > Sorex fumeus. The sequence goes on from NW_026606060.1 coordinate 14,859,710, forward strand.
TTAACATTTCAGAACACATCTAGTGATGAAAATGTATGATTTATTTCTGTTTTTTCAACTGTTCTGTTATATTTATTTATACTTTCAAACTTGATCCAAACATTGATTTAAGGTAGGTTGGTCTGAATTTTACATTAGCAAACATTGATTTTAAAAAATACAAAAATAACAAAATAAGACTGAGGATTTTTTGAGGCAAGGGAATGCACTTCAGTCAGCCAAAACTGACTCAACAAGAACTTGATAAAAACATAAACATATTTAAAAAATAATAGTAAGTTCATTTTGACTGACATATAGAGTGAATGATAGTCAATAATCGAGATTGACAAAAATATTATGGCAGAGCTCTCAAGCTTCTTAAAAATGTATCCTTAAGTACATATTGACATAAAGTTCATAGAGGGAAATTGTTTTAATCTATTTATTACAAAATAATACTTTTAGGTGGGAAAGGGATATGATTTTTATTATTTTTTAAATTTTTATTAGTGAAACACCATGAGGTACAGTTGTGGACTTACAATTTTTTGTGCTTGGGTTTCAGTTATACAATAATCAAGTACCCATCCCTCCACCAGTGCCCATTCTCTACCACCACTAATCCCAGTATTCGTCCCACCCCTCAACCCTCCAATCCCACCGTGCCTCTGTGACAGGGCATTCCCTTTTGTTCTCTCTCTCCTTTTTGGTCCAGTGGTTTGCAAAATAGGCATTCAGTGGCAATCATGTTGGGTCTATAGTCTACTTTCAGCATACATCTCCCATCCTGGGAGGATCTTCCCAGCACCCTTTATTTGTTGCTCCCTTCACTATCTGAGCTGCCTTTTCCCCTAGCCTGTGCAGCTGGCCTCCAAGCCATGGAGTAAATCCCCTGGCATTTATCTCGTCCATTATTGGGTGTCAGTCGCCTATTTTGTTACTTTATGTCCCCCAGATGAATGCAATCTTTCTATGTCTATCCCTCTCTTTCTGACTCATTTCACTTAGCATGATATTTTCCATGTAGTACCACTTGTATGTAAATTTCATGACTTCATCTTTTCTAACAGCTACATAGTACTCCATTGTGTAGATGTACCAAAGTTTCTTTAACCAGTCATCTGTTCTTGGTCATTCAGGTTTCTTCCAGTTTCTGGCTATTGTAAAGAGTGCTGCAGTGAACAAACAAGTGCAGATGTCACTTCGACTATACATTTTTGACTCTCTGGGATATATTCCCAGGAGTGGTATTGCTCGGTCAAATGAAAGCTTAATTTCTAATTTTTTGTGAATCGTCCGTACTGTTTTTCAAAAGGTCTGAACTATTTGGCATTCCCACCAGCAGTGAAGGAGGGTCCCTTTCACGCCACATCTGTGCTAACACTGGTTGCTTTTGTTCTTTTGGATATGGGCCAGCCTCTGTGGTGTGAAAGGATATCTCATTGTGTTTTGATCTGCGTCTTCCCGATGATTAATGATGTAGAGCATTTTCTCATGTGCCTTTTAGTTTCTGTTCATTTTGTTGCCCCATTTTTTGTTGGGGTTGGATGTTTTCTTCGTGTGGAGTTCAACCAGTACTTTGTATATCTTTGATATCAACCCCTTGTTGGATGAGGGATTTATTGCTTTTTAACTACTCTGTGGGGCCCAAGATTCTGGCAGAATCTTGTCTCTTAACTTTTTTTTTCTATTAGTCTGAGAAAACTTTTTCACGTGTAATGATTAAAAGTATATATTATTAGATGTAATAGTATTCATATTTTCATTATGGTAATATTGCTGTTAACATCTCCAAGGATAGTCTTTTTGGCTAACTTTAGTAGTGACAGGATAACTTTAAAAAGTCTACTAAAAGTGAGGCTGGAGTGATAGCACAGAGGGTAGGGTGTTTGCCTTGCACACGGCCGACCCGGGTTCGATTTCCAGCATCCCATATGGTTCCCTGAGCACCGCCAGGAGTAACTCCTGAGTGCAGAGCCAGGAGTAACCCCTGTGCATCCTCAGGTGCAAAAAGAAAAAAAGTCTACTAAAAGTAAGGAAAATAGAAAGACATGGCTGGTAAGTGTTACAATTATTTTTAGTGGGTGAATGAAATAAATTTTTAAAAATTGAGAATTATACAGAATAAAATGCCTTTTCTTTTTTAAAAATATGTATGCTATCCACACTAATTAATTTTGCTTCTGTCACTTTAGCAGCATTCAACCATAGAAAAAATATTAGAAAACTACTTTAAATTTTTTTAAAGTAGTTTTCTACTTTAAAAAGTAGATAAAAAAGCCTGGAGAGATAGCACAGCGGTAGGGCTTTTGCCTTGCACACAGCCAACATGGCCGACCCGACTGAGTTCGATTCCTCCGCCCCTCTCCCCTCTCGGAGATTCCAGCAAGCTATCGAGAGTATCTTGCCCACAGGGCAGAGCCTGGCAAGCTCCCCGTGATGTATTCGATATGCCAAACACAGGAACAACAAAGTCTCCAATGGAGACATTACTGGGCCCGCTCGAGCAAATCGATGATCAACGGGAGGGCCTTTACTTACTTTACTTACTTACTTACTTTAAAAGTTAAGTTTCCTTTTTAAGCCAAAGAGAGTGAATTAGGTTGGAGAACATTCTTTACATGCAAGAGAATTGGATTAGACATCTAGTACTATACAATTCCCTACTTACTGCCAGGAGTGTACCGCAAGCAATGAGTTGGAAATATTCCCTCATCATCACTGGGTGTGGCCCCTGAACCAAAAATCAATGCATAAATAATAGAAATAAATACATACTTAAATTATATATTTAAAATCACTAAAATTTTGTTAAATTATTAAATTTAATATAACCCCTCAAAGTTAAATACTTACCTAATGATAGCAAGGCCATATGTCTTATAAAGTAATTAATAAGCAAAAATATCTTGTGTGTCTAAACCAGAGTTCACATGTACAGTAAATATAAAACTCAGTTAAACCTCATAATTTAAGTAGATGGTGCAAATATATATTTTGTAGTTCAGGTGCTTCAGCTGCAGAAGATATCTCAGAACTAATATTTTGTTTATTTTTGAAAAATAAAAATATAGTTTACAAAATATATGAAAACAGAAACAAAGAGATTTGTTCAGTTTTGCTCTGGGGAACACACTAGTTGTGCTCGAGCCAATTCTTAGCACTATGCTCAGGGATTACTCTAGGTGATATTGTATTCTATGAACTATATGTAGTGAGGCACAGGGCAAGCACTCAACCCATTGTTCTATCCCTCATGCTTCCTCACAGAGTTCAAACAGGAGTCGCAAAAAAAAAAAGGGAATCTATGCTAAAATTCAATTGTCATCTTTTATTTTTAAGACCCTTGCTATTTACGCTCCTAAATGGCAGGTTATTTGTGTCTTTTTATTTCTATATTATCCTTAGAGGAAACACATCCTAACACATAGGTGATACATTTGGATGAGTGATTGCTCAACACAGTAGTGTATAGAGGAAAATTTAACTATAGAGAGGTTGTGAAACATATTTGACCTGCTGCTCCCTTTAAAAATATCTCTTAGCAGCTCTCCTGCCCATACATCTACTTTCTCTAAGTGGGCGAACAGAAAATGCCCCACCCCCCCACTGCATCTAAAGCCACTATTCACTCCCTTGAATTATTCCAATAACTTCCCCAAAAATGGTATTTTTCACTTGAGGTAAATACTGCTTTAGAGTATCATGTTATTTATTTTTTCTTTTCTATTGTCACACATGGGCATCAGAAAAATCATAAATTTTATTAGTCCTGGAAAATGTCTATTTACTTGTTATTCCTTATCCACTCTGACCCTTACATAATCCATTGAACTTGAGGAGACAAGAATCCCGGAATTGTTTAGCCAGAATCACTTCATCAGAGAGCTGCACAACTCATAGAAAAGAATAGTAATTTGAAGAGGTAACTGCTCTTTTTATATTATTAGTCTGTATGTGGCTATTAGAGTATGTTTTGCTTCTGCTAGTCATTCAATAGACTCAATAATTGTTTTATTGAAGCTGAGTTATGAGAAAATTCTCTAGTCCAGGGAAATCCTTGTTTTTGTTTTTATAAGGCATGCCATTGTATCAACTTGTTCCTAAAACATTTCATGAAAGTAGTATGGTTTTAAAAGGTTCCCAAGAATAGAATGAATGTTGACCTTTATTATATCCGTGCACTTATGAAAGGGCTACATTTTGCAAATATGGAAAGCATAAGGGGAATTGAATGGCTTTAACTTTACAACTTTACAGTTTGTGTTTAATTTTAAAATTGATCCAGTATAGGCGACTCAGAACAAATTTGAGCAAAGACTAATAGATTAGAAAGAAGAGGAAGTGAGAGAGTCTCCTTTAGTGTATCACTTTTAGTATAACTCCCTGGTAATCTAGGCCCAAGTTTGGGGTTGAAGTTATTATAGGAACACAGGTTAATGGGGTGGAATGACCTGGCTCACAAAGAAATTATGAATCAAGCAAACAGCCAGTTATACCTCATATTTTGATATCACACATCTGAACCGGGCTGGAGCGATAGCACAGCGGGTAGGGCGTTCGCCTTACACGCGGCCAACATGGCCGACCCGAGTTCGATTCCTCCGCCCCTCTCAGAGAGCCCGGCAAGCTACTGAGAGTATTCGATATGCCAGACACAGTAACAATAAAGTCTCCAATGGAGACGTTACTGGGCCCGCTCGAGCAAATCGATGATCAACGGGAGGGCCTTACTTACTTACTTTTACATCTGAACCGGTTACAATTCTTTTCATCTGCTACTTTTTTTTCATTTTTCATCTGCTATTCTTTTCAATTGCTACTCCTTAACCAAGGGTCCAGATGGGCATCCTTTTCTCATTGAGAGCATCTGCATTTGGTGGCAATACCTGATGTTTTTGGCTTTCCATTTTATATTTTTTCCCTCTATGGCTCTCCCTTTTCTCTGATAATCAGTAATCATTGTATGCAACCAATTTTATTTTGTCTTATTTGTTTAGTAACACTGCTTTTAGACCCCATCTCTATTTTTGGTATTTCAGATAAAATTCACTAAAGCTATGGATGAAAATATCTTTATATTATCCCTTCTTTAACAAAACTATTATGCTATGAAATTGGATCATGGATTGTCTGATATATTCTCCAAATAACTTTCTGTTCTCATACACATTCATAATTATCATTCTGAGGTCTCAGTCTTGAATGTGTGTTTTACCCCCAACTCCCTAATTTATTGAAACGAGGATAATAAATGTTTTGCCTTATTATAATCCAATTTCTGCCTCTTGATGCCTCTGGAATAGGTTTGTATATATAAGCTCTTAAGAATCATAGAATATTCAGTTATGTGATAATTTAAACTGGCTGAATTTCTTCTCAATTAATACCCAATCCCAGAGACCACAAGTGTCCTCCCTCACTGCACTTAAAAACTCTTAGATGCCTGTCAGAAATAAACACTGCTATTCAGACAAACCCATGGGATATATATACTGTTCAGGTAGTCATTTCTTGGAGACTTTGTTTTGTCTATATACATAAAATAGTTTAAATGTGCCTGACTCCTGTAAATACACATGGCTAAATACATTAATCCATGAAGTATATTTAATTATTTATTTTTTTACATGAAATTTTGTTTTTATTTTTATTTTTTTATTTTTAATTTATTTATTTATTTATTTATTGAATGACCGTGGGAAAGGTTACAAAGCTTTCAGGTTTAGGTCTCAGTCATGCAAATATCAAGCACATTTCCCTTTACCAACACTTATTCTTTACCATGAAGAACCCCAATAAAACCCCACCCCCCACCCCTCCCAGTCCCTGTGAGGCAGATGAATTCTAGTCAACACTCTATCTGCTTTGATCAGATTCATTGTTTCAATAAAAGATTCACCACTATTCTTTAGAGTTTACCACCCCCCCCCCCCAATCAGACATGCTGAAAAAGCATTGTGAAGTGATTTCTTTCTACAGCTGGGTTCAAGAATTAAATGTTGGTTTTGGATTTCTGCTATTTTACCTATTGACCCTGGAAGTATTTCTACTGAAAGTCAGATAGTTAAGAAATTGGTTTCTGTGTTCTGGAGTTGTGGCCGTGCTGGAGAGCCGCTCGTGGGGGGCAACTGTTGGCCTCGGTAGGGCGCGAAGGGCCGATCGAAACGTCCCCCTTCCCATGAGGTTTTAGTCGCCCCCACACCCCCGGCTCCTACTTGCTGTCCACAAGGCTCCCATGCTGCTGCCATCTTTCCTTCCAGAGAGGAGAGGGTGATTGGGGCAACACCCTTTCCCCTCCGGGCAGACATGATGGCCTGGATTAACGCATAGTCCGTTCACTTTTCTGCTCCAAGCTGCTGGGTTCTGCATTAAGACCTTGTGCTTCTGGGGCTGTGGCCGTGCTAGAGAGCCGCTCATGGGGGACAACTGGTGGCCTTGGTAGGGCGTGAAGGACGGACCGGAACGCCCCCCTTCCCATGAGGTTTTAGACGCCCCCACACCCCCAGCTCATACCTGCTGTCCACAAGGCTCCCATGCGGCTGCCATCCTTCTTTCCTGAAAAGAGAGGGCGAATGGGGCAACACCCTTTCCCCTCCGGGCAGACATGATGGCCTGGATTAACGCATAGTCCGTTCACTTTTTTGCTCCAAGCTGCTGGGTTCTGCATTAAGTCCTTGTGTTTCTGGGGCTGTGGCCGTGCTCCAAACTTAACTCTGATTTTCAGGGAGAAAGGTTGGGTGGTTTACTTCCCATTGATCACTTTGTATATAGAGAGATGTCGCGCGACCGCGCGGTTTTGAGAAAAAGTCCTAGTTCCCGCATACTCGAGCTGTGCTTGTAGAGGCTTCTGGTCACTGGGGTTCCAACTGGGGGAGGCGGGATGCGGTACCTACTCCATCTGGGACTTGCCGGTGATCTCGGCTCTTTTGGAACCTGTTTTTTTTTTTTTCTCCCGGATCTGTGGTTCCCGCCCTCCATGTGGTCCTTCTCCTAGGCTGTATGTTGCAAAGATGGCACTGGGGGGCGGGCTGTGGGCGTGACTTCCGGAATCAGAGGTTACCTGGGAGCTGTAGTCCGGCATATTGGAGAAAATGTCCTAGTTTCCACATACTCGAGCTGTGCTTGTAGAGGCTTCTGGTCACCGGGGTTCCAACTGGGGGAGGTGGGATGCGGTACCTACCCCGTCTGGGACTTACCGGTGATCTCGAATCTTTTTGGAACCTGTTTTTTTTTTTTCTCCCTGATCTGTGGTTTCCGCCCTCCATGTGGTCCTTCTCTTAGGCTGTATGTTGCAAAGATGGCCCCATGAAGTATATTTATAATACCATGAACCTTGAAATTAGATTTACTATTCCTTGCCCATTGCAATTCTTTAGTCTTGTGACTGTATGCAAATGACTTGACAATCAATGTGCATGTCACAGTCTTCTAATGAGTGTCTAAAAGGGGAAAAAATATAAAACATCCGTCTATGTGGGTGAAAATATGGGGAAGGCAATGAATTCCAGGGCAGAGGTACACAGGCATATATGAAAGAAAATTATAATTGAGTTCTCAACTTTAAACTGCTAGAAAGTAGCAAATTAGGGGATAAGGCATATACCTGAATCTTTTCAAAATCTAAAGCCTTTCTTGGAATAGCATGTCTCTTTGATGTAATATAAATGGAGAAGGGCATTCTGAATTTTTGACATAAATTTCTCACCCTGTAAGTTTTTCATGTAACCATAATTCTCCTAATTCATAGAACTACTTAGACTATTCCTAACAGTTTCTATGTGAATGAATAAGCAGCACTGACTCTACGAAGGCATCATTAAAAAAATCTATGAGATGAACTTAACTTTCCCCCAAACCATACTTCTGTTTCCTCCACACCTTAGCTATAGTGTTATCTATCCTGATCAACTGATACAACATATATTAAGTTGGAAGTCATCAGACAATTTTTTGGTATAATACATCAAATCCACGGTTTATTTTTTCTGCTTTGTTTATTGAAGTTTATTGTGATAAAAATAATTACCAATGACACTATTTAGTTACTCTGACAAGAAATTACAACATGTTCTTTTAATTCCATGCATATTTTGTCTTGGATCTGGCTCCTTCCCCTTTGTCAAATTGCTACTTATCTATGAAATTCAGGATATTTTGTCATTTCAAATGTTAGAGGTTCTTTTTCCATCTCTTTATAGGTAACATCTCTCTCTCTCTCTCTTCATTCTGAGGGTGCTATTACGTAGTATGAGACATACTCTTTTTCTGCTTTGTGTTTCCCTATTTTCTTTACTTGTACGACATTGCATTAAGAAATTGGCTTGTTTCCCTTAGCCAAGTATAATTCTAGTTCATTTTATTAATTAGAACTCTTTTTGATTTAATGTTAAAGAGAAAAAACACCACATGTCATTTATAAAGAAAAATGAATAGAACACAAGGTATCTGATTTTCCTATCCTTATCTCCTCTCAGAATAATTTATAAAGTCTTCACAATGAAATCTTGAAACAATATTAGTTTCCTAGTAGAGGATAATATGACAAGTACTATAAGAGCACTTGAGTCTGGAATGGCAAGCTGTGCCACAGAGTATAATTAGAGAGAGCACCTTTAATACAAACAGTATCCTGGAGAACTTTAACAACCACTGTAATGAAATTATAAGTATGAATAATTGAAATAAAGAGCACGAAGAAATGAAAGAATAGTAATCAGGATCGGGAGGGTAGAAGTGGCTTAAGGTTACAAATTCAAAAATTAGTGCAGAGGTAGATGTAACCCCATATTTTACGAAGGTTATTAGAGAGAGCATAATGCTCTAGAATTAAAGGCAGTTACTTTAAGTGTGGAGAAAATGTGGGCAGATGGAACTAAGGCAAGTGCAAAGAAAATAGACAAGAATAGAAATATCTTTGGGAAGGAAAACCACAGTCAGAGCACTGTAGCACTGTAGCACTGTACTCCCATTGTTCATTGGTTTGCTCGAGTGGGCACCAGTAATGAGTCAAAACAAACTGTGAGACTTCTTGTTACTCTTTTTGGCATATTGAATACATCATGGGTAGCTTGCCAGGCTTTGCTATGCGGGCGAGATACTCTTGATAGCTTGCCAGGCTCTCCAAGAGGATCAGAGGAATCACAGTCAGAGCAATGTTAAGAAAATAGAAAACAGGTACTACTTAAACTTTATTTTTTTCTTCTTTTTTAAAAATTTTTTAGTGAAACACCATGAGGTACAGTTGTAGACTTACAAATTTTTTGTGCTTGGGTATCAGTTATACAATGATAACATACCCATCCTTGCACCAGTGCCCATTTTCCACCACCACAGATTCCAGTATCCCTCCCCCCACACCCTGCCACACCCTGTCTCTGTGGCAGGCATTCCCTTTTGTTCTCTCTCTCCTTTTTGGTGCTGTGGTTTGCAACAGAGGTATTGAGTGGCAATCATGTTTGGTCTATAGTCTACTTTCAGCATGCTTCTCCCATCCTTGGAGGATCCTCCCAACACCCTTTATTTGGTGCTCCCTTTTCTATCTCAGGTGCCTTTTCCCCTAGTATGGGTGACTGGCCTCCAAGCCATGGAGTAAACCTCTGGGTTGTTATCTCAGCTACTCTTGGGTGTCAGTCTCCTATTTTTTTAGTTTATATTTCCCAGCTGAATGCAACATTTCTATGTCTGTCCCTCTCTTTCTGAATCATTTCGCTTACCATGATATTTTCCATATAGTACCACTTGTATGTAAATTTCATGACTTTATCTTTTCTACAGCTACATATTACTCCATTGTGTAGATGAACCAAAGTTTTTTTAACCAGTCATCTGGTCTCAGGCACTCGGGTTTTTTCCAGATTCTGGCTATTGCAAACAGTGCTACAATAAACAAAAAAGTACAGATGTAACTTCGACTATACTTTTTTCCCTTTCAGGGATATATTCCCAGGAGTGGTATTGCTAGGTCAAATGAGAGCTCAATTTCTAATTTTTTGAGAATCTTGCATACTGTTTTCCAAAAGGGCTGAACCAGTTGGCATTTCCACCAACAGTGAAGGAGGGTCCCTTTCTGGCCACATCTGCATCAGCACCGGTTGCATTTGTTCTTTTGCCTGTGGGCCAGTCTCTATGGTGTGAGATGATATCTCATTGTTGTTTTGATCTGTATCTCCCTGATGACTATTGATGTAGAGCATTCTCTCATGTGCCTTTTTGCCATTCAGATTTCTTCTTTGAGAACGTTTCTTTTTCATTCCTTGTCCCCATTTTTTGATAGGGTTGGATGTTTCTTCTTGTGGAGTTCAACCAATATTTTATATATCCTTGATATCAACCCTTTGTCGGATGTGTATTCAGTGAATATCCTTTCCCATTCTGTAGACTGTCTAGTACTTTGGTCACTTTTTCTTTTGGGGTGCAGAAACTTCTTAGTTTAAGATAGTCCCATTTGTCTATGTCTGTTTTCACTTGCTTGGCCAGTGGTGTGACATCTTTGAAGATTACTTTAGCTTCAATGTCGTGGAAGGTTTTGGCAATTTTATCTTCCATGTACCTTATAGATTCCATTCAGATGTTGAGGTCTTTAATCCATTTTGATCTTACTTTTGTACATGGTACTAGGGAGAGATCTGAGCCCATTTTTTTTTTTTTTGCTGTAGCCATCCAGTTTTGCCAGCACAATTTGTTACAGAGGATTTCCTTATTCCACTTCACTTTTCTTACTCCTTTATCAAAGATTAGATGATCATATGTTTGAAGGTAGATGTCTATATATTAAACCGTGTTCCACTGGTCTGCAGCTCTGCCTTTATTCCAGTACCATGCTATTTTAATTATTCCTACTTTGTAGTAGAGTCTGAAGTTAGGGATATTAATTCCTCCCATTTTCTTTTTCCCAAAAGTTGCTTTAGATATTCGTAGGGCTTATTGGTCCGTATGAATTTCAGGAGTGTTTTCTCTATTTCTTTGAAGAATGTCATGGGTATCCTATTAGGGATCTCATTGAATTTCCACAATGCTTTGGGAAGTATTGCAATTTTGACAATTTTAATTCTCCCGATCCATGAGCAGGGGATATCTTTCCATTTTCTTGTGTCCTCTTTGATTTCCTGATGTAGCATTTTATAGTTTTCTTTCTACAGGTCCTTTACATCCTCAGTTAAGCTGAATCCTAGGTATTTGATTTTTCTGGAGCACAATTGTGAACGGGATTGTTTTTTTATGTCACTATCTTCTCTCTCACTGTTTGCGTATAGGAAAGTCATGGGCTTTTGGGTATTTATTTTATAGCCTGCAACTTTACTATACAAGCTATTGTTTCTAGGAGTTTCTTGGTAGAGGTTATAAGGTTCTCTAAGTATAGTATCATATCATCTGCGAACAGTGAGAGCTTCATTTATTCCTTTCCTACCTGAATGCCCTTGATATCTTTATCTTGCTTAACCACTATTGCAAGTACTTCCAGTACTATATTGAACAGCACTGGAGAGAGTGGGCATCCTTGTCTCCTCCCTGATCTTAGGGAGAAGGCTCTCAGTTTTTCCCCATTCCGGATGATGCTTGCTGTAGCCTTGTGGTAGATGGCTTTAACCATATTAAGGAAAGTCCCCTCTATATCCATTTTGGCAAAGATTTTCATCATAAAGGGGTGCTGGATCTTGTCAAATGCTTTCTCTGCATCTATTGATATGATCATGTGCTTTTCATCTTTTCTTTTGTTGATATGATGGATTATGGTGATCGATTTCTGAATGTTAAACCATCCTTGCAACCCTGGTCTGAATCCTACTTAGTCATGGTGTATCATCTTTTTGATGAGTCATTGGATTCTATTTTGTAATAGTTTGTTGAGGATCGTTGTGTCTGTATTCATCAGGGATATTGGCCTGTAATTTTCTTTCTTTGTGGTATCTCTGTCTGCTTTTGCTATCAGGGTGATATTTGCTTCATAGGAACTGTACGAAAGTGTTTTGGATATTTCAATTTCATGGAAAAGATTAAAGAAGATTGGGAGTAAGTCCTCTTTAGAGATTTGGAAGAATTCACTTGTGAATCCACCTGGGCCAGGACTTTCGTGCTTGGGAGACTTTTTATTACCATTTCAATTTCCTTGATTGTATTAGGTCTGTTCAGGTATTCTAGGTCTTCTTGGTTCAGCTTTGGAAGTCTATAGGAATCTAGGAATTTATCCATTTCCTCAAGGTTTTCATGTTCCATGACTTATAGTTTCTCAAAGTACTCCCTGAGGATCCTTTGAACTTCGGTAGTTTCTGTTGTAATGACCCCCTTTTCATTTTTGAGTTTTGCTAGAGCTTATGGATCTTGTTTATTTTCTCGAAGAACCAGCTCTTGGTTTCACTGATTCTTTGGATTTTTTTTTCGGGTTTCCATCTTGTTAGTCTCTACTCCTACTTTTATTATTTCATTCCTTCTCTTCGTATTGGGCTCCTTTTGTTGGTCATTCTCCAAGCTCTTAAACTGTGAGGTTAGGTTACTTATGTGGGCTTGCTCCTCCTTCCTGAGGAATGCTTGTAGTGCTATAAACTTTCCTCTTAACACAGCTTTTGCTGTGTCCCATAAGTTTTGGTAACTCGTGTCCTCATTTTCATTCATTTCCAGGAATCTTTTAAGTTCCTCTTTGATTTCCTTTCTAAGCCACTCATTGTCCAATAGTGCACTGTTTAATTTCCAGATGTTTGATTTAGTTTTCTGTCTTTGTGTGTGATTTACTTCTAATTTCAGCGCATTATGGTCTGAGATGGTTGTTGCTACAACGTCTATCTTCTTAATTTTATGGAGGTATGTTTTGTGGCTCAGCATGTGGTCTATCTTGGAGAATGTTCCATGCACACTTGAGAAGAATGTGTATTCAGCTTTTTGAGGACAAAGTGTCCTGTATATATCTACTAAGTCCCTTTCTTTCATTGTTTCCCCCAGATGAAGTATGTCCTTGCTATGCTTGAGTCTGGTTGATCTATCAAGAGATGATAAAGCGGTGTTTAAGTCTCCCACTAGTTTTGTGTTGCTATTTATGTCTTTCTCCAAGTCTATGAGTAGTTGTTTTAAGTACTTTGCTGGTCCCTCATTAGGTGCATATACATTTAGTATTGTAAGTTCTTCTTATTGTAAAGATCAATAAGAAATGGCCTTCACTGTCTCTTGTGACCTTCTTCACTCTATAATCAATGTGGTCTCATACTAGGATGGCTACCACAGCTTTTTTATGGGAGCTGTTTGCCTGTAGGATTGTTTTCCAGCCTTTGACTCTGAGCCTGTGTTTGTGTTGAGTATTGAGATGTGTTTCTTGCAGGCAGCAGAATATTGGGTTCAATTTTATAAACCCTCCTGCTACTCTGTGTCTTTTAATTGGTGTGTTTAGCCCATTGAAGTTGAAAGAAATTATTGTTATGGGGTTTTCTCCCATTATTTTCTGTTGCAATTTGGTGTATTTGAGTTTCCTGTCTTGTCTTAAAGTAGCCCATTTAGTTGTTCTTGTAACCATGTTTTTTAGTCTATGAAGTTCCTGAGCTGTTGTTTGTCTGTGAAACTGTGTGTTGTTCCTTCTGTTATGAATGGGAGTCTCGCTGGGTAAAGTATTTTTGATGAGGCATTTTTTCGTTGAGTTTTTTCACTATATCCCACCACTGTTTTCGGACCATGAGGGTTTCCGCAGACAAATCATCTGTGAATCTCAAGGATGCTCTTTTATAGGATTTTTTTTTTCCTTGATCTTGCTGCTTTCAGAATTTTCTCTCTATCTAAGGTTTTGGTCATTTTGATCAGGATATATCTTAGTATTTTTATTCGGATTTCTTCTAACTGGTAACCTTCAGACCTCCTGAATGTGGTCACATGTTTTCTTCAGCTCTGTGAATGTCGTAACAGTGATGTCTTTGACAGTTTCTTCTTCATCAGGGTTTTCTTCTTGTTCCTTTGGGACTCCAATAATTCTTATGTTTTCCCTCCTGGCTTCATCACGATATTCTCTTGCCATCTGTTCCCGAATTTTGAGTCTCTTTTCCATTTTCTGCTGTTTTCTGGAGAATCTGTGGACTTCATCCTCGAGCTCACTGATTCTGTCCTCAGCAGCTGTTACTCTGCTTCTGAGGCCTTCCATTGAGTTTTTCAATTTGTCTACCAAGTTTTTCAGGTCTGACATTTCTGTTTCTATTTTCCTCATTTCTACCTTCAAATCCTCTTGTCTTTTATTGGCATTGCTTTTAATTGTTTCTTTTAGCTCCCTAAGCATCCTCAGTAGCTCCTTTCTAAATTCCTTGTCAGAGAGATTGTCTAACACTTCATTACCATTGGTGTCTTCTGGTCTAGCCTCTTTAATAAGTAAGCCTGGTGGGCTTCTGTGTTGCTTTACCATTGTGACCAGTGTGGTTTAGACCTTCACACTCACTGTTACTATTCTGCTTGAGATGCAGAATGAATTGAGATGGGCTTAATGAATTATTTCCTAATGTGTTTCTGATGGTTAAGCTAACCTAGTGAAAGTTCCATCAAAGAGGGTAACGTATAGTTCCTATGGGATATGCAGTGGTAGAATAACTTGCGGAAGCAAATGTGTCCACGGCTTCAGGAAGGGGTGCTGGCACCGGGCCGGTACCTGGTTAATGAGGAGTGAGTGCCCGCAGTGGTTCAGCTTTATTTTTGCGTGGTGTGCCTCAATTCCCATTCCCCACAGACCAAGGATGAAAATTGGTAGTCCTCAGGGGATCTAGTTAGCTGTGAAAGCCCAAGAAGGGGTCCTGGTGCTGAGCAGGTACCCGGTGAATGAGCTAAACTTTAGATATCATTTATGATAGTAGAAAATTTGTTTTTTCCAGGTCTGGGTTATGCACAGTTTAGTATGAATCATTCAGTTTATACTCTACATTCAAACTAATTTCTATTGCTTTTTTTAGTACCTTATATTGGTTTCACCTATCAAGCTACTCAGAAAAGAGTAAAGATAAATTCGTAATTAGTTCTTTGTGATGATAGTGAGGTATAGATAATTTAGAATGTTATATCATTACATGATCTCAACTAAATATATATAAACATATATATGCATATATATATACATATATGTTTATTCAGAGTTCATGACTCAGTCAGAATTAAATATTGGGTCTTCATTAACAGGGGCATTTCTACTAAAATTAATTCTATAGCCTGTGTTTGAGTAAAGAAAATATAAATAATATTCTCATAAACCATCATTACCCTCTAATATATACACATGTAATTTTATTAGCATTCTGCATTGTGGTCATCCTTCTAAAATATATTTAACTCAATATATTTTATTATGGAATTCAAAATGGAATTTCAGTGGTCCAAATTCATAAATACTGGTAGAAAATTGAGTCTAAGAGTCATCTTAAGTGATAGATGTACTAATGTCCTAAAAGATGAGGAAATAAAGAGCCCTGAAAGACAAATAAATTTTTCAGAATTAGTTTATTATTCAGTAAGAATTAAATATTAAGTCTTTCATTTACAGTATTCATTTCTACTAAAAATTAGTATATAGCCTGTGTTCTTTCTGGTAAAGAAAATATAAATAATATTCTCATAATCCCTCATGACCCTCTAGTACATAAGGTCAATAGTGAGATAAGCAGACAGACATGATATGAGGGATATCAACAGACTTTTCCACCACTGAAGTTAATAACATTAATTAAAATAAAAATAATGCAATGTAAAATAATTTTTCTTATCTGCTACATGGATTTTTGTTTTAATATTTTAAAGAACTCTAAGAAATAGTCCCCTTGAATGAAAACATTTGTTTTTCCAGAAAAGTAATCTACTAAGAACCTACGAAAAATTAATTTGTCAGTCACTGAAAACTAATAAAATTAGTTTGTCAGTTCATTACTGAATTCCAAGAAGACTGATATTAAAATGATATATAAGCTAAAATTTTAAAATGAAGCATTAGTGAAGAAGTTTTAAAGAATGACAAAGAATGGTGACACTTCCCATATCCATGTAGTAAATAGACCTGATAGTATGGTTTATTCCCTATTTTTAAATATTACTTGAATATGAGTTTTCTGGTTTTCTACAATTATCAGTGAGATATAAATATTTTGTACTTAAGACCCAACTGCATAGATTATTCTATCAGTTTCAATAACATATTCTAAACAGTAGTGAGAAATAATTTAACTTTAGAAGATGTAGTAGTCACACTTTTAAAAAGTCCCAATAACACTGAGCTTCACTTTTCTAATCTGGTATAGTCTCTTCTCTAGAATCTCATCTACATAGGGTTGGTGTATGGAACCAATAGCATATGGCAAGTTTGAGTGTATGATTTTCTTAGACTTTGTTATAAATGTCTATAGCTTCTTCTTGAATTCTACCTTCCCCTCTTCTATATCGTTTTATTTTTTCTTTTTACTCTCCTCTCCTTCAATCCCATTCAACTTTTATTTCTCTCTTTTCTCCTTCAACACCTCCTCATTCACCCTCTTTCTGCTTCATCTTCTTCTATCCTTCTCATCACCTTCCCTTCCCTCTCTGTCTCAGTCTTTACTTCTCTGAGGAGCAGGACTATATTCATACAACTTTGCATAAATGCTCTTCTAGAGAGGGATTGAGGCACTTTGCCAAATGACGCTGAGAACTTCTACCATCTACTTTGTATGAATTCCATCTTAGAAGCACATGTTATCTAACAAAAAGCTTTAGAGATATTGAATTCTAGCCAGCAATATGCTGGTAAACTTATGAGAAATTGAGTCAGAGTCATTTAGCTCAGAAATGGTCCATAAATTCTGCTACTGTACAATCACTTAAAAGAACCAGAAATAGTCTTAATTTTGGAAATAGAAATTTCTTGTTAAATTTGTCTACTCTTACTTCTTTCATCAATTTACACATTCCCTCACCTTAGGTGAATAATTTATTGTAATGATTCAACTTTTCAGCTTCCGACTGAGGATGGCCAATACAGTGGCTAACTGTGTCAGTGAAATTAGAATAAGATTACAAATCACTGATCTGTTGTATAAGTAGTGTACACACTAAACTAGTAATATATAGTACAGTATATGGATTATATACTACGGTGTATAGTATAGGACTAGTATATGCATTATATACTAGGGTATAGGAGAGTAAATAAGAGTATCAATCTCAATTTCAGTTAATAATAAACAGAAAATAATTAATAATGAAAAATATGAAATGTAAAAGATGTAAGAGAAAAAAGGAATAATAGCAATTATCACTCCAACCCCAGTAATTCTTAGTATTTCTGTACCCTTTTTATCTTATCATAAGAAGGGCATACTTATTTAATAAGGAGTAGTTAACTTTCAAAGTGTTCCTGAATAAATATAGAGCTATACTCGTGTTTTCCCCTAAAATTTTTCCAGAACCTTAAAGTGACAGGTTAGCAATTTAATTAATTAGTAAAATTATTTTTTTAATTAATTTTTTTCTGCTCTGCTCAGGGTGGGGAGGGAAACTCAACCCGCCTCCCTCCAAGGGAGCCTGTCGAGGACAAACAGGTATGGGGGCAGTAGATTCTGCACTGTTCTCTTCCGGGAGCTGGGTTTTATAGTGTCTGGGTCTTGGCCATTGATGGGATCATATGGTGCTGCGGAGGGGAGAGGGGCAGTTGGTGGGTGTGACCGCTGCCTACTGGAAGATGGAGGATCTGGGTGGAGGATGCTCAGACACGGCAGAAGAAGACCTCCAGAACCAGCCACAACCATGATGAGACCACTCTCCACACGCATGAAGGTACCAGCAGAGGAAAAAAGGCATGCGGGTTCTGGGGCTGAGATCTCTAAGCCTGCTTGGATCGGGGCTGAGCATCCTCCACCCAGATCCTCCATCTTCCAGTAGGCAGCGGTCACACCCACCAACTGCCCCCTGGCACTGTGTAATCCCATCAAGAGCCAAGACCCAGAGACTATAAAACCCAGCTCCCAGACAACTTATTATCTCATTCTTGCTTTGGACAACCTGGTAGGCTACTGAATGTAACCTGCCCATATGGCAGATTCTGGCAAACTGCCCGTGGTGTACGCAATATGCCAAATACCAGTAACAATGATGGGTCTCATTCTCCTAACCCTGAAAGAGCCTTGAATATGGCACTTTTGAAAAATCTCAGGGCTAGGGTGAAGGAGACGTTACTGGTGCTTGCTTGAGGCAATCGACGAACAACAGGATGATCATGATCATGATTTTTTTCTAGCTCTTCATGGCTTTCTCACTCCCCTTTCCCCTCTCCCCTCTCCTCACATGATTTTATAATGAGCTCTACAAACTGTGAGAGGTCTTTCAACTTGCAACTTTCCAACTTGCAATTTTCTCGGACAGAATTTTTTATTAATAATCTGCAGTTCAGACTTTATTAGCTTTATCTGGTACAATTCTATGGTCTAGAATTACAATGTCTTCTCCTCTTATTTAATCTTTTCTTTTATTCATGACAAGCCTTGGCTATAGATTGATCACTTCATCACTTGATATCCTGTACTAATCGATTTGCTCGAGCAGGCACCCATAATGCCTATATTCGTCCTTGTCACATGCTAGTACAGCCCAATGGCGTCTGCTCGCTCACTTCAGGAAAACAAAGAGCCTCAAACTGATTTTTCAGAGTCTTAACGAAAAGGTCTGACCATCTCGTTGGTGGGCTGCCACACAATATTTTGATGTCCCGTGGAATACAGTCATAATGGCTCTAGTCCAATGATCCTCTTCAAATTGCATTACGTGTCCAGCCCATCTGATTTTCAGTGCCTGGGCAAACGAGACAGCATTCCTGATTCTCGATTATCGATGGAAGTCAGAACTCCAGATTCTTTCTCTCACTTGAGTGAAGCTTGATATTCCAAGCATAGCTCTTTCGATTCCTCTTTGGGAGACTTGAATAGCATTCTCATCCTGTTTTCGTAGGGCTCAGGTCTCTGATGCATATGTTAATGCAGGAAGAACAGTAAAGT
The DNA here is from genome assembly GCF_029834395.1 of Sorex fumeus. Classification (NCBI taxonomy): domain Eukaryota; kingdom Metazoa; phylum Chordata; class Mammalia; order Eulipotyphla; family Soricidae; genus Sorex; species Sorex fumeus. The sequence goes on from NW_026606060.1 coordinate 14,878,657, forward strand.
TGAAGAGATGTGCCTGAGCCCAGCTGTTCTTCATCCTCTTAGCTATTTCTTCGATGCTTTTGAAGGTGTTCCAAGCTGCTTTCTTCTTCCTGTGCAAATCAGGTGCCAAGTCATTTGTCATGTTAACTTCTCAACCTAGGTACACATAACTGTTGCATTCGGAGATGTTCGTTCTGTTGAGAGCGAATGGAATGTCAGGAAGAGTCCATTTCTCATAAACATTGTCTTCGTGAGATTCAGCTGTAGTCTGGCCTTTCCACACACCTGGTTGAAGTTGGCCAGCATTTGTGTTGTTTGGTTGTTTGGTTAATGTTTGGTTTTATTAGAACTATGTCATCAGTGAAGCGGAGGTGGTATAGTTGCAGACTAATTTCACTACCATTCCAGTTGTTGCATGACATTCCCAAAGGTGGCACTGAAGAGTTTCAGTGAAATGGTATCACTCCACCAAATCCCTCTCTTCACATCGATGATCACTTCCATGTAGAATGGTGAGATCCTGGTAGTGAATCCGTAATACAGCTCACGAAGGATCATGATGTATTGAGTTTGAATGACCTGTTTGGCTTTGATGACCACTTTAGTGTCAACAGAATCAAAGTCCTTCCTTAAATCAATGAACTTTAGAAAGATCAGCATATGGAAGTCCCAAGAAACTTCAATGAGCATAAGATCAAGTACGACATCTTTGACCTGACGGAGACAAAATGGCATCAACTACATCACACAATTTTCGATACTGGAGAAGAACTGTTCCTCGGAACATGTGGCAAAAGAGGCATTGGTTGTGTTGGTGTCCTTGTCAACATGAACTTGGCCATGAGCATTGATTCATTCGAATGCCTAACAACCAAAATCAGATGATTACACTTGAATAGATGTGGCTCACTGCTGGCAGTTTCTATCTTTGTTGTCTATGCACCAACATCCAATTATGATGAAGGAGAAATTGAGAAATTTTACATGGAGTTGGAGAAGTTCTATAAAAAAGACCACACTTTCTACAAGTTCATTATTGGTGATTTCAATGCCAAGATAGGACTGAGATGATCAACCGAAGAACTCCATGTCGGGACCCATGACCTAGAATGGGACAAACAGGGTGAGAGACTGTCCAAGTTCATCATGTCAACCAGTACCATCCATGGTAACTCACAGTTCCAGAAGACTGAAACTTAATATTGGACATGGGTGTCTCCTGGTGGATGATTCCACAACAAAATTTACCACATCATATTCAATCAACATTTTTGCCTGACTGATGTCCTGTTGTCTCAAAATTCCAAATGGGATCGGATGACCATCTCCTTTGTGCCAAATTTTACTTCACAAGTAAGGAGAAAGGGCTGCAAAGTGTAAGAGGAGAACGCCCTGAATGACCACCAATTGGGAGCTCTTTGGCACTATTGCGGCAACATGGGAAAACACCGTCACTGACAACATTGACGAAAAATACGATCGACTGGTTCAGCACCTTCATGATTGTGCATTGAAACACCGAGAGAGAGAAAGCCATAAAAAGACACCTGTCTTCGAAAACTCTAGAGCTCATTTGTCAGTGTGGCTTGGTGCAAGCCTCAGGCATCTGCAAGGGAACGTCTGAGCTCACAAAGCAGTGCAGAGAAGTGATAAAGAAAGACTTCAAAGAAAGAAGAGCAGTAGTGCTGGCAGATGCGGCAGAAGCCAGGAAAAGAACTCAAAACACCAGACCATAGACTTGAATAAGAACTATTTTCAGATAGGGTGACCTTATCTAGCTCACACTCAGGTGAAAAAGAGGTTTAATTAGTCTAATAATGAGGGATTACCATGTTTACATGGTACACGCTTCCTAACATATAGAAAATACTCCAACTAAACTAAAATTTGGTGAGTTTAACTTTGAATGGGGAGCAGAGTTACCCGTTTGTCTCATTGACTCTAATTTCTCAGTAGCAAGTTAAAGAGTCAAAAATATGGTAATTACTCAATGGAGCTCCAATATGTTCATTCCTAATTAAAATAAAATACAAAAGGACAGTATATCTGTTTCTTTCAAGACTAGATGTATTTGGTTATTTTAGATAAAGGGAGAGATTATTAGTCTTCTGAATACTTATATGCTCTAGACTATTGAATGATTATTATCTATGTATGACATATATCCTTAGAACCACAAAAACTTCACTGTCACTGTCACTGTCACTGTCCTCCCATTGTTCATCGATTTGCTTGAGCAGGCCCAGTAACATCGTGAGACTTGTTACTGTGTTTGGCGTAGTGAATACATCATGGTAGCTTGCCAGGCTTTGCCTACCAGGTCGGCCGCATGCAAGGCAAACACCCTACCCACTGTGCTATAGTTCCAGCCCCATTTCTGACCAATAGCACAGCAGGTAGGGAATTTGGCTTGCATGTGGCCCATCCGGGTTCAATTCCCAGCGTCTCAGTTCTAAGATCAAATAATTATAATTGATCTTTTAGAATAAGATGGAAAAATCAACCTAGGAATTTGTGAAATTATGCAGCCCTTGTGATCATAGAATTACATTGGTTTCATTTTCTCAGTAACTGAGCTACCCATTCAAAGTTAAACTCACCAAATTTTAGTTTACTTGGAGTATTTTCCATATGTTAAGAAGCTTGTACCATGTAAACAGGTAATCTCAGGAGAAAGAAATCATTCTTATTAAGCAAACATCAAAAAGAAAAACACAAATTCATAACAGGGCAGCATTTCAAATGCCAGCAACTTCCATGAGTGATGATAGTGGTGCTTGGTCACCAATCATTCATGTCTTTAGCTCACAGTCACGGTCACGGTCCTCCCGTTGTTCATAGATTTTCTCTAGTGGGCCCAGTAACGTCTCCATCGTGAGACTTGTTACTGTGTTTGGCATATCGAATACATCATGGGTAGCTTTCCAGGCTTTGCTGTGTGGGCAAGATATTCTCAGTAGCTTGCCAGGCTCTCCCAGAGAGGCGGAGGAATCGAACTTGGGTCGGCCTGTTGGCTGCATGCAAGACAAAAACCCTACCTGCTATGCTATCGCTCCAGCCCATGTCTTTAGCTATAGTTTATTTTATTTATTTAAAACCACCTGTAATTAGACTCTTGAAAGGACACCCTACGAAAAAACTCTAAATTAAACATTTGACATACAGAGATTCAATCCCAAATATTCTGCATGTTCTAATAAACAGCAGAGTCCAGAGAAACATGTTCAGTATATCGAGTGATGACAGGGAACATGAACAGAATACATAAAGGAAAATCCATACTTAGTGGTTTGCATTTTTTTTTCTCCTTCATAATAAATGAATATTGAAAAATTCTGCTTGTGAAGGAACTGGTTTTAAACCATAAATTATTACTAAGGCAGATGGTACTAGTTTGAGATTATTATGAATATTAAGATGTACTTAAGCATGGGGGCAATCACAAAATAACTTTTATATAATTCTTTTCAATATATTTTGACTTTAATTTTATATATGCTTGTTGTCCCTCCCTTTATTGTTATGGATGTTTGTGGTTGCTTTGATCATGGGTTGCTTACATGTGATCCCATATTTCAATTGTGGTGCTAGCCAGCTATTTAAATTTGGTTGAGATGTTTGCATCCTGGGACACCGTGCTCCCTGAGAGTTGTGCTTCTTTAGCTGTGCTTGGATATGTGTTTGCGGAGGTCACAATCTAATTCTGAGTCTCATACACTGATTGTAGCACTCACTCCAGTTTCCTGTAGATCACAGAAATCATGCCAAGAGTCTTAGTTCCTGGCTTTTGTGTTCCTACATATTTTAGTTCCAGTGCTTGCTAGGGGTCAGACCTCTTTTGTTAATTTTTTAAAAAATTTTATTATCATAAAGTTGTTGACAATAATTTATTTATTTATTTATATATTTTTAAAATTTTTTTATTAGTGAAACACCATGAGGTACAGTTGTAGATTTACAAATTTTTGTGCTTGGGTTTTGATTATACAATGATCAAGTACCCATCCCTCCACCAGTGCCCATTTTCCACCACCATGGATCCCAGTATCCTTCCAACACCCATCCCCCCCCATCCCACCCTGCCACTGTGGCAGGGCATTTCCTTTTGTTCTCTTTCTCCTTTTGGGTGTTGTGGTCTGCAAAAGAAGCATTGAGTGGCAATCATGTTCAGTCCAAGGTCGACTTTCAACATGCATCTCTCCTCCTAGGAGGATCCTCCAAACACCCTTTATTTGCTGCTCCCTTCTCTATCTGAGCTGCCTTTTCCCCTAGAATGCCCGGCTGGCCTCTAAGCTATGAAGTAATCCTCCTAGTAATGATCTCGGCTATTCTTGGGTATTAATCTCCTATTTTGTTACTTTATATCCCCCAGATGAATGCAATCCTTCTATGTCAATCCCTCTCTTTCTGAATCATTTTGCTTAGCATGATAATTTCCATGTAGTACCACTTGTATGTAAATTTTATGACTTCATCTTTTCTAACAGCTACATAGGACTCCATTGTTAGATATACCGAAGTTTCTTTAACCAGTCATCTGTTCTTGGGCACTCAGTTTTTTTCCAGATTCTGGCTATTGTAAAGAGTGCTGCGATGAACAAACAAGAGCAGATATCACTTCGACTATACATTTTAGCCTCTCTGGGATATATTCCCAGGAGTGGTATTGCTGGGTCAAATGGGAGCTCAATTTCTAATTTTTTGAGAATCGTCCATAATGTTTTCCAGAAGGGCTGAACTAGTCGGCATTCCCACCAACAATGAAGGAATGTCCCTTTGTCGCCACATCCACGCCAACACTGGTTGCTTTTGATGTTTTGGATGTGGGCCAGTCTCTGAGGTGTGAAATGGTATCTCATTGTGGTTTTGTTCTGCATCTCCCTGATGATTATTGATGTGGAGCATTTTCTCATGTGCTTCTTTGCCATTCAGATTTTTTCTTTGAGAAACTTTCTGTTCATTTCATTGCCCCATTTTTGAATGGCCTTGGATGTTTTCTTCTTGTGGAGTTCAACCAGTACTTTATATATCCTTGATATCAATCCCTTGTCAGATGTGTATTCGGCGAATATCCTTTCCCATTCTGTAGACACTCTTTGTATTTTGGTCACTGTTTCTTTGGAGATGCAGAAGCTTCTTAGTTTAAGAAAGTCCCATTTATCTATCTCTGTTTTCACTTGTTCAGCCAGTGGCGTGACATCTTTGAAGATAATATTAGCTTCAATGTCATGGAGGGTTTTGCCAACTTTGTCTTCAATGTACCTTATGGTTTCTGGTCTGATGTTGAGGTCTTTAATCCATTTTGATCTTACTTTTTTACATGGTGTTAGGCTGAGTTCTAAGCCCATTATTTTGCATGTAGCCATCCAGTTTTGCCAGCACAATTTGTTAAAGAGGCTTTCCTTACTCCACTTCACATTTCTTGCACCTTTATCAAAGATTAGATGATCATATGATTGAGGGGAGATATCAGTGTATTCAACTGTTTCACTGGTCTGCAGCTCTGCCTTTGTTCCACTACCATGCTGTTTTAATTATTACTGCTTTGTAATAGAGCTTGAAGTTAGGGAGGTTGATTCCACCCATTTTATCTTTCCCAAGAATTGCTTTAGCTATTCATAGGGGCTTATTGTTCCATATAAATTTCAGGAGTGTTTGCTCCATTTCTTTGAAGAATGTCATGGGTATCCTTATAGGGATTGCATTGAATTTGTACAATTCTTTGGAAAGTATTACAATTTTGACAATTTTAAGTCTCCCGACCCATGAGCAGGAGATATCTTTCCATTTCCTCATGTCCTCTTTTATTTCCTGAAGTAGCGTTTTGTAGTTTTCTGTGTACAGGTCCTTTACTTGCTTAGTTAAGCTTATTCCTAGGTACTTGATTTTCTGGAGCATAATTGTGAACGGGATAGTTTTTTTCATGTCGCTTTCTTCTCTCTCACTGCTTGCATATAGGAAAGCCATCTACTTTTCGGTATTGATTGTATAGCCTGCAACTTTACTATACAAGTCTATTGTTTCCAGGAGTTTTGTGGTGGAGGTTATAGGGTTCTCTAAGTATAGAATCATATTATCTACGAACAGTGAGAGCTTGATTTCTTCCTTTCCCTCCTGAATGCCCTTAATATCTTTTTTCTTGCCTAATCACTATTGCAAGTACTTCCAGTACTATACTGAACAGCAGTGGAGAGAGTGGGCATCCTTATCTTGTTCCTGATCTTAGAGGGAAGGCTCTCAGTTTTTCCCCATTGAGGATGATTCTTGCTATAGGCTTGTGGTAGATGGCTTTAACTATGTTGAGGAAAGTCCCCTCTATACCCATTTTGGCTAGAGTTTTCATCATAAAGGGGTGCTGGATCTTGTCAAATGCTTTCTCTGCATCTATTGATATGCTCATATGGTTTTTATCCTTTCTTTTGTTGATATGATGGATTACGTTGATTGATTTCCAAACGTTAAACCATTCTTGCTTCCCTGGTCTGAATCCTACTTGGTCATGGTGTATGATCTTTTTGATTATTAGTTGGATTCCATTTGCTAGTAGTTTGTTGAGGATCTTTGCATCTGGGTTCATCAGGGATATAGGCCTGTAATTCTCTTTATTTGTGGTATCTCTGTCTGCTTTTGGTATCAGTGTGATATTTGCTTCTTAGAAACTGTTCTGAAGTGTTTTTTGATTTCAATTTCGTGGAAAAGCTTCAAAAGGATTGGGAGTAAGTCCTCTTTAAAGATTTGGAAGAATTCACTAGTGAATCCATCCGGGCGAGGACTTTTGTGCTTGGGGATATTTTTATTACCATTTCAATTTACTTGATGGTGATAGGTCTGTTCAAGTATTCCAGGTCTTCTTAGTTAAGCCTTGGGAGTCTGTAAAAGTCTAGGAATTTATCTATTTCCTCGAGGTTTTGATGTTCCATGGCATAAAGCATATCAAAGTACTCCCTGAGCATCCTTTGAATTTCTGTAGTTTCTGTTGCAATGACCCCCTTTTCATTTCTGTTTCGGTTTATTAGGGTTTTTTCTCTCCCTTTCTTTGTGAGTTTTGCTAGAGACTTATCGATCTTGTTAATTTTCTCGAAGAACCAGCTCTTGGTTTCATTACTCTTTCGGATTGTTTTTTGGGTTTCCATCTCGTTAATCTCTACTCTGACTTTTATTATTTCATTCCTTCTCTTTGGATTGGGCTACTTTTGTTGGTCATTCTCCAAGCTCTTAAACTGTGAGGTTAGGTTACTTATGTGGGCTTGCTCCTCCTTCCTGAGGAATGCATATAGAGCTATAATCTTTCCTCTTAACACAGTTTTTGCTGTGTCCCATAAGTTTTGGTAACTCGTGTCCTCATTTTCATTCGTTTCCAGGGATCTTTTGAGTTCCTATTTTATTTCTTTTCTAAGCCACTCGTCGTTCAATAGCGCACTGTTTAATTTCCAGGTGTTTGATTTAGTTTTCTGTTTTTGTGTGTGATTTACTTCTAATTTCAGCTCATTATGGTCTTAGAAGATTATTGCTACAACGTCTATCTTCTTAATTTTATGGAGGTATGTTTTGTGGCTCAGCATGTGGTCTATCTTGGAGAATGTCCCATGTACGCTTGAGAAGAATATGTATTCAGCTTTTTGAGGATGAAGTGTTCTATATATATCTACTAAGTCCCTTTCTTCCATTGTTTCTCTCAGATGAAGTATGTCCTTGCCAAGCTTGAGTCTGGTTTATCTATCTAGAGGTGATAAAGCGATGTTGAAGTCTCCCACTAGTATTGTGTTCCTATTGATATCTTCTCCAAATCTATGAGTAGTTGTTTTAAGTACTTTGCTGGCCCCTCATTAGGTGCATATATATTTAGTATTGTAATTTCTTCTTGTTGTACAGATCCTTTGATCAATAAGAAATGGCCTTCACTGTCTCTTGTGACCTTCTTCACTCTGAACTCGATGTGGTCTGAAATTAGGATGGCTACCCCAGCTTTTTTATGGGAGCTGTTTGCTTGTAGGATTCTTTTCCAGCCTTTGACCCTGAATCTGTGTTTGCTTTGAGATTGTGATGTGTTGAGATGTGTATTGAGATGTGTTTCTTGCGGGCACCCGAATGTTGGGTTCAATTTTCTAATCCATCCTGCCACTCTGTGTCTTTTAATTGGTGCGTTTAGCCCATTGACATTGAGAGAGATTATTGTTATGGGGTTTTGTCCCATTTTTCTGCTGAAATTTGGTGTATTTGTGGTGCCTGTCTTGCCTTAAAGTAGCCCATTTAGTTGTTCTTGTAACCATGGTTTTGAGTCTATGAAGTTTCTGAGCTCTTGTTTGTCTGTGAAACTGTGTGTTGTTCCTTCTGTTATGAATGAGAGTCTCGCTGGGTTAAGTATTTTTGGTGAGGCAATTTTTCATTGAGTTTTTTCACTATATCCCACCACTGTTTTCGGTCCATGAGAGTTTTATCAGACTGTAAATTTTAAGGATGTAAGAATCAGCTGTAAATTTTAAGGATGCTCCTTTGTAGGAGATTTCTTTCTTCGATCTTGCTGCTTTCAGAATTTTGTCTCTATCTAAGGTTTTGGTCATTTTGATCAGGATGTGTTTTGGGGTATTTTTATTCGGATTTCTTTTAGCTGGTACCCTTTGGGACTCCTGAATGTGGTCACAACTTTTCTTCAGCTCTGGAAACATTGTAACAATGATGTCTTTGACAGTTTCTTTTTTATCAAGGTTTTCTTCCTGTCATTCTGGGACTACAATAATTCTTAGGTTACCCCTCTTGGCTTCATCACGATCTTCTCTTGCCATATGTTCTGGAATTGTGAGTCTCTTTTCCATTTTCTACTCTTTTCTGTAGAGTCTCTGAACTTCATCTTCAAGCTCACCGATTCTGTTCTCAGCATCTGTTACTCTGCTGTTGAAGCCTTCCACTGAGTTTTTCAATTCGCCTACCATGTTTTTCAGGTCTGACGTTTCCGTTTGTGTTTTCCTCATTTCTGCCTTCAAATCCTCTTGTCTTTTAATGGAATTGCTTTCCATTGTTTCTTTTAGCTTCCTAAGCATCCTCAGTAGCTCCTTTCTAAATTCCTTGTCAGAGAGATTGTCTAAAATTACAGTGCTGTCGGTATCTTCTGGGATAGCCTCTTCAATAAGAAAGTTTGGTGGGCTTTTGCGTTGCTTTACCATTTGTGACCAATTTTGTTTAGACCTTCACATTCACTGTTACTATTCTCTTGATATGCAGAATGAATTGAGATCAGCTTAACGAGTCACTGGCTAATATGTTTCTAGTGGTTGAACTAACCTAGAGAAGATTCCATCTAAGAGGGCAACTTATGGTTCTTATGAGATAAGAGAATACTTTGAGGCCGCGTTAGCGGCTGCAGGTCTGAAAAGCGTCCCTGGCGCTGGGTGGCGGGCAGTACCTATTTGAATGAGAGAGAGAGTGCCCAGAGCCATTCAGCTTTGTTTCCGCGAGATGTGTCTCAGTTCCCGTCCAGCGCAGATCAAGCCAGACCTCTTTTTGTGGTTTTTACATTCCCCTGATCATTGAGTGACTGGAAATCACTTTCAGTTCAAGGAACTACAGACTACAAATCTGCAAATCTCAAACAGCAGAGATTCCAGGACTATGTTTGACAAGTGCAGTGGCAACAGGGATTGAATTTATGAGATTGTGTTTGCAAGGGGACTCCGCGCCAGGCTGTTTTCACTCAGGGAGCCCCAGACTAGGGAGGCTAGAGCCCTCCCTGCCCCTAGGGACCCAGCCCTGGCAGCCAACCTCCACTACCCAACTGCTGCAATGCTCGAAACCACTTTCTGGAATGCGCAGCTGCTTTGCTTTGCAGCTGCAGGACACATCATAAGACCCTTCCTACCCATTTTCCAAACTTACCACACCATATTTGATGGTGTTCAGAATTTAGTCCACATATATTTGAGAGGAGCCCTGCAAGCTACCAAAAGTATCCTGCCCACATGGGCAGAGCCTGGCAAGCTACCCGTGGCATATTCGATATGCCAAACACAGTAATGATAAGTGGTCTCATTCCCCTGACCCTGAAAGAGCCTCCAATTGTTGGGAAAGTTGAGTAAGAAGAGGCTGCTAAAATCTTAGGGGTGGGAGGAATAGAGACGTTACTGGCACTCGCTCAAGCAACGGGATGACAGTGATACAGTGATATAGTGTTTGCAAGGCAATAGTTCAAATGTAAGTCATTTATCGCTCTTTTCCTCTAGGTTTTTGAAAACTATTTTAGAAGTGCAGAAGAATTTATGCGTTTCTTTGAAGTTCTTCTTTTATAGTACACTACCCTTTTGTTTAACCATTTCAAATACTTTATTAAAAATATGTAGCTCTTGTTGAAGTATTCTTCTAGAAGAGCATCCATGGACCTTATCCATCAGAATCACATGCCTTAAAACAACTGAACTATAGGGAATTTCTAGAAAATGATAATTAACATAGTCACAATTCAATAATATTTGTTCATAGAACTTTATGATTCTTTATACACCTTACAAGGAGAGGGCATAGTGAAATATTGACTGGTAAAGAATTGTCATCAAAATGTTAATGTCTAGCATAACTTTTATTATCTTATTTTTAAAAAATATTTAATATCTACTAGCTCTGTGTCAAAAAATAGTATCTTAATCAGGAATAATGTGGTAAGCAAGGATGTCCAAGTAATTGGATCATGAAATTTATGGTAGTATTCAAGCAAACAAATAAATATAATTTCAATGCTTATAAATGCTACTGGGGAAAAAAAGTAATTCACAATGTGGAGAAATAGCAACAATTAAGGATGTATATTTTATTAAAGCTAGAGAGGGAATGACTTGTAAAATTATCATATTTAGAAAGAAACCAAATAATTCACCAGAGAACACTAAGAAACTCTCGAGAGTCAGTTCCTCTTTTTGGACAATTTCTAAACACCTTATACAAGGAAAAACATTTAACCCTCAGCATAACTTTTAGAAACAATTGAAAACATTTATCTTCATTTTAAAGGGAACCTGAGAGTTTGGGAGGCTAGGAAAACTTATCAGGGTCATGCATCTAGTAGATGTCAAAGTTTTGGCCTTAACTCATACCATTAGATTTCACAGTTTATATTCTTAACCACTGAATTGCCACACTGGGAGAGATCCCTAAACAGAGACAACTGTGGTTGTGAAATTGTGAACACTTCAGAGCCATGAAAGGGGTTAAAATGGTCAAGGAACAGCATTCATTCAATGTGGTTGAGGATCCAGAGACAGGAGTTGAGGAGGAGTGACACATGCAGTCAGAGAGAGGGAAACATAATAAAGGTGGGTCTGAAGCTATGTCAGGGGTAATGGACACATGTAAAGAACATGGAGACTTTTAGGGAAACAAAAATCAGTTATTTCAGCATTATACACTGGTCACTTTGGCTATTTCATTGTAGAAGAAGTTGAGCTTACCGCACTTGAAACGGAGTCAATAAAAGGGTCAGTACTACAGCCCAAGGATGATTCAGAGTGAACCATCTAATGTCACAGTATTGGTAATGAAAATGTGATGACAATACTATATATTCAGACTGAGCCATCTCGAGTTCTAGGATAATATGTGGGAAGAAGACAGGAAAAAACATCAGATTTTAGACACATTGTTGTACCAATTAAACTGCAAAATTATGGGTCTTAATTTGTCCACTAAAATAATATACCAAAATACATAGTTATGAATGTTTAGCATAAGTACTCAATAAATAATCAACTATAATGTATATACTTTGTCTACATTATAATAAATATAATATTACTTCACTCTTTTTTTTTTTTTTAGTACTTGGACTCAACCCGGCTGTTCTCAGGTATACTCCTGACTATGCTCAGGAATCACTTCTGGGAACCATGTTCAGGGAACCATGTTCAGGGAACCATGTTCAGGGAACCATATCAGGATTAAACCAGCATCAGGATTAAATCTGTTTTTGGCTGACTACGTGCAAGGTATGTATCTTGACTTCTGTTCTATGTCTCAAGTCCTAGTCTCTATATTTCTTGATAGCAATTTAAGCTTAATAAATTTATTGAATTATTGAATTTTCTTTTGCCAATTGAAAAATTATTAACACCTAATTATTTGCCAAATTTTACTTTTCCTGATATTTGAACATGTACAGTTGTTTTTTTTTTTCTACGACGCTCTACTAGTATATTCAACTATTTGAGGAATCGTTTACAGTGTTCTTCAAATATACACTGTATAGAGGTCATGCTTTCAATATTAGAACACAAACTATCTTAGAGTATAGGTTTCTATGTTTATTTTTTATTGTGTAGGCTACTCACCAAAGTTATAAATAGAATAAAAATAATTCAGAAACTTGAACTGATTTCAGATGTACATATGTCATTGAGGATTTATGCCATAAAGGAATTTTTAAAAAATATGAAGTCCATGTAAATGTCTGATGTTTCAGCCTCAATTTTCCCCCTGGCTAATTGGCTCTAAGGCAAATAGAAATATCATCTTTATATTCAAAATATTGATAGGATAGCAAGGGACAGGGGAAATGTTCTTTTAGGACATGATGAATAAATGCTGAAAGGCTAGTGGTGATACTGGCATAGGGAAAATACCCTTTCATTAGAAGCACACTGTTAAGGGGAACTAATATAAAATGTTTTCTTAATTTAAGATAATTCTGGTATTAATTCTCTCAATATTAATTATTGACTAATAAAACTAAATGAAAAATGAGAGGGATTAAAACACCTTCATTATATTAGTCAGTTAAAACATACATTTTGAACTGTGCATGTGTAAAACAAACAGCAAATGCTATATAAATATCACCCTCTGAATAAATAAAATATGCATGCAAATTTAAGAACATATGTGAATGAAATATATATTATTATGACTTTGCTATCAGTATGATTAAATTACATCTAGGAAGAAAACTCTTTGGAAAGGTGAAAACATGTTTTTCCCCCACATGATTTTAGTGGTCATTTAGGTGATTTGGTAAAAGAAATTGGAGTAGAGAGAAATTAATAAATCAAGATGAGAAGAATATATTCTATCCACAGATAGAGTGAAATAGTAAAAAATTTATAGGGATGAAACAACAACAGACTTCATTAGTCTGCATACTTAGCAAGTTGATTTAAAAATTTAGAATCTCCGACTTTGATCTGGAGGAGAAATGTCCTAGTCCTGGGCATTCAAAGGTAGTCTGACCTTGGTGCAAAGTGTTCCTGGATAATAACTGAAATCTCAAATCAAAGTATTACCTTAAAACACTACACTTAGATTCACCTTTTTTTAACATGCAGAATGATATAAATCATATTAAAATAAAGTATGCCTCTTCTGTACAGAAAGTGTAAGATCTAATTAAGTATACAATGTTTTGTTTTCCACACAAAGTCCTCAAACTAGATAAATTACTAGATTGTAGTTTAGATGTCATTCAGGAGTTTAAAGCATCACATTCCCAATACTGTTTATGGTGCTAAATAGCATATTATATATCTAAGTCTATAATCTGGACTATTGCAATATGGAAACTTCAGTGTAAAACATTGCCGAACACGATATAACTCAAAAGCAAAATGAATAAAGAAAATGAAAGATGATTCACAATTTTGTTCTTCAAAGTTATTTATCTTCAAAAGTCTCAATAATTGCAACATATTATGTCATCGATTTTTATTGCAAATGTGTCAGAATTTAGTTATTTAAATAACTAACATATAGAGCAAAGTACAAAATAAAGGTGGTATGTCTGTGCACAGAGTTAAGTAAATTCAGGAATCCTGCAGTAAAAGAACTCAATAGCACTATGTTCATCTCTCCTGAAAACAGCCAATTCAGTCTGCAAAATATAAAACTTTTTTTAAGAAAGACTCTCTGAGGATTTTGAACAAGAATGGATCAAATCAAACTAAAGAGGCCGAAATAAGTTGGGTCCTAAAGGATCTGAAAATCAGAAAACAATGATAAGTTACCAGACACATGACAGGGTGCATAGAACAGCATAGACTACCTGAAGGTGAAAGTAAGATAAAACACAATAATAAGGAGACGTGCATTACGTTTTGGATTGCCAACAACCCAGTTCAGTCCCAGAGGGTGTGTGATTTCTCTTCTGCTATTCTCTTCAGTACTTATATCCTCCTATGAGATATCTTTACCTCTCTCTCTTTCTCTCTCGCTGTTTCTCTCTGTGTCTCTCTTGCTCACTCTCTCTCTCATTCACTCTCTCACTCTCTATCTCTTGGAAAGCAGTATACAGCACAGCGGGTAGGGCATTTGCCTTGCACGCAGCCAACATGGCGGACTCGAGTTCGATTCCTCCGCCCCTCTCGGAGAGCCCGGCAAGCTACTGAGAGTATCTTGTCCGCACAGCAGAGCCTGGCAAGCTACCCGAGATGTAATCAATATGCCAAACATGTAACAAGTCTCATTATGGAGATGTTGCTGGGGCCACTCGAGCAAATTGATGAACAATGGGAGGACCGTGACCGTGATTAAATAGTACCAAGGGAAAGCCTGCAGGACTGTTCTATTGTTCAAGAAGGGAGACATCCTCGACATTGTCAACTATCACCTGATCTGCATGTTGTCCATCGTCTAAAAGCTGTTCACTTGAGTCATCCTGAATAGTATTGTCAGAACATTAGATGAAGGAGAGCCATGTGGCCAAGCCAGTTTCCGAAAGGATTTAACGTGATCGAGCATATCCACATGGTGACCAAGCTCCTTGATATTTCTAGGGAGTTCAAGATGCCTCTCTTTCTAATGTTCATTGATTTAAAGAAGGCCTTTGATTCTATTGAGACAGAAGCAGTGATCAAAACCCTAGCCAAACAAGGGCATTCAAACTCAATACATCAGGATCCTCCGTGAGCTGTATTATGAATTCACTACCAGGATCTCACCATTCTACAAGGAAGCAATCATTGATGTCAAGAGAGGGTTTCAGCAGGGTGATACCATTTTACCGAAACTCTTCAGTGCCACCCTCAAGAATGGCATGTGATGACTGGAATGGGAAGGACTGGGAGTGAAGATAGATGGTCAGCAACTACACCACCTTCGCTTAGATGATGACATCGTTCTAATAACACCAAACGTTAGCCAAGTGGCATAAATGCCGGCCGACTTCGACCATGAATGTGGAAAGTTTGGACTACAGTCGAATCTCACAAAGACAATGCTCATGAGAAACGATCTCATTCCTGACGTTCCATTCATTCTCAATGGAATGAACATCTCTGAATACAACAGTTATGTGTACCTAGGTTGAGAAGTCAGCATGACAAATTACCTGGCACCTCAGTTGTGCAGGAGGAGGAGAGTGGCTTGCAATGCCTTCTAGAGTGTTGAAGAAATACCTAAGAGGACAAAGCACCTTCGACTCTGGGCACATCTCTTCAACTCCACTGTTCTTCCTGCATTAACATATGCCTCAGAGACTGGGCCCTACTAAAACAGGATGAGAATGCTATTTGGTTCTCCCAAAGAGGAATCGAAAGAGCTATGCTTGGACTATCATGCTTCACTCAAGTGAGAGAAAGAATCCTGAGTTCTGTCCTCCATCGAGAATCAAGAATCAGGGATGCTGTCTCGTTTGCCAAGGCATCAAAAATCAGATGGGCTGGACAAGTAATGTGATTGGAGATGACCGTTGGACTAAAGCCATTACCGACTGGATTCCACGGGATGTCAAGATTGCGTGGCCGCCCACCTATGAGATGATCAGGCTTTTTCGTTAAGACCCTGAATGATTGGTTTGAGACTCTTCATGTACCTGGAGCAAGCAGATGCCATCGGGCTATTTTAGCATGTGACAGGGATGCATGGAGACTTTACTGGTGCCCGCTTGAGCAAATCCATGAGTAACAGAATGTCAGGTGATCAAGTGAATTACATTACTTCTTTGGGGGATATTTGGTAAGAAATAAATACAAATTTAGAGACAAGTGCCCACAAGTGTCTCTGCAGCATAATTTGCAATGGTTAAAGGTAAGCATAAGTATTAAAAATCATTTATATGCCCCTTAATTAAAAGCAATCCATTCTAAAAAATTGTGTCTTAAGCTGTCTATACACGTTGCTGCAATTAACTACTGTAATTAAATATTTTTTTGTATTAGATAATACATATAGCTTACATGTAATTTGAGAATATCACTTGTCTGCCCCCAAACCTCACCCCCAATTCTAGTCCTTTCATGAGATTTGTTGGATTATTTTCCACACATTTTTCACTTGTTGTGATTTAGAAGAAAACAACAAATTTCTAGAAAATATAATTGAGATGATCCCTAAAATTAGGCCAGTGTTTTCTGCTAGATTTTGAGTGGTGTTTCAACTCATGAACATGAGAAAAACGACTTTTGAATTTTGACTAATTCAATGAAACTCTAGGAAACAGAGAAATCAGATAGTCGTTTGAAAAAGACTGAGTTGATTTTAACAGAAGCAGATTCATAGGAAAAATGAAAAGGTGATACCTGATTTTTTGAGAATCGTCCATACTGTTTTCCAAAAGGGTTGAACCAGTTGGCATTCCCACCAGCAGTGAAGGAGTGTCCCTTTCTCGCCACATCCGCGCCAACACTGCTTGCTTTTGTTCTTTAGAATGCGGGCCAGTATCTGTGGTGTGAAATGCTATCTCATTGTTGTTTTGATCTGCATCTCCCTGATGATTAATGATGTAGAGCATTTTCTCATGTGCCTTTTAGCCATTCAGATTTCTTCTTTAAGTTCATTTCGTTGCCCCACTTTTTGATGGGGTTGGATGTTTTCTTCTTTGGAGTTCAACCAGTACTTTGTATATCCTTGATATCAACCCCTTGTTGGATGTGTATTTGGAGAATATCCTTTCGCATTCTGTAGACTGTCTTTGTATTTTGGTCACTGTTTCTTTGGAGGTGCAGAAGGGTCTTAGTTTAAGATAGTCCCATTTGTCTATCTCTATTTTCACTTGCTTAGCCAGTGGAGTGACATCTTTGAAGATACCATTAGCTTCAATGTCATGGAGGGTTTTCCAACTTTGTATTCCATGTGCCTTATGGATTCCGGTCTGATGTTGAGGTCTTTGATCCATTTTGATCTTACTTTTGTACATGGTGTTAGGCAGAGATCTAAACCCAATTTTTTGCATGTAGTCATCCAGTTTTGCCAGCACCATTTGTTAAAAAGGATTTCCTTACTCCACTTCGCATTTCTTGCTCCTTTATCAAAGATTAGGTGATCATATGTTTAAGGGGAGACGTCAGTATATTCAACCCTGTTCCATAGATCTGCAGCTGTGCCTTTGTTCCAGTACCATGCTGTTTTAATTTGACCCAGCAATACTACTCCTGGGAATATACCCCGGAGAGGCAAAAAAGTATAGTTGAAGTGACATCTGCACTTGTTTGTTCATTGCAGCACTGTTTATAATAGCTAGAACATGGAAAAAACCTGAGTGCCCGAGAACAGATGACTGGTTAAAGAAACTTTGGTACATCTACATAATGGAGTACTATGTAGCAGTTAGAAAAAATGAAGTCATGAAATTTACATACAAGTGGTACTACATGAAAATATGATGCTAAGTGAAATGAGACAGAAAGAGAGGAACAGACATATAAAGACTGCATTCATCTGGATAACATAAAGTAACAAAATAAGAGATTAACACCCAAGAGCAGCTGTGATAAATACCAGGTTGTTCACTCCATGGCTTAGAAGCCAGCCGCACACTGTAGGGGCAAAGGCAGCTCAGATAGAGAAGGGAGCACCAAATAAAGGGTGCTGGGAAGATCCACCCAGGATGGGAGATGCTTGCTGAAAGTAGACTATAGACTGAACATGATTGCCACCCAATGTCTCTTCTGCAGATCACAGAACCCAGAAGGAGAGTAGAACAAAAGGGAGTGCCCTGCCACAGAGGCAGGGTGGGATAGATATGGGATGGGAGGGTTGGGAGGGATACTGGGATTGGGTGGGGGTAGAAAATGGGCACTGGTGGTGGGATGGGTACTTGATCATTGTATAACTGAAACCCAAAAACAACAACTTGTAAGTCTACAACTGTACCTCATGGTGTTTCACTAATTTAAAAAAAGTGATACCTGAAAGCCCAATTAGGACAATATTGCTGAGACTTCAATATATGAGTGTGTGAGAGGCAGGTACTTTAAGTAGCATAGGGGCCCCATGGCAATGGAATTCCTGGGAAGAAATAACCAACTAGTCCTAAGGTGGTCAGGATGCACCCTGAGGACACGAGAACTAAAGCTTGATATTACCTGGTGCCAGCACAGACTAGAGAAGGCTGGATACCTCTTTGCCAGAAGCTCTGGCAAGTTTAAAGGTCAAGTGAAGGAATTTCAAAATTAATCCCAACTCTACCCCCTTGGCAACCAGCTTAGCAACAGATTCTTACCTATTTCGAAAACCCCATTGGGTAGCTTGGGAAAAATCCTATAAAAGCCAACCTCAACAAAGGAAATGTTGCCTGAGTCCATGTGCTGCTTGTGTCTATGTGTTCTGGCCAAGTGCATATGGTACCTGAACACATGAGTCACCCGAATCTCTCCTCTTGAGATGTGTACTTTCATATCTAATCCTGTCATAATTGCTGGGACTCTTTGTCTTTAGAGAAGCCCATGTAATCTCTCCAATGCTCTACTCTCTCTCTCCCTCCTTCCCCTTTCTCAAAAAGCTCCAAATAAAATCTGTTGTTACTTCATTGCTTGTCTCCTCCTGAAATTCTTTTCTATGCAAAGGCAAGAATCCAAAAGGTCTGAGCAAGGCCTAGGATTAGATTTCCTATCATGCAAAGAGCAATTCCTCGCTCCAGTCTGAATTCATGGCTGCCTGAGAAATCAGGGGGTGGTGTTGATTTCTGGCCACAGAGAGTAAGTGTATGTCAGGTGTGACTTGATGACTACATATTGGGGTTGGGGGATTCAAGATCTGCTGTGCAGAGGCTCATTGTAGACTTTATCAGTCCTAGCCTTCCCAGTAGATCTTGGAATGGCAGAGAAGAATGGGGCGAAAGCCCCATCTCTCCCCTTTCCTCCTCTCTGCTTCACATAAGCTACCTGGGAGGTCCAGTAGCACTGAGTATGTATATGCCATAATTTAACAATGCAAGTTAAGAAAACACATTGAAATTTAATTATAAGTGGATGAAATAATATTTCTTAAATGACCAAATGCTCTTGTGCCTAGAGGACTAATTTGTAAAATACCATGCATTTGAATTTGTGAGATTGTTATATGTAAAGGCTTTTGCTCTACTCTCCCTGTGCCCTTTGAATTAAGAAATACCTTTTCTCGGTGCATTGTTTTAGTAGTGTTTTGATGTTTCTGATGTTTGAGGAACAAACAATTTGCTAAGCGGCTAAGAGGAGGACCTCCGAGTAACCAATTCTGGTAACTGGGCAAAAATGAGGGGGCCATAAATTAAAAATTATGTTTCATAACAGAACTGAAGGACCCAGACCAACCTGACAGGAATAAGGATGGGGCTACTGAAACAGTTAGTAAATTAATAAATGTCCATATGGACCCTAAGGTAGAATGCACTAAACACAGATTTCTAGCAACTTGGGTTCACTGCTAGTCCCTTCTATGTACCCCTCACACAGGTTGAATTGCTATGGTGAAGTTACCAAGGGAGAAATTCCATTCTTCAGTTCTGCCCTTTGTTCCACAGTGCTCTGTCTATTGCCAGGAATCTTCCTATATAGAGATCTCTGTACCTCTGTGCCTCTGCTTGGGGCCGCAATTTCAGTTGGTGACCTAATTCCTGTCTGTCAGTGTTAAATAATTAATTCAATCTATTTGCTTTTTTTGGCAAGGATGGTCTTGGTGTAATTGAATAAGTGACTATCCTTGAAAGATGATGTATTGTGCACCACACTGTAGATTTTATTTATTTATGTATTGCTTTTATATATTTTTTGGTTTGGGAGCCACATCTGGTAATATCAGAGCTAATTCCTAGTTTGCTACTGACAGGTCACTTTTGGCATTGCTTGGGAGACCATGTGTGGAACTGGAGTCACTGCATGGAAGGCAAGAACCCTAGCAGTTAGACTATCTTTCCATTTCTAATATTTAAGTATGCTTCCAGTTTTTTTCTGGAGTAGTGTGTACTATATAATTATTTGCGATTTGATTTATGCAATGAATTTCTCTCTTTTGTTCTATTGTTTACAATGCTTTGTCTCTATTGTCTCATTTACTACCTATTTATTTTTATAATTTTTTATTACTTGATTAATAATAGTTTTAATCACATTCTGCTCACTTTAAATTTTTTTAAAGTCCTCAGTATTTCTTCAGCAAGCATTTAAGAAGGATATTCAAGAATTAACGTTTCTGGTAGATAAATAATAAACTAAAGTACGCATTAAATTTCAACAGAAACTATAGTTAACAAATATCTTCTCTGGTGGTTTCTGAAAACTACAGAATATGTTCATAATTCTTTCTATTTGTAAAAATTCAATATAGATGGCTTTAACTAAATACTTATATAAACTATTTAGATAGGGTATACATAATTGGAGGAAATGTAATTAAATGGAGGATAGTGGAAAGATTTAGAGCAAAACTGCCAGAGTTTTAAAAAGGATTTCAGATAATGTATGAGTCTACCTTTGTTGTTAAAATACTTTAATCATAATTGGTTAAAACTGGAAGATAAAGGCTAATTACCAGGAGCATTTCAATGCTAGTAGTGAGCAATGTAGCATTTTCCAGTGACATATTTTAGGCTTCTCTGATTTTAAGATAAAAGATTTTTCTTTTATCTTTTATTTTTAGTACAACATGAATAAATTCTATTTTGTGGTACATGACTTTATCATGCAACCTTTCTGTGAACTATTTCCTGATGATAGATTGCCTCTAAACACAGAAAGCTTTATAAGGGTTTTTCCATAGCCAGATGCTCCATGTGAAAATAAAATTACCTTAGATGTAGAAAAATAAACGAGGACTATATACAGACTATGAGCTGAAATTGGAGTCTTATCCCTCACCAAATGGAGAAACTGAGATTGAGAAATAGCATTTCGGTAGATCGTTTGAATATACTTTATAGATAGAACTAGTAATACCAAGCTTGAGTTCGTAATTTTGAATTATAATATCGTAGAATTTTAAAAAGCTTTGGCTATTTGTTAGAATGCTTTTTCAATTAAAAGTATAAAAAATTGATATTCTGAGAGAATGAGTTGACCTTTGCAGCTGAGGTTTCTAGATGATTCCAGAGAACACTATTCCATGCTCCTTTTCAAATAGCTTCAGTTAGATATATTTAAATATATCGATTACTATTCTAGATTTTAGGGAGGGGAGGAGGTGGGATGTTATATATGGTTTTGTTTCTCAACTGATCGTAAATTATTGAGAAGAGTTACATTTTGTTAAAATCTGCACTGCTCTCTAAATTCTATCTCAAATTGATTTCTAATCCCAGGTCCTACACTTACAAGGAATTCAATAAATTACTGAATAATATATCTCAGAAGGAGCAACTTAGAAACCTTGGGTTTTTTTTGTGCTTTGTGCTCTGTGTGTGTGTGTGTGTGTGTGTGTGTGTGTGTAAGAAATGACTGTGGCTATTAATGTTTAAAATGCTGCCAACAGTGAGAACCATTTAGTAACACCATTGCATAGAATAAATGTCGCAAAAATCTTACACAACATTATTTTGCATGTGAAGATACCTAATAGAATATATCATGAGTGGCATATAAACTGAAAATTAGGGAAATAGCATGCCAAACGTGTTTTATAAATTATAATCAGAATTCTGGTGATGATAACCTGAATCTAGAGTATAAAATTTTATGTAAGGTGATATAGAATTAAACTTCACTAAAAATATTCAGTATTTTTTTATTCTTTAATTTTTAGATTTTTTAAAGAGAGACAATGGCCAGTGATCAGGGCTTTCCTGTGACCCTCTGCCCAGGTACTTTTCCTAGTGAGACTCAGACGATAATGGGCTTCCAGGGTTTAAACTCAGGTCTGACATGCACAATGCAAAAGCTTTACATATGTTGCTTTTTCTCAGGTCATAATTTTAAAATGAAATTTCGTCTTTTTATTTTCTCAGTAATCTACTTTTTAAAAACTAGAGCAACGTACAATACAAGTAGAGCAAAATCTCTAGATTTAGTTGGGGAGTTTTAATCAAATGATGAATCACTGATCAACACTTTTGAAGAATACACTACCTTTATTCTGGGGTATAGCAGGCAATGTAATTACAAAAGTCTTGCTCAGAGGTAAAGCAGTGGTGCGGGGCATGGCTTCCATGGCAGCTTGCCGAGGAAGCAGCCACAGTGAACTGGAAGACCCATTCTCGGCTAAGAAGTCCATGTGAGCACTGACTCACGTGAGTACTGAGGCCAGAGAGCATTCCTGTGGAAGAGAGCCAGAAGTAGAAATCTAACCCAGGAATGACACCCTTCCTGTCAGCCTGGCAATCCAAAACACATTAGGACAATCATACACTAGCCTACCCCAATCAAAATATTCCCAAAGCTTACCAAAATAGCGGTCAACATAAGATTTCGAATAAGCCTAATGTAAAAGAACTCATCCCCTGAAGATGCACTAGAGGCCCCACATAAGTCACACAGGAGCACCAAAAGATAATCCTAACTTTGTATTCTTTTTTTTTAAAATAATTTATTTATTTATTGAATCACTGTGGGAAAAGTTACAAAGCTTTCAGGTTTAGGTCTCAGTCATGCAAATATCAAACACATTTCCCTTTACCAATACTTACTTTTTACCACGAAGAACCCCAATAGAACCCCACCCCCCACCCCTCCCAATGCCTGCGAGGTAGATGAATTCTAGTTAACACTCTATCTGCTTTGATTAGATTCATTGTTTCAATAAAAGATGCACCACTATTATTTAGAGTTTACCGCCCACCCCCCATGAGACATGCTGAAAAAGCATTGTGAAATGATTTGCTTTCTACAGCTGGGTTCAAGAATTAAATGTTGGTTTTAGATGTCCGCTATTTTACTTATTAACTCTGGAAGTATTTCTACTAAAAGTCAGATAATTAAGAGCTTGGTTTCTGTACTCTGGAGTCGTGGCAGTGGTGGAGAGCCACTTGTGGGGGGCAACTGGTGACCTCGGTAGGGCGTGAAGGATGGACCAGAACGCCCCCCTTCCGATGAGGTTTTAGTTGCCCTCACACCCCCGGCTCATACCTGCTATCCACAAGGCTCCCAGGCGGACGCCATCTTTCTTTCCAGAGGGAGGAGGGCAGAAGTGAGCAACACCCTTTCCCCTCCGGGCAGACATGATGGCCTGGATTAACGCATAGTCCGCTAACTTTTCTGCTCCAAGTTGCTGAGTTCTGCATTAAGTCCTTGTGCTTCTGGGGCCATGGCCGTGCTGGTGACCTTGGTAGGGCGTGAAGGACAGGCCAGAACGACCCCCGTCCCATGCGGTTTCAGTCGCGCCCCCACCCCCGGCTTATACCTGCTCTCCACAAGGCTTCCATGCGGCCGCCATCTTTCTTTCCAGAGAGGAGAGGGAGAATGGGGCAACAACCTTTCCCCTCCGGGCAGACATGATGGCCTGGATTAACGCATAGTCCGTTCACTTTTCTGCTCCAAGCTGCTGGGTTCTGCATTAAGTCCTTGTGCTTCTGGGGTTGTGGCCATGCTGGAGAGCCGCTCCTGAGGGGCAACTGGTGACCTCAGTAGGGTGTGAAGGACGGACCAGAATGCCCCCCTTCCTAACTTTGTATTCTTGAAGGGGAAAAAGGAGACAACCATTGACTGAGCTCATCCAGAATTCTTCCTCGGAGCAAGAGGGGGACACTGATAGTGAACTGGAGAGATCCATCTCCTTGTTATTACAGCAACATTAGGAAACTGCAGATAGCCACCATGAAGAGTGGATAAAAAAAAAGAGCCCAGAAGCCTCAACAGGGAACACCCATATATACAATCTCTCCAACAAAGAATTTAGAGATGAAATGTTGAGGTTGTTCAACGAGTTCAAGGAAACTGTAGAATGGACATCTAGTAAATTAAAGGAGGATAAAATAGAAATACTGGAATGGACAGCCATTAATACACCAGTGTTAAGGGGAATGTTTATAACACTGCAAGTGTTTCATCTTCTTAGTGAAGAAATGTGAGCAGAAATAAGAAAGCTACAAACAGAAGTGTCACTCATAAAGTATTAAAAACACATTGGGTGCCCTCAAGAGTAGAATGAAAACAGTCAAAGACAAAATAAGTGAGCTTGAAGATGAGCTGCAGAAAGAATATAGGAAATAGCATATAATGGGAAAAGACCTCAGAAATGCTCAAGGGCAAGTAAGAGACTTAGGGGAAGAATTAAAAAGGAACACATAAGAATCATCAGAGTATCAGAAGAATAGAGAGGCAACCCTAATGAAGTAAAGTAAAGTAAAGTAAAGACCCTCCCGTTGATCATCGATTTGCTCCAGTGGGTCCAGTAACGTCTCCATTGGAGACTTTGTTGTTACTGTGTTTGGCATATCGAATACACCATGGTGAGCTTGCCAGACTCTGCCGTGCGGGCGAGATACTCTCAGTAGCTTGCCGGGCTGTCCGAGAGGGGAGAGGGGCAGAGGAATCGAACTCGGGTCTGGAGCGATAGCACAGCGGTAGGGCGTTTGCCTTGCACGCAGCCAACATGGCCGACCCGAGTTCGATTCCTCCACGTCTCTCGGAGAGCCCGGCAAGCTATCGAGAGTATCTCGCCTGCACGGCAGAGCCCGGCAAGCTACCCGTGACGTATTCGATATGCCAAACACAGTAACAACAAAGTCTCCAATGGAGACATTACTGGGCCCGCTCTAGCAAATCGATGATCAACGGGAGGACCTTTACTTACTTACTTACTTACTAATATCTTGACTATTCTTGGATGTTAGTCTCCTATTTTGTTTCTTTATATTCGCCAGATGAATGCAGTATTTCTTTGTCTCTCCTTCTCTTTTTGACTCACTTCACTTAGCATGATACTTTACATATAGTACCATTTGTATGTAAATTTCAGGAGCGATAGCACAGCGGGTAGGGCGTTTGCCATACAAGCGGCCAACATGGCCGACCCGAGTTCGATTCCTCCGCCCCTCTCGGAGAGCCCGGCAAGCTACCGAGAGTATTCGATATGCCAGACACAGTAACAACAAAGTCTCCAATGGAGACGTTACTGGGCCCACTCGAGCAAATTGACGATCAACGGGAGGGCCTTTACCTTTACCTTTACCTTTATCTTTTCTAACAACTGCATAGTATTCCATTGTGTAGATGCACCAAAGTTTCTTTAACCAATCATCTGTTCTTGGGCACTCGCTGATTAAACTCAACAAGAAAACACCCAAACCCATCAAAAAATGGGGTGATGAAATGAACAGAAAATTTCTCAATGAAAAAATCTGAATCGCTAAAAGGCACATGAGAAAATGGTCTACATCACTAATCATCAGGGAGATGCAGATCAAAACAACAATGAGATATCAACTCACACCACAGAGACTGGTCCACATACAAAAGAACAAAAGCAACCGGTGCTGGTGTGGATGTGGCAAGAAAGGGACCCTCCTTCACTGCTTATGGGAATGTCGACTGGTTCAGCCTTTTTGGAAAACAATATGGACGATTCTCAAAAAAATTAGAAATTGAGCTCCCATTTGACCCAGCAATACCACTCCTGGGAATATATCCCAGAGAGGCAAAAAAGTATAGCCAAAATGACATTTTCACTTCTATGTTCATTGCTGCCTTGTTCACAATAGCCAAAATCTGGAATTCAAACATTTAAAGAGGACCTATTGCCAACCCTTTTTTTAGCTTTAGCTCTTCCAGGAAAGTGAAGAAATAGAAACACTACTAGTTTCTATGAAGCACATATCACCATTATACAAAAAACAGAGATACCACACACACACACACACACACACACACACACACACACACAAACACACACACACAAAGACAGAAAGAAAGGAAAAGAAAAGATAAGAAAATTACAGGCTAATATCCTTGATGAAAATGATGTAAATATCCTCAACCAAATATTACCAAATAGAACATAATGACTCATCAAAAAGATCATATCATGACCAAGTCATCAAAAGATCATATCATAACTGGACAGCTATGTGCAAAAATAAATCTTACATTATGCCAAGCGGAATTCATCCCAAGGATGCAAGGATGGTTTAATATTCACAAGTCAATCAACATAATTCATCATATCAATAAAGAAAAGTTAAAAAACATATGATCATGCCAATAGACACAGAGAAAACATTTAACAAGATCCAGTACTTGTTTATAAAGAAAACTCTCAGAAAAATGATAATTGAAGGAACTTTTCTCAATATAGTTAAAACCATCTTCCAGAAGACCACAACAAGCATCATTTTCAATGAGGAAAAAAATAAAAGTCTTCCTTCCAATTTCAGGGACAAGACAAGTATGCCCTCTCTCACCAATTCTACTCAATATAGTACTGGAAGTATTTGCCAGAACAGTTTTGGAAGTAAAAGATATTAAGGGCATACATATAGGAAAGGAAGAAATCAAGCTCTTGCTATTTGCATGTTACATGATACTATACTTAGAGAACCCTAAAGCCTCTACCAAAGAGCTCCCAGAAACAATAGGCCTGTATAATAAATTTTATAGGCTATAAAATCAATACAGAAAAGTACATGACTTTCCTATATGCAAATAATGAGAGAGATGAGACTGATATGACGACACAATACCATTTACAATCATGGTCCAGAAAATCAATTACCTCATAACCAGCTTAAATAAGGCGATAAAATACATTTACAAAGAAAACTACAAAGCTCTACTTCAAGAAAAAAAAAGAGCACATGAGGAAATTGAAACAGATACCTGCTCATTGATTGGGAGAATTAACATTGTCAAAATGTCAATACTCCCTAAAGCATTATAGAGATTCAATATGATCCCTATAAGTATACCCATGACATTTTTCAAAGAAATTGATCAAAGAGTCCTGAAATTAATATGAAAAAATAAGCCCCTACAAATAGCTAAAACAATTCTTGGGTAAAAATATACTGGATGCATCACCTGCCCCATTGTTAAACTGTACTACAAAGCAGTAATAATTAAACAGCATGGTATTGGAACAAAGACAGATCTGCAGACCAATGAAATATGGTGGAATATCCTGACACACATCTTCAAATATATAATCATTTAATCTTTTATGTGGAAGAAAGAAATATAAAGTGGAGCAAGGAAAGTCTCTTAAGCAAGTGGTACTGGAAAAACTGGACAGCTATGTGCAAAAATAAAGAAATGGCTCAGACCTCTTCCTAATACCATGCACAAAAGTCAGATTAAAATGGATTAACTACCTCAATATCAAACCAGAATCCATGAGGTGCATTGAAGGAAAGGTCGGAAAAACCCTCCACGACATTGAAACTAAAGATATATTCAAAGAGAAAATGCCACTGACAAAGAATGTGGAAGCGAGGACAAGCAAATAGAACTATCTTAAACTATGAAATTTGTGCATCTCAAAATAAACAGTGACCAGGATATAATGACTGCTTACAGAATAGGAAGGGATATTTACCCAATACCTTTCTCATAAGGGGTTAATATCAAAGGTATACAAGGCATTGGTTAAACTCTTATGAGGAAAATAAAAAGAGAAATCCCATCAGAAAATGGGGTGATGAAATGAACAGAAACTTTATCAAAGAAGAAATTCAAATGGCCAAAAGGCACATGAAAAAAATGCTCTTCATCATTAATCATCAGGAGATGCAGATCAAAACAACAGTGAGATATCATCTCACATCACAGAGACTGGCACACATCCAAAAGAACAACAACTAGTGTTGGCATGGATGTGGGGAAAAGGGGACTCTCCTTCACTGTTGGTGGGAATGCCAACTGGTCCCAGCCTTTTTGGAAAACAATATGGACGTTTCTCAAAAAAATTAAAAATTGATCTCCCATTTTGTACAGCAACACCACTCCTGGAAATATACCCTGGGGGCCCAAAAACACACAGCAAAAAAATCATCTGCACTCCTATGTTCAATGCAGCACTATTCATCATAGCCAGAATCTGGAAACAACCTGAGTGCCCAAGCTCAGTCGAATGAACAAAGAAACTATGGCACATCTACACAATGGAATACTATGAAGCTGTTAGGAAAAATTAAGTCATGAAATTTGCATATAAATGGATGGACATGGAGAGTATCACAGTGAGTTATATGAGTCAGAAGGGGAGGGACAAATATACACATATGACTACATTCATTTGTGGTATATGTATATTTACGTATACATATATATGTATATATACATTCATTTGTGGTAAATACATATACATATGTGTATACATACATACATATACCACAAATGAATGCATTCATATGGCTACTATATATCTATATATAGGAGACATATCTATACATATATAAGTGTGTGAGACTGATATCCTTGGGAAGGTAAAACAGGGGTTAGGAGGACTGGTCAATGGTTGAAACTAGCCACAAGTGTGTAGGGGCTCTGAGGGTAGGTAAGATCAAGTCTGGCATGAGAATAATAGCTGGGAATGATCATGCTTAACAATAGTTGTTAAAAGAAGGTAAAGGGATATTCTTGATAAACTTTCAGTATCAATGTTGCAAACCACAATGCCCAAAAAGACACAAAGAAAGAGCGACAGAGCACATGCGTGCGAGAGAGAGAGAGGGAGAGAGAGAGAGAGAGAGAGAGAGGAAAAGCACCTGCCATAGAGGCAGGAAGGGGGTGGGGTGATGGGTGGTTACGTGAATAACCCTAGAGACACTGGTGCTGAGAAATGTATACTGGTGGAGGGATGGGTGTTGAAATACTATATAACGGAAATCCAATCATGAATGGCTCTGTAAGGGTCTATATCACAGTGACTCAAAAAAAAGTTAAAAAAGTGTCATGCTCAATTTCCCTATCTTGAGAAGACAAAATACATTCTGGTGACACAAAAACTAAAGCTCTTTGTTTTTATTGTGGATAATGTTTAGTCTACTGTACATCTAAATAAACTATTTATGACAGGTTATTTTCAAGGGGAGGTAAAAATCATCTTCCTTTATCCCATGGACCTAGGTCCTAAATTCTTAGAACTGAAAGAAATACATTCACATATCTACTGGCACTTCACTGTTGAAGAATATCCTTTAGCAAAAGAGCAAAATTCATTTGGGGCAAGTAACTTTCTCTTATTCGCTGAAAAAAAAAGAAGGCATTATCAATGAGAAATGTGCTGTCTGTGACAGAGACATGTGCATGCCACTGATTTTTCATTTGTTCAGACAAGAGTTTGAGGAGAGAAAACATTATCTTCCTAATATGTAACCAAGGTCCTCACATTAATAAGAACACATCTATCCCCCATTTCAATATTTCCAAATTGTATTTTCTGCTCATTGCACAAATTAGGATGAGTAATATATGAAATATTAAAAAAATAACATAAAATTTGGGCCTTAGAGGAACTGAGGAAATGTTTTATACATATTAAGTGGATAAGTAATTAAAGTGCATGATTAAAAAATAATCATTTTAACTTATTTTTATTTTTTGGTTTCTTCTTTAAAACCAATGTATTCTTTTAAAATAAAAAGAGAGTTAAATTCTTCAAAAGACATTTTTCTTGTTCAATTAGATAGCTTCTTTTTTGTTCCATAATATCAGATCTCTTGTGTAGGAAATAGAAGTAATTTTATTTAATTTTATGCAAAGAATAAATGTCTTCAAAGAATATGCACAAGAAATATGTAAGACATGAATTTCTTCAAATTTCTTACTTGTTATCATCAAGAATTTGAATTTGTGAAATAAAACACCATTAGGTTCCTAAACTTCTCTATTCAGCTGAATGACTCTGCACAAGATTCATTACTAATAATTTCCTCCATATAGTCCATTTTACCTGCTTTCATTAAGTAAAAATGAAACTTTGAATACACTTACTTGCTGTAATATCTCAATATAGAGAAGAATTTAATGCGGTAATTAAAAGATATCTGGATTAAATTTGCAAGATATTGTATAAAGGGAAATATGACTGCCTTGGGATGGCAAGATCAGTTCGATATAGGAAAGGAATTTTGAATCAGAAGATTTTTTCTTCTATTTCTCAGCAAAAGAGACTTTGCCAGCAGAACGTATTTATGTATTTGAAATGGCATCTTATTTTTCACTTCAAGTATCTCTCCATAGGTGCCAACTATAATATATCAATACCTGAGTATAGCTCACTGCCTGAAGTTTTCTTGCTCATGCTTGGCTGAGCTATTGAAGAGGCTGCTTAGATTCCAGGCCCTTGGGGATCACAGGTTTTGGCAGATGTAAACTGGGTTTCTATTTGACTCGTGCTTTTTCTATTAAAGAGCCACTGCCAGGTCATTTAAATAAGAGCTGGTAAATCAGATAATTAGCAACCTTTTTCTTTGTGTACAGAATAAAGAAATACATTTTGTATTATTCCAGTATACAACTTCTATGATTTCCTTGAGTTATGGGATTAAAGCTCTGCTATGAGTTTTTGTGCATTACGTCTGAAAGAAAATATTGGGTTCTTCTTCCCCCAATATACTCACTGTCTGTTCATCTCCCATGTCTGGTTGATTGGGAGGAGATAATAAAATCAAGAATAGGAACACAATCTACAACTACCACAAATGATGCAGTTAAGTTTGCCACATTTGTGGAAATCGCAGGGGTCAGCACATCTGGAACACAATGCATAAGCCACGCCCTGGGATAATCACCTTCATGATCACGGTATCTCCACTGCCAGGTAAGTATACTGTACTCTTTTTTCATCTGTGTGTAATAGTCATTGTTTCTGAAACCATGTATTTCTTATAACCAGAAACTATATTGTTTCATACATCTGCTCCCTTTGAAAGCATGGTATATGCCTTTCTTATGTTTTTATTGTATTCAGGCACGGAGATTATTTCTCCCTTAACTAGGAATAACCTACTATTTTGACAGAAACACTATGTTGATCCAGAATTTACTCAATAACAAATGAGATTTAAAAATCATGACCATGGGCATGAGATAGTATAGGAGATAATTTCATGCCTTGCATGCAACTGACACTGATTTGATTCCTCAGCACCATATATTGTCCTCTGAGCACTGCCAGTAGTGACCCAGTGACCCCTAAGCACAGAGTTAGGAGTAGCCACTGAACATAACGTGGTGTCATCCCAAAAACAAAGCGTGATACTCCAAGCATAGCTCTTCCGATTCCTCTTTAGGAGAGCCAAATAGCATTCTCATTCTGTTTTCATAGGGCCCAGGTCTCTGAGGTGTATGTTATTGCAGGAAGAGCAATAGAATCGAAGAGATGAGCCCAAAGCTTGAGGTTCTTCATCCTCTAGCTATTTCCATGACACTCTTGAAGGCATTCTAAGCCATTCTCTCCCTCCTTCTCAATTCAGGTGCCAGGTCATTCGGCATGTTGACTTCTTGACCTAGGTACACATAACTATTGCATTCGGAATGTTTATTCCGTTGAGAGCGAATGGAACATCAGGAAAGTATCAATTTCTCATAAACATTGTCTTGTGAGACTCAGCTGTAGTCCGACCTTTCCACACTCACGGTCAACATTGGTCAGCATTTGTGCCTTTTAGCTAATGTTTGGTGTTATTAGAACTATGTTAACAGTGAAGTGCAGGTGGTGTAGTTGCTGAGCATCTATATTCATTACAATTCCTTCCCATTGCAGTCATCGCATAATGTTTTTGAGGGTGGCACTGAAGAGTTTCGGTGAAATGGTATCACCCTGCTGAACACCTTTCTCGACATGGATGATCACTTCCTTGTAGAATGGTGAGATCCTGGTAGTGAATCCACAATACAACTCACGGAGGATCCTGATGTACTGGGTTTGAATGCCCTGTTTGGCTACGGCTTCGATGGCCTCTTCCGTCTCAACAGAATCAAAGGCCTTCTTTAAATCAATGAACGTTAGACAGAGCAGCATCTTGAACTCCCAAGAAGCCTCGATGAGCTTGGTTATCTTGTGGATATGGTTGATCGTGTTGAACACTTTTCGGAACCTGGCTTACTCTCATGGTTGTCCTCCATCTAGTGTTCTGCCAATCCTATTCAGGATGACTCTAGTGAACAGCTTGTAGACGACAGACAACAGGCATACAGGGCGATAGTTGCCAATGTCGTGGATGTCTCCCTGCTTTACAGTAGTACAGTCCCGCTTGTTTTCCATTGGGATGGATGCATTCAGACAGTTAACATTTGAAGAGCCGAGCCAGTGTATTGATTAGTACTTACAGCAGAATTTTCAGGTGTTTGGGTGTGACCTGGTCTGGGCCAGGTGCTAATAGCTCTTTTACTGATGAAATGGTGTATTGCATTTCAAAAGGAGAACATTGGGAACGACATTTGTATCCTGTGGAATTTGCTATGTGGGCAGGTGGACATGGCTATCGAAGATATCCGAGTAGAAGTCATGGATAATCTTCTCCATTGCCTTTCTGGAAGATGTGATAGATCCATCATGAATTCAGAGGGTAGTCATCTTTGTCTTGTAGTTGGCGAAGGACAGGCAGGCATTGCAAATGCTTTTCCTGGCTTCTGTCGCATCTGCCAGCACTGCTACTCTTCTCTCTTTGAGGTCTTCCTTTATCGCTTTTCTGCACTGCTTTGCGAGCTTTGACATTCACATGCGGTTGCCTGAGGCTCGCACCAAGCCACATTGGTGAATGAGCTTGAGAGTTTTCGAAGACAAGCATCTTTTTGTGGCTATCTCTTCTTGGCATTCTATGCACAATCTTGGAGGTGCTGAACCAGTCAATCATATTCCTCATCAATGTTGTCAACAACGGCATCTTCCCATGTTACTGCAATAGTGTCAAAGAGCTTTCAGTTGGTGGTTGTTCTGGGAGTTCTCTTCTTAAACTTTGCAGCCCTTTCTCCTTGCTCTGTGAAGTAGAATTTTGCATGAAGGAGATGGTGGTCCAATCCCATTTGGAATTTTGGAACAACAGCGTCCTCGGTCAGGCAAAACCATCAATTTAATATGATATGTTCAATTTCATTGTGGAACCGTCCACCGGGATATTCCCATGCCCAATATTTAGATTTGGCCTTCTGGAACTGTGAGTTACCATGGATGGTCTTGGTCGACGTGATGAACTCGGACAGTCTCTCACCCTGTTGTTCCCTTTCTAGGCCATGGGTCCCAATATGGAGTTCATTGGCTGATCTTCTCGGTCCTATCTTGGCATTA
This sequence comes from Sorex fumeus, assembly GCF_029834395.1. Lineage (NCBI taxonomy): Eukaryota > Metazoa > Chordata > Mammalia > Eulipotyphla > Soricidae > Sorex > Sorex fumeus. The sequence continues at coordinate 14,911,951 of NW_026606060.1, forward strand.
AAATATCCAACAATGATCTTGTAGAAGGTTTGGTATTCTTTATAGAACTTCTCCAGCTCCATGTAGAACTTCTTGGTTTCTTCATCAACTAAAAATAGCCCCCAAATTCTTAAAAGCAATAAATTTATACAATTAAGCATCTTACTACAAAATCTATTTTCAAAAATTAGTTGTATTTTTGTATACAAATATATGAAAACAAAATATACCAGAAACAAAAGAAGCACCCAACCTCCAGAACCTCTGGTGTCCTCATATCCTTTCTGAGCCTCTTTCCACCCTACACATAATCAGTGGTCTTGTGACAGACACAGAAAATGAAAACTCCCCAATCCAGGTTAAATTTTGAGATCTGGGAGCTCATCCATTCTGTCCTGTATTGGGTATCAAGTACCATGCAGACATAACCACATTGAAGTGACTGCATTTCTTCCCCCACCTAACACTCTCTATGAACAGGTGGAATTCAATATCAGAACGGGTGTTAATTAAATATCAGAAACCTCTATAAAAGCCCTGTCAACTAAAAAGGGAGAAACTAGAGGTATACCTCCGTCTCACTGAAGTACTATTACATGGTAATAGAAACAAAATAATATACATATAAATACTAAACCATTAGTACAGTTTAATGAATAAAGTTATGAATCTAAGCTAATCTCTCAGGAAACACACAATTCAAGATGATTGGGAAACCAAGGAATACAGCTGCATTGGCAGAATGTGACAGAAGTCCAGGAAAGTCTTCAAGTGCCTCAAAATTCACAAGCCTGGAGGAGGAAGACCTTGAGTTCATATTGCATGCAATGAAAATGAAAGTAAAGGAATTACTAAAAGAGAAAACAATCAATGAAAAGAAGAATTGATTTAGAGCATGAAACAATAAATGCAAACAAAATAAAAAGAGTTAAAGAATGTAGTATTTTCTAATTTCTGAATTTTTTCATTTTAAAATGTGTTCAACTTGAATAACTCAAATAAAAATTTTCTCCTTAGTAATCAGGAGCTAGTAGTGGTATATCTACTTGAAATTTATACCAAGAATGAGACTTGTATAACTGCTAGAGATTTATAAAACCAATTAAATATTTATATATTTAAAAAATAAAGAAAGGATGAAGTATTAAGTCAACAGTAAAAGAATTCTGAATGCATAGTGCTATATCAGGAAACTTGAAGACAAAATACTAGTCATCAATAATAGTGAAGAGGCAAAAAAGTGACAGTGAAGGACAGAAAGAGAATGGAAGATACTTTATATATAACATCAAGAAGAATAATCACCAAATTATAGTAATACTAGGAGAGAATAAAGAAAAAATGAAAAGAATGACTTATTTAAGAGATAATAGTTTAGAACTTCCCTGTCTCTAGAGGGAAGCTTCTGAAAAGATTCTATTGGCCTAAGAAATAGAAAAAAAACAACAGATTCAAACAAGCAGCAAGATGCATTGCAATCAAAATAATAAGAAGCAAAAGAGAGACAGACTTCTTTAAGCATTTAAGAAGAAAAACCTCAAGTATATGAAGAAAAACATAAGAATCACATCAGATTTCCAATATAAAAGTGTAAAATTAACAAAAGTGTGGAATGGCATATTCAAAGAATGAAATGAAGAATTCTTAAAATTAGAATCCATTATGCTGCAAAGCTGCCATTTAGAGTTGAGAGGGGGATTAAAAACATTCTCAGACAAATGAGAGCTAGTGACATTTGCTATAACTAACCCAACTCTGCAAAATTACTGAAAGGTTGCTTATTATAAGCAAATGATTAATTGCAGAAATAACTAAACCCACATGGAAAAATACAATACAGCCATTCATTATCAATAATCTCTCTTAATGTCAATGAAATAAACTCTTGATTAGAAGGCATAGTGTAACTGGATAAATTAGAAAAGAAAATTTACTTATTTGCTGCTTACAGGAAACATACCTGCATCTATAAGATAAATACAGACTCTAGGAAAAAATGAAAAACAGTCATAGAAGTAAAATAAATAATAAAAATTTGGAGCAACCATATTTGTATCTAACCACACAGCATTCAATCTAATGAAAGTAATTAAAAATAGAAAATAGGAAGACATTTTTGGTTAAGGAAACAATAGAACAAAAAGGATTGATTCCTCTCTCTCCCCACAGGTAGATGGGTGGCAGGGGTTTTGTTTGGGAGACAACTTGAACAGAAAGAACCCCTGTGCAGCAACAGGTGCCCATATGAGCACCTAAGCTAAAGGAGACACCTGATTTTCAGAAGTGTGCTGACAGTGGGACTTGATCTATAACCAGATCTTAGAAAATAACCAACCAAAGAAGACCAAATGAGGCAGAAAGAAAGAAATAATAAGACTTAGAGCAGAAATTAACGAGCTGGAATCTCAAAAAAAATTCAAAAGTTCAATGAAACCGAGAGTTGGTTCTTTGAAAAAATAAATAAGATCGATAAACCACAAGCAAGAATCACAAGGGAAAAGAGAGAGAAAAGCCTAATAAACTGAATCAGAAATGAAGAGGGGGTCATCACAACAGAAACCACAAAAATTAAATAAAGATCATCAGAGATTACTTTGAGAGTCTATTTGCCATGAAACAAGAGAAACTAGAAGAAACGAATAAATTCCTGGATTCCTTTAACCTCCCAACTCTGAACAAGAAGACTTTAATACCTGAATAGACCTATGAAAGTCAAGGAAATTGAAACAATAATCAAAAGTCTTCCCCCAAACAAAACCACAGGTCCAGACTGATTCACTAGTGAATTCTTTCAAACCTTTAAGGAGGACCTATTGCCAGTCCTTTTCAAACATTTCCAATAAATTGAATAAACAGAAACGCTCCCAGTTTCTATGAGGCACATTATCATTCTGATATGAAAAGTAGACAGAGATACAACCAAAAAAGAAAATTATAGGCCGACATCCCTGATGAACACAGATAAAAAGTTTCTCAACAAAATAATAGCAAATAATACTCAACTACTCATCAGAAATATGATACATCATGACCAAGAGGGATTCATCCCAGGGATGCAAAGATGGTTTAACACTCACAAGTCAATCAAAATAGTTCATCATATCAATAAAGGAAAAGACAAAACATACAATCATATCAATAGATGCAGATAAAATAATTGACAAGATCCAATACCCATTCATGATGAAAACTCTAAACAAAATGGAAGTTGAAGAAACGTTGCTCATTATATTCAAATCCATCTAACCATAAGCCTATGGCAAGCATTATTATCAATGAGCAAAAACTAAAAACCTTCCTTCATAGATCAGGTACAAGAGAAGATTGCCCACTATCAACACTTCTAAACACTTCTATTCAATATAATACTAGAAGTACTTGCCATAGCAGTTTGAGAAGAAAAAGATATTAAGGCATTCAGATAGGAAAGGAAGAAGTCAAACTCTTGATACTATACTTAGAGAACCTTAAAACCTCTATCAAAACGCTCCTAGAAGCATTCATTTTTTAAAGTCACAGGCTATAAAAGCAATACCCAAAAGTCCATGGTTTTCCTATATGCAAACTATGAAAGATAAGAAAGTGATATTAAAAAATCCTGTTCACCTCGTGCCTCAGAAAATAAAGAATCAGCATAACTCAGGAGATAAAAAAAAAAGTAAAAAGAAAACTACAAATCTTTTCTTTATAAAATTAAAATGAAGAAAATGTAGTCAAAACTATTTATGATATTGAAGCTAAAGTTTTCTTCAAAAATGAAATACCACTGATCAAGTAAATGGAAGTAAATCTAAACAAGTGGGACTACATTAAACTAAGGAACTTCAGTACCTCAAAGGAAAGTGACAAAGATTAAAAAACAGCTTACAGAATAGGAAATGTTATTAATGCAACTGCCTTCTGATAAGGGGTAACTATCAGAGATATTCATGACACAGATAGAACTTTACAAGAAAAAAACATCCAATCCCACAAAAAATGGGGAGAAGGAATGAACAGAAATTTCCTCAAAGAAGATTCAATTGACCAGAAGGCACATAAAAAATGCTCTTTATCACTAATCATCAGAAATATGCAAATCAAAACAATGAGATATACTCTCACAGCACAGAGACTGGCACACATTCAAATGCACAGGAACAACTAGTGCTATCTTGGATGTGGGGAGAAAGGGACTCTCATTCATTGCTGGTGGGAATGCCAACTGGTCCAGTTTTTTAAAAACAATATGGCTATTTCTCAAAAAGAATTAGAAATTGAACTCCCGTTTGACCAAGCAATACCATTTCTTGGAATATACCCTGGGTGCCCAAACAGGTGAAATGCCATCTGCACTTTGATCTTCATTGCAGCACTATTCAAAATATCCAGAATCTGGAATCAACTTAAATGCCTGAAAACAGATAAATTAATAAAGAAACTATGGCACATCTATATTATGGAATACTACAGAGCTGTTAGGAAAATTAAGTCATTGAAATTTGTCTATAAATGAATGGACATGGAAACTATCATGCTGAATGGAATGAGTCAGAAGGGAAGGGACAGATATAGAATGACTGCATTCATTTGTGGTATATAAAATATTTATAGTAGAAAACTGATATCTAAGGTCAGGGTAAATAGGGGCTAGAAGAGATGGTCAATGGTTGGAATCTTCAGAATTGTGTGGGTTGTAGAGGATAGATACGACAGAGAAGTATGAAAATAATAGTTGAAAATGATCACACTGGAGAAGAACTGACAGTTAAAAGTAGGTAAAGGATATAACTTTTCAGTATCTGTAGTGAAAAATACAATTACCAAAAGAAGTGAGAGAGAGAGAGAGAGAGAGAGAGAGAGAGAAGAAAAAGTTTCTGCTATAGAGGCAGGTGGGAGTGGGGGTTATGTGAGGAAACCTGGGGACATTGCTTCTGGGAAATATACACTAGTGGAGGATTAGGTGTTGCAAGACTGTGATTGAAACCTGATCATGAACAGCTTTGTAAGGTTCTATCTCTCAGTGATTCAATTAAAAAATCTTTTAAAAAAGGGATAAACACTTACCATTATATATACTACAAATAAAGGATCAGCAAATATTTAAAGCTCTTGCTTACAAACCTAAAGAAATACACTGACAGAAACACAATAATGGTGGGAGTCTTCAATACTCTACTTTGTTATTAGGGAGATCAACCAGATAGAATATCAGTTAAGATACAAGGGCCCAAAAATGAAGATTTAGAAGTACTGGATTGATAGAACTAAATGTTATAAAGTGGCTTGTATCACAAAACTAAATACACTTTCGCTCCCATTGCACATGGCTGATGTTCAAAATCATGTATTGCTACGTAGCTCATAACACATGAAATTACAAATACATAAATCAAACTAAATATCCTCTTAAACAATAATGGTATGAAGATAGAAATTAACCATCAAAAAATGTGCAAAAACTCCAATGCTAAATAACAACTAGGAAAAAACAGAAATCAAAGGTGAAATATAAAGATTTCTTGAAAATAATCACTTGATCACTTGACTACCCGTTAATCGTCGATTTGCTCCAGTGGGCGCCAGTAACGTCTCCATTTATCCCGGTCGCGTGCTAGTGTAGACCAATGGCTTCTGTTCATTCTATGAACATGAAGAGCCTCAAATTGATCGTTCATGATCTTGATGAAGAAGTCTGACCATCTGGTAGGTGGGCGGCCACATGGTCTTTTGATGTCCCATGGAATCCAGTCAGTAATGGCTCTACTCCAGCAGTCCTCTGTAAATCTCATTACATGTCCAGCCCATCTGATTTTTGATGCCTTGGCAAACAAGACAGCGTCCCTGATTCTTGATTTTTGACAGAGGTCGGAACTCCGTATTCTTTCTCTCATTTGAGTGAATTGTGATACTCCAAGCATAGCTCTTTCAGTTCCTCTTTGGGAGACCCGAATAGCGTTCTTATCCTGTTTGCATAGGGCCTGGGTCTCTGAGGCATATGATAATGCAGGAAGAACAGTGGACCATATGCACACGATAACCAAGCTCATTAAGGTTTCTTGGGAGTTCAAGATGCCCCTCTGTCTAACGTTCATTGATTTAAAGAAGGCCTTTGATTCTGTTGAGATGGAAGTGGTCATTGAAGCCCTAGCCAATCAGGGCATTCAAAATCAATACATCAGGATCCTCTGTGAGCTGTATTACTGATTCATTACCAGGATCTCACATTCTACAAAGAAGTAATCATGGATGTCAAAGAGAGGTTTGGCAGGGTGATAACCATTTCACCAAAACTCTTCAGTGCCACCCTCGAGAACATCATGTGATGACTGGAATGGGAAGAAATGGGAGTGAAGATACACGGTCGGCAACTACACCACCTCCGCTCTGCTGATGGCATTGTTCTAATAACACCAAACATTAGCCAAGCGGCACAAATGTTGACCGACTTTGACCGTGAGTGTGGAAAGGTCGGACTACAGCTGAATCTTACGAAGACAATGTTTATGAGAAACAGCCTCGTTCCTGATGCTTCATTCGCTCTCAATGGAACGACCATCTCCGAATGCAACAGCTATGTGTATCTAGGTCGAGTAGTCAACATGATGAATCACCTGGCACCTGAGTTGCGCAGGAGGAAGAGAGCAGCTTGCAACACCTTCAAGACTGTTGAAAAAATTGCTAAAGGATGAAGAACCTTCAGCTTGAAAATAATATAAATGAATAAACAAGATACAAACTTCATTAGACATGGAAAAATCTGTACTAACACATAGAAGTACAGACCTACAATAAAAAAGAAAAAAACTCAAGTAATAAACAACCTAAACACAGATATTAAACACCTAAAGAAACAATAATATATGAATCCTAAATCTAGTAAATGAAAACTAGTAAAAGGAAAGAAATATTAAGAACTAGAATATAAATTAATTATATAGACATCAAGAAAGCAATAGAAAGAGTCAATGAAACAATGAGTTTGTTCTCAAGAGAACAAACAAGATAGACAAACTTTTGTTTTGACTCAAAGGGAAAAAAAGGGAAAGTTTTTAGATAAACTGGATCAGAGATAAAAGGAGAGAAATTAAAATAGACCCCTCAGAATTCTCTCTGATCAATTCTTAATATCCTTGATATTTCTCTGATATTCCTCTAGGACTAGCTGAAGAAAACTCTCAGCTTTAAAGAACAGAAAAGTTAAAAAATATCTTCATTCAAGACTATAAATAACAGAGTTTGAAGAGCTCTGTTTTGGTGGACATAATGTTACCTGCTTGATCGCAAGATGCAGAGAAGTGTTGAAAGTTCAGCTTTGCTATTGCAAGTATATCTCTCCCCCAACCCACCTGTCACACCGACATTTATGCAGCTCATTTATTTCTACTGTTTTTGTATCATATCATTTATAGTTAACCATCACTTGGGAAAAGAAAAACTGATGATTCACATAGGTTCCAATAAATTCAAATTCAATAGATTAAAACTTTAATTACTTAGCAAAATTTCTTGGATGACTTTGGTAAAATTATCTTGGAGTTAATATGTTATAAACTTATCATATTGGGGCTTGAGCAGAATCTTTAAGTTTGGAAAATGGGCATATATTCTAACCTATCATAAATGTAATACATCATGGAAAATGAAGTTAATTAAATCTTCATGCAATATTTGTGAAATTAAATATATAATATTTAGAAAAGACAACTTCAATGAAAGAGGTATTTGCTATTTGGCTGCATTTCTATAAAATCAAATAGACAAATGTGAACTAGAATATTTAGAAAGACATATTTAGTACAAAAAGTCCTATCAAATAAAATATTGCTATTAATAGTCATTAATGTCAGAAAACACATGATGGTTTTGTCATTATATATGCACTTTATAGTTATTAAATTGGTTGCATCATGTAGACTTATAGAAATAATAAATATTAACATATAATTCTTACCTATATTTCTGTTATGTTCTATAAAAAATTAAAAATGAGTAAACACAATTTTTTGAGCAAGTGTTATCCTGTATATTCCTTCATCAATTATTAAGTCATTTGATGTCTGTTATGTGCTATTTTCTCTCTGTGGTGGCATTACAATAGTAAATAATAAAGAAAAATAAAACACCTGGAATTTAAAAGTATAATAATAATTTTTCTTACATTATTTTAATTTCTTTTTTTTTGTTTTTGCTATTGCTACAAGATGACACTTCAAAAAGGTTTACTTTATTTTTTTTTTAATTTTTATTAGTGAGACACCATGAGGTACAGTTGTAGGCTTACAAATTTTGTGCTTGGGTTTCAATTATACAATGATCAAATACCCATTCCTCCACCAGTGCCCATTTCCCACCACCACGGATCCCAGTATCCCTCCCACCCCCCATCCCCCCCATCCCACCCTTCCTCTATGTTTAGCTTCTTAAAGAAACCCCTTGCTGTTTCCCAAAGTGGCTATACAATTTACATTCCCAAATTTTCCAATCTTAAGTGTACCATTCAATTTTAAGTGGAGAGCACCAATAGTCCAGGTTTAGATTTGGAATCAATTTGGAGTTGTTGGTCAACTTTTAATAGCTGCCTGCTTTGGTTCCTCCCTCCTATAAAACAGGGGCTAGCATGGGACTTTTTAGTAAGAAGTTTGTATTCTAATCCAACAGAGGTGCCTGCTCTCTTATTGGTTGGTCCTTGTTCCTGGGAAATCTGAATTTTTTTTCTTAATATCTCTTTCTTTATTTTTTTTTCTTTTTTTATTAGTGAAACACCATGAGGTACAGTTATAGGCTTACAAATTTTGTGCTTGGGTTTCAGTTATACAATGATCAAGTGTCCATCCCTCCACCAGTGCCCGTCATCCATCACCACGGGTCCCAGCATCCCCCCCATCCCCCCCCCGTCCCATCCTGCCTCTGTGGCAGGGTATTCCCCCTTGTTCTCTCTCTCTTCTTTTGGGTACTGTGTTTTGCAAGAGAGGCTTTGAGTGGCAATCATGTTTGGTCTATAGACTACTTTTAGCATGCTTCTCCCACCCTGGGAGGGTCCTCACAACACCCTTCATTTGGTACTCTCTTCTCTATCTGAGCTTCCTTTTCACCTAGAGCGTGTGGCTGGCCTTCCATTCATGGAGCAAAATTCCTGGTACTAATCTCGGCCATTCCTGGGTGTTAATCTCCCGTTTTGTTGCTTTATGTTCCCCAGATGAATGCAATCTTTCTCTGTCTATCCCGCTCTTTCTGACTCATTTCGCTTAACATGATACTTTCCATGTAGTACCACTTGTATGTAAATTTCATAACTTCATCTTTTCTAACAGCTACATAGTACTCCATTGTGTAAATGTACCAAAGTTTCTTTAACCAGTCATCTGTTCTTGGGCACTCAGGTTTTTTCCAGATTCTGGCTATTGTAAAGAGTGCTGCAATGAACAAACAATTGCAGATGTCACTTTGACTATACCTTTTTGCCTCTCTGGGATATATTCCCAGGAGTGCTATAGCTGGGTCAAATGGCAGATCAAATTCTAATTTTTTGAGAGTCATCCATACTGTTTTCCAAAAGGGTTGGACCAGCTGGCATTCCCACCAGCAGTGAAGGAGGGTCCCTTTCTCGCCACATCCGCGCCAGCACCGGTTTCTTTTTTTCTTGTGGATGTGGGCCAGTCTCTGTGGTGTGAAATGATATCTCATTGTGGTTTTGATCTGCTTCTCTCTGATGATTAGTGATGTAAAGCATTTTCTCATGTGCCTTTTTTCCATTCGAATTTCTTCTTTGCAAAAGTTTCTGTTCATTTCCTCACCCCATTTTTTGATGGGGTTGGGTGATTTATTTTTGTGGAGTTTAACCAGTACCTTGTATATCCTTGATATCAACCCCTTGTCGGATGTGTACTTGGTGAATATTCTTTCCCATTCTGTAGGCTGTCTTTGTATTTTGGTCACTGTTTCTTTTGAGGTGCAGAAGCTTCTTAGTTTAAGATAGTCCCATTTGTCTATCTCTGTTTTCGCTTGCTCGGCCAGTGGCATGACATCTTTGAAGATACCATTAGCTTCAATATCATGGAGAGTTTTGCCGACTTTGTCTTCAATAAACATTATGGATTCTGGTCTGATGTTGAGGTCATAAATCCATTTTGATCTTACTTTTGTGCATGGTGTTAGGCAGAGATCTGAGCCCACTTTTTTGCATGTAGCCGTCCAATTTTGCCAGCACAGTTTGTTGAAGAGGCTTTCCCTGCTCCATTTCACTTTTCTTGCCCCCTTATCAAAAATTAGATGATTATATGTTTGGGAGGAAATGTCAGTATATTCAACTCTGTTCCATTGGTCTGCAGCTCTGCTTTTGTTCCAGTACCATGCTGTTTTAATTATTAGTGCCTTGTAGTAGAGTTTGAAGTTAGGGAGGTTGATTCCTCCCATTTTCTTTTTCCCAAGAATTGCTTTAGCTATTCGTGGGGGCTTATTGTTCCATATAAATTTCAGGAGTGTTTGCTCCATTTCTTTGAAGAATCTCATGGGTATCCTTATAGGGATTGCATTGAATTTGTACAGTGCTTTGGGAAGTATTGCCATTTTGATGATGTTCATTCTCCCCATCCATGAACAGGGGATATTTTTCCATTTCCTCGTGTCCTCTTTTATTTCCTGAAGCAGCGTTTTGTAGTTTTCTTTGTACAGGTCCTTTACTTCCTTATTTAAGCTGATTCCTAGATACTTGATTTTCTGGGGCACAATTGTTAATGGAATTGTTTCCTTGATGTCACTTTCTTCTCTTTCACTATTTGCATATTGGAATGCCATGGATTTTTGGGTATTGATTTTATGCCTGCCACTTTACTATACAAGCCTATTGTTTCTAGGAGTTTCTTGGTAGAGGTTTTAGGGTTCTCTAAGTATAGTATCATGTCATCTGCGAATAGTGAGAGCTTAATTTCTTCTTTCCCTATCTGGATGCCCTTAATATCTTTTTTTGCCTAATCGCTATTGCAAATACTTCCAGTACTATATTGAACAGTAGTGGAGAGAGTGGGCATCCTTGTCTCGTCCCTGACCTTAGGGGGAAGGGTCTCAGTTTTTCCCCATTGAGGATGATGTTTACTGTAGGTTTGTGGTAGATGGCTTTAACTATATTGAGCAAAGTCCCCTCTATCCCCATTTTGGCAAGGGTCTTCATCATAAATGGGTGCTGGATCTTGTCAAAAGCTTTCTCTGCATCTATTGATATGATCATATGATTTTTATCTTTTCTTTTGTTGATATGATGGATTATATTGATTTATTTCCGAATCTTGAACCATCCTTGCATCCCTGGGATGAATCCCACTTGGTCATGATGTATGATCTTTTTGATGAGTTGCTGTATTCTATTGGCTAGTATTTTGTTGAGAATCTTCGCATCCGTGTTCATCAGGGATATTGGCCTGTAGTTTTCTTTTCTTGTGGTGTCTTTGTTTCCTTTTGGTATTAGAGAGATATGGGCTTCATAGAAGCTGTTTGGGAGAGTTTCTGTTTTTTCAATTTCCTGGAAAAGCTTGAGAAGGATTGGCAATAGGTCCTCTTTAAATGTTTGGAAAAATTCGCTAGTAAATCCGTCTGGGCCTGGGCTTTTGTTTTTGGGAAGACTTTTGATTACAGTTTCAATTTCCTTGATGTGAATAGGTCTATTCAGGTACTCTATATCTTCTTGATTCAGCTTTGGGAGATGGTAGGAATCCAGGAATTTATCCATTTCTTCCAGGTTCTCGTGTTTCGTGGCATACAGACTTTCAAAGTAGTCTCTGATGATCTCTTGAATTTCTTTAGTTTCTGTTGTGATATCCCCATTCTTATTTCTGATTCGATTTATTTGGGTTCTCTCTCTCTGTTTCTTTGTGAGTGTTGCTAGTGGTTTATCTATCTTATTTATTTTCTCGAAGAACCAGCTCTTGGTTTCATTGATCTTTTGGATTGTTTCTTTGTTTTCCATGTCGTTGATTTCTGCTGTAAGTTTTATGATCTCCTTCCTTCTGCCTGATTTAGGCTCTTTCTGTTGATCCTTTTCTAAGGTCTTGAGCTGTGAGGTCAAATTGTTTATGTGCATCGTTTCTATCGACTTAAGATATGCTTGCAGAGCTCTAAATTTTCCCCTTAATACAGCTTTCGCTGCATCCCATAAGTTCTGGTAGTTTGTGTCTTCATTCTCATTTGTTTCCAGGTATCTTTTGATTTCATCCTTGACTTCGTTCCTGACCCACTCATTGTTCAGCATCGAGTTGTTTAATTTCCAGGTGTTTGATTTGGTTCTCCGTGTCTTTGTGTGATTCACTTCTATCCTCAGTGCATCATGGTCTGAAAAGATGGCTGATACTATTTCTATCTTCTTGATTCTGTTGAGGTATGTTTTGTGTCCTAGCACATGGTCTATTTTGGAAAATGTTCCATGCGCGCTGGAGAAGAATGTGTATTCTTTCTTTTGGGGGTGTAAAGCCCTGTATAAGTCCATAAGCCCTTTCTCTTCTATTACTTCTTTCAAAGCCAATAATTCCTTGCTGTGTTTTGTTCTTGTTGATCTATCCAGAGGTGATAAGGTGATGTTGAATTCTCCAAGTACTATTGTGTTGGTAGTGATGTCCTCCTTAAAATCTGTTAGCAGTTGTTTTAAATATTTAGCTGTTCCCTCATTAGGTGCGTATACATTTAAGAGTGTGATTTCTTCCTGTTGTACGTATCCCTTGATGAAGAGAAAATAGCCTTCACTGTCCCTTCTAATCTTTTTCAAGGTGAAATTAATGTTGTTGGATACTAGTATGGCCACCCCAGCTTTTTTGAGGGAGTTGTGTGCTTGCAGGATTGTTTTCCATCCTTTGACTTTGAGTCTGTGTTTGCTCTGGCTGTTGAGGTGAGTTTCTTGTAGGCAGCAGAATATTGGGTTCTGTCTCTGTATCCATTTTGCCACTCTGTGTCTCTTAACTGGTGAATTTAGACCCTTGACATTGAGAGAGAGAATGGTTATGGGGTTTTCTGTCATCTTTCTGTGCGGGTGTGTTGTGGTTGTAGGGTTTGTCTTTTCTTATAGTAGCCCCTTTAGGCCTTGCTTTAGGTTTGGTTTTGAGTCTATGAAGTTCCTGAGCTGCTGTTTATCTATAAAATAGTGTACCGTTCCTTCAATTTTGAGGGAGAGTTTAGCCGGATAGAGTATTCTTGGGGAAGCATTCATTTCCGTGAGTTTTTTGACTATATCTCTCCACTGCCTTCGGGCTTGTAGGGTTTCCTCTGATAGGTCTGCTGTGAATCTAAGGGATGCTCCTTTGTATGTGATTTCCTTCTTTGCTCTTGCTGCTTGCAGTATTGTGTCTCTATTGACAGTATCGATCATTCTAACTATGATATGTCTTGGAGTGTTTTTGTTGGGGTCTCTTAGCTGGCACCCTTCAGGCTCCTTGAACCTGAATGGCTGCATTGTGCAGCTCTGGGAAGTTTTCAGCGATGATTTGTTTGACAGTGTTTTTTTCGTTGGCATTGTTTCCCTGAGGTTCAGGTAGTCCCATGATTTTAATATTGTTTCTCTTGGAATCATCTGCTAGGACTCTGATTCTCTGTAGAGCCATTTTGAGGTCCCTTGCCACTGTTTGTTGTTGCGTGTTGGCTTATTGTAGCTGATCTTCCAGCTCACTGATTCTCTCTTCAGCTGTGGTCATTCTATTTTTAAGAGAAGAAACTGAGTTTCTCATTTCATCTATGGAATCTTTTAATCATGACATTTCTGCTCTCATTTCTTCTCGTAATTTGTCGATTTTTTCTGTGGCGTTACTGGCTGTCTGTCTGACTGTTTCATTGAGTTGATTGAACATCTTCATGACTTCGAATCTGAATTCTATGTCAGAGAGGTCCCTTCGGTGAGCTGTTTGGACGGAATGGTCTAGATTGTTTTCATTGTTCTCCCCTTGTGTTGGAGATTTTCTTTGTTTCTTCATATTGCTGAGTAGGTTGGGAACTAGATTCCTTGAGGACTAGGTTCCTTAGTATGGGAAAACAACCTGCGGCCGCATAAACGTTGGCCGGACGAAATTAAGCCACGCCCACTTTGAGGCCACGCCCAATTTGAGGAGGCCACGCCTCTACAGAACCCTGGGTTTGGGATGAGATGGGCACCGCTGTCAGGAGTGAAGAGGGCAGGGCAGACGCTCAAAACTGCTTCTCTTCAGGCATCTCGGGGGACACCTGGGGTCCTGCAGGGAAAGATGGAGGTCCCAGGGTCGCCGGCAGCTGTGCTAACCTGGATTTAAGATGAGATGGGCGCTGCCGTCAGGAGAGTCTATTTTAATTTCTTAATTTAATCAAGTCTAAATGAACACCTTTAAAACAATAGTCAAATAACTAAGCACTTTATTAGTAACAAAAGCATCTACAGAATTGTACATATTTATTAAGTAATTTAACTGATTAAAATAATGAGAATTAATTTAATTCCAGTGCCATCTGACAATACTTATATATTATGATATTTTACCAAGACTAAGCGATGGATGCAATCAACAAAGAGGAAGATCTCTTGAAAATATTTTTAGCTTATAACTAAACTTGGGAGCTATGGTTAGAGAGAGAGAGAGAGAGAGAGAGAGAGAGAGAGAGAGAGAGAGAGAGAGACTGTGTAAAACCTGGCAACAATGAAAGCAGAGGAGGCTAAGCCATGCAGGGACTAAAAATGTCCCTGAGAAAGCAAAAATTGTTGCTGATCAGTTCTTTGTGTCCTCACATGGCATTCAGAGAAACTTATCACAACTTTAATCTTTTTAGTTTATTTTTCTGGGTTTTGGAGGTATATATGGCTGTATTCAGGACTTACTCTTGTGTCTGTATTCAGGTTTCACTCCTGGTGGTGCTCAGGGAAATATATTTAGTGCCAGTGATAAAACCTGTGTCATTTATGTACAAGTTAAGTGCTGTAAACCCCGTATTTCCTCTCTGGCCTTACATCTTTACAGTTGTTAGGAAAGGTGTAACTGTTTTTAGTTCATGAAATAGTTTGGGGGATATATATATATGTATATGTATATGCATATATATAATGTACAAATGAATTGGAATTATATATAGTTCCAATCTATTTCTTTTGCTCTATTCATCTACATCTTCATCTATCCACAGCTGTTTAGTTAGAAAGTGCACTGGATGATGAAAAAATATTAATTATGTACTCACTTATTATGTTATATTATTGCAACCATATTCATCAGTGGAGAGGCTAAAGTGATGGGACAGTAGAACAACAAATAGAACCCAGCGTCTCATACATGCAAGTCATAAGCTCTGCCACTTTAGTTACATCACTACCCATAAACCACTATATTCAAACGTTAAAGACGATAGAGATGATATGCTTATGAATATTCTAATTAGAAAAAAATTTGCATTAAAATTTTGTTTCCTCCTGGATTACTGAGATTATAATATGTTCATTGCACTGCTACTTAAATAGTAAAGAACTGAAACCTTCTCAAATGCCCGATGATAGAGGAATGAATAAAAAAGTTGTGGTATAGTTATGGGATGAAGTACTATTCAGCTATTGGAAAAGATGAAATTACGACTTCCACTACAACGCAGATGGAACTGGGGATATCATTCTAGGTGACATAAGTCAGAAGAATAAATACATACAGAGCCCGGCAAACTACCGAGAGTATCTTGCACGCACGGCAGAGCCTGGCAAGCTACCCGTGATGTATTCGATATGCCAAACACAGTTAACAACAAAGTCTCCAATGGAGACGTTACTGGGCCCGCTTGAGCAAATCGATGAACAATGGGAGGACAGTGACAGTGACAATAGATATTCTCACTTCTATATTACATGCTAGGGAAAAAAGCAAGGGCATATATAATGTCTAAAGAAACTAGTGCCTTTGAGGACAAAAATGAGATTACCAAGATCTGGGGACTGGATAGGACAGTTCCTAGGTCCAGTGTGGGAAAATACTGGCAAAATGATGTTGGTTAAGGTAAGTATGGTATGGATATATTGTGCCTCTAAAATATATACACATTTTCATTCATAAAAGTCATGTTTACTTCAAAAATACAAAGTAAGGCAAAATAAATGCTTTAAATGTGGCAAATGATACCATCAATAAAATGTGAAGAAGAAATGTAAAGGCTTTTCCTCAAAGAAATAATTCTGATGGCCAATAGATAGTTATATAAAAATTTGCTCCCCACCATGTTATCATGAAGGAAATGTAAATCAAAGTAATGAGATGTCACCTAAACTAGTGAGACTTGCACACATCTTAAAAGGAATGAAACATCACCATTGGTATGAATGTGTGGGAAAAAACAAACAAACAAACAAACAAACAACGCTCATCTACTGCTGTTGGATGAATTCTTTATACTCACTCTCTCTCTCTAGCCGCTTGAATCCATTTTGAGTTAAACTTAATGCAAGCTGTGAAGAAGTGGTCTGGTTGCAGTATTTTTCACATGCAAAAAAAGTAGTTCACCAAGACTATTTTGTGAAGAGGCTTTCCTATCCCTACTTTGTTCTTGACTCCCTGGTTAAATATTAACTCCACATAGCTAAGGGTTTAATTCGGGACTCTCAATTCTGTTCTATGCCTGAGTGTCTTTGGTTCTAGGACCACATTGCTTGAATTACTGTAGTATTGTAGTTTAAAGTCAGAGAACACAATATCTTCTTTACTCTTCCCAGAATTGCAATTTGCAGGGGTTGTTTTTCCATGCAGAATTTTGGAATATTTATTCTACATCCTTTAGGAAGGCCATTGGGATCTCAAGAGGAATCTCGTTGAAAGTATGAAATGAGTGCTTCGGTAGGATGAATATTTAAAAAGTGTTTTTCCCTTCACCTCATGAGTATGGTATAGTTTTCAAATTTCTTTCTATCTGGTTTATTTTTAGACTCAAAAATACTCACAGTTAGAGTTATAATTTATGGTGCTTTTTTGAGCTATCTTCATAGTCCACATATCTTTATTTTAAAATGACAATTGGTATAACAATTTTTTTCTATTTTTTAAAATTTTTATTAGTGGACCACCATGAGGTACAGTTGTAGATTTACAAATTTTTGTGCTTGGGTTTTTATTATACAATGATCAAATACCCATCCCTCCACCAGTGCTTATTTTCCACCACCATGGGTCCCAGTATCCCTCCCACACCCATCCCCCCATCCCACCCTGCCTCTGTGGCAGGGCATTTCCTTTTGTTCTCTCTCTCCTTTAGGGTGTTGTTGTCTGCAAAAGAGGCATTGAGTGGCAATCATGTTCAGTCCATAGTCTACTTTCAACATGCATCTCCCCTCCTGGGCGCATCCTCCAAACACCCTTTATTTGGTGCTCCCTTCTCTATCTGAGCTGCCCTTTCCCGTTGAATGCCTGGCTGGCCTCTAATGTATGGAGTAATCCTCCTGGTACTGATCTCGGCTTTTCTTAGGTATTAATCTCCT
Organism: Sorex fumeus; assembly: GCF_029834395.1. Lineage (NCBI taxonomy): Eukaryota > Metazoa > Chordata > Mammalia > Eulipotyphla > Soricidae > Sorex > Sorex fumeus. The sequence goes on from NW_026606060.1 coordinate 14,929,355, forward strand.
ATTTTCTTACTCTCGATCCCCCCAATGAGTGAGAAAATAAAATCTGTTCTATTTTCAGTAAATTATATCAGTTTTCCTTTGTTGGGAAGACCACCAATATGGCCACTAGATTTTTTCAATTTTATAAAACATTATCATTTCAAATTTTTGCCTGGATTTCATGTGAGAATTTAATGAATAATATCCACAATTGTTTTGAAAGCAATTATAATAATAGAAAAATCATATATTTAGGGTTTTAGAACAATCAAGTTTGTACCTTTCTCAAAACTGTTTTACCTATGTGACCAAGAAAAGTATTTTACTTGACCCTATATTTATTTTAAAATGATTACATTTGCATTTAGTTCAAGGGATTTCATCAATAAACATACAAAAGACCGGACAAATGAATTTAGATAGTAACTTCTTTACATCTTCCTTTCCATTACCACAATCCACCTTTACCCTATATATTTTAGCAGTATAACGTCCCTTTATTTCCCACTTCTAAATTGTGTTTTTCAAGTAGTTGAAATAAAGGAAAGATAAATTTTTGTTTTAGCTTGTTAGCTAAAATGTTACATTCTCCTTATATTTTCTTTCTCTATGATAAAGAATTATATTGAAGATTATAGCCATGACAGCCATTTTTTTAAATTGATTGTTAATCTTTAATAAAAAAAGGAAGAGCAGCATTAGCAATAATCAGGAAAACATCATTTATCAGTATCCTATTATGTAGGAGAAACTTCCTTAAATATTATACATATATTACTTCTAATGTTCTTCAGCAAACATAGCTTATAATTTACGAAAGAAACACATTCATACACCCAGTATGCAAATGCTAGAGTAATTTCTATTCAAAATAACTAGCTCTAATATCTTTGTTCTACCATTTATTCCATTGCTGCCATAAAAATTTACATTTTTATTTAAATCGATTTGCTTTGTAAAGTAGTTTTATGTCACACAAGTGGCTTATAGGACTACATGAAATAACACAAAAGTAGTTAAGAAAATTTCTCCCACATACTTTTTGTTTTTCCCAATACTATGGGGTGGTGAAACATGAAGTTTTGATCTGTGATCAGTAATTTCAACCATTGTGATTCAATCTCTGGATTCCCAGGGAAAAGTCAAAGATCCTACACTAGTTTACCCTTCAAGTCATGTTTGCTGAGAAAAAAGCAGCTGATGCAGGTATTTCTGGACCATCAGAGACCAGTAAAATCCATCTCAATTTTTATTAACTTAAATATCTCCAGTGACAAAAGCACTTAGTTCAATAAATACCTGTAGTGAGCCACAGTGATAGCACAGGGGGTAGGGCATTTGCTTTGCATGATACTGACCTAGGTACTATTCTGGCATCCTATATGATCTACTGAGCAACACTAGGAGTAATTTCTGAGTGCAGAGATAGGAATAATGCCTGAGAATCGCTGGGAGTGACCCAAAAAGTATAAAGTGAAAAAAATATGTGTGTAGTAACCTACTAGAAAAATCCCCAAATTCTCGAGTCTCTTATGATTTCATTATATATGAAGCATTTTTTGCAGAACTAATAGTTACTGTTGTAAAAAAATTAAAACACATACCTATATATCTGCATGTATATATGTTGTTCTTATATATGTATGTATATATGATCTTCCTGGACATCTGAAAGAATACAATCCTGACCATTTTAGAATGCAAATAGAGACTGAAAAAATATTAACAAAAGCTGACAATAGAATACATTATTAATTTCTTATCTGCCAGAAGTATAATCCAACATAAACAGATAGTAGAGTATATAATAAAATTGAGTGAGCATGGCTATTTATAATTCTTAATTTAATGAGTAATGGCATATATACAGATTCAAACTTTAAAAACTAAAAAAAATGAACCGTTTATTTTTTTATTTTATTTTTTTTTTTTTTTATTTATTGAATCACTGTGGGAAAGGTTACAAAGCTTTCAGGTTTAGGTCTCAGTCATGCAAATATCAAACACATTTCCCTTTACCACTACTTATTTTTCACCATGAAGAACCCCAATAAAACCCCACCCCTCACCCCTCCCAGTCCCTGTGGGGCAGATGAATTCTAGTTAACACTCTATCTGCTTTGATTAGATTCATTGTTTCAATAAAAGATTCACCACTATTATTTAGAGTTTACCCACCCCCCACAAATCAGACAAGCTGAAAAAGCATTGTGACGTGATTTGCTTTCTACAGCTGGGTTCAAGAATTAAATGTTGGTTTTGGATTTCTGCTATTTTACTTATTGACCCTGGAAGTATTTATACTGAAAGTCAGATAGTTAAGAAATTGGTTTCTGTGCTCTGGAGTCGTGGCCGTGCTGGAGAGCCGCTAGTGGGGGGCAACTGGTGGCCTTGGTAGGGCGTGAAGGGCGGACCGAAACGCCCCCTTCCCATGAGGTTTTAGTCGCCCCCACTCCCCCGGCTCATACCTGCCATCCACAAGGCTCCCATGCGGCCGCCATCTTTCTTTCCAGAGAGGAGAAGGCGACTGGTGCAACACCCTTTCCCCTCCGGACAGACATGATGGCCTGGATTAACGCATAGTCCTTTCACTTTTCTGCTCCAAGCTGCTGGGTTCTGCATTAAGTCCTTGTGCTTCTGGGGCTGTGGCCGTGCTGGAGAGCCGCTCGTGGGGGGCAACTGGTGACCTCGGTAGGGCGTGAAGGACGGACCAGAATGCCCCCCTTCCCATGAGGTTTTAGTCGCCCCGCTCCCCCGGCTCATGCCTGCTGTCCACAAGGCTCCCATGTGGCCGCCATCTTTCTTTCCAGAGAGGAGAGGGCGAATGGGGCAACACCCTTTCCCCTCCAGCAGACTTGATGGCCTGGGTTAACACATAGCCCGTTCACTTTTCTGCTCCAAGCTGCTGGGTTCTGCATTAAGTCCTTGTGTTTCTGGGGCTGTGGCCGTGCTCAAAGCTTAACTATGATTTTCAGAGAGAAACGTTAGGTGGTTTACTTCCCATGGATCACCTTGTATATAGAGGGATGTTGTGCGGCCGCTTAAGAGGCCACGCGGTTTTGAGGAAAAGTCCTAGTTCCCGCATACTCTAGCTGTGCTTGTAGAGGTTTCTGGTCACCGGGGTTCCATCTGGGGGAGGCGGGATGCAGTACCTACCCCATCTCGGACTTCCCGATGATCTCGGCTCTTTTTGGAAACTGTTTTTTTTTTTTTCCTTCGGGATCTGTGGATCCCGCCCTCCATGTTGTTCTTCTCTTCGGCTGAATGCTGTCAAGATGGCGCTGGGGGACGGGCTGTGGGCGTGACTTCCGGAATCTGAGGTTACCTGGGAGGTGTAGTCCCGGCATTTTTGAGGAAAAGTCCTAGTTCCCGCATACTCGAGCTGTGCTTGTAGAGGTTTCTGGTCACCGGGGTTCCATCTGGGGGAGGCGGGATGCGGTACCTACCCCATCTTGGACTTCCCGATGATCTCGGCTCTTTTTGGAAACTGTTTTTTTTTTTTTCCTTCGGGATCTGTGGATCCCGCCCTCCATGTTGTTCTTCTCTTCGGCTGAATGCTGTCCGACCGTTTATTTTCAATGTTCACATATTTACTTATAAATGTAAATGTATACTCATTTATATACTATTACTGACAGCATTATTTATTCAGATGCTATCATATTCTAAACCAAATGCTTACAATAAGAGATGCTAGATTGATTCTAGATTAGTCAATTCCAGGACAATACTGATGAAAGTTGCAGGTCTTCTTGGATAACTGTTTTGGTAATAAGTTTGTTAACAGGGTAGCAAAGAAAAAAAAAGAGTTGGGACATAAGAAAGACCTGTCATAGATGGAAACCAGGCCAGTTAAGTTGTACTTATACAAGAACAGAGGGACAGGCAATGAATATCAGCATAGTTGTGACCCTTACCGAAATATTCAAAAATGAATAAATCAATGTAACAAAGAAGGTGAAAGGCATGTAATAAAACAATACAAAAGAAGATAGTAAAATAGTCCAGGTGAATGGATTGCAAGATCATTGTTAATATGAAGATAATGTGCACACACTGTTCACAAGAGTGTTAGAATACATGTAGGGCTTTGAGTTTGATACCACCTGCCCTTCTCTAATACCATCAGTTGTAGTTCTAGAGTATATTAATCCCATTTGTCCAAAGCAACACACAGCTGTGTGAAGAATGAATACATGTGATTTTAGAGCTATCGCCTATTTTAAAAATGACTTGATCACTTGAACACTTAACTTCCTGTAAATCATCGAGTTGCTTGAGTGGGAGTCAGTAAAATCTCGATTTGTCCCTGTCATGTGCTAGTGTAGCCCAGTGGTGTCTATTGATTCTAGGAACACTAAGAGCCTCAAACTGATCATTCATGATCTTGATGAAGAAGTCTGACCATCTGGTAGGTAGGCGGCCACGTGGTCTTTTGTCGTCCCATGGAATCCAGTCAGTAACGGCTCTAGTCCAGCGGTTGTCTCTAAATCTCATTACTTGTCGAGCCCATTTAATTTTTGACACCTTGGCAAACGAGGAGACAGCAACCCTGATTCTTGATCAACAACAGAGGTCGGAACTCCGGATTCTTTCTCTCATTTGAGTGAAATGTGATACTCCAAGCATAGCTCTTTTAATTCCTCTTTGGGAGACCTGAATAGCGTTCTCATCCTATTTGCATAGGGCCCAGGTCTCTGAGGCATATGTTAATGCAGGAAGAACAGTGGAATCAAAGAGATGTGCTGGAGCCGGAGGTTCTTCGTCCTCTTAGCTATTTCTTCAACGCTCTTGAAGGCATTCCAAGCCTCTCTCTTCCTCCTGCACAACTCAGGTGCCAGGACATTCATCATGTTGACTTCTCGACCTAGGTACACAGAACTGCTGCATTCTGAGATGCTCATTCCATTGAGAGCAAATGGAGCATCAGGAACGAGGCTGTTTCTCATAAACATTATCTTCATAAGATACAGCTGTAGTCCGACCTTTCCACACTCACAGTCGAAGTCGGCCAGCATTTGTGCCACTTGGCTAATGTTTGGTGTTATTAGAACAATGTCATCAGCAAAGCAGAGGTGGTGTAGTTGCCAACCATGTATCTTCACTCCCATTTCTTCCCATTCCAGTCGTCGTATGATGTTCTCGAGGGTGGCACTGAAGAGTTTCAGTGAAATGGTATCACCCTGCCGAACCCCTCTCTTGACATGGATGATTACTTCTTTGTAGAATGGTGAGATCCTGGTAGTGAATCTGTAATACAGCTCACAGAGGATCCTGATGTATTGAGTTTGAATGCTCTGATTGGCTAGGGCTTCAATGACTGCTTCCGCCTCAACAGAATCAAATGAACATTAGACAGAGCGGCATCTTGAACTCCCGAGAAGCCTCAATGAGCTTGGTTATCGTGTGGATATGGTCGGTGGTGCTGAATCCTTTGCGGAACTCAGCTGGCTCACATGGTTGTCCTTCATCTAGTGTTCTGCCAATCCTATTTAGGATGACTCAAGTGACCAGCTTGTAGACGACAGACAACAGGCAGATCACGTGATATTTGCCAATGTCGTGGATGTCTCCCTTCTTGTACAATAGTGCCAAAGAGCTCCCAGTTGGTGGTCGTTAGGGGAGTTTTCTTTTTAAACTTTGCAGCCCTTTCTCCCCACTCTGTGAAGTGGAATTTTGCATGAAGGAGACAGTGATCCAATCCCGTTTGGAATTTTGAGACAACGGCGACATCGGTCAGGCAAAACCGTCAATTGTATATGATGTGGTCTATTTCGTTGTGGAACCATCCACTGGGAGACTCCCATGTCCAACATTGAGATTCGGCCTTTTTGAACTGTAAGTTACCACCATGGATGGTCTTGGTCGACATGATGAACTCAGACAGTCTCTCACCCTGTTCGTTCCATTCTAGGCCATGGGTCCCGATGTGGAGTTCTTCAGCTGATCTTCTCGGTCCTATCTTGGCATTAAAATCACCCACAATGGTCTTGTAGAAGGTGTGATCTTCTTTATAGAACTTCTCCAGCTCCACATAGAACTTCTCAATTTCTCCTTCATCATAATTGGATATTGGTGTGTAGACAATGAAGATAGAAACTGCTGGCAGTGAGCCACATCTATTCAAATGTAAACATCTGATTTCGGTTGTTAGGCATTGGAATGAATCAATGTTCATGGCCAGGTTCATGTTGACAAGGACTCTGACGCCTCCGATGCCTCTTTTATCGCATGTTCCAAGGAACAATTCTTCTCCAGTGTCGAAAACTGTGTGATAGTCATTTCAAATGATTATTCCTCCCAAAGTATCGAATGCAAAGCTTCAGTGAATTTGTCAAAACTCTTATGGAATTTCAAAGACATAAAATAAATACTCCTACATTCTCAACAAAGTATGAACATTCCAAACTGCAAAACTAAGAAAAAGATGGAAGATATCACATTCCCTGGCTTTATATTGTACTTTAACACAATAGCAATTCAAACAATGTTGCTGTAAGTGAGGCAGATACTCAGACTATGCGATAGAAATGAGAGTCCAGAAGCAAACAGATAATATGGAGTTAATACCTGACAAAAGAATCACAAGTAATGTGGGGAAATGGAAGTCTCCTCACAAAAATCTGAGAAAACTGTTCTTTGCTGCATGTAAAATACTGGAACTGGGTCTCTGTCTTATATCAGACACAAAAGTTAACTGAAAAATAATATTTAAGACTTCATTCTTAGACCACAGCACATAAAATGCATTAAAGGCAAATGCCCCATTATTGGCTTTCTTTGATGCCTTAAGTGATTTGAATCCTCTTATAAGGTAAACACAAAACAAATTAAAGAATGGGATTTTATTAAACAGAAAAGCTTCTGCACTGTGAAATAAACTTCCATTGAAACAACAATAAAAAGTCTTGCTGAGTGGTAGAAACCCCATTTTCACAACAAACATCTGAAAAAGGGCTAATATACTCATAAACAAAGTAGTCATAAGACAGCAACATCAAGTCAGCTTCATGAGAAAAAGAGGAAAAGAGATAAACTGACACTTTGCAAAAGTAGACATGTAGATGGTCAAGCGGTGTGAAAAATACGCACGTGGAAGGGTGTGAGTTCGCGGGCTCTCCAGGCGGCTCTCTCTTATGGCCTGCATTCGGTGCTCTCGAGCTGCTGTATATGGACTGGATGGGGACGGCTGTTCGTGATGGGCAAGCAAAGGAAGAACGAGGGCCAGGTTAGTTGCTGATTAGTTGCGACTTATTCAATCGCTCGTCTCTCCCATCTCACACACTCTTCCTTCCTAGCCCTCATTCCTCGATCCCAGCTCTCCAGATTCTGCCTCGACCCCACTCCTCTCTCCCCCTCTAGCCCTCTGTGCCAATGCTACACCAGTCTGGTAGCAAAATCAACATAAGAAAGCCATTCCTCACTGCCCATCAGGCTCAAGGGTGGAAATACCACCTAGGGGTATTCTTCTCCTTAGTCCAATAACTTAATTAACATCTTAATTAATATCATAATTCACTTCTTAACATTACTTATTTTATAGGGACACAGTAAGAGATACATTGAGGCTTATAGGGCGGCTCTCCTGGGAACATCTTAGCACAGACTCAGACTACAGTGCTCAGGCCGGATTAATCTTTCCTAACCCTAGAGCCCGAATCTAGTTATTACTTTTTGGGTTATGACATAACTTGCCCATGACCATGTTCTTAAGGTAAAAGGTAAAGGTAAAGGCCCTCCCGTTGATCGTCGATTTGCTCGAGCGGGCCCAGTAACGTCTCCATTGGAGACTTTGTTGTTACTGTGTCTGGCATATCGAATACTCTCGGCAGCTTGCCGGGCTCTCCGAGAGGGGCGGAGGAATCGAACTCGGGTCGGCCATGTTGGCCGCGTGTAAGGCGAACGCCCTACCCGTTGTGCTATCGCTCATGTTCTTAACTTATAGTTAAAAATTATGGCACTTTGGCCAGGCCCATCTTGATACCAGGGAAGCACATAGTTCACAGCTTGCCCTGGGTCCATCCAATTCCTCATGGGAACCCTGCTTTTGGGGTGCTATGAAATAAAGATAACTGAGACTTAAGTCAGGAGAACAGATGCCCAGGAGGTAAATATCACTGAGAGTCAATTAACTCCCACGTTACAAAAGCATAGCATTTACTGTCTTCTTGTACCCATACAAAAAGGACATTACTCTGAATTGGCTGTGCAAAGGACTTAAGGAAAAGAGAAAAATAGTATTTACAAGTCAACAGAGCATGAAGAAAGAAGTTACAAATGAACACAGAGGAATGGGAGCACTGTGAAGGGACTACCCCAATAAACCTAACCTCCAGGAGACAAGGTAGAAAGGACAAACCAATGTTATCCTACAAAGAAGATGTTAGGACCGACACCACCCCTCAGTATTCAGAGAGACAATGAATCCAGCAGGAATTCAAACCACACACTAAGATTTTATTTTACCAGCTAGTTGGGCCGAGACATCCTGATTCAGGTCGGAGAGCCACGAAAAACAACTCCAAAAGCAAAAGTAACTTACAAAGAGTCCAAAGCGAACAAAGGCATACAAATGCTAATTATCAAGAAAACAAGCATTCCCAATTAAGAAGACATTCCCAGTTCCCACACATCAAGAAAGCATTTTATCACCTAGACAGGAAAGCATGAAAGTACACATCTCAAGAGGGGAGATGCAGGCAACACACGTGCTCAAGCACATGTGCTTGGCCACATGGGCACAAACAGCACATGGCTCAGGCAGTATATGTGCGCACTTCCTTTGTTCAAGGTGGCCTTTTTAGGGTTCCTCCAACCTGCCCCCAGGTGAGCTTATACCTAGATAAAAGTCTGTGGCTAAGGCAGTTATCAGGGGGTTGGGAATGGTGATGGTCTTCTTTGAAATTCCTTTCCTGGCCTTATGTTCCTGCAGGAGCTTCTCTGGGTCTGTTGCTATAAATTAGTTAACTCAGTTAAATCATTTATCCCTCTTGCCAGAGCTGCCCCCTACAACTTTTACGACCACAGTGAGAAGAGTTGAACTAGCTGCTTCTCATATTCCCCTTTTCCTCACTGAGGAATCTTCTGCTTCTCATATGCCCCTTTCTATGATCATACTGAGGAATCTTCTGCTTCTTACAAGGGACATAAGTAAATGTTCATAATTACTCATTATGGAAAAAAATGGAACTACCATATGATGTATAAAGTAGAATTGTCGTATGATCCAGAAATTCTACTTCTAAGTATCTATTCCAAGAACACAAAGATACTAATTTGAAAAGAGGTAAGCATATGGCTATACTCCCGGCACTGCTACTTAAATAGCCAAGATCTGGAATCAGCACCAATGCCCAGTGACAGATGAATTGATAAAGAAACTGTTGTATATATGAACTATGGGATACTCCTCAGTTATAGGAAGAAGTGAAATCTTGCCTTTCACTATAATGTAAATAGAATCACAGGTGGTCATGCTTGGTGATCTGATTCAGAATATCAAGTGATCTTATTCTTCCATTGTATACAAGAAACAAAGCAAGGATTATAGGCAATGTCTACTAAAAGTAGCTCTGTAGCACTGTCCTTCCATTGTTCATCGATTTGCTCAAGTGGGCCCAGTAACGTATCCATTGTGATACTTTGTTGTTACTGTGTTTGGCATATTGAATAAGTCATGGGTAGCTTGTCAGGCTTTCCCATGTGGGTTAGATACTCTTGATAGCTTGCCTGACTCTCTGAGAGGAACGGAGGAATTGAACTCAGATCGGCCAGGTCGGTTGCATGCAAGGCAAACGCCCTACCCATTGTGCTATCGCTCCAGCCCAAAAGTGTCCCATTAAAATAAAAAGTGAGATCACTGACGGTAAAGATTGGGTGGGAAGGTTTCTATGTTCAATGTTAGAAAATTATTGGTCCTTTGTTGGCAGATAAGATAGCTATGGAATGGAACATTGTAACACTAAAGCATAGACACATTTTCGTCTTGAAAACAAAGTTAAAAATAATTAAAATAAGAAAGAAAATACACAAAAGTGAAAGACCTGGTAAACTGAGATAATAGAAAGCTACTTTACAAGTTTAAATGTTGTTAAGGTTTTTTCTTTAAGCTTCAGTATAAAAGCGAAAACAAAATACATTCAATGCTCCATGCATTTTTAAAAGGGATGGTCATAAAAATATTACCAGATAAACATCTAAATTTTTCTTAGATTTTATATGATAGTGTTTTTGTAGACTTTATAAAAGACTCTTAATTTTCCATTTTTTGACATATTTAAAAATCATTGAATGCGAATTTGTTTAAAACAGTTCTCATTTACACCCCACAGAACACTTAAATGCATATAATTCTAAACTATTCATTCAGTCATTTATTTATGGACTCAACATTCACCAGTTCTATGCATTCATCACAGTCATAGGCTCTGTTAAGAGAAAAGTATAAATACAATCTTGAACTCAATTCCATTATTTCCAGAGTCTGTTAGAACTGATATCTAAAAATACCTGCTAAGTATTCTGTGTAATTGGATAAGGCAGACTAACTATCACAAGAATTGCATGGAATGCATAGTGCCAATTTTATATGTTCCAGAATAAGACTAAATATTAAGCATTGTATTAACTGTCTTTTTCAAGAAAGGGTTACAACAAAGAGGTCACTGGTCATGCTTAAAAATCTAATCTAGATTTATGCAAAGTGGTTACAACATTGCCACTATCATCATTACATATGAAATAATATTTATCTAGTTAAATCAATAAATATCTAAATTAATTTTCATAACCTTATTCCACAGGATTTTTTATTGTCCCAAATTTAATGTACTCTCAGGCAACTTCTAAGTTCTAACTTTATTCAACAATTATTTATTGAATAGTACTAATTTTGTTTGCGACACTATTCTAACATATATGGTTACTATTTGGCTAGATAAACTATTTGCTATACTATACTAATGAAGAAAATATTGAATTTAAATAGATTACTACACCCCTCCCCAATTTCTAATTGTTAAGAGAGGAAGGGGAACGAATAGTAACATCACATAATACAAGGAAATCCTATTCCTCTGTATAGATACACAGGCTATGCACTCAAGAATTTCAGTGATACCTTTCATAAAAATTACATCTGTCAGTGATTCTTCCTGAACAATAAATTACAGAAGTCAGAACTAGTACTTTTAAAATAATTTTTTAGGAAGTTACTTCTTTGAATAATCCGAACAACTACACATTGTGTATGATGTTCTAGCTAAAATGTGAAGAATGGATTTGAGGCCGAGAAGAAATGTTAACATAAAAGAAAAATGGGACAGATGGTGATGATAACCCATGGGACAAAGGGTGATAATAATAGGAACACAGTGCAAGAACAGTGAAAGTATGCATTAAGAAGAAATAAATGATAGAACAATACAGCAGACAGGGCACTTGCCTTGCACGTGACACACCCAGGTTTGATCCGTGACACTCTGGAGTTGTTCCCCTGAACCAGTCAGGTTTCCTGAGCACAGAGCTAGGAGTAAGCCCTGAACACTGCTGAGAACTATATAAGATGCAAGGCATTACTTTGATGTTTCAGTAAACTTAACTTGCAGCTGTTGAGGAAATATCTTGCCTTTTCCAGGTCTCTATTTTTGCTTTATGTCTCCCACTTCATCAAGTACAGCTCGAAGGTATATTTCTGGCACAATAATAGCAGTTACACATCACCATCAAGTTCCTCAATTTTCCCTCATGAAGTCCTTGTCAGAATCTTATGAATTTTTATATTTCCTACATATTTAACATAGAAAATTTCTCAGCGAACTGCTGCAGCTCGGCTCCAAGATTTTGATTTCATTTATCTGCAGTGCTAAATCAAAAGACAACATGAAGGAGAATAACGTCTAAGAGCAGTTATTTAATAAATAGATCTAAGCTTAACTTGATTTGGTTAAGCTCCTCCATCAATATTATTCATCGATCTTTCAGACCTTAAATGTGTAAATTAATGTACAAAATATATAATTAGGTATGTGCAATATTAATTTTCTTTTTCCGATAATGACTAATCCTTACTCTGGGTTAACTTCCATCTTGTTTAGATTTCTTTCTTTCTTTCTGACAGTTCTAGATTTGTGCAAATTTGCACATCTTGGTGCAAACAAATTCTGCATCTAATTCTAACCTACTATGTATAGAGATATAATTACATACAACATTCTTAGATAATACAAAGAACTGGGTAGAGCTTAGTTATCAAAACAAGTTAAATAATGATAACTTGTGATTCTGTAGGAAGAAGAGAGAGTTCTTTAAGAATCTGAACAAATAGTACTGCATATTAGTTTGATTATTCTGATTTATTTAAATGCTTTTGTTCATAATTTTACATATTAAAACAACTTTATGAGGTAAGAAAGGATACGAGCTTCATTTTAAAGATAAAATAATAAAGTGTTCTGATAATTTAATAGGCTTAGTTGTAGTCCTTGGTTACTTAAAGAAATATGACTTCTAAGTAAAAAACTTATTAAATCAATTGTTTCTGCAAATAATATATTTTTTGATGCTCAATCTTTTTATTGTTTAGAAGGAAACAATTTAATTTTTGTTTTTAATTTTTGATTTTGGCGATGCAAAGGGGTTACTCCTGGATCTTCACTCAGGAATTACCCTTGGCAGTGCTCAGGGGACCATATTGGATGCTGCAAATGGAACCCAGATCTTCCACATGCAAGGCGAATGCCCTACCCACTGTGTTATTGCCTCAGCCCCTACAAAGAAAAAATTTAAAAAATGAAAAAATAAAGAAAATAAAAATAAGAAGATAAAAGAAAAGAGAAAAAATAAAAATGAATAGGAGAAAGAAAATAAATAACAGAGAAGAGGAAAATAAAAAAACAGAAAACAAAAATTTGAAGGGATAGAAATAAGAGAAAAAGAAAGAAAATGACTTCTTTAATGTCGATAGCATACTTACAGTATGAAGCTATTCTTTTCCGACATAAGGAGATAATTGGCAGAACTGGAATAAAAATTCTATTTTCTAACTCGAAGCAAATCCAACAAATCACTTTGCTCAAGGCATGTTTCTGAGTCCTAAATACATAGGAACAGTGATTTGGCCCAAATAAAACATCTCAACAGCTGTATGGGGGAGAAGAACAAGAACAGCCAAGGAACTGCCATGTCTTAAAATATTTTTATATCTAAAAGTAAGAGCAGGTGATCAAGATATTATGTTAATAAAAGGAAAGTTCTAAGTAAAAGACCATCACACAGGAGGAAACACATACACGAATGATAATGAGTTAAACATAAGAATAGTTCACATCTGTATTTTTGACAAAGTTGAGATTGGTGTTTAGATCTTGACTCTAGTTGGATTTTTAAATAACCCTGCAGATCATGTGTAGTGGGTGAGTTTTTAAATAGCCCACATAGATTAGAAAGAGCAGAGGCAAATGCTAAGAAGGATTTTGTAGATTAGTGGTGGAAGAATTATGTAAGCACTTGACTAGATATGGAGAGATCATGAGTTAAGATTCAGTTTTGATTTACAAACAGCTTAACACATATTGGTGTTTTTTTTTTTCAGATCAGTTTCAGTAAGCAGCGACTCAGTAACTTTTCACAGGCTATCTATAAGCAATGTCTTATATTCAAGTTTGGATTACAAGTATCTGGCGAGTGACCAAGTTACAAAATAATTTAGTTACTAGGAAGCTGGCCTTCATCTAAGTGATAATTTCAATATAGTTTTTGATTTTGAAATTTTGTACAACAAGGAAATGTATGACCATATTATTCTTAAAACATGCAAGTGGACCTATTTCGATAACAGAAATGGAATTATGCTCAGTATAGAATGGTAAAAATACTTTCTTTCCTTAAATGAATATTAATTGAAGATATATATGATTTTATTGGATACGTTGAGCTAATGCACAAATAAAAATATGTGTCTTTGAATAAAATATCAAAGTCCACCATAGTTAAAAATAATTCCATGTATTTATTTACCTGGCAAGCTACCCGTGCTGTACTCTATATACCAAACACAGTAAGAGTCACAGTGAAGATGTTACCGGGTCCCCTGGAGCAAATAGATGAACAATGGGAGGACAGTGACAGTGAAAGTGACAGTGACCTAATTCAGTTAGTCAAGTTATGTTTTTTTTATTATGGCCATACTACTACATTAATTTTGATAGTGGGTGTAATTACATTGTAGATACAGATATGCATTACATTCTGATTCATGCATATATCTAAAATAGAAGAGAAACAAAATATCTCTATATATTAAGATGTTAATAATTTCCTGCAACAGATCCATATGAGAACTTATTTGTGGCTAGGAAAGTTAGTGAAGACTTTCATAGACTACAGGCTTCAAGAAGATACTTAAAGAATGAGCTAGAGTTTCAAAGCCACAAATGTATACAGTTCACACATTATGGAAAAAGAGAACATGTATCAGAATTTACTGAAGAAAACAAAAGATTTCAACATGTGTGGAGCTTGAGATAAGAATTAGATACAGGGTTTCCTAATATGGTAGTGATATGGTGACAGGGCTGATGTGGTCATAAAATTCTGCCTGAATGACTGTAAGTGCCCCTTCAATATTTCTTTCAAAAAGAGTGCCTTTAAGTGAAACCAAACTGGCCCCTGCCACAGGGTACTGGCCAAGGGTTGGACTTGTGAAGGTGGCATCAGCAGGCCACAGGCTCCAAAGTTAATTAAGCTATTCTAGTTCTCACATGATTGGCAGTGTGCCACCACATCATCACAGAATGCAGATCCTTGAGTTAAGGGATACCCACCATGGGGACCCGGCTCAAGCAATCCCAGTGACTTTTGCGGCCTAGGCAACTCGCCACCAGGCTTCCCCCATTAACCTTTGCCTATGCTGGTGCTGCCTGCAGCATCTCATGAAAGGAAATCTCCCTGAGTGCCAACTGTCTGGAGAGTGAAGCCGAAGATGGGGTGGGATGGGGGTAGTTCCCTGGTCAGGGTCTGCTGGACTGGTGGTGGTGACTGGCCTGGAGCACCAGAGCTGAATATGGAAGCCACTTTAGCCCCAGTCCTTGTCCTGGGCAGGACCATACTGTTGTCACCACTGGGACCCAGAGTGTGCAGCACCAAGGGCAAGCTAACTTAGACCCAGGGGTGAGAGCCTGATGGTGTCCTTCGGCTTCTTAATGCCCCAAAGTTGCTGCTATGTATCTGACTGAACTCTAACAACTTGAGCCAAAGTTCTCCCAAAAATTAAACCACTAAAATTCAGGTAAAGGAGCTAGGTTCACACACCACCTCAATCTCTGCCATATAAGCTCATTTATCAGCTTCGCTCCAGAGACTCATAAATAATTCTTGAAAGAGATTTAAAAAAAAGATGCAATAAATCTTCTTGGACCCATGCATGGATGGATAATCCTGGGGTACATCAGTGGGGGTCAGGTTAGGCCAGTGCTTGCCCAAATAAAGCTTCGGGCACCTGCTTGCTCTAACAATCCAAAATTGCGGCCATATCACTGGCCAGAATACACCGCCTCGAGATGGACCTCACCAATAAATTAACCTGCTGCAAATTTGAGTAAGTGGGTTTTTTGAAAGAAATCTCCAGGCTTTCTTGGAGTTGGGATTGGCTATCTCACCCACATCCTGTAATTCTGCCACACCCCAAAGCTGCCACCGAGCTGTAAAGGCTACTCCAGCCATACTTTTCCAATAAAAATACTGAATTCCCTGAACAAACATGATAACCTCTTTGTAGCTTTTTTACAAACCATAATGATCAAAAGGAGAGAAAGAGAAAGAAGAAAAGAGCCTGAGGCAGGCTGGGGTGGGGTAGGGGAGTGATGGTGGTGTCAGGAGTTGGTGGGAGGGAAACTGGGACATTGATAGTAGGACATGTACACTGGTGGAGAAACGGGTTTTGGAACAACATTGTATGTCTGAAATCCAGTCTTGAACAGATTTTTAATGGTTTATCTCATGCTGATTTGATAAATAATAATTTAAAAATAAAATAAAAGCTAAAAAAGAATCCAGTGGATTAAAAGGAAAGTGTCAGTAGGAATATAAACCAGGATACGAGGGATAATATATATGGACAAATTAAATTGTATCTTGAGGGTCATAGGAAGATATTGTGATATTCAGAATAGGAACAATACCCAAAGTGTCTCAAAAATATTAGAGTTCAGGAAATATATTTGTTGTGGGATAAGGAAAACATCTATTCTCAGCAAAAAATGAAAATAAGTTTTCATAAATCTTATCATGAAAGTACAAATGGGAATATATATGCAACTAGGGAAATTCCGAGGAGAAAAACTTACTTTGTTTTAGGAAGCAGAGAGAGTAATTGTCATATTGTAAGAGATTAGGCACTGGTGGGGAAGAAGAATTTGCATCATACCTACATAAATATAATCTAAAATTAATTTCTTTGTTTTTAGGACTCTAAATAAAAAATAAAATTCCAGAGAAAAGAGTTCATTAAAGAAGAAAATTGGATCTTCATTTACTACAAATAATTGCTAATTTCAGTTTAAGGACATTAATTTATCAATTCAAATATAATTCAAATTGATTTACAACTTATTACGATACAATTCTGGATGTCAGAGCCTGGGGAGCTCCCCGTGGCATATTCGATATGCCAAAAACAGTAACAACAAGTCTCACAATGGAGATGCTACTGATTCCCGTTCTAGCAAATCGATGAACAACGGGAGGACAGTAATGCAGTGCAGTGCTAGGATATAATTATAAGTTCAAAGGCTACCTGGAATAATGTTGTTAATAATATTGTCTCTAAAATGTATGTTTTCAGTATTATTGCATAAATAATTTTATTTTGTGAGAACCATTTTACTATTATAGGGGTCTGTCAGGGTCTTGGCCAGTTGACGCCGGCAAACAGAAGTAGGATCCCCCAAGAAGTCCCCAGACTTACTCCCTAAAGGGGAGGGAGTGGGTTGGTGAGAAGCCTCTGCCCAGGCACTCTGCACACTGAGGGATTCCTGGATTCATGTTGCCAAAGCCACTGAGAAAGAAAGCCACAGAGCGGCAGAATCTTGTGGTCAAGCAGTTCTCCCTTTATTGGCCCCTACCCAGGGGTTCTTAGACATACACTCAGGAGGCAGGGGAAAGCCCACACTCAGAGGAGGTCAATCCCACTACAGCATGGTTCTCTTGCTTCTCTAGTACAGAGCCCTTATCTACTTATCTCACTTATCTTATCTTGTAGGGCTCCTACAGATGTCAGTTTATGATTTACATCGTCTGGGTTTATCAATACAGGTAGGTAGGCACAGTCATGTCCCTCATTCTCAGCCAGAGTGCCTATCTGTGAGAAGTGCTGGAGCAGCCCCCCTGGGTCTTTGTAAACAGGGCCAGCTCTTGTTTCCAGGGGAAGGGGATTTGGTAAAAGTCTCAGCTAGCTGCTGAGAGCCCAATAGGGGTGTTATGAAGACATAGGTGAGCAATACAAATTTTACACTGGAAAAGAAAATCAAGCATAGCTTTTTTTTTTTGGCTTTTCAACTTTTAGTCACACCTGTTGATGCTTATGGGTTACTACTGACTCTGTGCTCAGGGATCACTTTGGACCATAGTGATACCTAGAGGGAACAAACCAAGATCATCCACATGTAAGGCAAACACCTTAGGCCCTATGTTATCTCTCAGACACAAAATTTTGTTAATTAAAAAATAATAAATTAACACATCTCACAATGGAGACATTACTGGTGCCCGCTCCAGCAAATTGATGAAAAATGGGAGAACAGTGCTACAGTCTTAATACCATGAGCTATTGCATCACAGTTGTTTTCCTGTAAACTGACAGTGTGACTTCTGGCAGTCAGCTGTGTACTAAAGAAAATAAAATGAGAGAAGTGAAGACATTCATTGATTTATAATCACTGTATCACTCTATCACTGTCATCCCATTGTTCATTGATTTGCTTCAGTGGGCACCAGTAAAGTCTCCACTTGTCCCCTGTCACATGCTAGTGTTGTCCGATGGCACATGGGGGGTTCTTTCAGAGTCAAGCGAATGAGGATAATGATTGCTACTGTTTTTGGCATATCAAGTATGTCACAGGTAGCTTGGCAGTCTCTGTCGGGTGGGCGGGATACTCTCGGTAGCTTACCAATCTCTCCAAGAACGACAGAGACTTTTGAGGAAGCCTCTAACCACCTTTACAGGTGTTCCCAGTCTACCGAATGCAAACTTTTGGTCAACTGTCACGTTGTTACCATCTGCACACTGACAAACATGCACATGCCTGCATCTCTGGGCAGCACCTGGGACATCCGTGGCCTCGGGTTGCTCTCCTTGAGGTTGATGGACTGTGCCCAGAGGTCATTGAGTAGCTCGCAAAGCAGGACCCCATCCTGGAGAGTCTGTGCCAGGTAATGAACCTGCACTGAGTCCCAGGTCACCCAGTGGTATGCCAACAGCACCTTGCAATAGATGAGCCACTGCGCGCACCGCCACAGCTCTATGTCTGACAGTGCTGTGACTCAGCCTGGCCAGGGCAGACTCCGACGCTGCTCCGGCAGTGGCAGCAGTTCCTCCATGGCCCACTGATGCCATTCTCTCTGAGTCTTGCAAAACAGCAGGCGATGTCCAGCAGAAATCACATGTAGAGTTCCATGCCTGGTGTGCTGAGCCGTGCTAATTAAGGCGAGATGGTGAGCCGGTTCGGGAGAGTGCAAGGGGTTTGGGCGGCGTTGGTGCCATCTTACCTCCGACCTTATAATCAATATAAATTATTGATTTATAATATACTACCACAATAAAAAAATCAGTATTAGGCTTGTTATAAATCGGGATCTAAATACTCAGAAATTACGTAGTTACTAAATATGCAATTAAACTTGAAATGTCTGAAATCTTAGTTCAATTTGTGAATAAACTCACTATAAACAGTATGTTCCAAATTCTGAGCTCCTTTGTGAATAAAGATTAATAAATGTTTTTCTGAAAACTTATAAGACTCTTAAAATTATTCATAGCTTAGGTAATGATAAATTGTGAAGGGGAATTATGTAACAATGAAAAAATAAAGACAAAATTTTGTGTGTATCATGATAGAAAAATGCAGAGGTTTGTCATCTTATTAATGGATGGATATATTATTTTATGATGTTTATCACAATCGTATTTCCAACACTCTAATATTTATTATGACTAGTTATAGATGATTATTTTACAGCTCTTTGTAGTCATCATTTTGTTTTAAAAATAAAAGTCTTCAAAGAACATGTATGCTTTTTTTTTTCCTCTTTTTTCCGTCACATCCAATGATGCACAGAGGTTACTCCTGGCTCTGTACTGAGGAATTACTCCTGGCAGTGCTTCGGGGACCACATGGGATGCTAGGAATCAAATTTGGGTTGTCTGCATGCAAGGAAAACACCCTACCTGCTGTGCTATCGCTCTAGCCCCCAAAATATGTATGCTTAAGACCAGTCAAAATATAGCAGTGTTCCTATTAATGATCTATAATACTAATAAGAAGGCAGTATAGAAAAGTGGTCTATAATTCTTGATGATTTGGTGGGAACTTAGTGACTAATATCAGGCTAAATAAGGAAATACAGGGAGCATTTTTTCCTCTTATAAGTATAAGACAATATGAATTCAGGGAAAAGGAATTTGGAAAAAAATGTATATATGTTACTTTTGGCTCTATTACTGAATTTTTGACTGCTTATATTTGTCAAAAATTATCTTCATAAATAAATTGGACAAAGATAATGGCAGACATCAAGATTTTGAAGAAAGCTTAAACTAAGCTGCATTTCAAAGGAAAAAAAAATCTTTTGTCTGGATCCTGAGGATAGATCAAGAAATCAAAAGAGTTGTCAAGGCTTAAGGAAGAGAAAACTAACAGTGATGTGTGGAAGAGAGGTAAGGAAAAAAGAAACAGAAAAAGAAAAAATTAGAATAGATGAGAAATAACTGCAGGCTTTCCTAGCATATGGGAAATGTGAATATTGTAAAGATTTTTATTCAACTGTTTGAATAGTATGATCATTGGCATAACAAAAGTATCCTATCCTTAAATCTGGTAATTTCTGACTGAAATGCCAACTTAAATAAAAATGCATAGTGAAGCACCAGCTTTTCCTTTTAATAAAGATATACTTAATGAGTTTTATGCATGAACCAACCATATGAATCTATAAGAAAGCAGAAATCTGCAAAGAAGACATTAAAAATATGTGGTTTGGGGCTGAAGAGAATACATTAGGGAGGTCACTTGCCTTGCACATGACCAACCTGGGTTCAATCCATATCATCCCATATAGTCCCACGAGCACTGTGAGGGGATAATTTCTAAGTGCAGTGCCAGGAGTAACCCCTGAAAACCACTAGCTGCACCCCAACAGCAGCAAAAATGAAAAATACCAGTTTGAGAATTCCAAGAATTGTTAGAGAAAGCTTCAGATATCTGAAGGTTACTGAGCTGAAGTGGCTTTCAGTTTAGATTTTCATAGGCCAGTAATTATCTGATTAAAAGCAATCTACCTATCTTCCTAAAAGACACACACACACACACACACACACACACACACACACACACAAAATCAGAGAAAGTAGAATAGGCAGACATTTAGGGAGCCTCTTGCGAATAACTGTCAGGAAGCATAAAGCCAACATATGATCTGAAAAGGATCTGTCTACCACCTCCCACATTCAATTGGATACAGTCAGATGATTCAACCAAAACAAAGGTCTTGCTAGAGTCTGAGTGAGGAAGAACTTAAGAACTCAAGGTTCAGGTTAAAGAGATACTATATAGGGTGCAAGGTGCTTGCCTTGCACATAGACTGCTCTGGTTTGATCCTCAGGACTGCATAGTCTTTCCTCAGCACCAGACAGAGTGATCGGTGAGCACAGAGCCAGGAGCAGGTCCTGAGGAGGGCAGCAAAGGAGAGACACAGCCACACAATAGGAGCAAAAATGAAACGCTTTTTTTTTTCGTGGATTCCTCAGCAATCAAATTTTAAATCAGGTCCCTGAATTACAAAAAGGTAAACAAGGTGAGAGGGAAAACTCAAGTGCTCAGAGCTTGCTTCTGTGTTTGAGACTTTTCTTTAATCTAATCCACCTCTTGCCCCTCCACCAAAACCCCAACACTGCCAGGAGCTACAATTGAGCACTGATCCACTTAATCACTTTAGGGTGTGGACCTCAATAGTACCCTAGAAAGAAGAAAGAAAAAAAAAGAAAGGGGAAAAAGAGAGAAAAAGGAAAAGAGAGAAAGAGAGTGGGGGAGAGTGAAAGAAAGAAAGAGAGAGAGAGAGAAAGAAAGAAAGAAAGAAAGAAAGAAAGGAAAGAAAGAAAGAAAGGGGAGGGAAGGAAGGAAGGAAGGAAGGAAGGAAGGAAGGAAGGAAGGAAGGAAGGAAGGAAGGAAGGAAGAAAAAAGAAGAAAAACAGTTTTTTGACTTACACTACACAAGGTCATACATAAGGGAACTTTAAGTTTTGGCATGGACTTTAAGGCAGCAATTGGTATTTAAAAAGGAAATTATTCAATCCAGGAGATGGTTCAAAGATTAAGGCACTTTCTATGTACATGACAGACCCTGGTTAGAGCCCTACAATTCCTTACTCCCTACTCCAAAAGGATGAAATTGGTAAGGTTTTGGACTATTATATTTGAAATGATCTTAATGGCTAGTGGAAAATTTGCAACTTTCATTTAAAAGTCCAAAGGGGAGAAAAATGGTTCAATTTAGAAAATCTAGTTGAAGGAAAAAAGTGTATGAATAAGATATAGGTTGAGAGAGACATGTTCATGATAATGTCAGCAATTTCACAGGGCAAGGAAGAAGTGAAAAAAGTAAATGGAAAAAGAATAATTTTGAAAGATCACTCTAACAATTATATTATTGAAGGCCAGAAGAGGGAGGGTGCCTGGTAAAGTGTGTTGGAGGGTGGGGGGATTGAATCTAACCTCTCAACCAACCTAGAGTCATGGAGGCCTTGGAGACAAAGAACCAGTCTCAGGATTTATTGATATGCAGAATGGAGCCCAAGCATTGCTGGGTCGCTGAGGGGCTCCCCCATTGGAACAAAGACCATGAGATGATCAAAGTTTGTCAACTGCTCCTGCTCTTCTCTGGGCAATGGACTGCGGTGTGGGAGAGCAGTTTGAGAAAACTATATCAACTTAGTTAGCAGCAGTAGAAGCAATAGCTTGCCCTGGGCCAGCTGCCAGTGCCCACGGTGCCCTCCCACCCATCTTGATCTGTGAAGTTTGATACTTCCAGGCTTTAACACTGGGGTATGTCCTGGCCCTCTCTGTTCTAGAGAAACCAGTGTTCTCTCTTGAGCAAATATTTAAACTACCTCTCTCCTTTTTCCCGTTTATTTCCCAAATTCACTTGGTATACTTCACTCTTTATCTTTTCCTGAAGTTCTTTTCTGTGAGGGAAAAGCAAGAAAGGCCTGGGTAAGATTGACAACAGAGGGGCCGGAGCAAAAGCACAGCGAGTAGGGCATTTGCCTTGCACCTTGCACGCAGCCAACCCAAGTTCGAATCCCAGCATCCCACATGGTCCCATGAGCAACACCAGGGGTAATTCTTGAGTGCAGACAGGAGTAACACCTGTGCATTGCCGGGTGTGACCAAAAAGGAAAAAACAAAAAGATTGAGAACAGAATTGCCTTACCTGCAAAGAGCAATTTCATACTCTAGCCTGAAATCACAGCTCCGGGAGAAATCCTGTGGGTAGGGTTCACTTATTATAAGCGAATGTCAGGCCCAGCTTGACTATTGCCTCCAGGGCCTGGTACAGGTGAGCATCCATGGGTGCAGGGATTCACAGCCGACTTTCCCGGGGCCAAAATCCATCAGGCTCAGGGGCTTCCCCCAGTGACTGAGGTGGGGAGAGAGAATTTTAGATTTCCTTCGCCAGGCTGCCACCTCATAAATCATCTGGGAAATCTCCGCTGGCAGCAATATATTAACTAAAATATAATATTATAATTGCACAGTGTGTGGGAGAGAACAAATATTTTTCAGCTAGAGAGAGCTGTGGGGGTAGAAACCAATTCATAGATAATACTGAATAGCTGTTTTCCACCCCACCTAGGCCAGTGCAACATTAAATGCAATTAGAGCTGGAGAGCTAGTCTCAATAGAGGAAAACTTGACATTTAAATGATTGGCGAAGTAATATAGCATTTTTCTTGAACAGACATCTGGCAGATAGTTTTGAAAATCCTGGCTGAAAAGGAAAATTTATTTTTTTAATGGTTATTATTTTTGAGGGGGAATCTGGCTACAAAAGAAATGTACATTAAGTGATGAAAGCATTATAAAGTCTTTGGTTAGATAGACGTTTGGCCTTGCTCTTACAGCTACTGTGCTTGACTTGTTTCTTCATGCCCTCACTGCAGGGGGCTGCAATGCACATAACTTGAGGCTGCAGACTTTTTATAGTCAAAAAGAAAAAAATACTAAAATGTTTTCTCTTTATTGCTGCCTCAAAAACCTCTTTAAATTCACCTCATCTCTATAGCTGATATCCCATTTACAAATGGATTAAAATCGAACATGGTATGTTATGGCCTTAGAAAGAATCCAGCTGGAGTGATAGAGGCTCAAAGGGAGCAAAATATGGCAAAAAGTGTGAAATATAATTGAAACTTAATATATAAAATCACTGAAGTCTGAGAATAATTGTCTGGGAAAATTAAGTGAAAAGGCTGAAGGGAGTTTATATTTTTAGTTATTTTTATCAACTTTTCCAGTTTTTAATTGTCCTTTTTAAAAAGTGAAAGAAATGGTCAAGAATGCAAGACATTTTAGATATGTTCCCTCTCCACTGCCCATTGCTAAGCATCTCTGTGTCTATCAGGCATATAATCCTTCCTACATTACAGCATCAGGCTAGTTTTAACTCCAGTTTTTACCAGTACTTTATTTCAGTGACTTAATCCCAAAATCATGTCCTTAGCAATGGCTTTGTTTCCAATGCATTTGACTATATACTCATCTTATATATTCAGAAATTTATGTGATCTGCTGTTACTATACATCTTTAAACTATAGATTGAGTATATCAATAGTTTAAAAGTAGCACTATTCATTCCTTTCAATGTAATCTGTAATAATTTATGATTAAAAAAAAGAAATCAGATTTTACCACTGGGAAAACAGCTCCCACAGAAGTAGTCATCTGTCTACTCTCAGCAAGCACCTGACACACTTCAAGCAGGCAATAGTGGTAAATGTTCAATTATAAAGATACTATTTTAAAAAATTATGAAGGGCCAGAGTGGTAGTACAACAAGTAGGTGGTTTGCTTTGCATGCAGTTGGCCCATGTTCAATCCCTAGCATCCTGTGTGGCCCCACAAACCATTAAGAACAATACCTGAACACAAAGCAAGGAGCAAGCCCTGAGCACAGTGAGAAGTGAGTGGCCCCTAAACCAAAAACAAACAAAAGATTCTGCAGGGATTTAACAGTTTCTTATTTAATGGCTTACAAAATTTTATTTTTTTTTCATTTCTGTTTGTTTTTGTTGTATCATTTACAATCTACCTTGTCTGTTATCCATGTTAATTATTACTATATATATATATATATATATGTATAAGGGAGATTTTTTTAGAGTATACCTGTACATGTATTTTTGGGTTCTGGGCCATACTAGTCAATGCTCAGAGGATAATCTCATAGTTTCTTTTTAAACTGGCTCTTTTTTTGATTATTATCTTACTGTTTCAAAATAAATTTTAGAAGTAGACAGGGCTGCAATTGTTTCCTCTCAAGAGATTTATTTAAGATAGCTTGACTCTATATTAGGGAACAACCAAAGTTATCAACCATTAACACTAAATGAATTTGAAATTGAGTAACATCTGTCAATAAAGAGTTCTACTATAACATTGACAAAATCCATGGGGTAATGTGAAAAGTATAATCAGAATGGATAATTTTATGATGCATAATTGAATATTATGCCATGTTTATAATGGTTTGTGATTATTATTGTATTATTTTCCTTCTTTTGTTATTACCCCTTCACTTATACATCACATAGATATATGCAATGTATGCAAACATGTTACACCTGCAAAGAAAAACAAATTTTGTGGAGTTTTGGGAGATTAGCATTATTCAACTATAGGTGTATAGCTGCCACAACATTCACCCATGCACAATAAGTGATTTCTCCCAGATGTTGATATAAAACATAAATATAGAATGATAACAAAATAAAATGTTTAAAGTCATAGGAACTGAAGATTTTGTCTAGAGAACTAAGCTACATGAGTACTGGAGTGTTTAGAAGCAGTCTTTGGGACACTGTTTGAAGGAAACAGGGTCTCTATTCATGGATGTAGTATTGAAATGATGGATGCATGAAAAGTGTGTATTTTAAATCTCAGTTCAGTATCAGTATTGTAAATCTCAGTACAGCAATAAAAATGGTTATTTTTTTTAAAGCAAAGTAAAACAAATGAGTTTAAATAACATTAAAAAGCTTCTGTCCCATGAAAAATGTTACAGATATAAATGGGCATTTTAATGATCTGGTAGAGATCATTGCAATCACAGATTTCACCAAATAGTAAAATTCAAAATATATTTATAATTAAAATAAGAAAATGTAAGTAAACTGATTTTTAGCATGGAATTTAAATAGGCAATAACCTACACAAAACATAAATTGTTCAGTATGAACACAGAAGCAAAATATTTGCAGTCACATTTTATTAGGGAAATTTCATCTTACTCCTGTTAGAATGGCCTATATTTAAAACAAAGGTGTTGGGAAAGGTGTGGCAGAAAAACTCCTATAAATTTTGATGGGAGGGGAAATAAGATGCATCTATTATGGAAAACAGTATGGTGATTATCAAAAACTGTAAAGTATAACTAGGTTATTATATAGCAATTTATTTATAGGGATCACGGAAATACAATAATGGATCAAAACTCTATGTATTCCCCTATGCTCATTGGGGAACTTTTTACAACAGTAAAAATATGGAAACAATCCAAGTTTTATTGATATATGCTTAGATAAAGACTAGAGGGTACATGTGCTTTGTGGAATACTAATAAGTTCTAAAAATATTAAATATTTCCATGATTGAACAGCTGTATGGAACTTGAATGAACTAATGTTAAGTGAAAAAATTAAAAATTAAATTCTATAAAGAATAGTATCAATTTAGCAGAGCAAAGTAAAGTAAGTAAAGGCCCTCCCATTGATCCTCGATTTGCTCGAGCGGGCCCAGTAACGTCTCCATTGGAGACTTTGTTGTTACTGTGTCTGGCATATCAAATAATCTCAGTAGTTTACCAGGCATTCCGAGAGGGGCGGAGGAATCGAACTCGGGTCGGCCATGTTGGCTGCGTGCAAGGCAAGCGCCCTACCCGCTGTGCTATAGCTCCAGCTCCGTATGAATAAATAAAAATAATAAGAAGAAACAATAATAATAATAATAAATAATAACCAACAAAATACTACCAGGCATATTTTATTAGTGAGAAATACCATATAGATTTATACATTGGCAAGAAAATGGAATATATATATTTGATACCAATCACAGAAAATTAACAAACTAGATTTTGACAAGCACCGAATTTTATTATGTGATATTATTTAAATTCATACAAGTAAAGCAAATAGATCCTGGATAGGCTACATAATTTGTAAGTCCCAGTTTATAACGAACATGTAGGATTTCCTCTTCTAAAAGCAGAAAAAAATGTGAAATAATTTGGTTCTTATAGTTCAACATTTCTATTTTTATTTTAGAAAAGGTTTTCAAAGTATTATACATTTCCCTTCTTTCCTTTCTTTTGACACTGTATGATGCGTTAATTTTATTTTATGTTTTGATTTTTTATGTTGTTTAGTGGAAGACCACAGCCATGCCATTTTAGGGCTTACTCTTGATGCTGTGCTCAGATATCACTCCTGGAGGGTCCAGAAAATCATATGGGGTTCCAGGGATTATATTGGGGTCAGTCTTGTGCAAACCACATGTCCTACCTACTATTTTATCTCACTAGCCCTATTTTTGTGTGTTAACATGTCGTTTAATATCACCGTCTCTAAGTCATAACGACAGTTATGGGGCTTGTACACGGAGAGCATAGGGCAAGGAATCATTTCCATACATGCATTATTGACTGCTGGGAGCCCCTTCCGACCTGTCACTGATCAGTTGTGCCTTTTTGATTCTTAGTTGATAAACCTATCACTCAATTCTCACACCAGACTTGAGTGATCATTAAGAGGCACCAATCCTGAGGGTATGGTGCCACCAGCAAGTCAATCTGTACCTGTGAGGCGAGTGCATTAGCAGCCTGATGGCGCCTTCAGACTTTCAGATACCCCAAAATTGCTGCTGTGCCTTTGGCCAGACCCCAAAAACTTGGGCCAAAGTTTACCAAGAAAGTAAAAGGCCAAAAGTTAGGTATGTGGGAAACACAGCCACAAACCACCTCTGGCTCAGCTATATAATTGGAGGCATGGCCTCTCTGGTTCCTGATTGAACTGCTTAATGGCCATGATCCCAGAGACTCAGAAGCAAATCTCGAAACCCAGCAGCTTTTGGCAGAAATGCATTCAGTCCATACAGTAGGTTACTGGTGCTGGGCCAACCCAGGTGGGAATAGGTTTCGTGCCTTGGCCTGTTCCCCCTGGAGGCCTGGTGGCCGCCATCCTCCAGAGGCCACTGGACAGTCAGGTTTGGGCCCGCAGTGATGAGACATTTTGGGCCTCACAGGATGGGGCTGGAGCCGGTCCTGTCCTCCCCACCCCAACAAGACCCCAAGTCATCACCCACAAATAGCCTCTGTGGCTCCTAATCAATTTGCTTAATGGCCAAGATCCTAGAGACTCAGAAACAAATCTCAAAACCCAGCGGCTTTTGGCAGAAATACGTCTGGACCACGCAATAGGTTACTGTCACCAGGCCACCCTAGGGGGAAAGGGTGTTGTCCCTCCGCCTGCTCCCCTTTGGTGTCTTGGAGGCCGTCATCCTCCAGAGGCCATTGGACAGTCAGGTTTGAGCCCGCAGGGACAAGACATGTTGGGCCTCACGGAATGGAGGTGGAGCCGGTCCTGTCCTTCCCACCCCAACAAGACCCCAAGTCATCGCCCACAAACAGCCTTTCTGGCTTCTGATCAAGCTACTTAACAGCCATGATCCCAAAGATTCAGGAGCAAATCTTGGAACTCAGCAAGTTTTGGCAGAAATCCCTCCAGATTTAAGCGTTAAAATTTTGAAATTTCAAAATCACGCGGGCACTACTGCAGCCATGAGACATCATATGTTATTCATAACCAGAAATAGAAAACAAATTGTCTACTGTTGCCTTTTCAGCAGATCTGAGTGTTGGGGAAAAACCCCAAATAATAATGGTAGGTCTGGTGTCAAAATATTGAATGTGATCAAAGTAGAGAGAGAATAATGTGGAAATCATCTGTCCCACTGGTAGGGGAAGGGCCTGGGATGGGGGTATACTGGGGTTGTTGGGGGTGGAGAATGGGCACTGGTGAAGGTGCGGGTGTTTCATTGTATGACCGAGACAGACCCAAAAGCTTTGTAACTGCTCTCATGTTGATTCAATAAATAAAATTTTTTAAAAATAAAAAAAAAGTAAGGTGGAGTTTATGCACAATTCAATCAGCTAATCAGTGGCTGAATAAATAGCAGTATTCCTACATTTAAAAAAAAAGTCACCAATCCTGGGTATGTTTAGTAACTGAATCTGGAGTAGAACACAGTTTTTGCTCTCATAGATAAAGTCCTCCACGATCAGGGGACTACAAGCTGGAGCAGAGATATGTCACTTTCTCCTTCCTAAAATACTTTTCAACGTGTAGCTAAGTCTGTCAGTGCCTACCTATGTGCAGCATTTAGACACCACTCAAGGTAGATGGTAATGTCTGAACTGTGCATCTACTATGGAAAACAGTACATAGAATCCTTTAAACATTGGATCTGGCCAACAATCCCCTTATATTAGATTATTTACAAACATCAGAATCTCTCTTGAACATTTTAAAAATTACATACGATATTATTTCATATCTGCTATGGGCCAGGGATTAGGGTTTGGGATAGAAACATTCGAAATATGGTGGTGGGAAGGTGTAAAGGCACTGGGATTGGTGTTTGAATATTAAATGTAATCAGATATTGTGAACTACTTTATAGAATAAGGAAATTTAAAAAATTAAAAACAAATTTTCCTGTGATTTTCTAGTTATTTTCTATACCTACATCCTAAACACAGATGTTTTAGATATGAAAGCAACATACAGATTAATTTATCCTTTAATTTTTATGCAACAACTTATAACTTTCACAGAAGTCTATGCCTTAATACCCAGATTTCGTTTAGTAAATTTACTTATGCTTTCCACATATTTGTGCCTTGTATCAAGCACAAACTTTATTTATTTATGCATCATTTCTTTTTCTATGACATATGTCCTTAGCTAGTATATAGTGGAAATGCAAAAAGTGTGTACAATATCAATCAATAAATTCAGACAATAACATTTTTGACATGTAAAACCCCAAACAAAGAGTATGCATTAGCACTTATCACAGTTTTCCATGTCAAATGTCAGATATTTATTTAGAATGACTATAGATTCTAAATTTTTGCTTAGAAAAAATGAGTTATTCCTTTATTAAGGAGAAAAAATCCAGTATAGACAACACTTTTGGTCAATTTCACTTACTTTTCAATCTGTTTTTTTTTTTAAACAAAAAGCATAACCTAGGTCCTGCGAGTCTTTTTGTGTTCCTTTTATTTGCCATTTTCTCTTAGTCCACTTTCTGTTTGCTTTTATAGGCCTTTAAAAGGTTATGTATCTGCTTCATTAGAATGATGATCTTGACATTGTTGAGGTCCCCAAAGCCAGACTGCACAAATGTTTGTACATTTTCTTAACTGAGAGTATTTAGCCAATTGACTGTAGCATCTGCCTTGGAGATCGTAAATTCCCTCTGGTTAGTACCAGCTTTTTCAATTTTTTTAAAAGCCACGGTATTTTTTTTCACCTCTTATTGCATTATGTTCATAGGCATCCATAATAGAAAACTTTGAAATGATATTATTCTGCCTTATATTTATTCAAATGATAAAAATGTATGTGGGCCAGAAACACTCAATGATATGATATAGTTCTTTAAAATAATAAATTGCAATCATATGACATTTTCAGAAGGTTGTAAACCCTCTCCCCAACATGTAATTCAGCCATGTTAGGTAGCACAAATTGAATTTCTTATTATTGAATGTTAATTTTCTTGATAGGAATAATTTTTTTCTTCTCCTGCTGTTTAGAGAAACTTTAAACTCAATAAACCAGTAAAACACTATTTAATTAACTCCATCTGACCTTGACTACCTCTTTAAAACTCTTTACTTGTTAATATCAAAGCTAAATCTTTACTTACAGAAAATTTATTGTACTTATTTGTAATATTAAATAATGCAATGTCATATTCAATGATTTGACATATAACATGCACAGTGTGCTTATTACTCATTATGGAGCTGACTCTATTAAAATTTATCTGTAAAATAATGTTATTCAATCATATAACAAATTAATATTATTGTTATTGCTGTTTTATATAAATACTATGACTTAGAATTTTGATTATTTATGACATAATCATTAAGACAACTAGGTAAACATGCACATTCTAAGAAAACAGAAAGGAACAACTAGACTATAAAGTCTCAAAATAAGAATTGGAAATCCGTTGCTTTTTTCCCTCCTAGCACACGAGAGTATTCATAACCATAAAACTACATTAAGGACAAGAAAGTGTGTCTTTTACTCAGATAGATCAGAAATTCTGACAGAAACAAACATCCAGTTTTTGAGGTTCTCCATCACTCAATAAATATACAGGCAAAAGGTAAAGGTAAAGGCCCTCCCCTTTTTTCATCGATTTGCTCGAGCGGGCCAAGTAACGTCTCCATTGGAGATTTTGTTGTTACTGTGTTTGGCATATCGAATACGTCACGGGGGGGCTTGCCAGGCTCTGCCGTGTGGGCGAGATACTCTCGGTAACTGGCTGGACTCTCCAAGAGGGGCGGAGGAATCCAACTCGGGTCGGCCATGTTGGCTGCATGCAAGGCAAACGCCCTACCGCTGTGCTATTGTATAATATACAGGCATTGTTAATAATTAGACATTTGTGTTTAAAGAAAGGCTCTTAAAAAAGAAAAAAATCTAATGTATCTGATTTTTAGTAAGTGTGCAACCTCAGATCTACTCATGCTACTATAAAGAGGACCAATGAAATAAAACACTTGCTCAAAGAACATCTTAGGCAATTGTATCTTGTTCACTATCATCTTAAGGGAAAAACTATTACCAAGTACTAGAGTGAAAAATGCCTCTAATTAGGTCCACATAATCAATTTTGGGCCATATTACATGTAAGTCATTTCTTACAGAATTTGCCGTGTCCTTTGAAAGATCAGAACAGTGACAAAATTACTTCAGTGCTAAGGAGAAAATAATTACATGATCAACAATACAGTCCACAATCTCTAGTCGATGTATCTTCATACAGCAGTAAAAACTTATGCGTATGGAGAAGAAAAGAATTGAAATTTCATGTTTCATCCTTCTGTCTTCTTGAAACAACATAGGCTGAAGATCAAAAAGTGGAATTGTTCCCTTAAAAGCGCTTCTTATTAGCTTATTTATAATGGATGCACAGTGGAAGCTCTTGCAGAACTTCAGAAAACTACCATTCCCTGGTCTCAGCACCAGGCACTCTGATTTAATTAACATGGAAGTCAGACTAGCATAGGGAATGCTGTAAGTTCCCCAGTGATTACAGTGTGCTTCTATGCCTGAAAATCACTGTTGAGGCTATTTTTCTTCTCTGTCGTATTTTGCTTTGAGTCAAGAGGCAAAACAAAGCTATTTTTGAAGCCTGGGGGATAACTTAAAGAATTGGAGCTCAGATTGGACATATGGAAAGCCCATTTTGGATCCCTGGCACTTTATGGTTCCCTGATCACTACCAGACCTGACCTTGGTGCTCCCCAGAAACCCCAAGTCTGAGAAACAGCACCTCTTTAGACAGAACATAGAGCCATCAACCTGGGAATGCAGACACATATTTAAAAATGGTAAGACTGGTGCTAAGAGGGCTAGAGTTGGTATAGTGGGTAGGACTCTTGCCTTGCACATGGCTAACTGAGGTAGACCCCAACTCCCCATATGGTTCCCTCAGGAGTATCACCAGGAATAATTCCTGAGCAGAGATCCTGCAGTAAGTCACCAAGACAGTCAGATATGGTCCCCAAGCTGAAACAAACAAAAAAAAAAGAACGATGCTAGGGAATGTTATAGTCCATCCTGAAAAGGATGACAGAGAAGGAAAAACAAAATCCAGATAGAAAAGACATATTTCATACTGTACAGAGAATATTTTTGACCTAGATTATGTTTTATATGGGGAACTGTGAAGGCTCCCAATGGATAATCTTCAAACTGAATAAAAATTTCTCTTTTTCAGAAGTTATATTTTTATTTTAGGTAGAAAAATATTAAAATAAATATGATTAGACAGATGCAGTGCTGTGACTAGAAAGATAGTAACACCTATCATGGTAATTAATCTGTCACAAATCTCCTTCATTTTAGATATTTTCTCAGAGGCATCATCCCCAGCAGTGATGGAGAAGCTTGGAATCACTACCTGAAGGTTTAGTTTTTGGTGCTGCAGTATTTGGGGGACATTAGGAACACCCTCACAGTTGTGACTTGGTAGAGGGATATATGGTATTTGGTACTGAACTCAGGGTTTTTACATGCTGAGCATGTGTGGGCTTTCTCTCTGACCCATGGATGAAGACTTTTAATACTGAAGAGAGGCTATGGACAAGACAGAAGAAAATAATTTACCTGTCTAGTGATGGGTGAAACAATTCATTCATTCTGATGAAGAGATAAGTTAAACAATCATCTTAAATTTTGGTTAAATCATAAACACACACATATAACACAAACTTTAATAGCTGAATTTATACCTTTTATTCATCATGCTACTTATATGGTGTTGGTGACATAATTGTAATATTTTTTTCTTTTTGGGTCACACTTGGCAATACACAGGGCTCTGTATGGGATGCTGGGAATCGAACCCGGGTTGACCATGTGCAAGGCAAACGCCCTACCCACTGTGCTATCTCTCCAGCCCCCATAATAGTAAAAAAGTAAAAGTAAAGGCCCTCCCGTTGATCATCGATTTGCTCGAGCGGGCCCAGTAATGTCTCCATTGGAGACTTTGTTGTTACTGTGTCTGGCATATCAAATACCCTCGGTAGCTTGCCGGGCTCTCGGAGAAGGCGGAGGAATCGAACTCGGGTCGGCCATGTTGGCTACGTGCAAGGCAAACGCCCTACCCGCTGTGCTATCACTCCAACCCCATAATAGTAATTTTAAAATTTTATCTATATAACAGTTAAATTTATTTCAGTCTTTGTTAAATCTGTAACACAAATGTCTTATTTACTTAATGAAACCCATTTACTTAGTATCTTTTTATCATGTCTGGATCTATGCCTTTTAACTTAATTCACACAATTTATCAGGATAATATATTACTTACTTAAGTCCATCTATATAGTAACTTTCATCATTGAAACAGTGAAATAAAGAAAGGTAACTCTTTACACAGTGAAAGATATTTTTTAACTTTTGTTCCCTAATGAGAAAGTTATAATTTTGTGTGGAGAGGTTCAAGTGAATTTACTCTACGGGTTCCATGACTTGAAGTTCCTAATTCTCATTCTGGGAAACACTTACTTCCATTTGATTTCTGCTCTCATTATTGAAAAGTAAGCCTATTTGGTCTTTGAAGATTTTTCAAAAAATTGTGTACTTAAGTCTGTCACTTTTTGCTGAAATTGTTTCTAATATCACTGGTTCCCTGAGCTTGTCTATTTCTCAAGTCTATGTGCAATCTGGCTGGAATTTTAGTGCTACACAAACTATTAGCTGTGATAAGAAAGATAAATGTAAAATATTACATATCCAAAGAAAGACTTTCATATAGATCATGGATCAATTCCAAAGCATTATGTTTGCAGAAGACTCACATAGACTAATAAGTAAATTTGATAGATTGATCTATAGATAGACAGATAGAGCTAGTTTTATAATCATTCATTTCTATAGTCATTATTTTGGTGAAAAATAAATATGGACCAAATAACATCACTGCATTATTCTAACAACAGTGATATAACTTATAAAGATTTTTCATAAACACATCCATCTAAATGTTTTATATGCATTTACATATTTTACTTAGAGTTGATTTCATAAAATGGGTACCAACATTTCTCACTTATAAGAAAACATTCAAGCATAGAAGTTAAGTTATTTTACCAAAGTTCCAGATGTATGAAGTGAGAAATGCAGTATTTAAATATAGGTAGCTAAATTTGTGATTTTATCAGTCAGCATTAATAACCCCAACTCTCAACAATTTTGTGCATGAATGTATAAATATCACCTACAACATGCCAACATTATGTAATTACGTCAAATTAAAATCAATATGTGAATTTCTATAGGTTGTCTATTAAAAAACAGACATTTTCAATATTTTCTGTAGTAAAGTTTCATATACATTGAAAGCTTCTTCTTAAATTTGATAACAGTGTCATATAAATCATTACTTTGGTAATAGTTGAAAGTACCAGTCAATTGGCATTTCCATAGCTACTGATGAATCTATTAGGAAATGTATATGGTGAAAAGAGAATCTATAGAAAGAGATAAATATCTCTCTCTGCGTCATATATAAACAAAACTTCTAGTATTTTAGGATAAGTCCCTATGGGAAAAGACTGTAATTTCAGTGTTTAAATCAGGAACTTATTTTCAGGGAAAGAAAACTAGATTAGATTCCAGATACAGGTTACTCCTCAGAAGCATCAGCCATAGTCTACTTGCCAAAACAGGAGAGCCACCATAATCAATAAACACATTAAAATCAGGTTGTGTGGAACTAATTTGTTATACCAATATGCAATTATCTAAATTTACTTGGAGAATATTCTATGTTTTATTCAATTGTGGTCTTAGAATAATTACAACTTGCTTAAATATGTCAATTATGTGCATATCTCTCTGAAACAACAAAATATGTGGAGAGAGAAAAGGACATCATCTCCTAAGCAGCCAAATAATGTCTAGGTATTAACATGACTTTGTAAGACTCTTGGTCAGTTCAATTGAATTTCATGAACATTAATAAAGTGATTTTTATTACAGTCTGTAAAGAAAGTTTTGTGAATTTTCATCAAAATTGAGATCATGCTTGAAATCTTTCAATTAGAGAGTACATTATTTTCTAAGCAGAATGATTCCCAAGATGCCTTTGTCATCATCTATAGAATCTTTATGTTACATAGCAAAGAAAAACTAAATAATTTGATAGAATTAAAATTTTTGATTAATCATGAATTGTCCCTTTACACTCTATGTAATCACTGGAATTCTTAAATTGGCAGTTTCATGGTCTGTTAAAAGGGATATTAATGAAGGAAAATTAGGAAGACAGATAGTTATGAAGACAGAAGAGTGCTATGAACCACAGATGTTTCCAGAAGTTTCTAGGAGGTGACAAAATATGATATTAGTTCAATGAGACCCATTTCAGTTTTCTGACCTGAAGAACTGTGAGGGAAGACTTCAGGTAGTTTGTGGATATAGTTACAGATTATGAGGATCATGAAAAATTCAGTTTGGAAAATATGGTAAGAGAAAGGGATAAGCAATGAAGCACATTGAGAGTCTGAAAGTAAGGGACAGATGAAACTAGAAAGCAGAGCATTTTTACTTACTTCTGTCATTTAGTTGCACTCTCTGGAGGTGACGTGTCTTGGTTTTAGTTCCCATGCCCCCCCCTTTTCTTTAATCACAGTACTTAGATTTTTATAATCACTTTTGTTACAAAACTTTTCAGTTTAATTCACAAACTAGAAATAGAGTATCTTATTTTCCTAACTGAAAACTGTAATGAATAACTGGTTCTCAAAGAGTATCACTGTAACTGTCACTGTCCTGTGGTTGCTCATCAGTTTGCTAGAGTGGGCCTAGTAATGTCTCCATTGTGACACTTGTTACTCTGTTTGGCATACTGAATACGTCATGAGTAGCTTGCCAGGCTTTGACATACAATGGAGATACTCTCGGTAGCTTCCTGGCTCTCTGAGAGCGGCGGAGGAATGGAACCTGGGTTGGCTGCATGAAAGGCAAATGCCCTACCCACTGTGCTATCTCTCCAGCCCATGACTTTCCATGACTTTTAGTAAGGAATAGTGTGCTTTAGATAATTATAAGAAAAGAACCAAGGGTCAGGGAGAAAATTAAGGGACTCCATATATGTATAGCATGATAAAGATGAGATTGATGATGATAATGTTCTTTCTGCTATAGTTCTTCATGATTATGATAAAAATATTAAATATGACAAAAGACTTAGAAGTAGCAAATAACTTTTGTAAGATCAATCTTTAAAAATATTTTGAGGCACTGTGATTTGCAATGCCATTATTAATAAAATCTGAGGTATACCATGTTCGAACACCTCACTTATAATGTCCCAGCCTCACCCTTTTATATAAACTTAGTTGTATAGGCTGACTTGCAGGGTCTGACACTGTTGGGTATATGTTATTTCCTTACAATATATTTTTTACATTTCAGAGAGGAGAGAGAGCATTTTGTATTAGTCTCAAACATTGCTTCATTATCTTTTTTTTCTTTTCTTTTCTTTTTTTCTTTTATTTTTCTTTTATTTTTTTATTAGTGAAAAACCACAAGATATAGTTATAGACTTACAAATTT